>NC_137270.1:13357092-14712717 GCF_053477335.1 Acartia tonsa
TACCTGGTTCCAGTGGTGGGGCCCCTTTCGCCTGTTAGCAAATTGCTTTCTGCTTTTTTTGTAACGACTTGGCGAGTTAATATTTTCTAAGCTCTAGGCTAATATTCACAGACCCAATTAAAAGTCGGCACAGCATCCCGTGGACATAAAGTTATTTAACTTTTGTCCAATCTTTTCTATTACTTTAATATATAGGCTAATGTCAATTTTATTTATATGCGAAATACCTTTTAATTATAATAATACACCGGTAAGACAATCAACAATTTGATTGCATGCCCTATTAATGGAAGTCATAACAATGTAATAATAAATTGTACCGGTTTATAGACCAAGGTATTCCCCCTCAAACTACTTATGTCACACGCTTGACATAGCTGCAGATGGTACCATTTTTAATAGCTTATACAATCATATTACATTAACGTACACTGACATACCTATTGTTTTTCATTAAAAAGATTAAAAAGTTATCAAACTAAAAATTCTTTTTTTCATGCTACTTTTTTTAGGTAATGACACAGGAGATGCGCAACGAGGCGGTCCTTACATTCAAAGGTAAGTCTTCTTCTCTCAATGTGATCAAGACATGATTCCTAAATATTCTTAGACCTTCTTCAAAATTAGAAACAAAAGTTGAAATTTCAACATTGTCTGATTGAGATTCTAAACCAAGAAATATTCAAAAGAAACCTGAAGATAGTAAAATAATTGGGAATAGTCTCTTTCGTAACATCGCCCCATATGGGGCGATTCGTCGTATTTTTAAAATGGCTTTTTATAGGTTATTTTAGGTTAGGTTATATTGGGTTAAGTGATTGCCCCACAGGGTTAGAGCCCCCCGCAGGGGCTTGAAATAGGAGAAAAGCTACTGTGAAAAATACGAAGAATCGCCCCATAAGGTGTGATGTTACGAAAGGGACTATACCCAAATAATTTATTTTTTTAAAGTTGTTCTATTACACACCCTGCCTTAACCAAATAAAGGATAAACAAAAATTACCATGAAAACGGACAATGCAGCGTTCAAATATGACCTAGAGACAAGCAGAATCCATTGAGAATGAAATCCTAGCTGTTCCTTCTTGCCAGATATTTCAATTTTAAGATTTAAGGTGAAAATCACTAAATTTGCCAAATATACAAGGCAAATCTACTTTTAATACAAGAAGATTAGATACTTTTTTTTGTAAATCAGGCTTCTGGGGACATTTTTAAAATCAAATATAATCTTAGTCATGTAAAATCAATAATTTAGTTGTTATTTGACTTGAATCTGGTTAACATATTTTTGTGTTTTACTTGTTTTCTTAATCATCTCTATTATTAGGGCATAGAATTTTTTACACAATGTGTATACACTTAGAATAGAGATGTCTAGAGAAACCCTCTGTAAATCAGCCAATAGGATAACACTGGAAGAACAATCTGTCTATGTTATTGGTAGAGATGTGTACAGATTTTGGCTTAAAAGGGCAAAATGTTTTCATTTTGTTTGCATAATGAGTTAACTATAATTTATAAATATATGCATTTATTAGGATAAAGCTTAGCTTGGGTATATCATATCCTATAAAAATGTATTCTCTCATATAATGTAAAACATATGCTAAAACATAAAGTATGTCACCTATGAATAGTTGTTTTTCTTAGGATAAAGTTAGCTTTCTATAAATCATTTTGTGGAAATATTTTGTTGCTGTATTATTTGTACATAACAAATATATGCTAGAACTTTTTTTTTAAAGTTTGACTGATTATGGGTTCAGTTTTACCTTCTAGATATACTATATCTATTGGTGTAAGATACGATTATACATGTTTTTTGGTTCCTTGACAGTATGATTATCTAGGCTTTATATTTTTAATATTGTGTTTTGAAGTATTTCTATAATATATAACTGATAAGTAATAATTTAATCTCTTTCTTTTAGAATCTTTTCTAAATTAAATTTGTTTAAGAAGACTAATTATGATTATGCCAAATGTAAATTAAAGTATGTCTACTACTCTGTTTCCTTTAAGTTATTGTTTCTTCTTTTATGTTCTCTTCTGCTTTAAGATGTTGTATAGCTTTATTCTTAATAAAAACTTGCTGCCATGGTGGAATCTAAGGTTTGTGCTGAGTGGGAATATGATCATTACTATAGATGGAGGAGAGGGATTCTTCTTACTTTAATTCTTAAGACATCCAAAAATCCATTTCCTTGTTCTAACTGTTTGATACCAATCAGAGATTTTGAAGATTAACTCCTTATGGTTGATGAATATAAGCCAAGAAATTTTGGTCTCTTACATCAAGTTCACTGAAGATCTCAAGCTTGCTAAACATAGTTCCAAATCCTAAGCTTCCCTATAAGCAAGGATTAGGACAAGGAGTTTGTAACAAACAGTATAGTATATCTAGATGGTCAAACTGAACCCATAATCTTATTTATAGAATGCTAACTCTATCCAAAGAAATAAAACAATAATTCAATATTCATAGTTGACTATTATTATATGCAAGAATAGATTTTTACAGGCTATAATTTACCCAAGCTAAGCTTTATCCTAAGGAATGCACCTATTTATTGGTGACTCATTATGAGAACAAAATGAAAACATGAAGTTAGGATACTTCCTATTAACCAGCTGTAATCGTGCTTTCCCTCGCCCATGCTCCTCATTAACATGAGAGTGCCATTAGTTAGGGTGGCTTAATATGGAACACCTGCCAAAACTCTAGGCCAGGGTGATGTAATAATTGAGTAGCTTCCACGAGAATTGCGGGTCAGCTTGTAAAGTAAAATAGAATAATTTTAGCTGTGTGCAAAGCTTACCAATCTATAATTGGCCAAAGGATTCTCATCTCCAATCTCCTTGTGCATCTGAATCCTAACTTCAGAGAATCAAGGCTACATACATACATACACACATCTTTGCCAATAACATAGCCAGATTGTTCTTCCAGTGTTATCCTATTGGCTGATTTACAGAGGGTTTACATCTCTATTCTAAGTGTATACACATTGTGTAAAGAATTCTATGCCCTAGTACTTGAGATGATTAAGAAAACAAGTAAAACACAAAAATATGTTAACCAGATTCAAGTCAAATAACAACTGCTACATTGATTTTACATGGCTAAGATTATATTTGATTTCAAAAAAAAATATCTCATCTTCCTGCATTAAAAGTAGATTCGCCTTGCATATTTGGCGAATTTAGTGATTTTTAACCTTAAATCTTAAAATTGAAATATCTGGCAATAAGGAACAGCTAGGATTTCATTCTCAATGGATTCTGCTTGTCTCTAGGTCCTATTTGAATGCTGCATTGTCCGTTTTCATGGTAATTTTTGTTTATCCTTTATTTTGTTAAGGCAGGGTGTGATTAATCAATAATTTTGAATTAAAAATTTCTTGATGGTTAATTTATGAACAGTTTGATACCTAATTTGTCATTTTTGGTGACATAAAACATATCTAGAATATATTTATTGACAATTTAGCCTGTTAGATATTTTAAAATTACATTTAAAATATTTAAAATTATTGTTTGCAATGCTCCCATTTGTATCATTTATCTGAAGCAGAATAAAATCTTGAATTTTTTTTGGAAAGATTAAATGTCTTCTTCCACAATATTTTACAGAAAATAGTTTGTATTTAATTGCGGAGAAAAAAATTCTGCCAATGGGCTAAGATTAAAGTGTAGAATCCCTAATTTCTAAACTATTGAGATAAGGGGATCTAAAGGGATAAGACAATAGCCGATAAATGGATGTATATGACCAATGATTATAAACAAAGTTACCCCTTCTGTAAATAACTTTCTGTTAATGAAAAGTTGAGACTCAATGTAATGAACTAACCAATCAAAATTCTGTAAAGGTATCAAAAAATTTAAGCCAACGAATGAGACAACGTTGTTTTAAAACTTTGGGAATGTCTTGTCCCTCCCTAAATGAGATATATTTTTTTTAGGATAACGAATGACGCCAGGGAGGATGAAATGGAAGATAATATGCAGGAATTTATACAACACATTGAAAACAAATATTGCATGATTCAAATCAATTGCATTAAACCTCTGCACATAGTGGTGTTTTGTGTATCATATGTCATATATTGCTTATTAAACTACCTTAAAATGTGGCCAATAAAAGTCAGATAAATTATCTTTTGATCAAATAACCCTGGTCTGAAAGTTCTAATAGTGTTAGTTTATTAAACAAATTATTCTCCATACTCTTACTATTAGCGTCATGAATATGCCATATCAACATGAGGAACCATTTTGAAAGTGGATAGGTACAAAACCCAAAACCATACAGATAACGAGAGATACAAGTTTTCTAAATTCAAGATTAATCCTTCCCTATATAATTTTTAGGGAAGCTTTATTTATCTTCCTTTGTTTTTTTTCAAAGGGGGGAGGCGGATGTGCCACTTTTTGAAACCAAAACTAAAAGTCAAAGGAACTCAACTAAAAAAAGAGTTACAGGTCTGAGATTTTGCATAGCAGTTGCTTAATAGGGGTACAATATGGAACTGTAAAGAAACGGCGGCGCAACCGCCGAGAAAAGGCAAAAAAAATTCGGCGGGGAACGACGGTTTTCGGCGGTTGTTCCGCCGTTTCTTCACAGTTCCATATTGTACCCCTTTAAAGCAACTGCCATGCAAAATCTCAGACCTGTAACTCTTTTTTTAGATGAGTTCCTTTGTTGACTTTTGGTTTTGGTTTCAAAAAGTGGCACATCCGCCTCCCCCCTTTATTCGTACCATTTCTTTATAAGCAAGGACAAATTATAATCATAAATAGCGCGGCATTAGAGTTTTAATAAAAGTAATCATTAAACTGTGTTTAAGTTGTACTACAGTATGGAGGTATAAAAAAAGGAAAAACAATTTGCTTTAAAAAGCATATTAAAATAATTATAAGTTTCTAAAATTACTGCTATTTGAACCATATTTCTTCTTATATTTAAGTTTTAACTAATTGTCAATAATGTAAAAGGTTTTTAACTAAGGTATTCATTAAAGATAATAAATGAAAGCTGTATTCTATCAAACCCCTTTGTTTAATCATATTTTATAATTCTTTCAAACAATAAAATAAATTTCTTTTTTTATTGGAAAACTCTTGAAACGAGGATTAAGATATTTAGTATTTGCTCTTAATTTTATTAAACATAAGAGAGAAATAAAAAAATGTATTACTTTGTTAATCAGCTGCGCCCCTAGACATGGGTGTTTATTCTGCACGGGATATTTTGCTATGGAGAAGGGAGGGGGGGGGGGGGAATGAAAGATATGGTGGAGGTGAAAAAAAGAGTACCCCTTACAATTTTCCCTAATGACTGGAAAAATTAGAGGAAGGGGGAGAAAATATTTTTTGAAGAATAAATAATCTTGGTAAGATCTTTTGGTTCAGACAAAATCTTTTACCTCTGTAATATGAGGAGAGGACATGAATATGATTCAATCAATCCAACTTAAAATATATGAAAATTTGAGTACTTTGTCAGCGAAGTGTGTACAATGAGGTTAAAAAGGAAGGAAAGGGGTTTGATAAATTGATTGAAATGGCCCCAAAGTATTGTATCTAAAATCCTGATCCCTTGTGTAAAAATAAACATGGTCATTGTTTTTTTTTGTTTTTTTGATGAAGTTTTTGGTGATCTCTCTCTCTCACACTGTTTGTGTATTTGTTGAGTAAGTTCTCTGTTTATCCTATTGAGAATTGGTGCATTCTCAAACCATCTCATAAGGAAATTTAATTACTAAAACAACCAGAAGTTTAATGAAAACAGAATTTTTGATATAGTAATTGTCGTAGAAATGTTTTTTTTTAGTAGTTAAAATTATTTAGACTATAAGTCATATACCTAACATAGTTTTTAAAAATTTATTCTTTTATTTATGACAAAAGCTCTGTGAAATTGTTGGACGATCAAAAAATATAAGGTAGCTGCACTACTAAAAGATATTTTAATTGAAACTGGTGATAATATATGTAAATACACAGTACATTTACATATTTACTTTTTCTTCTATGGAAAAGATATTTTGAGAATTAGGACTTTACTATCTATGAAAATATTTTCAATGAAGATTTATTTTTCCTTGAAAGGTAGGATCTAATAAGACGCAATAAAGACTAATTTTGAGAAGTTAAGCTGCTCTATAATTTCAACTCTTTATTAGTCTGTGTCAGAAAAGTGATTTTTTTGGGTTCTATTAAATATAAATGAAGATTTCCATGATCATTGACCAACATTTCTAAAAATCACGCTGCTGTAAAGATAAAAAAAATTCTTTTAAAAAAAATTTCTTTGAATGTTAGATGGGTGTCTGAAATTTATTGTGAAGATTTCTTAACAATGTGTATCTACTCTATTACTGATTTCTTCTGCCAGTCTTTCCGTAATGCTTTGTTAGAGATTAAAAATATTTTTTTTTGCTTTAATACATATAAGATAGGTGCCTAAATTTCATTTGATTTTGAAAATCTGTTTATATTTGATGACTGACGTTTTTCTGTCATAAATGCAACTGATTCTGTCCCTTTAATAGGTATTTTTATTTTTAATAGCACTGATACTTTTATGTTATACCTAACATCCTTGTTTTATGAAAAAAAACACTTTGTCCATAAATAGAAAAGACGCATTTTAAGAATTCAATAACCTGTAAGCCTGTATGTTTTTTCATTATATTGAAAATGAAAAAATAGGATCATGTTAATTAATTTAAATTTTAAAGAAAAAGTAAAAGGAATTTAGGGGGAAAGGTTAAGTTTTTCTATCTATGATTTTCTTCTGGCTGAGAACTTAATTTCTCTCTAATTATATATAAAAAATCCTTCCGTTTAAGACCTGTTAGGACCTGTAAGATGCTTCACTTTAAGCAGAGCCATATCTGTCTGGTAACAAACAGACAAAGCAATTTCTATTCAATTCCGAGGGTTTAGCCAGTAAATAAATAAGCAATGGTTTTGTAACTTTACTTATGGATAAAATTGACATTCTTTTTTATCTCTTATTTTAAAATATTCTTTGATTTTATCCTGGAATTGAATCTTAATGAATTAGCTTCTTTGGAAATGATTAAAGTTTTCTAGTTTCCTCTTCTGTAAATGAGTAGGAGAATCAAATCTAGTTTTAAACCTTGATGAAAAAAGAACCTGATCAATTCAAATGATACAAAACCAAACCATTGCATTGATGGAAAAAGTATAATGAAATTCATATTAATTCACATTCAGATATGTATTTGTAGTTATAAATAAATCAATTGCTCATATTTCACATGACACATAACTCCTAGACCTAACTGCACAGTATTCATTGGTTTTCCTTGTGAAGATGACAGCATCTGCTCTTATGCTTCATAATAAATTCAAAAACATAGAACAATGAAATAGACCTCAATTTTTTACTTTAATGTTATTGTTCATATCAGAATTGCTATTAAAAATGATTATATTTTAAAGCAACAATGCTATTTGAAATTATAAGCAACAAATATGTATAAAATGAGTTTTTTAAAAAGAAAGGGATAGTTTCACGAAGTGCATTTAAAAAAAAAATAGTGAACTGTAAGTTTTTTCTATTTTAAATAACGTAGTAGTTCATAATATAAAGTTATTGATTAAAATTAAAAGATTTGACCAGGGATTTTCCTTAAAAAATGAGTTTTTCATTTTTATTTTCAACTTCGTTGCATGTTATATATGGCAAAAACTTTTTTGTCATAAATACAACCTTAGATAGCATTTACTAGTTAATAGAACTTCAAACTTTTTATACAACAAAATACACATAACAGCAAAGAATGACCAATAAAATATTTAGTATAGTACTTAGAGTAGTGATCTTTTTATATGTCTTAGTAGAATATATTAGGCATTGGATTGATATGATTATGTGATAAAGAATTTTAACATTGACCTGACCGAACTTTTTTTATTTGACAATATCTAGAAAAGTTAGTGATTTGCAACATAAATTACATGAGAATGGTCTTTTTATTTACATATATATATGTTGTATGGTTAGTTGGTATTTCCGCGTGAGATAATGTGTATATTGTAAGTAAACCGGACGGTTTTCTTTATTTTTTTAAAAAGAATCTATAGAAAACCTGTCCTATAATGAACCGGACGTTATTTTTTATGTTTTTTAAGTAACTTGTCCCAAGGGGAACCCCTGTTCAATTTTTTTATAACTCTTGTGAAATATGTGGAAAAAGATTCTCTGATATTGGTGTTTTGGCTATACATAATTGGAAAAAAATGGACCATTCTCATGTAATTTATGTGGCAAATCACTTTGACTTTTTTAGATATTGTCAAATAAAAAAAGTTTGGTCTGGTCAATGTTAAAAATTCTTTAACATATAATCATATCTATCCAATGCCTAATATATTCTACTAAGACATATAAAAGTTCACTACTCTAAGTACCTTAACTCTTTAAATACACTTCGTAGAACTATCCCTTTGATTTGTTCCTTTTATATAATGCCTCCTTATTTATTTATTGTTTACCTTTAAGATAAATTTTTCTCCTATTTATTTAAATGCTTACATTTGTTGCATAAAATATTGTGTATGGAAAGTAACATAGAAGAAAAGAAACTGAGCTAGTATAAATCTTTCACAGTAACTTTAAAATGGTCTAATCAAATTAATAGTCAAGAAAAAAATTATTTGGAACCATACTTTAAATATATGTTAGATATAAACTGAATGTATCTAAAACTATGCTTTGAAAAAAATAGATTAAAAAATATTAAGAACATTATTGGTTGCTGTGTTTCTTGACAATGGCTATATTTGTCCATCAGAAACTTATGTGTTAAATTGAAAGTATTCCCAAAAGAAAGATGCTCTAAATTCAAATATATTCTACCATTCTTGATTCTTAATTGAATTGATTCTATGGCAATTATTTACAGGACGAATGCACATTGAAAAACTTAATCTACTATCCCTTTCTTTAAAAATTAAAAGTTTATATTATTGAACTTAAAAAAATCATGATTGTACATAAGTAACAGGATGTGTGTCTGAGTGTCGCAAAGAATCTCGCTAAAAACTAAAATCTAAATCTGGAGGGAGTGACGCTTAGACTCCTCCTCCTACCTCAAGTGCACCTAGGGGCGTGGCCCCTTGTGTTGATATAAAATGCATGGTATATCTAAAATAAACAATAGATAAAGAATTGAAGATGCTCCTTTAGCCAATAATGTTACTTCTCTGAGAATTATGCATTTAATTTAGCAGTAAATAAAGTTTCTTTAGTATTTTAAATTGTGATTTAAATAAATATTAAAATATTTACATTATTTAGAATTTTTGAGGATTTTATTGAAATCCGATAATTTGCAGACAGATATAATTTAAAGTGTCCTAGACAGACCTACATTATACACTAAGAAAACTAAAATAAATTTAAAAATTCAAAGTGTTGAATTGCATAGCTACTCAATAACTAAGTGTAACTGTACAATGTACATAGGCCTATGAACAAACCAGTAGTATATGCAATCTTTATGTTCTGCAGATTTTATCAATGCAATATCAAATTCCACAACAAAAAACACACACCCATGCCCTCTGTAGAGATACTTATTCATTTTCTTCTTAATTAGGCTATACTCAAACGCCTATCTCAAAAAAACGACTATTATATATTTATTTGAGATGGGCGTTTTTTGAGATGGGCGTTTTTTGAGATGACCCCTTAATTAATGCTTAAATAAATTTTAAGATTTTCTTCATTATTGCTTTAAAACGGTTAACTTAACGCTTGAAATAATGTAGTTGTGCTACTAAAATAAGTGAAGAAAATCTTTATTAGGACTAATTGATGAAAAATAATTACTGTCAATTATAAAAGCAGAAATACTAAGCTAATTATGATATACGTTAATATTATTTATTTTGAATAAAAATTGCTCAATGGGGAACCACTATTTCCAACATTAATATTAAAGAGAGGGGTATGTTTCTGGTAAAATCCGTAAAGGTTATGTGTTAAGTTAAAACAGTAGTAGAACTACAAAAATTTATGTTAATTTTTTTTAAAAATTTTGTCTATATTTCTTTTCAATAAGAAATACACATATTTAGTGAATATTATCGTTCTACTACTATTTTTAAGCCTTAAAACACACACCTTTACCGATTCTACCAGAAACCTACCCCTCTCTTTTTCAATATTTAAAAATATGTCCTAAGAAAAGCTCCCCAGGCTCCCCCGACCCCATAAAAAATAAATAATGTGGCCATAGGCCATAGTTTTAACGGCTTATCATCAAGTCAACATAAGCAGTCTGTTTTCGCAACTAAGTATTGGAATAGATATTGGATGAATTGTATAAATGGTTCCTGCAGGTGGTTGGTAGTATCCTGGGTAACCTGAAGAATATGGCCACAGAGATGGGTGGTGAGATTGAAAAGCAAAACAAGCAGTTAGATACTATAGGCACAAAGGTAAAAACTTAGTTTTTAGGAGTCAATTTGTTAAAACCAGGATACAATTTATGTTCTTACTGAAAGATGTTACAGGGTTTTAAAATTTTTAGGGAATAGTCCCTTTCGTGGCAACGTCCATTTAGGGGCGATTCGTCGTATTTTTAAAATGGCTTTTTATAGTTTATTTTAGGTTAGGTTAGGTTATATTGGGTTACGTGATTGCCCCACAGGGTTAGGCAATTAGCCCCGCAGGTTTAGAGCCCCCCGCAGGGGCTAGAAGTAGGAGAAAAGATACTGTGAAAAATACGAAGAATCGCCCCTTAAGGTGCGTTGCCACGAAAGAGACTATACCCAATTTTTATGCTATTTTAGATGTGTAATATTTTAGGTAGGAGTAAGATAATTGATATAGAATACGTGGATATTGTGACAGGAGAATTTTTGTCGTCAATTTAGGTTGCTAATATAGTCCTCAGATATTGGTCAAAACGATTCTCCTTAGTCAGAGGAGGGAATGGGGGGTGTCGTTTATACATTAGCTAGCTGGTATGAGAGATTTTTTTTTAAAATATCCACGTATTTTATATTATATCCATGCATTGTAGGAATAGGGAAGTAGGGTAATAGACTTTGAATTTTTCTGTCCTCTTGTGTTTGAAAATTTGTGTTTTGGTAACTTATATCTACTTTCACGGAAAATAATATTGAAAAAAACAAGAAGAACTTGTGTCCTTTAAATATTTATAAATTGCATTGAACACTATTTAGATCTCAATGTGAATTTATAAGATAACAAACAAGGTTGGCTGTCTGTCAAAGTTAGGCGAAAAAATGACCAATATTTTTAGCTATCTATAAAAATAATAGATAAAAGACGAATTTTTTACCTACTCAACTTATTGCATTAGACTAATAAATATTTTCATTTCAATGGAAGCTTAATATAGACTTCTTGGCAGGTTTTATGCTATTTTTCTAATGTTAATAATACGTTTTTAGACCGCGGGAGCTGATATTCAGATTAACCAGGCCAACAAGAGAACTGAAAAATTACTTAAATAGAAATTTTTATATTTTTATGTATTTTTATAAGAAAATGGTGACTTGATCTATTTGGCTTATTTTCATTTTTTTTGCTAAGAACACATATTTTCTTGATTATTAGGTATATTAATTAAAAATCACTAAATTATTTCACAGTATTTTTAAATAACTCAAAAGTATATTTTTTTCAATTACAAGTTCAAAGTCACTCCGTTTTTTTTCATAATACAAAACATATTTTAAAATATAACTCATACAAACATACTTATGTATTTGACATCAAATATTTTATATAGTTATTAATAGTTTTATACTTAGACATTATACATAATAAGATTTTCATAATTGATCTATAAAAATGCGCGCCTGTTCCTTAATTAAATTAAGACATTTTTATTCATTTTTCGGTTTTAGGTCAAAATATCTTATTGAGGGAAGGTGCATAACTGTTCAAACATTCCTTACTTAAATAAAACTGATGAATAATATCTGTCCGTCCAAAAATATGGTCATAAAAATTTTATATTTTGATTGATTTTAAGCATAAAAATAAAATTAGAATGCAGAAGAAAAGTAGAGATCTCTAATGTGTATTCGAGAGAACACTGTAATCAAATATTTCTTAATTTAGAATACTTATATGCTAAAATTTTTAAAGCTTATTTTATAAAAAAAATGACGAAAAAGTTACAATTTCAGGATTATCTTTTTACAGTGTTGATGAAGATATGTAATATGTATTTATCGCATCGTATTATAGACAGCTTTCCGCGGATATCAAAATGATAAACTTTAATATAAAAACCAGATTTGTTGCACCGAGGGGGCAAACCCGCGCTATCAGAACAAGTATTAATTTTATGATTTTATTTTGATATTCGTGTAAAATTGTATTTGATACAATGCTATACATGACTTTTTTATTATGGCTGAGAACCGGTTCAAATCAAGCAGATATTAATCGGTTTCGAAGGCATACTGCAAAAATTATGCAACTTCATCTATGTTCGTATTGCATAAAGATGTTGTTATTTGATGTTGTAAAGTGTTGAATATTTAAAATTATTATAATAGGTATTGTTAATTAAATCCTACAAAAAAAAAAGCTTTCAAAAATTAATTTATGTGATAGATAACTAAATTAAAAGTGCCTTAAACGAAATCATTATTCCATTTTTTTATTAAATTGATATGTACCCAAAAAAAAAGAAAAATCTAGGTAGTAATTCGAATATTTAAATATATGATGCTATTGCTTCTTAATTTGTATATTTTCACAGGTAAAAATAAATTCCTAGATTAAATATATTTATATTTTTGCATTCGATGTTGTAATTTTGTTATTTATGTAAATTGCCTGGTTTTATGCATAAACGATTGACCAACTTTTTTTTATGCAAAATAAGTGAAAAAGATATAATGAAAATAAATAGGATAAAACCGGTTCTGCCACATGTTTTATATATTTTTTGCCGCCGCAGCTAGGCAATCAGAACCAGATACTAAATATAATTTTGAAACTCCAGGTATTTTCAATCATCGCATTGTATTATAGACAGCTTTCCGCGGATATAAAAAGAAGAATTAAGCATAAAAACAAGTTCTGTTAGCTTCGAGCACCCGAAGGCATGGGCTAACAAAACTGATATTATTCTTATTATTTTTATATTCGTGGAAAATTGTCCGTAAAACAAAGCTGCACGCTGAGAGCCGGTTCCAATTCAACGGATGTTAATCGGTTTCGAGGCCATGCTGGAAAACTAATTTATTAGGATAATTAATTCAATTTTGTATGGTAAAGAATATTCGTTACTTATTCACTTATTCTAATTAAAGGTTGGTTATTTATAAATAATTATTAGGGATACAGGGATATTTAATTGGAAGATAAATTAATATTAATTTAAAACATGTTCAAGCTACATTAAAATACGCATCCTATTATAGACAACTTTCAGCTGATCTTAAATTGAAAAATTTTAAGATTAATTTGAGTATTATTGGCCCAAAGAGGCCAAAGCCTGGGTATCAAATTTATTTGTATTTATTTGTGGAAAATTTCCCATTATTTTATACGATACAAGATTTTTCAGAACCTGTTTTGTCAGTTTGACATGTTTCAAAGTCATTTTGGATAGTGCTTTCAGACGCTAATTATAAATCTATTGAATTGCCTTTTGAGAAAAATGTCTTTACGAACCTTTCCTCCAATAATTTTTATTTAACAATGGAGGAATATTCCATTGTCCTATCCTTGTATCCCTGCAGTTAATGACTACATATGTGAATGCTTTATATTGTGATAACTTTTTAATCCATAATCAATTCTATCAACGAAGAAAATTAAATAAATTTAAAATGTATTTGTTTTTATGTTGTATTTTGGATACCTACATGTTGTCCCAATGTTAATTTATTTTCTTGTGTGGGCTTATAAATCGTCATGATAAGCTAAAAACTTTAGCTTGTGGCTAAGCTATGGAAGAAATAATTTGTTTTGCCAAGGCTTATATCCAATTCCAGGCCAAAGAAAGAAAAAATAATATTTTTATTGGACTATTTTATTTTTAATGCATGTAATAAGTTTTTTTGTGATCAAATGATCTCCTTTTTTAACTTGCCGGATTTTCAAGACTTAGCTCTAGGTATAAAAAAGCGGGTATAGTCTCTTTGGTGCCACTGGCAACCAGCGTTGCCTCATCCGCTTTAAAGCCTCTTTGAAATCGTCATTTTGTAACTTGAAAAATTCAGCTGTATGTCTAATCTGTTATTAAAAAATACACTATCCTTCTTTTCGGATTTTTTTGGCACTCAAGCAGGCTTATATTTGAAGCTTAGGCACGGCTGCCGAGTCCTGCTAAATATTAAGTTCATAGCCTAAAGAGAAATGTAAAAAATTTTTTGGCCTACTGTTTACTAAAAAGATGTTTTGATTTACATAAAATCAAAGTTTACCTGAAGTGACTTAGGTAAAAATATATAAGTAGATAAACCTGCTAACTATACCAATATTTGCACAGAGGACCTGGACAGAATAGAGGAGGGACTTGATCTCATCAATGATGACATGAAACAGGCGGAGAAAGCGTTGAAACGGATGGGCCGGTGCTGTGGCATATGTTTCAACCCGTGGAAAAGGTAAAAGCAAAATCGGATTTTTAAAAGCGAAGCTTTTCTATAAACAGTCCGAACGTAACGGTTAGCTTTTTTCGTCAATTTAGGCATGTTAGAATTGTCCTATCATTTTTAAATTTTGCATGACGATTCCTGTAGTAGTTAGGTACGATTTAGAAACCGTAGCATCTCTATAATCATTACCAGAATGTCTGTGCGTTCATTTTAAACAAGTGAACAATTAATTTTTATGTGATAAAATAGTCCGATTGATCTGATTTTTTAAGTACTGATTCCTTTTACAACAAGGTATAATATTTTAAGCGAAGAATCTCTATAATCAAGTCCTAAAAATGTTAGATTGTCCTTAAGCATTATCATGTTTTAAAGCAGTATTGCAACATATACACTTACAATTTTGTGTCAACTCATACATTTTTATTCTAATTATTCATTTCTGACACTCTACCATTGTTAATGTTCGTTTGTCCTATCATTTTATAGTTTTGCTTTTATAAATGTTGCCATCCAACTTGCATGAATTTTACTTATGTAAAAAGATTGCTTTTGTTTAAAAAGTGCTGATACTATTACAACTGTTAATATTCGCCCTAAAGTCTGATTTTGAAACTTTGCTTTTGATGATGTTTTCATCCTTGTTTTATTAATTAACTTAAAGCCCAAAGAAAGTGTTGCAAATAAATCTAAAAGCTACAATACTCTTTGAAATTACCGTTCATTGTTTCTTTTTTAGTAGAGAAGCTACTCTTTAAATCACTTTGTCTGTCCGTCAGTGAGTCCGAAATACTATGGGAGGAATTTGATTTTCTCTGCTGCTATACAATATAGATGACTGATTTTTTTGTGAAGAATTAAAAATACGGTTCTAACTGAGTAATATTTTTATCAGTTCGAACCTGAATGATCCTGAGAACTGCCAGGACGGAATATTTAAAGGTAATGGATTTTCGTTGATTTTGAAAAAAATATGATTCTGAAATACCTCTTTGTGCAATAAAATCATTGGTTGGAAAGTTTTGACACTGATTGTATCAAAGGCCTTTGAATGATATATCGTGATTATAAAACTTTGGGTGCCCTGATAATTTACAGTCAAATAAACTCTCCCTATACATTTATAGGCAGTTTCTCGCGGATGTTAAAATGAATAATTATTATATTTTAATTTATTCTAGTTTAAACCCAATGCCCGTGCTGTTATTGATCTCACATTTTTTATTCAATTTTTCCAGTTTTTTTTAGTATGCCTTAGAATTTGTTTTAATCCATCCGAAATAAATCGAATTGAAAGCCACACTGAAAATAAAATTCTATGTCGCTGATTTAGCTGTGTCGGTAATTAAATGTTAATGTTGAGAGTATTTTTTTTTCTCTTCAAAATAAAATAAAATGTTGCTGCCTTATTTTTGTCGATAATAAAATGTTTTCAACTTTTTTTCTTCTTCAAAATGAAGAAGTAATTAAATTTTGTGATTGGTAGGAGAGCCAGGAGAGATAGACCGCGGAAACATCCTAAAATCTCACATCCCCAGAACTGGAGAAAAGTTAATTGTCAAGTAAGTTAAACTTTTTAAATTCTTCGTGACAACTCCTCTTAAGGAGAAATAGAGGGGAAAGCTACTGTGAAAATTCGACGAAATGTCCCTTGAGAGGCGTTATCACGAAAGGGACTATACCCAAATATTATTTTTAAAAATGCCATTGATTTTTTGGGTAGCTTCTTTTAGTATAGAGGGTATGGTTTTAAGCCATTTTTCTAACCTCATTCTAATCTCTATCTGTTTTGTAATACTAATTAAATAATCAAAGTTTAGATATTATGATAAGGAATAGTTATTTCTCGCATCGTATTATAAACGGCTTTCCGCGGATATAGAATGTACAATTATAAAATTAAAACTAGTTTTTTTAGCCCCGAGGTGCCGAAGGTACCGGCTAAAAAAACTGGTTTTAATCTTATGATTGTACATTTTTATAATCGTAGAAAGCTGGATATAATACGATGATAGACATAGTTTTTTCGTATGGATGAGAACCGGTTCCTATCCACCGGATTCGAATGAATACGAGAAAAACTTTTATTAGTATTTTAAGTGCAAAGCATTATGGAGGAAAGTATTTCCTATTATATAAAGGGAAGCTTCACATAAGTCACGGGATGGTTTTAGGTTTGTCTGAAGTTTAAAATTTTAATCACTACTCAATCGATTAAGTTCTCCATTTTATGGAATCTTCATCTTGGAGGTGTTTTTGCTATTTTTCTACCTATGCCTCCCCCTTCCAATACAAATTATGTCATCCTGTATTTAAACAGTTTAAATTTTTTCGACTTTATTTATATTCTGATAATTTAGTTCTGACAATCTACAAGTGTTAGTGTTTTTTGTCCTACCCTTTAGAGCTTAGCTTTTATGTATGCTCTCATCCTTGTTTTCTTAAATAACAAAGGTATACTTCCTTTAAGGAATAATTCTGTATTTAAGGTGTAATATTTCCATTATTAAGCAATTCATTCCTTATTATTATGCTACTACAAAGATCAATTAAACGAATTTTCCTGGTCTAGAAACCTTTTTAGCAGCGAAGCTATTCTAAAGTTCCAAATGCCAGTCCGTCTGTCCGTCCGTTAAACACAAAGTGGGGGAAACGTGATTTTCTCGGCTCCTGTTTAAGATACATGGCTGAAACTTTTTGTCAACATCCCATTATTAAGGAGCACAATAAACAATAAATTATAAAACATGTTAAAATATATTTTAAAAAACATGAGAAATGTTTCGTAGTTTTTTTTCTCCAATATTCTTGATTCAACAAATGCTCTTTAAATCTCTTTGTCCGTAATCTTATACATGATCTTCTTTAGCTACTAATGGATGTTGTCATCCTTGTTTTTATCTTAGACACACCAACATTTTTTATTTCTTATATAAGATTGTAAAATGTAAATTAAGTCAAAATTATCAATACAGATAATAAAATTCTTTATGCTTATAGTCATGATATTTAACAGGGTAATGAAGCCAATTAAAAATTAATTCTAGACAACATATCTATAGTATGGATGTATTTCCAGAAAACTACTTTCTCACCCCCCCCCCCCCCCCCTTAATCAAAGACCTTTTTCATCTGCTAGCAAATTGTGATCTACTTCTTTGCTGAGTTAATATAAATTTTCAGACAATACTTTGTAAAACCTTAGATTAGTAATATAGAGTCAAAACAAGGATGACAACATCCATAAGTAGCGAAGCACAAAAAATCGTAGATGGGAATACGTACAGGAAGATTTAAAAGGTTTTTACTAAAATCAAGAATAGATTTATTGGATAAAATAAATATGAAACCTTGTTTTATTTTGTATGATGACGATGGTCAAAGTAAATTATATTAAAGATGCTCATAACAATGGGAAAAATTATTTTGATACTGATATCCCATAAAAGTTTGAAAATTGGATCAAAATAAACAAAGATCTTGGGAAATATGTAAAACATATAAAAATAGCCAAAAACCTGATAAAAGGCAGTCTGGCCGCCATGGTTGTTTTCAAAAAACGACAAAAAATTTAATTTTTAAATCCTTAAAAACTTTAAAAATTCTGAAAATCGGACCATATACACTGAAGATATGGAAAAAAGTGTTAAATATATTTATAAATAGCCTAAAACCTGCCAAAAAGGCAGTCTGGCCGTCATGGTTATTTCCTTTAAAGACGGGAAATTTAATTTTGATATCTACAACTGAAAAAAATTTTTAAAATCGGACTATAAACACTAAAGATATGGAGTAAAATGTTAAAATATAAAAAACAGCCTAAAACCTGCTGAAAAGGCAGTCTGGTCGTCATGGTTGTCTTCTTTAAAAGACGGGAAATTTAATTTTGATATCTATAACTGAAAAATTTTGAAAATCGGACCATACACTGAAGATATGGAGAAAAATGTGAAAAATATAAAAAATATAAAAATAGCCTAAAACCTGCTAAAAAGGCAGTCTGGCCTTCATGATTGTTTCTTTAAACGACAGGAAATTTAATTTTGATATCTGTAACTGAAAAAATTTTGAAAATCGGACCATAAACACTGAAGATATGGAGAAAAATGTGAAAAATATAAAAATAGCCTAAAACCTGCTAAAAATCGGTCCGACCGCAAATGATGTTTTATAGTCAATTGTGCTCCTCAATAATGGGAATGTTGTCAAAAAATTTCAGCATTCTATCTTTTATAGGAGCTGAGTAAATCCCATTTCCCCCATAGCGTTACGGACGGACTGACTGACTGACGGACGGACGGACGGACGGACGGACGGACAAAGTGAATTATAGAGTAGCTTCGCTACTAAAAAGTGAATTATAGAGTAGCTTCGCTACTAAAAAAATGTTTGTACTATATAATTATCCATTTCTCTGGAGTGAGAGTATTCCTGAAATACATTACATTGTCATCTCACTCTCACACTTTCTCTCTCTTTTTCTTTCTCTCTCACCCTCTCTCTCTTTTTTCTCCCTCTCTCTCTTTTTCTCTCTCTTTTTTCTCTCCCTCTCTTTTTCTCTCTCTTTTTTTCTTCCTCTCTTTCTCTCTCTCTTTCTCTCTCTCTTTCTCTTTTTTCTCTCCCTCTCTTTCTCTCTCTTTTTTCTCCCCCTCTCTTTCTCTCTCTCTCTTTTTTCTCCCCCTCTCTTTCTCTCTCTTTTTTTCTCTCTCTCTTTCTCTTTTTTCTCTCCCTCTCTTTCTCTCTTTTTTCTCCTCCTCTCTTTCTCTTTCATTTTTTTCTCCCCCTCTCTTTCTCTCTCTCTCTTTTTTCTCCCCCTCTCCTTTTTTCTCCCCCTCTCTCTCTCTAAATTTTTAAATTGTCTTAAAGTCATTTAATTTTTTAATAAAAGTACCTTTATTTTTTTAATGAAAGAATATTTATTTATTGCATCTTATTATAGACAGGTTAAATAAAAAATCTTAAGATTAAAAACCAGTTTTGTTAGGCCGAAATCACGGGCTAACAAATCTGGCATTAATTTTATGTTTTTTTATTTTCATTTACGTAGAATATTATCTGTAATACGATGCTATACATGATTTTTTATTATAGCTGAGAACCGGTTAAATCTTGCGGTAATTAATCGGTTTCAAAGCCATAGTCCAGATTTTAACTAAAAGTGTTAGAAATCTTTTACCCCCCCATTCTGAAATTTCTTAACCCTAAAGAGGACTATCTACGAACAAGAGCAAGTGATTCTAAGCATCTTCCAGCATTGACCCATAGTATTTTTTTAGTAAATATACTAAGTTTATGTTTAATATTTGCTTTATCGACTAAAAAGTTAGATTTCACCATGGTTTTATATAAAAAAAACTTTGAAATGTTAAGCACTGTTTGGTGCAATATCAATAAAAAATACTATGGGTCAATGCTGGAAGATGCTTAGAATCACTTGCTCTGGTTCGTGGATAGTCCTCTTTCCTTAAATTAGTAGATAGTTTTGCCTCTAAAACCTCTTACCCACCCCATGTCATATGCATAGTTTTCTTACTTGTTGTTTTGTTAAGATACACCCATGATGAGAGAGAAGATGAAATGGAGGAGAATATGGAACAGGTGGAGTTTTTTTTACAAATGAGGGAGGCAGATGTCCCACTTTTTGTTACCAGACCAAAAACAAAATGGAACTCAGAACAACAGAACTGAGTTTTGACGTGGCATTTATTAAATGCCTTACAATGTAGAACTGTGAAGAAACGTTACCGAAACAGAAATTTACCACATAATTTTTTTTATTTTTTTCTCGCCAATTTTTTACTATTTTGACTCATTTGAGACGGACTTACATAAAAAAAATACTCTATATTTTCACTTGTCACTTAAAATATTTCAAACGGCAGTTTTCGGCGCCATTTCTTCACAGTTCCACACTGTACCTTATTAAAGCCATGCCAAATACCACTAATGTAACCTTTTTTTTAGTTGATCTCCTTTGTATTAGAGGTCAGGTTACAAAAAGTGGAATTTCAGCCTCCCCCCCCCCCCTTTATATTTCCTAGAATCTACTCTACAAGTCCGTATTAATTTCTGGGAAAAAATCTGAATTAAACTTCAAACACTACTCGTGTCCAAATATGTGTGTGTGTGTGTGTGTGTAATTATCCTTTTTTGACCTTGAATTTTTGAAATGTTTTTTTCCTGCTTTTCTGTTAGGCAAATGATAATTTTTCTTACAAAAAGATTAATAATAATGTATAACAATAACAATAAATAGGTTAATATTATTGCCATCCAAAATTAAAACTAAAAGTGCATGTGGAAGGTCGTCTTCCCTTCCACTTTCCTAGCCTTCAAGTTCTCCTAAAGGCCTCGAGGGATGTAGCTCTAGTTGTTAATGATTAAGGTGAGCAACATCCTGACAAATCTGCGCAACATGGCGGTGGATATGAATTCTGAACTAGAGAATCAAAATAAACAAATTGATAGAATAACCATCAAGGTAAAAATTAGGCAGGGCTCGGCAGCCGCATGTGTAAGCCTCAGTGAAATCGTCAAATTAAAATTTAGCCTGATGTCTCATCCTGTTCCTAAATAGAAAATCCATCTTTTATTTTGCACATAAGCGGGTTTAAATTTGAGGCTTATACGCGGCTGCTGAGTCCTAAAATTAATATTTTATCCTATCCTAATTATAGCTGAATAAAAAAACTGGTTCTTAACTGTGATGAAAACACATGAATAGTATAGATATTGTCCTTAAAATGTAAATAACAATCTTAGGAATCCTCTTTTTTTTCCTTACCATCGACTTAACATTATATAGATAAACATTTTAATGACAGACAATTGCAGATTCTTAAGATTGCTGTATAATAACAGAAATTGCAGTAATTCATGACTCCAATTGTGACTTCACAACTTTTATTTTATCTATTTTATAGACTGTTTTATGAGGGTGGTAATAATAATTATTCTGAACATCAATCAATCTATTCACCTTTTTAAATTAAAAAATATATTAAAAATTAAAATTTAACACATATTTTTAAAATATATTTTTTTCATTTAGGCCATGAGCAATGAGACAAGAGTGACAACAGCTAATAAAGAAGCAGTTAGGTTGTTAAAAAATTAGATCAATTTTTGTTAATTATTCAATAAAATATTTTGTAAAGGGATAGTTGCATGAAGTGTATTTAACAAGTTTGATTGCAAGCATAAGTTACAAGAATACCATCTAACATATATCATTTTTTATTACAATAAATAACAATCAATTTTGCACCACCATAATAGTCCTCATGCTTTTTTGGTGAAAAAAGGACAACCATATATCCAAAAAAAAACATGATTTTCAAGTCATATTTTAAATTGAAAGTTTTTCAAATATATATCCTATAGATGTAATAGAAACTAATGTAGAGAAAAAAATGTGCAGTTCACTAAATTCAAGTTTAAATGCACTTCTTGCAACTACCCATTTATGGGTTAAAAATGAAATACTAATATATCGTAAGGGGGGTTCGGAAGTTACAATGAGAATCAAATTTCAAAAATATAAAGGAAATAATTCTTCTTTTTGTTAAAATTTGTTGTTCTTGAAAAAAGTTTTTTTTTGGGTGGAAATATTTATAATTGGATAGGTATATCAAAAAACTTTTAATTTTATAAATGATATTTAAAATTGTCCAGATAAAAAGGTTGTATATGTATACTATGTTGAAATACATGAATATTGTGACAGGGGGATTTTTTTCGTCAGTTAGGGAGTGGGGGGTTCGTTATATTAGTTAGCGCTTGGAAAAACATTTTTTTAGGGTTTGCAAGAATCTGTCACAATATCCACAAAGAGAGAGGTCATTTTCTAGTAAATCCCGTAAAGGTGTGTTATAAGGCCTAAAACTAGTAGTAGAACGATAAGGTGCTCTATATATTTGTATTTCCTATTGAATAGAACAATAGGGAAGAAATTTTTTTTTTTTTTTTTTGATAACCGTACCTGGAATATCTTTAAAAAATAAGAAATTTCTATCAAATGCTTTGTTTGGCTCAAACTGACACAAATAAAAAAAATATAATTATAATAAATCAACCTGTAAAGAATGACTTCTTCCTTTGTTTAATGGTATTGATTGTTCTTAACCTTTACCTTGTACCTATAGAAAACATTATTATTATAATTATATTTTTTTAAAATTTTTGTCAGTTTGAGCCAAACAAAGCGTTTGATAGAAATTTCGTATTTTTTAAAGATATTCCAGGTACGGTTATAAAAAAAAAAAAAAAATTTCCCTATTGTTCTATTCAATAGGGAATACAAATATATAGAGCACCTTATCGTTCTACTACTAGTTTTAGGCCTTATAACACACCTTTACGGGATTTACTAGAAAATGACCTCCCTCTTTCATATCCATTGTTACAATATAAAAGTGTTGTTTTATTTGGTGGTCATTCACTTCCGCATATGAATCATATTAACAAATCATTAGAACCGCAGATAATCACAACGCCCCCTTTTCCTTGGACCATAAAATTATTAGAATCTCGTTATTTTATTCGATTTTGCATTACTTTCTGCGAATATGCTATGCAGATATGATAATTTGCGGAGGTAAATGCACGCTATTGTTTTGTAATAAAAATATGGTTGATAACTAGTAAAAATAAATAGTTTTATGTTCTATTTTACAACGTATGGACATTTACTAATAATTTTAATTAGTTGGTACAAACAAACAGTGTCCAAATTTCTCATTAATAATTTTAATTTCCAAAACTAGGAAAAAAATCAATTTATGTTCCATTGTCTTATCCTATAAGATCTTTTGATAAGGGAAAGCGGGGTGTTGATTTGTTTAATGTAAAATAAACTAATCTAAATATTATGGATAATTTACAAAATTCATATAAAGCCCTATATTAATTGGAATAAATTACTATTTATAGCATTAAAAATTGGTGATTTTTAAGAATGTACAGTAGCTGATTTATTTTCCCTAATTTTAGTGTCCTTAATATCTTTTTTTTTCAAATCTCAAATTCTATGATTGTTAGCTATCTCTTGTATAGGAAAAAAAGGTTGTTTTATATGCAGTCATCATATTTAAGGACAGCTGTGCCAAAGCTAGCCCAGCAAGGATAGAATTTTAATATGGAATAATCCATTAAATATATCATAGAACACATACAAACATCAAAATGCCTGAGATGGGTTTTTGAGTCAAGAATGCCGCGTTTTTTCAACATTTTTTAGACCTGTCATCTTCCGTCAATCAATCATTATTATAAAAATGCCTCGTAGGATATAAACAGAGTATACAACTTAGAAATTCAAAATTTTAAAATATTATTAAAGCCATTTGTATAATGTCTAATAAAGCTCTAAAAAGGTGCAATAATAAATATACAGCAAAAATGGATTTAAGATTATTTATTTTTCTTCTATAAAAGCCGTACCAACAAAAGCGAAATAATTAAATAAATAGTTGTATACTCTGTTCAAATCCTACGAGGCATTTTCAGAATAATAATTGATTGATAGATCATTTGGCTAGGACTTTTAGCAATGCTAAGAAATGATTAGCTTTTAACACTTTACCATATAAGTCAAGGAATCTTTGTCCAAAAATAGGACAAGCAAAGAATTTATAACTTTTATGGACGCTTCTGGTTTATACAACCCAAGCAAGATTTAATAAAAGTCCCCAAACTTTATTAGCAAATGAATGATAGAACCTGTTTACAAAACTTTGGGTACCAAACTTACGGACTGTTGGATTATGATATACAGACAATTTCAGTTAGGGAGTAGCTGCATAATTTATTTCAATAATAGTTTTGGGAATAGTCCCTTTCGTGACATCGCACCTTAAGGGGCGATTTGTCGTATTTTTAAAATGGATTTTTATAGGTTATATTGGGTTAGGTGATGGCCCCACAGGGTTAGGAAATTGGCTCCGCAGGGTTAGAGCCCCCCGCAGGGGATATAAATAGGAGAAAACCTACTGTGAAAAATACGAAGAATCGCCCCTTAAGGTGTGATGTCACGAAAGGACTATACCCATTGTTTTTAATTTATATTAAAGAAAGACTTTTGTGTAATGTTATCATATTACACAATTGTAATTTAAAACAATAATGTATGAAATATTGTATTTAAAAATAATACTGTAATTCATATATTTTCACCTAAAACACGACAAAATTATTTAACGCATTTTTATAATATTGCACTTATGGGAATAGGTTTTCAAACTTTTCTGTAAATATAATGACTACATGACTTGACTTTAATTGAAAGGTATTCTGTCTCGTAAGACATCATAATGATCACATGGCATAATTTTAATTTCTACCTTCTTCGTCCATTAGAGAAATTTCAAGTTTTGCCATGTGATCACACATTGCCAAAATATTTAGAATATCCATTCCAACATGGTCAATATTACGAAAGTATGATAAATAACTATAATTATTGTTAAAATTGTAAGTTTTATGTAATAAACTCATTTAGGCGAAATAAGAAATTTTTAAAATTAGCGCAGCTACTCTACTAATTATTTGTCTTATTTTCAGTTCTATTTAAACAAGAATGACAACATCCATAAAAGCAAAGTTCTGAAATGGAAGGACAAACAAACATTAACACTTGTTGAGTGTCAGAACTGAATAAACTTAAAATGTCTATTCAAAATTATAGATAAAGAGGGAAGTCATTTTCTAGTAAATCCCGTAAAGGTGTGTGTTATAAGGCCTAAAAATAGTAGTAGAACGATAAGGTGCTCTAGATATATGTATTCCCTATTGAATAGAACAATAGGGAAATTTTTTTTTTTTTTGATAACCGTACCTGGAATATCTTAAAAAAATAAGAAATTTCTATCAAACGCTTTGTTTGGCTCAAACTGACAAAAATTTAAAAAAATATAATTATATACCTATAGAAAACATTATTATTATAATTATATATTTTTTTTATTTTTGTCAGTTTGAGCCAAACAAAGCGTTTGATAGAAATTTCTTATGATAGATATTCCAGGTACGGTTATCAAAAAAAAAAAAAATTTCCCTATTGTTCTATTCAATAGGGAATACCACTATATAGAGCACCTTATCGTTCTACTACTATTTTTAGGCCTTATAACACACACCTTTACGGGATTTACTAGAAAATGACTTCCCTCTTTGTTGCAAAACTGATTTAATACATGTAACTGTTTAAAGGGCGAATATAGGTTCGATATGATATGAGCTTATATCAAAGGTGCCATTACATACTTTTAGAATATCTATGCCAAATTTAAAAATTCAAAAAAATCCTTAAGTAGGTTTTGCAATTTTCTGTTTCAATTGAACATATAATAAATGAGATTGCCGACAAAATCGTTTATTTTAGCCCTTTACAAGACTTTTTTTTGACTATTTTGCTTAAGTTTGATTGACTATTACATTGGCACGCACCTTAAAAGATAATTTAAATGTTTATTATTTTAGATTATATACTAGTTTATTTAATTTTTTAAAAAGCATAAAAATAATTTGCATAGAAGGGCGTCAGGAGTATTGACAGGGTAAATAATACGTCTTAAAGTTTATTTTCTGTACAGAGATCTTTGATTAATTCATGATGATATAAACAACCCTTGTGTACGCATTTTCAACACACACACACACGGCCACAAAAAAACAGGGATTTGAAATCATTCTTCCTCCAAGAAAATTTTATCAATTATTTTTTTTTACTTTTTACATTATTTGATGTTTTACATTATTTGATGTTTTTTTAAATAATTTACTTTATGAAGGTAGAAGGAGGGTATATTTACCCCTGATTAGTTGGTTTCCACGTTATTACGACTATCATTTAACAAAAGCTTTTTTATTCAACCTTGCCACGAAGCCTTGTGTGATGCTAGGGTGTTTGAGTTCTTAGGGAACCACACTAATTACAAAATATTTTCTTCGAGATTGACGGGTTTTAAGCTATAAACAGACTTATACAATTGAATATGTCAATATTTTTAAGTTATTTATAATCTATGGAATTGCACCTTTGATATAAGCTCATATCATATCGAACCTATATTCGCCCTTTAAGGACATACTGACGTTTTTAGGACTTGATTATAGAGATGCTTCGCTTATAACACTCTACCTTGTTGTAATAGGAATCAGTGTACCAAAACTCGGATGAATCGAATAATTTTAACATACAAAAGTTCTAACAATGCTAACCTGTTTAAATTAACAAAAAAAGCTAACTGAAACGGACGGACGGACCTACCCTTATTATAGATAAGCTTCGCTTTTAAAAAGCGTTACATAACTGTTGTTTAATGTACGGAATTGAAAAAGTAAACAAATATTTATGTTTCGTTTTGTCTGTAAACAACTATTACAGCTGGGGAGTTGAATTCATTTTTATAGAAGCAAAAATATAATCTATGATTACGGTTATGACCCTCTAAAAAACCTAATCTACCATTCCACTTTCCCCTCCCTTGGTGATGATATCATCAATGCCGATACGATTTTTGAAATGTACCATTCCACTTTCAAGAGAGGCGAAACTGGAATGGTGGTTTAAACTTTTAACATCGACATAATTGAATTCATATATTCTATTTTTAAAGTGTGTTAATCGTAGGAAAGTTTTTTTATGTAAAATAAAAATAATAACTAGAATATACCATTACTATTATGTCGATTTAAACAAGGAAATCAATGTTTATGAATACGCTGATATGTAAACATAAATGTACCATTCCATTTTGCCTCTATTGAAAATGGAATGGTACATTTCAAAAATCGAATCGGTGTTGATGATATCATCACCAAGAGAGGGGAAAGTGGAATGGTAGATTAGGTTTTTTAGAGGGTCAAACTGTAATCATAGATCATATTTCTGCTTCTATAAAAATGGATTCAACTCCCCAACTGTATTATGTAAAAACAAAGGATATTTTTATTGAAATTAAGATGAAAAAAAGTGGGAGAGGGCAAGATAACAAGGATCGAAGATAAAGAAAATCTTGGAATAACAAACAGACAGGGTGAGTTATAGTACAGATGTTCAAAAAGAGATGATAGTTATTTCTTGCATCGTATTATAAACGGCAATTATGAGATTGAAACCAGTTTTTTATCCTAAAACAACTAGTTTTAATCTTATGATTGTACATTTTTATATTCGTAGAAAGCTGGATATAATACGATGCTAGACATAGTTTTTTCGTATGAATGAGAACTGGTTCTTATCCACCGGATTCGAATAAATACGAGAATAGTTATTTCTTTCATAACTATTCGGCACCGCGGGGCTAAAAAAAACATATAATTGTACATTTTATATCCGCGGAAAGTGGTTTATAATAAGATGCTAGACATGGTTTTTTCGTATGGATGAGAACCGGTTCCTATCTACAGGATTCGAATGAATACGAGAAAATGCGATAAATTATACAAAAAATCACAAAAAATAAGTATCTTTGTTTACTGCACTGTTTCACTATGGTCATTATAATAAATGTATTAGTATAGATGCATATTCCAGACAAATACCTGGTTCAAGGAGACCTAAAAACTGCAGTTTAAGGACAAACACAAATACTTAATAATTATTATATTTTAGGCATTTATAAAATTAATAACCTTTTATAAAACTCGGCCATTTTAATTGTGTGCTGCTAAATTTCAAGACCTATAGGATTGCGTTATCGGGTCTCCACTCATTCACTCTCCCCTGCCCCCTCTATTCTTAATTCTCATTTTATTGTTTGTTTGTATAAATAATTCCTTTATGCAGTATAAAAGTAATGGTGCAATCTTAATGATAAGAAAAAGTATGTGCCTTCGTATCCGCAAATTCATATCATTTTATCAAATCATTAGAACTGCATATTTTTTAATGCCCCGCCAAGAAAAAAGCTTAGACGTCCTTGTAATCTAATCCAAAGACACTCTTGTATATTTGTAATTTGATTAATATACTCTAATTACAATATGCGCGTTATAAATATATATTTCACTTGCATTATTTATCAAAATAATTGATATATGATATACGTGGATAGATAGACGGGGGAAATTTGTCGTATGGACCTTATTTATTGTTTATCCAGTAGGAATGGAGGGGATGGGATAAAGCGGGAGGATGGGTGGTATCGTCGTTTTAGCCAGCTGCGAGCATCACTTTATCAAAGTACATGAAAATCTGGCGTAACATCGATTATCAAAAAAAGATAATAAAAACGTCCACAATTAGCGAGGCAAACAATAATTTTCAAGTAAAACAAGGATGAAAACATACATAAAAGCAAAGCTCAACAAATTAAACCTATTGATATCCCTAAATTACATAGAATTCCTTATGGAGATGCAACGCTAATTGTATAGTGCCTAATTTTAAATATAAAACTATATCACAATAATTTATTTTAAACTATCTAAAAATAAACACATTTCAATAGGACATAAAGACTTTCTGGAAAAGATTTTTTTATAGTGTTTCAGATTGAAATCACTTCCAAAACGCCTAAAATAAAGACAACTAACGTAAGTATAGAAAAGCTTCGCTTTAAAAACAAATAAAGAAAATATTACAAAATAAAACAATTATGAAAAATTATGCTAGACTTTTTCTTAATTGATCATGCTTGACAGTCGATCAATTTAGTTGAACATATCTTAATTTTAGAATAGTTATTACGTGGCTTCGTATCGAGAACGGTAACTTATTTAATTGTAGATGAAGTAATATATAAGCTGCACTTAAATTTTTCATCTTAATCAACAAAAAACCTTTTATTTAATTATATCAATTTACAACAAGGGATATTCCTACAAATCATAGTAAACCGCCTTAACCCACCTCCTCTGTTTTCAGTGCTGTTGTTTGTTTTATCAATATAAAATTGTAGTTATAACATTAAAGGGTCTTTGAAAATCTACCAATGGTGTCGTGAATATCAACACAGCTAAGTAGCAGTAAATAATTTTCTAGCAGACGAAAAAGGTCATTGAAAATGAGAGGGAGGTAGTTATCTGCATATACATCTATACTATAGATCTGTTGTTATAACACAATAAGAAAAACGTAAAAATATCAGCCATGATAAATTGTATTCAAGACAATACTATCAAATCTAAGGTTGTCAGTAAAAAAGTGCCAAATCCTGTAAAAAAACTTTAGGCTAGGCAATCCGTTAGGGTTTCCTTAGCCTTACATAGATATAAAGTAATATATGAGACTTAGGAAATCCCAAATTCTAGTCTTGAGAAATTTAAAGGATTTGGACCATTAAGTCATTCATGACCAATTTTAATAATTACTAAAAAGTAGATATAAACTATTTATGTTATCAAATTTTGATAAAGTAGGGGGACTGGGGGTACAAATTGTTCACTTCCTTATTTAGAGACAATACCATTTACAATAAAAGTAAAAATTAAGAAAAAAAGGTATCAATTAAATTATTACTTACTTCAGGCTTTTTCTTAAATTAATTTTAGCAGGGATCGACATCCGCTTAAACAACGGCCAGAAGAAATAGAAACTAATTGTAAATCGTAACCATTTGTGTATCTTTGAACTAAGCAAAGTATTTGATAAGCAAATCTATGTTAAGGTTGTTATAGCAGTTGATATGAGACAGCATAAAGTGGATCAAAAAATGACGTCATACGATAAAATAACTAATAAGAGGCTAGTACAAATTTTACCATTAGTCAATTACAGTACATACTGGCCTCTCATTTGTCAACATTATTGTGTGACGTCATTTTTTTGGTCCCACTTTACGCTGTCTCGTGGATATAAAACATATAAATACAGGGGTTGTCTATATCTTTGGTAGGTATGCTATAACAAAAAATTGGAGTTTTAGTTACATTTCATAAAATAGAAATTTTCAAGACAGACTACTAATTTTAAAAAAAAAATACCTATACAAATGTGCATCCAATATTTAATTAAGCCTGCCTGTCAGGTATGATACAAAAATATAATTAATGTATGGGTTTTTGCTGATTTCTATGTATAAAATTCTTGATGATCACTGTACATCATAAATAAACAAACATAAACATATTCATTTGATTTATGAAAAGATCACTATGGATCTGTCTACTTTGGCCAAAATATAAACATCGCTCTTCAAATTACTTTGTCTGCAATTCCTTCCATGATGAGCTCATTTGGGCAAAGCCTCTGGTAACGGTGAAAGAAAGAAATTTTAAATCACTGTTTATTATGTACATTTTTTCCGCCCCCCAGGGACAAGGGATATGACAGACAAAGAAAAATTAACTTCCAACATTTATATAACTGTACACTACAACGCTATAAATAGTGACCAATAAAGAAAAGTATACAAAATTAACAATGAGTTACCTTAATTGACAAAACGAAACAGGTGAAGTTCATGGTGATATGTTGCTGGTAACTAATTCTTCGTGGTTACTGGCAATCATAGTTTTAGTTTATAGTATTTTTCAAAATAGACTCAAAATCTTTAACGATGGGTGATTTCGTAGAGAAATGTTACTGTTTTCAATATTTTCAAAATACTAAAATAACCCTAAAAATATACAAATTCGCCAATATATTCGAACGACAGGAAATTGAGACTTCACACCTTTGTTAATATTTTCATACAGATAGAATGGGTCAACTTATGCTAGATTTGGGATGTATTTGTAAGATACTACATATGTTCACATATCTTTACGGTCAAACATGGTCAGAAAATCATAAAAATTTTGGAAAATATTATCAAACGAACAAGGTTTTATGGCCTCACAAGGATTTTATGACTTGGGATAATTAGGTTTGGTGAATAGATTTTTTTTCTATCATCACGCAAGCTCGTAGCAAGATTATCAAGATAGTTAAGCTTAGTTCTTATTGCTAATTATATGCTTAATAAACCAACCAATCAAAATTAAAGAAAAAAAGTCTCCAAAGTTGTTATTTGCAACTCTAAATGTGTTAATGTTCGTTTTAGAGCTTTGCTTTTATGTATGTTGTCATCCTTGTCAAATAACATATTACAGAGTAGCTTTGTAACTAAAAATTCAAAAAATCAAAATGTTTAAAAAGGAGTAGCTTTGCTTCCGCTCTGAATGTAACTAAACAAGTATGATAACACCCTTAAAAGCAAAGCTCAGTGAATATAAAGTCAGACAAACAAATATAGAGTTAACAGCGCATTTAATATTAAAAATCATGTTGAACAAATTTTAGTATAAATCTAACCAAAAAATAATAAACATTCAAATTCTCAGAGACTCAGTCATACTTACAATTAATATAAACCGCTTTCTAGGATATAGAATGTACAATTATAAGAATGCTTAAATTAAATGAAATAATCAAAATTATCATGCATTTTAAATTTGTTTCGCTTTTATGGATTTTGACAATTTGTGTATTGTAACTTATAAAAAAATTGCTCATTTGTAAACATCATATTCATGACCAACTTCCTATCATAAAGGGGAGGGGGAGGACTATATACTGTTAAAGTTTAATAAACGTATGTCTAAGCTAAGCGAGGTTTTTCTATAATTTGTGTTGGTTCTTGAGACTTGACGCGTCGGTCTGTGCATCATTAATTTAATGTATAGATATTGTATAGATTTAGAAAGCGTTGCAACTATATAATACTTACTTATAATTTTGATTATACTTATACATTTATGCTTATGTTAATGTTTGATTGTACTACAATTTCGCTTTTATGGATGTTGTGATCCTTGTTGATATAATTAAACCTTAAAAATATTCCTCACCCCCCCCCCCTTCATATTCATATTTGACTTACAACTTTGGATGGAAGGAAATAATACCCTTTAGGATTTAACTTTCACTTGACCTATACTGAACTCCCCCCCCCCCCCATCTCTTTTAGCAAAAGTTGACCGATGATCATTCATCATCCTATAATATAAAGTAATAAGCTTTTTTTGTCTGTCGAACCGATATGGTTCTTTTTTACAGTGAAGCCTCTTATAGGCTCTCAGATGGTTTTAGGCTATTTAACTTTTTTTAGATAAGTCTGGGTATGGTTTTAGGCCATTTCTCTGCTATTCGAATATAGAGCCCCTAGATGCTAGGGGCGCAGCCGCTAGTATATCATACATCATAATAGGGGGAGGGGAGGGATCTTTTACTTACAACGAGACTTAAATAAATATAAGAAGAGTATAAGTATTTAGAAAAAAATAACATCCTATTATATAAAGAAGTTGGAGTTTTTTGTCTTAAGCTTTAGATTTCAATAACTGCTAAACAGATTGGGTTCTCTATTCTAGGTAAGCTTCACATAATTTTTGTGATGGTTTTATGCTGTTATATTTTCATATTTTAGGTTTACGATGGTTTTAAGCTATTCTTTAGTTCTTTTTTTGCCCCTTCGAATAAAGAGCCTCTAGATGCTAGGGGCGTAGCTGCTAGTATACATATGATAGGATACTAGTTCAGATATTTTTTAAGCTACTGACCAAAAAAAAACAAAAATAACAACACGGCACAAATTTTGCCATTGAATGTGTGCGTCTGTTTAAATCTTGCTGAACTTTACAGGTTAGCTTCTAATAGGTAAAACCCTCTCAATATTTTTTAACATTCTTACATAAAGATCATAACAGAAATTCTTTACTGTCCCCAGGGAGGAGGGTGTATTAGACTGTAAATTAAATTGGTACCCAAAGTTTTAGAATTACTTTATTTTATTGGTTGGCGAAAAACTTTGGGTACTTTTATTGTATTTTCATTGGTTGGTTTAAGACTATCAGTGTCCACACTTTTCAACCAATAATCTTAATCTATATATGGGGTAATTTTGTTTATCATTACTGGGGATGTACCAGGGGCATCCAAGCTTATTTTTTTTTTTTGGGGGGGGGGGAGGTTAAATATTTTTTTTAATGGGAGGTTATTTTTAACATATGGTTTTGTTTTCAATTCTAAATATACTACAAACTACGCTTGAAGTTAGCCAGTATTTCTTGTAAAAAAAAGTAACAGGATGTCTTTATAACTTATTGTTTCTTTGGATCGATATATTTTTAACCCTATTTTATGGGGGGGGGGGGGGTTGAAAATGTATGAAATCTGAGTACTAAGCTTATTGAACTAGCAGAGTCACGGAGGGGGTGGACATTGGACTGTAAATTATATTAGCTTAAAAACTTTGGGTATAAAATGTATTTATCAACTCTGTTATCGTTGCTTAAAGATTATGTGACAATTTAAAACACAATAAAGTTAAGTGTCCAGACATTTTAAACTTAAATTGTAATCTAATGAGGTGTATTTTTGTTTATCATCAAAGTTCCCTTCCTGGGCCCAGCTGAGTAAACAACTGCAACATGCAACATGAGTATTTTATAATATAGCTCTATCAATATCCAGGGAGGGAGGGGACAATGGGCTGTTCATCTCACTAATCATATATTCGTTGGCTTTACAAATTTGGGGACTTTTATTAAGTTTTGAATTTTGATTGGTTTGTTCATTAAGTTGGGTGTCCAACGTTTCAACCACTATAGTAGTAAAAAAAGGGTAAATTTGTGTATTAATATTAGCGATGTACATCAATTTATCGGCCATTGTCTTATCAATTTAGATCTCTGATCAATATCCTTGTCAACATGCAATTTTATTGGTTTATATCGACTACAAGAAGAGAAAAATTTAGGTTGCAATATCCCCTCACATTTGTTGGTCGGGATGGAAGGGAAGGGGTAAAGAAGAGGAATGGGGGAGATATAAATTTTAGCCCGCCGAATAGTTCACTTTTTAATAGAACATGAAAATCTGATGTAATGTCTAAGTAATTATAAATCCATTTTAAAGTCGATACTATCCCAAAAAAGGACCACTGCACTGTTAAGGACATTTGATAATTAATGACACAAGTACTCAAAGTTTTATTAATAAGTTTTTTTACTCGTAGGTTAAAAAAATTGAATTGTGATTGGTAGGGTCCGAACTTGTAGTGCCCAATCTTTTTAACCAATGTTTTATATTGTATAGATTTTTATTTATAATTTTTGGTGATGTACATCAATGCAAAGTCCATTTTCTAATCCCCTCAGATTCCTGGGTATGAATCATAGATTATTTGTGTGTGTGTCCATTCCATTTTAGAGTCGCTACTACAACGGAAATATTATTACTTGGATGCTGCATCATATTTTCATGTATTCTGATAAAGTGAAACTCATAGCTGGCTAAAATAACCATACCCCCCACCCCCCAATCTACCCACTCCCCTTCTACTAGATGAACTAATGAACAATAAACGAGTTCTGTGTTAGCAAGCTAAATTAACTACAAATTTTCTTTCTCAGTATATCCATGTATATTTCATATTATTTCATTGTTTGTCCATTTTTAAAAACCCGGAAGGCAATTAGGGATTGAATGGACTGTAAAGTGTAAATTATACTGGTACCCAACGTTTTATAATCACGTTTTCTCATTCGTTTGCTTGGACTTATAAATGTATTATTTTTGACAAAATCATACGTCATTTTTTTGTAAAATTGTTAAATACAGAATACTGTTTAAAGGACATACCTAACCGTAATTGACGGACATACCGACTCTAATCATAGAAAAGCTCTGCTTTATTAAAAGTAAGGTTTCAAGTTCGACCCCTTGCTCAAATCAAAACCTCAACTTCTTTTCTATTATAAGAGTCGGTCCGTACGTCTGTAACAGTTAGCTCTTTTCGTTATCAGAATGTCCGTATGTCCATTTCAAACATGTTGATTTTCAAGTTTTTCAACATCAAATTTTTATGCATTATAATTATCTGAATGATATGATTTTTGGAATACAGATTCCTAGAACAACAATGTATAATGTTATTCAGTTCTGACACTCTACAGGTGTTAATGTTTGTTTGTCCTACTATTTCAGAGCTTCCCTTTCATGGATGTTGTCATTCTGTTTTTATAACTTTTATAAATGCTCAAATTAAAATTAAAATTTAGAAAGCGTAACAACTCTATAATCGTTACCAGAATGTCCGTACAACTATTTTAAACATGTTGATTTTTTTATTTTATTACATACAAAATGATATTTTATTTTTCTAAAAAAATAGCTGTTTTAAGGCATACAAAAATTATTGCATGAGAATACTGAAGGGGTTGGAAAGACAAAAGTATAAGTATAGATTCTATATATAACATATCTCCGCCCATTTCCCTATCCAATTTAAATTTTAGCTAACAAAAAATAGCTATTTGTTCTGAACGGACGGAACGATCCTAATCATAGAAAGCTTCGCTTAAAAAAAAAGCTTATTATATAAGTTTTACAAGCAGAGAATCAATACAAAACAAACAGATTCTATTTTTAAAAAAAAGATTAATTTTGCAGATTTGTAATTGATTGCTTTCTACCTATTCCCTAGAAAGGTCCAGGTCATGCTCTAACTAAGGATCTCACTAACCGCTGAACCAATGAACAATAAAGCTTCTTAATTAAAAGTGAAAGTTAAATTTTGTTTCTTTTAACTTTTAAAACTGCTCATATTTAAACATCAAGTTCCTATTGTAAAGATTTATGGGAAGGGGTGTTAATTATATCTACTGCTGTTAAAAACAAAGCTTTTCTATAATTGGGGTTGGTTTCACGTCCGTCCGTCTGTACATCTAGAACTGATAGATTAAGAAAGTGGAACAACTTTATAATATTAACTTATAATTCTGTTTATACTTTATTCTGATTATTCAGTTCTGACAATCTACAAGTGTTACTGTTTGTTTGTACTACTGATTCGCTTTTATGGATGTTGTCATCCTTGTTGATAAACCCTCTGATTTCCTTTATTTGGCTAAAGTTAAACAAAGTTGCCCCCCCCCCCCATATCCAATTGAATATGATTTACTACTATTTTCTGCCAAAATAAAGGTAAAAGGTAAAACATGGACAATAATAGTTATTTCTTTCATTGTATTATAAACGGCTTTCCGCGGATATAGAATGTACAATTATAAGATTAAAACCAGTTTTTTTGGCCCCGAGGTGCCGAAGAAAAAAACTAATTCTATATTCTAATCTCCCTCCCTCCCCCCCATAAAAAAAGTTGCTCTTAAGAATTCATTTGTAGTTCAGGAAGGGAGCAGAGAAAATAAGAACGGCTTGTTTTTTTCCTATGCCTTGTAAAGTAAATCATATTCAATTGAATATGGGAGGGGGGGGGGGGGTTAAAAAACCCTGTGAACACACCCCACCCCCATTAATCCTATACAATAGGAAGTTTAAATATGAGCATTTATAGAAACAACAAGGATGACAACATCCATAAAAGCGAAGCGCTGAACTGGTAGGACAAACGGACATTAACACTTGTATAGTGTCAAAATTGAATAATCTGATTATAAATGTATAAATATATAAAAGAGTCGATGCAAAATTGATTATAGAGTTGCTACGCTTTCTAAATCTTACCTAATTACTGCAGGAATCACCATGCAAAGTTTGAAATCGATAGGACAATTCTAACATGCCTAAATTAACGAAAAAAGCTATCTGTTACGGACGGACGTACGGAGTGACGGACGGACGTATGGACGGACCGACCCTAATTATAGAAAAGCTTTGCTTTTAAAAATTAACTTTTATGTGAGACAATGTTAGATATACCTTTGTAAGAATGTGTTTCTAAGGACCAATTTTTAAAAGCGAAGCTTTTCTATAATCAAGGCCGCTCCGTCCTTTACTGATATCTCTTATCATAATTTTCTTTTCTATAATTGGGGTTGGTTGCACGTCCGTCCGTCTGTACATCTGGAACTGATAGATTTTTTAGAATTTAGGCATGTTAGTATTGTTTTATTGTACAATTTAGAAAGCATAGCAACTCCAAATATTCACTTATAATTTTGTTTTTACTTAAACATTTATATTCTGATTATTCAGTTATAACAACAGACAAAATACAAGTGTTAATGTTTGTTTGTACTACTATTTTGCTTTTAAGGAAGTTATCATCCTTGTTTTTTATCTCTCATTTTATTCTTAATCCTCTCCATCTCCCATATGTTGACCCGTTTAAGATGACCCCTTCTTAAGTTACAGTGGAGTATTATCATAAGAACCTCATAAAAGGAGGGAAATTTTAACTGAAGATAAATTTTTTTTCTGCAGTGCCGCTACTTTACAAATACGAACTGTAAAATTACAAGTCAAACAAGATAAAGTGGTTCTTTGACAATCACTATTTAATCTGGACAACATTTTGCTTCAGAAAACAATGTTTATACTTTATAATGACGTGCATATTAAGTAAATATTAAGTAAAAAAACCTTTCAGTGTTAAAAATCTTATCTATTATACAAATTTTATACCTATTTAAATTTTTTCATGTATATTTCAACAAAAAAAAAACTTTAGCTAGAAATTTTTTTTGTAATATTCGAAGGTTCCGTGATCATATGAACATGCTATTTTATTTGAGAAATCCAATATTTTTTAAAAAACTCAAATTGCCCAATAAAATTAAACGGTCTAGCTAAGTTTTTGAAAGGGATAATTAGTGATTTACAACGATATCCTGGCCGTATGAAAATGTATAGCTATTTCAATATTTATGATATTCCCATTTAACCCCTTTCTTTCACACGTTTAACCCCAGTATGAAAATTAGGGAATTTAGCAATATTTGGCACCAATTTTAATATTTTGAAGCCTTAAATTAGTTTTTGAAACTAACGATATGACTGGTTACTGGTTTCTTGGATTATGACAAGGTTCCTGAATCTACCAGCTAGGCGAGGGGTTCCTGGTATCAGCCAATCTACAAATGTTCCATGTTACCAGCAGTGAATGAATGTTACATGTCAACAAGTTTTACTAGAAAATATTGCATAAAATAGTTTTATTAAATGTGCAAAATCCGTTTTCCCTGCGTCTGATATACAGTACATTTTGCATTTAAATCACAGTAGTTAGATAAACTTTGGCCTAAAGTCTTTTTGGGAGGGGAAAGTTAATCTATAAAATCATTGTTTTACAGACCTACTTAACATTTTAAAAAGTATTTAAAGTAAAATAAAAAAAAAACATTTATTGCCACAGCCACCTCTAAAATAAATTTGTTGAGTACCTACATCTTTTACACAAAAAAAACATATTTTTCATAATCTTCTACGCTACTTTTAACAACTTTAATCTTGTTTAACTAATATCTTAATATTTAACTAATAATAAGTTGGAATTAGTATTAAGGGTAAGATTAGTTATTTATCGCATTGTATTATAGACAGTTTTCCGCAGATATATATATGTGTTTTCAATATGGCTGAAAAACGGTTCAAATCAAGCGTATATTGGAAAAAATTCTTCTAATATTGTACTATAGAAAAACAACGAGCATAATTTAGAAAACAAACCTGTTTTGCAACAATTATCTTTGTCGGTAGTATGTTAGCTGTGACTACTTTTATTTATAAAGTCGACATAAACCATTCAAATAGCAAAGAATTTATTATATATTATGTATAAAGAGAAAAAAAGGATAAAGATAAAGATTTTGTGCACAAAAAGAGAAAAAAAGAGAGAAATCAGAAAAAATGCAAGAGATAAGCGTACCTGGAAATAAGGATAGTAGCATAGAGAAAGAGAGAGAGAGAGAAGGAGAGGGAGATAGATAGAGAAAGAGATATATATATATATATATAGATAGATAGATAGATAGATAGATAGAGAAAGAGAGAGAGAGAGAGAGAGAGAGAGAGAGAGTGAAAGAGAGAGAGATATATATATAGATAGATAGATAGATAGAGAGAGAGAGAGAGAGAGAGAGAGAGAAAGAGAAAAATAGAAAGAGCGAGAGAGATAAAAAAAATATACTCGGAGAATTGAACAGAGCAGTATTTTCATAAACATTGCTCTGAACGGAGCACAGTATAACCTCTGACGAGAAAAAAAAGAGTTAAATCATATTTTAATTTCAAAGTTTTTGATATATCAGGAATTCTAAGTGTCAAATCCGTGTTTTCTTGTCCTTTGAGGTTTCATTAAGTCTAACCACTGAACCGATTTAGTTCTCCATTTTCCCGGGAAGCTTGACATTTCGTTTAATGTTTATACTAATCAATTTTTTAATTTGGATGGTTTTATTATTTTTCCCTTTTTGAATACATTGCTAATAGATGCCAGGGGCGCAACCGCTAAAATTTAAACATTCAACCATTTTGGAATAGCTAGATATAAACTATTTTGATGTGACAATAATTGCGATTACAAATGTCGCTAATCTGATTTTGCGAATGTCATAATATCATGTGTATTTTAAAATATTTTCCAATTTTACTGTGCGGATTTTGGCGATATTGATAAGCAAGCGCGATTTATCTATTCTATTTTACTATAAATCATCTTATATGAAAGGAACGAAACATATATCTGTCTGTCTGTACCAAAGGATATTGATAAGCGCTAAACCGAAATAGTTCTCCTTAAAATGTAGCTTCTAATAGGTCCTGGGAAGGTTAATATAACTAATTTTGGGGAATACATTCTCTGAAAAATCGCGATAAAATAAACCCCCCCCCCCCCATAAAACTGAAAATGCCCCTAAAGGACTCCAGGGGAGTAGCAAGTAGTAAGGTTCCGTTTGTTTGTCCTTAAAGATCTCTCTAACCACTAAACCTAATGAGTTTTACTTGTTAGGGAAGCTTCAAATATGTCACTGGATGGATTTAGTTTATATTTCTTAAAGTCTCAGAATGGTTTTAAGCTATATTTCTGCCTGTTCGCGTAGTAATTCGATAAAGATATGCTGTTGACAAGATTTGTTTTTAAAACTCTCTTTCTTAAATAAATATTTTCTATTTTTCTCTATTCTTATAGCATCTTATCTGTTTTTGTAGCGAAGCTACTCAATCAATCACAATGTCTGTCCGAATGTCAGTCCGTGACGCTGTTGAGGAATTCCAATCCGATTGGATGCTTTTTAAGATACTAGTTGCATCAACCCTGGAGGATTTTTCCTTGAGGTGTATTGGGGGTTTATTATTCTTTTTTTTTATGATCATTTTAACAATGGGGATTATGCGGGGATGTGGTTGCCATATTCCCTCTCCAAATAGCCTAGAACCTTCCCTAGACCAATGAAAAGCTTCACATTGTGGAACAACTGATTCTGTTGTTTGATCTAGACAAACATCCTGTTACTTTTGAATCTGAAACTTTTCGTGTATTTTCCTCTGACCAATGTACATCATATTTTTGTCAGTAAGGTTTCTAATTTAAAACGGATGAGGATTCAATTAAACTATATATATGTATATATATATATATATATTACATTTTGCTACTTATGGTTGTTGTCATCCTTGTTCTATTCTTATAGAAAAGATTCTTTTGTTTTTATAGCCACTTATAAAACTATTATTTTAAGCTATTTAGTATCTTAGCAGCACAGCTTCATTATAACTATGTCAATGCGTCTATATGCTGCGTCTCCATGGATAACTAACTATAAAGAGAGGGGTAGGTTTCTGGTAGAATCCGTAAAGGTTTGTGTTTTAAGGCTTAAAAATAAATTTTTATCGTTCTACTACTGTTTTTAACTTATAACACATTACATTTACGGATTTTACCAGAAACCTACCCCTCTCTTTATTATTCATTGGCGGGTTATAAAAACGCAAAAACTATAATTGATTTGGATATAATAATTAAAAAATTGAAATATTCTAAAAGAAGTTAAAACAGAAATAGAAATAATATTTGTTTATTGATCATTTTTAACAATTTCTGTTATATTTTACATAAAATGTTATAAGCTTGTTATTGGTGCGCTACATATGGTTACTACTGCTGATGGGGGGTGGGGGGTTAATACATGCTCTTTTTCGTAGAGGACATATTTTGTACAGATGGGTTATTTCAAGGTTTATTTACTAAAATTTACAAATTAATGAGAATCTTAAAACTAAATATTATTTTGTATTTTATTATAGTGATAATATACACTTAAACCTACTTTTTAACTGCTGTACATTCTCGGTGTACTGGTGTCTGTCATCAGATTTGTAAACTAGAATGTATCAAATATATAGTGTAAACAAAAAAATGAGTAATCGCTTTAAAAGTTGGGTATCTTGATAAAGTTTGTATAGCGAATCTTCTTTTCATTTGTTTTAAGTCAGTATGTCCGTCTTATTAATGCAACGGTAAGGTGGACAGAGGAAAATGATCTCAATAGCATGTTAGATTTTAAACCAATTCATGAGAAGCGTAACAGCTCTTTGATTGTTATCAAAATGTCAGTTTATCCATTTGAAATATATTTTGCTGTTTTTGTTGTCTAAAAAAATGTTTATCCAAATTCGATACTTGAGTCTTTGAGCCAATGCATTCCCTATTTGTTAACTTTTATTATCATGTCCTTATATCTAAGCATTTTTCTAAATAGGGGACGGGACAAAGTGTCTCAAAAATCAGCTATGTGACGTCATAAAAATGAGATATTATCCATCTCTTTTTAAGGGTATAAGCATAAAATCAGATTCTAAACTATTTAACATAAACACTATTTATATAGGGATACAGGGATAATTAAATGCAGAGTTAAACTAATCATAACTTTCTATGTATCAAGTATTTGATTGTAATATTGAATTTAATAATCACTTAAATTTCCTGTAGATTAATTCACAAAAAATAATTCAATAAGATTTTAAGCAACATTTCTGTAAGCAGAAATATTAAAGGATAAGTTAATATTCCAAGCAAATAACTATATACACATTACACATAACAAGAAAATCTTAGGATTTAGAGCCAATTACTTATAGCTGGAAAATTTATGTAAGTATGGTATTATAGGCAGCCTTTCGCGGATATTAAATGAAAAATTATGATATTAAAACCAGTTTTGTAAGCCCTGACCTTATATGTTTTTTTTATTAATACTCGTTATCAATATCATAAAATGTCACTTTTACTTAAAGGCAAAAATCAGACTTAAACTAGAAAAATTACATATATTTCAATCCGTAAAATTACCAGCTGATAAAAGTAGACTTCTACCCACAAGACTTGGGGGAAGAAGAAATTATTGAACATTTTTCTAACTCTTTACCACTGTCTAATTAGACTCAAACTCAAATGTTGTGTTTATTTGTAAATGTCCCTAACTAGTCGATATATTATTACTTGGATGTTGCACCAGATTTTCATGTACTATGATAAAGCAATGCTCGCAGCTGGTTACAATAACAAAACCCATTGACATGTCCAACCCAGGGAGTAAGGGAGGGGACAATGGATCGAATATTCAATTCTTAGGAGTCTCAGACTTTAAGTACTGGCTTAAAGGGAATGTACAAGAATTTAGCAGTTTCTGACTGAGTTTGGGTACTTGCGCATGAAATGCCGCTACTCGTTGTGTATGTTTTGAATATTGCAGACGGGGAGAAGGGATAAGGGAAGTGGGGGCAAGGAAATAACTACTCGTTGTGTTAGTTTGGAATGTAGCAGACTGGGAGAAGGGAGAAGGGAGGTGGGGGCAAGGGGCAAGTGAAATAAACAGAATAAAAAGGGGCAGTCATATTCTTGCTAGCAGCTGGCCGGGTCCAATAATCTTGTAATATAAAAATCACACCATAAAACCTAAATATATTTTATCAAAAACAAGTTGTGATTTCACTTTACATGACGCTATGGAAATCTATTATTCAATTAACAATCCCTTTATTATTTCCTACAAATTTATTGGATTAAACTGGATTTCATGCCCTTTCTTTGATAACTCTTATATTGAATTAATTGCCCATTGTCCCCTCCCTTACTCCCTGTGTCTAACCCCTTTACCCAACCCCATCTCCTCCTACTGGTTGGACGAACAGACCAATAAATGAAGTCCATAATATAAAGCTAAATTAAGGATAAATTTACCCCAGTCTGTCTATGTATCCAAGTATATCCTATATCCATTACCTAACTAAATTTTAAGAAATGATTTATAGGTTAAAAGGTTGAAAATAGTTTTCTCATATTCAAAGCTTTTCTTTAAAAATTATAAGATGCATCGTAAGGAACTCTAATGGGATAAGGGGTTAAGAAGTATTTACCCCCCCCCCCCCTCAAATTTAAAAACATTTAAAACCCTCAACAACAAAAATCATGCAGTGCGCCCAGGCGCCTTTAGTTTTTCAAATTTAGGTAATTGTTTTACATTTCACAAATGTAGGTTTGTACCCCCCCCCCCTTAAAAAAAAAAGTAGTTACATCTCCTATCCAGATATCTCACTTCCCAAATAAAAAGGCTTTGACATCCATAGATTTTAAAAATAGATGTTTTCATTAAAATTGAATGTTTGAAAACAAATTTTCATAGTGATTTTCAAGATAAAACAATATTAAAATGTTGGTTTGTCTTTTTAAGAAAAGATCAACACATTAAACTTCCCAACTGTTTATATTTGTAACTTTGTTAAACTATATAAACATCTCAATAAACTAGTGATTTATGATCATTAGTTTTATATATTCAAAATTTAATTTACAGGGTGCTATTAAAAAGGCAAAATTTTAATAGTCAGTGAAAGAAAGCTCTTCTAAAATTTTAATTTACAGGGTGAAAAAAATAATTTCTATTAGGACAATTTGTCATGAAATGTTCAAAAGGATTGAAAGTATTAAAAGTACATATATTACATGTGAAATATCCCTACTAGAAATCAAATTCTTTTATTTATTGAAATAAAATTTATGTAAGATAATACTTTTGTTTTGATACAATTCTTTAATAAATAATTCCTTTGTCTAAACAATTTTTCTATAGGTTTGTATCTTCTTTTTTTAGAGAAATTAATCAGGCTGGTATTCTTTAAAAATAGTTTTTTCTTTTCACAGCTAATTTATAGTATAGATTTGCTACTAAAAAAAGCATTATACTTCAGTTATCAACTAATCAAAATTTACCAAAAATTGAAACAAATTTACTAATTTGCAACAAAAGTTTGTAAAATTAAGCAGCAATATTGAATATGAAACTCTGACAAACTAAATTCATTTTCCAAATTTGATTTAATTTCTCCACATCTAAAACTAAATCAAATATTTGACCAAATAATATGGATGTATGGATGGGAAAATTACAGGGTGAATAATAAAATAAAAGAATAGAGGTGGCATGGGCTGTATGTAACTCTGCCCACAGGTCAAGGTCCCTGTCACAAATTTGTATTGTGTCTTTGAAGTTAGCTAATAACGTCGGAAATATAAAAACAAGCGAGTCATTTAAAAGGGACAGAAAGCATTTTGCTAGCAGAAGAAAAGGGTCTCCAACACTCTGGCCAGGTAATTGTCTGGATTATACATCTATACTTGGATATTTTTTGGGTGAATTTATTATAATTAATTACAATCATGGGAAGGAATGGATATTTAGGATAGAAATGGTAATTGTAAAGGGCTTCAGGGAGAAAAATGGACTTTTTACCACAAATTTTGAGGGTGTTTCTCTTGAAATGTGTTTTTTTAAAGGATTTGTTTGATATTTTTGTTTCTCGTATTCATTCGAATCCGGTGGTTAGGAACCGGTTCTCATCCATACGAAAAAACTATGTCTAGCATCGTATTATATCCAGCTTGATATGAATATAAAAATGTTCAATCATAAGATTAAAACCAGTTTTTTAGCCGGTGACTTAAGCTCTTTGGGGCTAAAAAAACTAGTTTTAACCTTATAATTGTACATTCTATATCTGCGGAAAGCCGTTTATAATACGATGCGAGAAATAACTATTATAGGTACAAGGATTCTGGCTAACGATTCAAAGTAAAATATATTTTTACCAACCCACTTCCTTTCTTTGCTTGGATTATACCCACTTTTGCTATATCCCATAATGATCATAAATATAGGTTTTCCCTAATTTATGGACATTTTAAGTTGAATTAAACAATTGGTCCTGACAGAAATCCAATGTAAGCAAAAAAGTTAAATTTTGGTACAATAATATTTAAACAATTGAAAAAAAACGTTTAATAATTATGGCACTTCATAGAAAGAAATTTAGAAAACAGATAATTTGTATAAATAATAAATTATCCAGCTTGGATTCGAAACCGATAAATATCCGCTGGGTTAGGACCGACTCTCAGATATTTTGTACAATTATGTATTGCATCGTATAATAGACAATTTTCCACGAATAATAAAATTCAAATCATAAAACTAATACTAATTTTGATCTTGTCTTATTTTGATATCTGCGGTAAGCTGTCTATGATACGATGGGGTTGGGTTGACAAAATACTCTGGAAAACCACCCGAAAAACGTTTATTTCTTTATCTGATTCTTGAACAAAATAATGTGGGATTTCGTTGGATTTTTATAGATGGGCGGGGGGAGGAGGGGGGAGTGGTGTTGCCACCACCCTTACCAATGCTAATGCACGCCCCGTTTGTTTAAACTGCTGTGGATAACCTGGTATTGGTTATCATTAAACAAATATCCCACACTCAATATTATTAAGTCAAGTCACACAGATAAGACAACGAAAGAAAAGAATTTCTCTAACCTATCAGGGATAAGAGAATAGCAGATAAATTGATCTACATTCCCAATGATGATATATAAACTTTTCCCTTCAGTAGATTACAATTAGTGGATTAAACGATTGGACACTCAATTTAATGAACCAACCAATCAGAATTCAATAAATAAAGTTCCCAAAGTTGTAAAGCTAACGAATAAGAAAATTATATTTTAAAACTTTGGAGATTAGTTTAATAAACAGCACAATGTGCCCTTTCTCTAATCTATTGGTCGCTAAAGAGCTTGTGCTTTCCCACGAGTTGCCTGTCAAGCACTGAATCCCCCCTAACTAAACTTTTGAAATAAATTAAAAATTTAAATAAGTAGCTTAGTAGTTTAGATTACCAGAAGAAGTGTTTAAACACATCATTTTGATGTAATGATGAGAAAAATTAGGTCATATAAAGGGCGAATATAGTTTCAATATGATATGAGCTTATATGAAAGGTGCCATTACATACTTTTAAAATATCTATGTTAAATTTAAAAAATCAAAAAAATCCTTAAGTAGATTTTGCAATTTTTGCTTTTACTTCAACATATGATAAATGAGAAAGTCAACAAAATCGTTTATTTTACCCCTTTACAAGACTTTTTTTGACTAGTTTTCTTAAGTTTAATTGATTATTACATTGGCATGCATCTTAATTGATAATTAAAGTGTTTATTTTTTTTATATTATATACTATTTTATTGATTTTTTAAAAAGCATAAAATAATTTGCGTCAATTTGCGTCCGGAGTAATTACTAGGGTAAATAATACGTTTTAAAGTTTTTTTTTCTGTATAAAGATCAATGATTAATTCTTGATGATATAATTACCCTAGTACGCATTTTTCAACACACACACACAAACGCACCGATCGCCAGATTTTCTCCAGAAAAAAATATAAGAAAAAAAACACTATTCACCTATTATTTTTGTCCTCTTTAAATTAATTATAACAATTACCATATAATTTTCATACTTACATGAAATAAAATTTCTCCTGTAAAGGTTTTTTTTTAAAAATAAAATTCATATACTTTACACTTTGTTGGGGAATATTGTCAAGGAAGAAACAATCCACAATACAAAAAAATAGATAGATAACTGGTTTCCACTTTTATTACGACTATCATTTAACGAAAGCTTTTTAATTCAACCTTAAACCGAAGCCTTGTGTGATGCTGGGGTGTTTGGAGTTCTTAGGGAACCACACTTATTACATAAATTTATCCTGAGAATGTTCAGGTTTTAAGCTATAACAGACTTATACATTTGGATATGTCAATATCTTAAAGTTACTTATAATCTGTGGAATTGCACGGTTTTTTTGAGCCCATATTATATTCAACCTATATTCGCCCTATAAGCACTGCGATAATATATCAGTTTAAGCCACTTTTCAAAAAAGTAATTTACTATTTTCTTTAAATATTGTATTAAACCTGCTTTGATAACATTTACAGCATGCATTTAATTTATATTAAGCTACAATTGAATTTACACAAGAGTGTAGTAATCGAAAAGAAAAAAATCAGACGCAAAAAAAATATTCTTCGGATGCACTTTCTCTGTCCTAGCATATGTTGTATAATCATAATATTAATACATTGCATTGTATTTTTTAAGCAAAGCTTTTCTACATTTAAGATATATTTGCACGGTATGTCCTTGACGGATAGCTCTGATTGCCTTTAGAAGCATGTAGGTTCATCTTTTGACGATTCCTGTAACAAGGAGGGATAATCTAGTTATGAACTCAGCACTCGTTATGTTCACTTTTAACATATTAATCCCATTCAACTTAGTTTTTCAAATGGTTACTCTTTTTAATGCGTTACTACAAAAGGCCAAATTACAAAAGAACTTAACTTTTTGGGGATTAAGTCTTTAGTTGGATAATGTCTTATGTCATTTAGGTCTTTTGCAATTAGATCTTTTGTTGGATTAGGTTTTTTTGGTCGGATTAGGTCTTTTTTATTGAGGTCTTTTGTAGCAACGCACTTATTGCACCAAAAAGTGTAATTAAGATTAAAATAAAGAATGATTTCTGAATGATACTCTAATTTATTAAACTTCGCTTTTATTGATTTTATCCTCCTTGTCTAATCATAATATTTTTACATTATCTTTTTATTTTCTTTATTTTTCTGTAACATATAACTATTGTAAACAAATTAAGTAAGTGACATACAAAACTCCTATGGCAAATTTTAAGTACGTACAGGGAGGGGGAGTAATGGGGGTAATACACCCTTAAAAAACCATAATAATTGGATGCTCTGAGTTGACAATCTGTTTCAATAAAAGTGGTCATGGACGACGAAGCCCAATCTGTCCTACTTTTGATTCCTGTGACGTAATAAAAATGAGGGATTATCCATTTCTTTTTTAGGGGTTTTCTTTTCCACTTCTCCTCTCATATCCTTCATTTTTATGACGTCACAGGAATCAAAAGTAGGACAGATTGGGCTTCGTCGTCATGCCCGACAATTATTATTTATTAGTCTTTCGAAATGCTGTTACTGCAGTCTTATGTTGATTTTAACTATAGTATTACAAACATAGGTTCCAGGACAAACGCAGGAGTCCCAAACGCAGGAGTGGACAAACGCAGGAGTGTTAAAATACTAATTTTATTAAGTATTTCTATACAGATTAGGTTAGGTTAAGATAAGAATGTTAAAATATTAATTGACTTTGGCGGTAGGTATAACCCCAGCCCCCTCTTCCTACAAAAAAAACATTTACTTTCAATTGTAAAAAGAGGATAGAATTCTTTTTCAAGAGAGTATTTTTTAATGGGAGCTATACCTACTAAGGGAAGTTTTGATTCTTGCCTACAAATAGCCTAAAACCTAGGTAAAAAAAAATAAAACTGTTTTACAGTATTAAAAAACAATATACATGAAGAAAATGTTATATCATAAAAAGTAGTTTTGCAAAACTGTACTCTTAACTCACTGAAATACATTTTTTTCGTCTGGACTTTGAAATCATTGCTTTTGAAATTGAATCAATTTATAAAAGTCCGAGATGGGTTCTTAAAAGATAATGCCGCGTTTTTTCGACATTTTTTACGCTATGAATAACAAGCGCGCGGCATTCGCAAAATCTAAACAGAGTATACAACTATATATTTAATTTTTTCGCTTTTGTTGGTACGGCCTTCGTAGAAGAAAAAAAAATTATCTTCAATCCATTTTTGCTGCATATTAATAAATGCATCTTTTTAGAGCTGTGTTAGACATTATAGAAATGGCTAAAATAATAATTTTAAAATTTTGAATTCTTAAGTTGTATACTCTGTTGAAATTCTATCGTCTTCGTTCAATCAATCAATGTCTAAAAAATGTCGAAAAAACGCGGCATTCATCTTTCAAATATCCATCTCTGGTTTTATATTCCATACGTTTGCCTGTTTTTTAAGCGAAGCTGCACATCAATACATTTACATCGTACGTCCATTTGATGTTGTTGATACTCCCTATACTCCCCTCATGCACGCCCCAGTGCCCAACCTATATTAATTTATGTACTTAAATAAATGTAATTATTTGTACTTTTCCATTCATTAAAATGTAATTATCATAGTATGTACTTTTTAGTAACTAAAGTGATCATACTAATATTTAAAGTACTAGAAGATTCGCTTCTAGCCTCTAGGGGCTCTGTATTCGTAGGTGTAGGGTCTGAAGAGCAGTATAATAGCTTAAAACCATCCCCACACCTACATTAAAAAGTAGTCTAAGACTACCCCATGGACAATTAATTATAAGAAAGTTTGGATTAGGTCATAAGTGTTTCAAGACATTTTTTTAGTCCTTAAATCTAAAAATTGCCAAAATAAAAGGTTGCGTTATTTCTAGTACCCAAAGTCTAACACAACCAAAAGAATGAATTTTGAATACATTGACCCTACTCTATATTGACCCTAACGATTGAATCATTATTAAATTTTTAATGCTGTTATTATATTACCACAATGTAATGATTAGAATATAGTTAAAAGTTACATATACGAGTTGGTAAGTGAATTTCTCCTAAAACAGTCCTTTAGTTAATAAAATTGACCTTTGCAAAAATGGTTTCATTCTACAATATACAATTCCAATAGATAACATCGAATATTAGGTATTGCATTAAAGTGGTATTGATTGACGGAATATGGACAATTATAATTATGTTGATATGATACTATACAAAATTTTGATATGATATGTCAGTACAATATTAATAGGGCTAATCAAAGAGGTATATCTAGAACATTAGTAAAATAGTTGAAGAAGAATCTTGTTGATAAGTGGGTAGATACATAAATACAGACAGGGACAGATATTCTGAAGAATATTATAGATAAGTGGGTAGATACATAAATACAGACAGGGACAGATATTCTGAAGAATATTATAGATAAGTGGGTAGATACATAAATACAGACAGGGACAGATATTCTGAAGAATATTATAGATAAGTAGGTAGATACATAAATACAGACAGGGACAGATATTCTGAAGAATATTATAGATAAGTAGGTAGATACATAAATACAGACAGGGACAGATATTCTGAAGAATATTATAGATAAGTGGGTAGATACATAAATACTGATAGGGACAGATATTCTGAAGAATATTATAGATAAGTAGGTAGATACATAAATACAGACAGGGACAGATATTCTGAAGAATATTATAGATAAGTAGGTAGATACATAAATACAGACAGGGACAGATATTCTGAAGAATATTATAGATAAGTAGGTAGATACATAAATACTGATAGGGACAGATATTCTGAAGAATATTATAGATAAGTGGGTAGATACATAAATACAGACAGGGACAGATATTCTGAAGAATATTATAGATAAGTGGGTAAATACATAAATACAGACAGGGACAGATATTCTGAAGAATATTATAGATAAGTGGGTAGATACATAAATACAGACAGGGACAGATATTCTGAAGAATATTATAGATAAGTGGGTAGATACATAAATACAGACAGGGACAGATATTCTGAAGAATATTATAGATAAGTGGGTAGATACATAAATACAGACAGGGACAGATATTCTGAAGAATATTATAGATAAGTGGGTAGATACATAAATACAGACAGGGACAGATATTCTGAAGAATATTATATATAAGTAGGTAGATACATAAATACAGACAGGGACAGATATTCTAAAGAATATTACAGATAAGTGGGTAGATACATAAATACAGACAGGGACAGATATTCTGAAGAATATTATAGATAAGTGGGTAAATACATAAATACAGACAGGGACAGATATTCTGAAGAATATTATAGATAAGTGGGTAGATACATAAATACAGACAGGGACAGATATTCTGAAGAATATTATAGATAAGTAGGTAGATAAATAAATACAGACAGGGACAGATATTCTGAAGAATATTATAGATAAGTGGGTAGATACATAAATACAGACAGGGACAGATATTCTGAAGAATATTATATATAAGTAGGTAGGTACATAAATACAGACAGGGACAGATATTCTGAAGAATATTATAGATAAGTGGGTAGATACATAAATACAGACAGGGACAGATATTCTGAAGAATATTACATATAAGTAGGTAGATACATAAATACAGACAGGGACAGATATTCTGAAGAATATTATAGATAAGTGGGTAGATACATAAATACAGACAGGGACAGATATTCTGAAGAATATTATAGATAAGTAGGTAGATACATAAATACAGACAGGGACAGATATTTTGAAGAATATTATATATAAGTAGGTAGATACATAAATACAGACAGGGACAGATATTATGAAGAATATTATAGATAAGTGGGTAGATACATAAATACAGACAGGGACAGATATTCTGAAGAATATTATATATAAGTAGGTAGATACATAAATACAGACAGGGACAGATATTCTAAAGAATATTACAGATAAGTGGGTAGATACATAAATACAGACAGGGACAGATATTCTGAAGAATATTATAGATAAGTGGGTAAATACATAAATACAGACAGGGACAGATATTCTGAAGAATATTATAGATAAGTGGGTAGATACATAAATACAGACAGGGACAGATATTCTGAAGAATATTATAGATAAGTAGGTAGATACATAAATACAGACAGGGACAGATATTCTGAAGAATATTATAGATAAGTAGGTAGATACATAAATACTGATAGGGACAGATATTCTGAAGAATATTATAGATAAGTGGGTAGATACATAAATACAGACAGGGACAGATATTCTGAAGAATATTATAGATAAGTGGGTAAATACATAAATACAGACAGGGACAGATATTCTGAAGAATATTATAGATAAGTGGGTAGATACATAAATACAGACAGGGACAGATATTCTGAAGAATATTATAGATAAGTGGGTAGATACATAAATACAGACAGGGACAGATATTCTGAAGAATATTATAGATAAGTGGGTAGATACATAAATACAGACAGGGACAGATATTCTGAAGAATATTATAGATAAGTGGGTAGATACATAAATACAGACAGGGACAGATATTCTGAAGAATATTATAGATAAGTGGGTAGATACATAAATACAGACAGGGACAGATATTCTGAAGAATATTATAGATAAGTGGGTAGATACATAAATACAGACAGGGACAGATATTCTGAAGAATATTATAGATAAGTGGGTAGATACATAAATACAGACAGGGACAGATATTCTGAAGAATATTATATATAAGTAGGTAGATACATAAATACAGACAGGGACAGATATTCTAAAGAATATTACAGATAAGTGGGTAGATACATAAATACAGACAGGGACAGATATTCTGAAGAATATTATAGATAAGTGGGTAAATACATAAATACAGACAGGGACAGATATTCTGAAGAATATTATAGATAAGTGGGTAGATACATAAATACAGACAGGGACAGATATTCTGAAGAATATTATAGATAAGTAGGTAGATACATAAATACAGACAGGGACAGATATTCTGAAGAATATTATAGATAAGTGGGTAGATACATAAATACAGACAGGGACAGATATTCTGAAGAATATTATATATAAGTAGGTAGGTACATAAATACAGACAGGGACAGATATTCTGAAGAATATTATAGATAAGTGGGTAGATACATAAATACAGACAGGGACAGATATTCTGAAGAATATTACATATAAGTAGGTAGATACATAAATACAGACAGGGACAGATATTCTGAAGAATATTATAGATAAGTGGGTAGATACATAAATACAGACAGGGACAGATATTCTGAAGAATATTATAGATAAGTAGGTAGATACATAAATACAGACAGGGACAGATATTTTGAAGAATATTATATATAAGTAGGTAGATACATAAATACAGACAGGGACAGATATTATGAAGAATATTATAGATAAGTGGGTAGATACATAAATACAGACAGGGACAGATATTCTGAAGAATATTATATATAAGTAGGTAGATACATAAATACAGACAGGGACAGATATTCTAAAGAATATTACAGATAAGTGGGTAGATACATAAATACAGACAGGGACAGATATTCTGAAGAATATTATAGATAAGTGGGTAAATACATAAATACAGACAGGGACAGATATTCTGAAGAATATTATAGATAAGTGGGTAGATACATAAATACAGACAGGGACAGATATTCTGAAGAATATTATAGATAAGTAGGTAGATACATAAATACAGACAGGGACAGATATTCTGAAGAATATTATAGATAAGTGGGTAGATACATAAATACAGACAGGGACAGATATTCTGAAGAATATTATAGATAAGTGGGTAGATACATAAATACAGACAGGGACAGATATTCTGAAGAATATTATAGATAAGTAGGTAGATACATAAATACAGACAGGGACAGATATTCTGAAGAATATTATAGATAAGTGGGTAGATACATAAATACAGACAGGGACAGATATTCTGAAGAATATTATAGATAAGTGGGTAGATACATAAATACAGACAGGGACAGATATTCTGAAGAATATTATAGATAAGTGGGTAAATACATAAATACAGACAGGGACAGATATTCTGAAGAATATTATAGATAAGTGGGTAGATACATAAATACAGACAGGGACAGATATTCTGAAGAATATTATAGATGAGTAGGTAGATACATAAATACAGACAGGGACAGATATTCTGAAGAATATTATAGATAAGTAGGTAGATACATAAATACAGACAGGGACAGATATTCTGAAGAATATTATATATAAGTAGGTAGATACATAAATACAGACAGGGACAGATATTCTGAAGAATATTATATATAAGTGGGTAGATACATAAATACAGACAGGGACAGATATTCTGAAGAATATTATAGATGAGTAGGTAGATACATAAATACAGACAGGGACAGATATTCTGAAGAATATTATAGATAAGTAGGTAGATACATAAATACAGACAGGGACAGATATTCTGAAGAATATTATAGATAAGTGGGTAGATACATAAATACAGACAGGGACAGATATTCTGAAGAATATTATATATAAGTAGGTAGATACATAAATACAGACAGGGACAGATATTCTGAAGAATATTATAGATAAGTGGGTAGATACATAAATACAGACAGGGACAGATATTCTGAAGAATATTATAGATAAGTAGGTAGATACATAAATACAGACAGGGACAGATATTCTGAAGAATATTATAGATAAGTGGGTAGATACATAAATACAGACAGGGACAGATATTCTGAAGAATATTATAGATAAGTAGGTAGATACATAAATACAGACAGGGACAGATATTTTGAAGAATATTATATATAAGTAGGTAGATACATAAATACAGACAGGGACAGATATTCTGAAGAATATTATAGATAAGTGGGTAGATACATAAATACAGACAGGGACAGATATTCTGAAGAATATTATATATAAGTAGGTAGATACATAAATACAGACAGGGACAGATATTCTAAAGAATATTACAGATAAGTGGGTAGATACATAAATACAGACAGGGACAGATATTCTTAAGAATATTATAGATAAGTGGGTAAATACATAAATACAGACAGGGACAGATATTCTGAAGAATATTATAGATAAGTGGGTAGATACATAAATACAGACAGGGACAGATATTCTGAAGAATATTATAGATAAGTAGGTAGATACATAAATACAGACAGGGACAGATATTCTGAAGAATATTATAGATAAGTGGGTAGATACATAAATACAGACAGGGACAGATATTCTGAAGAATATTATAGATAAGTGGGTAGATACATAAATACAGACAGGGACAGATATTCTGAAGAATATTATAGATAAGTAGGTAGATACATAAATACAGACAGGGACAGATATTCTGAAGAATATTATAGATAAGTGGGTAGATACATAAATACAGACAGGGACAGATATTCTGAAGAATATTATAGATAAGTGGGTAGATACATAAATACAGACAGGGACAGATATTCTGAAGAATATTATAGATAAGTGGGTAAATACATAAATACAGACAGGGACAGATATTCTGAAGAATATTATAGATAAGTGGGTAGATACATAAATACAGACAGGGACAGATATTCTGAAGAATATTATAGATGAGTAGGTAGATACATAAATACAGACAGGGACAGATATTCTGAAGAATATTATAGATAAGTAGGTAGATACATAAATACAGACAGGGACAGATATTCTGAAGAATATTATATATAAGTAGGTAGATACATAAATACAGACAGGGACAGATATTCTGAAGAATATTATATATAAGTAGGTAGATACATAAATACAGACAGGGACAGATATTCTGAAGAATATTATATATAAGTAGGTAGATACATAAATACAGACAGGGACAGATATTCTGAAGAATATTATAGATAAGTAGGTAGATACATAAATACAGACAGGGACAGATATTCTGAAGAATATTATAGATAAGTGGGTAGATACATAAATACAGAAAGGGACAGATATTTTGAAGAATATTATATATAAGTAGGTAGATACATAAATACAGACAGGGACAGATATTCTGAAGAATATTATAGATAAGTGGGTAGATACATAAATACAGACAGGGACAGATATTCTGAAGAATATTATATATAAGTAGGTAGATACATAAATACAGACAGGGACAGATATTCTGAAGAATATTATAGATAAGTGGGTAGATACATAAATACAGACAGGGACAGATATTCTGAAGAATATTATAGATAAGTGGGTAGATACATAAATACAGACAGGGACAGATATTCTGAAGAATATTATATATAAGTAGGTAGATACATAAATACAGACAGGGACAGATATTCTGAAGAATATTATAGATAAGTGGGTAGATACATAAATACAGACAGGGACAGATATTCTGAAGAATATTATATATAAGTAGGTAGATACATAAATACAGACAGGGACAGATATTCTGAAGAATATTATAGATAAGTAGGTAGATACATAAATACAGACAGGGACAGATATTCTGAAGAATATTATAGATAAGTGGGTAGATACATAAATACAGACAGGGACAGATATTCTGAAGAATATTATATATAAGTAGGTAGATACATAAATACAGACAGGGACAGATATTCTGAAGAATATTATAGATAAGTGGGTAGATACATAAATACAGACAGGGACAGATATTCTGAAGAATATTATATATAAGTAGGTAGATACATAAATACAGACAGGGACAGATATTCTGAAGAATATTATAGATAAGTGGGTAGATACATAAATACAGACAGGGACAGATATTCTAAAGAATATTATAGATAAGTGGGTAGATACATAAATACAGACAGGGACAGATATTCTGAAGAATATTATAGATAAGTGGGTAAATACATAAATACAGACAGGGACAGATATTCTGAAGAATATTATAGATAAGTGGGTAAATACATAAATACAGACAGGGACAGATATTCTGAAGAATATTATAGATAAGTGGGTAGATACATAAATACAGATAGGGACAGATATTCTGAAGAATATTATAGATAAGTAGGTAGATACATAAATACAGACAGGGACAGATATTCTGAAGAATATTATAGATAAGTGGGTAGATACATAAATACAGACAGGGACAGATATTCTGAAGAATATTATAGATAAGTAGGTAGATACATAAATACAGACAGGGACAGATATTCTGAAGAATATTATAGATAAGTAGGTAGATACATAAATACAGACAGGGACAGATATTCTGAAGAATATTATATATAAGTAGGTAGATACATAAATACAGACAGGGACAGATATTCTGAAGAATATTATAGATAAGTGGGTAGATACATAAATACAGACAGGGACAGATATTCTGAAGAATATTATAGATAAGTGGGTAGATACATAAATACAGACAGGGACAGATATTCTGAAGAATATTATATATAAGTAGGTAGATACATAAATACAGACAGGGACAGATATTCTGAAGAATATTATAGATAAGTGGGTAGATACATAAATACAGACAGGGACAGATATTCTGAAGAATATTATATATAAGTAGGTAGATACATAAATACAGACAGGGACAGATATTCTGAAGAATATTATAGATAAGTAGGTAGATACATAAATACAGACAGGGACAGATATTCTGAAGAATATTATAGATAAGTGGGTAGATACATAAATACAGACAGGGACAGATATTCTGAAGAATATTATATATAAGTAGGTAGATACATAAATACAGACAGGGACAGATATTCTGAAGAATATTATAGATAAGTGGGTAGATACATAAATACAGACAGGGACAGATATTCTGAAGAATATTATATATAAGTAGGTAGATACATAAATACAGACAGGGACAGATATTCTGAAGAATATTATAGATAAGTGGGTAGATACATAAATACAGACAGGGACAGATATTCTGAAGAATATTATAGATAAGTGGGTAGATACATAAATACAGACAGGGACAGATATTCTGAAGAATATTATAGATAAGTGGGTAAATACATAAATACAGACAGGGACAGATATTCTGAAGAATATTATAGATAAGTGGGTAAATACATAAATACAGACAGGGACAGATATTCTGAAGAATATTATAGATAAGTGGGTAGATACATAAATACAGACAGGGACAGATATTCTGAAGAATATTATATATAAGTAGGTAGATACATAAATACAGACAGGGACAGATATTCTGAAGAATATTATAGATAAGTGGGTAGATACATAAATACAGACAGGGACAGATATTCTGAAGAATATTATATATAAGTAGGTAGATACATAAATACAGACAGGGACAGATATTCTGAAGAATATTATAGATAAGTAGGTAGATACATAAATACAGACAGGGACAGATATTCTGAAGAATATTATAGATAAGTGGGTAGATACATAAATACAGACAGGGACAGATATTCTGAAGAATATTATAGATAAGTGGGTAGATACATAAATACAGACAGGGACAGATATTCTGAAGAATATTATAGATAAGTAGGTAGATACATAAATACAGACAGGGACAGATATTCTAAAGAATATTATATATAAGTAGGTAGATACATAAATACAGACAGGGACAGATATTCTGAAGAATATTATAGATAAGTAGGTAGATACATAAATACAGACAGGGACAGATATTTTGAAGAATATTATATATAAGTAGGTAGATACATAAATACAGACAGGGACAGATATTCTGAAGAATATTATAGATAAGTGGGTAGATACATAAATACAGACAGGGACAGATATTCTGAAGAATATTATATATAAGTAGGTAGATACATAAATACAGACAGGGACAGATATTCTAAAGAATATTACAGATAAGTGGGTAGATACATAAATACAGACAGGGACAGATATTCTGAAGAATATTATATATAAGTAGGTAGATACATAAATACAGACAGGGACAGATATTCTGAAGAATATTATAGATAAGTAGGTAGATACATAAATACAGACAGGGACAGATATTCTGAAGAATATTATAGATAAGTAGGTAGATACATGAATACAGACAGGGACAGATATTCTGAAGAATATTATAGATAAGTAGGTAGATACATAAATACAGACAGGGACAGATATTTTGAAGAATATTATATATAAGTAGGTAGATACATAAATACAGACAGGGACAGATATTCTGAAGAATATTATAGATAAGTGGGTAGATACATAAATACAGACAGGGACAGATATTCTGAAGAATATTATATATAAGTAGGTAGATACATAAATACAGACAGGGACAGATATTCTAAAGAATATTACAGATAAGTGGGTAGATACATAAATACAGACAGGGACAGATATTCTGAAGAATATTATAGATAAGTGGGTAAATACATAAATACAGATAGGGACAGATATTCTGAAGAATATTATAGATAAGTGGGTAGATACATAAATACAGACAGGGACAGATATTCTGAAGAATATTATAGATAAGTAGGTAGATACATAAATACAGACAGGGACAGATATTCTGAAGAATATTATAGATAAGTGGGTAGATACATAAATACAGACAGGGACAGATATTCTGAAGAATATTATAGATAAGTGGGTAGATACATAAATACAGACAGGGACAGATATTCTGAAGAATATTATAGATAAGTAGGTAGATACATAAATACAGACAGGGACAGATATTCTGAAGAATATTATAGATAAGTGGGTAGATACATAAATACAGACAGGGACAGATATTCTGAAGAATATTATAGATAAGTGGGTAGATACATAAATACAGACAGGGACAGATATTCTGAAGAATATTATAGATAAGTGGGTAAATACATAAATACAGACAGGGACAGATATTCTGAAGAATATTATAGATAAGTGGGTAGATACATAAATACAGACAGGGACAGATATTCTGAAGAATATTATAGATGAGTAGGTAGATACATAAATACAGACAGGGACAGATATTCTGAAGAATATTATAGATAAGTAGGTAGATACATAAATACAGACAGGGACAGATATTCTGAAGAATATTATATATAAGTAGGTAGATACATAAATACAGACAGGGACAGATATTCTGAAGAATATTATATATAAGTAGGTAGATACATAAATACAGACAGGGACAGATATTCTGAAGAATATTATATATAAGTAGGTAGATACATAAATACAGACAGGGACAGATATTCTGAAGAATATTATAGATAAGTAGGTAGATACATAAATACAGACAGGGACAGATATTCTGAAGAATATTATAGATAAGTGGGTAGATACATAAATACAGACAGGGACAGATATTCTGAAGAATATTATAGATAAGTGGGTAGATACATAAATACAGACAGGGACAGATATTCTGAAGAATATTATATATAAGTAGGTAGATACATAAATACAGACAGGGACAGATATTCTGAAGAATATTATAGATAAGTGGGTAGATACATAAATACAGACAGGGACAGATATTCTGAAGAATATTATATATAAGTAGGTAGATACATAAATACAGACAGGGACAGATATTCTGAAGAATATTATAGATAAGTGGGTAGATACATAAATACAGACAGGGACAGATATTCTGAAGAATATTATATATAAGTAGGTAGATACATAAATACAGACAGGGACAGATATTCTGAAGAATATTATAGATAAGTAGGTAGATACATAAATACAGACAGGGACAGATATTCTGAAGAATATTATAGATAAGTGGGTAGATACATAAATACAGACAGGGACAGATATTTTGAAGAATATTATATATAAGTAGGTAGATACATAAATACAGACAGGGACAGATATTCTGAAGAATATTATAGATAAGTGGGTAGATACATAAATACAGACAGGGACAGATTTTCTGAAGAATATTATATATAAGTAGGTAGATACATAAATACAGACAGGGACAGATATTCTGAAGAATATTATAGATAAGTGGGTAGATACATAAATACAGACAGGGACAGATATTCTGAAGAATATTATAGATAAGTGGGTAGATACATAAATACAGACAGGGACAGATATTCTGAAGAATATTATATATAAGTAGGTAGATACATAAATACAGACAGGGACAGATATTCTGAAGAATATTATAGATAAGTGGGTAGATACATAAATACAGACAGGGACAGATATTCTGAAGAATATTATATATAAGTAGGTAGATACATAAATACAGACAGGGACAGATATTCTGAAGAATATTATAGATAAGTAGGTAGATACATAAATACAGACAGGGACAGATATTCTGAAGAATATTATAGATAAGTGGGTAGATACATAAATACAGACAGGGACAGATATTCTGAAGAATATTATATATAAGTAGGTAGATACATAAATACAGACAGGGACAGATATTCTGAAGAATATTATAGATAAGTGGGTAGATACATAAATACAGACAGGGACAGATATTCTGAAGAATATTATATATAAGTAGGTAGATACATAAATACAGACAGGGACAGATATTCTGAAGAATATTATAGATAAGTGGGTAGATACATAAATACAGACAGGGACAGATATTCTAAAGAATATTATAGATAAGTGGGTAGATACATAAATACAGACAGGGACAGATATTCTGAAGAATATTATAGATAAGTGGGTAAATACATAAATACAGACAGGGACAGATATTCTGAAGAATATTATAGATAAGTGGGTAAATACATAAATACAGACAGGGACAGATATTCTGAAGAATATTATAGATAAGTGGGTAGATACATAAATACAGATAGGGACAGATATTCTGAAGAATATTATAGATAAGTAGGTAGATACATAAATACAGACAGGGACAGATATTCTGAAGAATATTATAGATAAGTGGGTAGATACATAAATACAGACAGGGACAGATATTCTGAAGAATATTATAGATAAGTAGGTAGATACATAAATACAGACAGGGACAGATATTCTGAAGAATATTATAGATAAGTAGGTAGATACATAAATACAGACAGGGACAGATATTCTGAAGAATATTATATATAAGTAGGTAGATACATAAATACAGACAGGGACAGATATTCTGAAGAATATTATAGATAAGTGGGTAGATACATAAATACAGACAGGGACAGATATTCTGAAGAATATTATAGATAAGTGGGTAGATACATAAATACAGACAGGGACAGATATTCTGAAGAATATTATATATAAGTAGGTAGATACATAAATACAGACAGGGACAGATATTCTGAAGAATATTATAGATAAGTGGGTAGATACATAAATACAGACAGGGACAGATATTCTGAAGAATATTATATATAAGTAGGTAGATACATAAATACAGACAGGGACAGATATTCTGAAGAATATTATAGATAAGTAGGTAGATACATAAATACAGACAGGGACAGATATTCTGAAGAATATTATAGATAAGTGGGTAGATACATAAATACAGACAGGGACAGATATTCTGAAGAATATTATATATAAGTAGGTAGATACATAAATACAGACAGGGACAGATATTCTGAAGAATATTATAGATAAGTGGGTAGATACATAAATACAGACAGGGACAGATATTCTGAAGAATATTATATATAAGTAGGTAGATACATAAATACAGACAGGGACAGATATTCTGAAGAATATTATAGATAAGTGGGTAGATACATAAATACAGACAGGGACAGATATTCTGAAGAATATTATAGATAAGTGGGTAGATACATAAATACAGACAGGGACAGATATTCTGAAGAATATTATAGATAAGTGGGTAAATACATAAATACAGACAGGGACAGATATTCTGAAGAATATTATAGATAAGTGGGTAAATACATAAATACAGACAGGGACAGATATTCTGAAGAATATTATAGATAAGTGGGTAGATACATAAATACAGACAGGGACAGATATTCTGAAGAATATTATATATAAGTAGGTAGATACATAAATACAGACAGGGACAGATATTCTGAAGAATATTATAGATAAGTGGGTAGATACATAAATACAGACAGGGACAGATATTCTGAAGAATATTATATATAAGTAGGTAGATACATAAATACAGACAGGGACAGATATTCTGAAGAATATTATAGATAAGTAGGTAGATACATAAATACAGACAGGGACAGATATTCTGAAGAATATTATAGATAAGTGGGTAGATACATAAATACAGACAGGGACAGATATTCTGAAGAATATTATAGATAAGTGGGTAGATACATAAATACAGACAGGGACAGATATTCTGAAGAATATTATAGATAAGTAGGTAGATACATAAATACAGACAGGGACAGATATTCTAAAGAATATTATATATAAGTAGGTAGATACATAAATACAGACAGGGACAGATATTCTGAAGAATATTATAGATAAGTAGGTAGATACATAAATACAGACAGGGACAGATATTTTGAAGAATATTATATATAAGTAGGTAGATACATAAATACAGACAGGGACAGATATTCTGAAGAATATTATAGATAAGTGGGTAGATACATAAATACAGACAGGGACAGATATTCTGAAGAATATTATATATAAGTAGGTAGATACATAAATACAGACAGGGACAGATATTCTAAAGAATATTACAGATAAGTGGGTAGATACATAAATACAGACAGGGACAGATATTCTGAAGAATATTATATATAAGTAGGTAGATACATAAATACAGACAGGGACAGATATTCTGAAGAATATTATAGATAAGTGGGTAGATACATAAATACAGACAGGGACAGATATTCTGAAGAATATTATAGATAAGTGGGTAGATACATAAATACAGACAGGGACAGATATTCTGAAGAATATTATAGATAAGTGGGTAGATACATAAATACAGACAGGGACAGATATTCTGAAGAATATTATAGATAAGTGGGTAGATACATAAATACAGACAGGGACAGATATTCTGAAGAATATTATAGATAAGTAGGTAGATACATAAATACAGACAGGGACAGATATTCTGAAGAATATTATAGATAAGTAGGTAGATACATAAATACAGACAGGGACAGATATTCTGAAGAATATCATAAATAAGTGGGTAGATACATAAATACAGACAGGGACAGATATTCTGAAGAATATTATAGATAAGTAGGTAGATACATAAATACAGATAGGGACAGATATTCTGAAGAATATTATAGATGAGTAGGTAGATACATAAATACAGACAGGGACAGATATTCTGAAGAATATTATAGATGAGTAGGTAGATACATAAATACAGACAGGGACAGATATTTTGAAGAATATTATAGATAAGTAGGTAGATACATAAATACAGACAGGGACAGATATTCTGAAGAATATTATAGATAAGTGGGTAGATACATAAATACAGACAGGGACAGATATTCTGAAGAATATTATAGATAAGTGGGTAGATACATAAATACAGACAGGGACAGATATTCTGAAGAATATTATAGATAAGTAGGTAGATACATAAATACAGACAGGGACAGATATTCTGAAGAATATTATAGATAAGTAGGTAGATACATAAATACAGACAGGGACAGATATTCTGAAGAATATTATAGATAAGTGGGTAGATACATAAATACAGACAGGGACAGATATTCTGAAGAATATTATAGATAAGTGGGTAGATACATAAATACAGACAGGGACAGATATTCTGAAGAATATTATAGATAAGTAGGTAGATACATAAATACAGATAGGGACAGATATTCTGAAGAATATTATATATAAGTAGGTAGATACATAAATACAGACAGGGACAGATATTCTGAAGAATATTATAGATAAGTGGGTAGATACATAAATACAGACAGGGACAGATATTCTGAAGAATATTATAGATAAGTAGGTAGATACATAAATACAGACAGGGACAGATATTCTGAAGAATATTATAGATAAGTGGGTAGATACATAAATACAGACAGGGACAGATATTCTGAAGAATATTATATATAAGTGGGTAGATACATAAATACAGACAGGGACAGATATTCTGAAGAATATTATAGATAAGTGGGTAGATACATAAATACAGACAGGGACAGATATTCTGAAGAATATTATAGATAAGTGGGTAGATACATAAATACAGACAGGGACAGATATTCTGAAGAATATTATAGATAAGTAGGTAGATACATAAATACAGACAGGGACAGATATTCTGAAGAATATTATAGATAAGTAGGTAGATACATAAATACAGACAGGGACAGATATTCTGAAGAATATTATATATAAGTAGGTAGATACATAAATACAGACAGGGACAGATATTCTGAAGAATATTATAGATAAGTGGGTAGATACATAAATACAGACAGGGACAGATATTCTGAAGAATATTATAGATAAGTGGGTAGATACATAAATACAGACAGGGACAGATATTCTGAAGAATATTATAGATAAGTGGGTAGATACATAAATACAGACAGGGACAGATATTCTGAAGAATATTATAGATAAGTGGGTAAATACATAAATACAGACAGGGACAGATATTCTGAAGAATATTATATATAAGTAGGTAGATACATAAATACAGACAGGGACAGATATTCTGAAGAATATTATAGATAAGTGGGTAGATACATAAATACAGACAGGGACAGATATTCTGAAGAATATTATATATAAGTAGGTAGGTACATAAATACAGACAGGGACAGATATTCTGAAGAATATTATAGATAAGTGGGTAGATACATAAATACAGACAGGGACAGATATTCTGAAGAATATTATATATAAGTAGGTAGATACATAAATACAGACAGGGACAGATATTCTGAAGAATATTATAGATAAGTAGGTAAATACATAAATACAGACAGGGACAGATATTCTGAAGAATATTATAGATAAGTGGGTAGATACATAAATACAGACAGGGACAGATATTCTGAAGAATATTATATATAAGTGGGTAGATACATAAATACAGACAGGGACAGATATTCTGAAGAATATTATAGATAAGTGGGTAAATACATAAATACAGACAGGGACAGATATTCTGAAGAATATTATATATAAGTAGGTAGATACATAAATACAGACAGGGACAGATATTCTGAAGAATATTATAGATAAGTGGGTAGATACATAAATACAGACAGGGACAGATATTCTGAAGAATATTATAGATAAGTGGGTAGATACATAAATACAGACAGGGACAGATATTCTGAAGAATATTATAGATAAGTGGGTAGATACATAAATACAGACAGGGACAGATATTCTGAAGAATATTATAGATAAGTGGGTAAATACATAAATACAGACAGGGACAGATATTCTGAAGAATATTATAGATAAGTGGGTAGATACATAAATACAGACAGGGACAGATATTCTGAAGAATATTATAGATAAGTGGGTAAATACATAAATACAGACAGGGACAGATATTCTGAAGAATATTATATATAAGTAGGTAGATACATAAATACAGACAGGGACAGATATTCTGAAGAATATTATAGATAAGTAGGTAGATACATAAATACAGACAGGGACAGATATTCTGAAGAATATTATAGATAAGTGGGTAGATACATAAATACAGACAGGGACAGATATTCTGAAGAATATTATAGATGAGTAGGTAGATACATAAATACAGACAGGGACAGATATTCTGAAGAACATTGTTGATAATTTTAAAGTAGATAGATTGTAGATAAAAGGGCAGGTGGCTTAGCACTGATTAGCACCTATTTACCTTTGAGTTAATTTATTTTTTTATATGTTTGTTTTATAGACATCTTTAGATATTTTTTGTGAATACTTATGAATTTAGTAATCCTTGTTTTCTTTTTAAAAAAGAGTAAAAAGATGTTTCAATTTGTCGCAGTAAATGTTTTATCTATATAGGGTTTAGAGAAATATTCTGTTTTACAAAAAAAAAACTTATTGAATGTTTGAATTAATCTGTCCCTATCTTTATATAAACAGATAGAGTAGTAATATAAACACTTCAAACTTTTAAGACATCTTAAAACAAGAAGCTAAATATAAAAAGTAGAACAACAAAGATTGGTTTAATTCTTTATTACATTATTTATTTATTTTTTAATAACAAGGTTCAGGCAATAACAATATTAAAGTTAGGAGTTACATATAAAAGCAGTGCTGTCAAAGGGTTGGTGTTCTGCAAAAATTGGTTGAAAACAGTCATATGATTTTGATATGCATTAATTAATGTGGTAAGCATGTCCCCTAATAAACTTTCTTTCTTAACACAGTTGCGGGGTTAAAGAATTATATCTGTTTCCTTTTAATACTAATTAATAAATGGAATTGATGCAATAACTAATATTTTACCATAGTAGCTGCAATACTTTGGAGGGCAACATAGAAAGTTTTCATAAATATTTTGTTATAAAAAATCACTTAAGGATTAATGTCTGTTATATTGGTGCGTTATCTACATGTGATAAATTGACTTTAGCAATGTGTTAGATATTACACGAGTAGGGGGTACTTGTCAATTTTTTGCAATATATACATGTGAATTGACACAAAAAAAAAACAGATTCAGCAACAGAGTACAATAATAGAAAAATTCAATCTTTAGCTGAGCAAGGGAAACTTTTTCTATTTGAATAAAATACAACACTATATGATAGAGTAGATGCCCTATGACATATATGACTTTTAATTTTCAAAAAGTTAGCGAAAAGTTTTATAAAATGAAACCTAAGGATATTCTGAAAAGATTTAGGTTAACTTTCCCTAAAAAAGTTCTTTAGTTTAAAGAAACATAATATATTTATTGACACACTAGAAAACACCATATTTCTTTTTATTTTGTCAGATCTTAAGTATAAGTGAAATGTAAAAGTAGAAAGTGATGCCTAATCTAAAATATGACTTTGAAAATTTATATATACCCAGAGGCTAAACAGAATCCTCCGATCAAATGTGAAAATATGCAGATATACATGGTTAAATAAATGGGAGTAAAATAATTTCACTTCTCTGATTTAATTTGAATACTATCAGCTTATCTCAATTCTAACTTACAATTCTTTTAAGCAGCAAAGCAAGGATAGAATTTTGTAGTTTTTCAATTAGTTGAAAATCAATAATTTTCTATTATAATGAGTGTTTATTAATGAATGACAATTTAATATTCCCCTACCATATTTTCAAGCAAAAAAAAACAAATATTATTGCTGCTTTGCTGATTGAGAAAAATAGACCAATTTATCTTCTTTTGAAATCCTAATATATAAAGTAGTAAGATTTATGTATGTTAAGATATCATATATTCCTAGGTAAGAAATATTATTAACCCAATACCTGGCCTTGCTTACAATACATTAAGATATAGCATTCAGAAGTTTTGTTACAAAAAAAACATTTTTCAGCCTTCAGAGACTATCCGTATATCTCTAACAAAAAAAGTGTTTTGCATGAAAAGTGTAAACAGAAATAGTCATGTTAAACTTGACTTTCAACTGTTAAAAGATTTGATTGATGTGTAACATTAAACAGCAACAGAAGAATATCAAATTTTAAATGATGTTAAAAATGGTAGCAACTGCTTATATGTTAGCTAATAATATCAATTTTGTAATTCAGGGAACCTTAACTGATCAATAATGAATAACATTAAAAAAATATAAAGTATTCAGTCTGGACTCCCATACATAGTTGTCCAATCAAAGAAATGGTTGGTATCAAAAATAGTTGTGTACTCATCAATCCTTGACATAGCCTTTGCTACATGTGATATATGTAAAATCTTATTCAATAAACTTTTTTTCAGAAACTAAACTAAAATTAAATTGCTGTTTAAAATTTGTACATATTAATATGTCCATATACCAAAATGGAGAGGATTTGGAGATTGTCATTAGGAAAATACCACATTGAATGAAAATTGAAAAATTTAGTTCAAGGACGTCCAAGGGGGGGGGGGGTAAAGTGAGGATTACACCCCCCCCCCCCTACAGCAAATTTTACCCCCCAGGTAAAAATTTTAAGGGGGGGGGGTTAAAAAATTTGCGCCGTTTTACCCCACCCAAAAAACAAATTACCCCAGCCCCTTAACAAAATTTTACGCACCCCAAATAAAAAAGCTTGGACGCCCCTGATTTAGTTATCATACAAATTTATGTAGTTAAAGCTTATGCAATGCTTTAAAATCATTTTTTTTCCATGAAAATTGAAAATGGTATTTATTATGAAGTGAACTAAATCTGAGCAGTACCCTGGCTCTACTGGAGACACCCAACTCTGCACTGGTCCTACAGATTCTTGTATTCAGGTATAAATAGTTTACAATTAAAACTACAGCTACAGAAATGCATACAACTTTTCTATGTTGGGTTAATGTAAAAAGATTTTATTGCGAGTCTAACCAAAAAAATCACTTGACTGGTAAAAACATAACCAAGTTTCATAGGATCTATAATGATATAACAAGCACAAATAAAAAAATAACCTCTTCATCAATTCTAATCTTTAGTATTTAAAATTTATTTGATCAAAGACGTATAAAATTTCCATCAAATTTATGTAGAAATAGTAATCAATCTTTACATTAATTAATATCTTTTGAAACAACCAGGATTATCAAATTTAATTTCAAAAATCATACTCAAAACTAATATTTTTATATCAATAGTAAATGTTTTATTCATTTCATTAATTTATATTGTATATATCAGTAAGGATTCTCTTAGATTCATCACATAATCTATCTATCATCAAAATAATTGGGGTATAGTCCCTTTTGTAACATCGCACCTTATGGGGCGATTCTTCGTATTTTTCACAGTAGCTTTTCTCCTATTTCTAGCCCCTGCGGGGGGCTCTAACCCTGCGGGGCCAATTACCTAACACTTTGGGGCAATCACCTAACCTAACCTAAAATAACCTATAAAAAGCCATTTTAAACATACGACGAATTGCCCTGGGCGATGTTACGAAGTGGCCTATTCCCAATAATTGTTTAATAAATATTCCTATTTCTTGACATAATGGTCATGCTCTACTTAATAAAAATATACTTGATATTCTGTTATTGCTGCTCTATATCTATAAATTTTAATTGAAAAATAATTTCTTTATTTCAATTTAAAATAAGTTTGCTTAAATTTTTCCCTAAAATTTAGAGAAAATAATTTTCTTTTTTTTTGTATAAAATGCATATTTTAAACATAAACATATTGTTACCCAATCTCCAAGATTAGAAAAAGATGAAATAGGATTAACAAAAATTTCAATAAGGTTTAACACTTCTTTTCACTGGGAGATTTTTTAGAATTAGAATCTTAAATTAAATTTTCAGTGACAAGCACAAATAATTCAGAAACATGCACAACATAAAAAAAGTTAAAAGAATTTTAATAAAAGTCTAGTCTTAATTATAATTTGGTAGGTACCTATTTTGTTGATTCTTTAATTGTAATATTGTTTAGGGAGAACAATACCTGGAAGATTGACTCAGTGTCCACAGACTGGTCCCAACGGTACCCCTCCCTAGAATCTGGACTTGTCAAAGGAATATCACAATTTTTAAATAATATTGATGTGAGGCAGCAACACTAGAAAGCTTTGATGATGATACACAAAGTTACCCATTCTTTTGATTATAATTAGTGGTTAAAATGTCTGGACACTCAACTTATACCAACCATTCAAAATTCATATAAGTCCCCAAAGTTGTTAAGCCATCAAATAAGAAAACATTATTATAAAAATTCGGGACTATTGAAATAATGTCCCCACCCTCCCTGAATTTACACCTCCTTACAGTCTGACCTTATCAGGGCTTTGTTTTCAAGGGGGTAGAAAATAGCCTAAAACCAGCATATGACTTAAATCTAAAAATAAAATAGTCTAACACCATGCTGGGACTTAAGAGAACCTCCCTTGAAAGTTCAGTAGTTATAGAAATCTTAAGCTTCAGATAAAGTACAGCTATTCTATGACTACGTATAAGTGACAAAGGTACCTAAACCCCAACCTTCTGAATAATTACTTCATAAAAGACTTTAAGAATTTAAATCAATATTTTAGAAAGAAAAAAACTGCTTTATACAGTCAAATGTATATTAATACATTAATACAAACTAGCGACTACGCCCCTAGCATCAAGGGACTCTGAAGGACAGAGAGGGGTTAGAAAAATAGCTTAAAACCATCCAAAGGCCTTTATCTAAAAATAAGATAGCCTAAAGCCATCACAGGGCCAAAATGAAGCCTTAAAATAGATAACCCAATCGGTTCAGTAGTTGTAGAGATATTAAGTTTCAGACAAAAAACTGACTTCTTTATATTAGGGATAATGAAAGGAAAAAGTAAGAGTAACGTATATATTAATTTTGTGGTAATTTAAATAATAATGAATTATTCATAGAAATATTATACATTTATGAGTGAGAAAAAAATATAAGAAAAATGAATTAATAAGGTTCATATTTCCTTCTAAAACATAAATGTTATATGGTTTTTGCTTAATAACAATTCTGTTGCATAAAGTAGTAATAATAGTAGTTCTTTCTCGCATTGTATTATAAACAACTTTCCGCGGATGTAAAATGTACAATTATAAGATTAAAACCAGTTTTTTAGCCCCTAGGTGCCGTAGGCACGGACTAAAAAACTGGTTTAAATCTTATGATTGTACATTTTTATATTCGTAGAAAGCTGGATATAATACGATACTAGACATAGTTTTTTCGTATGGATGAGAACCGGTTCCTGTCCACCGGATTCTAATGAATACGAGAATATATCTTATCATGATAATTATAATCATGATAATGATGATTTGAATCTTTATTTATCAAAGTAGATGTTTCCGAAAAAAATAGTTTTATACTAGGTAATATTTATCGTTCACCCTCTACAAATAATGGATCAACTCCTTCAGAGCAATTTAATTCTTTTTTTAGACATTTTAAGTAATATTTTAGATCAATTATCAACACTTAATCAAAAAGTCTACCTGGTTGGTGACTTTAATTGTGATTTAATTCGATTTATGGACCATCCTAAAACCTTAGAGTTCATAGATAAATTATTTGCATGTGGATTTATTCAACTTATAAACCATCCAACTAGAATATCACAAAATAGAGCTACTCTTATAGACCATTGTTGGACAAATTATATTAGTAATGAATATAAAACAGGAATATTAACTATGTATTTAAGTGATCATTTTCCTATCTTTCATATTTTATCTTCTAAGAAAAAACGTTCAATTCCAAAAACTTTTAAATATAGAGATTACTCTGCAGATAACATAAATTCCTTTAAATCACTACTTTCTCAATTAAGCTTTGCTGATGTTATTCAAGAAAATGATGCCAACTTAAGTTATGATTTGTTTCATAACAAATTTTTTGATCTTTTTAACATTGTTTTTGAAGAGAAAGAAAAAAGGTTTAATCGTAATGTACATAAAATTGAACCTTGGATGTCTCTTGGTCTTTTAACATCAAGATTAAGAAAAGATGAATTGTCCAAAATTTATTCTAAAAGCCGAACCATTGAAGATCATAATATTTACAAAACTTATAAAAATTTATATAACAAACTCTTGAAAAATATGAAAAAATTATATTATCAGCAAGAAATCCAAAAACACCAAGGTGATTTAAAAAATGTTTGGCTGACTATTAGAGAAGCTGCAGGTATTAAAGCTAAAGCTTCTAGTCTACCTTCTAATCTAAATATCAATGGTCACATTGTAAAAGATAATAAACTCATAGCAGAAGAGTTTAATAAGCATTTTTCTTCCATAGCAAATAAAATTAAAGAAACTATAACTCCCACAGATAAGCCTCCAGATGATTACATTGAGCCACTAAATTTAAACTTTCAAATACCCCAAATTACCCCTAACCAAGTCATTGAAGCATTTAAGGATTTAAAAGATAAAAAAAGTTGTGATTATATGGATCTTTCTTCTCATTTCATGAAAAACATTATTGAATTAATTTCATCTCCCCTTTCTCATATTTTTAATAGATCTCTAGCGACAGGAATAGTACCCAAAAAACTAAAAATTTCTAAGGTACACCCTGTTTTTAAAAGTGGCTCTCTAGATGAAACAAATAATTATAGACCAATCTCTTTGATTTCTCTTTTTGGTAAATTACTAGAAAAAATTGTATGTAATCATCTTAGTAGTTTTTTATTGTCTAATAACATAATAGACAAAAACCAGTTTGGATTTCAAAAAAATCACTCAACAATCCATCCCATGATTCATTTACTTAATAAAATCACTGAAGCTATTAATAATAAGGAGTTTACCATTGGAATATTTTGTGACTTAACCAAAGCATTTGACATGGTTCCAATAAGATTGTTAATAAATAAGCTAAGTAAAATAGGTATTAATGGAAACATTTTAACATGGTTCCAAAACTACTTGACTGAACGTCAACAATTTGTTCAAATAGGCCAAGACAAATCTTCCTTACTCATAGTTGATAGTGGTGTACCACAAGGAAGTATTTTAGGCCCTATATTATTCTTGATCTTCTTTAATGATCTCCCAAGATCAACTTTACTATCAATGTTATTATTCTGTGATGACACAACTATTCTTGCTTCAGGAAAAAATCTTAATGACCTTGTCAATTTTGTAAACACTGAACTTCGAAAAATTTCTCAATGGTTTCGGGCTAATGGAATGTCCTTACATCCTGTAAAAACTAAATTTACTATTTTCCACACCCAAGGACAAAATATTCCTTGGGATGATATCAACCTTGTTATAGATGAAAATGATCCTGATTGTACAAATTACAATGATGCTCTAGTAAAAAAACTTGATTATGTTAATAATTCTAGTGAAATTCCTGCCATTAAATTTCTTGGTATATACTTTGATCCAACTTTAAATTTTAAATATCACATTGATCAATTGAGTCTTAAGCTCTCCAAAGCATTGTTTATTCTTAGAAGATCAAAAAACATACTTGATAAAACATCTATGATTTCTCTATATCATTCACTATTTCATAGCCATCTTGTGTATGGAATTCTCATTTATTCTACTGCTGCCTCTGCCAACTTAACACCGATTATAACAAAGCAAAAAATGGCCATTAGATGTATCATGAACTCTAAGTATAATGCTCATACTGCGCCAATGTTTAAAATGCTAAATATTTTACCATTTGATTTGCTTGTTAAATATTTTCAATTGCAATTTATGCATAATTATAAAATGAATAATTTACCTAGATCCTTTTCAAACACTTGGGAAACTAATGCAGAATTCAATAATAATTATCAATTAAGAAACAACTTTGATTATAGAATTCCTAGATTTAGAACTGGGCTTCTAAAAAGATTGCCATACTGTAATTTTCCTATAATTTGGAATGATTTTGATTGCCATATTATCAAACATTTGGCCAGTAAAATTCAATTTAAAAATAAACTTAAAGCACATCTTATTGAATCTATTAATATTGAATGTTCAAGACTACTATGCCCTGTTTGTCATCTAAACCTATAAAAATGTAAAAGATTTTTTTTTTTTTTTTTAATTTTTAATTTGTTTTTATATTTATTTCTTTTTCAGAAAGGTTTTCAGTACATAACTTTATTTTTCAATACACAATTCAAGTGTATAAAAAAGGGGGGAACTACAAAGCTGCACACGGGAAAACGGGACCTGATATAAATGTACATATGTACATCTTCTTGCTTCAGTAACCAAAGAAGTTTTTTTCAACAGCTAGAGACAACACCGCTCACGCGACATCTTAGCTGCCAATGTAAATACAGAAGCAACACAAATATGAAATTATTTTATTATAAATATACCTATGCTTATTTTATCGTACATTATTTTATTGTCTTTTTTTATTATATTGGAAAATAAATCTACTACTACTACTATTATGATTTTTAGGTCAGATTAATGAATAAATCAACCAGGCTTGCAAATTATTCCTTTCAAGGATGTGTAATATCAATTATATTAATGGATATAGAATATACTTGGATATTATGACAGTGGAAACATTGTCGTTAATTTATGTTCCTTACATTGATGAAAAGGGTTAGGGAGGTGGATTATTTTTTTTTAGCCAAATAGAAGTTTCACTTTTTTAGAGTACACGATAATCTGGTGTAAGATCCAAGTAATAATAAATCCATTAAAAAAGTTTTTTTCAGGGTATGCGAGAATCTTTCACAATATCCATGTATTCTCACTGTGGGCTAGAATTGAATCAAGACAAAAGTAAGTGCCGAGTCCTGGGACCTATGTATGGTGAAAATAGACATAAAACCATGATGATTCCAGGTAAAACCAAAATATTTCAGCGGGGGCTTTTTGAGAAAATTAGATTTGAAAATTTCAAGTTCAATTTTCACCACCTAGGAGTTGCCGCATAATCATGACAAGAAAAGCAAATATTATTTATTTTAAATTTTGAACAACTTTGCTTTTATAAAGTTCTTCATAAAACCACTCCTGAAGGAAGTTAATAAATGGCCATTTTTATCACTTGCTTTGCAAAGGTCACGAAAATTCAGCCTAAAATAAATCATATATATAGAGGTTTTAAGAAGGACTTCATAAAAGCAAAGTTGTTCATTATTTAAAATAGATAATATTTGCTTTTCTTGTCATTATTTTGCGGCAACTCCTAGGGGGTGAAAATTGAACTTGAAATTTTTAAATCTAATTTTCTCAAAAAGCCCCCGCTGAAATATTTTGGTTTTACCTGGAATAATCATGGTTTTATGTCTATTTTCACCATACATAGGTCCCAGGGCTCGGCACTTACTTTTGTCTTGATTCAATTCTAGCCCACAGTGTTCTATATCTATTCCTCATATCGATAATTTATGATGACCTAAGTAGATAAAACAATTAGATAATATCAAAGATACTACAGTACACTCCATGATTAATATATGAAAATATGCGGTAATTTCACTTATCCTGCGATTTTGATTTTGTAAGGTTATGTAATATTATTTAAGAGTCAGGAGGAAAGTTTAGATTGGTATGGTTTTAGGCTAATTTTTGCCCAGTCTATACAACTTCAAATCCAAAGCTCTTAGATGCTAGAGCCGCAGACTCTGGTATTTGTATAAAGAGGGAGTTTTAATTCTTTTTAAGACTAGGAGAGATAAAAAAAATATTCTTTAGACTATTATTTTAAGGATTTTTTAAACTTGAATGATCAGAATCATATAAAAACAAGGATAACAAATCCACTTAAGAAGCAAAGCAAAAAAAAAATAGATGGGAATATGGACAAGGAGATTTAAAAAACAATTGGCGATTTAAATTAAGAATAGAAATGTATTGGAGAAAATATTCATGAAACCTTTCTTGAGTATTTTTAGATTTTGTAAGATGACTGACAGCAGACGGACAAAGTAAATTACATACTGGATGCTCATTGGTATAGAAAAACTTCCGAAATAAATTCAGTTGTCTATCTTGAAAAGCAGCTGAGAAAATTACATATCCAACAGTGCGTTATGGACTGACTGAAGGAAGGTCAGACAGACAAATTGGATTATATAGTAGCTTACATAGAGTAAGGGAGGGGACAATGGGCAATTAATTAAATATAAGAGTTATCAAAGAAAGGCCATGAAATACAGATTAATCCAATAAATTTGGAGGAAATTATAAAGGGATTGTTAATTAAATAATAGATTTCCATAGCTTCATGTAAAGTGAAATCACAGCTTCTTTTTGATGAAATATATTGAGGTTTTATGGTGTGATTTTTATATTACAAGATTATTGGACCCGGCCAGCTGCTAGCTGGCTGGGCAAGAATATGACTGCCCCTTTTTATTCTGTTTATTTCCCTTGCCCCTTGCCCCCACCTCCCTTCTCTCCGTCTGCTACATTCAAAACTAACACAACTAGTAGTTATTTCTCTTGCCTCTTACAAAGTGTTTCAAGAGATCAGCTGCATGACGTCATAGAAATGAGGGATGAGAGGAGAATTGGGAAAGGAAAACCATATAAAAAGAGATAGATTTAAACTTATTTTATGACGTCACACTGCTGATTTTTTAGACACTTTGTAAAGCTACTTTACATTGCATGGCCTTTGGGCAAATTAACTACTTGATGATCTCTGGAAAAAAAATAGAAATTTATCTAAAATATCAGTGGAGAAAATTAAATTTACCCCATAGCGTTACTGACGGATAGCCAGACAAAGATGATTATAATAGAAATTTCTTTGATTTTCTTTTGTATCATAAAGAACAAAAATTTTATTGTTTAAAGAAACAAATACTTTACCTAATTGAAAGGATTCTATTGAAGATATTCAAATAATCAACAGCGTAGCTTTTCTATAACAGTGTTTGGGTCTTTACATCCTTAATGTAATAACACTCACACCATTTTTTCCAAATATTTTTTCAAAACTATTGCTTTATATTATTTTTTCATAAGAATTTATTTATCTCGTTATTTCTGTGCTGTATATGAACATAATTATTCTTGTTTAATTAAAGGAAAACCTATATGTGTCGTTTTTTACGATTTATTTAATAAATTATAAGTTAATGAATTAATTATTGAATGCAATTATTCTAATTATGATTAGAAATTCTTTCATTATTTTAAAATCGGATTATTATTATAATTATAATTTTTATTGTTATTCCTTATCCTCTTCATGTAATGAGTTCGAATCTAGGTGTTTTGATGTTGATTATGGTTCCTACTTCTATTCTGTTAGATGTGCTTATTCAGTTAGAGTCGGGGGAATGCCTTCGTCCATATAAACAGGCGCAAATCATTATCATGCAAAGGACTTCCAGACAAAGGTCATTCAATCAATGAGTTGGTTGTCTGATGCATGTTTCTTAACCTACCACCCCAGATGTTTGGACAGATAAGAAGAGATATGGCTTCCCTTAGTTAATTTTGTTTGTTGTGTGGTATGCTCCTTACTTTACCCAGCTAAAGTGTAGCTTCGCTCCTCCCGCTCTATGTCACTTTTGTCGATCCCCTTGAGCTACGGGAGCAGCCGTTGTAAATATCCCCCCCGTCTAATTTATTATGTTGTTGTTTAGCTATCCAGCCCTAAATGTGTGCTTGAATCAATATTTAATTACGAACCCCCGAGGCTACGCAATATATCTCCTTAATACGCCCTCATGCACTGAAGTCTTATAAGTTAACGTATTAATGTATATGTTCAATTTTATTTACATTAATCTTATTCATCAATATTTTTTTATTAAAATATATGTTCTGGCTTTATTGTAGCGAAGCTTCTGTTTGAGTATTTGTGTCTGTTCTTCTGTCTGTTTGTTCAGAAAATCTAAGTGAGTCCATTTTATTACAAACCCTTCAACATATAAATAATTGTGAAAAAGTGAGAAAATTTATTTCAAATATTTTTTTCTTTCCTTGTTTCTCTATTTCTTTAATAATTCCAAATGTCTGTCCGTAAGAAGCTAAGTTGGGAAAACGTGATTTTCTCGGTTCCTATTCGAGATACACGGCTGAAACTTCTTGTCACTTTTCCCATCACTATGGAGCATAATCAACTATAAAACCTCCATTTTCTTTTAATTTAACCAACCACTGCACTGCACTGAATTAATTTGAAAAATATTCCGTGGTTTCTAGTTATCATTAGAATAATACCTTAATTTCTGCATAATTTTCCATTGAGCTATCTCTTTAAAACCTTGTAATAACCAAGTGTAAGGAAAATTAAAGTATACATAAATAGAGAAACTCATTCATAAGCAAAGTTTATTTGGTGTGTCATCACTTTCTCCTAATCATCTGATAAACAAATTTATATTACTGCCAAAATTTGAAAAGCACATAAAAAAATTTACAAACAAGTATTACAAAAGAATCAACTAATTCCCAATGTCAAATCAAATTCCATTTTCCACAGAGTTATAGTCCTAAATTTAATAAGAAATCCAATTCAAGCTTAATTAATGGCAATAAGAGATCAATATTGAATTAGTGAATTCACTTACCTCCCAAGAACACAACAGCTCGAGATCTCGCCCTGTGAAGCGGTTGTTTTTTAAACACCCTTTAATAATAATGTCTAAATGGCAACCAAATGGTTGAAATTTAAACTTACTAATTAACCATTTAGAACCATTTTTGTTATATTTTTCTTCTATTAAACTGGTTTTTTTTGTGCGGATGAAGTGACACACCAGTTTATTTACTTTCTTCAAACAAATAAACAACGAGAATAAGCTTATTTCAAAGTAATATACAGGAATAGGTCAATTAAAGATTAATTAATTGCTCCTTGATCAGTGTAATCTTCTCAAAAAAAGGAGAAACCTTTTCAATAACATTTGAAATTTAAATGTAAGGTTGCATTGGATATGTAAAATATTTACACTATTTGCCTAGATTTTTTTTATCAAATTCAATTAATAATGTAATGTCTATTACAAAAAAATACAAATAGTCTAAATATTAAAGAAAATATCAACATAAGAGTCATAACAGGTGCGTCCAAGCTTTTTATTTGGGGTAAAAAAAAATTAAGTGCGGGGTAAAATGGCGCGCGAAGCGCTCCGCAAATTTATTTTACCCTCCCCAAAATTTGTTTGGGTCATAATATAATTTACATCCATAGATGTCCAAGAGTTGGGACAAAGTGCTTTTACCCCCTCGGCCTCAACATTTTTTCAAAAGGCATTTGATTGCTCCTTTAAACTCTACACCCCCCCTCAAAATAAAAAGCTTGGACATCCCTGTGTACATTATATTTTTAGAAAACTGTTGTTTCAATCTAAAAAACTGTTTTTAAGTGTTGCATTTCTTCATTTATTGTGAAAATGCCAGTATTTTTATTAGAATACAAAAAAATACAAGTAAAAAGTTATTTCTCCAGATTTATTATCCCTTGTCCCTGATTAAACAGAAGTCAAATATAAATTCTAAATAAATAAAATTATTAAAGATATTTTACAAAATATTCAAAGTTCAATTAAATTCATTACAAATATTTGATATTAAATAAATTCAGAATTTTCCAGTTATTTTAAGGGATAGGACAAAGGCAATTGTCAATGTACATTGTACATCTCCAATCACATTACACACAAGTACCCCTTGAGTAGAAACGTTTGGATTTAGTTGTTGGTTATTAGACCAACCGCTAAATATTCAATAAAAGTCCCCAACGTTGTTTAGCCATCGAATAAGAAAACGTTATCATAAAACTTTAGTGTGATAAACATTCCAATGTCCCATACCTCCCTGATTATCGCAGTAACTCTATACCTTTGTTCTTTTTGTTTGTCCATACGTCCGTTGCTACGTCACTCTGATAAAGTAAGGTACATAAAATAACTGTAGAATTTTTTTTTATTCTTTTATGTATTCTCATTTTCTACTTTTATTATGTTATCGTGTTATTACTGCGCTACCAAGGAACCAAAGATCGTAGATAACTTGATAAAACATACTATTTCACAATTATTTAAAAGATCATACAAAAGAACAGAGACCAATGTTGTATTTTGCATATTATTTCAAATAGGGGTCCACCATGAGTTTCACAAATATTCTAAAATTAGTTTATTTATCAGATCGAATATACTATAAAATAGTTTTTAAAATTTTAAAGATTAATTAAGATTAAAGATTAATTTAAATTTTTAATATTTAAGCATGCTATAATCTTACTAGGAAGCTAAGTATAATCTTAATATTATTTTTATATCTCTCTGATAAATAATATTCTTTTAATAAAATTTAGGATTTACCTAGCAGTACATAGGAAACATAATTCAAATAAATTATAATATTTTGAAAACTACATGGTAGAAAATTATGATTTTGTATTTCTTTTGTTATGTTAAATTTTCATATCAGGTTCCAGATAGAACAATTCATTTTTGTGTAAATTTATAACTATAAAATCAGTTCAGCTACTCTATAACTAGTATATGTTCTTATTCTAGATATAGTATTGATTCTTCAGGAATATATTCAAGGCCAAAACTTTCCCAGGAAAATTCTGGAGGCCCTTGGTTGGTGCACTGTTGACCTAAAAAAATATTTTTACGGATTTTTTTTAAAACATCATAAAATAACAGCATTTCAACCTTTCTGTTTTTTTCCAAAATATATAATTTTTAAAGGCAAACTATTCTACCAATAAATGTACATTTTTTAAATCAGATATTTAATTTTCTTTAATGAAAATGATATGAAAAGCTCCTGAGAAAAAGTTGAAAATCTTTATTCTTTGTTTGTGATTAGTGATAAAGCAGATAAAATACCTATGGCTTCCAGCTTACCGCTGGCAGCAGCATCCTGCAGGTTCATACCCTCCAGGTCAACAGAAAAATAAATAAAGACATCACACATCTCCATCTTACTTGTTAAACCTGGATATTATTATGAATACCAAAAAAAAGTTGCAATTCTAATATTATGACCAATATGTCCTTAAATTTATAGGTGGGGGAGGGGGAGGAGTGTTTATCTAGCCTATAACCCAAAAATAATAACCAATAGAAATTATTGAAATAATGAGGTACAAGTTCTTACTACACATTAAAACTTACACAAAATACCTTTAGTAAGAAATATTCAAGAGAGTCTGCATAACATTTTTATTTTAGTCGGGGGTATATACCCTCCCCCCCCCCTTCCTCCCAAAGAAACTCAAAAAAAATATATTTTATTTGTTATTTGGTATATTTTCCTTGGGGAACTTCTGTTTTACCATAGTTTTCAAAAATACACCTGGCAGCTAAAACATCACCTAAAATAAATAATTATATTTCTTTGTAAGTAGCAAAGAAACTTTACATGCAATGTCTGTCTGTTTTAATTGTTTTATTATTTACTACCGTCTTTGCCCTCTTGGGGCACTTGAAGGATTGGGGGGGGGGGGGGGGGGGGGTGAAAAAAATTTTGGTGGGGTCATTTCTTTCTAGAGGTTATTTCTCTCCCTAAAAAAAGTTATAGACCTTTCCAGGACCAAGACCCATGAGAAGCTTCACTATAAAGAAGAAACATATTGGGCCACTTGCGAGTTTTTTCGGCGAACACAGACAGACATACAGAGTGATATCCAGATACTTTTATATAAGAATCAAGTTTTTTATATTAATCTTGTAACTTCCGATTGTTTTCTTTCCCTTTGCTTCTCTCCCCCCCCCCCCCCCTCCTTTTTATATCTCCTGCAAATGACCAATCTTTTTAACATATAACTTTGCAAGCTATGGATACATGCATTCTTTTTTTTTAATTGTCCATTTCAAGACAATCCTGCTAGACTTGAAATTAATCCTAATGAGTTGACAAAACTTTTTTAGAAGATACCAAGAATAATTATTAGAACAAGGATGACAACATCCATAAAAGCGAAGCTCTGAAACGGTAGGACAAACGGACACTAACACTTGTATAGTGTCAGAACTGAATAATTAGAATGCGAATGTATAAGAGTCAAAGCAAAATTGTAAGTAAATTTGTTGAAAAACTGCTTGATACAGGATAATGTTTATGGACATACTTACATTTTTAGGACCGACCCTAATTATAGAAAAGCTTCGCTTTTAAAAATAGAAATAGACATTTCAGCACTCGGTAGCTTTGAGACAACAAACTAAATATAAGTCACAGGAAATTGACGTTATATAACTTATGAAATCTAATAGCCGAACTTATAAGTGGTTAGCAGTTGGTGGGAAAGTCATGCGGATTGTATACCGGACACTTCGTAGTTTTAGAGTAGCTGCGCCACAAAAAAAAACATTTTCTTTCAATTGATCCGGGTATAGGTCATTGGAAAATAAAATAAAGCTTCTTAATTTATATTGTCTGTAAACAAAGTTTCTTTGTACTTTTTGTTACGAAAATTGGGCCATATTATTTTTCTTTTACCCATCCCTTATTTCCTGGTTGTTACCCTTCAAAGAAACACTTTTCAAATATAGAAGTATGTGTTTAGAAAATCCCTGATTTGGCATAGAGAATTATCACCCCTCCCTCCCTCTTTACTCTACTCCCACCGAAAGTGATTTTTATTTCAGTAGAAAAAATTACGTTAAGTAAAGCTCTATAGAGTTAAATTTCCCCGAGAAACCTTTTTTTACAGATGGTTGGGGGGGGGGGGGGGGGCTAACCAAGTCAAATTGGTTGTTGATCTGTTTGTGAAGTAAAAATATTTCTCATTCTAAAGATTGCAAAAAAAGTTGCAAGTAGGAACTTTTATTGAACAAAAATCAAGTACGTATGTGTAAATTTGTAACTTTTAGATTTATTTTAAATTTAACTTTTATGTTTTATAGGTAGTGCGATTTCATACAGAAGTAGCGAAGGATATTGATAAAGCTTGGGATAGAAGCTAAATACTTTTATTCGAATATCCAATTTAAAACTAAACTAATTTGTTCTCCATTATAGCGAAGCTTCTTATAGGTCCAGGGGAAAATTTATTGTCTAAGAGAATGACACTGTGATATTTAAATCATTCATCTTAATTTTAAAAAAAACTTTAACCTGGGGACATTTTTACATTATCCACTGGCAGAAAAGCTTGCGGCTGTCTAGGATCTGAGCGTCCTAGTTGGGTCCAGTTATCCAACTCTTCAATTTTCCATCCTTTATAGTTAAATACGTGAATGGATTTCTTTGTCAAAGAGCAGTAAGTCCCCCCCCCCCCTATTGCTCTCTCACTATTTAGAAATCCAATATTGTGTGTGTAACTGTTTTACGAAAAATGAAAATCAAATTCTAATTCTAGATATTTGAAATTAAAATGATTAAATAAACTAAATTAGGATTTTCTTTTTTTTACATTCTAACAATTAAAAACTAATCAATAATAAGATTAAGAAATTTAACTAGAATGTGTCAAAAAACTCTTTTTTTCAATTGAATCAATAAAAGATAAAAGTATTCAAATGATAGTACAAAAAGTTAAAAGTTATTGTTTTTAAAACAAGGATGACAACATCCATAAAAGCGAAGCGCTGAAACGGTAGGACAAACAGACATTAACACTTGTATAGCGTCAGAACTGAATAATCAGAATATAAATGTATAAGAGTCGATGCAAAATTGTAAGTAAATTTGTTAAAAAACTGCTTGATACAGAATAATGTTTATGAACATACTTACATTTTTAGGACTTAATTATAGAGTTACTTCGCTAATAATAATGTACTTTATTGTCCCAGGAATCAGTATACTAAAAATCAGATCAATCGGATAATTAGATCACATAAAAATTTGTTGTTAAAAAAGTAAGAAAAATCAACATGTTTAAAATGGACGTACGGACATTTTGGTGATGATTATAGAGTTGTTACGCTTTTTAAATCGTACCTAACTACTAGAGGAATCACCATGCAAAGTTTAAAATCGATAGTACAATTCTAACATGCCTAAATTAACGAAAAAAGCTATTCGTTACGGACGGACGTACGGACAAACCTAGCCTAATTATAGAAAAGCTTCGCTTGTAAAAATTATTGAAATCATTCAGGTACATAGAGAATGAGATTGGTGAATTGTTTTTAAACTAATGAATTTAATCTGAGTTTATTGGTCAGTAATACCTGAAACTAGCTTGCCCAACCTATGAGTGTGTCCCAGGTATGCAAAAGCCTCAAGATCTGCAGTACCACCAACCTGTAGGAACAAATTATTTACTCAACCAAAAATCATTTTAATTAGAAAAAAAGATTACTTTTAAGTTTTTTTAATTGGGTCTTTTGAATTTAGATAAAAGAGATGATTAAGATTCGTGATTTAAAATCTTTACTTAAATACATATTTTGAATAAGTTCAAAAGTTGAATAAATCAAAATATATTTTTTATACATCTATTAGCATTGTTAGGGAAGGTATAGAAAATTGGAATTTAAAAGTAGTCCCAACTTTGTTTTACCCTTTTAAATCAGGAGTATAGTTGAAGTTTCAGAGAATTTTATTCAAGTTACTCAGAAGAGGGAATATTTGAAATTAAAAGTCATAATACCTGACATAATGAATCCCAAGCAATTTTAGATTCTGGAGGTATGACACCATGAACATGTAAAGACATTACTCCAGCTACCTGTGTATAAAAATATGTATTGATACATTATTATTTATCAAAAGTCTTCTTAGATTTTTCAGCTACCAAGAGAGTAAAAGGTGACTAGTTAATGAATTTAACAATCATGTAAAGTTTAAGATTTTTAATTTAAACCTTTGATGTTTTCTGATTTGTGTAGCTAACTTTCAGTCCTGACCAATCTCCATCCTCTTCCAAGCCAAGAGTGCTGTAGTAATGAACCTAAAATTTTTTATCAAGATATTGTTCATTTTGTACCAATTAGGTTGCATCAAAATGAGTGCAAGGAAGCTAATTTGTTATAAGATTTTGTCTACCTGTAAAACTAGATGTTTAATATTTGTGTCAAGTCCAACAGGAACACTTGTATCCTCTGGCATGTGAATACCATCAGCTCCAAGTGACCACATGAATAGGGTCTGGCTGGCGTTAGATCCAGGACAGGCAGATCCTGGGCTGGATATACCTGACATAAAACAATTTCTAGTTTCTTGAAGTGTCTAGTTTAATATGTCTTCAAATAATGTCTTGCGTGGGGGTGTGGCACTGCTGCAGCCTCAGGGGTTCGGAATTACGAGTGTGTGAGCAGACGTGTTGACCTCAATAATAGATAAGCTTCGCTAATATATTCTTAACAATTTAACTAAGGGTAGATTTCCAAATGGATGTTTATTTGACTGAAATCACACAAATACTAACTACATTAAACAACAAATAATAATACACGGAGTTAGGGATACATATAAATCAAAATAACATGGCAAAGATATAACATAAAATGATAATTAGGCAAGGCTGATCTTCTCCCTGCATCGGGAAGGGGAGCAGCAGATGGATATTGATCAAATACACACATCTAATGCACAATAACTATACAACAACCTAAGTAATTATATTGGGGCATTTACAACGCCTCCTCCCGTAACTCAAGGGGATCAACAAAATTAAACATAAAGCTGGAGAAGCGAAGCTACAATAAAGCCAGGTAAAGTAAAGAGTATACTACACTTGCATATAGTCAACACGTAGAGCATCTGATCGTCGTCAGGGAGGTAATAGGTAGGCGTTAAAAAGGGTTTCTACTGCTGCTATGACAGGTGAACGACATAAATAGTTAGAGTATGGGGAATGTCTTGGCCCATAAACAGGCGTAACATATTACCACGCACAGTTAGGACTTCTCAGACAAAGATCGTGCAATCAAAGGGTTGGTTGTCTGTTGGATGTTACTAAATTGGCGTTAGTGTATTGCATCCCATAGTGGATGTATTGCATTAATTCTAATATCATGCTTGCCGAATTTTACCTGGTTCACTTAAAGATCCTCCACAGTTCCAGACATTGTTGTTGTCCACGAGGTTCATGTCAACAGGAGCATCACAGCCAACCAACATCATGTGGTGCACACGGCTCATGTCAGCTTCTGGCTGGAATCCTTCAAAATGCATTACATATAACGTCTCCATATAGTCCATATAGTCTAAGAATGCATAGATGGCTTGGTGTAGATGTTTTTTGTTTAATTTTTATTGTTGACTCTTTAGCATTCATTTTGATTTTGTGCTACCCTGTTATGTACAGATTTTGATAAGGTACTGCATTTCATGTACAAACTTATAACCCTAAGTTTGGCTTACTAATTATTTCTTTGAATCTCCCATTGGTGGCAACTACTACACAAAAATACATTTGCATTTGAAAATAGTGGCAACAATATATACAATAGGCAACAAAAAGGTGCGGGAACTAATATTGAAGTTTTGCTGAATAATTACACTTTTTTGCTAATGTTTTTTACCCAGGGCACAAATATGCATCTCAATTTGTAGATAGTAGCTAAACTCACCTGACTTTTTATGGATTATGTGTGATATGAATACAAAAAGTGTCTAACCTGTTATGTATAGATTTTGATTTGGAACAGCAACTCCCGTACAAAGGTACGACTCTGAGTTTGGTAAGGTTGGATGAATACCAGGCATATGAATAGGAAATTCTAAAAATAATCAAGAATATATTTTCTCGTATTCATTCGAATCCGGTGGATAGGAACCGGTTCTCATCCATACGAAAAAACTATGTCTAGCATCGTATTACATCCAGCTTTCTACGAATATAGAAATTTACGATAATAAGATTAAAACCAGTTTTTTAGCCGGTGCCTCAGGCACCTCGGGCTAAAAAACTAGTTTTAATCTCATAATTGTACTTTCTATATCCGCGGAAAGCCGTTTATAATACAATGCGAGAAATAACTATTCCCGTATCGCTCCGAAACCGACTAATATCCGGTAGATTAGAACCGGTTCTCAGCCATACTAAAAAGTTATGTCTAGCATCGTATTATATCCAGTTTTCTACGAATATGAAAATGCACAATCATAAGATTAAAACCATTTTTTAGCCCGTGCCTTCGGTATCTCAGGGCTAAAACTGGTTTTATAGCCCAATCTTACAATTGTACATTTTATATCCGCGGAAACCTGTTTATGATATGATGCAAGAAATAAGGAGGCGGGTAGATTTTCGGGTGTTTACATTTTACTTTAGGTTAGGTAATATTGGGTTTAGAGTAGCTCTGTAGGTTAGAACAAGGCAATTAAAGCCTTGCAGGATTAAGACCTCCCTGATGAAGCTATGCAAGACCCCCCCCCCCCTATCTACAATTTATTTCAAATTAGGACGGGGGGGGGGGGGGACTGTGTTAGATATGCATTCTGAGAGAAAGTACCAAACCTTCTTTTTGTTTCCTCTTTAACAAATATTTTGAACTTGTAATATTTTTTGAATTGTTTAAAAGGAAGTTAATAAAAAAAATATTTAGAAAAACTTACCATATTCATTATTCGGCAAAAGAGCTTCTAAACTAAAATCACAAAATAAAACTATATATAATACAGTTAAGTTTATTTTTATCATTTTATTTTATATTTTGTTCTTTCAAAAAGGTGTAGAAAGTAAAACTGAAATGAAATTGAGATGTTTATAACAGTAACTTTGTGTTAAGCACACAGTTATAAAAAGTTTCCCTTGGTCCTACTTTTAATGTCCAAACAACAAGGACATTTATGTCCGTGACATGCAAATACAGTGAAAATAAAAAGGAAAAAGTAAATCCTTATACAAAAGTAACAGGATGTTAGTGTGTCTATAGTTAGGATATCGCTGACTACTGAACTGATATGGATCTCCTTTTCACTGAAACTTCTTAAGTTAATAAATATTTAGAGGGAGGATACCTCAATCCTCGAAGTAGAAATCACCCCGAGAAAAATACCTCCAACTTACTTTTCAAATCCGCCAACAATTTTTTCCTTTTCTATGTTTTAGTAACCTTATGACCCTAGTGGGGGCCATACTGTTTAGTTAGAGAGTAGCTTGGTCACTAAATATTTCACATACACACTCACATACACACACACGCATTCGTCAACGGCTTTCACTTTTTCACAGTTTGTTTGTCACAATACTTTATAATTACGACTAGAGTGGTTGCGCCCCTAGCATCTAGGGGCTATGTATTTTAATAGGAATAGAAGGGGGAGAAAATAGTTTAAAACCAGCCAATGAACTAAAACTTTGGAATTATGTAAAATTTTCTAAAATGGTGACTCAAGCAGTTCAGTGGTTAATAATATGTTAACGGTCAGAAATAAAAAAAAAATACTTTTTTTTATATTATACTAGCGGCTTGGGAGGGTGATGATAATCTCCGTAAACTTTTATAAAATTTCCCAGAACCTATAAGAAGCTACACTGTAAAGAAAGACCATACCAGTTTAGCGGTTAGCACAGACACAGACACAGATCCTTTTACTTTTATGTAAGGATTATTAATTGTTGCTTCGTCCTTGTCCTCTAAGGGGGGGGGGGGGAAGGTCATGAAAAGGGAAAGAGGAGGAAATATGTAAATTATTTCAGAATTACTATCATCCCCTTTTTTAATGAGATCAGAAGTGTGCACAGAAATTTCATTTGTGTGAAGCATGCTTAAAAATCAAGTAAATTTTGACACCTCCTTAAAAAGAAAATTTCAGGGTGGTGTAAAAAAAATATTTCAGGAAGTTGTAAATAGATTATAAACGTGGGAAGTAAGGGAAACTGCAAATATATAACACACCTTTTGGAAATTTTAGGTAGGAGGGTGAAAAATACCCTATATTTTTTGTCGGGGATGATGTTGAACACCCCCCCCCCCCCCAACACGCCCACGTATTGTAATTCAATGTAGGTAAATGAAAAAGAAAATGTCTGGCCTAATCTACTTAAGATATTACAGTGTACAATAATTTGCCATTGAACAATTTATAAATCCCCCCTTTTAAAGAAACAAGAATTATAACATTCAAAAAGCTAGGCACAAAAAAAAACATAGGAGCAGCCAAAAATAGATTTAAATCGTAATAAACATTTATTTGACGTTATTCAGTGGAAAAAGTGATTATTTGAATAACAAGACGCAGTTACATATTGAAGAAGTTATTATTATTCATTTTTTAAAACATAAGCCTAGTTCACAAAAGACCTCTGGAAATTTAGGTTGACCTGAAGAAGCTTTAGGTTGACCGATTTTGTAAAGCATTTGTTAGTTGTACTTGTTTAGGTTGACCTATTCGGTCTTCCTCTAAAAGTTGTTTGTGAATAGTGTCTAATCGTCAAAGGAATGGGGAGTTAACATTAAATGTAGCATTTTAAAAAAGTATTTTTTGAATAAATGATCAAAGGATATATTGTTAAACGCTTGTACATGAAGTTAAGCTAAGCTACTAAAAATTTAAAATAAGCTTTTAAGGGGACGGGGGAGGTATAATATTTCTAACAGTAATTTATTAATTCTAACAGATTATTTTACGCTGTATTAACATCCTCATCTTTAAATAAAAAAGACTAAATTTGTTCATAAATTTTGTTTTTTTTCATAAAAAAACGAAATGAAAAGTGAAAAAGATCAAATATCATTATATTATTTACAAATATTACATTATGTATATTCCAGTATGGATTTAATAATGAGGATTAACATCCGCTGGATACTGGGCCATTAAGAAAAAGACAATTTTCAACGAATAATAAGAAATAAATCAATACCAGTTTGGTTGGCAAAGCCTTCGGCCACCCAGGGTCCACTAAACTGGAATTAATGTTGCTTTCAACTGTCTGCATAAGGCTGTTTATAATACGATGCGATAAAAAACATGAATAAAAAATGAAAGTAAGGTCGTTGAAATAAAGCAAGTCCCCAAAGTTTTATAATAACGTTTTCTTATTCGTTGGCTTAACAACTTTAGAGACTTATGTAAATTTTGATTGGTTGGTTTATTAAGTTGAGTGTTCAATCTTTTCAACCACTAATTTTACGCTACAGAAGGGGTAATTTTGGCTATCATCATTAGGGATTTAAATCAATTTATCGGCTATTGTCTTATCCCTTTAGATCGCTGAATACTTCTATCTATCTTGAATATGACGGTTAGTCCATTAATCAATACTAGAGGCCTCTAGGGGCACTTGAGAAGAGGAGAGTGGAATTTGGAATTTTTTTTTTTTTGGGGGGGGGTTAAAATTTTTTTTTTTGGGGGGGGGATTTTTCATTTTTGAGGGGGTTGGGGGTGTCCCATCCCCCAAGAAAATAGTTATAAACCTTCCTGGGACCTATGAGAAACTACCCTGTTAAGGAGAACCCGATCGGTTCAGTGGTTAGCAAGATCCTTCGGTACAAACACACAGACACACATCTTTTTACTTTATTATAAGGATTGAGACAATAACAAAACATATTTCCCCCCCTTAGGACAGACGAACAGCCATACAGACAAGATAGATACGCTTCAAAAAAAAGTGTCTAAAAGGACAATAATGTATTGAAATTTAATTTATTTGTTATTGAAATGTGATATTTTTATGTTCTGTTTAGAGGGTATCGTAATTGTTTTTGTTCTTCTCATCTGGCTTTACTCCATGATAAGGTATAGTAGGAGTTTTGGGTATAGTCCTTTCCACGACATCCCTTTATAAGGAGCGATTCTTCGTATTTTTAAAATGGCTTTTTATAGGCTATTTTAGGTTAGGTTAGGTTATATTGTGTTAGGTGATTGCCCCACAGGGTTAGGTAATTGGCCCCGCAGGGTTAGAGCCCCCCGCAGGGGCTAGAAATAGGAGAAAAGCTACTGTGAAAAATACGAAGAATCGCTCCTTATGGAGATATGTCGTGGAAAGGACTATACCCGGAGTTTTTAATAACAAAGCTATTCTATAATTAGGGAACGTCTGTCCGTCCGTGACGGATAGCTCTTTTCGTTAATTTAAACATGTTACATGTTGTGCTATCAATTTTCAAACTTTGTATGATGATTTAATAAAAGTTAGGTTTCGTTTTGGAAGCGTAGCAACTCTTTAATCGTTACCAAAAAGTCAATTTAAAACATGCTAATCTTAAATTATTGTATAATATAATTATCCTATTCATCTGATTTTTGGAATAATGATTACTAGGACAACAGATTACAGATATATTTCATATTCATTATTGCTGCTCTACTTATGAAAAAAACACTATTTTTAATACCAATAAAATAAAAAAGGAGAAAAAATGTAATATCTATACGAATTCTTATAGAAAAAAATTGTAAAAGATTTTGCACATTTTTCCCCTACGTTAAATATTTATTTATTACATTCTTAAATAACTAGTTGCTTCGCCTATAGTTTCTAGGATTTTATAAACTTTTGTATAGTCATTTCAAATGATTTGAATAGGTTTGGATTTATTTTGCAAAATAGTCATAAGAAAGGCTAGGTTAAGGAAGGGTAGTTAAGGTTTAATATAGTTTTTTTAGGTTTAGCCCCGCAGTGGTTAGGTTACCTTAAGGTTTTTATCCCCTTGCGGAGGCTAGGGTGAAATTAGTGGGTGAAATCCCGTGTGGGTAGAATCGTTTGTATCAAAAATCAAAATAGCCCCCAAAGTTTCATAATAACGTTTTCTTATTAGTTGGCTTAACAACTTTAGGGATTTTTATTGAATTTTTATTAGTTGGCTTATAACCACTAATTATTGATATACAGAAGGGGTAATTTTGTGTATAATCATTTCATCTGCTTTTGTCTTATCCCTTTATATCCCTGGATTAAAATTTTCTTAAAAACAGTGGCGTGCAGAGGCTTCCCCCCCCCCCCCCCCTTCACGTCTCTACCCAAAAGATTATTAGCCCTGAAAGGGATATTTTCATTTTAATGTTTATTTTTACTATTGTATTTATTTAATTTTAGTCTAATTTTATAATGATTTTATAACTTTTTTTTATTGAGTTATGAAATATCTTTTTTTACATTTTTTCATTATTTATTTATCTGTATCTCGGGAGGAAAAGATTTTGTAATAATCTTATTAACATCCTCTTTATCTTTAGTGGAACACTTTACTTCTACCTTTTACAACTTTTTTGCTGTTAAAAGATCAACATAAGGGTGCAATGTCCCTGCAATTTAGAATGATTGGAAAAAGGGGGGGGGGGGAGAAGATTTAAATTACAATTCAAAAATGAGACAGCTAGACAAACTAATATGAACAACTATAGAGTGGTAGAATTTAAAAGTGACCAAAATCTGCTCGAGAATTATTAGGACACTAGCACCTGTGCCCCTAGCATATAATGCCTCTGAATTGTTTGTGGTAGAGAGTGGGAGAAAACCAGCCAAAAACTTAAATCCAAAAATAAAATAACCTAAAATCATAAGTGGAGCTTCCCTAAACCTTAGAACCCCCATATCATCAGTTCAGTAGTTATTGAAATCTTAAGCTTAAGACAAAATGAACTTACTGCTTTATATAATAGGATAGCTATTACTCTAAAACTTTATAATGTATACGTGTGGACTTACAGGTTGTGAGAATATAATTACTAGATTTTGTTAGATATACCCTTTTGTCATAAGAATCTCCATACAAAGCTTAAACGACTATGCTTTAATTAGCGATCAGAGCTATTCAAACCTTACCTAAATCAGGACCTAAATAAAGAAAAGCTTCGCTATTAATATTGGTATTTCTCAATTAATATTATCCTAATCATAAAAAGAAGAATAACGTTTAAAAAAAATTGGATTAATACGTATACTTACAGATTAATTACTTATCTTCCATTATCCTATGCCTGTTCCCTGATTTCTTGAAGAAAAGATTAATTAATCCACCAATGTCCTATCACTATATTTCTAGGAATCAATGTAAATGGGATTACTATGTTCTTATGGATTAAGTATTTCCTGTATTTTGATGGCTTAATAAGCCTTTCAATGATAGAAATAATTAGAGAGAGAGAGAGAGAGATAGAGGTAAATTGAGAGAGAGAAAGAGAGATAGATAGAGAGAGAAAGAGAGACAGAAAGAGAGAGTTAGATAGATAGATAGAGAGAGAAACAGAGAGACATATAGAGATATATATAGAGTGAGAAAGATACAGAGATAGAAAGAGGTATGGAGAGAGAGAGAGAGAGAGTGCGAGAGGGAGAGAGAGAGGAGAGGGAAATATAGTTAGAGAGTGCGAGAGGGAGAGAAAGAGTTAGAGAGAAACAGAGAGACAGTGAGAGAGAGAGAGATATATAGTTATATATATAGAGTGAGAAAGAGACAGAGATAGAGAGAGGTATGGAGAGAGAGAGAGAGAGAGTGAAGAAAAATAAGGAAGGGAGAGAGAGAGAGAGAAAGTTAGATAGAGAGAGCATTTTAGCAAATTTATTTACTATTGAATTTTTAGATTTTTACAATATTTTATCGTTTTTATGTATTTTCAATTTTTTACTTTTGCAAGTTGGTTGAAAAATTAAAGAATAAAATTATATGAAATTTGTTATAAAGATACTTTATTATTACGTAATCCTTTTCACTTTACTCGAATAGTTTTAACCTAATGATAAGGATCTAATAAACGTATTCAAAGTTTTTGGACCAACAAATGATAGAAAGTGTTTATAAAACATTCACAGTGCAATGTATCCTTCATAACATAAAAAAAAAGATAAAATAGCTGATAGAAAATCTGTAAAAACGTAGTATAAATTCAATAATTTCTTTTTTTGATGATTAAGATATTTGATAAATTCTATTATTTATAAAATACATATTTTTAAATGCAAAGCTTCCCTAATTTCTATATGTCTGTCTGAATATTCTGTGAAAAAACATGATTTACTCTGTTACTATTAAAGATAGACGTCTGAAAGTTTTTCAAAGTTTCGTTTAGCTGAAATATGACATGCATACGTTTTCAGTATATCCTTTATCATAAGTATCTTTAGCATATTTTAAAAAGGCATATATTTTTTACTTCTTCCGCTAATTTAAATTCAAGTCATTCTATAATTCGGTATGTGCCTTCTTCCGTCCATTATATTAGTAGTCTTGTATTGTGCTGTTGAATCTTTGCGTGTAGTGACTGTTTTCGGTGTTGTTTATCAGATAAAATCATTGAAAAATATTTTTTCGTAGTTCTGTGCTAAAGTAGTAAGATATATGTGTCTGTTCAATTGTAATTTTGTGTAACTTGGCTTCTTTTTAGATTTTTAATGATTTGATTGTAATTTACAGAACAGCTTTCCACGGAAATTAAAATAAAAAATAAGGTTTTAAAAGTTTTGATGTACATAATTTTTTAGTATGGCTGAGAACCGGTTCTAATCCACCGGATATTAATCGGTTTCGAACCGATACTGAAAAATAATTTCTATACATTCCATGGTGTTTGTATGTCTGTAAACATAACAAAAAACATCTTATGATTTAAAAAAAGGGCATCAGTTTTAATAAAAACTAATCTTGTGTTATTTTAGAATATTCCGTATTTGGCAGAGAACATTGAACTTTAATGGAGATAGTCACAAGTTTGGTCTTGGTGGGAAGGATAATGTTCTCAACTGGGCAGTTGTTCAGGTTTAACTTATTCTAACATTTATTGATAGTTATTTCTCGTATATATTCGAATCCAGTGGATAGGAACCGGTTCTCTAGCATCATATTATATCCAGCTTTCTACGAATATAAAAATGTACAATCATAAGATTAAAAAAATCATAATTGTACATTCTATATCCGCGGAAAGCCGTTTATAATACGATGTAGCTTTCTGTAGAAGATGATTAAAGTCCCTCAACAGATTATGACGTCGTACGATAGAATAGGCAATAAGAGGCCAGCATAAATTTTACCATTGGTCAATTACAGTGTATATATACTGGCCTCTCATTGCCTATTCTATCGTATGACGTCATAATCTGTGGAGGGACGTTAATCATCTTCCTTTCTGTAGATGTTAAAATGAAAAATCATAAGATTAAAACAGGGGACGAAGGTATGGCTAACAAAACTAGTTTTAATATTATGATTTTTATTAAAATATTCGTACAAAATGATGTTTCTAATTCACCGGATATTAATCGGTTTCGAAGCCACACAGGAAATGTTTTTATGTTAATTTGGAGGAAAGGGCAATGTTTTCAATTGGGAAGTTGTTCAGGTATAGGTCATTCTTTTTCTTAAATCTGGAATAGATTTTTAAAAATCGTCCAAAGTATAACCAAAATCGATCAAAATGGTTTTTTTTGTTATGTTACATCTTATATTACTATTTTGCCAGATTCCATGCGTGGTCCTAATCGAAAAGAACACCTCACATGCAAAGCAGTATGCTATTTTTACCTGAAGAATATTTTTTTTTCTTATTTCGATGGATGGACAATGTCCTTAATTGAGCAGTTATTAAGGTTTAAGGTATTCTATTCAATATGGGACTAGGGATCTTAAGGGATATAACTATGGAAGATAAATTGGTGTGCAAATGGTGGTAACAAAAACTACTCCTCATGTAGATTAAAATTATTGTATGAAAAGTTTGGTCACTGTCAGTTTAGAATAAACCACCCCAAACAATTTTGGGAGGGGTATTATTGGGGACATTTCACGCAAAATATAAATTTTGCACGTAGGGTCAGGGAAAAGGGAATGTGATTCTGACAAACAATTCTAAGTAAAAATTTCCCCTCAACCCCCTTTCCTTTTTCTCCCCTTCTTACCCACTTCCCTTGCAGTTACACCAAACAAGTTTTACTCCAACTTTACTCCAACAAAATATTTAATTTTTGGCAATTTCAAATGGAATTAGTTGGTTAAATAGCAGCCCCTGCGTAGGGTAAACATTTTTTTTTTTTTGGGGGGGGGTTAATTTCCATTTCCACCCTCCCCCCGAATGTAACCTATTCATTCTATTTGTAGTCCGGCTATCAACATTAATACTGTAGTGGAATAATATATGATTTAGATGAGGAGAATGAGAGATAATTCCAACAAGATACCCATGCATGTTGGTCATTCATTCAGGTAGCCTCACATTTCAAGCAGCTCATATATAAAAAAAAATGACGTCATACAATGCCAATGACCAATGAAAGGATAGTAAATATTTTAGCAATGGTCAATTACAATTTATACTGGCCTATCATTAGTCATTTTATTGTATGTAAAACTGCTTCCCATATTTTTAATAGTCAATTTAATCTAAAAGTGTTTGTGTCTGTCTTTCTTCCTGTCTGTAATGTTAGGTTAGGTCGAACTTCCCTTCCCCTCTATTGTCCATCTTTTTCCCTTTCCCTACCATTTCCTTATCCCAGCCATCCCATCTCCTTTCCTTAACTCTCCCTACTATTCCCCTCCCCTTTTACTATATCTCTCTTTCCTATTCAATTTCACAAATCTTTTTACCTTCCCCATCACTTACCCTTCACTGCAACATACAAACTGTAATATAATACATATGTATACTGTTGTGATGATCATGGATTTTAATCTCCAGTTAGTTGATCAGTGGCATAACTAAAGATTGTAAAAGTAGGATGTAGCCAAAAAGGGAGAAATGCCATGCAATGTGCATTACCATGCACAGTACAAAGTTCTATTCAAATGGCATATACATGATTTGTTTACGGGGGTTGATAATGATCAGGGAGATTTACTTGTACAGTGTACACCAATAGCCAATAACATGCTTAGAAAACCTAGATTTAGCTGTAATATCATTCTTAGACACACAATTTTCAATACAATTCAAGTCAATTATAAACTTTGATCCCAACAAGTAATGGTAAAGATTGTGAAGCTAGTAATTACAAAGATCTTAATGGACACACACACAAACACACAAATGCAAATACTTTTGTGTTTAGGTCCAGTATTAGAAGAATATCATTGAGATACCATAGAGGACTTCAGCAACCCAGGAACAGGTATTCAGTACTCACAGTTATCCAACAGCTGAGATCAGCTGTTGCTACTTTGAAAGCAAGCTGCTGAAAATAAATTAATGAGAGCGGCTTAATCCAGGGAGGGATGGGACATTTTGTGAGGTAATTTAGTGTATCATCATTGGAGATGCTGTCTAAAATGGTGCAAAAAATGGGGACAAATTTCAAATTGATTTGACGGGGCTGTTTATTTACGTCACAAGTGAGGGGAAAGAAAAGGGAAGGAGGAAAGAAACCCCCTAGAAAAGAGATGGGGGTATGACGTCACACGCCAAAACAATTTGAAATTTGTCCCCATTTTTTGCACCGTTTTAGACAGCATCTCATTGGAGATGTACAACTATCTTTCATTCATTGTCTTATCCCTTTTGATCCCTGGGCTTAATCTTATGCTGGATAGAGAAAACAAAGCGTTTGATGTGGCAATCTATGAAATAATCCTTTTATATAAAGTAGTAAGCTTTTTTTGTCTGTAGCGAAGGATCTCGCTAACAGCTGAACTGAGATAGTTCTCCTTTACAGGAAGCTTCATATAGGCGGGTTTATAACTATTTTGGAGTAGGCTATGTCCACCCTGCAGAGGAAAATCCATCAATTTTTTTTTACTTTTTAAAAAACTAAAAGTAGCGTAAGTCTACTCCCACCCCCTCAAGAGCCACTAGAGGCCTCTAGGGGCGTAACTGCTAGCATAGAAATAAGTGAATTCTTTGGTATTTTTAAACAACACAGTTTTAGAAATTTTCATTTTGTCAAAAAAAATGTGTTCCATTTAATCAAATTTTAAAATTTTGAATAGTTTAAATTGAAATTCAGCTAATATTATCAATTTATATTTTCTTCAAACATAGCTACTCTTTATTTTAAAATGTATGTCTGTCCATCTGTCCCATAGAGAGCTATGTTAAAGCAGCAAAAAATTACAAAGATTAGTGAAAGCATAAAAATAGCCTATACAAAGCTTTCTTAAAATGGTTCAAGGTTCAGTGGATAAACAAATTTTAGCAGTCAAAGAATAAAACCATACTACATACTTTATATAATAAGACTAACTATGTCAATGAGCTTTGCTACTTATGAATGTTGTCATTAATGTTATTTTTTTTATTTCAGCTTAGTAACAACTGTTTCTCTAAAATTCTTTAAGAGGAAACAATTACATCTTGTCTTCTGAATCTTTCAAATATTCATTTTAATAATGGGTGAATAATACATCAGTTATGGATGATTTTGTTGGGCCTGTTTAAAAGTTTTATATTATTGTATTAGGTATATTAATTGATATATTTTAAGGGATGAAAGGAGAAGAAAGGGATATGATCCAGAGCTTGGGTAAGTTGTCTTTTCTTTGGGGAGAATTAATTTGCTTTCCCACAATGTTCCTGTAAAGCAATGAATTCCCTTCCCCATCTTTTTTCAATGAAAATAAAGTAAGGGCGGAGTGGTATTTTTTCCTATACCTAACTACTGTAGAGGGCTCTGGCCCACCAACCTTTAGAAAATAGAATACATGTATATTGTGAGCGGTTCTCGCATGCCTTTACAAGAGGTTTCTCCCAACAGGCTTATATATTTATCCCCCATACCCAACCCCTCCTTGACCCTGGAGGACATATAGACCTATTTCTGAGGACTATATTAGCAACCTCAATTGAATACAAAACTCCCCTATCACAATATCCACTTCTTATCAATCCATTGATAATATTCAATTAAATTTGTATTTTATTTAGTTTTTGTGACATACGGGAGGAGGAGGAGACACAATCTCTGTGTAACAGCACTAGACAAAGGTAAACTAGAGAAACACTATCACTGTGTAACAGCACTAGACAAAGGTAAACTAGAGATATACAATCACGGTGTAACAGCACTAGACAAAGGTAAACTAGAGAAACACAATCACTGTGTAACAACACTAGACAAAGGTAAACTAGAGAAACACAATCACTGTGTAACAGCACTAGACAAAGGTAAACTAGAGAAACACAATCACGGTGAAACAGCACTAGACAAAGGTAAACTAGAGAAACACAATCACTGTGTAACAACACTAGACAAAGGTAAACTAGAGAAACACAATCACTGTGTAACAGCACTAGACAAAGGTAAACTAGAGAAACACAATCACTGTGTAACGGCACTAGACAAAGGTAAATTAGAGAAACACAATCACTGTGTAACAACACTAGACAAAGGTAAACTAGAGAAACACAATCACTGCGTAACAGCACTAAAAAAGGTAAACTAGAGAAACACAATCACTGTGTAACAGCACTAGACAAAGGTAAACTAGAGAAACACAATCACTGTGTAACAACACTAGACAAAGGTAAACTAGAGAAACACAATCACTGTGTAACAGCTCAAGACAAAGGTAAACTAGAGAAACACAATCGCTGTGTAACACCACTAGACAAAGTTAAACTAGAGAAACACAATCACTGTGTAACAGCTCTAGACAAAGGTAAACTAGAGAAACACAATCGCTGTGTAACAGCACTAGACAAAGGTAAACTAGAGAAACACAATCACTGTGTAACAGCTCTAGACAAAGGTAAACTAGAGAAACACAATCACTGTGTAACAGCTCTAGACAAAGGTAAACTAGAGAAACACAATCGCTGTGTAACAGCACTAGACAAAGGTAAACTAGAGAAACACAATCACTGTGTAACAGCTCTAGACAAAGGTAAACTAGAGAAACACAATCACTGTGTAACAGCTCTAGACAAAGGTAAACTAGAGAAACACAATCGCTGTGTAACAGCACTAGACAAAGTTAAACTAGAGAAACACAATCACTGTGTAACAGTACTAGACAAAGGTAAACTTGAGAAATACAATCACTGTGTAACAGCACTAGACAAAGGTAAACTAGAGAAACACAATCACTGTGTAACAGCTCTAGACAAAGGTAATCTAGAGAAATACAATTACTGTGTAACAGCACTAGACAAAGGTAAACTAGAGAAACACAATCACTGTGTAACAGCACTAAACAAAGGTAAACTAGAGAAACACAATCACTGTGTAACAGCACTAGACAAAGGTAAACTAGAGAAAAACAATTACTGGTCTTGGTTTATTTTATTTTATTTAGATGTGTACAGTCCAGAGCATCAGCAAGTTGGGTGTCTCTAATTTATACAGGAATTTTATTTAGATGTGTACAGTCCAGAGCATCAGCTGGTGGTGTGTCTACAGGATTTTATACAGGAGTATCCTCTGATAGACTTCATTATCTAGGTAAATTAAATTTAATATTAGTTGAAATTTTGCCACTTCATTTCAATAACCTTAATAAATTATAAACTAATTATAATCTTAACATAATTAGACTATCTTAGTATATTTGAAATATTTAGACCCCAAAACGATAGAATTATTGTGCAATAACTGTCAGTACATAAAGATATCTGACAAAACTAAACCAATAACAAGAACTTCATAAGATTTTAAAAATATATCCTGCTCCAGTAATAATTATATTCCAGGTTCAGATTGGATCCATCCTGCAGCAGCCAGCAGCAACCTGTCCTTGTCTCATTCCAACAGTAAGCTAGCAAAACATGTCTCTGATATCTGTCTCAATAGGATAAACTCAGGTATTAGGCAGATGAAATTAGAATCACTATTTTGGCACAATTTATTGGTTTATATTATTGTATTGGAATACTTAAAAGTAGTAAAGGCTGATATTACAAATATTTTCACAGGAAAGCTAATTTGTACCATTATCTTATATGAAGGAATAGTCTATAAAACCACTAAGTTATCATCCATGGGACGTTGTTTTCTGGTTCAGTGAGGTATGAGGTTCAGAACCTTACAAAAAATACATAAAGAAATTCTTGATCAATAGAAAATTTCTTGGTAATGAATTTTACCTGACTTTATCCAGAGGAATATTTAAAACTCCTGTAACAAGCTTTTTACATAGCTGCAATATGAACCATTCTTGATTATTAGCTCATCATATATATACCAATTACCTATCTACTAAGACTTGTTAATCTTTGTGGTTTGTAGATAAAATTGGATAATCAATGATATATATTTTTATTAAATTTTAGCTCTTGTCTAATTAACTGCAGTTCAAAATTTAGGCATGAAAATTACAAATCATATCTTGATATAATAATTTATAAAAAAAATTTCAGGTAAAAGTTTATCAGGTCAACAAGTAAACAAGTCCTTCTCAAGCTGTGATCAAATCAACAGGTATCCATTGTCCAGTAACAACCATCATTCATCTACATCCAGACCAAGAAATCAGGGAAATGTCCATTTCATAGATTTAATTATACATTTCTTTTTTTTTCTGCTACTTTTGAAAACTATTTTATGTTTAGAATTGTTCTTTGCTGTACCTATTTTTTTTAAAAAAGGATGCTCAAAACTACTTAAACTCAACACCATTCATATTTTTTTAGATGATATGCTCCTCTTCTAGTATTTTTCTCTCTCACTGACTCACTATTTCTATACTCCTTACTTTAACTTAATATTTGCTTAAAATCTTGTACACGTTTCTTCAAGTTTTTTCTTTTTCTTATAAATTATGTTTTGAATTTTTAACCATATATTATATTATTCTCAAATTTTAGATTTTAATTTTTAAGGTCACTTGTCTTTCTTGTTGTGTCTTGTCTATGTGTGTGCAGATTTGTTTATTTGTTTGTATTTAAACATTTATTATTGTTTCTAGACTTGTTTTACATTATGCTACATAAAATCAAAAATGGTCATTTTTCATTACAGAACCATAACAAGTTTGCCAGCAGTCACAGTAGTGGCCAATTACTGAAGCGTGCTGGCAGTCCTGGGGCAGGAAGGCAACACCGACGGTCAGCTGACAGTAGCCAGCTGTTTTATGATATTGCAACTAACTACCTGGCAGCAAACAGTTGTGGACTAGGTAATGTTGACAAAAAAATTAGATAATAAACAATTATACCAATATTTGTTAGTGGTGAAAACTACTTAATTCAAATCCTCAATAGAAAAATAGACAAGTTAGAAACAGAAATAATTGGTATAGAGATTTAAATTTTAAAGACAATATTAATAAAAAGCTAACTCATAAAGACAGCTAGACAAACATACTTACTGCTGATTAGTGGTCAAAAAAGTAATTGATAAAGTATTGATAATAAACAATTATGCAGGGTATGGGAGTAGTAGTCTTCTTTCAACAAAAAGTGATACAAGTCCATACAGGTAAAAGCAAATTTATTTGTAAATTTACAAAGTCAACAATTTTGAAAAGATTTTTAATTAATGTATTTTCTAATAAAAATGTAATATTGAACAAAAATAATAAATATTACATTTTAATACAAATAATTGCATAAAATATGCCATGTTGTTTAGAATCCTTACAAGTTCAATATTTTATTATCATTTAATATTCATATTAGCATATTGATAGTTCATTTATAATCCAAATTTATAATCATATTAACAGAATTTGTGTATTTGTTATAATGAATTTGTTCAATTTATAGGTATAGAAACAGTCTGCCAGTTGCATCTGAAGTTGAAAAGTACCATCAATCACCCAGGTTAATTATTTACTGAAATTTTAATACTATTCATCTAATCTGGTCATTGTGGTCATTTAGTTCAAAACTAGTTAAAACAGTTTCAACTACTTTAATTCATATTTTAAATAATAATTATAAATTGCAACTATGTTTTAGATTCTCTAAGCCTGATCTCCAAATAATTCTGCATGAAGCCCCATCAATTGAACAAACAGATGATTACCTACCAACTTTGCGCTATAGTAACAATCAATCAACCAATGTGTCCCAGAATACACTTGCTTCAGAGTCAGAAGCTGAACTTGCCACCTACTTGGCTGCCATTTCTCCATGTCTGCATGAAAAAGAAATTCACTGCGAAAGCGAGTGTGGCATTCTAGAGCCTTCATCAGCGCTTATGAATGTTGTTAGCTCAGCTTCGTCATTAGTAAACCACCAGTTGTATAACCACACAGAGTGCGGCATTTTATGCGCATTACAAACAGGTTTACCAACTAGTTACGCCTTAGAATCAGAAAATGTAATATTTGACAATCATGTTAACTCTGGCTGCAGCAGTAATGTAATAGATGGATTAAATCAAATCAATAATGACGCAATTGACAGATTAAATCCCTCTGGAGATGATAAGATCTTGCATGTGTCTCAGTCGGGTTATTCGGTGAATTTATTGAATTCCTCCGGGGATAAGGTGGATCCTCTGTATAGAATGAGAAAACAGACAGCCACTGCAGACTCGCAGCAGTTATGTGATGTGAAAATCCATTCAGATGTCTAGATTCTTTGAAATCTTCAAGGGATGGATTTTTCATACTTTTGTTATCAAATATTTCCAAAATCATTAATATTCAGATTAATTTTGATTTTTATAAACCAAAACTGTATTATTTAACTTAATTGGCTGGCAGATTATTTCTTTATGAAAGAAATATCCCACTTTGTTAACTGATAAATTGTAGTATTTCTCAGATTGAAATGTGTCAAAATGTATGCTTTTGTATAGTATAAAAATTATTACAATTTAGTACACTTGAAGCTCATGTTACACTTTTTTTATATTTGGTTTAATCTAAGGGCAACTTTTTATTTTGATTTCTAAGTTTTAGAATAAATCTTGATAATTTTTTTTTATATATTTGGGAGTTAGTTAGGTCTCAATAAATCTTGATAAGTTTTTAAATTTGGGAAGAAGTTAGATTTTAGGAGGCACATAGAAATGTTTTACACTATAAAACACCATTTTTCGAGCAACTTTAATTAGGGCTCGGAAGCCGCAGGTTTGAGTCAGGTTATACTTTCAGCTGTATTGCAAAAGTTTGATTTCTCTGACGCTTACAGGCGGCTGACGCGCGGCTGCCGAGTCCAAACTTTGATTTAAACAAAACATTTTAATTCTAATAGCTTCACCGCTTGTATTTATTGGCTTTCAAATAAAATTGGGGTGATGTTCAATCTTTAAAATCGAGGAGGGGGGGGGGGGGGGGGCATCTTTTGGATTATTCTCCGCATATAAGGTACAAGTCTACTAAAAGCCTATAAGACTAACATTTTTTAAAAACCAAATAGTTACAGTGGTTACAGAGATTTTTTTATTTCTATTAGTATAATGCTGAAAATTACAGTATTTTTCATTTTGTCAGATATAAAAGTTAATGATAATGGAAAGGACAAGGGACAATGATATGAGAAAAAAAACATAATCTAACTTGTTATTATGGACCTCATTTATTGGTTAGTTCGTTCATCCCGTAGGAGGGGAGGGGATGGAAGGGGTAGATGGGATGGAAGGGGTTTACGGTTTTTCTTCAGACAGCTGCGTGCATTCCTTTTTTCGAGAACACAAAAATCTGGTGCACTATCCATGTTATAATAAATCCATTGGTGTACTTGAGTTGCATTATCTCCTATCCTATGCAGATTGTGCAATCATCAATAATTCTAAAATTGATGATCTATGCTTTATTGACTAATTTTCCCACTGATAATTTTTAAAAGAGAAGCTTTTCTATAATTAGGGTCGGTCTGTCCGCCCTTAACCGTTAGCTCTTTTCTTTAATTTAGATATGTTAGAATTGTCCTATCAATGTCAAATTTTGCAAGGTGATTCCTATAACATATAATTATAACGTAGCAACTCTATAATTGTTACCAACATGTTGATTTTTAACCTTTTTAACAACAACTTTGTATATGTTATAATTATCCTATTCATCTCAGTTTTGAAATACTGCTGTCTATTAAAACAAGGTACAATGTTATTAATGAAGCATCTCCATAATACAGTCTTAGAAATGTAAGTATGTCCTTAATCAGTATCCTGTATTTATGCATTTTGCAACAAGTTCTTACAATTTTGTTTAGACATATACATTTATATTCTGTAAGTGTCAATGTTCGTTTGTCCTGCCGTTTCATATCTTCGCTTTCATGGATGTTGTCATTCTTGTTTTAATTCTTAAGAATTTTGGGTTTATAATAACTTCGCTTGTATAATGACACTATTGATTTTAATAATGTATGTAAATCTGTAAATATGTAAATCTGTTAATCATCCAAAAATGCATATTTTTGATCCACAATTTAGTAGCTAAGCTACATTATGATTAACTTTGTCAGTCTTTCTGTCTGTCAGTCCGTAACGCTATTTGGGATTTTCTATGGCAATGAGCATTCAGTATTTAATATACTTGGTCCGTCAGTCTATCAATCATGCTACACAAAATACAAATATTAAAAAAAATTGTGCTTCGCTACTTATGGATGCTTTCATCATTGCTATATAAGTATTATTTGAATCATTTTATTTTAAAGCCTCTGTGCCTAATTTTAAAATATTATCTATATTACATTTATTTTCTGCAAATTCAATTAATTTTATATAACTTTTAATATCGATTGATATAATGATTTTATTAGAGAAACTATTCTACAAGAAATTATTGTCTGTCGGTCTATAAACCAGTCATGCTTAGTGCATCAAAACTGAGGTCGATTCTTAAACCAGTTTAGGTTGGCTAAATCGGCTATATCACAAAAATTGTTATTGTAAAACAAAATCCTCCAAAATCATATAAAAATCTACAAAAATTAAATAAAATGTTATGGTTATAAATAACTCTTAAATGGTTTTCAGCACTTTGCTTTAAATCTATAGTTAAATTTGTACAAAAAGAAATTTTGTAATCTGGAGACCCATGCCGATTTAGATATCCTAGAATCCACCTCTGAAATGCATTTAGTTTATATCGACAATATGACATTTTGTAAGTGATCATGGCTGATATGTTATCGACATGCATAATTAATCCAATGACATATATCATTATTGTCGAGTATAATGCATTACATAATCCTATTATATAAAGTAATTTTTTTACAGGAACTTAAGATCTCAATAACTACTGAACTGATTGAGTTTTCCTTTTTAGGAAAGCTTTAAATAGGTCCCGGAATGGTTGTAGGCTATTATATTTTTATTTTAAAGACATGGGGTTGTTTTGGGGTATTTTATTTATATATTTAAGTCCTAGAGTGGTTTTCGACTATTTTATGTCCATTTTTACTCTTTTAAAACAAAGTGCTAGGGGCGCAACCTGTAGTGTTTTATAAAGAGGTCACTACTGACTTGTTTCTAGCATTATAATACTCTAATGACATTAAGACTTTATATTCAGGTCGATTTTAAGGTCATTTTTAAAAAATTTGCTACTTTTGGTCCTTGTTATAATTATGAAATTATCTGAAATTGTTAAATCATTAAATTTAACGATATGTTATTTTTTTTAAAATGTGTGTTTATTTAATAAAGTTTCTGTTAACTTTATTCTAAAGTGTGTTACCTTTTTTATTTTTTATTATTAATTGACCACAACTTGGTCAAAAATGCTCACAAATCGGACCTTTTTCGACCGAAGATACTCAAATGGTTCCTTTACAAGCCCAATCAATCATTTTTAAGATATCTTTAAATTTCAAGGAAAATTGATGAAAATACTAAAAAAAGGCAAATTTGGGTGTTACCTTTTATATGCACAGATACCAAAAAATTTACAGAAAAAAAAATTATTTTTGCTTTTCTCTCATTTTTAAAGTTTGATTCTGTTAAATTGACTATTCTTGAAGGGATTTATGCATTGATTATACTGAAACATAATATTGGGTAGAAATTAATGTATTTTAAAGAAAGATACTGATGTAGACTACATCAGTATCTTTCTTTGAAATTGTAGATAAAATTTAATATGTATATATATCGGTTAGCCGACGTAGAAAATAGTCAATAAAGTGCATAAATTCTATACCATTTAGTAAACTTAAATGCTGCAATAGTATTAATATATTATCATAAGTTGCAACGCACCTAGATTCTAGGGCATGGCAAAGGGGGTCAGGAAAATAGCTTAAAACCAACCAAAAACAATTATAAAGCTTAACTGGAAAGTACATATTATTCGGACTACCAATTTACGAGATCTTTAGCTTCAGACAAAAAAAAATTACTTCTTTATATTATAGAACTAGCGGATGCGTCCCTAGTATCTAGGGATATTCGAAGAGATATGAAAATGCAGATAATAGCTTAAAACATCACAACACCTTTTCTATATAAAAAATAAAATATCGGTTCAGCGGTTAGCAAGATGCTTCGCTACAGACAAATAATTACTACTTAATATTATACTAGCGGCTTCGCCCTAGCCTCTAGGGGCTTTGCTTAGTATTTTAGATTAAGTCGACCCCCCTTTTTTAATTTTAGTTTAAAATTGTTTTTTTCTTTTTTGGAGTTTTTTTTCTTCCTTTTTTTTGGGGGGTTGGGGGTGTCCAGCCCCCTAAGAAAATAGCTTAAAACCATCACATGACCAGTAGGCATATTGCCTGAAGAGTAGAGCGCAATCGATTCAGTGGATACTGAGATCTTAAGCTTCAGACGGACTGACGGACGGAAAGACATCATTCTACTTTGTATTATTGATAGATGTCAGCCATAACCTATACGACAATTATTCAACACAAACAGTTGAATGTCTAAAAATTGCTGTATTTTTATCTTTGTCGACAAAAACTATGAAATTGTGTCAATACAGTGCTTCAAAGGTCGACAGGGAATAAAATATTTTATAGTTGTTGTTCAATTATTATGAAATTACATATTTGAATATTTTTTTATTAACTCAAGTACCTCGCTTTGTTATTAAATATAAAAATCTGTTTTCAAGTATTTGTAGTATATATTTGTTTTGTAAATTATGTAGATTTTTATAAAATAAATATTAATTTTGTATTTACGCGGAATTTTTTTATTGTTAGCGATGCTACTCTATTTGAAACTCGAGTTGGCATGACTTTCTACCCTTGTCTAGCTCTTTTTGTACCCCTTTCTCTTTCATCTAGACAGGGAAAAGAACAATTTACCCCCCCCCCCCACCAAAAAAAAAGTTTTGAAAAATTATCATTATTTCTTCCAGTTCCCTATCCCTGTATACCCTACCCAATGATTTTCTTAAATTTTGTGAGATTATTGAGGTTTTTGGTACTTTCCCTCTAAAAGCCTAGCGAACTTTGAAACCTTCCCCCCTTATTTAAAAAAATAGATAAGGGGTTTGAGCTTCTGTACCTAACTAGGCCCTAGAGTAAAAAACTACCCCCCCCCCTTATCTTATTAGAGAGGCAAAGGGGGGCTTCTATGCTCAACTAGCCCGTTTGTGAGATACCGCCAGCATTGCTCAATATTATCAGGTTTAATTTCCGGAATAAGTCAGATATATGAAAGATGTTGACGTCCAAACGACACCTCTTACAGTCCCATTTCATTAAAATTGGCATAAAGACATGAAGATAGCTAAGACTCAAAAATGCATACTATAGAACGACTATACTAGCTTCTAAGCACGTTCTATTCCAATGGGCGTTTTCATGTTAGAATCGATATATTAGTACCTGGATATTGCACAATATTTTCATGTACTCTGATAAAGCGATACTCGCAGCTGGCTAAAATAATGATACCCCCATTCACCCATTCACTTCATCCCCTATGACTGGATGAACGAACAGACCAATAAATGAGGTCCAGAGTAGCAAGATAAGTTGACAACAAAGTTTCCCCTGTCGACAACAATAATTGGCAAAAGTTATCCACCTCCCCAAAAGGGATGGGGAATGGTAAGATAAATCAGAATACATACAATAAGGTTGTCAAACTATAAATACTTTACTACAGGGGAGATCACTAGGACCACCCTTAAGTTGGAAGCAATACTCTTTTATACTCTTTTATGACAGTGATAAGAGAATGGACAATAAACAAATGTTTGGCGCGTTTACAAAAAATGATAAATCATAAAATATTTATGAATCAATTCTAAATAAGGCTACCTTAGGGAGGGAGGGGACATTAGACTTTAAATGAAGCTGACCACCAATGTTTATATACACGTTCTCTAATTTGTTTAATGATAATCCATATACAAAGTAAGTTTTCAAACTTTTCAACCAATAGTTTTAATCTCCACCAGATAAGTACATTAATTTATCGTCTATTTTTTAAATTTAATTATGTATTTGTTCATTTATAAATTACAAAGGCAAATGCAAAGTTTAAAATGGCCGAAATAAGTAAAATTTTATTTGTGTACTCTAGACTTTTGTAAAGTGTTTGATAGTATTCCTATTACATAGCAAAATTAGATCTCTCGTACCGCTGAAATATTCAGGGATTAAACAATGTTCTATAAAGTCCACAAAGTTTTTAAGCTAACGAATAAGAAAACATTATTGTAAAGCTTTGGGGATTAGTTAATTAATTAGCCCAATGTCTACTTTCTAGTGACAAAATAAAAGGTAATTGCAGATAAGTCCTTTAAATACTTGTAATCCAATTTAGGCAACCATCAAGAACAAAAATCAGTTGGAAGGTTTTTAGATTAGATGGTTTTACGAACTATTAGAGAATAGCGAGGCTATCTCATAAGGTTTAGTGCAGTATCATGCTTCTGAAAAAGAAAGAAAAGTCTGTGCAACTCTTACCTACCTCATACTGGCGAGGCTGCTGTCCCCGACACCTTAACGCCAGGTCCAACAACCTAGGAAGGGCCAAACTCACAATTTCTGTCCAAACACCGGGAATATTAGGTTAAGTAACACCAAACAGACAACCAACTCTTTGATTGAACGACCTTTGGCCAGACGTTTTAGGCAAAAGCATTCTTCCTACTCTGTCTCGGTACGAGATTCAAACTCAGCACCTCCCCGACGACGATCGACTCTTGTAATACCAGTAAGGTAGTGAACATACGCCTGTAAATTATAATAACATTCAAAGTTCCAAATGAACGATTTCTTATTGACTTGTGAAAAATTAGGATTCTTCTGTTAAATAATTAGTTGGTAAACAAAGAATTTTTTTTTAATGCAATATCTCACCCTCCCGGATATACTCATTGATACATAATTCTGATATCTCTATATATTTCAACCTCGGTCCGCTTTAGCAAATTAATTCTAAAAACAATTTAAAACTTTTTACATTTTGATTATTATAAGAAAAAAAAGTAAGAAATATAATTCAATCTTAAAATTTAAGTAAAGAGGTTTTTTGTCGGATGCTAAGATCTCGGTAATTGCTTTTCCGTATGGGTTGTACTTTTCAGGGCAGATTCTTTTATGTATTATGCTACTTTAACGATATCTCATGCCTTTTCCTTGAGGCTAGGGGCGAAGCACTAAAGCAAGAAATAAGTAACTCCAATAAAATCAGTGTTAAAGACATTTTATTCAAATAGAAGCAAAGCTTTTTGAACGTAAATTCGCCATCATAAGACGGCAAGCGTGTATGGTTACTATCAGTTCATTAACTTTTGGATAAGAAATATGTGCACAGGTGCAAAGAATGTATATTGCGTTGTTTTAGTAGTTTGAACAGACATAACAATAGTTATAGAGTAGCTGCGTAAATAAAAAAAAACATGAAGATTATTTGAAACAATATATTTGACTACTATAATTATCATTACATTAACATCAAATTTAAGATTAAACCTTTATCAGCTAAACATTAAATACATAAATTGGATCTAATCGCAAATAAGACGAAAGTTAATTTTGGGAGCTTAAAAAAGAGCTGACGACTGTTCGTCTTATTTCCGATTTGATCCTATCAATTTACTATTTATTTGTTAACAATATCCATTTAATTATTATTTCCATTTATTATTCACCATTAAACTAGCTATGTGGGAGCTTAAAAAAGAGCTGACGACTTTTCGTCTTATTTCCGATGTGATCCCATAAATTTACTATTTATTATCAATATCCATTTAATTATTATTTCCATTTATTTTTCACCATTAAACTAGCTAGGTATGTTGTTGACATTTACATATTTTTATACAGGGATGGGGAAATAGAGGATAAATTTATCTTCCCCTCCAAGATTTTGTGAAAATTAATCTATCTTCCAGTTAGCTCTCCCTGACTTAAATTTGACTATGATATATCACTAGAGTTTGAAAAAATAATTCTAGCTTAACTTTTTAAATTAATATTCTGTTAGTTAAATTTGAGTAAATAAGAATAAAAATAGGTAGGTACTAAACAAATTAAAAACATTTTTGGTAATTTTTTTCATCCACATATTTTTACCCATTTAAATAAGAAAATACCATTAAAACAATAATTTTAACTATATGGAAAAATAAAGATAAATATAAATTTAATTTCAGTATTTTTTCTTAATCTAAGCCCCTCCCAAAAAATATTTAAATAACAAAAATTTTTATTAACAAATGTTAAAAAAAATCTTTTTCTTTCTGATTTAAGATACATGATTTACTATATGATTAATACATTAATAAAGTCTTGTAGGTCTTACAATGTAATCCAATCTGGAACCAAGTGACCTGCAAAATCATAATCATTATTGATACAAAATGCACTGTTTCTTGGATATCATTCAAATTTGCAAATTGCAATTATTATGAACTACTGAAAGGAATTATGATGTTTGACCGTCGGAAAAAAATATAAGAAAAAAGGCTCAGTTAGACGATTTTAAAAATGAAAGAATCATTCTTCTATCCCTACTGTAGCCAAAGTTTGAGATTTTTTTGTTAACTTACTTGAACAGACATACAAATAGATTGATTGAGTTCAATTACAAAATTTGAAAACTGTGAAAACCATAGTTCTATCTATACTACTAGCGGCTTCGCCCCTAGCCTCTAGGGGATTTTTTCCCCAAGAGGTAATTAAAAAAAAAATTAGAGATGCAACCACTTATTTCGAACATATTAAAAAAAAAACCATATTTTGGTGCTGCGAACCATAATCTATAGGTTCCTATAACGCTTTCTTTTCAATCTTTTAATAAATTTTTTTGGGGGGGGTTTGGGGGTGTCCCACCCCCCAAGAAAATAGCCTAAAACGGACAAACAGACAGACATCATTCTACTTTGTATTATAGATATATCCAAATTAGTTAGTGTGAGTTAGGATGTAACGAACGAACGGACAGACAAACTTTTTCGGGACCATTGTTTTAGATGTCCCAAAGGCAATACAAATGACAAAAAAGCATTGATTTTTTAAATTGGTGGAAAATGTGAAAAGTATATGAGCATTTTTTAAAAAGGCATAAAAAATAAAGGTCTAGCATTCAAAAATATTTGAAAATCAATTTTGTAAAACGATTTGAGATTATGAATCGTCAAATGCCTTGCAACAAACCAGATTCAATAATATCTACTAATTTTCTATCCATCTCTCTGTACCTGAAGCTGCGTACAGGTTCCTGGTGACCTCTTCTGGTATCCAATGGTTCACCCACATACGTTGCAACTTCTTGTAACTAAACAAAATAATTGTGGATTTTTTTGGGTTTAATTTTCGGGAAAAGAGCGTTAAAAGGGCAGCGGTTAGGTTATTATAGATACTGATCAGTCCGAGGTTGGGGAAAGGAAATATAAGCCCTGCTGAAAAAGGGCCTCCCGCATGGGTCTGGCAAAATAAGAAATTCCTTCTTTATTTTCAGTTTAATTAAAATACAATCAGGGTCTTTCAGTTTTTATCAGACACTCAAAGAGGAAAGAGAAAAAATGAATAAAAAAAGTCCACTCTTAGTTTAGTTTAAATCTTCTTTATATAATTGCAAGGTTACATCAAAAACTTTGTAATGAAATAATATAATATATAAGATAATTTAAATTTTATGTACACTTTTAATCCTTTAAGGTTGAAAATCATTGATAATATTCTATCCTGAAAGGGTCAATTGGAAGTCAAATTATGCACTCAATTGGAACCCTAAAAACAAACTTTTTTCTTGCATTGCAGTCTTATTCTTGACTTGCCCTACAATAATTTACAAATCAACTATTTACCTTTCAACACAGAGAGTTAGGGGATTACCCCTCTCCAGTCCAGAATCTGTTTCTCCATACTGGTCCAGGTAGGGGGTGGGCACAAAGCAGCCCCGTGAACGACCACTTAACATCACCATCTTACACTTACGCACCCTAATTAAAAGATAATTATTAATACTAAAAATCTACAAATAATTTTTCTAATTCAGATACAAAGCATAAGCAGGAAGAATGCAAAGAGAATATACATTTAAATAACTAAATAGCAAAGAGTTCTTAAATACGTTTTAAGAGCCAAATATAGACTAAATAACAAATCAAGTAGAAGCAAAACAAAACGAAACAGGAGAAAAGAGTTGTACTAACATTTATGCAATGAGTACAAGCAAAAAAATATGCAAAGAGCATAGGATACAAATAAAAAAATTGCAAAGAGCACAATAAAAATTTTCAAAGAGCACTTACAATAAAAATATCCAAAGAGCACATACAAATAAAAATATGCAAAGAGCACATACAAATAAAAATATGCAAAGAGCACATACAAATAGAAAAAGTGCAAAGAGTATATACCTTAAAAATATTCCAGTTCCAACACCACAGTAATGGGCATGAGCAGTGCAGGCACCAACAGATAATCCACTCAGCTCCGTCTGTTAGCAAACACATTAATTGTTTGTTTGGAATGATTATTATAATAAACAAAAGGAGACTCCACTCAATGAAAAAAAAAACTATGAGAGTCCATTTCAACAAGATTATTTTTCATAAAAACTGATGCCTTTTTTAATGGAAAAAAATCAAAATTACTTTCTGTTACGCTGCATAGAACGATTTAAATTATATGTAATAAAATTCCAAATGCGCTTTTTCATATAGAATATAAACATCCTACTGATTCGGAAGATGGAATTAAACATCCAATTACTGAATAGAATAACAAAAAATAAATTCCTGGCAACAGTAGGACTGGGAGCAAAGAATTTCTCCACAAACCAAACACATGGAAGGTGTATTTCTGGCATCAGGACCCACAGTTCTGGGACATGTGAAGTTGGACACCAAGTTTATTAGCTCACTGTAATCTTTAGGTAGTGTGATCAATTTGGGTACCTGAAATAAAGAAAAATATTCCAGGGATCTAAAGGGATAGAACAATGGCCGAAAAGTTCATATAAATACCCAAAGAAGAAACACAAAACTACCTCTTCTGTTGATAACAATTGGTGGTTAAAAAGTTTGGACTCTCTACTTATTGAACCAACTAATCAAAATTCAATAAAAGGTCCCATTGTTGTTAAGCAAACGAATAAGTAAACGTTATCATAAAACTTTTGGGATTAGTGTAATAAACAGCCCAATGTCTCCTCCCTCTCTCGAGTATATACTATAGCTTGTGCGTTAGATTTTAATGGCTAGATTAAACGTATCTTAGAGCATGTTACATTGTTACCTAATGTACCTCCTAGCCACAAACTTACCTGTAGAATGAAAGATTGATTGCTGGGATTGTCAGCGTCATTGAAAGTGATGTGAATATTTGGATGGTTCACCCATTTCCTCACAATAGACATTGAGTAGTCGGACTCAAACAACTCCCTGATATTCAAAATAATTCTTTAAGAGTCTATATAATTGTAAGAAAAAATTATTATAATCATGTTTAAAAACCAGAGAGGCATAGATACTAAGATAAATTATTAGGTATTCTACAAATATTAATTGTAATATATCTTGTTAGCTTTATAATATTTAATTTACAAGCAGATACGCCCCTAGAGGCCACTAGGATCACCTGAATGAAGGAGGATGGTGGAGTGGGGGTGGCGGGGTTGAAGGGGTTGAAGGGGAGTCGACCTCCATTTTTAATTTTAAAAAGAAAAGGTAAAAAATATTTCTTTTGTTTAGAGGTCATTTTTTGGATCTTGGAAAAAGTAGCTTCAGGACATTTACTTAAGAAAAGTAGCTTCCTAAGAAAAATAGTCTCTAATATGGCCGCAGCGCTCGGCCCACTGGCCTGCCTAGCCGCGGGCGCTCGGACCCTTAGCCTATAACCTAACCTAACCTATGTTAGCCTCAGAACATTATTTAAGAAGAATTTCATCAACTGATAATACATAGGTGGTTTAGAATTTTGTGGATTTTGCAAAAAGTGGTTGATAGATTTTTACAATTTTTAATATTGTTTTTACAATTTTTAAACGTGTTATTACAATTTTTGGTTAGGTTGGGTTATAGGCTAGGGGGCCGAGCGCCCACGGCTAGGCAGGCCAGGGGTCGAGCGCTGAGGCCATGACCTTTATTAATAGTAGAGGCTACTTTCCTTAGGAGGCTACTTTGTCCTGAAGCTACTTTGTCTGAAGCTACTTTGTCTGAAGCTACTTTGTCCGAAGCTACTTTGTCCAAGATCCCATTGTTTTCCAAGGACGATTTCTCTAGGAAGATTACCCTCTCTCAAAATAGTTATAAACCTTTCCTGGACACATGAGAATCATCACTGTAAATGATAACCATATCGGTTCAGCAGTTGGCGAGTTCTTTCAGTACACACACAGACAATCAACATTTTACTTTTATATAAGGATGAATTTTAAAAACATACAATAATTTTTAGCCTACCTTGGGTTCGCTGGGAAAGCCAGGTATCTGGCAAGCAGGGCGAATTCGTCCTCAGGTAACAGCATGTTGGAGTTCAGCTCGCTGGGAGCGATCACATCGGACAGGTAGTGGTAAAACAGACCACAACATCTTAGGAACCCTATTGAGGCCATCATCAACTGGAAAATAATAATAGTAATTTTCTTTACTTGATAGATAGACAGTCAAACGTAGAGGTATATATTTTGTATCAAACAGAGCTTAGAATGATAGTGGTAGATTAGACTAAAAACATCTCAATACAAGCAATTATTAGGTACAATGTGTTTTTTGTCTCTTAATTTGTTAAATCCCCAAACTAATAAAGAAAATAATATATTTATGACAAATTTTTGTTTATGTTAAGTGTGTTAAATTGAGCAATACTTTTGTTCCTTAATGAAAGAGAGTCGACTTCCACGAATCCACACCCTCTTCCCTCAAGTGTTATAGAGAGCTCTCTAAGAAAGCAGATAATTGAAATGTATGATTTACCTTTTTCCAAACAAGAAGAGGGTCAGCCAGAAATTGAGCTGGATATGTCTGTGGAACAGCATCCTAAAAAGATATTGCAATTATTTATATGACAGTTCCCTAAAAGTTTCAATTCGAGTAAAGAAACGCCCCCGTCCTCTCCCGCCCTTTCATTACATTATTTTTAACTAGCGGCTACGCCCCTAGAGGCCTCTAGTGGCACTTTAGATGTTTTTGTTTGTTAAAGTCTCTACGTTACTTCTTTATGTTACGATACCTCTTTATGTTACGTTAAATTCTCCCAGATATTTTTTTTTCCATTTCTCTTGAGAGTTGTTGTACCCTCCCCCAAAATAGTTATAAACCTTCCAGAACCCATGAGAATCTACCCTGTTAAGGAGAACCCGATCGGTTCAGCGGTTAGCGAGATCCTTCGGTACAGACACACAGACAAACATCATGTTACTTTAGTATAAGGATAGTTTATTTCATGTGTTTTAGTTTTTCTTTAGAGTAGATTTAGGGCACCCCATGTATAAGACAACCGCCTTATTTCTAAATGAATTTAAAATAAGTTGACCTGAATGATATGCATGATGTCCAGAAGTGGCTGGCAGTCCATGCCTTTCACTGTCACGTCAAAATCAACCTAATAAGTGAAAATTAAGGTAAATGAAATATTAAAGTTGTAGGGATCTGCTGTTCGCACTACCTTTGTCTTCAAAAAAAAATACAAGAAGAACCTGTTTAAGGGCCAAAGTATTCTCCTATATTGCTAATAAGTCATGTAATGGATAAAAGCACTGCCCTAACCTATCCTACTTCTGACTGCAATGTGATGAAATCGAGTTGTACATAGGACCAGGGATGGAGGGGAGACAAGTAAACAAACAACGTTTTCTCATTTGTTGGATAAAAATCTTCAGGCACTTAGGTAGATATGGGGTAATTTTGTTTAATATATTTATTGGAGTACATCAATTTATAGTCCAATGTCTTATCCCTTAAGATTCCTAACATAGGTCGCAAGACGAAGGTTTAACTTACATCAATATCTTGTAGTTGTTGTGGGTTTAATAGGAGTTGTGTGATATGGGCGGTGTACAACAACCTCAGGATATGCTGGTCCTAAACATAACAACAACAATCAGTAGGAGTTGTGTGATGTGGGAGGAGTACAACAACAATCAGTAGGAGTTGTGTGATGTGGGAGGTGTACAATAACCTCAGGATATGCTGGTCCTAAACATAACAACAACAATCAGTACTAGTTGTATGATGTGGGCGGTGTACAACAACCTCAGGATATGCTGGTCCTAAACATAACAACAACAATCAGTACTAGTTGTATGATATGGGCGGTGTACAACAACCTCAGGATATGCTGGTCCTAAACATAACAACAACAATCAGTACTAGTTGTATGATGTGGGCGGTGTACAACAACCTCAGGATATGCTGGTCCTAAATATAACAACAACAATCAGTAGTAGCTGAGTGTTGTGGGAGGTGTACAATAGCTATATATACAGAAACCATGTATATATAGACTTAAGGACTTAATTCACTTGCACCCATTCGTACAGAGTGTCTTTTGTATAAATCTTTATTTACTCAAGCATCTCTAGAATTTAGTGTAAAAATATAGGTATATCTTTGAACAGAATACTGTTTTTACGTAATTTAGCAACAAGAACATGGACAATATTTTGTGTACTTTTAAATAAAAATTCTGCTTATTTAGTTTAGGCAATCTACAAGTGTTCATACTCGTTTGTTTTACCATTTGATTTCAGAGCTTCGCTTTTTATGATGTTATCAATTTTGAAATGTCTAACTACCTGAATATTACATGAGGGTAGTGGCGCAGCACTTTCTCCATTAAAAAGGGATGGCAAGGAATATGTCAGGGAAACTAGCAGACCGAACATATCAGTTTCTAAAAAAATATGATCTTATATCTTTGTTTATGATTTTTCTTCTGATTAGATTTATATCTTTAAACAACAATTTACCTATCAAATATGAAATTTATGACAATGTGCATCCAGTCTATATATTGTTTTGTGCATCAGTCTGTCAGTAACGCTTTTTATTAGAGGAAACCTGATTATCTTACTTTCTATTAAAGCAATAAATCTATTTTTTATTGTGAAGATTCTTATTACCTTTGGGTATCTATTCAATACACAGTCCGCCTGTCTGTTTATCTTACTTAACTTTACAATATCTTTATTTGACTTTTCTTGATAATCTGCTCTATAGTTCTGTATATTTGTGCTTTGCTACTTATGGATGTGTCATCCTTGTTAAGTGATAAATAGCAAAGCTACTCTATTTCAATAATATTTGTATGTGTGTTTTTTACCTAATATAGAAAGATTACTGGTATCAACTTCCAGCAACATGGAAAGAATCTTCAAACTGTGGGACCTAAACAATTTCTAATTATTTATCTACAGAATTTGTTAGTTCGAGTCTTACAGCATCGTATTTTGACTTTTTTAGCATACAAAAGAAGGAGAGTGCTATTGTGGTTAAATCAAGCCTGAAAACCTTTCTTTTCTTCAATATTTACCCATTAATAGCACGGAAAAATGGACGGACAAAAACGGAAAAAAGTGATAATGAAAAAGTGGAAATAATTTTTTTTAGAAATACATCTTCAATAACAACCGAATTAACCCTATGGAAACGCACGGACATGACCACATAGAAAAGCTAAACTACTAAAATCTAATTTTGAAACTTACCTGATAACTTTAGGATCACCAAAGTTTGAGCCAACAATGCCGCAAAACCTTATGAGCGCAGACAAACAATCATTGTGGCGGGAAGATAAAGACCCTAGAACCGGTTTCTCAGCCTTTAAGCAGGGTTGCCAGATTATAATTATAAAAAAAACTTTTGCAAAATTGATCATACAATCCTTATTAGGTAAACAATGTCATGAGCTATAATATGCAATTAAAAAATTAACTTCTTCTAAGTCTTTTCTAAGTTTTAGTTTATAAAATTTTTTTTTAGACATCTACTCCATTAATTAAAATGGCAACCCTGCCTCCATTGCGGATACAACTATAGAAGTGATGGTAAATCCGCAAGATTTCCAGACCAGCAAAGGAATCTGGTCATCCGGGTCTGAGGATTCTCCATTGCTCATTCTAAATGTTACAAAATAATTTGTAAGTGCATATCTGATTATTTATCGGTATTTTGCTTATTTTGTTTCAGAAAATCACAAAATTATCTACCTGAAAATAGTTTGGCAGAAGAGATTCATAGTTTCATAAACAGATCTGGGGAAGGATAATTCAGCCCCGGCCGGAACAGCGTACAGGTTGGCGAATGACCTTCCATCCAGGTGTTTACCCTCCAGCTCTTTGGATACCTTAACAATATTTATGACTTAGGCATTCTTTAAGAATTGACACTTCTGTAGATTAAATTATTGGTTGAAAAGTTTAAACAACACTATTTTGGAACCAAACAATAATAAATTTTTTTAACAATTCAATTAAAGTACCCAAAGTTTTAGAGCCATCGAATGAGAAAACGTGAGTATAAGACTTTAAGTACCAGAATACAAAACAGTACCATGTCCACTCCTTCCCTGGATTTTCAGCAGTTAAAGATTAATATCTCAATTGAACTACAATATACACATTAATAAACAAAAATTTGCACCTATGCAAAATTAAAATATAAGTTAAGTTTAAAAAAAAAACTTTGTCCTAATTTGACCATCAATAACAAGAAGTTTGTTATGATAAGCTTTTAATTTTATTTGAGGATCTCTCTTTCAAAAACTATTTCTCAAAACTAGCGTTTCGGAGCCGTATAATTTAGATGCGGCTCCGGCTCCGCGAAGCCGTATCTGGAAATACGGCTCCGGCTCCAGCTCCGACTCCGGCTCCTGCTCCTACCTTAAAATTAATATATCAATTTTTGTTCATTATTGAATTTGATAAAATAAAATAAATAATATAAAATATTTTGCTTTTATTTAATTAAAGCTATATAAAAGTAGAAGGATGTGTGTCTATTTGTTAAGAAACAATAGTTTTTCAGTTTATTTTATAGAAATAGACCGTTGCCAAATAATAATATTACTTTAAAAATCATTTTTAGCTAATCTGGAGCCGGAGCCGTTTTTAACGAAAAATACGGCTCCGGCTCCACCAAAAATGTTGCTGCTCCCAGCTCTGGCTCCGAAACGCTGATCAAAACTCCAATCTGCCTATCTTTCTGTTTATCTCCTTAATTTGACTCTCTGTCTCCATAATATCTGACTATCCATAAAAGTACCTGTTCAAGTGGGCAAGTGGTAAATCCTGTTGTCTTACGGCTGGAACTTGCAGATGGAGTAGCGGATTGGTCACTATCAGATCCACTATCGTCTGTTACTGCTTTCCTAAAAATATATTTACATATATTTTAATTACAGAATATTTTTTTACAGTATGGCTTCGAAATCGATAAATATCCACTAGATTAGATCCGGTCCTCAACAATACTGAAAAATTATGTATAGCATCGTGTTAAAGACAATTTAGCAAGAATATTAAAATCATAAAATTAATACCAGTTTTGTTAAACCGGGCCTTTGAACCATCGATGCGATAAATAACTATTTATTTTTTCAAAACTGTTTTCTTTAAAAAAAATGTTATGATTCTCTTTCAGTAGTTAAGGATGATCCGTTTATTTTCTTAGATGCATAGCTTTGCAGAGGCATTTACCTGTTTTTAAGGGCAATAAACAATCCTTCCAGCCAGGCAGAGTATCCAAGCTTGATATTTATGTGTCCACTTTCAGCTGCACCACCACCTTGATTAATTTTAAATGATACAAAGAGCATTAAGTGCAATCAAGATCAGTCAAGATTTTACAAATATTTAGAGAAAAACAAACAAATGAATATTCAATATGAAGATCACAAATACCTAAAAATGCAAAGATTACAAATAAATACTTAATAATGGAAAGAGTACAAATACCTAATAATGCAAAGAGTACAACCAAATACTGTATAAGGCATAAAACATACTTGCTGGCAATTGAGAAGTTCTTTGTCCTGCAGAACCAGAATAAAGCCTGTCTTCCATCTCTGTGGCTGTTGAAGAACTGGAAGATGAATCCTCAGAATCTCCTAAAAATATAAAATGTTACTTTATTTTTGTAACATTTACGTGAACAAACTTAAAATGATGCTTCCTGTAACGGCTAATTTGAAGAAAAAAGTGTAGAAACTCCATAATCATTGCCATTTTATTGAAAATTTCTATATGATATAATTGCCTGTATGGTTTATTCAGCTTTTATTTCATGGAGGTTGTCATCCTTGTATTAAATCAGTCACTAATAAATTGTGGTGTTTACATTAAACCTCTAATAAAAGTCACTTAATAAAGTAAAATCTTAATCTTTGGTGCAAATTCACTTCACCAAGGGTCATTTTTCAGCAAACGAAATTAACCTTATGATCTTTTTTCGCTTAAAATGAACAGTATCTTCCTTATTTATCAACATATTTTACATCTAGAGTACCAAGTCTGGCTAGTGAAGTACATGATTGCTCGGCCAAACGTCCTAAAGACAACCAACCGTTTGATAGCACGTCCTTTGACTGGAAATCTTTTAATGTACAAGGTAATGAATTTTGCCTATTTTGTACCAAGGCATTCCCTCTACTATAACTATTAATATCGTTCCCTTGTAGGAACATCTTTTAACTACTTCAGTTCTGACTCGGTGTTTCGTTCTGTAAAAGGTTAATTCAATAAGGAAATCTTTGTTACCTGTTGATTCATCATGACTGGTAGTTGGAACAGCATGGTCAGGAACAGGTTTCATTTCAACTTCTTCAACCTCAACAACTTTCTTATCATCCCCAGCAGTAGCAGCTTCTGGTTGTGGCACTTGAAGCCCGTCATACTAAAGAAAAGATAATATAAATTTTCAAATAAGAGCAAGTGAACTAAACACCTAACAAAAATTTTAGCTTTTTTTGGAACAAAACACTAGTATCTGTTATATGTACCTAAGTAGTTGATTGAATAGAAATATTCTAAATAAAGAGAGGGGTAGGTTTCTGGTAAAATCCGTAATGTTGGTTATGTGTTATAAGTAAAAAACAGTAGTAGAACGATAAAAATTTATGTTAACTTTTAAATTTTTTTTGTCTATAGTTCTTTTCAATAAGAAATACACATACAGTGTGGCCACAACCAAAAAAATACTGATACTGAAGAAAAAAAAGGAAATACTGAAAATACTGAAACCTAAAATAAGAAAAAATACTGAAAATACTGAAGAAAAAAAAGGAAATACTGAAAATACTGAATCCTAAAATAAGAAAAAATACTGAAATACTGAACAAAAAAATACAAATACTGAATAAGTATTTTTTTTATATGATTCCTCATTTCAAAATTTCATATATCATACCTTTATAATTTGGGGGATATTTTAAAGACCTTTTAATTTTGCCTCTTAGATTTTCTTGCACCAATTAAGCATAGGCTTTATCTTTGGACTTAGAGGATAGGTTATTAGAGATAAATCATAAAATCAACCTTATATAATGAATTTTCCCAAGTTTTAAGATTTTTTGGATAGGCCTCCAGGTTCTGGAGCTCCAGGCCTCCAGGTGGTTTCTGGACAGGTAAAAAAAATAAAAATTTCTTATTTGAAGAGTTAGAGGTGAGTTTATAAAACAAAATAAGCTTCTTTTCATATATTATTTACATATTTAAAGAAAAAATTACAATCGGCCTCCAGGTTCAGGTGCTGCAGGCCTCCAGGTGGCCTCTGGACAGGTAAAAAATTAAAATTTCTTATTTGAAGAGTTAGAGGTGAGTTTATTAAACAAAATAAGCTTCTTTTAATATATCATTTACATATTTAAAGAAAAAATTACAATCGGCCTCCAGGTTCAGGTGCTGCAGGCCTCCAGGTGGCCTCTGGACAGGTAAAAATTAAAATTTCTTATTTGAAGAGTTAGAGGTGAGTTTATAAAACAAAATAAGCTTCTTTTAATATATTATTTACATATTTAAAGAAAAAATTACAATCGGCTTCCAGGTTCAGGTGCTGCAGGCCTCAAGGTGGCCTCTGGACAGGTAAAAATTAAAATTTCTTATTTAAAGAGTTAGAGGTGAGTTTTAAAAACAAAATAAGCTTCTTTTAATATATTATTTACATATTTAAAGAAAAAATTACAATCGGCCTCCAGGTTCAGGTGCTGCAGGCCTCCAGGTGGACTCTGGACAGGTAAAAATTCTAAATTTCTTGTTTGAAGATCTAGAGTTGAGTTTATAAAACAATATAAGCGTTTTTTTTAGATGTTATTTGCATATTAAAAGAAAAAATTACAATCGGCCTCCAGGTTAAGGTGCTGCAGGCCTCCAGGTGGCCTCTAGACAGGTAAAAATTAAAATTTCTTATTTGAAGAGTCAGAGGTAAGTTTATAAAATAAAATAAGCTTCTTTCACTATATTATTTACATATTTAAAGAAAAAATTACAATCGGCCTCCAGGTGGCCTCTGGACAGGTAAAAATTTTAATTTTTTACCTGTCCCGAGACCACCTGGAGGCCTTCAGTACCTGAACCTGGATGATGATGGTAATTTTTTCTTCAATTATGCAAATAACATCTAAAAATACGCTTATATTGATTTATAAACTTACCTCTAGCTCTTCAAATAAGAAATTTATATTTTTTACCTGTACAGAGGCCACCTGGAGACCTGCAGCACCTGAACCTGGAAGCCGATGGTAATTACTTCTTCAAATGTGTAAATAACATCTAAAAATACGCTTATATAGTTTTACAAACTTACCTCTAGCTCTTCAAATAAGAAATTTATACTTTTTACCTGTCTAAAGGCCACCTGGAGGCCTGCAGCACCTGAACCTGGAGGCCGATTGTAATTTTTTCTTTAAATATGTAAATAATATATTAAAAGAAGCTTATTTTGTTTTATAAACTCACCTCTAACTCTTCAATAAGAAATTTAAATTTTTTACCTGTCCAGAGGCCACCTGGAGGCCTGCAGCACCTGAACCTGGAGGCCGATTGTAATTTTTTCTTTAAATATGTAAATAATATATTAAAAGAAGCTTATTTTGTTTTATAAACTCACCTCTAACTCTTCAAATAAGAAATTTTAATTTTTAACTGTCCAGAGGCCACCTGGAGGCCTGCAGCACCTGAACCTGGAGGCCGATAGTAATTTTTTCTTTAAATATGTAAATAATCCATTAAAAAAAGCTTATTTTATTTATAAACTCACCTCTAACTCTTCAAATAAGAAATTTTTATTTTTTACCTGTCCAGAGGCCACCTGGAGGCCTGCAGCACCTGAACCTGGAGGCCGATTGTAATTTTTTCTTTAAATATGTAAATAATATATTAAAAGAAGCTTATTTTGTTTTATGAACTCACCTCGGATCTACTGCAGTTCACGGTAAAATATTGCTGGTAACGAACATTGCTAAAAATTTATGAATTTTAAAGGCTGCTAGCTGCCAAACGGCTGAACGTACAGATCATGCCCGCACACTATTTTAAGCGGCATAAGAAGGCCTACAAATAATATGGAATAGCCATAAATCAATAATGCATAATTATCTTGCAGTGCAGAGAAATGCGCGAAAAAGACCTATTTTACACGGTTTTTCTTCAGTGAAGCTTTCCCTGTGCATCATTGGATCTTGGCTATTCCAGATTATTTGTAGGCCTTCTTATGCCGCTTAAAATGATGTGCGGGTATGATCTGCACGTTCAGCCGTTTGGCAGCTAGCAGCCTTTAAAATTCATAAATTTTTAGCAATATTCGTTTCCAGCAATATTTTACCGTGAACTGCAGTAGATCCCTCACCTCTAACTCTTCAAATAAGAAATTTTTATTTTTTTTACCTGTCCAGAAACCACCTGGAGGCCTGGAGCTCCGGAACCTGGAGGCCTATCCAAAAAATCTTAAAACTTGGGAAAATTCATTATATAAGGATGATTTTATCTCTAATAACCTATCCTCTAAGTCCAAAGATAAAGCCTATGCTTCCTGTTTACGCAAATGTGTCAAAACTCCCCCCCCCCCCTTATTATTATGCTAATTATGGTTGTTGTCTAATTAAATTAGTATTCTATTATTACCATAAAAAAAGCAAAATTAATGTACAAAGTTATAGGATAATTCAAAGGAAAGTAAAGTGAGGCGCGAAGCGCCGAAAAAAATCTGACATCAACTACTTAAATAAACATCTTATTTATGCAAATTTTTTTGGAATTTAAGAAATACCTAATGAAAATACTGAATCATGAAAATTTCCAAAAACTGAAAAATACTGAAGAAAATTTTCAAATACTGAATATTCAGTATTTACTGAAAATACTGAAGCCCCAATTTCCAAATACTGAAGAATACTGAAGAATTTCAGTATACTGAAGAATATGGCCACGCTGCACATATTTAGTGAATATTATCGTTCTACTTCTATTTTTTTGCCTTAAAACACACTCTACCAGAAACCTACCCCTCTCTTTGAAACGAAAAATGAATTACGTTCAAATCTGTCAAATGTTTCAGAAACATTAACTAACCCTTGGAAATTCATCAACAACGGAGGTCATTAGCAAAAGCATTGTGAGTTTAATTAAAGACATTTGATGATAAAATTAAGCATTTTTTGACACCATATGATTTAAAGTTTCTTGAATTAAAAATAACAATTACAAGAATATGAGATAGAAATACAATACCTGCGGTATTAAAGGAATAACACTGTTTGATAAAGTTCTGCACAATGGGCACAAAAATTCACATTTGTCCACGTCAAATGAGGTTGGATGCCGTGATCTGAAAAAAAAGTTTTTAAAGTCAAGATAGTATAAATTTACAAGTCAGGAAAGTAGAGAATCTTTCTAAAGAATTTTTTTGTAACTAATGAACAATAATTTCTAGCAAATCACTAACATTTGGGGAGGGATGGAACATTGGGCTGTAAATTACCCTAGTACTCAAAGGTTTATTATCAAGTTATCTTATTCGATAGCTTAAAACTAAAGGTACTAGTATTGACTTTTGATTGGTTGGATAAAAACTGACATTGTCCTTGCTTTTCAACAAAAAATTTCAATTTACAGAAAGGGTAATTTTGTTTATCATCATTGGGGATGTTACGTATGTTATCTTATTCGTTGGCTTAAAAACTTTCGGTACATTAATTCAATTTTGATTGGCTGGTACAAAACTAGCAGTGTCAACATTATTCAACCAATAATTTAAATGTGTACCTGTATCTTCTCTTCTCTGTTTCCACTGTGTCATCAAAATATTTTTTCCAGCAGTCAGAGTGCATCACGTGACCACAGGATGAGGTGTGGGGAGCGGGGCCTGAACAGGTTATGGTAAAAGGGGGTCATTCTTTCCGCGTATTCTCCGTACAGATATGTAAAACCGTAAAGGCAAATGCTCTTATTAAGTCAAACAGTTCTTAATTATGACCATTTCATGTATATACGTTTGGTCATAATTAAGAACAGTTTGACTTAATAAGAGCATTTGACTAACGGTTACACACAACTTTACGGAAAATACGCGAAAAAAATGACACCCTTAATATCAATATCATCAATGCATTGTTGCATAACTAAAACATTTTAATTTTCAAGTTAGAAACAAACTTATGAAACAAAAATACTATTTTTTGGATGTTATTTATTCTTTAAAGGAAATATTCTATATTAAGGTTCTGAAGTCCTCTATGTGGATTTTGAACAGGTATAATACTATATAAAATTAAGCTTATTCTACAAATAGTATACTTAAAATACTAATATTTGGATGGTATTTATCAATTTAAGGCATGTTTAAGCCCAGGTTCTACGAAATACCATAAAAAAAGAGTCGTTTTACCAGAAAAGTGGTAAAGCTGGTCAACCTGGTAAAATATACCAGTTTCGTGGTAAATTTTACCAGAAAAAATTTTAGCCAAAAAATTAGTCAAATTTTACCATTTTTTTTGTAAAATTTGACGAAACAAAAAAACCCGTTTTTTGTGTTTTAAATAAAAAACAGCTCTTCATAATCAGTTGTAGTACTTTAAAATAATGACTTTTATACAATGAAGCCTAAATTTAAATTTTTTTTTTTTTTTTCAATTTTACCACTTTTGGAAGTTTTACCAAAAATGTGGTCAATTTTACAACTCTATTTTTCAGGTTAAGTCCGAATTTTCGGACTTAGACAAAAAAACACAATTTGGTCAATTTTTACCAAAAAGTTGGTAAAATTTGACAAGGTATTTTTTTAGGCTAAGTCCAGATTTTTGGACTTTGCCAAAAAAAAAAACTTGGTAAAATTTGACCAACTTTTTGGTAAAAATTGACAAGGTAAATTTTTAGGCTAAGTCCAAATTTTTGGACTTTGCCAAAAAAAAAACTTGGTAAAATTTGACCAACTTTTTGGTAAAAATTGACAAGGTAAATTTTTAGGCTAAGTCCAAATTTTTGGACTTTGCCAAAAAAAAAAACTTGGTAAAATTTGACCAACTTTTTGGTAAAAATTGACAAGGTAAATTTTTAGGCTAAGTCCAGATTTTTGGACTCTGCCAAAAAAAAAAACTTGGTAAAATTTGACCAACTTTTTGGTAAAAATTGACAAGGTAAATTTTTAGGCTAAGTCCAGATTTTTCCAAACAAACATCCTTCTACTTAATGATAAAAATCGCAAATAAAATATAATGAGGAAATATTCAGACCTAATACTTTCCAAACAAACATCTGTTTACTCAGCACTATTTGCTTTCGTTATATGGAATATGAAATTAATAAAATATGATGATAATGATTTTATTTAGAATTTATTTCATATTATAACATAACAGGTCATATAGATATTATCCAGGTCAATACTGAAACTACAAAAGATTGGCATCCAAGATAACAACAGTCTAGTACTGATGCCTAAATGTCGATTGATAACAGTGCCACCTGGAGAGGGAAATTGTAATGCTGCTTTTATGGAGATTAATGTACTGAAGAACAATCAGGCAAGTCTCCTACCTGGAGGTACTCTGACTATTTGGCTGGAAGTTATAAAACCTGGACCTGAAAGTGCAGTATCCTGTCTCTCTGGTGACCTGGAGAATTGTTTTGAGGATCCAGAGTTTACTGATTGTTTGATAGAAACTAGTACCTCCAAATTAAAAGTGCACAAGTTTATACTTGCCTCAAGATCTCCAGTATTTAAGGTAGGTTTTTCCATTCTTACTTGTTAATTAAATTCTTGTCAATATTTTTAGGTAAATTTTTAGGCTAAGTCCAGATTTTTCCAAACAAACATCCTTCTACTTAATGATAAAAATCGCAAATAAAATATAATGATGATAATGATTTTATTTAGAATTTATTTCATATTATAACATAACAGGTCATATAGATATTATCCAGGTCAATACTGAAACTACAAAACTTACTAGTATCGTTTCTGTAAATAACATTTTTTAGAATTTTAGCTTGTGGAATGTTTGGAGCTCTCGAGTAGAACTTAATTAATAAACACCGATTGGGCGGATTGTAATCAATACGCTTTATATGTTAAAGTCAATATTTTTTAGAATTTTAGCTTGTGGAATGTTAGGTGTCAACATTGTCGTCATAATAAACACTGATTGTAATCAATACGCTTTATTTAAGTTAATTTTAACTGACTAACAGAATATTCTCTGTTCAACATTGATCGTCATAATAAAACTTATTAGTATCGTTCTGTAAATTATTTGTTAATTTTAACTGACTAACATATTTTCTCGGTTCAACATTGTCGTCATAATAAATAATGAAATTTTTTGTATAATCTGTGACTGTTACATCTTGAGATGGAACTCTAGTTGTTCTCCATGGAACTGCAAAGCTCCGCACTTCAAAACTGGTTCAACTCCAAAATCCTGAAAAAGAATATTCATTTTTAAATTAAGCAATTAAAGGATTAACAAATCAAAAAGGCCTTACAAAAAGGAAAGTTAACGGTTTTGGGAAAATTTCATGGAGAAAGTAGATACAGCTTGTGTACGTGCCTGCTTATTAGAGAAAGTTTAATTCAGTTATCAATACATAACCAGACTGAGAGAAACTAAGAATGTCTTATAACGGGAATTTGGAGTTATGGTATGAATTAAATAGTCGTATGTTAGTTTTAAGAGAGAGTCTAGAGATTAGAGCCAGAACTGACAATGTCGAGATCCAGAGGGAGGTTTGTAAGAGGTTATATCAACATGGATGGATTACTACACATCTTAATCGCTGCCGTCCTTCCCCTCTGCTGCCCGCCGCTGCCCAGGCTGCCGAACTGGCAGCTGTTCTTCACGAAGTAAACATGCACGAGGATGAATGTAATGCTGTTTAGATTTTAATAATATCCTGAATGTACTGTTTCAATAATATAAAGTAGTAAAATCTAATTTTAAATAGCTACCTATCTAGTACATTATTTTTATGTATTAACTTTTGTCTAACCAGTTTAATATCTATCTAATAAATTTAATAATAGCTTAATTGTTAATATAATTTAGTATACAGTTTCATAAAGGTAGTTCGATGTGTGTCTGTGTATATTAACTTCATATTTGTTATGCTTGTATACATGGAAACTACCTTTTGGGGCCGAGGTGTTGCCGTAGTTGCGTGTAGGATTATTCCAACTATCTTTTATTACAAATAATTAAACACTTACTTTTAACGGATGAATTTCTGATGGCAACAGCTTCATGTTGGTGCAAGAAATGTTCCACGGTCGAATTGCGGTCAGCTTATAATCAGAGAATAAACCCAGCTGTGTGCGAAGCTAAACCTGAAAAAGAATATTAATTGAAATATAATTTATATATATTTTTAATATCATTTTACATAAAACACATCTTATAATATCTTTCTATTAAGGGTATAAAAATTCGTTACGCTTAAAACAATCATAAACCTTAAAGGGCGAATATAGGTTGGATATAATATGAGCTTATTTCAAAGGTGCTATTATATAGATTATAATAAATAATTTAAAGATAATGACATATCTAATTGTATTAGTCTGTTTACAGCTTATAAAACCTGTCTAACTCAAGATAATATTATGTAATTAGTGTGGTTCCCTAAGAACTCAAACACTCTACCATCACACAAGGCTTCGTAGCAAGGTTGAATTAAAAAGGCTTCGTTAAAGGATAGTCTTAATAACATGGCCTAAAATATCCATGTTCTTATTAAAATTATTTTAACACTTACTTCTATGTAAACCATTCACTAATTGCAGCGCCCATATATTTTCTCACGAATCTGATTCCTGGTTAAGTCTGAAAAACAATATTAATTGAAATATAATTTGTTAATATTTCTATTATTATTTATATATATTAATAGTAGAATACTTTAAATATTAAGAATAGGATAAAAAGTCGTTCTTATATCATATATCAAAAAGGTTTAAAAAATTATAAAACAAACAGTTTATCGAAGCAGCTTAAAACCATGCGTAAGGTCCTAAATTATATTGATTTTTTATTACATTATTTAAACACTTACTTCTATCTCGCCAATCTTTAATTGCAGCGCCCAAATAGTTATTTCTGATGAATCAGTGTTGCTGAACCTGAAAAACAATATTCAATTTAAATATAATTTATTAATATTTCTTTTACATTCATATATATTAAACCCGGATTATTTAATATTAAGAATAGGATAAAAAGTGTTTCTTAGATCAAATCAAAAAGGCTTAAAAAAGGCTTAAAACAATTATCCTATTATATAAATATATTAATATTGTTCTCTTTTACAACGAAGCTTTTTATTTATTTTAATCTATAGCTGAAACTCAAATTAAAAATAGGATGAGGCCTCGACTTTTCTCTTCCTACTTTAAGTGCCCCTAGAGGCTTCTAAGGGGCATAGCCGCTAGTAAAACTTAAACCGTTAATCGAAGGCAGCCTAAAACCGTACGCTCAAGGTCCTATATTATTAATGTTTTTATATTAAAATTATTTAAACACTTACTTTTACGCAAACCACTCTTTGATTGCAGGGTCCATATACTAACAGCCAAGACTGAAGGTGGACACGTACTTTTTTAAACTTCTGACTATCATCTCTTTGATTGCAGGGTCCATATATCAACACTAACAGCCAAGACTGGTAGACAAGTACTTTTTTAAACTTCTGAATATATAGCTCTCTAGGCGTTCTTAACTGACATTCATATAAATCTTGTGACATGGACCATCTCCTGTCAATCATACTTGGATATAACACGTATTTTCTCTAAGAGACTTGAACTATAACACTCATTGTTTACAATAGTTTTCAATCGGTATAGCGGCATTCATGCACATGCTCTGTACAGGTATACAACTTTATATTGAAAAATATTTCTTTTATATCCATTGCAATATATTTTTTTATATTTTATCGATGATATTTCATTTAAGTCATTGCAAAAATATATTACATTCACATTAAAAAAAATTTACATTAATTTAACTTTCGTAACCCTGTTTTCAGATGATAAAATCAACGTGCTGGACAAAGTTGCCAAACTTTAAAAAACACCTTATGTATATAATATCATTTTAATATTTTACCGGTTAATTAATTAAAACTGCATAACTTATATAATTCATGAAATGTTATTATTCGTTGCAATTTTACGATTAAAAATATAACTGTCTTGCAAAGTGTTTTGCCACCTATTCAATCTGTATGTTGGCAACCGTAACTTTCCATCGGCGCAATAATTCAACTGGACTATATGACTACGGTGCATTTTTGTATTTTAGTAATCATTTTTAGTGAAATTACAGTGAATTTTGAAGTTAATATGTATCATTCTGTTTTATAATTCAAATTTTATCATTAATTATTGAAAATTCTTTCTAAAATATTCTTCGTATTCGTTTTTTCTCCCATTTTTGGGACTCTTTTTAGCTTACGTAATATACAGGACTTTTTTAAATGTAAAATTAATAAATATATGTCTTGCACCGTAGTATAAACGGATTGTCGCAAATATAGGAGTACAATTATAAGAATGAAACTACTTTTTTGGCCCAGAGGTGCCGGAGGCACTGGCTAAAAATAACTGTTTTTAATCTTATGCTTTTAGATTTTTATATTCGTAGAAAACCATGCATATAATACGATATGCTAGTTACCTAGTTTTTTGGCGTATGAATGAGAACACCTGTTCCTATCCACCGGATTCGAATGAATACGAGCTATTTTTATTTTGTAATTTTTTATTTCTTAAATATTCTACCTTTTCAGATAGTTCTGAATAACAGGCTATTCAAGTCAATCACCTGGGTACGCGTACATCATAATAACAGGTATGGGTGTATATTAGCTGTATAAGATTTATTTTTTTTCTCCTGCTACAAAATTTGTTTTAAATAAATAGGGGGGGGGGGGGGAAGTTTTGACACATTTGCGTAAACAGGGAGTATAGGCTTTATCTTTGGACTGAGAGTATAGGTTATTAGGGATAAAATCATTCTTATATGATGAATTTTCCCAAGTTTTAATGTTTTTTGGATAGGCCTCCAGGTTCCGGAGCTCCAGGCCTCCCCCCCCCCCCCCTTGTTTAAGGACAAATAAAATACCGGAAAGTTAAAAAACATTAATCACACCCCTCCCAAAAATAAACAAGACAAACAAAATAATCATTCCTCAAATTAGGATGGATCCATACCAATACCACGAGCTGCATGACAGATGGGACGCCCTCATGGTTAGGATGTTGAGACTCTTCTCCAAGTTAAATATTCGAGTTCAAGAAGAATCATGTGGCATTGATGACGCTGCTGAAATAGTAAAACTGTTATACCATCACGGTTGGGTAGAGACACAATTAAAGAAGAATGAACCTATGCCCGAGAATCTCTACGAGAACGAGAGACCCCGCCTGGATGATACCGAGAGATATGTCATTGACCATGAAGCCGACTGTGCACCTTTCCTCACCAACGTCAGCCCTTTTTTCTAAATAAAACCCAGAGTAACAAGGTAAAAACTACGAAATTATTGCAGGGGTGTATATTCTGCTCCGGGGGGGGGGGGGAGGGGAGGGGGAAAAAAGAAATAAGTGGATCAATGATGGAAGTTGCTTCAAATCACCTGCTCTTGTTCATGGCTAGTTGTCTTTTGTAGCAGGGGAAAAAATTGTTTTTAACCAAAAAATGTTTCAGAATTCTTTGAGTTTCTTCATTAAAAAACGCTTTAGTTTTCTCATTTTTAATTCAATGTTCTTTCCTTTCAGGGAAGAGAAAGGAGAAGCTAGGAGAAGCCGAGCTCGCCGCCGGCGATTTCATCCAGCCTCCGGATATCCATGCTGAAAGCGAATTTTAATTGTAATTTGTGGCGTTATCCTCTTAGAAAATTTTGTTTGTATTATTTAACTCCCCATCCCCCCCCCCCAAACTAAATTGCTGGGTTAGGTTAGGCTAGGTTAAGTTATACGGCTAGGTAGAGGCCAGGCGCCGTTTTTCTAGGGGGGGGGGGGGGTATTTCCTAAGAGGATAACATCAATTTGTTCTTTCAGAACATTTACGTTAACCTCTCTTTGATTGCAGCGCCCATATATTTTAGAATTAAGTACCCATGGTGACAGTGATCGAGCCCCACTGGTCGTGCAGATATATAATTTCCTGCATATAAACATTAATAAACATTATTTACCCCTAAAGCCGACGATTACGTATGCACGTGTACAGTTTTTTAAGCTTCTGGCTATAGCTCTCTAGGAGATCTTAATTGATATGTTTTATTTTTTGTTTTTGTTTTTTGATATTTTTGTTATGTTGTTTTATATTATTTATTATTATTTATTTTATAGCAAATTAACAAATTTTCTGGGTTCAACATTGTTGTTATAATAAAACTCCATGCAACTGCAGAATTCTGCAAAAGTCACGACCAGTGGGGCTCGATTATATATGCGTTCGTCGGCTTTTCAGGGAAGGCAGGAAATTTATATAGGTATTATCCAGGTCAGGACTGGAACAAACAAAATTTTATGTATATATTGTATATAGTTATTTTTTTCAAAGTAAAAAAATGTCAGACCAACGCTGGATGACGTATGTATAATTGGATCACAATTTTGATAGGTAAGTTTAATTAATTTTATAGACAATCAAAGAATAAATAAGGGTATTTTCTTATGTTTGTAACTCTAACTCTTTATTTTGTGAGTTCCTTTGACATTTAATTTTGGTTTCAAAAAGTGTCACTCCCCCCCCCCCCTTTTTTGCTTTCTCCTTCTTTCGTTATATGTAAACAAGTAATAACCTTATTATTATAACCAGGGGTGTATATTCTGCACAAGATTTATTTTTTTTCCCCTGCTACAAAATTTTTTATTTTTTTTCCCCCCTAGATTTTTCTGAAAAAGTAGGGGGGGAAATAGAAAAATATTTAAAGAACTCTATATTTCATTTATTTTATCCCTCCTACCACACATTTTTTTAGTTTTTTTAACCAAGGAGGGGGGCAAAATGGAAAAAATGTTTTCAGTTTTCTTAATTTTTACATTTTTTTTTCCTCCAACCACTTATTTTTTATTCCCCCCCCCCCCCCTGAGCAGGGGATCCCATGCAGAATATACATCCCTGATTATAACATATACTTCTTATTTCAGGAGTTACCTATACACCCCTGTTAGACGTTATTGAAATGGGAGACAATTTGATTGGTACACTCTCTAAAGCTCTACTGAAGCGTATAAGAAGTGGAGATAAGAGGAAAAATGTACAGGTGACTTTTTACAACTAATTATTTCTACATATTTAAGATGAGACCTTACTTTTCATTACTGTACTTAAAGTATAATCTATGCTCGACTTTAATTTCTATTTTTCACTTGCAGTCAGCGCACTATAAACATGCTTGCTCTTACACCAGTATAGTCATATGTACTGTAATCAATTGACACGTGTAGCTTGCCCAAATAACGATCCATAACAAGTCCCCTATATTATTTTAAATAAGTAATTCACTAATTATGTAATCTTTTTCCAGTTGCAGCATAAACTGAGGTCCATAAGAAAACTCTTCTGTAATGCAACGAGAGCCAGAAGTAAATACTGGCGCAAGAAACATCAACAAAGTGAAGACAGTCAGCCATTACTAGAAGAAGAACAGCAGGAGGATTTGATGGATGTGGAATATGAGAACGAAACTGCATCGTCAAAAGGTAACCTACAATATCTGTAATATAAAGTAGAACGATGTCGGTCTGTCTGTTTGTTGTTTGTTTGTCCAAATTCCCACAAACATTGTCTCCCAATTTTTGTTTTTTATTTTCCTTTCAATCTAAATTTCAAACAATTGGTTTGATCAAACGTTAGTTAAGTTTGTCTCAAGATATCCTTGTTCCAGGGGTGTATATTCTACATGGGATCCCTTAACCTAACCCACCTTCACCCACTCTCTACATTTATCTACTTTTTCTGGAATTTTTAATTTTTTAACTTTCTAATTTGACTAGTTTTTCTTTACGGCATTATCCTTATACTAAAGTAACAGGATGTCTGTGTGTCTGTTCAAAAGGATCTTGCTAACCGCTGAACCGATTGGGTTCTCCTTTACAGGGTACCTTCACATAGGTCCCGGGAAGGTTTATAACTATAAAACACCATGTTTAACATCGTATTTTTTTAGGTAAAGTTTGTACAGGCTGCAATACCAACTTCACAAAGGAAACCGAAAGTATATGTTATCAATGCTACGCAAACCAAGTTTTGGAGCGATTAAATAACAATCCTGAAGAAACAAACTACATTAATATTGTTGTAGACAATATTAACAACAATAATACCAACGATAATAATGATGCAGACAATGACAGCATTCAAGATGCCGAGGACTGGGACCACGTCGAATTGTTTGATATACCTGAAGATTATTTTGACCCAGATGATGACAATGACCCTGATGACGAACCTGATGGCGAACCTGATGGCGATCATGACGGGGATCGCTTCAAACATCTTACAGAACTTGAGAAAGAAATTGTTAATGATTTCAGAAGCGTTTGTGTTCTAGACAACCCCATCTCTCACAACAAAGTTAGAATCATCCTGGCGATTCTGAAACGCTCGTGTATTTTCAAATTTCCGTCATATAATACATTATTCAAACCCAAATACAAAGTTGAAATCAAAGAAAACAAATATAATCCTACAAATGCTCCTGGTTCACTGATTGAGTGCAGGTATGTTTATATACGATTTAGAAAGCGTAGCATTTCTATAATCATTACCAGAATTTCCGTACGTCCATTCTAAACATGTCGATTTTTCTCCTTTTTTAACAACAAACTTTCAAGTGTTCTAATTATCAGTTTGATCATTCTTTGGTATATTGCTTCCTGCGACAACTTGAGAACAATATTATAAGCGAAGCCACTCTATAATTAATTCCTTAAAATTTAAGTATGTGCATAAACCTTATCCTTCTTGAAGTATTTTTTTTTAACAAATTTACTTTCATTCAATTTTGGTTCGACTTTAATATTTTTAAATTCAGTTCAGATACTTCACAATTGTTAATGTCCGTTTGTCGTACCGTTACAGTGCTTTGGTTTTTATGGATGTTGTCATCCTTGTTCCATTACTTTTCATCGTAATATTATTTGGAGCCCGATGGTGCAAAATTTCTTTGAATTGTGCAAGTTTTAGTTAAAAATATATTTCTTTTTCCAGATTCCCTACCTATGAGATCCTCCAAGACGCCATCACAGACTTTAAACGGTTGAATGGACAACAGGCCGTTGATGATCATATAACTTTTGACATCTCGGGCGACGGAGTGAAAGCAGCTCAGGGATCTCATATCTCCTATTATACTGTCTGGATTAGGTAAGTAATTAATATATTGTGGATTTGAAAGGGTTGGGTTGGGATAAAGTTCTTTTCATATACAGCATGACCCTCGAAAAAATATTTTTTAGGATTGGCAGCCTATATTTCAAAGGATATCAAAATATTTGTTTTACATCAATTGACAGCCCAGATTTTTAAAGCCAAAGTTTAGGAAACCATTCAATAAACAAATAAGAAAGAAAACTAAGTTTACAATTGATACTTTTTTCTATTGCATACATATATAAAAATCTGTCTTACTGTATACCAGGACTTAATTAATACCATAAGTAAACCTAGTTTTTACCACTTTTACGGTAAAATTTTACCAGCCTTTACGTTTTATAAATCAGTGACTACAATTTTAAGTCTAAGGTATTAAATGCTATTATTATTAATTCTTCTTTATTATTTCAGGTTATTCTTCAACAAGGATTTCAGTGTTATATTGCCAGTCAGCATATTTGAGAAGACGAGGAGGCGTCCCTACAGTTACAACTTTCTGGATAATGTTACCCGATTCATCAACAAACTAATTCAAGAAGGATTACCTGGACATACCTTTCAATGTAGAACCATCATCCACGATGCCGTTGCCAGAGCCGATGTATTCGGCATTCTTGGCCATGGATCAAAAAATGGATGCCCACACTGTGACCTTCCAGGGATGGCTTTTTCACAGACTTATCTCCGTCAAAAGAACTTGGTATTGTTTGAATCAATGAATGTATTTTACCCCAGTGACAGTCAAAATATGGGTACGCCGAGGTCTGACGAGAAATTCCGCAAGTTAGAGGAAAATAATCAGAACATGAAAACCAGTTTTTCTGACCTTGACCCGAGCTTGGATTTAATACAAGATACCCCCAGTGATCCGATGCACGCGTTGCACCTGGGCTATGAAAAGAAAGTGATGACGTACCTGAAGAAAGGACGTAATAGTTATCCAGAATTGGAAGAAGAAGACTTAGTTCAAATGGAGAGAATTACAGGGATGTACTGCATTTGACTAAAGAAATGACGCGTAAAATAGGTGTTTTCTTCGCGCATTTCTCGGCACTGCGATAAAATTCTGCATTTTTAGATTTATGTCTATTACACATTATTTGTACGCCTTGTTATGCCGCTTAAAAGAGTGTTAGTTTGAAAAGTTTAAAGAACTTAAATTTTGAAAATTTTCTCCTTATCACCCATATTTTACCATGAACTGCAGTAACTCCAATTATAGATGAAATCAACGATAAATTGAAGCTTGTTGGCGATTTTGATCGCGTTCCCCGTACGTCCATCATGCGCCTGACAGAGAAGAAGCTAGCCCTCAATTTGAAAAGTTCTGAATTCAAAGTACTGGGCTTCTACCATATGATATTTTATGCAGAGGTAGGTTTTTACCATATTATAATCTTTTTAGAATTTAAAGCTTATTTCAGTTTCATTATATTGTATAGCAATAACATTCTTTTTAAATTTGCGCACGTGTGCTATATTATATATATATTTCTATTGAGGAGGGTGGACTTCCAATAAGTATATAGGGCGAAGCCCCTAGAGGCTAGGGGCGAAAGAGCTAGTTTTACCTTAAATTATTACAATGTTTTTTTTTTCCAGTTGGCAAATCTTAAAGATGAACAACGTCTGATATGCAAGTTTTTATTCCACATATTGCGCAGTCTCGAAGAGCATATAACAACTGAACGTGTGGCTGAGCTCAAGACCATGATAATGGTCCTGAACTCAAAATTGGCGGAGATGTACGGCGAATCGTGCTTGAGTTACAATACTCACATGCTTTACCATATGCCGGAACATGTCCGCCGATTTGGACCATCCATGGCGTTCAGTTGTTATGCTTTCGAAAGTGCCAATCATGTGATATCAACTTACATCCGAGGATATAATTTTGGCCTTAAAGAGGTTTCAAACAGGTAATACTATTTTTTTTTAGTTGAGTTCCTTTGACTTTTAGTTTTGGTTTCAAGAAGTGTCACTTCTCCCCCCCCCCCCCCCACTCTTTACAAATTTTAATGTAATTTTTAAAAATGTAACATAACTTTCTTTCCGTGTATTGCTGATCAAACACTTAAGCTATAACGATTTCACCAGCAACATACCTTTCCGTTTAACAGCCATTAATGACATAAATGACATATTTAGATTGTTGATATTTCACACAGTGAAACCGTACATAAATGAAAAGCTGGCTGTCAGGGGAAAAAGGAATGCCAACAAACGAAAGTTCGAAAGTAATCAATTCTATACAGACTGCCAAGACCTCTACTTTGTCCCAGACTGCCGTCGTGATAAAACAGTATGGTTGGTCCATAAAGTGAGGACATTTTTTCCGGCATACACCTTTCCTGAAGATTCCAGAATAATAGGTAGGGGTGTATATTTTGCACATGATTAATTGTTGTATAGAAATATTTCATGAACTATACATTTCATCTAATTCCTTTTTAACCTACCACAATTTATTTGTAATTCTCTTATCATGCCAGGAGGAGAGTGTGGTAAAGGGGGGAGGGGGGGTCTAGGAAATATGAATTAAGTTTTATGGTTTTAAACACTGAAAATATACACCCCTGGTATTAGGAGTAGGCAAGACTGACGATCCCGAAGACTATAGCCATCCTCCAACACAACTAGCCTCCAACCTACTGAAGTACAGAGTAGCACATATCTCCGTACACCTGTTGCATCAAGATGTCTCCATCGTAATTCCTATCGGAATTTAATTTTGTACATTGAAAGCAGAGAAAGGGGGGGGGGGGGGAAATGACACTTTTTGAAACCAAAACTAAAAGTTCCATATTGTACCCTTATAAAACAACTGCCATGCAAAATGACAGATCTGTAACTGTTTCTTTAGTTCAGTTCCTTTGACTTTTAGTTTTGGTTTCAAAAAGTGTCACTTCCCCCCCCCCCCCCCTTTTGTTATAATATGTATGTAAAATGTTGTAAAATTCAACTGAAGGCCCTTCCCTCTTTATTTGGAATTTATGTGAAATGTACTTTAAAATATTTTTTTCATTAAAATTATTTTTTATAGCTAATTTTAAAAAAGGCATGTCAACTTTATTTAGCAAAACCCAACCTTTTTGGCCATCGATGGGTATGAAGTTAAAGTGTTATAAGTCTAGTCTGTAATTTGAAAGAGTACATGTTTGCAATTTAATTTAATTTTACATAAAATTTTAATTTCTGTCTACACATTTCAGATTTAAAACTATGCAAATTGCCCATGCCAACGACCTGGATACAACAGCGTAATTTCGACTGGCAATTGACCAAGCTAGATCCCAAAATGACGAGGACTGGAAAGAGTGCTAGTTCTGTAAAGGTAAAAATTATATTTAAGGCCTAATTTACTATTGTACAAATTGCTGCTACCCTTCGCTCTTAAAACTTATAAATTCGCATGTTACCGGATCGAAAGGAAAACCTTATCGGTTCATGCTTAACAGACCACAAAAGATTATTGACCAAGTATAATTATTTATTAATTTTCCACAGTGTGTTTAACATTTGATATTAGTAATTAAAATTCTAGGGGCGTAGCCACTGCTATCTAATATCTTATTATGCATTGTAAATACAACAATTATTTCTTGCTTTAGAACAACAAGCCTACTGGAGGTGGCAAACCTAATGGAAGTGCCAGAGGTGGAAGTGCCAAAGCTGCAAGTGCCAAACCTGGAAGCAACAAATCTACTGGAGGTGGCAAAGGTACAACAGCAAAGGTAGGATTTTAAGTTTTATTGTTATCGGTTTTTGGTTTGTTGGTGTTTTGTTGTTAAACTAAACTTACTAACATGATGTCTGTTTGTGGGTTTGTACCAACAAATCTCGTTAACCGTTGAACAAATTGGGTCCCTCTAACCATATAACTTAACCTAGCCTAACCTAACACAGTCATTTTGTCGGGAGAGGGGGGGGGGTAGGGTAAAGTTTTAAAAAATAGAAGAAAAAAATTAGGATAATGCCGGTGTTGTTTAAAACTATAATCCTCGGTAAGTAATGCTTTACAATAATTATCTATATTATTTTTAGAACACAACTAGAACCACAACATCTCCAATAAGGCCAATAAATATTACCCCACCTCCATCTCCACGGGCACGGCACCCCTCCGCGAATCAACGGACCGCGAGAGTTGTAGTTCCTCCTGCAACATCATCACGACCCCAGTCCCAGTCATCACGACCCCAGGGATCATCTGGCCCTTCTGGTGAGATGGAAGAAAGCGAGGTATTATTTTTATTTCATTTTGTCATCCAGAGGATACAAATTACAATTATTTAGGATATATATCGACTTAGCCTGGAAAAAATAACTTGTAAGATTTGACTAAATTTTTGGTAAACATTGACCAATAAAAATTTACCTTGTAAATTTTTACAAACAAGTTGGTCAAATTTTACCAAGTTGATTTTTTGGTCAAAGTCCAAAAATCTGGACTTAGCCTAAAAATTTACCTTGTCAATTTTTACCAAAAAGTTGGTCAAATTTTACCAAGTTTTTTTGTTTGTCAAAGTCCAAAAATGATGGAAGATGCTTAGGATCACTTGCTCTTGTTTGTGGATAGTCTTCTTTTCTACCACGTAGTTTTTAAAATACCAAGACTTGAAAATATGTGGTTTAATATGTTTAATTTTAAGGATTTGTTCACCGGGGCCGTTATGAACCAAATTCAGAACCAATTTCAGCAGCTACGTACTTTCTTGACCTCACAAATGAAAAATCAAATAGAGCCCATTAATGCGTCCATCAGAAACTTGGTAAACAAAACGTCCACAAACCATGAATTAGTGAAGAATGAAATCAAAGACCTGCAAGACAGTGTATCAAGAGATATGGCTGAAAATACTGTAACCCTGACAACAGAAATGAAGAAAACCGGAAAAATAGTGGAAACCTTGGTGACTGATCTAAGAAGACTGACCAATGTGGATGAGCTTGATGAGGAGGAGGCGAATAAAGGGCCTAGTGAGAATCAGGATGTTGTCGTGGACTGTATTTTCTCACCAGAATTTTACAAAGAAAGAATAAAGAACCATGACCCCTTGGAAAAAGATGGTTATATGCGAAGAGAAGAAATTGTCTTTTTCATCCAAAATTTCGAAGACTCACTGAAAGTGGATAAAGGCTGGCAAACCTTACTGAAAGTATGCCAAGACATCATAACCTTCCTATATGTCGTGTTCGAGCAGTTCACCTTTGACGCCCGCATCACCGCTGCCTTTTGGACTGCTCCGGAACTTATTGATGACGAAACTGGTAAGTAAATATTATTTTGTAAATTTGACATGATGAGAAAACGTTTAAAACAGGGAGAAGGGAGGTGGGGGCAAGGGAAATAAACCGAATAAAAGGGGCATTCCTATTCTTGCTAGCAGGTGACCATGTACAATAATCTTTTTATATATATATTTTATTTGTGAAAATAAATCTTGTGCAGAATATACACCCCTGGTACAATAATAAACATGTACCTATGCATAGTTAATTGAAAATTTCATTATTATTTCAGTGGAACGTTTCTTGGATCATTGTAAGTTAGTGCTTAAAGAGACGTACCTACATGAAGCTATCCCACCAAATTTGTGGAGAACAGGAACCTATGTGTCTTCAAGCGACCTTTTTCTAGTGAGGAACCACATACAAGCTTGTAGGTAATTCAATTATTTATCGCATCTATTCCGCGTCTATTAAATGTGAAAGTGGTAGTTTCACAAAATGCATTTCAATGTTCTTTAGTTAAAAAAGTAGTTTCACGAAATGTTAACTGCATATTGTATTCTTGTTAAATTGTTAAACTACATTTCTATGGCATATGTTTCAAAGAATTTCAATTTTGTACCATGTATTTTTTTATGTGGCAAGACTTTTAGTTCATCTTTTCTTGATATATGTTATATGTTATATATTGAGACTGTTTTGATATAAACCCTTTTTTTATCTAGGTTCAAGCGCAATTTCGAACACACTTTTAAAAAGGACGCGACTGGTTTTTGTGAAAATATGAAGAGGGCCGAAGATTATATGATTGCTAATGAGGATCCTGTCTGCTGGAGGTTATTTCGAGGGCTGGTAACGCGAAAACAAGAACGCGCATTGTCAACCCCCCTCTACAAGTTCGAACAGGTTTTTGAAATCAAGCCAAGCAAGGAGACAAGCAATAAGAAAGGCAAGAAAGACAAGAAAGACAAGAAAGACAAGAAGGAAAAGCCACAGAAACGATCAGCCTTACAGATGTGTGAATTGTATCTGGCCCCTGCAGAGATACAAAGAATTAAGCGGCGTATTAAACCGAAGACAATCACAACTTCAACACCAGGTGTTACAGCCGAAGACAAGAAATTTTACTACATGTTAGGTGCCCACTCAATGGGTTGCTTACCCCACGAAGTTCAAGGAAAGAACCAGATTTACTTGAAAAGAAACAATGACAGGTCGAGTACTACATTTCAGATCAAAAATTATGCAGACATTGGGAATGCAAAGAAATCCAAGCAATTTTTCAAGACAGTCCATAGTGATAAGAAGGTTATACAAAGAGCTGTAATGTATTATTCGTACGCCACAAACAATTTGAAACCAGAAATGAGTGAAGAACAGACAAAGATTCACAATGCCAGTGAGAAAGCAACAAAAATTTCCAGAAATAGAAAGATCGGAAGAATGAACACCACTGCTGATGAATCCACTGCTGATGATTCCACTGCTGATGATTCCACTGCTGATGATTCCACTGCTGATGAATCCACTGATGGTGAAGAAAATGATGGTGAAGGCAATCATGGTGGAGGCAATGCTGTTGAAGACAGTGATGCTGAAGGCAATGCTGTTGAAGAAAATGGTATGGAAAACATTGCTGATGAAGAAAGCAACAATGGTGAGGAGCTTGTAATTGATGACGGAGGCGACGACGTTGAAATGAATTCAAATGATGATCAGATTGGGAATGAGTTACGCATACCACCCGCGGAGAATCCAGCAGTAACTCCAGAACCAGTAAAGCAACCAGTAAAGCCACGTAGGTTATATGAAGATCCAATTGTCAACAGCCAGTCCAATAATAAACCCAAAGTAAATGTATTTGAAAACATCACAAGCTCCAAAAGGAAGAAGCATGGAAAAGGAAAGGGCTCGAAAAAGTCGAAGAAGATAATTATTTGTGAAACAGACGATGAGGGCCAAAATGTGGGAAATCTTGATGATACAGTGCCAATGCAAGATGATGAACAACCACCAAACTTTCCACCACTGCAAAGACAGAAAGAATTTTATGGACGAAATAATTCAATCACAGGTACATATTTGTTGAACATTAATTATTATTTATAAGTTTTATCTTTCCTCGTATTGTGTATATACTGCACAAGATTTTTTTTCCTCTGCTACTAATTTTTTTTAAATTTTGCTTCCCCCCCCCCCCTAGTTTTTTTTCACCAAGTAGGGGGAAAATTGAAAAATATTTAAAGAACTCTATGATTTATTTATTCTATCCCTCCTACAACACATTTCCTTTTAAAATTTTTTTTCCACCAAGTAGGGGGGGTGGGGGGGTGGAAAAAATGTTTTCAGTACTTGCTTTTTGTTTGGAAACGTATAAAATTAATGTATAAATTAATTATTTACAGGCAACAGTAACGAGAGACAGGTGACTGGAAAGGCAACAAGTGTCGTGGAGGAAAGCAGCAGTGATGAGAATGATGAGGATGCCGAAGGTATTGTTATTTATAGTTTGAAAAACGTAGGAACTGTATCACCTAAATTTAAGTTTATTAATATTTTAGTTGAGAAGTAGTCTTAGATAAAAACCCTGTGGATTAATTTTGTTTTAAGGGAAACTTCGTACAGGCCCTGACAGGGTTTTAGGCTAAAATTTGTATGGGCGCAGCCGCTATCTATAATACTAAGTAGCTTAATGTCTGTCCGGCCGTCAGAAGCTTAAGATCTCAGTAACCACTGAATCGATCGAGGTTACGGTAAAATTTTACCACCTTTTAAATCGTATAGGCTGGTAAAATTTTACCATAAAAGTGGTAAAAACTAGGTTTTTTATGGTATTAATTGTGTCCTGGAGATCGGATTCTACTCTTCTGTGTATTGGTCCTGCGGTGATTTTAAGCTATTTCCTTGGAGGGGGGGGGGGGGGGGGTTGGGTAACATTTATACTATTTGAAATAATGACTATAATAATTATTTAGATGATGTGCCGATCATTCCAAAGAAGAACCGGGAGCGAAGGCAAACCGCATTGGAAGCCGAAGCAAAAACCAAGAGAAGTTTACAGCTGGACTCAAATGAACCATCATTCGAGGTGGATAACGAAGATGACGGAAACGAGAGTGACGAAATTTTGGAGGTTGAGGACATTGAGGGCAAGAATGACGGCAATGCAAGTAAGGAAATTCGGATACATCCATGTGGAATAATATTACCCAAACTTGCCATTATAATTGAAAACCACACGGGTCATTATGAGGTTGTTGCAGTAGGCTCAAATGTTTCTATACACAACCAAAGGGAAATTTTAGAACTCATCAACATTGACGGTAAGTTACAGGTCTTAATGTAATAAATGGGGGGGGGGGGGGGGGGGGTGGGCGAAAGTGACACTTTTTGAAACCAAAACTAAAACCAGCCTAATTTTTTTGGGGCTTTTATTGGCGGTTCTCGGCGTTGGCGACGCCGTTTCTTCACAGTTCCATATTGTACCCCTATAAAGCAACTGCCAATGCAAAATTCCCCCTTTTATCTTTGATTGGCATATAAATATAGGGTAAAAAATATTGCTTGTTTTCATTTGAATCTGATTAATAGTAACTAATGTTCATATAGGTATGGAAATAATATTGAAGCTACAATTATGTACATTTGCTTTAACATTTTTTATTTCTTTGTAGGAGAAAAAGCAAAGTGGAAAAAAGATGAAGAAGAAGGTGAATTAATTTCTGACATCAAAGAAGAAGCACCAGAAAGTGATGATACAGATCAAGGTCATCAATCAGACCCAGACACTGGAACTGGCAGTAGTAGTAGTAGTGAAGAAGAAGAAGATGAACGCAGGCCAAAAGCAAAAGTGGCCCAAAAGCCAAAGCCTACCAAAGAAGTTGCTAAACGTCCCAGAAAACAAACAACATTTCCATCTGGGAATCAAATTGATGCGGTGTTGTACAGAAACCAGAGCAGAGCAAGCACGAGCAGAGCACAAAATGAAAGCCGGGGATATGCTGAAAGTTGCGCAGGCACATCAAATCCTGATGAAGACGTAAACCCAGAACCAGGTTGTAGTTATAGTCAACTCAGTCCAGAGCCAGGTTGTAGTAATAGTCAACTCAGTGAGCAACCTAACCAAATTAAGATGCAGCAAATGTTGAACAGAACAAATACACATTTGCCCGATTTCGGCCAGCGTGGTGAGACTCGGACAAGAAGAGATGCCAACAAACGAGTAAAGGCCAACATGAAGAAGCAAAGATTGTGGGAACAGGGAATCAGGCCTGAAGATGAAGAGTTAGAGAAGAAGAAAAGATCAAGCTCCAGACCACCACAGAGAGCAAGTTCTCAACAATGTTCTCAGAACATAAACAATTACAGTATCTTTGGCAGCTACATTACAGCTGATTCGGGAAAGGGGTGTATATTCTGCACAAGAAATATTGTTTGTCCACGGCTAAAAATTTTTAAAATTTACAAATGTTTTCAGTTTTCTTAATTATTACCTTTTTTTCTTACCTCCATCTATTTATATTTAATGAAATATAATATACATCCCTGTGCAGACTTGGAAAAAATATTACACATCCGAACCATGTAGAATATACATCCCTGGCAGAATGGAGACAAGTATTATTCGTCGGAACTTTCGTCTGAAAACGAAGTACAAGACGAAGAACAAGACGAAGAACAAGACGAAGACCTGATAGCTCCCAGTCAATCCCAATAATTCCAGGACTTTACGTATATATATATTTATATGTAATTTTTTTTTATTTCATAAGTTTCATCTTCAACTTTTTTTTATAATATCTAGAAAGGAGTAGTTTCCCAAAATGCATTTGAAGTTAATTTAGTGAACCGTATATTTGAACCTGTTTAAATGTGTTTAAACTCTATTTATATGGCATAAATTTGAAGAAAGTTAAATTTTCTACCACGTACTTTTACCATCATAACAAAGAAAAATATGCAATTCACAAAATAAAGTTCAAATGCATTTTGTGAAACTACCCCTTTCCACCAATTAAGTTTAATGAGCTTAAAGTTAAGAGCTTAAACTGAAAATTTTTTGTTGTATAATCTGTCGCATTTTCTGTAATTCAGTATATAGCAGTTGTAGTTTACCCCCTAAACTAAGGAAAAAAAGTATTCACAACTAGCTTTTGTTAATTTTATATATTTGTTTAATTTTGTATATAAATATTATATATATGACAGTTATCGTAGGGAATGTTTTAATTAATACGGTGGTAGATTTCCATGGTAAAATCCGTAATGTTTATGTGCTGTAATTAAAAAAGAGAACGTTTCAAATTTGTATTAACTTTTTGTAAATGAAATTTGTCTATATACTTGTTTACAATATAAGATATACCAATATGTGATCTTGCTGGACCCTATTATATTAAAATTCCCTACGTCAGTTTTTTGGACATTTATTCATGAAAATTTAATTACCAGTGATAATTTGTTTCTTTTCAAATTTAATATAGAATGTCCGACATGTCCATGTCAGCCACAGCAGCAGCCGACTTAGAGAGAGACGAACAGCACGAAGAACAGAAGCCGGAAACCACAAGTGGGTGAGTAATATTTTAATATGTATAAAACGAAGTAGAATGATGTCTGTCTGTCTGTCTGTCCGTCCGTCCGTCCCTAGCTATATTTTGGTAACCATTCATAGAATCGGATTCGACAATCCATCACAACATAATTACATAAATACATATTACATATTTTTTGGTAATTACTTCTTTGGGCAAAGGTCCGATTACCTGGGATATATAATATATATTTATATATTTCAGTGATAGCGAAAAAGAGAAGAACGAAATGAGTGTGTCTGAGCCTGAGCTGCCTGCTAAGCTGGCTGACCTGCCTGATACCCCTCCTAAATCGTCTGATACAGAAGATTTGAACCTAACTTTGGATTGCACTACGTAAGTTTATTTATTTTTGTTACCATTCTATTTCTGTTCGGAAGGTGGTAGTAGCCGGATTGAAAAGAGTAGGATAAACATTATTGTTATGGCGAATAATTATAGTTTCATTCAGGGGTGTACATTACGCACAAGATTTATTTTGTTCCCGTGGTACAAAATTTTGTATTTTTTTCCCACCTATTTTTATCTCACCAAGTAGGGACGGAAATGGAGAAATATTGAAAGAACTAAAATTTTTGGTCCTACCACACATATTTTAGTTATTTTCCCCCCACCACCTGAACAGGGGATCCCATATAGGATATACACCCCTGATATTTCAAATTAGCAGCTACGCTAAACCCTCTAATATGAAGTATATCTCTTCAAGTTTCTTTTGCCACTCCCTTCCCTTGCCGGTACCTATGAGAAGAACCCGATCTGTTCAGTGGTTATCGAGATCCTTCGGTACATAAACACGGACATCCTGTTACTTTAGTATTATTTTTTTTTATTTTTCAGGGACGACGATGGATGGGAGACAATGCAGAAAATAAAACAAGACCTTGGGGCAGCAAAGCAAAAAATTGCTTCTTTGGAAGAGGAGATCGCTTGTTTGGAAACACAAACAAAGTAAGAAATTTTTTTCACTTCTTTTTTTGGTATTTAATCCGGGCGACTGTGTTGTAAATGATTTTTCGGTACAGACAAATTCACCTTTATATATTACAAAACTAGCAAGTATGCCTCTAGGGGTAAGGTGGGAGGGGTAAATGTGGACCAAAAAAAAGTTTACTATTTAATTATAATATGATTGCTTAATTCAGGGAGCAATCCAAGAGATGTCCGGTGGCACAAAAGGATGACCAGAAGGTCGGACAAGCCTCTGTTATGGAAGGAGAAGCAAAGTAAGATATCCTATTATATAAAGTAGTAAGCGTTTTTTGTCTGTCCCGAAGGATAACCGCTAAACCGATATTGTTCTCCTTTAAAGTGAAGCTTCTTATAGGTCCTGGAAAGGTTTTAAACTATTTTTGTGCAGGGTGTCTTCACCCCCTCCCCCAAAAATATTTTTACTCTTCTGAAACTGAAATTGAAAATGGGAAGATGTTGATTTTTCCCCTTCCAACCTTAAGTGCCCCTAGAGGTTTCTAGGGGCGTAGCCACTAGTTTCTTTTAATAATCTTTTAACCGCTTTTTGTGCAGGGTGTCTTCACCCCCTCCCCCAAAAAATATTTTTACTCTTCTGAAACTGAAATTGAAAATAGGATGTTGATTTTTCCCCTTCCAACCTTAAGTGCCCCTAGAGGTTTCTAGGGGCGTAGCCACTAGTTTCTTTTAATAATCTTTTTTCATACTTTATCCGGGCGACTGTGTTGTAAATGATTTTTCGGTACAGACAAATTCACCTTTATATATTACAAAACTAGCAAGTATGCCTCTAGGGGTAAGGTGGGAGTGGTAAATGTGGACCATAAAAAGTTTACTATTTAATAATAATATGATTGCTTAATTCAGGGAGCAATCCGAGAAATGTCCGGCGGCACAAAATGATGATCAGAAGGTCGGACAAGCCTCTGTTATGGAAGGAGAAGCAAAGTAAGATATCCTATTATATAAAGTAGTAAGCGTTTTTTGTCTGTCCCGAAGGATAACCGCTAAACCGATATTGTTCTCCTTTAAAGTGAAGCTTCTTATAGGTCCTGGAAAGGTTTTAAACTATTTTTGTGCAGGGTGTCTTCACCCCCTCCCCCAAAAATATTTTTACTCTTCTGAAACTGAAATTGAAAATGGGAAGATGTTGATTTTTCCCCTTCCAACCTTAAGTGCCCCTAGAGGTTTCTAGGGGCGTAGCCACTAGTTTCTTTTAATAATCTTTTTTCATACTTTATCCGGGCGACTGTGTTGTAAATGATTTTTCGGTACAGACAAATTCACCTTTATATATTACAAAACTAGCAAGTATGCCTCTAGGGGTAAGGTGGGAGTGGTAAATGTGGACCATAAAAAGTTTACTATTTAATAATAATATGATTGCTTAATTCAGGGAGCAATCCGAGAAATGTCCGGCGGCACAAAATGATGATCAGAAGGTCGGACAAGCCTCTGTTATGGAAGGAGAAGCAAAGTAAGATATCCTATTATATAAAGTAGTAAGCGTTTTTTGTCTGTCCCGAAGGATAACCGCTAAACCGATATTGTTCTCCTTTAAAGTGAAGCTTCTTATAGGTCCTGGAAAGGTTTTAAACTATTTTTGTGCAGGGTGTCTTCACCCCCTCCCCCAAAAAATATTTTTACTCTTCTGAAACTGAAATTGAAAATGGGAAGATGTTGATTTTTCCCCTTCCAACCTTAAGTGCCCCTAGAGGTTTCTAGGGGCGTAGCCACTAGTTTCTTTTAATAATCTTTTTTCATACTTTATCCGGGCGACTGTGTTGCAAATGATTTTTCGGTACAGACAAATTCACCTTTATATATTACAAAACTATAGCAAGTATGCCTCTAGGGGTAAGGTGGGAGTGGTAAATGTGGACCATAAAAAGTTTACTATTTAATAATAATATGATTGCTTAATTCAGGGAGCAATCCGAGAAATGTCCGGCGGCACAAAATGATGATCAGAAGGTCGGACAAGCCTCTGTTATGGAAGGAGAAGCAAAGTAAGATATCCTATTATATAAAGTAGTAAGCGTTTTTTGTCTGTCCCGAAGGATAACCGCTAAACCGATATTGTTCTCCTTTAAAGTGAAGCTTCTTATAGGTCCTGGAAAGGTTTTAAACTATTTTTGTGCAGGGTGTCTTCACCCCCTCCCCCAAAAAATATTTTTACTCTTCTGAAACTGAAATTGAAAATGGGAAGATGTTGATTTTTCCCCTTCCAACCTTAAGTGCCCCTAGAGGTTTCTAGGGGCGTAGCCACTAGTTTCTTTTAATAATCTTTTTTCATACTTTATCCGGGCGACTGTGTTGTAAATGATTTTTCGGTACAGACAAATTCACCTTTATATATTACAAAACTATAGCAAGTATGCCTCTAGGGGTAAGGTGGGAGTGGTAAATGTGGACCATAAAAAGTTTACTATTTAATAATAATATGATTGCTTAATTCAGGGAGCAATCCGAGAAATGTCCGGCGGCACAAAAGGATGACCAGAAGGTCGGACAAGCCTCTGTTATGGAAGGAGAAGCAAAGTAAGATATTTCTTTTAATATTATTTTTTCATACTTTATCCGGGCGACAGTGTTGTAAATGATTTTTCTGTAAAGACAAATTCAACGTGTTCCTTTATTTATTAAAAGCGAGTACTAGCAAGTACGCCTCTAGCTGGGTAAGGTGGAAGGGGTAAATGTGGAACCAAAAAGTTAACTACTTAATTTAAATAGATTATTATATATATATTGTTTAATTCAGGAACAAAACAGCTGCAGCTGGCTCTCCAGAAAATTCGGATGAGAACGAGGTTAAGGAAGTCACTGTTATGGAAACACCAGCAAAGTAAGATTTTTTAAAAATTGTTTTTACTACTTTATCCTGGCGACTGTGTTGTAAATGATTTTTCTGTACGCTAAACCCTCTAATATGAAGTATATCCTTAAAGTTTCTTTTGCCACTCCCTTCCCTTGCCGGTACCTATGAGAAGAACCCGATCGGTTCAGCGGTTAACAAGATCCTTCGCTACATACAAACAAAAATCGTTTTACTTTGTAGTATAGATTGTTTAATTTCAGGATGGAAGACAAACCGGATTTTGATATAATTTATGAGAACATAAAGAATCCCGGACCAAAAAGCCCAGGTATAGTACAATATTTATACTAGCGACTGTGCCCAAAGCATATAGTGAAACATTTCTGTACTAGGCACTAAGAAAATGCCGTAATACATTGTATTATTACACTAGGTTAGGTTAGGTTAGGTTAGGTTAGGTTAGGTTAGGTTAGGTTAGAATAGGCTAGGCTAGGCTAGGCTAGGCTAGGCTAGGCTAGGCTAGGCTAGGCTAAAACTAGAAATATTACTCTTTCTATTAATACACTAGGTTAGGTTAGGCTAGAAAAAAAACTATTGTAAAATTGAAGTATTTTTTTGTATAAAAAAATAATTTTAAAAAATATTTTAATTTCAGTGTATCGGGTGTCAGATGATGAGCAGGAGATGTTTGAACCACCCCCTCCTACAATCCCGCCAGCATCAAAACTGAGTAGGCGCAAAAGAACTGCAACACCGGGGAAAATCAAGACCTGCGCCCATGGACGCAGTCCCCGAAGCGAGCTGCCATTGAACACAAGACTCATCGAATGCACCTATATGTGTCCAGACTGCCGCGTCTTCTTTCACAAGAGGCAAAAAGAAAGAAAAGAAGGACAAAAGTAAGCTGATGTATAATAGTCCTTCCAGTCAGATCATATATAAACTATTTGTGATAAAAAAGTGATATATATCAAGATATCTTGAGTCAAAAATATGTTTAACCACCTTTAATTTGTACGTACATTAATCTATATGACAGTTTTGACAGTTTTGTTCTGACGATGAGAATATTCATATAATATTATATTTGAAACCGCTATTCCTATATAGCAAATTTTTGAAAATTTAATAATGGAAAGTAACTTCGTAATATATTTTTCTTGTGTATAAAAATGTTCTAGTATAAAGTACAATTAGAATCCAGATCTCAGCAATTAAAACCTATGTATATTTGTGTTAATTTCTCAGCTTAAACCGATTAAACATGCAGTTATATTATCTGTAAAACTATGTAATATTTGGTCATTTAAACCACGTCTAGAATTATAGACTAATTAAGAAAATTTCTGTGAATATATACCTATATAGTATCGCGCTATCGTACCTATGTAAATCATTATGTAAAAAAATATGTTTAAGTGTTTCAATCAATAAAGATAATAATGAAAACAATTTTTTTTTTATTTTTGCGATTTGTGTACAAGCGAGGTTTTTCTATAATTAAGGTCGTTTTTTACCACTTTCTCGTGATTTTTACCACCCGTTTTTACCACAATTATTGGTAAATTTTTACCATATTTACCCTATTTCTGGTAAAATTTTACCAGTTTAGGGCAAAAATATTACCAGGTGTTGAACAGTTTTACCACTTTTTCGGTAAAATCTTACAGAAATTTGCGGTAAATTTTACCAAAAAAGTGGTAAAAATTGGTCAAAATCTGGTATAAATTTGCGTCCTAAAATGGTAATATTTTACCGGAAATCTGGTAAAATTTTACCGATAATTGTGGTAAAAATCGATGGTAAAAAGCGTGAGAAAGTACCACCAAAAGTGTTTTTACCACGATTACGGTAAAATTTTACCACCTTTTAGATCGTATAGGCTGGTAAAATTTTACCATAAAAGTGGTAAAAACTAGGTTTTTTTATGGTATTAATTCCGTCCTGGGAGGTCAGGATCCAGGTTCAAACCTTTCAGATATATTCTTGACAGATACAATGTAGTATAAAAATAAGCTTATTCAACAAATAGTATCCTTAAAGTTTTAATGTTTAATATGTTTAGCTCTAATAAAATGTTTAATGATTTTATTTTTGACTGTTTATTTTATACTAGCGACATTGCCCCTGAGAATTTAAAAATGAAATAGCCTGAAGCCATCCTGGGACTTATGTGAAGCTTCCCTAAAATAGATAAATCTTATAAATCCTACCTAGATTGCTGGTTAAGAATGGCGATTCCTCTGTTTGGGCTGGCAATGGCTGACCAATAGCACCATATTTACTGTCTTTTCTGTTCCTATACAAAAAAAATAGTAAGTAACATCTTTTCCAATAGAGCATCCGAAATCGTTTAATTTCCGCTGGTCTTTACTCTTAACTAAGCCATACTGAAAAATTATGTTTCGCATCGTCGTATCATGGACAATTTTCTATCCGAAACTGTCTATAAAAAAGTAATAATAAACATATAAAGTACCAGCAATTTCATTTTGGGTACTTCTCCTTTTGCTTTTGGAGATAAATGATTTTAACCATTTGATATGTCAGTTAGGTAATATCTTAAAAATATTTTTTTTTAATTTTGAAATTTTGAGTACCCTTCCCCTATGACTGCCGCCACCAAAAATTTATTTTACTAGGTATTTAGAAATTAAAAATTAAAAGCACAATTGAGTGTGTATAAAATCAGCAAAGCAAGAATCACTCATTATTCAAATCTCAAGTTTTTTTAGCAGCGCGGATACTCCACAAATAAATAATTGTTTTACCTGCTTAATACTTTTGAGCTTTGAATGAATGACGTAGTAACAAGAGTTCGACAATTTGTTGTCAATTCCTCCTCCTCCTAGAATTGAAGTGGAATGTCTTGGCAATCAACAGGGGATATATGTCACCCCTATATTTAAAAGTAATAGGATGTCTACTTTCTGTAGCTTAAGATCTCGCTAACCACTAGACCGAAATGGTTCTCCTTTATAGTGAAGCATACATATTTGTAAAGGTCAATGGAAGGTTTATAACTATTGGAGAAGGGTACTTTCTTCCTCCCAAGTGAAATCCCACCTGGACCCCTCCCCCCTTTCCATCAAGTACCATGAGAGGCCTCTAGTATTGTGTCGGTATGTATTTCTTGTATTCCCTGGCAAGTTCGAACCCATTAATCCCTTTTCCTTACACCAGAATTCCCCAGAGAATGAGTGTGTTACGCGGCATTCCTAACTATCTCCGCGCGGCGCGTGGCTTGTAAACGAACAAAAGAGACGCGCACTTTTCCTTTGATAAGTCCCACGTGAGGAGCTACGTGAATGAAAATAATGTATTGCTTGAATATACATGCGCTCTGATGTGTGGAATATCTCAAATAAGCCTTCCTGCTTAGTTTGACATCATATGTGGTAAGAATTTATCTTTTAATTCTTGAAAATAAGCGTAGAATGGTACAATTTTATGAAGAAATTTAAATCATTAATTTTTCAGCAAATAGACCATTTAACTGCTAAGTTTTGATATACGAATATTTACTTTTATGTTATTGATTATTTTATTCCAAAATTACCAATTTCTGATGCGATTTAATATGATTCGTGCCAATTTTATTTTAGAAAATTCATATTTTTTATTAAATTAAAATCACGCAACCTCGATGCTAACAAAATAATAACAATTAATTTTATGTAATTAATTCTTATATTTTTGTTTTAGACTTACTGTTTTCATGGTAATAAATACACATTCGTAAACTTCACTATGTTGGTCATTCGGAGGGCTTCGAGATAAGATTTCGAGAACGGCTAGGCATTGCGTTCCGAAACAAGTATTTAATAAACTAATATGACATTTTATGAAACATAGCTAATGAAAATTGACAAGGACAAAACCATACCTGGCAAAGAATACAGGTAAAACTTGTCTCTCTAGGACTAGGCATAGACCTGGTAGGACCCAGACAAACAGGAAACTGTTCAACATCTGTATCGGGCATTTCCTCGCATATGGACATCTTTTGTTCGTGAATACCACTTGGAGTTTCTTCAAAAAGCTTGGAGTTCTCCTAAAAGTTGCATTGAGTTGGTAAAAATTAATTACAAATAGTACTTAAATTGAGGAAAAACATCTTCTCTAAATGATACAATGAGTATCTAAAATAATACAATTTTAAAGATGCAAAGGGTACAGAATCCTCTACTTCCAAATAATGCTTAATAGTTTCTTCAAAAAAGCATTGAATTCTCCCAAATGATTCAATGAGTATCTAAAATAATATAAGAATTATGTAAAGAGTACAGAATTGAGAAGAAAAATCCTCTACTTCCAAATACAGTTTAGGAGTTTCTTCAAAAGCATTGAATTTTCCTCAATTATATAATGAGTATCTAATATAATACGATATTAAAGATGCAAAGAGTACATAATTGAGGGAGAAAATCCTTTACTTCCAAATACTGCTTTGGAGTTTCTTTAAAAAGCATTGAATTCTCCTAAATGATACAATGAGTATCTAATATAATGATAATAAAGATGCAAAGAGTACAGAATTTAGGCAAAAATCTTGTACTTTCAAATACCGCTTCAATGATACAATGAGTAACTACTATATTAACGTTAAGATGCAAAGAGTACATAAATTGAGCAAAAATATCTTTAGATTATAAATACCACTTTAGCGTTTCTTTAAAAAGCTTTCAATTCTCCTAAAGATTCATAATAGTACTTGAACATGTAGCAAAGCAAACAAAGTCGCGTAGTCATTAATATATAAATATACAGAATTTTGACTTAAAAGGTGCATTTGACTAAACCCAATCATTTGATTTGGCTTAAATCGATCTATTACCTTCATGAAAGATTTCTGTTGGGCTGCCATTTGCTGCATAATTTTAGCCCTTCTGGCGGCAGCTGCAGCAGCTTTGGCCGCTTTAGCATCGGCTGCCTCGCCACTTTCCTCGGATTCATCACCTAAGATAACATTAGTTATAAATACATATTGCCAATTATTGTAATTAAAGCATTTATTTGCAGAATTTGCGTATACACGCATTCTTTTAATCAACTCAAGATTACAGAGAGCTAAAACATTGAAGGGCTTGAACAGAAAAAGAAAATTTAATGTTGTAAAAAATAAGGGAGAAAAATATTTAGAACACTAAAACCAGTAAAGACAAATTAGAATATTTTTTTAACAAAGGAAAAGATTATTTTCTCTTTCATTTTGTCTTTTGCAAATATAACCAGGGAGGGAGGGGACATTAGGCTGTTTATTACAATAGTCCCCAAAGTTTTTTAATAACATTTTCATATTCGATGGCTAAACAACTTTGGGGACTTATATAGAAACTTAATTGGATAGTTATTAAGTTGAGTCAACAAACGTTTCAACCACCAATTTTAATCTACAGAATTTTGTGTATCCCGTACATCAATTTGGCCATTGTCTTATCCCTTTAGCTCCCTGAAACATAACACTGTGTAGGACTGTGATAATATGCACATCTATTATAATTAGAATCACCTTTGGTATCTTCTTTGGGTTGTTTAATGCCTAGAGCAGTTTTCAGTTGTTGGATGACCCAGGCCAAGATTTCTTTATAGCTGTCAATTCTGTTAGAAATATGTACACTTTAGAATTAAATCCTTCTTCTATAGAATATAAGTAACCTAACCCCCCCACCAAAAAATTCTGGTTCTTTTTATTAAAAACTTTCACACAAAGTGATTGTTGTTCACTTATACCCCCCCCCCCCCTGTGTGTGTCTCTTCTGTAATAATGTGTAGACTTTAAAATGAAATCTTATTCTAAAAGTACCTAACCCAATCCCAACAAAATGTTTTATTTTAAAAATTTAATACAAAGTGACTTTCGAGCACTGAACCCCCACTTTCCCCGACACCTTGTTGGGCTATCCAGAACCTAATTTACCTAACCTAATATCACCTGAAATTATTTTAAAATTAATTTAAATTAAGGTGGGATGGGGTTATCAGAAACCGACATTTTTTCTTTCAATATTTAATTGTGTACACATTCCTATGGCTAGAAGTAAGTTTTTCTAGGGATGCCAAAAGGTCAATTTCCTCTGCCTATATATCACATAGCACATTTTTACAAGAAAAACCTAATTATTGGTGGCGCAGCCAAATAAATCAGGGAAAACTCTTTAATCCGACAGTAAACAGAGCTGGATCTTTAAATGTGCCAGAGGTACAGCCACTAACCTAATAGCAATCTTTGTATCATATTGGCTAGGCGTGGCCACGGCTGTAAGCGATCTTTAAATCACAACCACTTTTGAATTTTCAGTAAAAATATGAAGAAATAAAATAATAAAAATAATAATAATACGTAAAAACTTCAAACATTTAAAAACCCATGTTTTATTGGCAGCACTGGCAGTAGGGACGGCTACGGCCATGGTCACGTCTATGGATACGTCTACAAATTTAAAGTTCCAGCTCTGATAATTATATTACTATTTTCTATTCCTATGAATAGAGTTTAAAGCTTTAAAGTTTCAAAAGACAAAATTATTGGCATTTCTTCACAAATTTAAATTTGGAGAGGATTAATCAATTTTTATTGATGTATGTTGTATCCTTGTATATATAGAGGAGTACAAGATTTGGGTGTAGGGGAGAGTCAACACCCTCTTAATAATTAGGGGAAGAACTAAATTTTCGGATCATGGAAAGAAAATGAAGAACCAAGCGGGTTTCGTCGTATTTTCACAGTAGCTTTTGATAGGTTATTTTAGGTTAGGTAAGTGTTAATGATTGTCCCGCAGGGTTAGGAAATTCACCCTGCAGGTTTAGAGCCTCCCGCAGGGGCTAGAAATAGGAGAAAGCTACTGTGAAAATACGACGAAACCCGCTACTGTGTTTTCTTTCCATGATCAAAATTTTCTTTTATCTAACTTCCTCGCACGCGCGCCTGTATTTTTCAAATAAAATTTATAAAATTTTGTATTTAATGTGTTATTTTCCTTGCGAACAAAATTGAATTCAAAATCTTTAGGTAGTTGGGAAGGTGGTACACCCCCGTTCTTAAACATCTCCGCCTCTCTTAATCCGATACCAATTAGATGGAGCACCAAGTGAACCTAAAAAAAGATAAAAATGGCAACTTCCATAAAAAGCGAAGCTTTGCAGTTCAGACGGACATACAGACATATTATTAAAGTAAAACAATAGGGAAGGGTTTAAAAAACTGTATGTTCCTACCCCGTGGACCCTGTACTTTCTTTTTAATTGGGTCTTTGAATATCAGCCAATAGAGTCACATATATTAATACAGCCAAGTTGCTACAAAAGAGAAAAAGCAATTTGATAGCAGGCGAAAAATATGCCCAACACTGGATCCAGGTATTTATCTGGATTATAAATCTATAATTAATACATTTATTCATTGACTAAATGCACTTTTAATATCAAAGAAACAGATTGTTTTTAACTATTAGTTCAGCCATTTAAGATATCTTAGCAGACACAGCTATCCTAGCATCTAGGGACTCTGTCTTTAAAGGGTTAAAATAGCCTAAAAATACAGGGAGTAAGGGAGGGGACAATGGGCAATTAATTCAATATAAGAGTTATCAAAGAAAGGGCATGAAATCCAGTTTAATCCAATAAATTTGTGGGAAATTATAAAGGGATTGTTAATTGAATATATTTCCATAGCGTCATGTAAAGTGAAATCACAACTTGTTTTTGATGAAATATATTGAGGTTTTATGGTGTGATTTTTATATTACAAGATTATTGGACCCGGCCAGCTGCTAGCAAGAATATGACTGCCCCTTTTTATTCTGTTTATTTCCCTTGCCCCCACCTCCCTTCTCCCCGTACGCTACATTCCAAACTAACACAACGAGTAGTTATTTCCCTTGCCCCCACTTCCCTTATCCCTTCTCCCCGTCTGCAATATTCGAAACATACACAACGAGTAGCGGCATTTCATGCGCAAGTCCCCAAACTCAGTCAGAAACTGCTAAATTTTTGCACATTCCCTTTAAGCCAGTACCCAAAGTCTGAGACTCCTAAAAATTGAATATTCGATCTATTGTCCCCTCCCTTACTCCCTGCTAAAAATATCACGAGCGGGACCTATGTGAAGATTCCCTAGAAAAGAGAACTCAATCAGTTCAGTAGTTATTGAGATCTTGAGCATCATACAAAAACCCTTACTACTTTATATAATAGGATAAGATTGACCAACCTGATTTTCAGAGAAGCATTTAGACTTGAGGTTATCTGCCCTGTCCACGACCTGTTTCAATAGGTAGAGCATAAGGTCGGACTGTAGCAGGTTCCAGATGCCAGCATACTGCAGCTTCAAACTTGGCATGACTGGAGGTGGTAATACCTGAATAAAATGGAGGTAATGAGGTGCGTGGTGGAATATTAGTTGAAGTGACACCCAAAACACAAACAACAGTTTAATTGTACGCACTTTGTCTAAAAGGTTGTTACTGTGCATTTTAATTAGTTGTGCCTCATAACATGTCAAGGCATTCCTCTTACTTTCACTATTAGTGTCACCCACCAGACATAGCAGTAGTAGAGTTCATTTTTACAATGACATTAATATTTCTTTTATAGAATTAGCCAAAATAAACAAGGTTTACTTTACCTCTTTTTGTTTAGCAGCCTTTAGCCTCGCTCTTTGCACGTTTTCAGCCTTGCTTTGGTCCTCTCTCGTATAGTGGTAGAAGAAGACATTGTACTCTGGGTAGAATTCCTCTTTCAGCTCATACACTCCCTGAATTAATATATATGTCACAAAGAAAGGAATGGCAAAAGAAAAATCAATGAGTTTTAAGTTATAGTACAAGGATAGTATAATTGTAGAAATATTATTGTAAATCCTCAATGATGATAAACAAAAATAACTCTTATGTATGTTAAAATTATTTCTTAAAAATTTAATAAAAGAATAATAGATTGTGTGTTTACCTTTCCCTTAGCCCCGCTGGGCTTCTTGAAGTTGGCCACCTGGTCTATCACACGTTCCAAACCGGTTTCTCTGTTCACGTTTTCAGCCAAAGCCTAAATGGTTGGTGGTTGATTAATTTGCTTTTCCCTATATCTATCACTGGCAGCTATGCCCCTAGAGGCACTTGTGGGTGGGGAGAGGGAGCGAGTCTACTTAAAATTTTAGTTTTTAAATCAAAAGTAATTTTTTAGGGGGGTATTTTTTGGGTGCGATTTATTTTGAGATGTGGACGTGTAAGAACCCGCCTAAAAAATAATTACAAACTTTCCTAGACATATAAAAAGCTTCAGTGTAAACTAGAATCATGTCGGCAGTTAAAACACCAATAAGCAAGACGTAAGAACAGACTTAACCAAGATTTATATTAACTTCGCTACTGAAAAAAAGCCTTACCGTATTAAGAGCAGAATTAGACATAGGCTCGATACAAAGCAACTGAACCACCTCTCTTCTTATAACATCTTGATCGGTGATATCACTGATGCCAGGAATATGTCTTTCTCCTTGAAATTAAAACAAGGATGATAACATCTTAAAAGTCATAGCTCAAACCAAATGCTATAATACAAGTACTAAATTCTGTAACACAATAACTGAGTTGGACGGTAAATTAATGTACAATGTACATCCCCTATGTTAATAAACAAAATCATCCCTTTGTAGACTAAATTATTGGTTGAAAGGTTAGGGCACTACTAGTGTCTAAAGAAAACGTGGTTATAAAGCTTTAGGTACCTATGTAATTTACAGTCCCATGTCCACTACCTGCGCAAAACCATAACTAAAAAACAACTTTCTAATCCGTTCTTCGACTTACTTTGCACTGCATGGTAAGAAAACCTAATTAAAATCATCCCCCCCCCCCCCCTCCAATTCTTATAATCATGGAACTTACCAACAATTGTGATGAGTAGGGAGAAAAATTCTTCCACCAACATAGTTGTTTGCTTCAGGGATTCATCCTCCTTCACTTCACAATTCTATGGGAATAGTTATTTCTCGCATTGTATTATAAAAAGCTTTCCGCGGAATTTTTAGCCCCGAAGTGCCGAAGGCACGGGCTAAAAAAACTGGTTTAATCTCATGACTGTACATCTTTATTTTCGTAGAAAGCTGGATAAAATTCGATGCTAGACACAGTTTTTTCGTATGGATGAGAACCGGTTCCTATCCACCAGATTCGAATGAATACGAGAAAAATGAATATCTTATTACTTGGATCCTACACCAGTTTTTCATGTTCTCTAGTAAGGTAAAGCTTGTAGCGGACTAAAATAACTACTCCACTCCCTCCCCTTCAAAGCCAATTACCTCCCCTCTTGCTGTAGAACGCACTGTTCAAAAAACGAGTTCCATGATAGCAAGCTAATTGACTACAATTTAATGTTATAATTTTTTTTGTAAAACATGAAACAAAAACAATTCGTCTAAAACGGCAAGAAAGTGTTTAATCAACAAAAAAAAGCTTTTATACGCAAAAACTCAGCATACTTATATTTTACAATTTCAAATATGTTCATAAGTAGCACAGCCAAAAAAAAACTTGAATTAAAGATAATAACATAAGAATAGTTATTTCTCGTATCGTATTATAAACGGCTTTTCGCGGATATAGAATGTTAGCTGGGTCGGCTCCTTCTACCGGTTAAGGTTGCCTGACTTTGGGGCACCCGTACGGGTACTTAGGCTGACTTTAGACTATAGATTCAAATGGTAACTGATAGTAGGATCGTATAAGGTCTCCGTAGACTACAAAACGACTTCTGTAGCTCATCTGTGGCCCAGTCGAGACCCGTTTTGTCAACCCGTTTTTTTAGCCCGTGCCTTCGGTACCTCGGGGCTAAAAAACTGGTTTTAATCTTATGATAGTACATTTTTATATTCGTAGAAAGCTGGATATAATACGATGCTAGACATAGTTTTTTCGTATGGATGAGAACCGGTTCCTATCCACCGGATTCGAATGAATACGAGAAAAAAATTCCCTTTTTGTTTTAGCGACATTGAAGAGAAAATGAAACAATAAGTTTTTCCGGCGTTTTTTGTTTGAATAGGGCAATGTTGTAAATAAACAACTTTTCCAAGATTATGCGAGGCAATTAATAATTTGTTATTTTAATCACAGTGACGGTCAGGAAGCGACGTAACGACACACAAAACTTGTATAGACGCTTCTATACTAACAAGTTCATATTACTTTTTGGGAAAGGACTTTTTTGCTTTGCTAGACTCGTAATTCACAAGAAATGCTAAAATGTCAATGAGTGATAAAAAAGAGGGGTGTGACTTTACTTCCGCTTATCACTATCTCAATATTGAATATAGAATCACTGGCGGAAACGCCTCTAAAGGCACTTGAAAAGAGTGGGACGGGGGTAGTAAAACATCCACTTCGTTTGAAGAAAATGTTTTTAAAGTTTTTTTTTTTTTGAGTGGGTGGGGAAGGTTAAGGTTAAGGTTAAAAGTTTATATACGGATTAGAAATGAATTTTTTAAAAACATAATAAAATTCCCATTTCCTTTTGATTCATAACGTAATTCATTTTGGGTTATATTTTGTATTTTTGCGATCATAAAAACATCAATCTAATTAAATATGTGGAAGAAATTGCACACCGACAAAAAGGTTAAATATGTATTTAGGCCAACTTGAGACTTGCACAAAAACTGTAAAAATTCAGTTCTTTTAATTATAATTCTTAGAGATAAATCTTCACAAAACCTTGGTAATTATTCCATCACTAGGGGTAGGGGAGTTGAAGTCGACTTTTACAATCGGTTTTAGTTTATTTTCAATTCAGGGGGGGGGGGGGAGGGTTGACTTTCAGAAATAGCTCGCAATCTATCTTTTAAGTATGGAGATATAATTCTACCTTAAAATAGTTATATAGCTTTCATGGATCTATGAGAAGCTTTTCTGTAAAGGAGAGCCATATTGGTTCAGCAGTTTTCTATATATCGTAAAAACAAAAACGCAAACTAAATAAAAAACTCACCTCATTTCCCCAATACTTGAGAAGGCTGACAAGACCAAACTTATGAATAAGCTGAATTAGAAACTGGTTTGGATCCACATTGGCAGCTGCCAGCTGTAACATCTGTATGTCCCGGTCGTACATCTCACCACGGCACCTTAAACAACACTTATTCATCACACAATCAATTAATGGAAAGGCTAGATCCTAAATATATTGATTGCACCTGTAGGATCAATCTAGCCATATTATTGGTTAGAAAGTGTCCCATGCACATCTTTGTACATGAGAGAAATTGGGTTTTCAGTCAGCTATAAATAGTCGAATTTCTACTAGATCCTACTAATTTAGCTTATAGCCTTCCAATTACTGTAGAGAACTATTAAAAATTATTTTTCAATAGGTGCTTTTGGCCAAAACAGGTTGAAATTCGAAGAAAAATGATCAAGTTACGAAAAATTTCTTATAGACTGACAAACTTTCTTCCAACTTCTTTGGCAGATAGACATCTAATATTGCTATATAATACAAATCTTGTAGGTATGATTTAACAGAAAAAATATCAATATAAGATGCGAAACTTTTAACAAATACAAACTTGGGATTATGCCACCAGTAGATCTGCTGCTGGATGGCGAATCCGTTCCTCCTCCACATTCCAGCATGGACTTGAGATACCATGACCAAAGTACGCATGGATATTTCGGCAATCTAGAAATAAAAATTGAGTCATTTTGCGGATGTTTTATTTTCTTTCATGCTTCCATATAACACAAAATTTAGAAAAGTAATAGTTAATTATGGCGAAATCGTATTTTAGATATTATCCTCGGTTCAGTAAAATGCAAATTTATATGATTAATAACAAGTTTGTTGGCTCCTCATGGCCGGTGCCCCAGGTGAACAAAATAGGGATTTATTTTATATCATTATTCAAGGATAAGCCTGATACGATATATGATTTTCCTGTATGGCTCAGAACCGGTTCTAATCCAGTGGAAATGAATGAAACTACCTGATCAAGTGAAGGTCTGTCACACTGCGACAACTCCCATCCGTCCCAAGTTAAGTCCCAGTTCTTCATGTGTAGGGCTAATCCTAATTTTTACAGGATTAGAATATTTAGCTTCATTGGGCAGACGGTTACAAGCAGAGTGGACAAAAAGAACTACGACATATTTTTGCTTTTCCTCATAGTGACTATCGAAAGCTAAAACCCCCTCCAATATGTTTTCTAATGAATTGAAAATAGGTAGGGGGGACAGTTTTATTCCTTTTTCCGAAGATAATAAACAAACAAATGAAAACTACCCTTCCATCTCTTATTTTCAAAATTAATTTTAAAAAGTTTTTACCTGCCAACAGCCTACACAGTGGGATATGCATTGATACCGGCTGGGTGGACACACAATACTTGATCACATTGGCCATCATGTTGGACTTGTCCCCCAGTCCCTCAATGCACACATCAACAGTCTCGTTTTGTTCCCCGTCCACCTCGAGCTGCAGACGCTTGAGTAACATCCGCATGGCCTTAATGTACACCACTCGGTCCAATGAGCACCATCTAAACGTAGTTTTATTGAGGCACAGCTTCTCAGTAACTGTGGTATGTCTGAATGAACCAATTTCCACCAAAATATCTAACTTTACAAACAACTGACACATGTAATGCTACTTTATAATCAAGGTAAATTTTTGGATGTAAAATATAAAAAATAGAGTAGATCTGAAATATTAGCATCAAGTAACGTCTATCCTATTATATAAAGTAGTAAGGTTTATTTTTGTCTGAAGCTTATAATGTCACTGACTACTTATTAGGTTTTTTTTTTATTTTCTGTAAGCCTAACTTAGGTCCTGTGAAGGTTTTAAGATATTTTAAAGCCCCTCTCTACCCCTTCCAAACAGAACCCCTAGATGCTAGGGGCGTAGCATCTAGAATTTATCAAAAGGAATGCATATGAATTCTATGGTTCCATTGGAATTCAGCCCACACGGGATTCAACCCACGGAATTCAGCCCAGCGGGATTCAACCCAACAGTATTCAGCCCACACGGGATTCAATCCACGGTATTCAGCCCACACGGGATTCAACCCACGGTATTCAGTCCATACGGGACTCAACCCACGGAATTCAGTCCATACGGGACTCAACCCAAGGAATTCAGTCCATACGGGACTCAACCCACGGAATTCAGTCCATATGGGACTCAACCCACAGAATTCAGTCCACACGGGATTCAACCCATTATATATGTAAAATTACCAGTTTGAAAAAAAATATTTTTTTTTTTAAAGAGAACAAAATTTTTAGAATTTTTTTTTTAAAAGTTTATGTAAATTTTTTTTATTTTTAGAAATTGTTTTATAAAATATGCTTTATAAAAAAATTTGAGAAAAAAGAATTATTTTCTAAAAATTTGTTTCTCAAATTTGAAGAAAAAAAATTATTTGTTTTTAAAACTGATAATTATATATATATATTGAGTTGAATTTCGTGTGGACTGAATTCTCAGTTTTAAAAACAAATAATTTTTTTTTCAAATTTAAGAAACAAATTTTTAGAAAATAATTTTTTTTTTCTCAAATTTTTTTATAAAGCATATTTTATAAAATAATTTCTACAGTAAAAAAAATTTACATAAACTTAAAACTTTTTTTTTCAATTTTCTAAAAATTTAGTTCTCAAATTTAAAAAAAAAATATTTTTGCAAACTGGTAATTTTAGATATATAATGGGTTGAATCCCATGTGGACTGAATTCCGTGGGTTGAGTCCCGTATGGACTGAATTCCGTGGGTTGAGTCCCGTATGGACTGAATTCCGTGGGTTGAGTCCCGTATGGACTGAATTCCGTGGGTTGAGTCCCATGTGGGCTGAATTCCGGGTGGGCTGAATCCCGTGGGTTGAATCCCGTGTGGGCTGAATACCGTTGGGTTGAATCCCGCTGGGCTGAATTCCGTGGGTTGAATCCCGTGTGGACTGAATTCCAATGGAACCGAATTCTATATCTCTCATAACACTTACTTTAGCACCAGGGTGATGATAGGAGCAAGCTTCATATGAAGTTTGAATCCATCCTCCCAATTTGGCTCAAACTCCAAGTGTTGGTTCACTTGTCTAAAAAGAAATAAATCCTTATATAAAAGTAACAGGATGTTTGTCTGTCTGACTAAGTTAACTAAAGGATATCGCTAACGGCTGAACCGATTTTGTTCTCCTTCACAGTGAAGCTTTCTCTATGTCAAGGGAACTATTTTTTTTTTTTTTTGGGGGGGGGGGAGGGAACGTACATCTACCCTAACCAGAGAAATCGCCCCTGGAAAAAATATTCCCCAAAATTTTTTCTTATTATATTTTTTCTCCACAAACTAAAATTGAAAGTGAAGGGTCGATTAACCCCCCCCCCCCACAGTGTTTTTTTTTGGCTAATTTGGGGATTTTTTAACTTTATGAGTCACAAATGCCAAAAAAAGCTTATTCTATGTAAAAATAAAGTTAAAACCTTTCATATACAGGTTATAGCTTATGTAATATAACATATTATATACATGTTATTGTAATTTTAATATGAAAAATGTCCCTAGAACTAATCTACTCATATGGTTAAAAATTCGAAATTTCTTATATCATTCTGTTAAAAAGAAAAAAAAATTTTAACATCGACTTAGACCTCAATTAAAACTTTTGGAGAGTTTTTAAGATGTACATATATGATTAATATGCATATTATATGCTTTCAATAAATAGTATACAGGGCTCGGCAGCTGCGCATCAGCTGTGACTAAGCTGTATATTTTAACCCATTTTGATGCTTTAAAAGATCTTTGATAAGAGGGATTGTCATACTTGGTTCAGGTTTGACCTTTTAGTTGATATTTAAAATTGTAAAAGGTTTGCCTGAGGTATACAGGCTGCCGAGCCCTTTTACAATGTCCTTAAAAATTATCCTGTAATTATTCAGTTTTTCAACAAATTTACTTACAATTCTCTTAAACTTTTATACATTTATGTTCTGATTATTTAGTTATGACAATTTATAAGTGTTAATGTTCGTTTGACCCACTGTTTCAGAGCTTCGCTTTGATGGATGTTGTCATCCTTGTTATTTTCAAATTTGAATAGTTGGATGGAGAGTTTAAGTAATACCTACAGTAAATGAATGTGGATTCATGGACTACTATTAAATTTAGAAATCAAGACCATTGAAAGGAAAGAACAATATAAATCAAGTATTTTAAACAAAGTTAATGGACTGACATAAAAAATAGTGGCTTATCAGTCAAATTTAATTTAAAAGTTTCAGAAATACAGAAAGGAAGACATACACACATTTATAAAAATTGAGCAGCTTTGTTCCTAAAACTATTTCATAATAATCATTGTATATGTTTTCAGAATATCCTATAATATAAAGTACTAAGCTTTTTTTGTGTGTAGCGAAGGATCTCACTCACCACTGAACCGATATGGTTCTTCTTTAGAGGGAGGCTTCTTATAGGATGGTTTTAGGCTATTTCATTTTAATAAATAAGCCTGGGTATTGTTTTAAGCTATTTTTCTGCCCTTCTATATCCCTTCGAATACCCTAGATGCTAGGGGCGCAGACGTTAGTTTTATATAGCGTAGATTACCATCAATGAGGTAAATCTTTACCCCCCTCCCCAAAAAAATCTGTCTATCTAAAATTACAGCAAAGCTTTTCTATAATTAGGGTCAGTCCGTACGTCCCTGCGTCCGTAACGTTAGCTTTTTCGTTAAAATAGGCATGTTAGAATTGTTCTAGTGATTCCTGTATTAGTTCTGTACGATTTGGAAAGCGTATCAACCCTATAATCATTACCAGAATGTCCATACGTTTATGTTGATTTTTAACTTATATTATAGTACAATATTATAAGCGAAGCATCTCTATAATCAATTCCTAACAATGTCCGTATACCCTTAAACAGTATTTTATATTTAAGAACTTTTGCAACAAATGTAGGCAAAATTTTGACAAGACTTATTTATATATATTTTACATATTCACTCTCTACAAGAGTTAATGTGCGTCTGCCACCCCGTTTCAGAGCTTTGCTTTTATGAATTTTGTCATCCTTGTTCAAATATAAATCAACTGGTTGTCAGACCATTACCGATAGACTGAAGGACTTCTGGATGCTTCTTAGTATGGTAATTAAGTCTTTTAAATAGCAGCCGAGAAATTCACGTTTTCCCTAATAATGTTTCTAACGGACAGATGTACCGACAGACGGACGTATCATTTACAGAATAGCTTCACTATTAAAAACGGAAAGGTAACCTTTAAAGATTAAATATGTGTGTTATTAAATTATATCAATTTTTAGTAGTTTGACTTCATAATGGTATTTAATTTATATTTATACAACTTCACAGTATCTATTTTCTAAGCTGGATTTCTCATTTGGGGCTACGAGTTGCCAAGAGTTATGAACTAATCTTGAATTATGAATACTTGAATTTAATCAGGGCCTAAATAACTTTTGGCAACTCGTAGCCCCAAGTGAGAAAAACCTTTAAACGTAAAAAATACATGTTATTTTAAGATGCAATATTAGGTGTTCTTGGATTTTAAATTACAGATTTATGACAACTTTTCTTATTTTTCTTTGCATTTTAAAGTAGAAACATCTGTATATATCAATGAAATATTGTTACATATCATTTAATCGAATTTTTACACCAATTTACTCAAGGAAAAGGTAGGAAAAGCAATGTATGATGATTTTAATGAAAAATTTTTTTTTTTTAAATATTCCTTTTACCACGTTCAGCAAAACGGCTGTATTTTGCCTAATTTTGTAGTATATAAAAAAATCTGTTGCATGGCAACTTTTGAATGGTAATACTAGCCCCTGGGACATTTAACTCAAAATTGAGGAAATTTAAAAAATGACCAAAAATCCCACTGTGCCCTACCCGTTCCATCCTCAAGTGCCCCTAGAGATATCTAGAGTTTCAATCCTTTTTAATAACAGGGCGTTTGATATTATATTTAATACTTTATTTATCCTCTTTGTTCCAACTTCTAATGGATATAGGTATAATCTAAAATAGTTTACAAAGTTGCTAAGAGGCGTAAGAGTCTTTAGAAATAATTCAGCTCTTTATTTTCTCCGAAATCAGCAAAAAAAGAGACTCTTATACAGACGAACTGTGTGTGGGTATGATAAGTAATGTCATTACCTGCACTGACGTGCAGGTCCATACCATGCATTGACTGAATAATATCCAGCAAGAAGGAATACCCATGTGTGTGTGTGTGTGTGTGTGTGTATGATAAGTAATGTAATTACCTGACGTGCAGGTCCATACCATGCATTGACTGAATAATATCCAGCAAGAATGAATACCCATGTGTGTGTGTGTGTAATTGTATGATGAGTAATGTAATTACCTGACGTGCAGGTCCATACCATGCATTGACTGAATAATATCCAGCAAAAAGGAATATTCATGTGTGTGTGTGTGTGTGTGTGTGTGTGTGTGTGTGTGTGTGTGCATTATAAGTAATGTAATTACCTGACATGCAAGTCCATACCATGCATTGACTGAATAATATCCAACAAGAAGGAATATCCAAGTGTGTGTGTGTGTGTATGATAAGTAATGTAATTACCTGACATGCAGGTCCATACCATGCATTGACTGAATAATATCCAGCAAGAAGGAATATCCATGTGTGTGTCTGTGTATGTGTGTGTGTGTATGATGAGTAATGTAATTACCTGACGTGCAGGTCCATACCATGCATTGACTGAATAATATCCAGGAAGAAGGAATACCCATGTGTGTGTGTGTGTGTGTGTGTGTGTGTGTGTGTATGATGAGTAATGTAATTACCTGACGTGCAGGTCCATACCATGCATTGACTGAATAATATCCAACAAGAAGGAATATCCATGTAGAAATCCACGTCTTTTCAAAACATATAATTATTAAAACATCATTTATTTAAGGAATTTTATTAAAATTGCAACATTATTAGGTTCATCGTAGGTCCCAAGGCTATAACATCCAACTATTTCAGACTACAACCCTTTTATTAAACGTCCTTTTCTGGAAGTTCTAAATGTGCATGGCAATGAGTAGCGGCTTCTTTGGGCTAATGCTTTCCCCCTTATCTTATTCTTTAAGTATAATTCATAACGTCTTGAATTATTAAGCGATCAGGGCCGAGGTTCGAACTTGTACACTACACAACGACGAGGTTGTATCTAATCCCTATTCCAAAGAAATAACACTATGGCTCAAACAACAACAAATTATTAAAATTTCTAATTATAATATGTTTTCCTGATGTCATCATTAAATGTTTCTGGCGGAACACTCAACAAATACTGCAAATCTAGAAAAAATGTAAATCTAAATCTTTTCACAGTGAATGTAAACCTTTAAATATTTAAGATATTTATTTGCTTCTTTAAATTGTGGTAGGTAATCTACTTACTAATCAGGCAGCATTTACCAACAACGGAACTAATTCGGAAAAAAATCACGAAACCCATACGTGATTTAAGCTGTAGCTGGGGGGCAAAACATACTAGAATTGACGACCTTTTAAACTGTGCCCCAAATATCATTTTCAATTTATTTCGCTTGTTGGCTATGCTTTATTCCTGCTATTGAGCTACCCCTTAATATGATATACAAAAAAATCAAGTAGCTAACTAAAGATTGACTGAATGTAACATGATACAATTACCTTTTTTTGAAGGAATATGTCAATAGAAGATGAATTTATCTTTTCCGCAGATTTACTAAAGAGGGTGGGAATGCCTATTAGTCGAGTGAACGCACAAAAATAAGTAAAAAACTTACCATGGCCCAGAACGTGGATAGCTCGTTTGAATGAATTCGGAGTCAAACGTTCAAATTCTAATTTTTTCTTTGCATTTAACCGTTGTTGGCACACGGAGATAAAAATGCGAAGTATCACAGACAAAACATCCTAAAAAGGATAAATGTAAAGTTGCTGCGCTACTAAAAACTTTGGAATCATGAAAAGAAAACAAAGTAGCGGGTTTGGTCGTATTTTCACAGTATTTTTCCTCCTATTTCCAGACCCTACGGGGCCTATTTCCTAACTCTGTGGGCCAATCATTAACATTTACCTAATTTAACCTAACCTATCAAAAGCTAATGTGAAAATGCGACGTAACCCGCTACTTCGTTTTCATACCATGATCTAAACATACTAAAGAACGCAGCTATCTAATTTGTAGTTGGAACATGTCACAAATGGTTAAAAGTGAAATGCTTTTTAAACCCTCTTTAAAAGTCACTATGATCCCACAAACAGAAAGATTACCTACCCAAGGGAAGTAAAGTTGTTGAAATGAAAAACTGGAGTGGCCTCTATTTTCTCGTTTTAAAAATTATTTTTGAATGGTTGGGTTTTCACAACATTATTAAAAGTAGTCAGTTTTTTTTGTTTGTTTGTCCGTTCAGATAGAAAACTTGTAGACTATTCTTTAAAAGCGAGGCTTTTCTGTAATTAGGGTCGGTCCATACGTCCGTCCGTCACAGAGAGTTAGCTTCGTTCGTTAATTTAGGCATGATGATGTTAGAATTGTCCTATAGATTTCAAACTTTGCATGGTGATTTCTTAGAAAGCGTAGCAACTCTATAATCATTACAAGAATGTCCGTACGTCCATTTTAAACATGTTGATTTTTTTACTTTTTTAACAACAAATTTCTATGTGATCTAATCATCCGATTGATCTGATTTTTAGTATGTTGATTCCTGGGACAACAAATTATATTGTTATAAGCGAAGCAACTCTATAATCAAGCCCTAAAAATGTAAGTATGTCCATAAACATTATCCTGTATCAAGCAGTTTTTCAACAAATTTACTTACAATTTTGCTTCCACTCTTATACATTTATATTCTGATTATTCAGTTCTGACACTATATAAGTGTTAATGTTCGTTTGTCCTACCGTTTAAGTGCTTCGCTTTTAAGGATGTTGTCATCCTTGTTTTAGATGTCATCCTTGTTTTAGATGTAATAATTGGTGTGGTTTTAAGCACTTTTCATGCCTTTTTTTTAGTTTAACACAGCCCTATAACAGAGCCCTTAGTTATAGAGCCATGCAGTCGCCTGATATAGAATTATAAATTTTATGGTGGCTAATTATCGGCTGGCTGACGGCTGATAATCAGCTGTTAAGCAAATGACTGTACCTGGTTGACTATAAGATTGTGTGCAATAGTTGGAACTGTGAAAATTTGAACAGAAAGACTTGTTATACTGAATGAAGCCTCGTGGTCATCCTACAACAAATGATAAATTATCTTTCATTTGCATGTCATTATATCTTGGGCACTATTTATCTTGGATTGGGGTAAATAGTTTATCTTACGTAAATAGTGATTTTCTCGTATCTCTTAACAAAATGTCGATGGTTTTGGAAAACTTCTTGAAAAAATGAAAAATATACCTACCAGAATACCTAATATACATTTAGGTAATATTTTTCATAAGTTTAACTTAAATAAATTCTCTGACGGAAGAATCATAATTCTTTGTGCAAATAGTTATAAATTATTGAAGACTAGTAAGCATTTTTCTATCCCTTTATGGTAGAACTAGAACTAGTACCTAGATAATCTTGGAAATTGAAATAGTGATATTATATAATACAAGTAAAATCCTGAAAATGTGTATACCTAAGGATGGAATATAACATTAATTTACCTAATAAAAATAACTTACCTCTATAAAATCTTTGACAATAGAAGCATAATTCTTTGTGAAGATAGTTGCAAATTCTTTCTTATTTACATTATCCATCAAAAGCACTGAAAAAAATACATAAAGATATATTTTAATTTTAACATTCTCTTGTAGAAGTGAATCAAGCAATAAAGAATTGGTCGTTTAATACTCTTAAAAAAGGTAGATATCTTACATGAATTGATTGCTAATTTCTTTACCAAATGTTCCCGGATGTGTAACAAAAATTTTCATATCTATAATTTCTATTAAACCATGTAAGACATTATTTTTCTGCACGAATGTTGCTATCTCACTTTAGATCTTGCTACCCTACCTTATACCTTGCTATCTCAGTTTCTATCTTTCTATCTTACTTTTTATCTATCTAGGTGTATTACTTTCTATCTTACTACCCTAGACTCCATCTTGCTACCTTACCTTTAACCTTGCTACCTTAATTTCTATCTTGCTAACTTACATTGTATCTTGCTATCTTACTTTCTGCTATCTCACTTTCTCACTTTTTTTCTTGTTACCTTACTAACTTATTTTTTATCTTGCTATCTTACTTGTTACTATCTCACTTTCTATTCTGCTAACTTACTCTCTATTTTTCTACCTTACATTCAATCAGGCTACCATACCTTTTCCTTTGCATATCTTAGTTCCTATCTTGCTACCTTATTTCCCATCTTATTGCCATGCTCTCTTTCCAACTTAGCTATTTTCGCTTACATAATAATCGTACTTCTGTAATACTGCGTCTGCCTAGAAAACTTATCTATCTAACTGTATACCCTAACTATTTGGCTCACCTGTAATTAGCAGATGATGTACAAAAGACCTCGCAGCCTTCCATAATACTGTGTCTGCCCGTAACAGTCCTAGAAAGTACAAAGTTTCACGATAGAAATTGTGAAACATGAGAAATAAAAACTCATTTTCTACATTATTATTTTAGCTAACAAAAGCAGAGTAAAAATATCTTTTCCTCTCTAGATCTTCCAAGTAATAACGTGCACGGGATTTTTCTTGAAGGGATGAAAAACGGCTAAGGCTGTGAGTTAGACCTTACAAATTTCCTTTTTAGGGGGGAAGTTTACACCCCCTCCCTAAAGCGCCCTCACGCCCCCTTGGATCTATCCTAGTAAAAACAACTTACATAATAAAGTTATTTTTGGGAAAATGAGTTTTGATACCAAATTATTTGCTCTACTATTGTTATATCTCGTTTCTATATATGATAAAAACAATAAATAAGAATATTACCTTCAAGAATGGAGGGCTGTTTCCTGGTGGCTACTACTTCGTGTTCCACTGAAAGACAATAGTGTTAGGTAATCCGTAGTAAAGCCTCACTGTATCAATAACCTCATCGCTTTACTTTTCCTTCACTGTAATGTTCTGACATAAAATTGACAGATATAAAGCGTTTTAAATCGATTTGAATAGTTCTTTTCCTTATTTATAATCTTCACTTAACCATTCTTAGTTATCAAACCTCTTTAGCAGCCAAGCTACTCTGAAAACTCCCTTTGTTTGTCCGTCAGTACGCAACACTATTCTATTATTTACCTAAAATTCTTGCAAATATAGTTCTGAGACCTTCACTTTCCTTTAAAGTTTTGTCGAGCCATTCAATTAGTCGCAGAGCAAAGGTCTAAAAAATATTTTATTAGCTGTTAAATAATACCTGTGAAATTTAAGTTTTTATCTAAATTTAAGAATGAAAATATTTCTCTATCTTATTTTAAAATGAAAAAATAATGAATGCATGTAAAAGTAAGTTTTTACCCCTTTTTCATATTATTTTAGGTAAATTAACCCAGAAATTCGTAGATTTTGAAAACTTTTAAAAATCAAAGTTTAAATAAAAACTTGCCTGATGCGCCACCACGTGACTGTGAACAACTTTTACCTAAAACAAATATCAAATTAGTAAGATGATTCCATAATACATAACTTTATACACATCTTCTTAGGCTGCTTACCAATCATTTATCTGAGTTTATTGTAACTAGCGGCTTCTCCCCTAGCCTCTAGGGGCTTTGCACCGAGAGTTAATTAAAAAAAAATATATTTCTGTTGCTGCCCCAGTACAAATTCGAAATTTTCAGGGAAAACATGGGGGGTGGGGTATTTTTTTGTTTTTTGGGGGGTTGTGGGGGTTCCATACCCCAAGAAAATAGCCTAAAACCACCACAGAACCAGTAGGTATATTCCCTGAAGAGTAGAATCCGACCGGTTCAGTGGTTACCGAGATCTTAAGGGACGGACGGACAGACATCATTCAACTTTGTATTATAGATAGTAATCTGAATTCAGAGATATATGATTGGAAGATGATCAATATTATTATATTTATATTTTACAGAGGTATCTTAAGAGATATGATGTACATCCCCAATGATAATAAACTTAAATAGGTACCCCTTGTGTATATGAAAATTATTGTTGAAAAATTTTCATATTACTACTTACTAGTTAGAAACCAAAAAATCACAATTATTTAGTAACTAAAGATTTGGATGAATAAATAAGATAACGGGGTGAGTACCAGTGTAATTTACAGTCTAATGTCCCCTCCCTCCACATACTAATCTTTTAAAATATTGGATGATATTAAATTATCTTTTATTAACCTATCCATGTAAAACTTACCAATAAAGGTTTACTTCGCCTACCAGTGATACGTTCAATATTTCTTTTTATTTCAGCACAGCCCTAAAATACAAAACAATGAATTATCCTAGAAAGCTTTAAATTCATATTATACCTTTAATTTTCTAAAAATTAAGTATAATTAAAGAAAATATAACCATCTTATTTATGCCGCAATTTGTCCTTTCATTTTACTTAAAAATCCCTTTCTTTAATAAAATGGCTAATACTTATTTCTCTCTTTATATTTTTTACATTTTCTCCTCTAAACTTAAGCAAACTGTATATAAATACTAAGCTATATGTATATTAGTCCTATATGATGCAAACACACACATACACACATCCTACTACTTATTAAATAGCAGACTAACAGAAATGTTACCTGATATTGACCACATTTGACAACACACCTTCCTTCTCTGTCTATCAAGGAAGCAAAACCAACAGCCTACGATAAATTTTAACTATATAGTACTGTAAACAGGAATCTAAAGGGATAAGACAATGGTTGATAAATTGATGTATATAGTATACCCTATGATGGTACAGAAAATTACCCCATCTGTAGATTACAATTTGTTATTGAAACATTTAGACACTCAACTTAATGAACCATCAAATCAAAATTCAATAAAATGTCCACAATTTTTAAGCGAACGAATAAGAAAACTTTGGGGACTAGTGTAATAAGCAGCCTATTGTCACCTCCCTAACTGATTGTAAATTGCATTCAGTTAATAAATATCTGGAGAAGCATGAGGCAAGTGTGTTTAATTTTTTATAAACAAACATTTCCTTAATTTGATAAATAAAAAAACTACTGAGTTTATTAATGTAAGTTCAAATACATTTCATGGAACTACAACTTTACTTTACCTTGTTTTTATCAATATCTAGAGTTCTCTGTAGTGTAGGAATAACTTCATCAAATGTGTGCACCTACAATAAAACAATTGATGTAAAAAAAGAACTAATACCTTGAAAAGCAATTTCTTGTAAGAAAAGACTTTATATCTAAAAGAACATACTATTATGTTATAAACGGGGTGGGAAAGACCTTAAGCCAAAAATATTCCTTGGACCTATCTGAAACTTCCATAAAAAAAACAAGAACTCAATCAGTTCATTAATTTGTGAGATTCTTACAAACAAACGAAAAATTCTGGGTATCATCAACATATATGGTCGAATGGCTAACAAATGATTAAAACATCAGAACGTTCACATAAAAGATCAGACATATTTCTATGATAATTTATTTATAATTATATTTCCTCTAAAGGACGATAAGATAGTTTCATGGAATCATAAATAGTACCTCATCATTGTAGAGGACAGTGGCATACATGTCTTCTACGTCCAGCAGTTCATCCAGTGTGTGCAGGGAATCCTGTGGGGTGTACTGCAGGTCTCCAGGTAGCTGAAATACAAAGGTTAGGTCACTAGAGGAAAAACTTTGAGGTGTACTGCAGGTCTCCAGGTAGCTGAAATACAAAGGTTAGGTCACTAGAGGAAAACCTTTGAGGTGTACTGCAGGTCTCCAGGTAGCTGAAATACAAAGGTTAGGTCACTATAGGAAAACCTGTGGGGTGTACTGCAGGTCTCCAGGTAGCTGAAATACAAAGGTTAGGTCACGTTATGGTCACGCAAGTATTGGAATTAATCACAGGTGCCAAAACAAAGTTTGCGAGTAAGGCTGTAAAGAAAAAGTATTGTTAGTCTCTATAAATTTAGTAACATTAGGTACATAGGTACTTAAGAACATTTGTGCAAACCATCTTTGCTTGTAATGACGTACAGACTACTATCATTAATAGAGTAGCTACGCTTATAACATGAAATAAATAAACAGTTTACCTTCATCATTGTGTCTAAAGTAAGCAACTCCACTGCGTACTTCAGAACAGCTGTGAAAACCAGTTTTGCCCGCAGCTGAAGGCCCAACGGAACTTTGGATACGGGATCTACACTTTCAACCTGAACATATAATGTCCTGTAAAATCTCAGAAAATGCTCAAAATCAAATATTTTTCTTGTAAAAGCGCTTGTTAATAAACATAAGTATAGGTAACTCAAAACTAAAGAAGGAATTCAGTAAAGAAAATACCTAAGGGTTGTAATATAAATGAATGGGAAATGATCTTAAAAGAATTTTCATTAAATAGGGCAGGAGGTACTTCTTGAAGTACTGGGGGATATTGACGTCCCTCCCCTTACCAGTCACCCTTCCTTCCAGGGATATGAAAGGTTTGCGTAGGACTAACTATCCTACCTGTAAAAATTCCAACAGTTACAGAAACCACCCACAAAACCTCAAACACTTATGGCTTTAACACAGCCAGAGGTGTGCATGAAACAAGAACTGTTGGAACTGATGCTCAGTTTACTGAGAATATGAAAGATGATGGTGAAATCCGAAAGGAAGCTATCAACTTGATGACAGGACCAATAAGTTCTAAGCAAAGCTGTAAGATAGGAACCTGGAATGTTAGAACAATGTATGAGTCAACTAAAACAGCCCAAGTAGTTAAAGAAATGACAAGTTACAATATCGGAATACTTGGAATTGCAGAATGTAGATGGACAGGACAAGGACAAACCACAACCAAAGATGGCCACCTAATACTTTATTCTGGTCATGAAAGTCAACATATGTATGGGGTTGCTATAATTATTCAAAAACGACATGTCAATTCACTAATAGACTGGAAACCTATATCAGACAGAATAATTAAGGCTAGATTCCAATCAAGGCACTGCAAGTTGACCCTTATCCAGTGCTATGCCCCAACAAATGACAAAAGTGAAGAAGTAAAACAAGAGTTTTATGATCAACTGCAATCAATCAGAAACTCAGTACCCAAACATGACATGTGTCTAGTTCTTGGAGATATGAATGCTAAAGTAGGAACTGACAGGACTGGAGTGGAAAATGCAATGGGACACTTTGGCATAGGTACAAGAAATGAAAATGGAGAACTTTTACTTGAATTCTGTTTAAATAATGATATGGTCGTAGGAGGTACATTATTCCAACACAAAAACATTCACAAATATACCTGGACAACACCTGATGGACAAACAAGAAACATGATTGACCATATTATGATCAATAGAAAATGGGTCAAGTCAATGCAAGACTGTAGGAGCTATAGAGGAGCCGACATATTCAGTGACCATGAACTAGTTGTCAGTAAGATTAAATTAAAGCTGAAGCGTACTGGCCATGATAAAAAGAGTGAGATTGGTAGACAATATGATTCTTCAAGATTAAAGGACCCAGTGATAAAGAATGAATTTGTCTTAAAACTCAGAAATAGATTTCAAGTCTTAGAGGACCTAAATGACGAGACTGAGATCACATGGACTTCAATTAAAGAAAACTTTCAATCTACTGCTAAGGAAATCCTAGGACACAAGAAACCAGAGAAAAAGGACTGGATCTCTGAAGAAACATGGAACAAAATAGAAGAGAGAAAGAAGCTTAAAAACAAAATTCATAATGCTCAACATTTGGCTGACATGGGCAATTTAAGAGCTGAATATACTGCTAAAGACAAAGAAGTCAAAAAGCGCACAAGGAAAGACAAGAGAGATTACATTGACAATATGGCTGAAAAGGCCCAGAGAGCAGCTGACTTCGGTAACATGAAAACAGTATACAACATAACCAAGCAATTAAGTGGCAAATATAACAAAAAGAGTGGTGAAACTATCAAGGCTAAAGATGGTAAATTACTCACTACAGAAAAAGAAGTTGCTGAAAGGTGGAAATCGCATTTTGAAGAAGTGTTGAACAGACCTGAACCTGAAATTACTGCTGAACCAGAACCAGGACATGAAATAGACATAGACACAAGACCACCAACTATTCAAGAAGTTAAAGCTGCTATACATAGTCTAAAGAATGACAAAGCACCTGGACCTGACTTGATAACTGCCGAAATGCTTAAGGCAGACATAGATCTTTCTGCTAGGACTCTGACTGATCTCTTTGATAAAATTTGGAGACAAGAAAAGATACCAACTGACTGGTCTAAAGGTATTATCATAAAACTACCTAAGAAGGGAGATTTGAACAATTGTGATAATTGGAGAGGAATTATGCTGCTTTCTATCCCAAGCAAGGTCCTATGTAAAGTTATTTTAAACAGAATTGATGAGAAAATTGACAATAAACTAAGAGAAGAACAAGCTGGATTCCGTGCTGGAAGAGGCTGTGTTGACCAAATTTTCACCCTTAGGACAGTTATTGAACAATGTGTTGAATTTAACAAGCCACTCCATGTAAATTTTGTTGATTTCTCTAAGGCCTTTGACTCCATACACAGACAAACACTCTGGAAAATACTAAGAAGTTATGGTATACCTGAAAAGATGATAATTATGATAACTAAATTTTATGACAACTTCCAAGCCTGTGTTTCAGTTGGAAACAATAAGACATCTGATTTCTTTAAAATAAGCACTGGAGTTAGACAGGGATGCATTTTATCACCTATTCTATTTATATTGGTCATTGACTGGGTGATGAAGAAAACCACAGAGGACAAAAAACGTGGTCTCCAGCTGGGCATACTAGGACACCTAGAAGATCTGGACTTTGCTGATGACCTGGCACTGATTTCAGAAACAATTAAACATCTACAAGCTAAGACAGATAGACTAGTCAAATACGCAGGACAAGTCGGGCTCTTTGTTAATGTCAAGAAGACTGAAATTATGAATATACCTACAAACCCTGATCAAACTATAACAATAAATGGTGAACAATTGAAACAAAGCAACAAATTCACCTATTTGGGGAGTGTTATCAGCAGTGAAAATGGCTCAAAAGCTGATGTTAAAACCAGGATTGATAAGGCTAGGGTTGCTTTCAACAGTCTACACAACGTTTGGAATTCAAAGAAACTTGCTCTGAAAACAAAAATCAGACTTTACAACAGTAATGTGAAATCAGTTCTTCTTTATGGAGCTGAATGCTGGAGAACTGTGAAAACTGAATCAAATCAACTTAATGCATTTCACAATAGCTGCCTAAGAAGAATTTGCAAAATATTCTGGCCAAACAAAATATCAAACATTGAGCTGTATGATAAGACCAAGTGCAATAGTATTGAAGCAGAAGTGAAATTTAAAAGACTAAGGTGGCTAGGACATGTGCTTAGAATGGAACAAAATAGGTTTCCAAAAAAGTGCTTACAATGGAACCCCACCACTGGTAAACGTAAACGGGGACAACCAAAAATGACCTGGCGTCGGAGCACTGAAAAGGACCTCTTTAATTTGGAATTAACATGGGGAGAAGCTGAAGCACTTGCCAAAAAAAGGAATTCATGGAGGAGCAGGGTGGCCGTATTCTCTGGACTCCACAGTCCAAAAGAGAGACGCGCCTGAACTGAACTGAAATTCAGGGGAAATTCTCTCCTCAAAGTAATATGAGTAAATTCTAAAATTAGAGGGATAAGAAATGTGTTCATATTAATTTAACCAACATTTATCTATCCCTGCCTACAATACCTGAGATGACGCCTCGTGTGTAGGGCAGGCGGGGAACTTTTTCCACGCCTCAACATCGCCGCAGTCACAGTATCCCCCGCCGTCACTGGTACTCATCTTGTATCTGTGCTCCACGTGCTTGGAATTCTATACATAATGTTTTTAAGTAGAAAAACAAAAATTATTTTCTGTTCGTTTCAGAATACAAACAGCTTTATAACTTATTGATGTCCACCAATAATGGTAGACAAAATTAACCCTTCTAAATTACTCTTAAATTAATGATTCAAAAGTTTAGACAATTTAAATTAAACCAAAATTATATAAAGTACTCAAAGTGTTTAAACCAATGAACAAGATAAAGTTGTTCTAAAACTTTGGGTACCAGTATAATTCCATATCCATACAATATCACCTTCCTTCCTAATAGAAACGTACACCTACCTTAAAACAGTCGAAGCAGAGTACACAAGTAGGGTCCAGAGCACAGTCTCTGCAAGTGTATGTGGGATCTCCAAATTTAAATACCTGAAGAATAATTGAGGTAATTTTTGAAGTATTATAAAAATAATTTACAAATGTCAGCGTTGAAAAAATCCTTCAATGAAAACAGCCCGTAATGTTGATGCTAATCTTTTCTAGTGCTCTGTTTAAAAATGTATTTTTATAAAGGATTGTCCGAATCGGTTTCGGAAATATTTTCCAAAATCCTATTTGGATGAATCCTGTGACAATCCGTATAGAATCTGAATCATTTTTTTCAGTCGAATTCAACCCCATAGGTACCACCTCAAGTGCTCCTAGAGGCCTATATGGGCGAAGCCGCTAGTTATTAATTCGATATCAAAACTTTAGTTTTAACCGTCGGAAAACATGGATTTAAAATAGTTTTAAAAAAAAGGTTTTATCCTTAATAAGAAGTACCTACATTAACCTAAACGATTTAGGTCATATGATTTTCATTGTATTTCAAGGTATTTTGTATGTTATGTTATAACTGTTATGTAAACATGTATTACTTTTTTGCTGACTTATAATTAGGTAATTTCCAAGGATGGAGGGAACAAGGCTTCTATATTTTTTTTTACAAAAGACAGAATTTTACGTGTATGCTTATTTGGGGAGGGGAAGAGATTTATTGAACATACATTATCCCATCCCTGGCACTTTTTTTCTGATAACCAAGCAAACAAAAAATATAAAAAAGGAAATATTTGTTTCCTCTTCTCTCTCTAATCAAAATAAGGGGGGGGGGCGGGGTTCTGACACATTTCCGTAAACCTAGTATATAGACTTTATCTTTGGACTGAGAGGATAGGTTATTAAAGATAAAATCATTCTTATATGGTGAATTTTCCAAAGTTTTAAGATTTTTTGGATAGGCCTCCAGGTTCCGGAGCTCCAGGCATCCAGGTGCTCTCTGTACAGGTAAAAAAAAATATTTTTTTTTAAAGAGTTAGAGGTCAACTTATAAAACAAAATATGCATCTTTTTGAATGTTATTTACATATTTGAAGAAAAAACATACATATTTTGTTTCATAAGCTGACATCTAACTCTTTTTAAAAATTTGATTTTTAATTTTTACCTGTACAGAGAGCACCTGGAGGCCTGGAGCTCCGGAACCTGGACGCCTATCCAAAAAATCTTAAAACTTGGGAAAATTCATCATATAAGAATGATTTTATCTTTAATAACCTATCCTCTCAGTCCAAAGATAATGCCTATATACCAGGTTTACGCAAATGTGTCAGAACCCCGCCCCCCCACCCCTTATTTTTTCATGAATTTAATTTTGAAAATTAATTCATAGACAAAAGCCTACCCATTAAGCTATGCTATGCCGAAAAAAATCCGTAAAATCCTTAATAACTAATTAGATGCGGTATTTCTATAAAAATGTATTTTACCTTAATTTTAAGAACGTAACATATTGTGCAATAGAACAAAGACAATTATTTTTTTTTTTGCCATGGATAGTGATACAGGGATAAATCAATTGCATTATAGAACAAATACCTCCTAAAGACACAAATGAAAACCAGTGTTTCTATAATTGAAAATATTTCAGGATGGAGAATGGGTAAATATTATTTTCATTAACCTATCCCTGTTTCCCTGACTTTTCTCTTGTTTTTCTTAGCATTTCTTCTATACGCAAATTAAAAAAATAAAACTTTTTTTGCGTTTTTTCATTGATAGATTTATACAGTATTTTACTCAGTCTATTTTACAATAAGAGAGGCACAATACCCTTTATTTAGTAGCAAAGCTACTCTTTGAACCCAAAAGTTCGTCTTTTCGAATGGTAGTTTCTCCAAAAGTGCCTACTCAAAAACAGGACCCTTTATCTAAGTTTTATAATAAATTGAAAACAAATGAGGGGGGCCGGGGGGGGGGGGGGGTTGCCTATTTGAGGTTTACTTAAGGTTGTATCAAATATTTTACCTTAACACATTGTGCAGGAGGATTATTGAAAGAAGTCAACATCTGGAAAACATGATTTGGATCTCCGTCGCACAAGAATCTCTCCAACACATCAAACAAATTTCTAAACAAAAATATACATAACTTGGGCATCAACTGATTGTTTTTATCTGTATCTATTTCAAATAGTTACTTTATTTCAGAAGGGGCGGGGGGGGGGGGGGTGCAGATTTCTTGGGAGAAGACAATGACTGTTAAGTTCACAGCCAGTTCTTCATCCAGAAGGAGTGGAGGGGTTGTGGTAAAGAGGGTGAAAGGGGGAATCGTTATTTTAGCCCGCCTCGTGTTTCACTTTATTAGAGAACATGAAAATCTGGTGTAAGATCCAAGTTATAATATATCCATTCATGTAAGGAAGAACTTCTGATATCTGACTATAGAGGAACATAAATATAGGTAAACAATGATAAAATATCTTCCATTTACCTATTCCTATATCTTTGGAAAGATTGGGTTTAAAATAATGCCAAGGTCGTAGCGGTCATGCGTCTTGCGTCATATTGGCAGGGTGACGCAAATTTTAGATCTCAGTTTTCGCCGTTTGATTTACTATTTTTCTCTATAAGATAAAAGCGATGCTTGCTAGATTATCTAATTCACTATAATATAAAGATAAATTTTTCTCAAATCGCCAAATCTGGGGTCTGAAATTTGCGTCACCCTTACAATCTGAAAGTGGGGAAGAGAATAAGGGATGGGGTAAAACCGGTTATCATAATGTTTTATCTTCTTGACTTTAAGTTAAACTCTATCTTTGTAAACACACATTAGGTAAGGGGGGGGGGGGGGTACTTACTTCTGTACATCATCCTCTTCAATATGCTCGAAAGGTTTTTGATAGTTCATGCTTGGGTCTGGACTAAAGAGTTTGGGCACAGTTTGCTTCCACCAGTCACGAAAATCTATAGCGGTCATATCACCCTGAAGAAAATAAATTTGAGGCCATTGTTTTGTAGGTCCCTAAGGCCATAAAAAAACACCTTCCCAACGACAAGCGTCTTACGTAACATTCGCGGGTTAATATGTGACATAGCAAAAATCACCGACAAATAAATACCTGTTTAAATTTATTATTCCACCATTGCAGACATTCTTGGGGGGAGGAGAAGACCCTTATGGAGCTCCCGGCCCCCACTGCAAACATATCCTCGTCCAAGGGAGAGGACATTTTAAGTTAAAAATTCTTTTTTTTATCTGAAAAAAACCACATTTTTTGTCAATATATGTATATACTAGCGGCTACGCCCCTAGAGGCCTCTAGTGGCACTTTAAATGTTTTTGTTTGTTAAAGTTAATTTTTTATGTACGATACCACCTTATTTGACGCTGAAGTCTCCCAGATTTTAAGAAAATTTTCAATTTTTTTTGTCATTTCTTTTGGGAGGGTGGTAGTACCCTCCCCCAAAATAGTTAAAAACCTTCCCAGGACATATGAGAATCTACCCTGTTAAGGAGAACCCGATCGGTTTAGCGGTTAGCGAGATCCTTCGGTACACACAGACAGACAAACATCCTGTTACTTTAGTATAAGGATTTATAAGGATATTTTGCACAAGGGGCATGATAAATTACTACGATTCAATCAGGTAAGGGAAAATAGAGAGGGGGGGGGGGGTATAAATCTCAAGAACCCTCTAACAAAATTGGAAGATATCTTGGACTTAAGCGTTTAGAGGCATGAACTAAATTTTTGTTTACAATTGTCAAAGTTTTCCAAGGAACTCTTTGACCTGGAAATTCTTGGACTTAATTTTTGAGTCATGGACAAACTTTTTACATGAGAAGTTAACCCTTCACCCGGCCACAAGCCCCACCGAGGGCAAAACCTAACTAAAATGAACCTAACCTTAGTTTTCTCAGGGAAGATTTAAGCTTTTAGAGGCTTGAACTAACTTATTTTTTAAATGTCAACCCTCTACCCCCTTGCTCGTTAGGGGCTTAAAAACCTACCAGATATGCATAAAAAACATCATTTATCTTTAAATATTTCAGGAACTGGCCCTTTTACCAAATGGTATATGGGGCAATAAACTAATCTTTTTTAAAGAAGAAAGTATATAATATATTGTTAACAGAGAAAACTTACTTGGTTCGTTAATCACACTTAACTTTTAGTTTGGCTTCGCTACATATGGATGTTGTATTGTCTTCCTTGTTTTCACAAACAAAAACACTTTAATTTTTCGTTCAAAGTCTTTAAACCCATTAAAAAGTAAATAAAATCCTAGCTAAACTAAATAATTATTCTGTTTCTAACTGCGCTATTCACTTAAAAATTTCATTACACAACATACAAAAAAACAGCTTCTCTAAGCAAAATTTTTAAAGAAAACTCTGATTTTCTTAATCATTTCTAATGACAGGGCTCGAACCGTGTACCTCTAGGCAGTTTCAAGCCAACTGCGTGGTAAATGAGCGAAGTCATATATACGGAAAAGTTCCATAATACTGCTTTGTTTCCTTATTTTCTTTCTTATTTCGCAATTTGCAATGACTCGAAAAGAAGTCTGCTTATGTTCGAATCTCTCTGCCCATAAGTTTTAAAAATCACTATAAGTTGGATCCTTAAAATACTCTGAGTTCCATTGTTATGTCAACAAAAATACAACTTTAGACCCCATGAAAAAGGGAAAGGAATGGGGGAAGGGATAGACGAAACTCTCTTCAAAAGTTGAATCCTTAAAAATACGGTTTTAAATTATATTTTATTAAAACTTTAACGAAAAATATTTTGTATTTGTGAACCAATTTTTAGAACTTATTTTATGAATAATTAAATTTTTTTTAACAAATTAAAAATGTAGTAAATATATTTAAGGATCAAACTTAAATCAGCTGATTTTAACAAAATATTTTGTTTTTATTTTCTCTTTTTTATGCAAAGCTTTATTTTAATTCGTTTGATAATACAAAATCAATAAAAAAAAGAATTTTCCTAATAAAATCTAATCCTTAAAATCAACTTTTACGCATAAAAAAAATATAAAAAATTCCCTTTTTGTTTTTCCAATAATAATTTGAAAGGTCGTCTGCTATTGAATGTAGGCGTAATTCAGAGGGGGGGACATAAAACAATATTTTAACAGTGCATTGGATAAAAAAATCAATATAGAAGCTTCTTTTCAATAATCTATGACTGAAACGTAAAGTATACGTATTTTTTCGGCTATTACTTAAGATATAAGAAATAAATTTTCATTTTAACAAAACTGTGTCTATTGTACAACTCTATAATCGCCTGGTTCGCCTGTCCGTCATCATGCTAATATATGTAGTAGAATTATTACCCTAAGGATTAATTAAACTAATTTATCTGTCCGTTTGTTAAGCATTTCTTGCCAGGTATGATATTTTTTGCTTCGCTTCATACGAGTAACATACCAATTGGAGTGAGGTTTTCTTGTTTCTTTGAGGGTTTTAGGCTATTCTAAATTAGAAATCCGGACTTGGTTCTAAGCGATTTTTTTGTACCTATACCTTCAAATAAAAAGTCATTCGACGCTAGGGCTTCATAGTTTTATCAAATAATATTTTTGTATCCCCCTCTTTTTAATAAACATAATACGCCCTTACAGCGACCTCATAAATTATTGCGGCATTTTTAGTAATTCTGCGCAACATTGATTTTCACCCTGTAAATATTAATTAAAAATAGACAATTTATTAGTCATATGAGCAAAAATTAATCAATATTTATTAATAAAAGTTAATTTATTAACATTATTTAGTTAATTTTCATTTAAAAAGACTCTTTTAAGTGATTATTTACGGCACAATATGTTTGTTATTAAACGAATATTTTTAGTCATGTGATACAAATTTTGACGCTTTTTTTGGCTGTTATGCGGTATTTTACAGTATTTCAAAGCTTTTTTAGCCTATTTTTGTGATCTATCATTGTTTTTGTTACTCCAAAAAATATAATTATGATCATTTCATTACAGAGACAAAATGATTAAACTACTTCTCTTCCTTCTTCCCCTTTGTTTTGCCCAGGTAAAGTGTATTTCCCCAGGGATCTACGGGGAAAAGTTAATGATCGATAAGTTGATGTACACCTTTTTTTTGTAGGCTATTATTGGATAAATAATTTGGACACTGTTAGCTTTATCACCCCCCGTTTAGATTTGATAAAAAAGTAAGTACCCGTAGTTTGTATCCAACACACGTACAATTTAAGGTCTCCTCCATCCCAATAGATTTCTTGCCTTGGTAATCTGCAAAAAGTTATCAAAATAATGAATTTCGGATATATAATATTAATTTGAAAAATACTTGGAACGGTAGCCGGCCAATATTTATTCATGAGGACAGTTATTTTGAATCCGTTGTTCAACTTAAATCCATTCATTACTAGTATAGGATAATTGTCAAACAATGTCCAAACATTCGTCCAAAATACCGTCTTTTTACAAAGTTAAGTAAAGGTATATTTTCATTAAAATAAATTTTTAGGACTTAAATTTTATTTAGAATCCTGATGAAGTTTTGGACGCTGCGGGTGTTTCCGAAGCCCCTAACCCCATAAATGCCATACGGACCACCACCACTACTACAACAACAGAGCTTGTATTGGAAAACATGGCCGGACCAACTAGATTCTATTATGAGAATGGAAATCTGCCTAAATTTCTTATGGAGGTATTCTTTTCTCAGAAGACAGAATCTTATTGTATCTTATGTATTATTGGTTTCAATTTTGCTTTTAAAGGAAGCTTTGAATTTCACCTACCCTTGAAGGACACCTGCCATATTCCATTGAAATGAATTTGACGAGAAAGTTAAGGTTAAGAATGAAAACTTGATATTCCATTCAGGGTTTCGGATCCGGATCCGCAAGGATCCGCATATTTTCGAGTCCAAGGATCCGGATCCGGATCCTTGGACTCAAAAAATGCGGAAAAAATGGAAAAATCTACCTAAATTTATATAAAATCTCAGACATTCTCTTGATGAGAGCCAATCTTTAAGGTTTAGGGTCAGATTTGAAAATTAAAAGTATTTTTGACTTCGAATTAAAGAATAAATATTTTTTGAAAAGTTTGGTAATTTTATTTTTATTGTCAAGGATCCGGATCCGCACTGACCAAATTTGGAGGATCCGGATCCGCAAAAAATCAATGCGGATCCGAAACCCTGATTTCATTATATAGTTGTGTGGATAGCTAACATATAAATCTTTTTATGACTTTTCATTACTTGTAAGTAGGGCATAGTGAGGGGTGTAGGTGAATCCTTTTCCCCCCTTAAAGAAGACTTCCTTTACCTTTATTCACCCCCTGATGACTTACACCTCCCTGTGCGCGCCACTTATTCAGATAATTCTATATAAAACAGACAACATTATGTAAACATTCCTTTTTCAGGTTGAAGGAGGGGGCATTGAGCTCACTGTATACAAGGACGGTGACGAGTGGGACAGGTTTATTCTGGACAAAGAGGCGTCTGGCGGAATTTCTGGTAGCAAAAACAAAATTTCTACTGATAATAATCAGTTCCAGGTAAAATTTTGCATGCAAGTCTATCCTTATTTTATAGAGTTTTATACCTTCTGTAGAGATTTTGCTTGTAGATAATTTTGTACCCATATCAGCTCTTTAAAATTGATTAAAGTAATTGAGAGATTTTCTGTAAAATTAACGTGGACTTCTTCAATGAACCGACTTGTATGTCAAAGTTTTAGTAGTAGGCTTACCGTACAAATATTCGTATCTCAGAATCATTCATTAAAAAAAGTTTTTTACTCAAATATCACAATACTCTTATTAAAGCAATACCTACCTAACTTTGAAATCGACAAATAATTTAAGACTCTCGCAATATTACGTTATTTTTTCACGATTCATCCGTCTTTCTTTATCCTTGGTTTCATTTAAGGTTGATATTGACTGGAAAAGCCAAACCTTTACTGGTCTGAAGAATCCCAGCAATACAATCCGAGGACTTCAGCTTGAGATGATTTTTGATGTGAAACACAACAGCTTTGTCCTTGTTGAGTTTAGGATTGTCAACTTAGAAAGTAAGATTTGATTGAAACAATTTATTCAAAGTACCAAACTTGAGATAATAAAGAACAGCTTTTATAAGTATGAAAACTTTATGAGGTAATCATTATCAATAGGCTAACATACTAAAGTGTCAAGATTACATTTGCAATTAAAATGACACGTATATTTGTCCTTAGTCTACTTATATTTGTTTAGATAACAGTTTCATCAAAAAATACGCGAAAAGTATCATGTTTTATTTGTAGATCGTTACGTTGTTGATCTGAACCCAGTTACCGGCCATGGGTATCATGTCAAAGCTCCTCTGGGACTCTCTTTCGGCTGCTTCACTCCCGGCATGTTTAAACCATCAGTAAGTAAAATACTTTTTTACTACTTTGTTGGTTTTACTACTTTGTTGGTTGTTATCCCTGAAAGTTCCTTGTTGAAATAAATGGGGGCTAGTTTTTTGTTTGTTTGTTTATTACTTTAGGTCAGGTTAGGTGTTGGATAGCCCCGACGGGTTAGGGTACCGCAGATATATATTGTATACACTACAGGGTTAAGCCCCTCCTCTTATTTTTTTTTAAACTCAGGTGAGGGGGGGGGGGAGAAACAAGTGCTCGACTAGCACTTTGTAGAAAAGGACCCTTTATTATTACATTTTATTAGACTAAACTTAAAAACTGGTTAATGCTACAACAAGAATCATCTTTGGATTGTAACATCCTTGTTAATTTTGCAGGGCAATGATACTGAGGTGGGCACCTCCGCTGGAATTACTCTGCCTGGCCTTCAACTCCAAGTTTATGATGTCCATCGTGGCAGGTATTATCAATAGACTTAATTCTTAACTAATATGTAAAGCTAAAGGATGTTCAATTATAACTTATCTTGTTTAAGCCAACGATTAGTAGCCTAATGATATATTATACACTTTACTATAAAGTGATGACAAAATATAACAAACTCTTTGATTGTAAGAACCTTGATCACTAGTCCCGTTTGTCTTAAGGAACAAGTATTTTTTTTGTCCAAGGTATATTGTAATTTAATGTATTTCTATTAATGCTTTCTTTTGAATATGGTAGTTGCTTTACCCTTAGCTTCTAGGGGAGTGCAAGGAAGTTCAGGAAAATAGCCTAAAATCATCCAAAGCTTACCAACTCGGACTAGCAATTTCCAGGAAATTAAGGTTTAGACAAAAAACACCCAATACTTTGTTATAGGATAAAATTATTTTTTAAAGGTTTGGACCTATCTGGGAGTGTGGAAATATGATCCCTATTGGTCTGTGGTGCGGTCTCCTTGTCACCCTTGGCTTTGCCCTCGTCTGTGCCTACGGATTCAGCATGTTGGCCAGTATCAATACTATGGACAGGAAAGATAGAAACATTATTTATTTAAAATATTAGCGCAGCTACTTAATTTGGGTTCGGCCGTTTGCCAGATTATAACATAGATTTTTTTTATCTTAGTAATTTATAAGTTGTTAGGTCATTGTATTGCTACTTATGGATTCAAATCGATTAAGCACTGCAGTTGTTATATACCTATTAAAGAGTAAAATAAATTAAATATGTTTCTTCTTCCAAAAACAGGTTTGATGACCCCAAAGGCCCCTGCATCTACGTACCACAAACTGATTAAATTCAACAAACATACCAACTTTAAAGAATAACAAAATATTTAAATTGAGAAATAAAAAAAATCTTCAAAATATTATGAGAAAAATATCCTAAAATGATCTCTTATGAAAAAAGCCAAATACCTATTAAAAATATGAAATTGAAACCTATCATATTTATCATATTACTTATCTTGCATTTAAAAACTATTGATCTCTCAATTTAGTCAAAATATAGTTCTAGTCAGTAGAAAGTCAATTTATATTATTGTTTTGTGATTAAATGTTATTTAGTTGTGTTTTTATTAGAGCTTATTTATTTATTATTACATGTTATGAATGTTATTTATATTGGTTTTAATGCTAAATTTTTTCGTTTAAAACCGTTATTTTGGAAGAAAACTATAAGTTTTCTATTGCGGCTTAATACTTAAACCATTCCCTTTATCGTATAGTATGACTGTATTATTAATATTTTATGAATAAAATTTTTGTTAGTTTATCTTTAAAATACTCAGTTTTAATTTTAATATTGTTAATATTTCTTAGAATTTTGTTAAAATTTATGTTTTTTTCTTCAGAATCAAGAAACGTATTAGAAAAATATACCTAAAAATACCAAAATATTGTATAATATTTATAAGCAACATATTTAATAAAAATGGCGGCAAACCGACCTTACACAGCGGCCTACGGGCACCAGCCGACATATTATGCAACGGCTCCAGCAGGTGCAGCCGCGCCGCCACCAGGAGCTGTGACGGCTACGCCTATTCCAGCCGCTACAACAGTTCCGTCTTATGCAGCAGGTAAGAATTCAAATATTTTTATAGTAATAAAATCAGAGAGAGAAGGGAAAATGGGCTGTTTATTACACTATTCCCCCAGGTTTTTTTATAACATTTTCTTATTTTTTGGCTTAACAACTTTAGGAACTTAAGCGAATTTGATTTGTTGGATCATTATGCTGAGTGTTCAAACGTTTCAACCACTGATTTTAGGCTACCAAAGTGGTATTTTGTGCCTTTGGAAGAGAAATAGCCTAAGACTAGAAAAAGATATTTTTCTTTCATTTTAAAAATCATTGTACAATATCCAAATATATAAAGTAGCATACTCTCATCCTTAGGCTTTAAATTTTTGAGTTTGGGTAATTATAGTAAATCTTGATTGGTCTGTCCAAACTAAAAATGTTAAATTTTTTAAACCAATACTTAGATTAGCACATTAATTTATCATTCATTGTCTTATCCCTGAGTTCCCTGGTGATCGTTTTTTCCTTTTTTCAGGGTATGACACATCCACAAGCTATAGCAACTATTATTATGATTCCAACAGCTACAATTATATTCAGTATCCTGCACAGGTAATAGATTTAGTATCCTAGATAGTCATTCATATACAACAATCAGTCAGATTTACAATAGATTTACTGTCCTAGATGGCCAATCAGACACAATAATCCGTCAGACTTCTAAAAGATTTAGTATCCTAGATAGTCAATCAAACACAACACCATCAGACTTCTAATATTCCTAATATCTTAGATGTTTAATCAAACACAACGATCTTTCAGACTTCCAATAGATTTAATATCCTAGATAGTCATTCAGGCACACAAATCCGCCAGTCTTCTAATAAATTTAGTATCCTAGATGATCAATCAGACACTACAATCCGTCAGATTTACAATAGATTTACTGTCCTAGATGGTCAATCAGACACAACAATCCGCCAGATTTACAATAGATTTATTATCCTAGATGGTAAATCAGACAACAATCCGTCAGACTTTTATTAGATTTAATATCCTAGATGGTCAATCAGAACAACAATCCGTCAAACTTGTAATATATTTAGTATCCTAGATGTTCAATCAGACACAAAAATCCGTCGTTCTAAGAGATTTATTGTCCTAAATGGTCAATCAGACAAAAAGATCTTTCAGATTTCTAATAGATTTAGTATCCTAGATGGTCATTCATATACAACAATCCGTCAGATTTACAATAGATTTACCGTTCTAGATGGTGAATCAGACACAAAAATCCGCCAGATTTACAATAGAGTTATTATCCTAGATGGCCGTCAAACTTATAATATACTTAGTATCCTAGATGGTAAATCAGACTACAATCTGTCCGACTTTTATTAGATTTAGTATCCTAGATGGCCAATGAGACACTTCAATCCGTCAGAATTCTATTTAATTTAGTACCCTGGATAGTAGATGGCCAATCAGACATAACAATCCGTCAGACTTCTAATAGGTTTATAATCCTAGATGGTCCATCTGACACAGTAGTATTAACAATAAGATCAATTTTAGACGGCAGCTGTAACAGCCACAGCTGTGCCAACTGCAGGTGTTCCAGTCAGTCAGTGGTCAGCCGCTCCGGCAGCTGTCAACAATACAACGGCTAGCTACAGCTCGCCAGCTGCAGGTGAACAGCTTATTCCGGAACATTACAGGGATGAGACAATAGAAAGTAATTTAAGTAGATATTTAGTGTGAAAATTATGGCTTAGTTTATAGATATTAGGGTGTATAGGTAAATGAGTCATAAATAGAGTAGGGACTAGTAGGGAGAATTCCTTAGCCAAAAACAAGCGCAACTCATACCATGCACAGTAAGAACATCTAGACGGATGGTCATGTAATCAAAAGGTTTGTTGTCTCCAGGACATTTGACCATTTAATTCTAAACTTCACTAGGTAACAGGATTTGGTTCAGAGATTCACCAAAATAGGACTTTGTGGTGTATGCCGTTCCTCTATAAGATTCTATGCTTTACATTAAAAATAACAACCTTTCAGGATTAATATACGGAGCCCCAGCCGGAACGGCCGCAACCGCTCACCATCTTCACCACAGACAGCCGCCAGCCGTAACAGCTGCGCCCCCAGCCATACACACGACTGCGGCTTATTCGACTCCAGCTGCAGGTACAGTACAAAGATAGAAAATTTTAGGATAGAATGTAGATGAAATGTGAAATTTTGCCTTTAGGATAAATATAACGAAAATCTCAGCTTATTTGGAAGGTAGAAAAAGAGCCTTATGCTTTGCAATTTTCAGTTTTATTGTTACATTGTCACATTTTGTTCCTTTATTTTTATTTGTTTCAAATTTCATTTCGACTCAATAATGATTTTGTTCCTAGAAAGTGATTATCAAACTTAAAATAAACTTTATATTTAGATCCTTGGAAGCCCGTGTCTATAGACTATACACAAACACACACAGGATATGCCAGGGGACGTGGTAGGGGGGCATCCCGTGGAGCTTCTACCCAGGTATACACATAGATAGATAGTTAGATACAGGGTACGACAGGGGACGAGGTAGGGGAGCATCCCATGGAGCTTCTACCTAGATATAACAGGATAAAGAATATGTGGTTGTGGGGGTGGGGGGACTACCCAGGTTTACAGTATGCACATTAATATATAAAGATAGATATATCTCATATAAATAATTTCATAGTTTGAAAAATAAATATCGCGTTAGATCTCTAGTTAAGTAGCATATGGATGATTAGATGATCTTTAATATGAGTTGATATATACCTACCGATGGTTGAACAGTTAGAAACTATATAAGTTATGAAATGTTTAATGGAGTATTGGATTGAGTTGATATTTCAATGGAAAAATGAGTCTAATTGTTAATTGCATATTCTACTATATATACTTTCAGCAACTATCTTGTTTAGGTTACAAATCAACCTGCCGGGTTTGGGGGAGGTTACACAGGAGCGCCAGGGGCTCCCTCCTCCCTCTCTAGTGCACTCCTGGCCTCTGCTGCTGGAGGCGCAGCCGGCGCGGCAGGTAAATTTACTGTAGACCATGGAACTTTTCCGTCAGTCAAAAAAAGAGAATAAAGATATTTAGATTCTATTCATGTACAATATATATATGTAACACTTTTTGTCTATACCTATAAAAATTCATTTTCTTAATAAAAATTTTGCTTCGCTCGGCTTCCCCACAGCACGGACACGTTATTGAATTAAATTTCAGCTTGCCTTTTTCCCTTGTCCAAATCTTTTCCTCCGGTAGCGTTCTATCCAGACTGTCGGGGGGGGGGGGGGGGTACTCAAATTTTCAAATTGATAAAAATTTTTGTAACAGGATAACGCCAAAATTTTAATTATAAAAAAGAAGTGCTTGAAATTAATCTACAACGTTCTCTCTCTTAATATTTACCAGCTGCAAAATGCATAATTAAGAATGGAAGAGAAATATTTCATTGCCTTATCCCTAGAATGTTGATTATTAGAATCTTTAACACTACATGAAACTTACTGCGGTGTTTCTTATAATTCTGTTGTTTACTCCATTTTGTTGTCAGGTGCAGGAGCTGGTGGAAATCAACTTGGTCGGGGTGGCCGTGGTGGGGGGAGGGGAGGTGGGCGTGGAGCAGGCCGTGGCGGCCTCAACAGAGGACCGCCAAAGCCTCAGGTGAATTAATTTTTAAACCTTGCAATAAATGTTACAATTTTATACCCAGAAGATATTTAATAGGAATAAGATTGGCCTTCAAATATTGTATTTCTTAGCCAAATTGCTACTCTACACTTGCAAATGTCCTTGTGTATTAAGATATATAAGTTTTCCGGAATTTTAAAGTTAGGGGGAGATTTGAAATCTGCATCAAATTTTAAGGATTTTTTATAAAATTCGTTTTTTCTATAATTCTTTATCTAACAGCGGAAATGCATTTTAAGTTCATTAATCTTGACCAATAGGACAGGTGGATTTTAAACTACCTGCGCTCTAATTGGTTGAATGATGTACGACATCCAATCAGAGCGTAGATTTTTTAAATCCACCAATCACAGATGCCAAAATTAATAAACTTAAAATGCATTTCCGCTTTTAGATAAAGAATTATAGAAAAAACGAATTTTATAAAAAATCCTTAAAATTTGATGCAGATTTCAAATCTCCCCCTAACTTTAAAATTCCGGAAAACTTATATATCTTATTGTGTATATCTAAATCGTTTTTTGGAATAAATTTCCTGATAAGTATCTATTTAGAACTAGACAGATTTTTAAAAAAATACTCTGGCAAAGAGCATAAAGTATATGACTGTTTGCATGTGATTCCGTTGGTAATGCTTTTGCCTTAATTAATACAAAATTTTATGTAATACTAATAACTATTTTTTTAGGTTTTACATTGTTCTAACATTGAGGACTTTATTAAGCAAGGGCTGAGGGGTCAACATCCTACTGGTTGGGTTCAGGAAAAGGTAATATATTTTTTTTATAGAAAACACACCCTCTTCCCCCGAGTATTACACATTTTTTGGGTTTCTTTAGGGGATGTAATCACCAATACTTTCAAGTTAAGGTATAATTCTTTTTATATTACTGATTGGGCATAGTATAAGCTAATGATTTTTTGTTCCCATAATCTTTAAAGTTTTGTTTCATTAGAAGATCTTTTTACTTTTTAGAAATGTTTCTTTTTATATAGCCTAGGCTCATCTTATTTTTATCCTTTGTTTTTAGGCCCGTAAGAACGGGTGGCACGTGGACGGCAAAGAGGGGCAGGGTGACAAGGGGTACACATATGATCTCATTATTGCTGAGCTATCCGCTAAGGGTATTGCCAGGAAGAAGAAGGATGCTAAAACTAACGCGTTCAGGTAAGTAGCGCAGCTATTCAATTAGGTACTAGGTTGTGTCGTGTCCGTCCATCTTATTCTTAGGCATTTGTTTTACAACTCATGCATTTAGTTATTTAGATCATAATAGACAGCTACTCTATAAGTAAGATGTTTTTGTTCGTACCTGCGTTATTGTAAAATCTATACGACTGTGTGTGTATTATGCTACTTATGGGCAGTATTGTCCTTGTCAGTAGATTTTAAAAATATTTCTTATTATTTTAGGCAAATGGCAGTGAAGCTTGCTATAAAATTGAATATCCTACCACCACAGGTAACATTAATTTCTTGGTTCAACGTATACAAGGGTTACACCATAAAAAAACTCCGTCAAATTCCTAAAAATAAACTCTCCAAACTTTGATGATCCCACGGCATAAGGGTAAACAATAGATTGTCGGGGAGGTGTCGGGTTCGAGTCAGGACAACACCATGTCAAACTATAGACGTTAAAAACTGTAACTACTGCTACCATGTCTTACACATGACATTAAAGTGATAGTAAGTGGAATGCTTTAGCCCATAAACAGGCGCAACTCAATGCCATGCAAAGTTCAAAATTCTACGAAAAGGTCGTGCAATCAAATAGTTGGTTGTAAGTTTGATGTTGTTAAATTATTATTCATATTGGGCTTTAGAGTATATATTTCATCGTATTACAAACTGAATTTCATGAAATTTTACAATAGATTCAACATTAAATTTGTTCTTTAAACTTACTAAAAGTTCTCATCATTCTATATTTTTTAAAGTTTGTCTGTTTCAATGTCTTTTTTTTGTTGAGCTTCGCTTTTATGAATTTCGTTATCCTTTATCTTTCAAGGGAGACGAAGAGCAGCTACAAAAGAAAATTGATCAAGCCATGGAAATGGATCATCAGGTATAATTCATTCATTTTTAATAGTTGAGCAAAAAAAAACCCCAACCCATAGAAAAAATAACCTCCCTTCCTTATTTTTAATTATTTTACACTTTGAGAGAAAGCACCAAGCACAAGGAAACTTTTGAGATAAACTTATTTAGGTAATAGGTAAGGAGTAAAATATTTTGCATTGACATATCCCTGTGACACGTGAGTAAAATTATTTTTATCCAAGATTGTTGTTGTATCTAAACCTGATGAGGAAAAGTCCCAAGTTGTAAAGAAGGAGCCTGTGGCAGCCACAGCGGCAGCTGCTGCTGCCATCCCACCCCCTGTTGTCACCACTGGACCCGTCAGTCTACCCTCAGAGGCCACTGAAATACCTAAGGTATGTATTTTTCTACAGGGTCGAGAATGCAACATCTTTCATGATAAAAATGGATGACAACGGACGGACAAAGAATATTATAAAAGAGATGCCTAATCTCATTGGTCAGAGAGATCATCAATCAAAATTCCGACGTCTGTCTCAAATAGTAACCGATAAAAAGTAGCTTGTTAAAATAAAAAGTAGCTTGTTAAAATAAAAATAAAAACATTAGGTACCATGGATTTTCTTCATGAGGTATAAGTTTAGACTTTTCAGAGTATTGGGAAAAAATTAAGAAATCACTAATCTTATAGCAATGTATATTGTATGTAGAATATACATGAAAATTATAAAAAAATGTTGTCAATTTAACTTGTTATTTCCCTTGTAATTTATTGGTTAGGTTGTTTATTCAGTATGAGAGTAGGGTATTGGGTAAAGGGGGGGAGGGAAGTATCTTTATTTTAGCCCGCTACGTGTAACACTTTATTAAGGAGAATGAAATCTGGTGTAAGATCTAAATAATATTAAATCGATTCTGACTCCTAACTCATTTATTGCTTATTACAGAGCATCTTTGAATTTTTCCAAAATTTTGAAATATCATGTCTATCCTAAAGTTTCATGTAATACATGTAAAATAAAAATATTTTGTTTTAGGAAATTCCGAAGTTGACCGACGAGGAGCTCTCCAGGTTACCTGGCAAGGCAGTTACACTTCTCATTGAGGCTCTTAGGCTTCAGGTAGTCCTACATTGATTGATTGATTGGTTTTTAAAAAGTGATTGATTCATTGTTTTCAAAAGTGATTGATTGATTGGTTTTTAAAAATTGATTGATTCATTGTTTTCAAAAGTGATTGATTGATTGTTTTTCAAAAGTGATTGATCAATCGATTGTTTTTCAAAAGTGATAGGTTGATAGTTTTTTTAAAAAGTGATTAATTGATTGTTTCTCAAAAGAGATTGATTGATTGTTTTTTTTAAAGTGATTGATTAATTGTTTTTTTTAAAGTAATTGGTTGTTTTCAATATTGATGGTCAATCTAAAAATCTTTATTGATTCGTTACATTTTATTTAGGCACTTTGTTTTTTTAATTGAATGATTATTAAATAGATTGCCGCGTTATTTTATATAGAAAATTGTATTAATCCATTGTTTTAGGGAAATATCCAACCCATCTTTACTAGTGTAAACGAGGAGCGTATGCCCAAACATGGCGGAGGAATGCCGCGCACTGAATTCACTTGCAAGGAAATTCATGCTTAATAAACTTAATACTAACAGAAAAAGATGTCAAATTCATTAAAGTATAATATGTCTAACTCATTTTCTTGATAATTTTCTCTAGTTTTGATATGAGCTTTACATTGCGTTAAGATATGAAATAGGCAATCATAGGATAACAGACGCGCATCCTGAACCGAAGCTTATTGCTTACTCACTTATATCTAAGGAAATGGTTGAATATGACAGAGGTGTCTTACTTTAATCAACCACCAGAAAGACCCTTAACAGTAAGAATACGCCACTTAAAAGCATGAATAACTAACAGGCCAAGTATATAATCCACGGAACTGTTTACTGCTATTTCGGCAAGGCATTCAACAAGAAGAGCGCCAAGGAGCAGGCCTCGGCATTCGCCTACTTGGGCTTTACCAAGAAAACATTCAAGGAGTACACAGGTCAAGAAGCTAAGGATCCTTTATTAAAGGTAGGTTATTTTTTTGTGTCCTTTATATTGTAGGAAAGATTATTTACGACTAATGAAAAATGGCAGCGCCTTATTAATATGTTTTATGATAACGTTGTAATATTACATACGAAGGCCTTGCAGCGCCGTATTACTAAGACTTATTTATGTCAAAGCAGTGCCGTTTAATATTGACTGAATTAAGTTAAAATAATACCTAATTAATTTGACGATTTTAAACAAAATAGCGCTGTATTACTTATGTTAAAGCAGAGCTGTATTAATTTGACTATTCGGATAAACCAGCGCCATATTAATATCTTTTATTCATTAGGACAAAGCAGCGCCGTGTATAATCTACACTCAGCAGCAGCCCATAACTGTGGTTGGTTCAGAACAGCATTCATATTCCTCAAAGATAAGCCTACCCGCTGGAGGAAAGAAAGAGGTAATTATTTTTAACTCAGCTTTTATTTTTATAACCTTACATCTAAGAAGTAAGAGAGAATTGTTTTGTTTTCCAAATACTGGTTTATAACAGGAGTTAGATGAAGGTAATGTATATGAAACAAAGTAGAACGATGACTGTTCGTCTGTTTGTAACCACTATACTGATTGGGTTCTGCTTTCGGGGAACATATTTATTTCAGGCTATTTTCGTGAGGCGTGTAAAAAGTTGTAGCAAAAATACATAGGCGTATATCAACAGATCACTTATTCTGCCTATTACAAATCATAATTTCTTAAAATTAAATTCCTTTTTAGGTGCCAGTAGCATCGGTAGCCCCAACTCCGCAGGCCACCTTCCAACAGGTGGCGGCGGGTGCCGTGGCAGCTGCCGCCCCTGCTACAGACACTCGTCACCTGAAGAGACCTGCCACTGGCGCTGGAGCACACTACGGCATGGCCAACAAATTCAGGTTTGTTGTTGTTACAATGGAAAGTGTAACGTGACCGCTTTCTATAGAAAAGGTCTAATCCTCGTCATATTAAAGACTAAAAAACAGTATGAACTTATTTTGCTGCTATTTTATTTACCCGACATTATTTTCAACAGTAATCAATTTTTTTAACATAAATCAGCGGTTACTCAATAAAATGTAATATTGTAACCTTCTGAAATTGTCAAAAGTTTGATCGTCTGTAAAGTTAAAAATAGGGCCGGAGATGCATGAGGAAAAGTGGACTATGAACGAACAAGAGCAAGTGATTTTAAGCACCTTCCAGCAGTGATTCTGAATGTTTTTTTTGTGAATATACTAGGGTTATGTTTAATATCGTTATATCAGTTTTTAAAAATTAAGTTTCACCATGGTTTTCTATGAATATAACTTTGAAATGTTAAGCATTTTTTGACGAAATATCATCAAATATTTTGTTTAGTTCAAAAGTTTAAATAAAATAACACTCCACAACATAATCAAATGCTGTAAATTACGAAAGCACACTAATGAAACTGTTGACAATATTACAAGTTACCATTCCTTTTTCTGAAATAACATTGTTTATTGAAAAAGTTTACTTTTGTTTCTTAGCAGTTTGAACTCGACAAAACATTTGATGATATTTGGTTTAAAAATACCTAACATTTTAAAGTTTTTTCATATAAAACCATGGTAAACTTAATTTTTAAATTAATATAACGATATTAAACATAACCCTTGTATATTCACAAAAAAAAGAATCACTGCTGGAGTGGAAGGTGCTTAAAATCACTTGCTCCTGTTTGTGCATAGTCCCCTTTTTCCAAAAAAATATAATTGTGAGGTCATGAATAATAGTAAGTTAGGTAGAAACTACTACAAATAACATTTTTTTATTTTTTTTCAGGAAATATTAAGCTGTTTGAAAGCTAAGAACTGGAAGTTAAAAAATTTAGTACAGTGCTTTTAATAGTACAGTGGATTACAATTAAACTAAGTAAAAGGGAAACATATATAGTTGTTTTTATAAGTGGTGCACACCCTAACCATACCATGCTGTTTTTTTAAGAAGAAAAAAATCCTGCAAAGATTTTTCATTTAAAAAATTTACCTAAACAAGTTACATAAAGCTACTTGGATCACTATTCTTTAAAGTTAATATTAAATAGAGGTTGGTTCTTTAAAAAAATCTTTGGATTAATTACGGGGTTGCCGTAGCCACACTATAAAGAGTATTTTTCTTTACTTACAACTTTAACGTTTGATGATGTTATACACAAATAATTTTATACATTGACATTGACCTGACCATCCAATATCTGATTCTTAGATTTTTAAAAAAGAACCCAACGCAGATTTTTTCATAGTCAACAAGTTTTTAAAGTATTAAGGGGGGGGGGGGGGAGTTTTGACACATTTGCGTAAGCCTGGTACCTAGGCATTATCTTTGGACTGAGAGGATAGGTTATTAAAGATAAAATCATTCTTATATGATGAATTTCACGAAGTTTTAAGATGTTTTGGATAAACCTCCAGGTTCCGGAGCTGCAGGCCTTCAGGTGGTCTCTGTACAAGTAAAAAAAAATTTTTTTTAAGTTACAGGTAAAACAAAATATACATCTTTTTTAATATTATTCACATATTTGAAGAAAAAGGATGCATATTTTGTTTTATAAGTAGATTTGTAACTTTAAATTTTTTTTTTCATTTTTACCTGTACAGAGACCACCTTGAGGCCTGCAGCTCCGGAACCTGGAGGTCTATCCAAAAAATCTTAAAACTTCGTGAAATTCATCATATAAGAATGATTTTATCTTTAATAACCTATCCTCTCAGTCCAAAGATAAAGCCTAGGTACCAGGTTTACGCAAATGTGTCAAAACTCCCCCCCCCCCCTTAATATAAGTTCAGTACACCATGCTTTTGATTTATTTAGAAATAAAACATTTTCTGCATATTTTATCTTATTTAATATTAGATAAAAATGATTTCCCCTGTTTTACTACATTAACTAAGATTCATTGTAGTCATACTTTTATCTCAATTTTTTTTTTATTTCTTTACATTGAGTTTTAAGCCATTTAACAAATTATAGATAGAAAATCAATTTTCCCTTAGACTAGCATTTTATTATCATTTTATCTTAATATAAAAGGACAAGGGATACAGGGATAGGGAAATAAAGATAAAGTAATCTTTCTCCAAAAACTGCAAAGAAAGTTTTTTTTCAATTGGTAAGATTAATCTAACCTTCATTGAATTATCCCTGTATCACCAAAGAGGATAGATATCATTAAACTATTACATGACAGTTGCTTATAAATTAAGTAGATAATTGGATGCTAAAAAATGAATAATAATCAATTCTAATTTTAAATTATAAATAACTTAACTTTTAACATTAATTACCTATACAATACATGGATAAAAAATCAAAGATTTTTTTTAAAGGGGTAGTTGCACAAAGTGCATTTAAACTTGAATTTAGTGAACTGCATATTTTTTTCTTTTCAATAGTTTAAACTACATCTATAGGACATATATGTTTGAAAGAATTTCAATTTTCTACCAGATAGTATTAAATACATCATATTTATTGGATATATGCAACATAAATGGCTGTCCTGTTTTCACAAAAACAGCGTGCTGACTATTTTGTAGGTGCCTAAATGATTGCTATTTATTATAATACAAAATTATACATGTTAGGTGGTATTTTTGTAACTTATGCTTTCTATCAAACTTTTTTGATGCACTTCGTGCAACTATCCCTTTCTTCTTTTTTGCTGTACAATTTTTAAAATTATTTAGAATTTGTACAATACTAATAGCTACCTACCATTTTCCAATAATTTAATTGGTTGTGCAATTTTGAAGTTTTTATGCTTCATAATAAATTATGAAACATCATTTTTTGATTAAATAAACAACCCAATGAACTTAAATTTGTTAAGAAATTTTGTAAAAAATATGAACAGTTTTGTTGTTAAGTGTTATATAATAATGTTTGTTATGTTATATTATTTTTTATAACAAGTGTAACTAAATTAATATGAATTATCATTACCTATTTCTTTTAAATTCAAATTCTTCATATGAGGTATTTTTTTTACTTTTTCTTAATTTACCTTTTAGTCTTATTTTTATCTAAAAAATAGTAGATTTTGCAATTAAGATATTTTTATTTAACTTTTTAAATTCATCTTTAATTTTAACAAAGTCGTCTTCATTTTCTAAATAAGTCGTATTTATAATTAACTCCATATTGTATTACATGTCGTCTATTATCTCGACTGTTGTTGTGCACTTCAAGTTTTTTCAGACAAAAAATGCGCAATAATTTGAATTAAATGCTCAAAAAAATGTGGACCACCGATTGATTTTTTTATTTTTGTAATTTGTTTTTGAAATATTGTTCTAATATGGGAGGGTACGCTTCTGTCCAGTTGAATCTTGAGAACAGAGATGCACTTTTTTCTCTACAAGATAAGGTAGGAAATATCTTCATATTAGACAAGTAACTTTGCATTTATTGACATATAATAAAAAGAAGGCTTTAATAGGTATTCAAAGGGGTAGTTTCACGAAATGCATTTGAACTTTATTTAGTGAACCGCATATTTTTTCCTGGTTAAATGGTTAAACTGCATTTATATGGCATATAATTGAAAGAATTTCAATTTTCTACCACGTAGTTTTTAAAATATCAATACTTGAAAATCGTCTTTTTAAATTGCATATATTACAAAAAGACGATTTTCAAGTCTTGATATTTTCAAAACTACGTGGTAGAAAATTGAAATCCTTTCAAATATATGCCATATAAATATAGTTTAACCCATTAACTAGTAAAAAATATGAAGTTCACTAAATTACGTTCAAACGTATTTCGTGAAACTACCCCTTTACCTTTTGATTTTTATGGAGGTTAAGTATAGGATAAGGTGATAAGTTAAATAATAACTTATTGCCAACAAAGGACTAATATGAAGCTTCTATAAAAAGCAAGAAAAGAACCAATATTCCCTTAGTTAGTTTTTTTTCATATAAACAGACTGACAACATCTTTTTAATTTAAAGATTAGGATGTTTTGTTTATGTATTTTAGCTTAAGATTAAGACAAAAAAGATAGTTTACATTAAGTTAGATATATGTTTCATACTACCTAATAGTACTAATATGATATTTCTTAAATTCTAGTTTTATCATACACAAATAATTTAGGTAACCCCCGAAGATTATTACAACCACTGCACTAAAACAGTACCTGCGGGGAGCAAAACAGCCCTTGTACCTTCTGAACTCACAGCTAAGGTAAAAATTCTTCTGTAATTTATTTATGAAAAAGTGAACCTAAAGAAAATACCAACAGCTGTATTTTTCTAAAGACTAAAAGTTTAGGTAGTATTCATGTTATTTTTTTTATATTTGTAACATTTAAAACCTTTTATTGTTTATAAAGTCAAATGTGAACAAAATAACATTTCAGGAAAATGGTTATTTAGATGTCTTATCGCTGCCCCTATTCTTAAAACCTTAATTTTTAGGTAAGCCTGTATCAACGAGTTGATCTGAGCTACCAGAGTATAGGAGAGTTACCGCCCAGCATCCCACTGACACTGCCCCACCTCACCTGTTTGTATGTGTCGCACAACAAGCTGACCGCGCTACCTGCCTCCATTCATGGCTTTTTGCATTTACAGGTCAGTGTTTTACATTATATAGATTTCTATTAAAAAAAACAGGTAGTTTTTAGGAAGATCAGTTGAAATTATCACAAATCCATTATTTTTATTTTTAAATTCTAATTTTTAATTCTATTAGTGCAAACTTTTAAAGCTTTTAACGGTAATAAATGGATACCTATAGATTTCAGGGATAAGGGATGGGAAACCTGACCGAAAATTAGGTCTCAGCCTCCTTTTTAAAGTGATGGGGCAACTTTTCTTTTTTGCCTGTAAAATCAACTCATTGCCTCCAGCTGTAGGCCAATATCCAATAGCCTGAAACTTGCTTTTAGCATTAACCAATTAATTAATAACCAACGCTGCCTCCAGTTCCTTATTGGCTGAATTAATTAAAAAAACATAATTTTATGCTATTAGAATGACAACAATGGAAATTTTCTGCTATCAGAATGACAACAATATATATGACGTTCAATCACATCAACTTATTATTAAATCTACACATTAATAAATGTCCATATAGCAAAACATAAACAGAGAGATCGTTTTTTTAAGACTGAGTAGGATTCAACATTTTATACTTTAGAACAATGTGAAAAACTCATGTCTTTAGACAATTTAAAAGTAATATTTCATGTGGAATTGATAACCCACCTAAATGATTACAAATACAAAACTAGTTCAATATGTAAATAAAAGTGTACTGTGTTTTGTTAAAAAAAAATTTCATTAATTTTGGTAAAAATTATTGCACACTTAATTGAACATTTCTGTTAATTTTTGACGTAAAATTAAAATTTTTAAAAATCCTAATTTATATGTGTGCTATGGAACAATTAGTTGATAGAATGTTACCCATGTACTTATTCAATTCTACTTAATTTATTTATTAAAGCTGGGGGGCTAAAGCGGTGTTTATTTCTATATACGAATTTTGGGGTTAAGTAGATCCCCCCTTAAAATGTTTGAAAATAAATCAGATTTAACCATCTCAAAAAAACTTTTTTTTTAAATGGGGGGGGGGTGGCGAAGTAATGACCATCTTAACGTGATTCTATCTAAAGCCACTAATATATTGGTTCTCTGAAAAGTTTTTATTATATTTTATGCTAGGTGGAATCAACTACCTGAATTCTATTCTATACTTTTTTTTCTTTGCATTCATATAATAGCTATTTCATCATTGTTCATAGTTTTCAAATCTAACTACTGCGTCATCCCGTAACTGGTTTTTTAGGCCTAGTTGGAAAATAGGCCTGGAATAATATTTTCTTACGTTTCCTGTCCCTTATCCCTGATAGATTTTATTAAAAAAAACGATTAATTCATTTGGTTTAACAGTAAATAACATGACTCTAGAGCTTATATTAGAGCTTACTAATGCCTGTTTATAGGGAAGCTATGTATTAAGTTTCCTAGGATATTATTTTACTGGATCTCTTAATTTACGTTAATTTTTTTTTTAATTTACGTAACATCCTATATAAGATTGATATTTTAGGATCTAGATGTAAGTCACAATAATATAAGTGAACTCCCTGAGACCTTCACAGCTCTAAATAATCTCAAGAAATTGGACATCTCTCATAATTGTCTTGGGTAAGCAATTAGAATTTGGTTCTTAATTTCTTTAAAGTTACAATAGAACTATACTAAACAAACATTTACTTTTAGGTATGGGAAAGGCCAATAAAAAATTGGCTTTAAATGGATGCCCTCTAGAGTTCCATAAATTAAAAGAAAAAAAGTTTCAAACTCATCGGCTGCATCTTAATTGTCCTGCGTTTTTTGTCTTTTTACTTTTTGAAGAATCCCCACCTAACGAAAACTCTATATATCATTTTTTCACATAGGTAATTTTAACATAGATTAAGAGCAACACCCCCCCCCCCCCCCCCCTCCTTTCATATGAAGTAATTTGAAACTTTATGTTAAGTCAATTAGATGAATAATTTTTTTTATGATAAATTCACTAAGTGAAAAAGTCTTTGATACTTCCCAGCTATTTATTGAAATATATTTCGGTGGACATTGCACCCTCATCAGTCTAAATGACATAAATCATATTAATTTAATTTACATATTAAAAGATAGGTAAAAATAAAGAAATTTGTAGATTTATAAAGGCAGAAAATGTTGCTAAAAAAAAGAAGAAAATAATATGATCAACCTTGAGTTTAGTTGGATGTTAAAAGTAAACTGGAAGGGATTTTTTTAGCAAGAGACAATATCAGCAGGGGGGGGGGGTGTTTAAAATACATTGATATACATGAATTTTAATATTTAACATTTTTATATGAAAAAAACTATTTTCTTTTTTTATTAAATTATCATTCAAAATTAAAGCTTACTTTTATAGATGAAGTATTTAGGATTAGGTTATGTTGCATAGATACTGTAGAATAAAATTAGTGTTTAGAAGTCAAGCTTTTATACATTTTAGGTTATTTTGAAAAAAACTATTTTATATATGGGAGTAAGCTATCATTTACTATATCTATTATAGTACTCCAAAGATTTTTAAAGAAGTAAATGTTTATACATAATTATGATAATAAAAATTTTTCTTATAAGTTTAGGTCTTGTAAAATAAAAAAATTTTTAATTGCTATTAGCTATCATTTACTATATCCGTTATATTGACAAAAGATTTGTATTTAACCCTTAACGGTCGGGGGGGGGGGCGTTGAACGCCCCCCCATCCGGTTTTTTCTATCTCATTTTCTGTGTGTGAAAGATGAAGAGCCCAAACTGCTTGACTTTTTAAGTATGGGTATGACACATAACTGAGAGTTGGAATTTATTGAATATCTCCATCCTGGCGGGCACAGGATGCCAGCAAACCTGGCAGGGTCATCCAGGTAAAGAGCAAAATTTTTTTTTTGACTAAAACAAAGCATTTTATCATACCAAAATACTAAAAAATCCTCTAGTAGTACATCCTTATATGAAATACAGGTGTTCAAGTCACTTTCAGGTTCCAGGTATGATCCTGCAGGTCCTGATCCTCCAGGTCTCCAGAAATCTTTAAAAGGCTCCTGTGGCCGCAATTTTTGACTTAGAGACTTCAAATTTTAAACTTAAGCTTTTCTTACATGTCTACATAACGTATTAAAATTTCATGAAGATCTGCCGCCGTTTTCCCGCCGACCGCCGACTGCGGCGGCTGGCAGCTGCCAAGTACAGCTGCGGCCGCTGAAATTTATATTTTGATATTTCTAATGTAAAATTTACAAAAAGATAAACATTTTCTGGAAAAAAATTTTTCTTCTAGCTTCAAAAATAAGAAAATTACAGCCGTTTGAAATTTTTAAGTAAAAAAGGACCTAAAAACAAATGTTGTTAAATAAAAGGGTGAAGGAAGCGAAAATTGACTTAGACTTATAAAAGGTCGGAAATTCATTATGAAACAGGGGACTTGCACAAAAAAAATTAGCCCTCTAGCTCTTATAGGAACTGAGATAATAAGGGGGGGCGTTGAACGCCCCCCCCCCGACTGATTAAGGTGCGGCAAGGGGCCCGACTGTAAAGGGTTAAGAGTTAAACTGTTTATATATTATTATTGATAATCAAAAAAAAACATTTAAAAAAAGTTAAGATTGACTTTACCAATTATTTTTTGCAGTTCGTTACCCGTAAACATTGACTCAATGGCCGCTTTGGAAAAGATAAATTTAAGTCACAACTGCTTGGAACATTTACCCATTGCCATGGGCAACCTACCAAAACTGAGGTTGGTGTTATTTTGTTATTAGCAGCGGAGCTTCTATATAACTAGGATTTATCTGTTGTTACGTCTGTCATAGTCGATTACGATGTTAAATGTTCAATCTATTCATTGTATTTTTTCCCAGTTATTTCGAAGATTACTTAATTGCAATGGCAATATTTTCTAGGATAGCATGTAAATGCGCAAAAAAGACTTATTTTATGTGCGTTTCCTTTATCTGAGTGATTTGGTGCATTGTTGGGTCTTGGCCACTACTAGTAGCCTTGAAAGTTCTTTGTTTTTGTTGTTTAAATAATCGATTCCGGCAACATTTTAAAATGAACTTTACCAGATTCTTTGTTTATACCACAATCCTTATAATAAAGTAACAGGAATTCTGTCTGTTTGTCTGTTTTTAACAGAGTAGGTCCCGGGAAGGTTTATAACTTTCTTGGAGGAGGGTACCAAAACCCTCTCAAGAGAAATCGCCTCTAGAAAAAAATCCCCCCTCCCAAATATTTTTAACAGTTTTTTAAACTAAAAAAAAATTCAGAGTTTTGCTGGCAAATAAAAATCAGCTGGGAGATGCTTTTGAGGAGCTGTGCTTGGATGATGAATCTTGTATGGAGAGCAGCTTGAAGCTGCTGCAGCATCTACGCAGCTGCTACCATCAGACACAGAAAGGGGAACAACTGGCAGCTGGAAATGTATTTAGGTAAACTGTTCAGTAACTTAAATATTTACAGAAGACAGCATTTTACCCATTTAAAAAATTGATTAAGAGAGGGGTAGGTTTCTGGTAGAATCCGTAAAGGTGTGTGTTTTAAGGCTTAAAAATAGTAGCAGAACGATAATATTCACTAAATATGTGTATTTCTTATTAAAAAGAACTAAAGACAAAAAAAAAATTTTAAGTTAACATATTTTTTTTTCGTTCTACTACTGTTTTTTACTTATAACACATAACCTTTACGGATTTTACCAGAAACCTACCCCTCTCTTTATCTTTCCTTGCCTTATCCATTTTTCCCTGCTTTTATTAAAAAATTGAATAATAATAAATAAGTCCTTCTTTGTCAATTTTTTGTGTTTATTCAAAAAATCACCACTGCTTTTAGACATAATTGTCCGTCTTTGATTAAAGCAAAAAACATTGAAAACAACCGTTTTCATTTTTAATCATGAAATAAGTTAGGGAATACTTGTTTTTAGTCGAGAACGCGGAACACTGTTTGACTCTAAAATATTAAACTCTGGATCTGCGCAGTCTTTCTTCACTCAAATTCAAACTCAGGTAAATAAATTCCGGCGTTTTCCCTTTTAAAGTGCCTTGTTGAGCAGAGAATCAACCCCACCTCCTCTTCTCATTGTTGGGATAAATAGAAAATAAGGGGTTATTTTTGTTTGTTTATTTAGGTCAGGTTATATTGGGTAGCCCTGCAGGGTTAGGGCACCTCAAGTATAGGCCCCGCGGGCCGCAGGGGTTAGATATAGAACCACCTTATTTTGAAAATTGATTTTAAAAATCGACATTTCATAAATACGAAGTGTCCAAGAAAATGATACAGTGATTTATGAAAGTTATACTAATTAATACTTTTAACTTGATAAGAAAAACAAACTATTATTATATTACAAACATATTAGGCTGTGAACACTGGGAACAGAATATTAACACCCCTCATCCCACCCCCAGGTTCAACTAAGAGAGATACGGATTCATTAAAGGTAAACTTATACATTATTAGTACTTATTTTTTCATAAAGTTGTGTTGGTTTGTTAATCTATTATTTTTCAATGCTCTTCTAAACTCCCTCCCAGGGGTGAATGTATTTTGCACATGATTTTTTTTGCCTTATGCAAAATATTCCTAGATATTTTTCTAGTTCTTTCCCCCCAAGGAGGGAAACAAATTTTTCCGGTGCTCTTTATTTTTTAATTTTTCTCTCCCTCCATCATATTTTTTATTAAATCTCACCACCCTCCCCCCCCCCCCCCTCCCCCCCGAACTCCAAACTCCAATTTAGCATTGGATATCATGCAGAATTTACAACCCTACTCCCCCCTAAATAATAAAACTTTATCTCCAACTGAATGATTTTTGTGTTTACTCTTAGATAGTAAAGGTATTACCTATTTTGTTCTATTTTTACTGGTTAATAATTATTTTTAAGGATGGGTTATTGGGAATGTTTTATGGGGCAGCTATTGGAGATGCTTTGGGAGTCTTCACTGAGTCAATGTCTCCTAGTCAGGTAAGGAACCTTTGGTTTTTTATTTTGAAAAATCAGAACTATTGAGTTTATCATCAAGATGACATAAAAAATATTTGTAAATATTATTACTTCTGGAGTTTAGCATAATTTTTCTTTCCTCTAATTTTTCCTCTTCAAGAATTCGCGTAAAAATCTGTCATACACTATCCCCTTAAAATCATAAAAATCTTACTAAAATATACAATTTCTTTAAACTGATCAGTGCAGAATAACTAATTTTGTCTAATTGATCTTATATTACAAAATTTTCAGGCTGAGTTTTACTATGAGAAGGAAAATTTCTTGTCCAACAGATTTCATGTTGATGAATACAGATGTCATTATGAGAAGGGGGATGTCACTGTTGCCAGCAGTATAGGTAGGTTCCAAGTTGGATACTAGTTAGACCTTGGAATTAGATATATGTGTGAGATAAGATTAACATAAAACATCTTGTTATTTTGATGTGACGAGTATTGATAATATATTGGACTCTAAATCTTAAAGATTAAGGAACATTAATTAAACAAGTTGGCTTTATAACTTGGGGAATTGCATAATTCTTGCTTCAGTTATACAAACAAGCAATATGTCTAATCTTCTCCACAAACAATTTTAATGAAAAGAAGTGGTAGGATTGTTCGTAATTTGGTTTGTAACCCTGTAATTTTAGATAGAAAAAATTCTTAAGATTCCATGCAAGATTAAGACATATTTATCACTCTGGTTTATAGACCTTTAAACATACATAAATCTAACTATCTACTCTAGTTTATATGATGAGAAATGAAAACCAGGCTCATCTTAACAATTTGTTGCTATTTTAAGAAAATAAAAATGATTCATGCATTTAATGTCTTGACGCTTACATGAAAGACATCTTTTCATTTTTTAGCTGTTTTGTCAATATTAGAGTGGTTATACTCTGTGTTTTTAACTGTCCATAAAATATATAAGATATAAAAAGCTTTATTATAAAATAATGTATTTCATATTATAAATGAGATTAAATATCAATGATAATAATAAAAAACAAATAATCCAAATAATATAGTTTGATAAACATAGCTTTACATACTTAGGAAAGACAAAATTTTGGTTTAATGAAAGATGGTAATCTTTTAATTAAAATAATTTTATAATTTTAAGGCTTTAAGTAGACATTTACAATAAGCCTTAACAATTGGGAACACTTTGTCGTATAACAATTTACAATTAAGAATCTATTTAAGTGAGAATCATGAATTCCTGTTAATTTGAGCATTTTCATTGAGATGATGCTGTTAATTTTTTGTTCTCAGTAACAGTGAGGGATTGTAATTTCTCCTGAAAGTAGATACCTATTTATTTAGATACTTTTTTGTGGTGCAAAACTTGATTAAGACAAAATTTTTCCAAATTAAAACTTTTGGTTTAGCAAAGTAACACAAATATTTTTTTGCAATTTTAAAATATTTCTCAAACCATTGTTATGAAAATTTATAATACCATTCACTATTTAATCATTATAATTTTTGACATGTAAAGGAACAAATTTGATGGTAACTTTGCCTTAGATAAATATGAATAATTTATGTTTTAACCTGTAATAACAAGCACAAGCAGATGGAATGTTGAAGTCATCTTCTTCAATCTCCCCAAAGTCATTTATGGTCAACAATCTGTGCCTTCTAGTGAATTAAAAACTACATAATGCTCTTTAAATTCAGTTAAAAATTTGAATTATTCAAATTTACGCATCTAATGGTATTGATATAATTTTCAAAAATATATGTGCTTTAAACTTTTAACCTGTAAACTTGTTTGCAGTTAGTTTGTGTTGTATCTTGTCCATCTGTTCCACTGTAAGTGCAGTGTGATGATTCTCCTTCAAAACCAAATCCTCTTAACATATTATTATAAACAAAAAAAATTCAGCGAAAAAGTTCAAAGAGATCCAAGTTGCACCTCTTAGAAGCAACTACCATACCAAATTTTTATGCTGTATCTTCTTTTTTAGTTTAATTTTTTTACTTTAAATTTTGGTTTCAATAAGTTTTACATTCGTCTTCCCCTTTTAAAGTCTTTAAAATACTAACAAGAATGATAATGTTCATAACAGACTAGGAGATCTCAAGGGCATTTGTTAAAATAAATAATAGAAACATACTGGATAAGAAAGTTCAAAACCTTCCCCACTTATTTTTACATTTTAAATATTAACAAGCAAAGAGAATTTATTTTTGATGCTCATTGATTAAGGAAATCTTTACACACAAAAAATCAGCTGTATATCTTAAATAGCAGCTCATTTCCCATATAGCATTACAGAATGACTGACATATAAAGTAAATTATAGATTAGCTTCAATACTACAAAATATAGTGCGAAGTAAAGATTTGAATTTCCTTAATTCCTCTAAAATTTAACACTAAATACCTATATATTTTGTATGATTTACTTACATGCTACATTCTTCTGTATCAATTGTTTGTGTATAGCCTTCAATATTAACTATGTACTTCCAAATGCCATTTAAGTTTCGGGCCTTTGTAGGTGCCATAATTCTAGTTATTCCCTGAAAAATATTAAACATACTACATAGTAAAATAATAACATAGCATTAAAATTGTTTTATCTAGTTTAGTTATGCTAATGCTTAAGGAAAAAGAATAAGATTTAAAATAACCCCCCCTTTTTCATTTTAAAATACTACATCCCCATTTGGTAAGAGGAAGCAGAAAAAAAGGCAATTTTCAATACAAAGCTCCTTGCAAAAAATCATAGCCTTCTATAATTTATTGTGTGGATAAAACAAAAAATGATCTCAAAAAGAAAACAGCCATCAAAAGTGAGTGTCATTTTACACTTCCTAGAAATGGGAGGATTTGTCTTTTATGGTAAAAAATTTGTTTACGAGTAGCTTAAATGTAATATTCTATTCTTTTCTCTATATGCTTATGTGACCCTTTTCTCTAAAAAATGTTTTTTACCTGACATAACTGAATTCCTTCATTAAATCCATTTCTTGTATTTATTACATTTGTAACAGCTAGGCAGGATGGCTAAAAAATCAATTTATTAACATTATAAATTACATAAAATTTTATTTAACAAAGTACTAGTCAGGTTTATAACAATCAAATTTTGATATGATTTAAGATTGGCATCTTTGGTTTTAAATGTTATTTATATTACCTTTAAATAAAGATCCCTTATTTTAGTTGATACCCTCTGAATTCTTTGTCTTACTACATCCTCAGGATAATCAGAATTATCATCACAAATAACCTTATTATTTGCACATTCTTTTGGCTGTAGCAATTGACATCCTCGATTGGATGTTCCAGGAAAGAATACAACAGTATTATCAGACTTTCCTCTCCTTTTGGGTCGAGATTTTTTGCAAAGTTGTATCTGTTTCTTTGGACTTAAAAGGTTTGCTATTCTTGGTGCACCTCTGCTTAAGGCATTTGTGTCACAAACAGGTGAAGTGATCTTAGGTTGTGGGTTGTCTGTTATATTTTTAAAAATCCTAAATCCAATAGGATTGTTATGATGGCATGTACAAGCAGAAGGAAGTTGAAACGAGTCCACCTTACTGATACCATTTTGATCCAATGCTAATAGCTGATAGTTTGCATACACCTGCCTAATGTAATTATAGTATTAATACAATCAGGGTTCTGTTATTTGTACATCCAACAAAAGTACAGTAGGTATATGCTTTTTCACCGGTGCAATTCAAAAAAGTATGGATGTAATTATGGCAAACTAAATTTTAGCTGTAAAAAAATGACAATAATACTGATGAATCTCTTGGCTGAAGTACATATTGTTTAAACTGTCAATAATACATCCATGAATATTTACAATACATATGCTTTATCTAAACACATGTCAAATACGTTTGTACATCCATAGAATTCTAATTTCAATTAACAAAAACCATCAATCAATAAGTTAAGTTAATTTGTTCAGTGATTGTTAAAACTCATACCTGCAAGATGTGGAACCTTGTGGCTTATCTTCATCTAAAAGACATTTCTGTCCTTCACCTGAATTGTAAAAGAAATCATGAAAAAGTGTTGATATTAATAATGTATTATAAAAAATTCTTATGATTTTTAAATGCAGAAATTTAATAGCTCTGATCCTAAAGTTTTTTCTTCAATTTGTAATTCTCAATTATAAAATGAATACACTTACCTATGCAAATTTCAATTTCAATAGCTTGAGTGAAATTCATGCTATTCAGAACAAACAAAAATTCGCCTTGCAGGTTCTTTGCCTTCCTTTAAAAGTTAACATTGTTATGTTAGACTTCATTAATTTTATCACTTCTCTTCCTCTTTAAAAAATACCAGTGGCTACGTCAACATGGGCCTTTAGCGGCATGCAAAATGTTTTCTTTTTATTCTTTGTGAAGATCAGCTGTTTAACAAAAAATATCTTAAAGGCCACTAGGTGGTACTAGTTAAATATTTTTGGGTATTTATCTTGGGAGGATGGTGGTACCCTTCCCCAAAATAGTTATGAATATTTTTAGGACCTATGAGAAGCTACATTGTAAATGAGTACCATATTTCAGTGCTTAGCAAGATCCTGTTACTCTATTAATAGGATAATTATGTATTTCAAGAAAATACCTAGAGCTCTCTAGGGGAACTTTATGGGGATTGACCCTAGCCCATTTTCAATTTTAGTTCTGAAAAGAAGAGTATCCTTCGATGCAGACTTTATTACAAGGATAAATATAAATTTCAAGTACATATCTAGGTAATTTTAAGAAGAGTATTGTAAAGAAATGTGAATTTACCTTGGAAAAATTGTTGACCTTCTAACATCACAAGCTCTGATCTCTAAAACAAATTATTAATATTGTCAATAATATTTATTATCTTCTATAATACAAAGTAGAATGTTGCTGTCCGTCTGTCTGTCTGTCCGTCCCTTAAGATCTCGGTAACCACTGAACCGATCGAATTCTACTCTTCAGGGTATCTGGTCCTATGGTGGTTTTGGGCTATTTTCAAAAACAAAAAAATCCCCCCAATTTTTTTTTTTTGCTGAAGATTTCCTTGGTCCTTTTACGAATTTCGCCACAAAAAAAAAAATTTATCACCTCTTGGGGCAAAGCCCCTAGAGGCTAGGGGCGAAGCCGCTAGTAATATGATAAAATTATAAATGTTTTTTTACCTTCTTCACCAAAAATTCTTTGAGAAAAACTTTCTTGAGTTACACTTTGGTAGAAATGTGAGAAACTTCCATATTCATTTGTAAAATCATCTGGGAAATCTAAATAGAAACAAATTATAAAACACTGTGGGCTAGAATTGAATCAAGACAAAAGTAAGTGCCGAGCCCTGGGACCTATGTATGGTGAAAATAGACATAAAACCATGATGATTCCAGGTAAAACCAAAATATTTCAGCGGGGTCTTTTTGTTTTATTTCAATTTTAAGTTCTGAAAAAAAAATGAAAAAAATATGAAAATCTTTAATAAAAAACAAACAAAAACTGTTTTTCAAAATTTTTTTTCACTGAAAGATACAAACAACTTATATACATACTATAAGCTTTAAAAAAATCAAAATTTTCAAATTTAGGACTGCCTTTCCAAGGTTAGAAGAAAAATCCTAACAACGAATTCTAACATATTTCTGATCAACATAGCAATAAAACGTCTTTTGCTAAATCTTTAACATCAAAATTAAATAGCACTTACTAAAGACTTTTTTTCATTTAAACTTATACTTTTTACATTATTTAACTTTTAAGATTGTGTTTTTTTTAAAGAAAGGTTGCGTGATTTTTTTTCTCATAATTAATTTATCTTAATATGCTGCATTATAAGTGACTGACATTGTAGGCTGTGATGGCTTAGAAAACTTAATACCAGTTTTGTTAGCCCAGGCCATCGGCCCCTCGGGGCCTACAAAACTAGTTTTAATCTTTTTATTTTTATTTTACTATCTGCTAAAAGCTGTCTATAATCCCATACAATAAATAACTATTAAACATACCAATTAAAGTGAAACAGGGATCTTAAGGGATAAGACAAAGGATGATAAATTGATTACTCCTTCTGTAGATTAATATTATTGGTTAAAAAGTTTGGACTTTGCATGTTTGAACCATCAAATCATTAATCAATTCATAAATTATCAAAAGGATGAGAAAATGTGTTTATAAAACTTTGGATATGATTTACAATTCTATGTCCAGTTCACTCCCTCCCTCCTTCGTTAAACATACACTTATATATAGACAGAAAGACATCCTGTTACTTTTTGTCTAGAGTTTTAGGATCTTTTGTTCTATCATACAAATTATTTAAATATCCTGTTTTGAAAAGCAGAATGCCGTTTTAAAATTTATTTTGTTAATTATAAGAGGGAGGGGACATTGGGATGTAAATCACACCAGTACCGTCGTTAGCTCAAAAAAATTGTGTACTTTTACTAAAATTAATGGAATGGTTTCAAACTAATATTTTACAAACATATAATCAAACAATAATTTTACATAAGAAATGGTTAGTTTCCTTGTCATAATTTGTGGAAATCTACATGTATCACTTTATTGTCCTTTGTCTTATCCCTTAAGATCCCTGAAAGAAAGAAACAAGGATGACAACATCAATAACATGGATGAGATGGGAATATGGACAAGCAGTTTTAAAAAGAATTTCTTTAAATCCTGAAACCTTTCTTGCGTATTTTATAATTTTAATATTTATAGACCTTGACTGATATACAAAGTAAATTGTTTAGGGAATCTTCACAAAAAATGCAGCCGTCTGTCTTGAATAGCTGCTATACAAATTAAATTTCCCCTGAAAACAGACAAAAACAAAACTATTCAAAAGTACCCATAGTTGTTAAGTCAAAGAATAAGAAATGTCTTTATAAAGTTTAGAGACTAGTTTATTAAACAGTCAATTGTCCTCTCTATTTCTGGGACACATTCCATATAAGTTTCATTTTAAAAAAACCTAGAATAAACAAAACAAAATATTTTTACTAAAATATAAGCCAACGAATAATCATTATTATATTATTATTATTATAGAACTTTTTAGACTAGTGTTATAAACAGTCCAAAGCCCCCTACCTCCAATGTATGATAAATAATTGATTTTATACATGATAAATACATGCAAATCGGCAAGAAGGGAGGAAAAATGTGACTGTTTATTTGTTTGTGTAGCCATTGTTTCTTAGTGTTTGGACCTAAGTAGTAATGAAGAAGGATGAAACACTTTTGTTTAGCCACTAGGGCTATTAAGCTCCACGCTCAAGTATATTATACCTTGACCCGCTGTCACAAGTGAGCTACTCTTTATTACCTCACCCTCGCCGAGTATGGCATGTGACTATAAATTATACTGGTACCAAAAGTTTTTATAGACACGTTATCTAATTAGTTAACTGGTCTTTTATTAAATCTTAATTGGATGGTTCAAACTAGCAGTGTCCACACAAAAGAAAACTTTTCCTATTTCTAAGAATCTTTACAGTTCTTATGTCCCCTTCTTCCCTGTTGTTTTGTTGTTTACAAATAAATTATACTGATAAATAAATTCTTCAATTTGTGAAATGGTAGATTTAATATGGATCAAGGGAACATTGGAATGTAAAATTTGCTGGTACCCAAAGTTCTTTATAAATATTTTCTCATTCATTGGTTCAAAAACTTTGGGAACTTTATTTTTCATCTTGATTGTTTGGTTTATACTATTAGTCTTGGTATGTTTTATTGATAATTTATGAATTGATTAATGATTTGATGGTTCAAACATGCAAAGTCCAAACTTTTTAACCAATAATATTAATCTACAGAAGGAGTAATCAATTTAACATCCTTTGTCTTATCCCTTAAGATCCCTGTTTCACTTTAATTGGTATGTTTAATAGTTATTTATTGTATGGGATTATAGACAGCTTTTAGCAGATAGTAAAATAAAAATAAAAAGATTAAAACTAGTTTTGTAGGCCCCGAGGGGCCGATGGCCTGGGCTAACAAAACTGGTATTGAGTTTTCTAAGCCATCACAGCCTACAATGTCAGTCACTTATAATGCAGCATATTAAGATAAATTAATTATGAGAAAAAAAATCACGCAACCTTTCTTTAAAAAAAACACAATCTTAAAAGTTAAATAATGTAAAAAGTATAAGTTTAAATGAAAAAAAGTCTTTAGTAAGTGCTATTTAATTTTGATGTTAAAGATTTAGCAAAAGACGTTTTATTGCTATGTTGATCAGAAATATGTTAGAATTCGTTGTTAGGATTTTTCTTCTAACCTTGGAAAGGCAGTCCTAAATTTGAAAATTTTGATTTTTTTAAAGCTTATAGTATGTATATAAGTTGTTTGTATCTTTTAGTGAAAAAAAATTTTGAAAAACAGTTTTTGTTTGTTTTTTATTAAAGATTTTCATATTTTTTTCATTTTTTTTTCAGAACTTAAAATTGAAATAAAACAAAAAGACCCCGCTGAAATATTTTGGTTTTACCTGGAATCATCATGGTTTTATGTCTATTTTCACCATACATAGGTCCCAGGGCTCGGCACTTACTTTTGTCTTGATTCAATTCTAGCCCACAGTGAAAACTTTGATAGCCTATTTATTTTTTGAATTTTAGTTAAATTAAGATTAAATATAAGAAAGGTAAACTTTAAAAAAGTATAATTTATATATCTCAAGACAATGTACACTCAAAATTATGATACACAAAAATGTAGATGAAATTATTTATAGAAATGTTGAAAGACTGATAGTTAGTATCAACTAATCAAGGTTTAAGAAATGTCCTCATAGTTTTTAAGCCAATGATTGAGAGGACCTATTTATAATAATAATATAATGTACAGTCTAAACCACCCCTCCCTCAAAATAATATATATGTAAGTTATAACCTTCTGCTACTTCACAGTACACTTGATTATTTGGACATGGTTGTTGTGGCTTAAACCTTTTTATATTTTAGTTTTTTTCTTAATTATTCTTGTATATGATTAATGGTAATAGTTTTGAATAAGGTTGTATACATATTCATATAGTCAAAAGTAGTAAAGTTTTTTTTCATTTTACATTTTGAATTTTAGAAAAATAATTTCATAAGTTTATGGGCTTTCTATTCTAATTTTCTGCCTGTATTTCCTAACCTACAAAATGTTATGCCGCCAATAAATCAATTATGAATCATTACCAAAATATTTTGTTATCAGCATTTGTAATATTGGGTAAAATGATTTACTAGAATAATAGTATGAAAATTATTAAATTGGTAGTTGCATGAAGTTGCATCATAGTCATCACAAATATAAGGTTTTTGAAGTCTTGATATTTTTTAGACTACCTGGTAGAAATTTTTTTTTTTTTTAAATGAATGTCCCATATATCCATTTTAAACTATTAAACAGAAAGAAATATGCAATTCACTAAATTCAAGTTTAAATGCACTTCCTGCAACTACCCCATTAAGAAAACTAAAATTCCTCGAAGTTTTTCTTGTTGGTCTCCTGTTTTGTTGGTTAGTTGGATTACTAGGTCTGGGAGCTGTTTGACCTCCAAAATTTACTTGGGCTGTTGCTCCACCTAAAAATAAAACTATAGTTTGGGCCTTTTATAGTTTAAGTTTAAAACTAGCACCTAAATCATTATTATAACAATAAATCAAACTCAAAGACATTCCCTTTACTTTATAACAAATATTCAATGCTTGGTTTAAAATAATGTACATATGTACATTACAATGACTTTTCAGTTTGAATTTGATTTTTATCTTGGTATGTTTAAAATGTTGCTCAAAAAAAGCTATTATGTAAGTGTATATAAGAGACAAAATGACTTATACTTAAAAAGAAAAAACACATTAGATTTTAGTAAAAAGTAATGAATTTAGAAAAAAATTTACCCCAAGAAATTTATTCTTATTTTAACTCTGCAGGATGATTCTACAGTATATTTTAATACCCCTTTCAAAAATGCTTTAAAAACAGTTTAAGATGAAATATTTGAGTATTAAAACTCTACTTTGATACAATTCTAACACCCCTTTGCATTTAGACTTAAGCCAATAGAGGCACTTGAGCTTTTATGCGTTTCAATAATAAAAAAAATTACAGTCAATCATTTCCCTCTCCTTCAAACGTCCATAATAGTGGCTTAGAACCTGCTTGTGACAAATTAAAAGAAATCTCAATAATTGCAGCCGTGTTAGAGATAAGACATTTGATTTTTTAAGGACAGAAAGAATGGATATATTATTTCTTGGATCTTACACCAGATTCTCTTTTACTTTGACAAAGTGAAATATGTAGCTGGCTAAAGTAACGATCCACCCCATCAACCCCCATCCCCTCCAAATTACAAAATAAATAACTGACCAATAATTAATGTCTACGTGAGCAAACTAGAATAACGACAATTTTTCCCCTGTCATAATATCCACATTCTATAATCATAATATAAAGTGTTGCAACTTGCTTATGAAATGCAACACCCAAAAAGTTGGTAGTTGCGTAAGCATTTGGAAAGCGCCGGTTCGTTTAATCTGGAAAAATATCTTCCTTGGGTCTCATTTTATCCAGGGATATAAGCATATATCATTTTACAAGGTAAAAAAAAAATTACAAAATTTGTTTATTATAAAAGTTCGTCTTATTTAATGTTGAAGATTGTATGTAAAAATATGAGGAATGTTTAATTCATTTCTTATTACCTATCTCTGTCTCCCTGACTAACACAGAGACAAGGATTATGGAATAGGACCCCCCCCCCCCCCCCCCTCCAACAAAATATTAACTTACAATTATCACTTGTCATTTTGTTAAGTAATGCTTCTAAAAACTTATATTTTAGTTACATAATAATGTCATATTGTTTGATTATTTATGTAGTATGGACTAAAATATTTTGGCTTTAGTTAAATCCTTGTTTTATTTATTGTTCAAGCAACATTTGTTTAATCATGCAAGTTCAATAAGAACAACGAAATAAAAAACTAGTAAATTTCACTTCAGTGATACCTAGTTAAAATTTGCTTCAACTATAATACAATATTTTGCAAATGAAAAAGTTACATATGTCTAGCTTAGTCTTTTACATAAACTATGAATTGAGATTGGTAGGTTGGTGAATTCTAACTTTTAGAAAAGGGGATTCTTTCAGACCTGCTTTTTACCCTTTTAAATACATATATGTTGTCAAGATAAGACGCAGTTTTTGAAGATTTGTTTTTAATATCCTATCTTGAGAGGCCCTTAAAGAAAGTAGACTTACATATCTTTTAAAAGAAAGAATAATAAATAATTTGATAGCAACTTAAACTTTGTAAATTTCAATGCAATATTTATGAAAGAAATCAATTAAAATTTTTTAATTGTAACTTTTGTTATATAAGAAACAAAAAGAATTGTTTCTACAATTTTAAAAGCGAAGCTTTCTATAATTCACTTTGTCTGTCTGTCTGTATGTCAGTAACACTAAGGGGAAATTTGATTTTCTCAGCTGCTATTAGATAGATGGTGATTTTTTTGTGAAGATTCCCTCACATTCCCATGAGAATCCAGTAAGTATTTACTTTTTTTCCTTTTTACCAAAAGCTCTTTAAATTTCCTTGTTCTTATTCCCTTCCATGATTTTTTTGTGCTTTGCTACTTTTGGATGTTGTCATCCTTTTTTTACATAACCACCACAAATCTTTCACTAAATATGAGATTTGAATCTGCATCTTTAACAAGTTCTGGACCGGCATTTCTTATGTAACTAGTTTTTTTTATGGCTGCTTTGCCATTTAAAAGCTCACATTTTCCTTAGCAACTACTTAGAAATAATTATACTAAAAATTTTTTAAATGTTTTTTTAAATTTTTATACATTACTTTTGATTTAAAATTTTAAGTACATTCATTATTTAAACATTCAAAAACCTTAAATTATGTTATGCAAAGAAGTTTTTGACAATTATTCTGTACAAAAATTCATAAAAAGGTCCCCAATGCCTATAGTGGTATAGTGTGTAAGAAAAGTAAATTATTTTTTTTCTGCTCTGTTTACTTATGAAATCGGCTCATATTGAAATTGGATTAAAAACTTTAGAATGAAAACAAAACCCAATTCAATCACAACAACAAAAATCACTTAATCCTAACTGAAGTCTAACATATTAAGCGCTTTTTTAAAGTAGTTGTATAAATCAGCGGATAACCATAAACAATTTGTGCACACCTAGTAAAACAGACAAATAAAGGGCGCTAGTTGCGAGTAGAGCAACAATTATTTGGTGTTGACGGGTTCCCATCTTGAAGGAAACTGATTTAACTGACAAGAATGAAGAAACTGAGTCACTATTGTATTTCTAGCCACGGTGATGCCAAAAAATGCGCCACTTATGTAAAATCACAGTACTCTTTATTCCTCCAAATATGATGTGACATTGCTTACAATGTATGTTTCCAAAAACTGGCGTCACTCTGCATAGTAAACAATTTTTTTTCACAGCTGAATTGTTTACTACCAGAAAGTACCCACTAAAATGAACAAAAAAATATTGGAGGGGAAGGGGAGGGGTGGACGGTAATTAAAATATCTTTTTTTAGTTATCCTTGTATTTTTGAGCTTTTAAAACATACAGAAAAAGCACATAACTGTTTAGATTATTGTTACATTGATATTTTGTTTCCATTTGTTTATTTTTAATTTCCTTAGCTGATAAACTGATGGACAAAGTGAATTATAAAATAGCAAATAAACATTAGGAAAAAACATATTATGATTTCTAATGAAAATGGAATTGCATATTTAAATGTAAAATTTGAAAAATTGAACTGAATTTCTAACAAAAGGTACCTACGGGGAATTCCCTTTTTTTCAAGAAAAAGACCAGTGAAAGTTAGATTTTAAAACCATTCTTGTTTTTTTTTGCAGCCCATATTAGCCTTTTATTTTAAATGCGGCTTGAAGGCAGCAGCCATTGCTGAATTTAAATTCTGTTTTCAGTTAAACGGCAGAAAAGTTTGTTTAAAATTAGGAATATGGCCACGGCTTTAAAATCGCGGCTGTGATTACCGAAACTTTTTTTCATCTGTTTTAAGAATTGTTGGCTTTAAAAATCCTGATTAAGGCAGTTTTTACTTGAAGTTGGTTGATTTTCAAATCGTTTATTTTCATCATTCCCTTTTTTGATAGATTTTTTTTACATATATAGAATAGAAACTTATAAGTCTGTCTGTTAATTTTTTTCTTCAAAATTGTTATTAGAAGTAGATTTTTACTTATCATTTTTAGGTTTAAGGCTACTTAAGGACAAAATCCCACTTCTAGTGCATTACTTATAGACAGACCCAAATAGAAATGACAGTTAATAATATTGAGAGTTGAATCACTTACCAAAAAGATTTGATTTATAAAAAAAATGTAAGTTGTTAAAAAGGAAAATTAGTCAAGTGCATAAATTGCATCGCAAAAGCTTTCAATTTATAAAAAATAATAAAAGTTTCATTAAAAATGATGACATCATAGCAAAGCTCTGAAAACAAACTTTTAAGCAAAAATAGAGTAAACGCGTTTTGATACTTAATATAATTGTACTTGCTAAATAAACTTCAGATATTTGCCATTCAGCTGGGGGGGAGGGGACATTGTGTATTAGTAGACTTCACTGTCTATTTAAAAGATTGACAAAAAGATAAACAAATTAAGGTGTGTTGAATAAACAAGGAAAACAATGTTCATAAACAGTGCAGCAAAGATGATTTTAAAGGTTAATGTCCTGCATGTATGAAAGAATAAATTGGTAGATTGATTAATGTTTCAAAAAAAGTCCTTAATTTTAAGTAAACTCAATAGGCATTTTTCTTACTTTGAATTTCATGAAGAAAAAAAACAGTATTTCCTTTGTCAATAGCATTTTATCCAACGGAACACAAAGTCAAAGAGTATCTTCGCTTTTTCAATAAGGAAAGTCTGCTTTAGAAGAGATTTACTTGGAAATTTCTTCAATAGATAAACTTATTCATGAAGAAAGTAGGATTAGGGACAGTTAGGAAGATTTTTAAAGCGAAGTTTTGCTAATTTTTAAATCTGAAGCATGAAACAATAAAACCAGTTTTGTTAGGCCCAAGTGGCCGAAGGTCCAATCTAACATAACTGGTATTAATTTTATGATTGTTGTTTTATTATTCGTATAAAATTTCTATAATACGATGATATACATAATTTTTCAGAATTGCTGAGAACTGGTTCTAATCCAGCGGATATTAATCGGTTTCGAAGCCATACTGGAAACTAAAGGGAGAGGATAGTTAACTCAAATTTGTTTCTTATAATTTGGAGGATTATTTTATACACCGTTGCCCTACCACTTTTTCCATAATAAAGAAATACAAGAATACCATATTTCAAATTCCGGAATATGTTTCCATATTCTTATTATAACAAGGATGACAACATCCATAAAGCACAGGCATACGTCACACAGGACAATATATCTGACGGACAAACGAACTTGGACAAACATAAAGTGACTGTTCATTCAATATTATCAGAATCAGAACAACAATTTGATGCAAATATAATGTCTTTTATTATCCTATTCGACATGCAATAACGACATACTTACGTTTTTATGTGTGATTACAGAGATGCTTAAATTGTTCCGATTCTTGCATACCTAAGTTTAACGATCAGAGGTATCCTTTACGGACGGACAGATAAATCTTTATTTTAGAAAAGTATTGCTTTTTGAATTGAGTAAAGCTGAGTCACAGACAAACAAAACTAAAACAGAAAACAGTCAACCAGAAAAAGTTGTCAAGAAATTGAATTAAGAGAGATTAAATACAGGGAAGAAGGGGATATTGGGCTTATTTCTATTACACTAGTTCCCAAAGTTTTATACTATGTTTTCTTTTTCGTTGGCTTAACAACTTTAAGGGACTTTTATTGATTTGATTGGTTGGATTTTTAAGTTTAGTGTTCTAAACGTGTCAACCACTAAAAGAAGGGGTTATTTTGTGTCTCATTTGAAATGTACATCAATTTATCGGCCATTGTCTTATCCCTTTAGATCCTTTGATTAAAAATGAATTTGGTTTTAAATATTGATTTGTTTTTTGAACACTTAAACCTAAGGTACACATACACCTTCAACCTATTTTGTCCATCCGTCTGTTTATTACGTAGCGTTGTAACTTCTGTCCATCTGACATTTTTTTATTGTTTTATTATAAGCAAAAAAAATTTATTTGGTTTGATACTAATGGCTTTTGTCATTCTTATTGAATTATTAATTACATCTAAGAAGTCATCTGCTATGGATTTTTTTTTAATTTCATCATATTATGATAAAGTAGGTGTGATCTCATTTAGTAAGGAAATGTAGCTTCTCTATAATTCCTAGGACGGCCTAGACAATTACTGACAAACTATTCTACAATCCTGGTTATCCCCAATGTTTACTTGCTACTCAAGGGGGGAAGTTATTCTATTTTGTTATCAAACACCTGGATTAAAACTCTGTGAAATGTCAGTTTCTATTAATCTACAATTCTTTTATCCCCCCAATGATTACCTTAAATCACAAAAATAAGGATTGAAATTCCTATTCTTGCAGTTTCCTAATTAAGTGTTAATTTTGACAGCTTAAATTTGGCAAATTCATCATTTTTTAGATCCTTTAAAAACTGTGTGTTCAGATTGATTTTCAATGTTTTTTTTTATTTTTTGTTTGCCGCGCTGCACAATCACATTAAAGTTGTCATCCTTGTAATTTGTAGTATATCATGCGATTGGGCCAATATAGGTGTACAGAAACTGAATGAATGAGAAAATAATAAGGATACAGGGATAGGACACTGAATGATAATGGATGATTATGTAAATTTTAATCTTTGGAGGCTTGGGAGATTATTTTATGGGGGTGAATGGGTTCAAGATTGATTCTAATATTAAGTTAGATTTGAAGGGCAATGCAAAATATGTTGAAAATTATAATATTTTAAAATTGGCCAAAGTAAATTTAGATTCTTTATGGTTATAACCCGGTTTAATTCAATGGAAATTAATTGGATTCGGAGCTATGCAAAAATATTGTTTGGTAGGGGGGGGGGGGGGGTTATTTTTTTATTTGTTTATTATTTTAGTTCAGTGTTAGTGGCCCCAAAACATTTAAGAATAAGAAAAAAACACCCCCTAATTTTAAAATTGTTTCATAAATGAGAGGGGGGGGGGGGGGGGAGAGAGAGTAGTACTCGTTAGGCAATTTTGATAAAACAACTTAGTTTTAAAAGACACATTTTCAATACAAAGTTCTCCCCCAAGGCTTAAAAATTTCGGATTTCTTTTCATAGGCAAATAGAAAAATGCCAATACATATTTTTTGAAAGCTATTCTATATGTGCAGTCTGCTTAGTAACCGATAATTATGATACTATCATATCCTATTATTTGGTACTTAAGTTTTAGTTCTATAGTATCTTAGCTCCTTTATGACCGAAGATGTCAAACATTATCTACGTTAACGGGACTTTCCTAGTTGCTAAAACAATTTCTAGATTTTTTAATTAAGATGCCATTAACGAATTACCGTCAGCTCTAACTCACACTATTCATCCATCCATTCATTTTAATGTGAATATAGAATTCTTACAAGACTCTCTTTAATGTAATTAGTCTCGAAATTTCTTGTTTTCTCTTCATATGCTTCGCTTGTCATGGTTTTTGTTATCCTTGTTTAAATTGTATATATGGTTGAAAGACAATTAAAGTAGGCACGCTCAAAATGCATGTTAGTTGGCTGTAAAGTACGAATTTTTGTGCAATTATGTGAAAGTTGCAAATTGTTTTGCGGTGTACCTTCTCATTGATTCATATTATCCGTATGTTTATAACTATGTTTTAACATGCCTGTTTCTACCTTTTCCACTAATTGTGCTTTCTCGTATTCTAAAAGAATAGTCCTCAAAAAGATTAAATGTAGGTAGGAAACACATTTAAAAATAAAAAAATTTCTATATCTGCCGATAATTTTCTGATTTTCAATAAATATATTTAGTCGTTCTATGCATAAATTGGGTATCAATATCCCAAATTTGATAGCCTATCTTCATTAAATTTTGCCCGTCTTTGTAATTTTCATCAACTTTTCATTACTAAAGGATACAGTAATCCTTGTTCACATAAGAGTATTAATTACCTACTTGGCACATTAATTTAATATTTGCCAAATAAAAAGCCAAGAATAGAGACAATTGTACTGAGATTTATTTATTATTTAATTTAATCGTTCCATAAGTGGGGGAGGGGGGGGGGTTAATGCAACCTTCTCGAAATCAATGAGTAAATGGCACTTAGAATTCGAATTTCCATCTGACATTTTGCATGAGTAATCCTTGGTAGGTGTATTTTCCCTAAATCGAACAAAAAGTTGGAAAAGTAACGGCTAACGGCTGGCGGCTCAGCCGTTTTGCCATTTTTGGCTTTCTATGTTGCAAATTAGTCACAAAACCTATTTCCACATAATACTCTTTGCCACTTCAAAACGCTATCAAATGGTTCTAGTCGGTAGCTGTTGGTACTAGAAGTTTTAAAAATGGTTATTGCTATCATTCAACAATAGGTACAAAAAAATGGCTGAGCCGCCAGCCGTTACTTTTCCAACTTTTTTTTCGATTTAGGGAAAATTGACCTACTAAGGATTACTCATGCAAAATTTCAGATTGAAATTCGAATTCTAAGTGTTTTGCTCATTGATTACGAAATGGTTGCATTAAAAAAAAAACCTTATGTAAAAAAGAAGTTAAAAATACGCGTTTCATTATTTGATGAATTTTAGGAAAGGATAATTTTAGGGATTGTAAGTAACTTTACAAGATTGAAATTAAATTAAGTTCTTTGAATATTTTTGTTTTTTTCAGCAAATTATAAAAAAAGCTTAACATATACGGGAAATGAGTAAAACTTTGAAATTAAATAATTGATTTATTATTACTTGGATCTTACACAAGATTATCATGTACTCTAATAAAGTAAAACTTAAACATGTAGCTGTCCCAATTAACTATCCTCATCCCCTCCCCTCTTACTGGATGTCAATAAATTATGTCAATGTTAGCAACCTAAATTGATGCCAATTTTTCCCCTGGCATAATATCCAAGTATGTTCTACATCCACTAATCAAACATGAAAAATTGTGTAAAAATCTACGAAATATTAGTCTCTATTTGTGATAATAGTAATAGCATATGTGAGATTGAGATAAGGGTTTAGGAGGCTAGGAAATCCCAAGTTTGAAGTTGGACTTCAGACATGCTGAAAAGTTGAGGAAAAGGGTAAGTAATGATATAAGACTGTTGATAAATTAAAGACATTAAAAAGTATAAAAATACTGCTGATATGTCATGCTTGGGTCTCCCAAATATAAGATGTAGAGGAATGTTATGGCTTTAAATACTATAAATGTATGGTATATTAATCTAATACCAGTAATGGGTTGGTTGTCCGTAATGCCCAGCGTAATCATATCAGAAACGTAGTTTTAATAGGTAGTAAAGAAGCGTTAGTGTATAGCTTTTAAGATTTCAAAACTTACATAAATCTCAATTTTTCAGTCAGTTTGATATGGTATTTTAAGCTACACATACAGAATAATTTTTAATATCACATTATGAATTTATTAATAATCAAAGGTGTTCTGAACTTTTATTTGTCATAAAGTGTTTTTTTCTAATCTTGCATAAAACAAGTTAGCTTATGATTTTTCTTACAGTATTTTTATAATTATCTGACAAAAAAAAAGAATATTTTAATGATTAAATTATAAAAAATAAAGAAGATTAATTTTAACTTGTAAGCATTTATATTTAGATAATATATTCCTTTTCAATTAAATTAACAATGAGGGGAGGGGATTGTTATTTCTCATATGTCAGAAATGTGTCAATAACTATCAGATAAAGGTTGTACTATCAAATGGTTCCTTTTGAAACAGAAATCTTGTGATATCTCCTTCCTCGTGAGGTTGTCCATGTTTTAGTCAAAAGGTAATTTATATAAGCAATTAAAGAAAAGCGATGCTTTGAAAGAGCAGGATGCAGGATTAGAATTTAGGTTGTATTCAAAGGCAGAGCTAATTAGATGTGTGTGAAAAACCATAGCAGTAAAATAGATATAAATTAAGCAATTTTCATTTTAGTGATTAATAAATCTTTAGTATATTTGTTTATTTTAATTTTCTTTATATAACTAGAAATCAATAATCGTATTAAAGAATTAAAATAATTACAAACTAACTACTCACCCCTTCAATTTGTTTTAAAAATAAGTTGAAAATAGAGGGGGGGATGGGGGCAAGTAGTTTACTTTAATTCATGTTAGGTTAGGTCGTATTGAGGACCCACCCTTCCCATATTGGGGTTAGGCAATGGCATAGAACAAAAATACCTCCCGTCCCTTAAGGGTAGGTTTTTAGTGCCTGATAGGAATTTTTAGGGAAAACACCGATAATTTATTTAAGAATGCAGAAAAATATTGGCTTTTAATCATAAGAAGTAGGAGGCAAAATATTAAAGCAAGGTTAACAAAAAAAAGATTAAAAATCTATTAAAACCTGAGAATATTTATCTCTTTCCATCAGACTGACTCACTCGGGAATTTTGTATTTTTTGTAAGAAAAATGTAAATTTTCGCAAGCTTTTTTGCAACGAAATGGTTATTGTGCATAATTGGTGCGCAATCACTTCTGCATTAAATCCCTAAAAGTGTCTCATATTCGCAAAAAATTAATAACATAGATGAGTAATAATAGTTGAAAGAGAGAGATGGGACAATAATAACGTTTTCTTACTCATTTGCTTAACAACTTTGTGGACTTCAGTGAATTTTGATTGGTTGGTTTATTAAGTTGAGTGTTCAAATGTTTAAACAACTAATTTTAATCTACTGAAAGGTTAATTTTGTGTAACATCATTGGAGATGTACATCAATTAAACGGCCTTTGTCTTATCCCTTGAGATCCCTTAATAGCGGCAACTTTTGCGGTTCATATGAAATAATAATGTGAACCATGTGGAAATAATTGCATACCAATTTCAAATAGTTATTTTGCATAATTTTATGAATATTTCTGAGCCTAATGAAAAGCATAAATGAATAGAAAAATAGTTTTCTTGTTCCTCCTTCCTATGTTTGCGGTGTTATTCCTCGTTATTTATTTTTTCTTCTCCATATCTTTCTTATCCCATTTTTTTCTCTTTTATTTTATTTCACTAAGGTCCTGGGGTGATATTTTCGATTTTAAGTCTCGTAACGGTTTTAGGCTATTTTTTCTGCTCTTTTCTAACCTTTTAAATACACAGCCCCCAGAGGCTAGGAGGGCAGCCGATAGTCAGATCTAATTGATTTGCTTATTTTTTAATATTTTTATATTTTTTCATCTGCCTATCTCTTAATTCCTGATTTTAATCTAATTGCTAATGTCTATACTATAGAGTAGTAAATAATACTTATCTCAACTTTCTTCGGGTTTTCCAAATTTTTTATGCCAACACATTTAAAATGTCACAATTAGTTTTTAAACAGCAATTAGGAAGTTGTTGTAAATTTCATTTTGCCAAGCTAGGATCGTTTCCCAAAGTTCTCTAAATACGTTCTCTCATTTGTTGGCTTAAAAACTTTGGGTACTTCTATCTTGATTTTTTTTTAAACTAGCAGTGTCAAAACTTTTCAACTAAAATTTTAATCCACAGAAGAGGTAATTTTGTTTTACATCATTTTTGTTACTTAAATAATAAATAATAATGTTTATTTTTAGGTTTACTTCTTAAATTGAAAAAGAAAATTTTTAAAAACTGTTAAATTAACTTAGCGTATATTCATTGAAGCATAGCAACAAGGAAGTAAAGGTTCATAGGTGTCGTTGCTTCTAAAGTTGATAAAACTTGACAAGTTTTTAGTAAAAAGTAACTGTTATGAACTCTGCGAAAGTTTCGATGGGCAAAAGACATTTTAATTTAATTTTAAATCTGTATGAATGTTTATGATGCTAATTGCATTTATCTATTTACTCATTTATTGCATTTATTTATAAACTTTAAAAAAAAGGAAACGACGGTTTGTAAAACACAGCAGACCAACTAACAAGACGTTTAGAGCAGTTGTGTTAAAAAAATGTACAATGTTGATAATAAGTTGTCAATTTTAATCATTAATTTGTTATGCTTTCAAATACTATATAAAACTTAATTGTTGGGGATTTTTGTTCTTTCATATTAATTTATCTGTTTTTTTTACACTTTTATGGAATATGTTGTTTTATAAAGGTACCCATTCAACTTTGAGATTAGTCTTCTTGTAGTTTTTACGTAGTTATGAAAATAATTATTTTTAAAAGTAGGTGTAATTTTTGGGTTTTTAAACTGGAGATTTTTTAATATTATCATTTTGAAGAGAACATTATTGGTTGAAAAAATGTGTAAACCATGCTAAGCACGCCCAAGCTTTTTGATTGGGGTAAAATAAGGTGTTTTCTCGTATTTATTCGAATCCAGTGGATAGGAACCGGTTCTCATCCATACGAAAAAACTATGTCTAGCATCGTATTATACCCAGCTTTCTACGAATATAGAAATGTACAATCATAAGATTAAAACCAGTTTTTTTTGGCGGTGCCTTCGGCACCTCAGAGCTAAAAAAACTAGTTATAATCTCATAATTGTACTTTCTATATCCGCAGAAAGCCGTTTATAATACGATGCGAGAAGGTTTGATGGGTGTAAATACCCCTCAACCCCCCCCCCCCCTCTCTTAGACATATGTGACTCATACTTCCCCCTTGTAATTAAAATACAACTTCTAGTGTTCTTGTATTTTCATGAATGTTGATTTAATCATTAATGAATGATAGGAAGCATCTAGGACCAAAACTTAATTCAAACTGTAACTATGTAAAATGAATAGTCTTCTAAAAATATTTTGAAAATGGTATAATATATTTGGAAATTGAAATTAAAGATTAATTTTCTGTCATCAAAAATACAGAAATTACAGATTTTTGTAACACTTAAGTAAACAAATTTTTGTCAGTTCCTAAAAATTTGTATAACTCTATTGATTATAGTATTATACCAAAAATAATCATTTACTTTTTTTGTATATCTTTCCCAGTCCTAGACGTAAAAATAAAAATTTAAAAATGAATGACACAGAAATCTGACCAAAATAATCCCCCCAAAAGAGGAAATAAAATGAAGCCACAAATTTCAGGGATGTTGGTATAGACCAATAAAATTTAAGTTTATCTTCTTTAATTCAAAATTATGTTCCATGTAATTTTCGAATTATGGAGGATTTAAATTAATCTACTATTCACCTATCCCTAAAACCCCCCCATGAATCCATAAACTTTCAAAATACAGGAATGTTAATATTTCATGAATCAAAAATTCATAAATTTAAGTAAATGAATTCAATCTTCATTTAAATGCACTGGTATGTCAATCCTACTGTGTTTCTGTCTGACCAATTAGATTTTAGAATGAATAAGTTTTATATTAGTTTTTTTTTGCTTTACAAGTGAATCTCTTTTACAACTTCTGACGTATGTAAGAAGTATTTTTTTCCTCCTGTATGATTTTCCCTTTTTTCTTGTAAATTTAATTATTAATTCTTTACTTTGCTAGCTTTAATGTTAAAAGTATTAGAGAATGGGATAAAATGGTTGAGATTAATTTAAGTAACATTCAACAGACAATCAACCCTTTCATTGCACGACCATTGATTGAAAAGTCCTAACTGTGCATGGTAATGAGTTGCGCCTGTTTAAGGATCAAGGTATTTCCCCTACTCTACTCTAAAAAGTATTATGGTATAATAGTGTAAAAAAGCGTGATATGTAATATTCTTATATAAATAATATTGCTAGGATTTGAACCAATGTAGTCAAAATACAAACGGACAGACAGACAAACACACACCACATAGAACAGGATCTTGTTATGATAATTTTATGTCCTTAATCCTACATTATATGATGATTATATTTTCTATCTGTCCGGAAATTCCAATGCCTAATGTTAACCCACCATCCGGTATACTGGGGATATATGATTTGTATGTAAGTGATAGAATGATTATTAGCATAGCAGCTATTTTATCTGTCTGTCTGTAATTCGCCTTTATTGTTTATTGAAAAACAGAATGAAACATCATGATTACATTCCATATTAGAACAAGGTTTAAAGAAGCGAATTTCAGGGCTATAGAATTCGAGTTCTCGACAACAGTTGATTTGTTTCGCAAATATACTTATTCCTTTATCACTAAACTTATCTGTCTATAAGCATTTGCAAGCAAAAATTATGTGCTACATTTTAGCAATGCTTTATACAGATTTTCGGGAGAAGAGTTTATCTTAATATTGAATAAATCTTTTTGTCATCTTTTGCATTTGTATTTTAGCTTGGTTATCTTTCTAGATTTTGAAAATAGTAAATCTTCATAGTACGTATTAAGCATTTAATCCTTTTAACAGGAACAATGTCTAGATTAATGTTGAAGGTTTTGTGATTTTAAAATAATGGATATAGAAAATGTGGATATTGTGAGAGATTGTCGCATACCATGATACAATATTTTTCCAAGCTTGCCAATATAACGATATCACTCAACCCCGGGCCCCTTATGAATACCTCCTCCCCCTCCCCTAACAATGGAGGAAGGTATTGATCAATATCTGACGACTATATTAGCAACCTAAATTGACGACAAAAATTCTACTTTTTAATTTCTATTTCAGTTGTATCTGTGCTGGACTCAGTGATGAACTGGGGTGGTGTGGTGGATGAATTGGACTATGCCAAGAAGCTGCATCAGCTGATCAGCCAGTCAACTAAGCCGTTAATCAGTCCTGTTCTTCAAGGAGTTACTAATAAGGTATTGTTAGCTGGATAGATGGATGAATTGATGTATAGGAGTGCAAATGAGAGATCAATACTCCCTCCCACCTAAATTTAAAACCCTATTTACACCCAGGAATCTAAAGGGATAAGACAATGGCCGATAAATTGTTGTACATCACCAATAATGATGACACACAAAATTACCCCTTCTGTAGATTAAAATTAGTTGTTGATGAAACGTTTGATCACTAAGTTGTTAAACAAACGAATAAGAAAAAGTTTTTTTGTAAAACTTTGAGGACTAGCGTAATAATAGTTTTAATACCACCATAGATTTATTTAATTGAACATATTGACATATATATATTTATTTAGGCCAACTTCATTAAAGATCCGAAGAACGCAGCCAAAGAATTTATTCTACAGAAAAACGGCCATTCGGGAATAGGTGAGATTAGTTTCTTTGAAAAGTAGGGACTTTTTGTTAACGATTATAGAATTGCTTCTCTTTCTAAATCGTTATGCGAAGGTTGAGATCGATAGGACTATTCTAACATGCCTAAATGAACAGTAAGAATTATCTTTAATGAAAATACTGACGGACGACACAATTTATAGAAAAGTTTCGCTTTAAAAATGCAGAAAGAAATTATTTTATTATAAGTAGTTAAATTTTTGTCCGTTAGGTGTCTCATTTATAAAAGTGATGACTTTTGTTACAAAGTTATTTTGATAAAATAAGAAAGTTTTGTATTAGTATAATTATTTTCATATATTATTGAAGCAATCTAATTTTGAATTTAAGTGCAAACATTGATTTCTATTAAAAGTAATGCCTTTGTTTGTTATAGCAATTTTTAGTTTTTGATTGATTGCTATATTAACTACATATATGCAAAGAATACTAAAAAAATAAAATGGTATGTTTCTGTAGGGCTATTCATTAGTCTCCATTGTTGTATTTATAAACTACGGGTATAATTGTCTACAACTGTACGAAAAGTCACTTCTCATGGGTACGTGGAAGGTTTATAATTATTTTGGGGGAGAGTAAAAAAAAATGTCGGGGGTTTTAGTAATAAATATAAAAATTCATGTCCATTGTAAAACAAAACAATACCAATAAATAAATACTTCTTTCTATCTTTAGTGCATGACAGTTACTGCCTGCCACCAATGATTGGTCTGGTTATAGCCCAATTCCATGACTATGAGGAAACCTGTCACAACGCTAGGAACGGTTACTTGGTTACTTCGTCTCTTTATAATTGAAACGTAGTAATTATGAATTTACAGATTTTGTGGCGTATCAGCTCTATAGGTTATCAAACAGATCTATAGTATAGATGTATCATTGTATATACAGATAACTACCTGCCCCTCTTTTTCCCTTTTTCGTCTGCTAGCAAATTGTATTCTGCTACTTGGCAGTGTTAATATTCCCAACACTATTGGTTGATTTTTCAAAGACCCAATTGATAGTCGGCACGAGGTCCTTGGGATGGGGACTTTGAGTTATTTAACCCCTTCACCTCTAGTGTTTTACTCTAATAATTTCCTTTTGCCTGTTAGTTGTCCTGTCTCTCTCTTTCTCTCTCCCTCCCCTTTTTTACCTTTTCTCCTTTGAATGATGGTGATATGATTAGATTCGTTAATGTTGAACGTAATCATCCTTGCTAAAAAAACAAGTAATCACCTTCATTAGACGAATTTGTGAGGCCACGCATTCAGATGAAGAAAATGTCCAAGCTGCACAAATATTTGCTCTCTGCCTGGCTAGACTTATCAAGGTTTGTTTACTGATTTCTCTAACAATTAGGTATAATCTAGTAAGCATAGAAACTCTAAAATCATTATCAGATTGTCAGTACGTCCATTAAAACCATTGGACTTTTTTGTTATTTTGTCGTACAATTTTATGATAAAATTTTCCTATAATTATAATTTCAAAATTATGATTCTATTGGTAAATGTTATTTTTTTTCAATGATTTTTCCAGAAAAACTCTAGGTACGATTTTTGTTTTATTTCAAAATTTTCTTTTTTTTAGGGTGATAGTCTTGAGGAAAGTATTGGAACAATGAATGCAGAATTGAATAATAATATTGAAGCTAACAGTATTGAGAATAATAACAACTATATTATCAATAAGAATTCTCCACTGATTACTCTACAAACCCTCACAGGAAAATAATCTTATTTATAATCGAAGCTTCTAGAGGCTAGGGGTGAAGCCACTAGTTACATTTTATATTAGCTTAGACTTTAAATGTAGCTGAATATAAAACCATCCTTTGATTACACTGACTGATGAAAATTAGCACCTGTTATATGTACTCGCATTCCCCCTACTCTTAATAATTAAGTCATTCGCCTGATATGACAGTGGCATGACTGATATTAACTTAGAGGAAGGGGACAATGAGCAGTTTATTTCACTAGTCGCCAATGTTTTACAATAACGTTTTCTTATTCGTAAGTTTATTTTACTGAATTTTGATTGGTTGGTTAGTTCATGATGTTGAGTGTCCTAACGTTTCAACCACTAAGCGTAATCTACAGCTGGAGTAATTTTGTGTATCATCATTGGGAATAAACATCCATATATCTGCTACTGTCTTATCCCTTAAGATCCCTTGATATTAATCCATTGAAGCTTAGGTATAAATAAGATTATTTTAAAATTAGAATGTATAAAAATTTACAAGGAGGATGGGTTTAAAGATGCTCTACTCAATGCAGTTATGAAAGGTAAAGAAATGTTAAAATCATTAATTAATCTAAAAGTAAACGTAAGAAAGTGTCGCGGGAGAGACTGACTTAAGTAATAGCTGCACTCTCCCTAATCTACTTTTACTTGTATATAACATTTTGTTTATCAACATTGTAATCTAAAGGGGTAGTTTCACGAAATGCATTTGAACTTAATTTAGTGAACCGCATATTTTTTCTTAGTTAATGGGGTAAACTACATTTAAATAGCATGTATTTGAAATAAATTCAATTTTCTACCACGTAGTTTTTAAAATATCAAGACCTGAAAATTGTCTTTTTGTGATATATGCAATTTAAAAAGACGATTTTCAAGTCTTGATATTTCAAAAACTATGTGGTAGAAAATTGAAATTTTTCCAAATATATGCCATATAAATGTAGTTTAACCATTTAACCAGGATAAAATATGCGGTTCACTAAATTAAGTTCAAATGCATTTCGTAAAACTACCCCTTTGGTAATGTACCGCTAATGTTATTCTTTCCCCCAAATATCAAAAGGCAAGGAACATTCGTTGACCCCGTTTAACCTAACCTAACTCATTATTTTTAGGAAGGAACGCAAGTACAGCCGGCCAAATAGTTGGATCTGTGCTGGGGCTAGAACTTGGATTTACTGAACTACCCACAGATCTGATTGCCTTCTTGCAGCCTGCTTTTAGGTAGGCATTTTTTCATCATTTTAGTAGCAAAGAAACGTTGATCATTGTAGTCCATACCACTGACCCGCAACCGTGGCCCATCACGTAGCGGCTCCGCTCGTCGTCGGGGAGGTGATAGGTTCGAATCTCGGCTTAGCACCACGTCATAACTAAAGCTTTGGCCTCAAACAGGCGCAACTCATTACCATGTACAGTTAGAACTTCTCAAGCCTAAGGTCGTTAAATAAAAAAGTTGGTTGTCTGATGGATGTTGCTTAACCTAATACCCCGGTTGTTTGGACAGAAAAGGAGACATTAGGCTTCCCTTAGTTATCCTGGGTTGTTGAACCTGGCGTTTGAGTGTCGTGAGGAAAATGTCCATACCACTGTCTTTCTGAGACACCTAGCTTGATTTCATATGACCATAAATGCCTTTATTTAAAAAATACAAGGGTGGTTTCCCTCAAAGTTTCTAATCAAGCACCTAACCCCCTCGATAATTTTCGTCTTTAAAAAAACTCTTATTATTTAGGAAACAATTGGACAAAAAGATGAATACTCTGTTTGACGTTATGGGGATTCCTTGACCGACCAGGTCATTGGAGCAATGTCACCATCGATATAAAGACAGGGAAACTCTAGTTTAGCAGGGAGGAGATGATAGCAGTCACAAAATAACCTCAATTTTTATTACCTACTTTTATATTTTTCGAAAATTTATGTGGTAAAATGGTTTGAATTTTTAAATTAAAAAAATTCTTTGAAATGTCTTTTTATGTAAAATTTATATTTGTTATTTATAATTACAAAGGTATTCTTTATGTTTTGTTTCAAACATTTTATAACCTGTTAAAAACTTAAATATGTATTTTTCTATTACTATTAAAAATTTTATATGTTTTTTCCCAGTTTTATACCTAATGCTGTTTTTATAAGATGAAAATTTACTTTAGATTTGTATGATAATGTATTATATTTTTTAATTACTTTGATATATAAATAAGTAGAGCAGGTAAGAAAATTATCATTTCGAGAAAATTTAACATAAATTTAATAAAAATTTGTTTTACAAAGAAAAATAAGGAATGGGAATGATAAGATAAAATAGGACATAAATTATAATCGATTAAAAAAGTTGAAGCAGCTGGTTTTTTTTGTAAACTTTACACTTTTTTTTACAAAAGATATAATATTTTGTATTTGTAAGTGTTACTGAAACAGATATATTATATGATTCTTACACCATATTTTCATGTTTTCTAAAAAAAATGTTTAACCTGCAGCGGGCTAAAATAAAGATACCCCTCATCCACTCCCTTTATCCCATTCCCTCCCCTCCTACTGGATGAACGAACTGACTAATAAACAAGTTTCATGTTAGCAAGCTAAATTAACGACAATATTTCTCCTGACATATTATCCACATATATTCTACATCCATTGTTACGGACTTATGGACAAAGTAAAATTTAAAGTAGTTACTTCCCCTCATTATAAATATTGCATAATGTACTCAAATATTGTTCTTATTATTCTTTATCAATATTAGATTTAACCTTTACCTCGTTGGTGTTTGTTCAAAACGGAATATTTTTAGTCGCGCCTTTACTTCAAAGGCAATACTAGCGGCAGCGCCCCTAGCACATATTCGAAGGGATATAGAAGGGCAGAAAAATAGCCTAAAACCATACCCCAACTTATTTATAAAAATGAAATAGCTTAAAATTATAACAGTACCTATAAAAAGCTTCACTGTAAAGAAGAACCATATCGGTTCAGCGGATAGCGAGATCCTTCGCTCCAGACAATAAAAAGCTTACTACTTTTATAATAGGATAGGTTATAATGTCTGTACTCACATTAGCAAATCTTTCCCAATGAAAATCAAAATTTATTTATTAGGTATTCAATTTAAAAAAACGACTTATCTGCTATTGTATTTTTTGTGGTTTTTTTTATCTTTGCTTTATTTACATGATATGATCGAATGTACTCAAAAATCATCTTAAATCAGCCAAAGTGCATCTTTTTAACATAATCACTTCTACCACCATGGCCTTTCTTTTTTAGCGCTGCTAATCTAAACTAAGTTTTCCGACGGTATGTCTGTCGTATTAGTTTTTCTCTACGCATAAAATCTCCATTCAACAGACCAATTCAAAACAAAATCTTTAACTTTGACCATTAAGTTATGTTCAAGTTAATTTAATCCTCCCTACTAGTAATATTTTTTCTAATAAAAAACGACTTTTGTATCTTTTAGTTGAGAAATTCTATCACTAGGGCTACGCCCCAAGAGGCCTCCAGGGAATCTTAGGGCAGGGGGAAAGTCGACTCCCAGCCACCCCACATTTGATTGTATACTAGTTTTTAAAAAAGTAAAAAAAATATAGGAGGTTCATTTATTTCTAGTGCGATTTTTCTTGGAAGGATGGTGGTACCCTCCCCAAAAATAGTCATAAACCATCCCAGGACCTATGAGAAGCTACATTGTAAAGGATAACCATAACGGTTCAGCGGTTAGTGAAATACTACGGTGCACACACACAGATTCTTTTACTTTATTATAAGGATTTACCTATCCCTGTATCTACTTAAAAATGGGTAGGGGGAGTTTCTAAAGATTTATTAAGGCAGTATTGCACATATGTTTAAGATATAAACTTTATGTTGTTACTAAGTTTTTTGTTGGAGTTTTTATCAGTACAGTTTTTTGTTATGCTTAACATAGTTTGTGTTTTTTTTATAGGAAGGGCTATGATGTGAAACTTATTAGTAATTTGTCTTTGAGTTACAAAAGAATAATAAGGAATGGTAATCTTATAATACAAAGTAGAACGATGTCTGTCTGTCCGTCTGTCTGTCTGTCCCTTAAGATCTCGGTAACCTCTGAACCGATCGGATTCTACTCTTCAGGGTATCTACCTATTGGTCCTGTGGTGGTTTTAAGCTATTTTCTTGGGGGGTGGGACACCCCCAACCCCCCCAAAAACCAAAAAATCCCCCCATTTTTTTTTTTTTCCATGAGATTTCCATGGTCCTTTACGATTTTCGCCATAATTTTTTTTATCACCTCTTGGGGCAAAGCCCCTAGAGGCTAGGGGCGAAGCCGCTAGTGGATTGATAAATCCTTATAATAAAGTAACATGATGTCTGTACCGAAGGATCTCCATATTTGCTGAACTAATATGGTTTCCCTTTAAAGGGTAGCTCCTCATAGGTCCTGGGAAGGTTTAGAGATAATTAAGGAGAGTACCAAAACCCTCCCAAGAGAAATCACCCTTGAAAAGATCCCCCCCCCCCCTACACCCCAAAAGTTTAATTTGAATAAAATTCTTTAACAAAATAAGTACAGCTGTTACAGAGTTTCTTTGGAAGACATATCCCTGCTTTGTTATTATCCTCTTAGAATTTTTTTTTCAATTTTGCGATAGCGAACTATGAACTCTGGCCGCAGCGCTCGGCTTCCTAGCCTGCCTAGCCGCAGCGCTCGGCCCCCTTGCCTGCCTAGCCACAGCGCTCGGCCCCCTTGCCTGCCTAGCCGCAGCGCTCGGCTACCTAGCCTAAAACCTAACCTAAAATAGTTGTTCGTCGTTGTCGGAGGAGGGGGGGGGGGTCCTCAAATTTTCAAAATACAAAAAAAAATTCTAAGAGGATAACGCCCCTGCTTTTTTTTACTTTGTATTTATCTTTAATTTACTGATCCCTTTATCCCTGATAATTTATCTATGCTGCTCTATCTTAGTAATGCTTTCATCCTTGTTGAATTAGCAATAATGTTATGAAATCTGTATTAGATAGATATGTTATAGTATTATTTAGTTTTTTGGTATTAGTTGTTTATTAGTAGCGAAGCTACTCTATTACTGTGGAATGTGGTGGATGTCCGTCTATCAAATTATACTTAACTTTCTAATTTCTATGGGATTTAATTTAATAGTCATAATTAAAATTCCTAAACCAACTAAACAAAAAAGACTTTACTGTTCTTTTTTTATCAATAACGATATTACCTAAATTGTCATTGCTGCGATATTCATAAACATAATGGCCTTGTTTTATAATAGTTTAGAATTTAGATTAATAAAATGAATAAGAAAAATCACAAAAAGTAATATAAATCACTTTAGAAAAAATTATTTTTACAAATTAATTTATTGTCAGAAAAAATTTCACAAACTGCAAAAAAATATACTTTATGTTATATAATTTAGTAATTTTAGTATATTTTTCAAATGTTTTTGTTAATTTATTAGTTAGTTTAATTTTTATACGTAATTTTATTTATTTCGTTTGTTAGTTTTAATTTATTCAAGAAATTTTTTTAATTGTTTAGATCTTTAGAACTAACTTTACCTAGAGTAGTGATGTTTTTTCTTAAATTATACTATTTGTTTTAAAGGAAAACAATTCAAAATCTTGTTATATTTCTATTTGATATAAAAATTGTAATTTTTATGTACTTATTACTCATACAATTTTGTATTTTATAACCTTTATACATTTTTATACCTTTAGTAATGCATTTAACTACTTAGAAAGTCAATATTTTTAGAACTTAGACAATTTTATACTTTTAGATATTTATAACATCGAATAAAATGGATGTAGAAATGAAAGATGCTGAGCCCTCAGCCTCTAGTGTCGAGCCGGAGCCTGAAAAGGTATTTTTCAAAGAAGGAGGCGACTTCACTTCCGTATACTTTTTATGCAAATAGGACACAATGGCAAATATATAAGTAGGGGGATTACACTGTTTACTAGGATATATAAGTTGGAAGGAATTTTAATGTTAGAGGGAGATTTGAAATCTGCATCGAATTTTAAGGATTTTTTATAAAATTCGTTTTTTGTAGAATTATTTATCTAAAAGCGAAAATACAATTTAAGTTCATAAATTTTGACCAATAGGATACTGGATAGGTGGATTGGAAACTACCTGCGCTCTAATTGGTTGAATGATATGCGACACTTAAGCTTCTTTAATCAGAGCGAAGATAATTTTCAATTCACCAATCACAGATGTCAAAATTAATTAACTTAAATTGTATTTCCGCTTTTAGATAAAGAATTATACAAAAAACGAATTTTATAAAAAAAAAATCCTTAAAATTTGATGCAGATTTCAAATCTCCCTCTAACATTAAAATTCTTTCCAACTTATATATCTTACTGTTTACTGAATAGTGATTTAAGTGAAGCTTAGGGGAAATCAATTCAGTGTTTCAGAGATCTTAATAAATTCAATATATTAACGGCTACGTCCCTGGAGGTCTCTTGGGGCACTTGAGTTGGGGGGGGGGGGGAAGTCGCACCCTCCCCCACACTTTCTGTTTTAGGAGGGTGGTAGTACCCTCCCTCCAAAAAGTTATGAGAAACTACACTGTAAAACAGAAACATGTTGGTTAAGCGGTTAGCAAGATCGGTATAGACAGACAGACTTGGATCCTGTTACTTTTTATATAAGGACACATTAATGTAATATTATTTTATTTTACAATTTTGCAATGGTTTTATGTATTCTTGTTTAGATTATCGCCGACAGCGGAGTGGCTGCCACTGTTTCAGTTTCCCTACATCCATTGGTTATTATGAATATTTCAGAACATTGGACAAGGTACTTTATTAATCTAATCTAATTAATTTGGGATATCTTTTAGGGAATGACACGTCCCTATGCTAAATGGCTTAAAGCCAGTCTAGCCTTAGGCTGATACTAACAGCTCTAACCAACATTTCATGGCTTGTCATTAGAAGGATTTTACCCCCCCCCCCCCCCCCTCCCATCTTACCAATCTTGTTTTAAAGGAGAAAATAATTTTAGAAGTTGGATAAATTTCCGGTTTGTTGTTTTACTTGGGGGCTTGGTAGATATACCATCTCTCAAAATACATCTCAAGATATTGATTTAACCCCTTACAGTCGGGCCCCTTGCCGCACCTTAATCGGTCGGGGGGGGGGGCGTTCAACGCCCCCCCCCCCTTATTATCTCAGTTCCTATTAGAGCTAGAGGGCTAAATTTTTTTGTGCAAGTCCATGGTTTGATAATGAATTTCCGACCTTTTATAAGTCTAAGTAAATTTTCGCTTCCTTCACCCTTATATTTAACAACCTTTGTTTTTAGGTCTTTTTTTACTTAAAAATTTCAAACGGCTGTAACTTTCTTATTTTTGAAGCTAGAAGAAAATTTTTTTTCCAGAAAATGTTTATTTTTATGTAAATTTTACATTAGAAATATCAAATATAAGTTTCAGCGGCCGCAGCTGTACTTGGCAGCTGCCAGCCGCCGCAGTCGGCGGGAAAACGGCGGCGGATCTTCATGAAATTTTAATACGTTATGTAGACATGTAAGAAAAGCTTAAGTTTAAAATTTGAAGTCTCTAAGTCAAAAATTACGGCCACAGAAGCCTTTTAAAGATTTCTGGAGACCTGGAGGATCAGGACCTGCAGGATCATACCTGGAACCTGAAAGTGACTTGAACACCTGTATTTTATATAAGGATGTACTACTAGAGGATTTTTTAGTATTTTGGTATAATTAAATGTTTTTTTTTAGTCAAAAATATATTTTTGCTCTTTACCTGGATGACCCTGCCAGGTTTGCTGGCATTCTGTGCCCGCCAGGATGGAGATATTCAAAAAATTCCAACTCTCAGTTATGTGTCATACCCATACTTAAAAAGTCAAGCAGTTTGGGCTCTTTATCTTTCACACACAGAAAATGAGATAGAAAAAACCGGATGGGGGGGCGTTCAACGCCTCCCCCCCCCCCCCCGACCGTTAAGGGTTAAGAAGGAGAACCTTATCGGCCAAGTGGTTAGCGTGTTAGATGTCCTGGTAAAGTCAAACATTTTAACGCCACAATTATTTTAGAACCCGAGCACAAATGGGCAAACCACAGAACGTTTACGGAGCCCTCATTGGAAAACAGGCAAGTATTTATACCTCTGACTTTTTCTTCAGTTAAAGTGATCCTTTTTAGCCAAATTATTTTAGAAAAGTTACTCAGTTAAGTCTTTAGTAGCCTAATAAATCGTGTATTTTATTATTTGAGAAAAAAATAGTAAACCCAATTTTTAGCAGCTATCTTCAATAAATCATTTAGCAAGAAATTCTGTCTTATCGTAGACAATTATAAAAGCTGTTCATGAATTTAAAAATATTTTTGTTTTGTTTTAGGCTGGCAGAGATATTGAAGTAATGAACAGCTTCGAACTCGAGACTGCAATTATTGATGGAAAGGTGAGTGAGTGACGAGGTTTGTAGTGTATAGAGTAGCTACTTTATAATTTTGGTAATAAATACTGATTATATTGATATAGTATAGTTTTTTCATTTGATATAGTTCTTTATTTTAAGCAATTTTTAAAAGTTCATTTAATAGTATTGAATTAAAACACTAGAAAATAATTTCGAGCCGTTCTATGCAGTAATTGGATGTCTATCTTCAAAATTAGTAGGATGTACATGTGTCTGGTTATTCCCTTCAATTCAATTTTCATGTCTTGACAATTTTTTTATCTGACTTCATTTTTTTGCTGAAATTAACAGAAGATAATTTCTAGTATGATTTCGAAACTGATTAATATCCACTGGATTAGAACTGGTTATCATTCATACAGAAAAATCATGTATCTTATCGTATTATACGATAACGCAGTTTTCTACCAATAATAAAATAAGAATCGTATTATTTATATCGGCTTTTTTAGCCCGGTCTTCAGTCCCTCAGGGTCAACAAATCTGGAATTAATCTTATATTTTTTATTTACCATCCACGGAAAACTGTCTTTAATATGATGCGACAAATACCTAAATATTCTAGAGTTTGTATGTCTATAGATTTAGACAAATGGACATTTATCTTTTTTTCATTTCTAAAAGTCATCAGTTTTGATGAAAACTAATCTTGTTCCAATTTAGGTTGTTATTTTGAGAGAGTATTATGATCATAAAGAAGAACAATTCAAACAGGTTGGTCCTACATTTTTAAAAGCGAAGCTTTTCTATAATTAGGGTCGATCCGTCCGTCCGTCCGTCACGGATAGCTTTTTTCGTTAATTTAGACATGTTAGAATTGTCCTATTGATTTTTAATTTTGCATGGTGATTCCTTTAGTAGTTAGGTACGATTTAGAAAGCGTAGCAACTCTATAATCATTACCAAAATGTCCGTACGTCCATTTTAAACATGTTGATTTTTTTTTACTTTTTTAAATAGCTTTTTCGTTAATTTAGGCATGTTAGAATTGTCCTATCGATTTCAAATTTTGCAATGTGATTTCTGTAATAGTTAGGTACGAGTTAGAAAGCGTAGCAACTCTATAATCATTACCAGAATGTCCGTACGTTCATTTTAAACATGTTAATTTTTTACATTTTTAACAACAAATTTGTATGTGACATAATTATCCTATTGGTCTGATTTTTGGTATACTGATTCCTGGGACAACAAAGTACAATAGTATAAGCGAAGCAACTCTATAATCAAGTCCTAAAAATATAAGTATGTCCATAATCATTATCCTGTATCAAGCAGTTTTTCAACAAATTTACTTACAATTTTGCTTTGACTCTTATACATTCGCATTCTGATTATTCAGTTCTATCATTATACAAGTGTTAATGTCCGTTTGTCCTACCGTTTCAGAGCTTCGCTTTTACGGATGTTGTCATCCTTGTTAAGATACAAATTAACAGATGTCTTAGTCCCTAACTGTTGGTAGCAAAGATATTCAATGATTCTAAATGGCATTGACCTCTACTTGAAAATGTTACTTTTTGGTTGCTATTGAAGATGGGTTTAAATAAAATTTTAGCAAAATTTTAATACTTTTCGATGAAGTTTTGATGTTTTATTTTCGACTGATATTAAAGATAAGTGTAGTAATTAAGGGGGGTTGGGTAGGATTTTGGCCACCCCAGTAACTTAGCTTTGGGTTTTATAATAAGGCTAATTTTTTTCTTACCTGTCCCCAAAATAGTTAAAAAGATAACCTTCCCAGGACCCATGAGAAACTTCACTGTAAAAAAAAGAAAGTCAAAAAACATATTCTATTTCTTTTTTTTTCGCTAGGTATTCTCAGACATGGATTTTCTTGGCTGGTATTCCACCGGAGAGAAACCAGGAGCATCAGAACTTTATGTTCACAAACAGATTATGCAGATCAATGAATCTCCTCTTTTCCTACAAATGTCACCAGGTATGATTGAAAGTGGCTGTCTGTATGTTAGTTCGTCCGTCATTGTGACTGTCTGTCTGTCCGTCCGTCAGTGTTTCTGTCCGCCCGTCCATTGTTCGTCAGTTGATCACAAATCGAAATCATGCTTATCAATGAATCTCCTCTTTTTCTACAAATATCGCCAGGTTAGATTAAAAGTGCTGTCTGTCTGTACGTTAGAGTTTTTGTCTGTTCGTTGGTGTCTGTTTGTCCGTACGTCAGTGTGTCTGTCCGTCCGTCAGTGTCTGTATGTCTGTCTATCAGTGTGTCTGTCCATCCGTCAGCGTGTCTATCTGTCAATGTTACTGTCCGTCTGTCGATTGATTACAAATTGAAATCATGCAGATAAATGAATTTATTTTTTCCTACATTTATCTTCAGTTACTATATTTGTCTGTTTGTCAATCACTCCTTCTGTTTTCTAGTCCGTACAGAATAAAAATTAAAATTTCTTTATTCTGTCTGTGTGTCATAAAGTCCTCTCGTCTTTCTGTCATCTGCAAATTATGCAAAAAAAAAACTGCTACTCTACCCTGATGAACATCTCATTTAATTTGTCCCAGAGAGAGAGTGGAAAATGGGCTGTTTATTTATTACACTAGTCTCCAAAGTTTTATGATAATGATTTCTTATTCGTTGGGGATGTACATTAATATATTAATTAATCGGCTATTGTCTTATCCCTTTAGATCCCTGAATTTGTCAACTTAATTTGATGACCAACGGCAAATAATACATATTTGTACATTTTATATTATTAAGGTGGTGGAAACTGTACAGAGTTGCCTGTTTACCTGTACGAGTCTGTTATTGATATGATTGAAGGGCAGGCAAGAATTTTGTTTGTCAAACTGCCCTACACACTCGCAACAGAAGAAGCTGAGAGAATAGGTTTGGACCACGTGGCACGTATTGTTTCCGGCGGAGAATCTAGCAGCAGCAAAACAGCTGATCAGCTAACAGCTCAACACTCGGCCATCAAAATGTTGGCAGGAAGAGTCAAACTTATTCTTCAGTATGTCCAGGTACATTATGGTTTTTGCAGATTTATGTTTGTCAGCTGTTTTTGTACCAAACAGCTGAAAATGATAAAGTGCAATACTCTTAAATCAAAGTGTCGGCGAGAAAATGAGAAAATTGGTTTTGATTTGGTAATAGGATTTTCCCTTACAGTATTTGGGAGCATTCCCTTTTTTGAAGGGGGAGGTAAGGTTGTTATCTGTAACTTTCCTTAGGGGTAAGGGAATGGATTATTACTTTTATCTTTTCACGTTTTCTAATAAAGTAAAACTCGCAGCGGGCTAAAATAACGAATCCTCCTTCCACCCCCTCCCCACCTATTGGAGGTATGAACGGACCAATAATTTATTTCCATGTTAGCGACCTAAATTGACGAAAATTTTTCTCCTGTCATAATATCCCTATTCAACATCCATTGGTTTGGGGTATCTTGTTAGAAAATAGCCATAAACCTGCCTTGAACTTGTATTGAAACAGTAAACTATTAAGGCTGTTGAGAAAGGAGAAGTCCCTAAGAATCATGAGATTCTTCGCCAGATAAAATCCTTGTCCCACCGTCTACCTGTCCTACAGTCTGACAGATTCAATCCAGAATTCCTAACACAGGTATAGTTTATCTTTATCTAATGTTAATGCCTAAGGAATTATGTTAAGATATATCAAGTACTAATAAACTAAAAATCATAATCAATGCGGGTTTCAGTATGTAATTGTATGCTGATTAACAGCCACTTAGAGATATATAATCTAAAGAAATATATTTAGTCTCAAAAAAATATACCAAAAGAAAAAAATTAAGGTACAATAAAAAATCTTTAGATGCTCTATCCCCTTCATAATTACCATGAACAATCATTAACAAACAAAATACAGCCGAAAATTAAGTCTTTAAATAGATTAGTCAACAGATTCTTAACAAAACATAGAATACCTAGTTAAGATTATTATTTCATTATTATTCAAATTTAAATGTTTGTAGCTTGTCTGATTTGTTAAGGATGTTATCATCCTTGTTTTTTTTGAAAAAAAAATAATCTTAATATTAATGTAAAACACTAGAGGTGGAAGGGGTAAAATAACTGTATCTCCCCATTAATGACCTTGTGCCGACTCTCAATTGGGTCTTTAAAAATCAACTAATAATGTCGGGAATATTAAAACAGCTAAGTATCAGAAAACATTTTGCTAGCAGACGAAAAATGTCATTGGAAAAGTAGGGCAGGTAGTTATCTGTATAATACTATACTATGATCTATACTACAAATCTGTTATATTAATGTTTATAATTTCAGTGTAATGATGTTGCGCTGATGACCTTACTGGGAACTGTCATGAAGTCCGCCAACAATTTGAACCAGTTTGTCAACAAGTTCTCTGTCAGCTACCAAAGGCAGGGCGGTAGGAGGATGAGAGGACTTTTCTTGTAAAAGATTAATATTTTTTGGGAGTGAAGAGGTTATGGGGGGGGGGGATTGCATTAAGGTTCTTTGTGAATTTTAAAAAAAGATTATAGTATTATCAAGACATATTTAAATTTTTGTATATTTTAACTTTTAATAGTATATCTAATCTAAGGGAATAGGAGATGATTTATTTACTTCTTGAATTTTTTATTGTATATTGGAAATGTTCACAACCTTTCATTGGAAAAGAAATTGAATATTTTTTTAGGGCATTTTATAATTTTGAAAAATCAAGTTTTTAACAGTAAACTTCCAAGTTTACATTGGTGATGTACTCTTTATGTACTGTGTACGCGACAGTACATGTACTGTGATGTATTATGTAATAATTTCAGAATAATTAAAAATGGGAGACGATGAGTTATCCGCAATCAGAGCCAAAAGAATGGCAGAATTACAAGCCATGGTGAGAAATTACTTTGCTACTCTCTCTATAAGTCGTGTATTGGTCATTTTTGTTTGTTTGCTGGCAAAATACTATTTTAATGGCAATCTAGAAGTATATTTGACATGTATTTCATAAGGCAGGTGTATTTTTGCCAGTCATTGGTGTATCTTAACACAGTAAAATAACATGTTAGATGTAAATTTGCCATCATTTTAATTTTATTGTCATTTACACAACTAAAATTCCGTTTTCCATAAACACATACTTTTTGAATTACACTGGTCTAAATACATCTACTTTACTTTTGCCGGATGTGTAATATGTAGTCATCCTACTGTTGTATTGACTTTTTTTGCGTCTTAATTAAGCGTAATTTTAACTTATCCTAGGAATATCTACTTTTTTACCGAACAGCTACTTTTTAGTAGAACGTAATCGTTCTTGTTTTTAGCAGGGCGGCGGAGGAGGAGGGGCTGGAGGTGGCGACAGACAAAAACAAATGGAGGAGAGACAAGCTCAAATGAATGAAATGAAAAACAGTATTCTTAGTCAGGTACAGATTAATTTATCTTTCATTGGCCCATCCCTGTATGAACAAATAGTTGCCACCTTCCTAGAGGTGGGGGGAAGTCGCCCTGTTTAATAAGAAAACCGGGAGGGTGGTGGTACCCAACCCCAAAATAGTTTTAAACCTTCCCAGGACCTATATGAAGCTACACTGCAAAGGAGAACCATATCGGTTAAGTCACAAACATACACACAGACAGATACCCTATTGTTTGATTTTAAGGATTATATGAAAATTTATTGTATAAGATAAATATATCCTTTTTTTGCTCGTATGAAATCGTAGAAAATAATCTAAATGGATCAGTTTTCAATGTATAGTTGACAGGAAATTATGTTTTTTGAAGAAAATACAATGTAATGCATTTGCTATTTTAATTTTTATCAATTGGATGTTTAGATTCAAAGATGTAAAATGGGTCTATTATTACTTGGATCTTACACCAGATTTTTATGTTCTCTTATCCTCTCCTACTGGATAAACGAACTGACCAATAAAATTGACGACAATTTTTTTCCTTTAATAGTACCCATGTACCCATCTATATCTATATATTTTTAGTAGCGAAGCTACTCTATAATTCACTTTGTCCGTCAGTCCGTCAGTCAGTCCGTCAGTCAGTCCGTCAGTCCGTAACGCTATGGGGGAAATGGGATTTACTCAGCTCCTATAAAAGATAGAATGCTGAAATTTTTTGACAACATTCCCATCCTTAAGGAGCACAATTGACTATAAAACATCATTGGCGTTCGGACCGATTTTTAGCAGGTTTTAGGCTATTTTTATATTTTTCACATTTTTCTCCATATCTTCAGTGTTTATTTTCGATTTTCAAAAAATTTTCAGTTACAGATATCAAAATTAAATTTCCCGTCGTTTAAAGGAACAACCATGAAGGCCAGACTGCCTTTTCAGCAGGTTTTAGGCTATTTTTATATTTTTCACATTTTTCTCCATATCTTCAGTGTTTATGGTCCGATTTTAAAAATTTTTTCAGTTATAGATATCAAAATTAAATTTTCCGTCTTTTGAAGAAAACAACCATGACGGCCAGACTGCCTTTTTAGCAGGTTTTAGGCTGTTTTTTATATATTTAACATTTTTCTCCATATCTTCAGTGTTTATAGTCTGATTTTCAAAAGTTTTCAGTTATATATATCAAAATTAAATTTCCCGTCTTTTAAACAAAATAACCATGACGGCCAGACTGCCTTTTTAGCAGGTTTTAGGCTATTTTTATATATTTAACACTTTTTTCCATATCTTCAGTGTATATGGTACGATTTTCCAAATTTTTTAAGTTAAGGATTTAAAATTAAATTTTTGTCGTTTTAATAAAACAACCATGACGGCCAGACTGCCTTTTATCAGGTTTTTGGCTATTTTTATATGTTTTACATATTTCCCCATATCTTTGTATATTTTGATGCAATTTTCAAACTTTTATGGGATATCTGTATCAAAATAATTTTTCCCATTGTTATGAGCATCTTTAATATAATTTACTTTGACCATCGTCATCATGCAAAATAAAACAAGGTTTCATGTTTATTTTATCCAATAAATCTATTCTATATTTTAGTAAAAACCTTTTAAATCTACGTATTCCAATCGACGATTTTTTGTGCTTCGCTACTTATGGATGTTGTCATCCTTGTTGATATATATATCGGAGAAAAATTCTAAGGTTATTATGTTTTTCAGATATTAGACCAAGAGGCCAGAGCCCGTCTAAACACACTAATGATTGCTAAACCAGAAAAGGGAAGACAGGTACACAGGTTTTCATTTTTAGGCAGGGGTGTATATTCTGCACAAGATTTATTTTTTTCCCCTGCTACAAAATTTTTTTTTATTTTTCTTCCCCCCCTAGTTTTTTCTCACCAAGTAGGGGGAAAATGGAAAAATATTTAAAGAACTCTATATTTTATTTATTTTATCCCTCCTACCACACATTTTTTAAAGTTTTTTTTCACCAAGGAGGGGGGGAAATGGAAAAAATGTTTTCAGTTTTCTTAATTTTTTCATTTTTTTTCCCTCCAACCACTTATTTTTTAATCCCCCCCCCCCCCCCCTGAGCAGGGGATCCCATGTAGAATATACACCCCTGTTTTTAGGAGCAAAGCTAATCTATAATTAACTTTGTTTGTCAGTCAGTCAGTACGTAACACACTGTTATTTTCTCGGCTGCTATTGAAGATAGGCAGCTGAAATTTTCTGTGAAGATTCCTATGACTTGTGCGCAACTAGTCTATACATTGTTTTGTACGTCAGTCTGTCAGGCATAAACCTTAAGATTGCGTGATTTTCTTTCAATATTAAAATATTATTTTCTTTGGTTTGACAACTAAACATCTGCTCTATAACTCACTTTGTCCGTTTGTCCATTCCATAATTTTTGTGCTGCGCTACTTATGGATGTTGTCATCCTTGTTACTTTATTTTTTATTTTAGGTTGAATTTCGAATATTCGCTAATTTTGCCCTATTAACAAAATTGACGTAAAACTAATATGAAAAAAAAAATATTTTAGTGAAATATTTTGTTTAGATGAAAATTTGCAATTAACATTAGAATATAGGTTTTTTGTAGGGAAAAAATATTGAAATTAGGATAACTAGCTATTATCAATAAAAATACTAAAATATGTAGCTAGACTTAAAAATAATAATACATGGTTGAAATCACTGATTTTCCGTCTCTTGACCTGAGTTAATTTCAAATTCGAAAAATATTAAGTTTTTATTTACTAATATTACTTAGCTGTTATTATCTAAACAGGCAGAAAACTTCTATGATTATTATTAATTTAGGTTGAGGCTATGTTGTGTCAGATGGCTCAAACTGGACAACTGGGTAGCAAGCTTGGTGAACAAGATTTAAAGGTTAGTTCAAAATAGGATATAATATACGTGGATAAATTAACAGGGGCAAATTTGTCGTCAATTTAGGTTGCTAATATGGACATCATTTATTTGCCAGTTTGTTCATCTAGTAGGATTTTAGGGGGGAGGTTATAGGGAATAAATGTGGAGGTATCGTTATTTTAGCCTGCTGTGAGAATCTCTTTGTTAGAGTACATGAAAATATGGTGCAACATCCAAGTAATATACCTAACGATTAAAATGGGGTTAACATTTCTCCCCCATTAAATTCACCTTAAAATAATATGATATTTACGGTTCCAGGACAAACGTCGGAGTTATCAAACTATTATTTTCTAATATATTAAGTTAATAAAGTATTTCTATACAGGTTAGGATATAAATATACAAATAAGCCCCCTGCAGGGGTTAAGCATTTAAAAAAATTCTATAAGATGGTTTTAAATAGGTTAGGTTAAGGGCCACTCAGACGTTTGTCCTAGGACCCTATTTACCACTAGATACTTAACTTACCTCTCTGTTTTCCTGCAGGAGCTGTTAGAAAGATTTAATGCCGGAAGTGCCTCCAACACCAAGGTCAAGTTTGACCGCAGACGCGCAGCTCTGGACAGCGATGATGAAGACTAACCGTCCTCTCTCAACCTTCCTACACTTATATACACTCTGGTGTTCTTTGTTATTACGCGGCATTGTTGCGCACAAAGTTTGGCGCGTTTTTCTTTGTTAAAATGTTGCAAAACTTTTGGCGCGCTTTTTCGTTGTTGCTATATTAGCGCATATAACCATACATATTAATATTTCCATATTATTTCATGATGCTCTTTATTGAATTATCAATATTGTAATACTTTATTAGAATTAAGTTTCTTTTTAATTTGCTGTGCATATTTCATTTTTGTATCTTATCATACATACTTAATTTTGTGGTAAAATAATGATAAGAATTTTCCTTTTTTTCTTAATATGCATATCTTATTTTTTTAATCAAACCGTGATTTTTAAAAAATGTGCTAATGTATTAAATTGTAATCAAATCAAGCTTATCTTTAGAGTTGTATTAAAATTAGAGCTAGGCAAAATTTTTGATAATACTTCTTTTATACAATGCAGATTGCTGTGACTTATACCTATTAATAATAAATATCCTTTTTTAAAGTTGGTGGTAAATGGTTGATTTTTTATTAAAGTGTTCATTTTGTACTTTAAAAACTCAGCAACCATTTACTTCTTACTTACCTTTTTTACATGCTCATAATTGAAGACATTGTTTCAGATTTCATTCAGACTCAAAAATTAAACATTTTCAATCATCACACACACTCATGTTTTTGTATCAGCTGTTCATGGTATAATCAATCAATCAACTTGTCATCATTCATGTTGTAATGTCATCACTTTGTCATCAAAACAACCACTAGCTCATAAAACAAGGAATTTTTATGTTTAACTTTCATTATAGAACACATTACTAGCCGGTATGCCCCTTCAAAGGAACTATTAGAAGCTACATTGCAAAGGAGAACCATATAGGTCCAGCGGTTAGCGAAACATAGACAGACAAACATCCTGTTACTTTTACTTCCTCTGAATTATTACTTGTAAAATTATAAACTTGAAAATGAATCAGGAATCTTTTCAAACATCATATAACAGAAAATCTTTTGCTGAAAAGATGGATGATAATAACTGTACTACAGCAGCGGACCAAGATAACAATGTTGAGAAGAAAAATGATAAGGAGCAGAACAATGGGGAACAAAATGATGCTCCTGTAAAGAATAAATACAAGGGTAAATTATTTCAGCTTTAGAGATATTTCCATGAAAAGATAATAGAAAATTGAAATGGATAATCCTTTGATTTTTTTTCTTGCTTTAAACTGATCATGACTAAAGATTCAAGTTAAATAAATTTTAAATTATAATGGCTTAAAATTGTTTTGTATTGATCATGATGCATAAATCCATACTTGTTACCTAAACATTTGAACTACCCTCAATAGACATCAACAAAAAATGTGAAACACTATCGAACGCTATTGTTAGATCACAAAAATAAACCTGCTTCATTTTTGTGTTCAAACAAGACAGACAAAAAACTTTTCATATCCTTAATATATTCCATAACTTTTCTATCCTACTCTACAATTTACCCTGTAGGTCGCAGCAAGTTACCAGTACCACAACCAGACAAATCCGAAGTAAACTTCTGGTCAGCTCTCAAACAATGCATTGGCAAGGAGCTCAGTAAAATCACTATGCCGGTCCATTGGAATGAACCAATTTCACTACTTCAGGTATTGTAACCATGACTATTGATGTACAACTACATAATAGATTACTTTGTCCGTCAGTATGTTTTTTTTTTTATTGTAACAAGCGGCTACGTTCCTAGGCCTTTTTTTTTGGGGGGGGGGTAATTTTTTCTAGGGACGATTTCTCTTGGGAGGGTGTTGGTGCCCTCCCCCAAAATAGTTATAAACCTTCCTGGGACCTATGAGAAGCTACCCTTTTAAGGAGAACCTGATCGGTTTAGCAGTTAGCGAGATCCTTCGGTACAAACACACAGACAAAAAAAGGATTTTAAGTAAATTTGAGATGGGTGGAAAGCATATGAAAAAAAATGGAACATTCTCTTTGGCAAAATATATGAAAAATTTCTTGCGTACCTAGTATAATAAAAGTTTTCTTTTTTGAGGGGGGGGGGGCATGGGGGAACCTTTAGGATAGAAATTGTAATCTTAGATGCATTCAGTGGCCTTTTCGATTAGGTAAATAATGCCTTATGGTACCTATCTATTTTCAATTGTAGAGAATATCTGAGTACATGAACTATTCGCACATTCTGCTGCCAGCCGCCAGAACTATGGATCCTGTTGAACGGCTGGAGCTGGTGGCCACCTTCGCAGTCTCAGCACTGGCCAGCAATGTCGACAGGTAACATGATGCAAGAGAAAGAGAGGAAATTAGATTCTTTATTACTCTGGTCCCCAAAGTTCTAAAATAACGTTTTCTTATTCGTTGGCTAACAACTTTTATTGTTTTTGACTCTTGAATTGAATTTTGATTGGATTATTAATAAAATTGAGTGTCCAAACGTTTCAACCACTAAGGGGGGGGGAAGTTTTGACACATTTGCGTAAACAGTGAGTATTGGCTTTATCTTTGGACTGAGAGGATAGGTTATTAGGGATAAAATCATTCTTATATGATGAATTTCCCCCAGATTTAAGATTTTTTGGATAGGCCTCCAGGTTCCAGAGCTCCAGGCCTCCAGGTCCTCTCTGTACAGGTAAAAATTTAAAAAATAATTTTTTTTTCAAGAGTTAGAAGTCAACTTATGAAACAAAATATGCATTTTTTTCTTCAAATATGTGAATAATATTAAAAAATATGCATATTTTGTCTCATAGGTTGACTTCTAACTCTTCAAAAAAAATTTTTTTTTTTAATTTTTACCTGTACAGAGAGGACCTGGAGGCCTGAAGCTCCGGAACCTGGATGCCTATCCAAAAAATCTTAAATCTGGGGGAAATTCATCATATAAGAATGATTTTATCCCTAATAACCTATCCTCTCAGTCCAAAGATAAAGCCTATACTCACTGTTTACGCAAATGTGTCAAAACTTCCCCTTCCCCCCCCCCCCCCCTTGTTATCTACAGAAGTCGTAATCCTTGGTAGGTCTATTTTCCCTAAATCGAACAAAAAGTTGGAAAAATAACGGCTAACAGCAGGCGGCTCAGCAGTTTAGCCATTTTTTGCGCTATTTTCAATGCAAATCATCACGAAACCTATCTCCACATAGTACTATTTTCTGCTCCAAAATGTTTTCAAACGGTTCTAGCCGGTAGTTGCTGGTACTAGAAATCTGAAAATGTTGTTTTTGTATCATTTCACATAATTTAAAGCATAAATATGTTTCAAAAAGTTGATTCCTACGTAATTTATGACAGATTTGCCCTAAAAATAACCAAAAAACGGCTAAACGGCTGAGCCGTTAGCCGTTACTTTTTCAAATTTTTTGTTCAATTTAGGGAAAATAGACCTACCAAGGATTACTCACGCAGAATTTTAGATCAAAATTCGTATTCTAAGTGTCATTTATACATTGATTTCGAGATGGTTGCATTAACCCCCCCCCCCCCCCTTAATGAAGTTAAAACAAACTAAATCCAAATGCTTTAAAAATCTGGTAAATAAGTACATAACAAAATAGTTTGATAATTAAGTCTTACTTTTAAGAATGGGTAAACCGTTCAATCCTCTGCTTGGAGAGACATACCAGCTTGAACAAGAACACTTTAGAATTGTTTGTGAACAGGTAATAAATATTTTTAAGATGGAGCAGCAAAAAAACTGACGAAACACTAACCGGTAGATCTGTGAACTCTGGCCGCAGCGCTTGGCCCCCTAGCCTGCCTAGCCACGGGCGCTTGCCCCCCACCCCGCCTAGCCTATAACCTAACCTAACCTAAAATAGTTGTTCTTTGTCAGAGTCATAGTTTAAAAATTGAAAAAAATATTTCCAAGAGTATAACGCTGGTCAAGCAAGCATATTATAGAGTAAAATGCAAAGTTTGTAATCGATAGGACAATTCTAACCTGCTTTTTTTAGGTTGGCCATCACCCCCCAGTTGCAGCGTTCCATGCAAACTCTGAAAACAAAGAATTTGTCTTCTATGGATCTATGTATCCCAAGGAATTGCACAGATATTGATTTTATTTAGCGCTGCTACTTTATGTTTTTTTCTGTCTGTTGGATTGCTATGAGTATTTTTAGAAGTAAAATCTTCTTTGGCCCTTTAACTTTTTGTCAGCGTAGCAACTCTTTATTTCTAATTGCTGTTCGTTTATTCATATATGTTCTGCTTATTCTAAAAAAAAACAATAATCTGTTTTAAAAACCCATAGAAACAACGAAAATTTTACAGAAAATTTTTTGTTGTTTTTTGTAGGTAATTTTTTTGCCTTTTTTTAAATAAAAGACTTTTTTTGTATAGGTATAGCAAAATCAAATCCATAAGTTATCTGTGTGGTTACTAGGTGAAGTTTTGGGGTAAAAGCATAGAGTTTCAGCCTAAAGGAGTTTTTACAGTAGAGTTACCATTAACAGGTATTTTTAAATATGATTTAAGGAGCTCATCTGCTCTAGAATTAAAATTTGTTCGTCCATAGTGTATCGCATTTTACCCACAAATCTTTTAGCTGTTCTCTTTTAAAAACCTACCTCTTTTCTTATATTCTTACATTATCATCTATCTTTCACTATCTCCCCTCCCATCACAGTTTATTACTATAAAAATTTAGTTTGAAATTTCCAATCTTAACCTGACCACTGCCATCTAGCCATACAAGATGCGTAGATTTCATATCTAGCAACTAGAAAATCCAATGAAATCTAATTTTTGAGAAAATTAGATTTGAAAATTTCAAGTTCAATTTTCATCCCCTAGGAGTTACCGCACATAGATTATTAATTTAAAATTTTGAATAAGTTTGCTCTTATAAAGTTCTACGTAAAACCACTCCTGAAGTGAGTTAATCAATGGGCATTTTTATCAGTTGCTTTGCTAAGGTCACGGGAATTCAGCCTTAAATAAATCACATATAGAGTGGTTTTATGAAAGACTTCGCGGTTTAATGTTCCTGGTAACGATTATATCCACAAAAAAAAACTATGAACTTTAAAGGGTGCTAGCTGCCTAACGGCTGAACGTAAATGTCATGACCACATACAGTGTTAAATGGCATAAGAAGACCTAAGTTAAATTCGTAAATTGCTGTGATTATTATTGGTTATTTAATTCTTTTCATTCAGGTGATACATACACGTGGAGTAATGTTAACTGCATTGTTCATAATATCATTGTTGGTTCTCTATGGCTAGAACATACGGGTGAGTTAATAACACAACCTTTGTCTTGATCATGTTTTAAAAAAAATTGGATATAAAATGTTGGTACAAAAGACCTCAATACTTAAAACCCGAAAACAAAAGACCTGAAAGACAAAAGACCTAAAGACAAATTACCTAATGGGACAAAAAAATAACTAAAGGGACAAATTACATAATGGGTCAAAAAAACGAAACAACAAATGACCATAAAAGACCTTTAGATAACCGGTGTTTTTTTACATAGCGGACTGAGACATTAGTTGAAAAAAAGGCTAAAGACCTAATGGTGAAAAATGTTAGGGTAACGAGATGATTATAGGGTGACATAGCGGACTATACAGTCATAAATTTATCTTAGTTGAATATCTAACCAATTACATACACTTTTAAATACTATAGAGGTTGGGTGTCATGTTGTAGACTATTTGAGACTGTTTAAAATAATTTTAGTTGAATATTAATTCGATACATGTTGTTTTTACATACTCTTTATCAGATACTATAGAGGTTGGGTGTCATGTTGTAGACTATTTGAGACTGTTTAAACTAATTTTAGTTGAATATTTATCCGATAGATGGTGTTTTTACATACTCTATTTCAGGTACTATGGAGGTTGTATGTCACAATACAGGATTGAAGGCTGTAATTAACTTCAAGCCTGGAGGTTGGTTCTCTGGGGCTGATGATTTACACACTGTTGAAGGATTCATAATTGACAAGTAAGATTTTTATAGTTTCTTATTGGTGGAAAAGTTAGGACTCTGCTAGCTTTTATAATCCAGTTATGATTTAATAATTTCATTTTGTAAGTTAACATTGAGAGAACATGTGTAAAAAACTTGGGGTACCAGTAAAATTTACAGTCCAATGTTCCCTTCCTTCCTGCTTTCACCCTCTTGTTATTTCAATTAAAACATGTATGTTCGTCTATTCATTTATTTAAGGTGAACTACATTTATTAGTTCTAAACATTATCCATCTATCTACTTACAATCTATCTAGGGATTTTTGTATGGCCAGGCCAATGAACTATTTTTTTAAGTATTAGTTCTGAACATTATCTATCTATCTAGGACAATTAAAAATTTCTGTATGGCCGTTGGAATGAACATTATTTATCTTTTTACCTAATTATCCATCTCTATATTTGTATAGGTATCCAACTATCTATTTATTATCTATTTAGGAATAAGACAAAGTTAAAATTTCTGTATGGTCGTTGGACAGAATTCTTGTGTAGTGCAGAACCAGAAACTCTTCAGGAAACTTGGATTTTTTAATTTTACATTCCTTAGAAAATCCAGGGATAAGGGATGGGAAACGTAGGAAAATATTATTTCAGGCCTATTTCAAGCCTAGGCCTATTTCTAGCCTAATAAACCAGTTTTGGGATGGCGCAGTCGTTCGTATATTACGCTAATAAAAAAGCTGTGTGTGTGTGTGTAGATAAAGTATAGAATCAAATTCAGGTAGCTAGTTTAAAGTAAAAAACATAACTTTTTATAAACCTATATATTAATGGCTTTTGTTAAAATGAAGTTTTTTCTCTCCCAAAATTTTTTTATCTTATACTTTGATAATTTGAACTGTCAGAAAGCTATCGTTGGGTTTCCCTCAGACAGATTTTAGTTTGTATTATTTGCATTTTTATTAATGAGTAAAAATTTTATTTGAAAATTTCATTGCTAATTAAAATTCAAAATAAATAAATTAATATGCACTTGGGTAACATTCTATCAAGTATTCTTTGGATACTATTACGTAGTGATAGATTTGTACTGTGTACAAATTGACTAATAGTACAAAAATTAAGGTTAATGTGTTTTATCCATTCCGTATAGAATTTTTAAAATTTGAAATACAACACTTCATTTATAAACTGCCAATTGAATATTCTTAGCTACGCACTTCCTAAAAAATAATCCCGTTATTTTTGTTTTTTCTATATGGCCCTTTTTTAATGTTTAACTCTGAGCAGATTTAATGATTAAGCTAATGTGATCTAACACCATTTATATTTATTTTTCAATAGCAGACGAATCATTATTTTTTCTAGAATTGTCTGCTATATTTATTTTTTAATAGCAGACGAATCATTATTTTTTCTAGAATTGTCTGCTTTTAAAACTTCCCCCAATTGGTGATTGGTTGACAAAAACAGGCCGATTCTTATTGGTTTAGAGTGGTAGCTACTTGGGAGCGTCCGCCAGTTTGATAGTAATTAATAATAGTTGCAATATCCTTTTAGAATCTAGGCCGGGACCTAATTAATGGCCAGGTTTCCTATCCCTTATCCCTGAGAAAATCATTTTGGCAGTCAGTTTGACATCAGGGCTCTAAAGGGATAAGACAATGGCCGAGAATTTGATGTACAGTCCTAATGGTAATAAAAAAAATATCCCTCCTATAGATTACAAACAGTGGTTAATATGTTTGAACACTCAACTTGAAATTCAATAAAAGTCCCTTAAATTCAATTATGGGGACTTATAATAAAAAAAATCCAAATTAATTCTTCTCTAGTCGATGTTGAATATATCTAATATGAACAAGATTGATGCCAACGCTTCTAACCTGCCCAAACATCCACCCCTTCTCATGGGAGCTGTACCATCCAGCAAGGTTTTATGGCAGGTATGGTCATTAAATCATCCTATATTTATTTAGGGGCAATTTTTAATTTTAAGAAGAAAAAAAGTTTTTAAGAAAGAAACAGAAAGTCATTATATAACCAAAAAGTAAACTATTACTATTTTTTTTATAAATCTTAGTTAAGTAAAAAATTATGATTTGTAAATTGTTTGTCAAATTTGATGTCGCAATTTAATTACTTTTTCAGATAAATAATGTCGCAATAAATATGAAATAGTCGTATATAATACCTATCGATTTTCATATTACTTTTTTCATGCTTTCATCCTTTCACATTTAGAGTAGACGACATAACAAAATTTCAACTCTATAAAAGGAAAACTTGTTATTAAATAAAACTTAATATCTTATTCTTTGTTAGGCTGACCCACTGCCCGAGCACTCCAGCCTCTATTACAACTTTTCTTCCTTCACCATGAAATTGAACGAAGCTGGTCAGGGGGGTAAACTCGCCCCCACTGATTGTAGACATAGACCAGATATCAGGTAGATATTCCTAAAAGGCCTAGCAAACACTGAAATCCCCGCTTTCCCTTTTTGAATATATTATAAATAATAGAAGTTTTTCGTTTGTTTTTTTACTACTTTAGGTCAAGTTCGATATTATTGGGTGCTTGGTAGACCTATAGGGGTTAGGCATGCGGGAAAAAAAACTTTCTCCTTATTTTCAATCAATTCTAAAATAGAAGGGTATCAGTGCTGAACAGCCACTTTGTGTGAAAGCGCCGACTTGTTTTTGATTAAGATCTTGGGGGGGGGGGGGTTATATTCCACAATTCGGTGGTGTTACTTAAAGAAAAGAATCTTATTTGGAAGAAGAAATGTTTTAGATAGAAGCTCACATAAGACAGTCATAATGTACTAGAACGTGGATCTTGATTGCCCTAGTGGATAAACAAAAGTTTCTCGTCCTTCCCCAGGACTACTTAGTTGCAAACACTAAGAAACAATGGCTACACTAGTACACATACACACACACACACACACACACACACACACACACACACAGAGGTTCTAGGAAAAACTGAAATTACCTACTATTAAAATATCCTTTAAATTTACCGAAGATTAATCTGAATCTCACGTCCTTTATTTTTTTAGAGCGCTTGAGAATGGAATCCTAGACGAAGCTGCGGCTGAGAAAGCAAGATTAGAAAATAAACAAAGGTGCAATTTTTTTCGTTTTTTCGAGCTTCTCACAAATCAGGAAGTGTTCATGTTCGTTTGCTCTACCTTTGTTTTTAGAGCTTCGCTTTTATGGATGTTGCGATCCTTGTTTAGTGTAAAGGTTAGGAAAATGTAATGAATTAGGAACAAGGATGACAACATACCTAAAAGCGAAGCTCTGAAACGGTGGGATAAACCAACAATAACTCTAGTAGAATGTCAGAACTGAATAATCAGAATATGATATGAACGTACAGACATTCTGTTATCGATTATATAGTTGCTACGCCTTCTAAATCGTACCTAACTACTTCAGGAAACACCACACAAAGTTTGAAATCGATAGGACAATTCTAACATGCCTAAATTAACGAAAAGAGCTAACCGTTACGGACGTACGGATAGACCCTGATTGAAGAAGAGCTTCGCTTTTAAAAAGAATAAAAGTTGGAATTTTGAATCTTTTCAGGGAAGCTCGAAGACCGCACAAGAACAAGGCTGAATCAGAGTGGTGGACTCCAAGATGGTTCCACAAACATAAACATTCACATACAGGTAATATTTTCTTATCTTTTTAGATGTCCTATCTAGCTTAGAACTATTTAGGTTGTATCTAATCATATACAAAGATAGTTTCAAAAAAATTACACAGACTTAGAGGGATGGACTTAAGACTTTAAATTTAACTGTTTACTTAAGTTGAAAAAAAAACAAGTTTTTCTCCTTTTATTTGATAACTGGATTGTGTTTAATTTATCTACCTATAGAAGGTTAATTTTTGTTGTATTGCGGATCAATAAAAAATAAATCCAATTTAATGCTTTTAAAGACCGAGCCATTGATAGGCAGTGACTTAATAGTACTTGACTCAGAGCTACAGGGATGGGCCTCAAGACAAAATAATTTATGTCACACTCTTCCACAAGCTTTTGGCAATTATAAACTATTTTCTTTTATGATAGCACTTAAGGCATGTAGTTTATGGTTAGAAACACGAGATCATTATAATTATGATCGTTTATTCCGAATACTTTTAACTGTAGTCATTTCAGGGATGTCCAAGCTTTTTTGGGAGGTTAGGGACGGGGTAAAAATCTTAAATGGTGTTAGTCCCTCCCCCACAATAAATTATTTTTATATCCTTAACCTTTATTTTATCCTTTTAAATCTCGGAGAAAATCAATCAAAATTCGATAAAATTACCCAAGATTTTTGAGACAACATAAAAGATAACACAGTTATGAAATTTGGTTACGAGGGTAATTTATAGTCCAATGTCCCCTCCCTGCCGGCACATTCCACATCTGATTAACCCTTCTTCATTTAAGTTGTGTTACAATAAACCCACTGAAATAAAGGACAAACATGATTAACAGATTAATCTAATGTCATTGACCTGAATTAAATAAATAAAATTGCTTACTTATAGAGACTTGTAGGTTTTACATGTGAAGATAGGGAAATAGAAGATAAATTACTTTTTTCCATACCTAATCAAAAAGAATGAAATATTACGTCGAATATATTACAATTCCCAATTGTGTAAAAGCTGTAGGTCATGAAAAGGACTATGCCCCATTTTGGGTATATTCTATTTCTGATATCGCCTTTTAAGAGGCGTTAAGTCGTATTTTCACAGTAGCTTTTGAGGTTCCAAAACCCATTATTGGAGATTCTCTAAAAAGGTGAACTCAATCAGTTTAATAGTTATTAAAATCTTGAGCTTCAGATAAAAAATATTGCTACTTAATACATTGGAATATTGGCGATTTTAAGTCAGTTTAACTTGTATTAAAACCCTTTTATTTATGCATAGTTTAATTCCCTGCTGGGTCATTACTGGCCGCGCGCAATCAATGCGCATTGTTCATGTTAAATGAGTGGGCGGGGAGCAATTACGCTCACCAGGGGTCAAATTGTAGCTGACCGCGCATATTTTTGTGCCCTGCGGCAATATTCATTTAGCCCCGAGCCATTTAGTTTTGCCCGGAGGCTAGGAATTGAACCATAAACCACTAATTAACTTAATCCGATTATCTTTTGTTGTTATCAGTAATTAAACCGCATTTAATTACTGCAGTACAATAGGAATAATAAACATTTAATTATTTTTCACAATAGGACTCCATAAAACATCTGCATATCTCCACATTTTGATCTAAAACTGTAATTAAAATAAAATTTTCTCAGCTTGAAATTGGTCAATTCGCTGCATTTAATTGCTCAATTGTAAAAAATTAACATATTTCTCTTTAAGAATAAAAGTTTCAATCTTGTTTTCAATTATCACAGCTTGAAATGTGGTCAAATCGCCCCAGTTAATTATGGAGTTTAAACCATATCTGATTTTTTCTATTGTTTTTCTCAATTAACCCAGCGGGACTTGGGTTATTACACCACATTTAATTACTGATCTACAATGATAAAACAAACAAATATAAAATTTGCATATTTAATATACCCCAAGGGCCTATAATTTTTAATTTTGGGCAAACACGCCCATTTTAATTAGCAAAACTGATTTTATCTATTGTTTTGTTAATTAACTTAGTTATATTTTGGTTTTTAATTACTGCTTTACAATAGTAAAACAAATAAATTATAAAATTATCTCTGCAGGAGATTAAATTAGCATAAAAAGAATATACCCTGAGGCCTTCAAAATATAGCCGGAGGGTTGGATGATATTCAAAGGGGGCGTAACTCTTTATTCACAGTTTGAACCTAATTGTTTGTGGTCAAAGAATTTATAGAAATGGGTTGTTATTTCAACAAGGATAATTGTCTTCAAAGGCAGCGCAGCCTAATCAATCTAATAACATTACAAATAATTGTTTGGATTGTTGGGATATATTTTCCAATTTTAAAAATTATTTAATTTATTTTTAGTATATAATTTAAATTCATCAATAAAAAATACATTAAATAAATCCACCTTACCATTGTCAAGATAGTTTCAAGCGGATGGACGTACAGCCTTACGATATAGTCCTACATTAGCTGCGCTCCTAAGAATGGGGTTGTTATTTCAATAATGTCCAATTATCCCAATAGGAATGGAACTTTATCTGAGGGCATGTTTTCAAAAAAAAGCTAAAATTAAAGGGGTATAGTCCCTTTAGTGTCAACGCCTCTTAAGGGGCGTTTCGTCGTATTTTCAAAAATTTTATCGAATCGAATTTAAGGTAGAACTACTTTTATGTAATGATATAAACATGAATGACTTTATTGTCTTTCAAATTTTTTTTTGTAAAATTCAAATACTGTAATACACACATACAATAAAAATTAAAATCATGAATTTTGTAATAACATCTGAAAGTTTAAAGGCAACATATCAATGGTCATTGGAATTTAATAGGTCGGGTTTTTAATTAAAATCTGTGTCTATTTACCTTATTTATATAAATTTGCAAACAAAGCAATATTGTATAATATTCAGAGAAATAGCGTAAGCAAAATATACAGAGAGGAGAGTTTAACGTGTTATCTATAATACAAAGTAGAACGATGTCTGTCTGTTTGTTTGTCTGTCTGTTTGTTTGTCTGTCTGTCTGTTTGTCTGTCTGTTTGTAGCGAAGGATCTCGCTAACCACTGAACCGATCGTGTTCTCCTTTACAGGGTAGCTTCTCATAGGTCCCGGGAAGGCTTATAACTATTTTCTTGGGGGGTGGGACACCCCCGACCCCCCCCCCCAAAAAAAAAAATTTCTTTTAAAAACTAAAATTAAAAAAGTGGGGTCGACTACCCCCCCCCCCCAAAAAAAAAAAAATTTCCCACTCCCCCAAAAAAAAAAAAAATTTATTTTTCTTTTAAATCTAAAATACGAAAAATTGGTTTGATTAAACCTCTTGAGGCAAAGCCTCTAGAGACTAGGGGCGAAGCAGCTAGTCTCTTTTAAAAGATTTTATCTTCCATTTTTTCTCCCGATATTTATAACCCTCGACGGAAGCAAAACTCGGCACATCCACTTGTTTATTGAAAAGAAATGATAGGTTCTAGTCTACCCAGGTTCTACGAAATACCAGAAAAAAAACTCGTTTTACCAGAAAAGTGGTAAAGCTGGTCAACCTGGTATAATATACCAGTTTCGTGGTAAATTTTACCAGCAAAAATTTTAGCCAAAAAATTAGTCAAATTTTACCATTTTTTTTGTAAAATTTGACGAAACAAAAAAACCCGTTTTTTGTGTTTTAAATAAAAAACAGCTCTTCATAATCAGTTGTAGTACTTTAAAATAATGACTTTTATACAATGAAGCCTAAATTTAAATTTTTTTTTTTTTTTTCAATTTTACCACTTTTGGAAGTTTTACCAAAAATGTGGTCAATTTTACAACTCTATTTTTCAGGTTAAGTCCGAATTTTCGGACTTAGACAAAAAAACACAATTTGGTCAATTTTTACCAAAAAGTTGGTAAAATTTGACAAGGTATTTTTTTAGGCTAAGTCCAGATTTTTGGACTTTGCCAAAAAAAATGAACTTGGTAAAATTTGACCAACTTTTTGGTAAAAATTGACAAGGTAAATTTTTAGGCTAAGTCCAAATTTTTGGACTTTGCCAAAAAAAAAAACTTGGTAAAATTTGACCAACTTTTTGGTAAAAATTGACAAGGTAAATTTTTAGGCTAAGTCCAAATTTTTTGACTTTGCCAAAAAAAAAAACTTGGTAAAATTTGACCAACTTTTTGGTAAAAATTGACAAGGTAAATTTTTAGGCTAAGTCCAAATTTTTGGACTTTGCCAAAAAAAAAAACTTGGTAAAATTTGACCAACTTTTTGGTAAAAATTGACAAGGTAAATTTTTAGGCTAAGTCCAGATTTTTGGACTCTGCCAAAAAAAAAAACTTGGTAAAATTTGACCAACTTTTTGGTAAAAATTGACAAGGTAAATTTTTTGGCTAAGTCCAGATTTTTCCAAACAAACATCCTTCTACTTAATGATAAACATCGCAAATAAAATATAATGAGGAAATATTCAGACCTAATACTTTCCAAACAAAGCATCCTTTTACTCAGCACTATTTGCTTTCGTTATATCGAATATGAAATTAATAAAATATGATGATAATGATTTTATTTAGAATTTATTTCATATTATAACATAACAGGTCATATAGATATTATCCAGGTCAATACTGAAACTACAAAAGATTGGCATCCAAGATAACAACAGTCTACTACTGATGCCTAAATGTCGATTGATAACAGTGCCACCTGGAGAGGTAAATTGTAATGCTGCTTTTATGGAGATTAATGTACTGAAGAACAATCAGGCAAGTCTCCTACCTGGAGGTACTCTGACTATTTGGCTGGAAGTTATAAAACCTGGACCTGAAAGTGCAGTATCCTGTCTCTCTGGTGACCTGGAGAATTGTTTTGAGGATCCAGAGTTTACTGATTGTTTGATAGAAACTAGTACATCCAAATTAAAAGTGCACAAGTTTATACTTGCCTCAAGATCTCCAGTATTTAAGGTAGGTTTTTCCATTCTTACTTGTTAATTAAATTCTTGTCAATATTTTTAGGTAAATTTTTAGGCTAAGTCCAGATTTTTCCAAACAAACATCCTTCTACTTAATGATAAAAATCGCAAATAAAATATAATGATGATAATGATTTTATTTAGAATTTATTTCATATTATAACATAACAGGTCATATAGATATTATCCAGGTCAATACTGAAACTACAAAACTTACTAGTATCGTTTCTGTAAATAACATTTTTTAGAATTTTAGCTTGTGGAATGTTTGGAGCTCTCGAGTAGAACTTAATTAATAAACACCGATTGGGCGGATTGTAATCAATACGCTTTATATGTTAAAGTCAATATTTTTTAGAATTTTAGCTGTGGAATGTTAGGTGTCAACATTGTCGTCATAATAAACACTGATTGTAATCAATACGCTTTATTTAAGTTAATTTTAACTGACTAACAGAATATTCTCTGTTCAACATTGATCGTCATAATAAAACTTATTAGTATCGTTCTGTAAATTATTTGTTAATTTTAACTGACTAACATATTTTAACATATTTTCTCGGTTCAACATTGTCGTTATAATAAATATAATGAAATTTTTTGTATAATCTGTGACTGTTACATGTTGAGATGGAACTCTCGTTGTTCTCCATGGAACTGCAAAGCTCCACGTACTTCAAAACTGGTTCAACTCCAAAATCCTGAAAAAGAATATTCATTTTTAAATTAAGCAATTAAAGGATTAACAAATCAAAAAGGCCTTACAAAAAGGAAAGTTAACGGTTTTGGGAAAATTTCATGGAGAAAGTAGATACAGCTTGTGTATGTGCCTGCTTATTAGAGAAAGTTTAATTCAGTTATCAATACATAACCAGACTGAGAGAAACTAAGAATGTCTTATAACGGGAATTTGGAGTTATGGTATGAATTAAATAGTCGTATGTTAGTACTAAGAGAGAGTCTAGAGATTAGAGCCAGAACTGACAATGTCGAGATCCAGAGGGAGGTTTGTAAGAGGTTATATCAACATGGATGGATTACTACACATCTTAATCGCTGCCGTCCTTCCCCTCTGCTGCCCGCCGCTGCCCAGGCTGCCGAACTGGCAGCTGTTCTTCACGAAGTAAACATGCACGAGGATGAATGTAATGCTGTTTAGATTTTAATAATATCCTGAATGTACTGTTTCAATAATATAAAGTAGTAAAATCTAATTTTAAATAGCTACCTATCTAGTACATTATTTTTATGTATTAACTTTTGTCTAACCAGTTTAATATCTATCTAATAAATTTAATAATAGCTTAATTGTTAATATAATTTAGTATACAGTTTCATAAAGGTAGTTCGATGTGTGTCTGTGTATATTAACTTCATATTTGTTATGCTTGTATACATGGAAACTACCTTTTGGGGCCGAGGTGTTGCCGTAGTTGCGTGTAGGATTATTCCAACTATCTTTTATTACAAATAATTAAACACTTACTTTTAACGGATGAATTTCTGATGGCAACAGCTTCATGTTGGTGCTTAAGAAATGTTCCACGGTCGAATTGCGGTCAGCTTATAATCAGAGAATACACCCAGCTGTGTGCGAAGCTAAACCTGAAAAAGAATATTAATTGAAATATAATTTATATATATTTTTAATATTATTTTACATAAAACACATCTTATAATATCTTTCTATTAAGGGTATAAAACTTCGTTACGCTTAAAACAATCATAAACCTTAAAGGGCGAATATAGGTTGGATATAATATGAGCTTATTTCAAAGGTGCTATTATATAAATTATAATAAATAATTTAAAGATAATGACATATAGCTAATTGTATTAGTCTGTTTACAGCTTATAAAACCTGTCTAACTCAAGATAATATTATGTAATTAGTGTGGTTCCCTAAGAACTCAAACACTCTACCGGTATCACACAAGGCTTCGTAGCAAGGTTGAATTAAAAAGGTTTCGTTAAAGGATAGTCTTAATAACATGGCCTAAAATATCCATGTTCTTATTAAAATTATTTTAACACTTACTTCTATGTAAACCATTCACTAATTGCAGCGCCCATATATTTTCTCACGAATCTGATTCCTGGTTAAGTCTGAAAAACAATATTAATTGAAATATAATTTGTTAATATTTCTATTATTATTTATATATATTAATAGTAGAATACTTTAAATATTAAGAATAGGATAAAAAGTCGTTCTTATATCATATATCAAAAAGGTTTAAAAAATTATAAAACAAACAGTTTATCGAAGTAGCTTAAAACCATGCGTAAGGTCCTAAATTATATTGATTTTTTTATTACATTATTTAAAACTTACTACTAAGTGAGCCCTTCTTTAATTGCAGCGCCCAAATAGTTATTTCTGATGAATCAGTGTTGCTCAACCTGAAAAACAATATTCAATTTAAATATAATTTATTAATATTTCTTACATTCATATATATTAAACCCGGATTATTTAATATTAAGAATAGGATAAAAAGTGTTTCTTAGATCAAATCAAAAAGGTTTAAAAAAGGCTTAAAACAATTATCCTATTATATATATTAATATTGTTCTCTTTTACAACGAAGCTTTTTATTTATTTTAATCTATAGCTGAAACTCAAATTAAAAATAGGATGAGGCCTCGACTTTTCTCTTCCTACTTTAAGTGCCCCTAGAGGCTTCTAAGGGGCATAGCCGCTAGTAAAACTTAAACCGTTAATCGAAGGCAGCCTAAAACCGTACGCTCAAGGTCCTATATTATTAATGTTTTTATATTAAAATTATTTAAACACTTACTTTTACGCAAACCACTCTTTGATTGCAGGGTCCATATACTAACAGCCAAGACTGAAGGTGGACACGTACTTTTTTAAACATCTGACTATCATCTCTTTGATTGCAGGGTCCATATATCAACACTAACAGCCAAGACTGGTAGACATAACATCAAGTATCATGCCAGTATAGCAAGGTACTTTTTTAAACTTCTGAATATATAGCTCTCTAGGAGTTCTTAACTGACATTCATATAAATCTTGTGACATGGACCATCTCCTGTCAATCATACTTGGATATAACACGTATTTTCTCTAAGAGACTTGAACTATAACACTCATTGTTTACAATAGTTTTCAATCGGTATAGCGGCATTCATGCACATGCTCTGTACAGGTATACAACTTTATATTGAAAAATATTTCTTTTATATCCATTGCAATATATTTTTTTATATTTTATCGATGATATTTCATTTAAGTCATTGCCAAAAATATATTACATTCACATTAAAAAAAATTTACATTTATTTAACTTTCGTAACCCTGTTTTCAGATGATAAAATCAACGTGCTGGACAAAGTTGCCAAACTTTAAAAAACACCTTATGTATATAATATCATTTTAATATTTTACCGGTTAATTAATTAAAACTGCATAACTTATATAATTCATGAAATGTTATTATTCGTTGCAATTTTACGATTAAAAATATAACTGTCTTGCAAAGTGTTTTGCCACCTATTCAATCTGTATGTTGGCAACCGTAACTTTCCATCGGCGCAATAATTCAACTGGACTATATGACTACGGTGCATTTTTGTATTTTAGTAATCATTTTTAGTGAAATTACAGTGAATTAAGACGTTAATATGTATCATTCTGTTTTATAATTCAAATTTTATCATTAATTATTGAAAATTCTTTCTAAAATATTCTTCGTATTCGTTTTTTCTCCCATTTTTGGGACTCTTTTTAGCTTACGTAATATACAGGACTTTTTTAAATGTAAAATTAATAAATATATGTCTTGCACCGTAGTATAAACGGATTGTCGCAAATATAGGAGTACAATTATAAGAATGAAACTACTTTTTTGGCCCAGAGGTGCCGGAGGCACTGGCTAAAAATAACTGTTTTTAATCTTATGCTTTTAGATTTTTATATTCGTAGAAAACCATGCATATAATACGATATGCTAGTTACCTAGTTTTTTGGCGTATGAATGAGAACACCTGTTCCTATCCACCGGATTCGAATGAATACGAGCTATTTTTATTTTGTAATTTTTTATTTCTTAAATATTCTACCTTTTCAGATAGTTCTGAATAACAGGCTATTCAAGTTAATCACCTGGGTACGCGTACATCATAATAACAGGTATGGGTGTATATTAGCTGTATAAGATTTATTTTTTTTCTCCTGCTACAAAATTTGTTCTAAATAAATAGGGGGGGGGGGGGGAAGTTTTGACACATTTGCGTAAACAGGGAGTATAGGCTTTATCTTTGGACTGAGAGTATAGGTTATTAGGGATAAAATCATTCTTATATGATGAATTTTCCCAAGTTTTAATATTTTTTGGATAGGCCTCCAGGTTCCGGAGCTCCAGGCCTTCTCCCCCCCCCCCCTTGTTTAAGGACAAATAAAATACCGGAAAGTTAAAAAACATTAATCACACCCCTCCCAAAAATAAACAAGACAAACAAAATAATCATTCCTCAAATTAGGATGGATCCATACCAATACCACGAGCTGCATGACAGATGGGACGCCCTCATGGTTAGGATGTTGAGACTCTTCTCCAAGCTAAATATTCGAGTTCAAGAAGAATCATGTGGCATTGATGACGCTGTTGAAATAGTAAAACTCTTATACCATCACGGTTGGGTAGAGACACACTTAAAGAAGATTGAACCTATGCCCGAGAATCTCTACGAGAACGAGAGACCCCGCCTGGATGATACCGAGAGACGTGTCATTGACCATGAAGCCGACTGTGCACCTTTCCTCACCAACGTCAGCCCTTTTTTCTAAATAAAACCCAGAGTAACAAGGTAAAAACTACGAAATTATTGCAGGGGTGTATATTCTGCTCCGGGGGGGGGGGAGGGGAGGGGGAAAAAAGAAATAAGTGGATCAATGATGGAAGTTGCTTCAAATCACATGCTCTTGTTCATGGCTAGTTGTCTTTTGTAGCAGGGGAAAAAATTGTTTTTAACCAAAAAATGTTTCAGAATTCTTTGAGTTTCTTCATTAAAAAACGCTTTAGTTTTCTCATTTTTAATTCAATGTTCTTTCCTTTCAGGGAAGAGAAAGGAGAAGCTAGGAGAAGCCGAGCTCGCCGCCGGCGATTTCATCCAGCCTCCGGATATCCATGCTGAAAGCGAATTTTAATTGTAATTTGTGGCGTTATCCTCTTAGAAAATTTTGTTTGTATTATTTAACTCCCCATCCCCCCCCCTCCCCCCCAAACTAAATTGCTGGGTTAGGTTAGGCTAGGTTAAGTTATACGGCTAGGTAGAGGCCAGGGGCCGTTTTTCTAGGGGGGGGGGGTATTTCCTAAGAGGATAACATCAATTTGTTCTTTCAGAACATTTACGTTAACCTCTCTTTGATTGCAGCGCCCATATATTTTATAATTAAGTACCCATGGTGACAGTGATCGAGCCCCACTGGTTGTGCAGATATATAATTTCCTGCATATAAACATTAATAAACATTATTTACCCCTAAAGCCGACGATTACGTATGCACGTGTACAGTTTTTTAAGCTTCTGGCTATAGCTCTCTAGGAGATCTTAATTGATATGTTTTATTTTTTGTTTTTGTTTTTTGATATTTTTGTTATGTTGTTTTTTATTATTTATTATTATTTATTTTATAGCAAATTAACAAATTTTCTGGGTTCAACATTGTTGTTATAATAAAACTCCATGCAACTGCAGAATTCTGCAAAAGTCACGACCAGTGGGGCTCGATTATATATGCGTTCGTCGGCTTTTCAGGGAAGGCAGGAAATTTATATAGGTATTATCCAGGTCAGGACTGGAACAAACAAAATTTTATGTATATATTGTATATAGTTATTTTTTTCAAAGTAAAAAAATGTCAGACCAACGCTGGATGACGTATGTATAATTGGATCACAATTTTGATAGGTAAGTTTAATTAATTTTATACACAATCAAAGAATAAATAAGGGTATTTTCTTGTTTGTAACTCTAACTCTTTATTTTGTGAGTTCCTTTGACATTTAATTTTGGTTTCAAAAAGTGTCACTCCCCCCCCCCCCCCCTTTTTTACTTTCTCCTTCTTTCGTTATATGTAAACAAGTAATAACCTTATTATTATAACCAGGGGTGTATATTCTGCACAAGATTTATTTTTTTTCCCCTGCTACAAATTTTTTTATTTTTTTTCCCCCCCTAGATTTTTCTGAAAAAGTAGGGGGGGAAATAGAAAAATATTTAAAGAACTCTATACTTCATTTATTTTATCCCTCCTACCACACATTTCTTTATTTTTTTTTCACCAAGGAGGGGGGGGGGGGGGGAAATGGAAAAAATGTTTTCAGTTTTCTTAATTTTTACATTTTTTTTTCCTCCAACCACTTATTTTTTATTTCCACCCCCCCCCCCCCTGAGCAGGGGATCCCATGCAGAATATACATCCCTGATTATAACATATACTTCTTATTTCAGGAGTTACCTATACACCCCTGTTAGACGTTATTGCAATGGGAGACAATTTGATTGGTACACTCTCTAAAGCTCTACTGAAGCGTATAAGAAGTGGAGATAAGAGGAAAAATGTACAGGTGACTTTTTACAACTAATTATTTCTACATATTTAAGATGAGACCTTACTTTTCATTACTGTACTTAAAGTATAATCTATGCTCGACTTTAATTTCTATTTTTCACTTGCAGTCAGCGCACTATAAACATGCTTGCTCTTACACCAGTATAGTCATATGTACTGTAATCAATTGACACGTGTAGCTTGCCCAAATAACGATCCATAACAACTCCCCTATATTATTTTAAATAAGTAATTCACTAATTATGTAATCTTTTTCCAGTTGCAGCATAAACTGAGGTCCATAAGAAAACTCTTCTGTACTGCAACGAGAACCAGAAAATGGCGCAAGAAACCTCCACAAAGTGAAGACAGTCAGCCATTACTAGAAGAAGAACAGCAGGAGGATTTGATGGATGTGGAATATGAGAACGAAACTGCATCGTCAAAAGGTAACCTACAATATCTGTAATATAAAGTAGAACGATGTCGGTCTGTCTGTTTGTTGTTTGTTTGTCCAAATTCCCACAAACATTGTCTCCCAATTTTTGTTTTTTATTTTCCTTTCAATCTAAATTTCAAACAATTGGTTTGATCAAACGTTAGTTAAGTTTGTCTCAAGATATCCTTGTTCCAGGGGTGTATATTCTACATGGGATCCCTTAACCTAACCCACCTTCACCCACTCTCTACATTTATCTACTTTTTCTGGAATTTTTAATTTTTTAACTTTCTAATTTGACTAGTTTTTCTTTACGGCATTATCCTTATACTAAAGTAACAGGATGTCTGTGTGTCTGTTCAAAAGGATCTTGCTAACCGCTGAACCGATTGGGTTCTCCTTTACAGGGTACCTTCACATAGGTCCCGGGAAGGTTTATAACTATAAAACACCATGTTTAACATCGTATTTTTTTAGGTAAAGTTTGTACAGGCTGCAATACCAACTTCACAAAGGAAACCGAAAGTATATGTTATCAATGCTACGCAAACCAAGTTTTGGAGCGATTAAATAACAATCCTGAAGAAACAAACTACATTAATATTGTTGTAGACAATATTAACAACAATAATACCAACGATAATAATGATGCAGACAATGACAGCATTCAAGATGCCGAGGACTGGGAACACGTCGAATTGTTTGATATACCTGAAGATGATTTTGACCCAGATGATGACGATGACCCTGATGACGAACCTGATGGCGAACCTGATGGCGAACCTGATGGCGATCATGACGGGGATCCCTTCAAACATCTTACAGAACTTGAGAAAGAAATTGTTAATGATTTCAGAAGCGTTTGTGTTCTAGACAACCCCATCTCTCACAACAAAGTTAGAATCATCCTGGCAATTCTGAAACGCTCGTGTATTTTCAAATTTCCGTCATATAATACATTATTCAAACCCAAATACAAAGTTGAAATCAAAGAAAACAAATATAATCCTACAAATGCTCCTGGTTCACTGATTGAGTGCAGGTATGTTTATATACGATTTAGAAAGCGTAGCATTTCTATAATCATTACCAGAATTTCCGTACGTCCATTTTAAACATGTCGATTTTTCTCCTTTTTTAACAACAAACTTTCAAGTGTTCTAATTATCAGTTTGATCATTCTTTGGTATATTGCTTCCTGCGACAACTTGAGAACAATATTATAAGCTATTATTAGTTAAAAATATATTTCTTTTTCCAGATTCCCTACCTATGAGATCCTCCAAGACGCCATCACAGACTTTAAACGGTTGAATGGACAACAGGCCGTTGATGATCATATAACTTTTGACATCTCGGGCGACGGAGTGAAAGCAGCTCAGGGATCTCATATCTCCTATTATACTGTCTGGATTAGGTAAGTAATTAATATATTGTGGATTTGAAAGGGTTGGGTTGGGATAAAGTTCTTTTCATATACAGCATGACCCTCGAAAAAATATTTTTTAGGAATGGCACCCTATATTTCAAAGGATATCGAAATATTTGTTTTACATCAATTGACAGCCCAGATTTTTAAAGCCAAAGTTTAGGAAACCATTCAATAAAGAAATAAAAAAGAAAACTAAGTTTACAATTGATACTTTTTTCTATTGCATACATATATAAAAATCTGTCTTACTGTATACCAGGACTTAATTAATACCATAAGTAAACCTAGTTTTTACCACTTTTACGGTAAAATTTTACCAGCCTTTACGTTTTATAAATCAGTAACTACAATTTTAATTCTAAGTTATTAAATGCTATTATTATTAATTCTTCTTTATTATTTCAGGTTATTCTTCAACAAGGATTTCAGTGTTATATTGCCAGTCAGCATATTTGAGAAGACGAGGAGGCGTCCCTACAGTTACAACTTTCTGGATAATGTTACCCGATTCATCAACAAACTAATTCAAGAAGGATTACCTGGACATACCTTTCAATGTAGAACCATCATCCACGATGCCGTTGCGAGAGCCGATGTATTCGGCATTCTTGGCCATGGATCAAAAAATGGATGCCCACACTGTGACCTTCCAGGGATGGCTTTTTCACAGACTTATCTCCGTCAAAAGAACTTGGTATTGTTCGAATCAATGAATGTATTTTACCCCAGTGACAGTCAAAATATGGGTACGCCGAGGTCTGACGAGAAATTCCGCAAGTTAGAGGAAAATAATCAGAACATGAAAACCAGTTTTTCTGAGCTTGACCCGAGCTTGGATTTAATACAAGATACCCCCAGTGATCCGATGCACGCGTTGCACCTGGGCTATGTAAAGAAAGTGATGACGTACCTGAAGAAAGGACGTAATAGTTATCCAGAATTGGAAGAAGAAGACTTAGTTCAAATGGAGAGAATTACAGGGATGTACTGCATTTGACTAAAGAAATGACGCGTAAAATAGGTGTTTTCTTCGCGCATTTCTCGGCACTGCGATAAAATTCTGCATTTTTAGATTTATGTCTATTACACATTATTTGTACGCCTTGTTATGCCGCTTAAAAGAGTGTTAGTTTGAAAAGTTTAAAGAACTTAAATTTTGAAAATTTTCTCCTTATCACCCATATTTTACCATGAACTGCAGTAACTCCAATTATAGATGAAATCAACGATCAATTGAAGCTTGTTGGCGATTTTGATCGCGTTCCCCGTACGTCCATCATGCGCCTGACAGAGAAGAAGCTAGCCCTCAATTTGAAAAGTTCTGAATTCAAAGTACTGGGCTTTTACCATATGATATTTTATGCAGAGGTAGGTTTTTACCATATTATAATCTTTTTAGAATTTAAAGCTTATTTCAGTTTCATTATATTGTATAGCAATAACATTCTTTTTAAATTTGCGCACGTGTGCTATATTATATATATATTTCTATTGAGGAGGGTGGACTTCCAATAAGTATATAGGGCGAAGCCCCTAGAGGCTAGGGGCGAAAGAGCTAGTTTTCCCTTAAATTATTACAATGTTTTTTTTTCCAGTTGGCAAATCTTAAAGATGAACAACGTCTGATATGCAAGTTTTTATTCCACATATTGCGCTGTCTCGAAGAGCATATAACAACTGAACGTGTGGCTGAGCTCAAGACCATGATAATGGTCCTGAACTCAAAATTGGCGGAGATGTACGGCGAATCGTGCTTGAGTTACAATACTCACATGCTTTACCATATGCCGGAACATGTCCGCCGGTTTGGACCATCCATGGCGTTCAGTTGTTATGCTTTCGAAAGTGCCAATCATGTGATTGCAACTTACATCCGAGGATATAATTTTGGCCTTAAAGAGGTTTCAAACAGGTAATACTATTTTTTTTTAGTTGAGTTCCTTTGACTTTTAGTTTTGGTTTCAAGAAGTGTCACTTCTCCCCCCCCCCCCACTCTTTACAAATTTTAATGTAATTTTTAAAAATGTAACATAACTTTCTTTCCGTGTATTGCTGATCAAACACTTAAGCTATAACGATTTCACCAGCAACATACCTTTCCGTTTAACAGCCATTAATGACATAAATGACATATTTAGATTGTTGATATTTCACACAGTGAAACCGTACATAAATGAAAAGCTGGCTGTCAGGGGAAAAAGGAATGCCAACAAACGAAAGTTCGAAAGAAATCAATTCTATACAGACTGCCAAGACCTCTACTTTGTCCCAGACTGCCGTCGTGATAAAACAGTATGGTTGGTCCACAAAGTGAGGACATTTTTTCCGGCATACACCTTTCCTGAAGATTCCAGAATAATAGGTAGGGGTGTATATTTTGCACATGATTAATTGTTGTATAGAAATATTTCATGAACTATACATTTCATCTAATTCCTTTTTAACCTACCACAATTTATTTGTAATTCTTTATCATGCCAGGAGGAGAGTGTGGTAAAGGGGGGAGGGGGGGTCTAGGAAATATGAATTAAGTTTTATGGTTTTAAACACTGAAAATATACACCCCTGGTATTAGGAGTAGGCAAGACTGACGATCCCGAAGACTATAGCCATCCTCCAACAGAACTAGCCTCCAACCTACTGAAGTACAGAGTAGCACATATCTCCGTACACCTGTTGCATCAAGATGTCTCCATCGTAATTCCTATCGGAATTTAATTTTGTACATTGAAAGCAGAGAAAGGGGGGGGGGGGGAAATGACACTTTTTGAAACCAAAACTAAAAGTTCCATATTGTACCCTTATAAAACAACTGCCATGCAAAATTACAGATCTGTAACTGTTTCTTTAGTTCAGTTCCTTTGACTTTTAGTTTTGGTTTCAAAAAGTGTCACTTCCCCCCCCCCCCCCCCCCCCCCTTTTGTTATAATATGTATGTAAAATGTTGTAAAATTCAACTGAAGGCCCTTCCCTCTTTATTTGGAATTTATGTGAAATGTACTTTAAAATATTTTTTCATTAAAATTATTTTTTATAGCTAATTTTAAAAAAGGCATTTCAACTAAATTTAGCAAAACCCTACCTTTTTGGCCATCGATGGGTATGAAGTTAAAGTGTTATAAGTCTAGTCTGTAATTTGAAAGAGTACATGTTTGCAATTTAATTTAATTTTACATAAAATTTTAATTTCTGTCTACACATTTCAGATTTAAAACTATGCAAATTGCCCATGCCAACGACCTGGATCCAACAGCGTAACTTCGACTGGCAATTGATCAAGCTAGATCCCAAAATGACGAGGACTGGAAAGAGTGCTAGTTCTGTAAAGGTAAAAATTATATTTAAGGCCTAATTTACTATTGTACAAATTGCTGCTACCCTTCGCTCTTAAAACTTATAAATTCGCATGTTACCGGATCGAAAGGAAAACCTTATCGGTTCATGCTTAACAGACCACAAAAGATTATTGACCAAGTATAATTATTTATTAATTTTCCACAGTGTGTTTAACATTTGATATTAGTAATTAAAATTCTAGGGGCGTAGCCACTGCTATCTAATATCTTTTTATGCATTGTAAATACAACAATTATTTCTTGTTTTAGAACAACAAGCCTACTGGAGGTGGCAAACCTAATTTAAGTGCCAGAGGTGGAAGTGCCAAAGCTCCAAGTGCCAAAACTGGAAGCAACAAATCTACTGGAGGTGGCAAAGGTACAACAGCAAAGGTAGGATTTTAAGTTTTATTGTTATCGGTTTTTGGTTTGTTGGTGTTTTGTTGTTAAACTAAACTTACTAACATGATGTCTGTTTGTGGGTTTGTACCAACAAATCTCGTTAACCGTTGAACAAATTGGGTCCCTCTAACCATATAACTTAACCTAGCCTAACCTAACACAGTCATTTTGTCGGGAGAGGGGGGGGGGGAGGGTAAAGTTTTAAAAAATAGAAGAAAAAAATTAGGATAATGCCGGTGTTGTTTAAAACTATAATCCTCGGTAAGTAATGCTTTACAATAATTATCTATATTATTTTTAGAACACAACTAGAACCCCAACATCTCCAATGAGGCCAATAAATATTACCCCACCTCCATCTCCACGGGCACGGCACCACTCCGCGAGTCAACGGACCGCGAGAGTTGTAGTTCCTCCTGCAACATCATCACGATCCCAGTCCCAGTCATCACGACCCCAGGGATCATCTGGCCCTTCTGGTGAGATGGAAGAAAGCGAGGTATTATTTTTATTTCATTTTGTCATCCAGAGGATACAAATTACAATTATTTAGGATATATATCGACTTAGCCTGGAAAAAATAACTTGTAAGATTTGACTAAATTTTTGGTAAACATTGACCAATAAAAATTTACCTTGTAAATTTTTACAAACAAGTTGGTCAAATTTTACCAAGTTGATTTTTTGGTCAAAGTCCAAAAATCTGGACTTAGCCTAAAAATTTACCTTGTCAATTTTTACCAAAAAGTTGGTCAAATTTTACCAAGTTTTTTTGTTTGTCAAAGTCCAAAAATGATGGAAGATGCTTAGGATCACTTGCTCTTGTTTGTGGATAGTCTTCTTTTCTACCACATAGTTTTTAAAATACCAAGACTTGAAAATATGTGGTTTAATATGTTTCATTTTAAGGATTTGTTCACCGGGGCCGTTATGAACCAAATTCAGAACCAATTTCAGCAGCTACGTACTTTCTTGACCTCACAAATGAAAAATCAATTAGAGCCCATTAATGCGTCCATCAGAAACTTGGTAAACAAAACGTCCACAAACCATGAGTTAGTGAAGAATGAAATCAAAGACCTGCAAGACAGTGTATCAAGAGATATGGCTGAAAATACTAAAACCCTGAAAACAGAAATGAAGAAAACCGGCCAAATTGTGGAAACCTTGGTGACTGATCTAAGAAGACTGACCAATGTGGATGAGCTTGATGAGGAGGAGGCGAATAAAGGGCCTAGTGAGAATCAGGATGTTGTCGTGGACCAGATTTTCTCACCAGATTTTTACAGAGAAAGAATAAAGAACCATGACCCCTTGGAAAAAGATGGTTATATGAGAAGAGAAGAAATTATCTTTTTCATCCAAAATTTCGAAGACTCACTGAAAGTGGATATAGGCTGGCAAACCTTACTGAAAGTATGCCGCGACATCATAACCTTCCTGTATGTCGTGTTCGAGCAGTTCACCTTTGACGCCCGCATCACAGCTGCCTTTTGGACTGCTCCGGAAGTTATTGATGACGAAACTGGTAAGTAAATATTATTTTGTAAATTTGACATGATGAGAAAACGTTTAAAACAGGGAGAAGGGAGGTGGGGGCAAGGGAAATAAACCGAATAAAAGGGGCATTCCTATTCTTGCTAGCAGGTGACCATGTACAATAATCTTTTTATATATATATTTTATTTGTGAAAATAAATCTTGTGCAGAATATACACCCCTGGTACAATAATAAACATGTACCTATGCAGAGTTAATTGAAAATTTCATTATTATTTCAGTGGATCGTTTCTTGGATCATTGTAAGTTAGTGCTTAACGAGACGTACCTAGATGAAGCTATCCCACCAAATTTGTGGAGAACAGGAACCTATGTGTCTTCAAGCGACCTTTTTCTAGTGAGGAACCACATACAAGCTTGTAGGTAATTCAATTATTTATCGCATCTATTCCGCGTCTATTAAATGTGAAAGTGGTAGTTTTACAAAATGCATTTCAATGTTCTTTAGTTAAAAAAGTAGTTTCACGAAATGTTAACTGCATATTGTATTCTTGTTAAATTGTTAAACTACATTTCTATGGCATATGTTTCAAAGAATTTCAATTTTGTACCATGTATTTTTTTATGTGGCAAGACTTTTAGTTCATCTTTTCTTGATATATGTTATATGTTATATATTGAGACTGTTTTGATATAAACCCTTTTTTTATCTAGGTTCTTGCGCAATTTCGAACACACTTTTAAAGAGGACGCGACTGGTTTTTGTGAAAATAAGAAGAGGGCCCAAGATTATATGCTTGCTAATGAGGATCCTGTCTGCTGGAGGCTATTTCGAGGGCTGGTAACGCGAAAACAAGAACGCGCATTGTCAACCCCAAACTACACGTATGAACAGGTTTTTGAAATCAAGCCAAGGAAGGAGACAAGCAATAAGAAAGGCAAGAAAGACAAGAAAGACAAGAAAGACAAGAAAGACAAGAAGGAAAAGGCACAGAAACGATCAGCCTTACAGATGTGTGAATTTTATCTGGCCCCTGCAGAGATACAAAGAATTAAGCGGCGTATTAAACCGAAGACAATCACAACTTCAACACCAGGTGTTACAGCCGAAGACAGGAAATTTTACCACATGTTAGGTGCCCACTCAATGGGTTGCTTACCCCACGAAGTTCAAGGAAAGAACCCGATTTACTTGAGAATAAACAATGACAGGTCGAGAAATTCATTTCAGATCAAAGATTATGCAGACATGGCAAAGAACCCCAAGCAATTTTTCAAGACAGTCCATAGTAATAAGAAGGTTATACAAAGAGCTGTAATGTATTATTCGTACGCCACAACCAATTTGAAACCAGAAATGAGTGAAGAACAGACAAAGATTCACAATGCCAGTGAGAAAGCAACTAGAATTTCAAGAAATAGAAAGATGAATGCTGCTGATGAATCCACTGCTGATGATTGCACTGCTGATGATTCCACTGCTGATGATTCCACTGCTGATGTATCCACTGATGGTGAAGACAATGAGGGGGGAGGCAATGCTGTTGAAGACAATGAAGCTGAAGGCAATGCTGTTGAAGAAAATGGTATGGAAAACATTGCTGATGAAGAAAGCAACAATGGTGAGGAGCTTGTAATTGATGACGGAGCCGACGACGTTGAAATGAATTCAAATGATGATCAGATTGGGAATGACTTACCCGCGGAGAATCCAGCAGTAACTCCAGAACCAGTAAAGCACCCAGTAAAGCCACGTAGGTTATATGAAGATCCAATTGTCAACAGCCAGTCCAATAATAAACCCAAAGTAAATGTATTTAAAAACATCACAAGCTCCAAAAGGAAGAAGCATGGAAAGGGCTCGAAAAAGTCGAAGAAGATAATTATTTCTGAAACAGACGATGAGGGCCAAAATGTGGGAAATCTTGATGATACAGTCCCAATGCAAGATGATGAACAACCACCAAACTTTCCACCACTGCAAAGACAGAAAGAATTTTATGGACGAAATAATTCAATCACAGGTACATATTTGTTGAACATTAATTATTATTTATAAGTTTTATCTTTCCTCGTATTGTGTATATACTGCACAAGATTTTTTTTCCTCTGCTACTAATTTTTTTTAAATTTTTCTTCCCCCCCCCCTAGTTTTTTTTCACCAAGTAGGGGGAAAATTGAAAAATATTTAAAGAACTCTATGATTTATTTATTCTATCCCTCCTACAACACATTTCCTTTTAAAATTTTTTTTTCAACCAAGTAGGGGGGGTGGGGGGGTGGAAAAATGTTTTCAGTACTTGCTTTTTGTTTGGAAACGTATAAAATTAATGTATAAATTAATTATTTACAGGCAACAGTAACGAGAGACAGGTGACTGGAAAGGCAACAAGTGTCGTGGAGGAAAGCAGCAGTGATGAGAATGATGAGGATGCCGAAGGTATTGTTATTTATAGTTTGAAAAACGTAGGAACTGTATCACCTAAATTTAAGTTTATTAATATTTTAGTTGAGAAGTAGTCTTAGATAAAAACCCTGTGGATTAATTTTGTTTTAAGGGAAACTTCGTACAGGCCCTGACAGGGTTTTAGGCTAAAATTTGTATGGGCGCAGCCGCTATCTATAATACTAAGTAGCTTAATGTCTGTCCGGCCGTCAGAAGCTTAAGATCTCAGTAACCACTGAATCGATCGAGGTTACGGTAAAATTTTACCACCTTTTAAATCGTATAGGCTGGTAAAATTTTACCATAAAAGTGGTAAAAACTAGGTTTTTTATGGTATTAATTGTATCCTGGAGATCGGATTCTACTCTTCTGTGTATTGGTCCTGCGGTGATTTTAAGCTATTTCCTTGGAGGGGGGGGGGGGGGGGGGGGGGGTAACATTTATACTATTTGAAATAATGACTATAATAATTATTTAGATGATGTGGCGATCATTCCAAAGAACCGGGAGCGAAGGCAAACCGCATTGGAAGCCGAAGCAAAAACCAAGAAAAGTTTACAGCTGGACAATGAACCATCATTCGAGGTGGATAACGAAGATGACGGAAACCAGAGTGACGAAATTGTGGAGGTTGAGGACAATGAGGGCAAGAATGACGGCAATGCAAGTAAGGAAATTCGGATACATCCATGTGGAATAATATTACCCAAACTTGCCATTATAATTCACAACCACACGGGTCATTATGAGGTTGTTGCAGTAGGCTCAAATGTTTCTATATACAACCAAATGGAAATTTTAGAACTCATCAACATTGACGGTAAGTTACAGGTCTTAATGTAATAAATGGGGGGGGGGGGGTGGGCGAAAGTGACACTTTTTTGGGGCTTTTATTGGCGGTCCTCGGCGGTGGCGACGCCGTTTCTTCACAGTTCCATATTGTACCCCTATAAAGCAATTGCCAATGCAAAATTCCCCCTTTTATCTTTGATTGGCATATTAATATAGGGTAAAAAATATTGCTTGTTTTCATTTGAATCTGATTAATAGTAACTAATGTTCATATAGGTATGGAAATAATATTGAAGCTACAATTATGTACATTTGCTTTAACATTTTTTATTTCTTTGTAGGAGAAAAAGCAAAGTGGAAAAAAGATGAAGAAGGTGAATTACTTTCTGACATCAAAGAAGAAGCACCAGAGAGTGATGAGACAGATGAAGGTCATCAATCAGACCCAGACACTGGAACTGGCAGTAGTAGTAGTAGTGAAGAAGAAGAAGAACAACGCAAGCCAAAAGCAAAAGTGGCCCAAAAGCCAAAGCCTACCAAAGAAGTTCCTAAACGTCCCAGAAAACAAACAACATTTCCATCAACGAATCAAATTAATGCGGTGTTGTACAGAAACCAGAGCAGAGCAAGCACGAGCACAGCACAAATTAATTCAAGCCGGGAATATGCTGAAAGCGCAGGCACATCAAATCCTGATGAAGACGTAAACACAGAACCAGGTTGTAGTTATAGTCCAGAGCCAGGTTGTAGTAATAGTCAACTCAGTGAGCAACCTAACCAAATTAAGCTGCAGCAAATGTTGAACAGAACAAATACACATTTGCCCGATTTCGGCCAGCGTGGTGAGGCTCGGACAAGAAGAGATGCCAACAAACGAGTAAAGGACAACATGAAGAAGCAAAGATTGTGGGAACAGGGACACAGGCCTGAAGATGATGAGTTAGAGAAGAAGAAAAGATCAACCTCCAGACCACCACAGAGAGCAAGTTCTCAACAATGTTCTCAAAACATAAACAATTACGGTATCTTTGGCAGCTACATTACAGCTGATTCGGGAAAGGGGTGTATATTCTGCACAAGAAATATTGTTTGTCCACGGCTAAAAATTTTTAAAATTTACAAATGTTTTCAGTTTTCTTAATTATTACCTTTTTTTCTTACCTCCATCTATTTATATTTAATGAAATCTAATATACATCCCTGAGCATTCTTGGAAAAAATATTACACATCCGAACCATGTAGAATATACATCCCTGGCAGAATGGAGACAAGTATTATCCGTCGGAACCTTCGTCTGAAAACGAAGAACAAGACGAAGAACAAGACGAAGAACAAGACGAAGAACAAGACGAAGACCTGATTATAGGTCGCAGTCAATCCCAATAATTCCAGGACTTTACGTATATATATATTTATATGTAATTTTTTTTGATGTCATAAGTTTCATCTTCAATTTTTTTTTATAATATCTAGAAAGGAGTCTTTTCCCAAAATGCATTTGAAGTTAATTTAGTGAACCGTATATTTGAACCTGTTTAAATGTGTTTAAACTCTATTTATATGGCATAAATTTGAAGAAAGTTAAATTTTCTACCGCGTACTTTTACCATCTTAACAAAGAAAAATATGCAATTCACAAAATTAAGTTCAAATGCATTTTGTGAAACTACCCCTTTCCACCAATTAAGTTTAATGAGCTTAAAGTTAAGAGCTTAAACTGAAAATTTTTTGTTGTATAATCTGTCGCATTTTTTGTAATTCAGTATATAGCAGTTGTAGTTTACCCCCTAAACTAAGGAAAAAAGTATTCAGAACTAGCTTTTGTTAATTTTATATATTTGTTTAATTTTGTATAAAAATATTATATATATGACAGTTATCGTAGGGAATGTTTTAATTAATACGGTGGTAGATTTCCATGGTAAAATGCGTAATGTTTATGTGCTGTATTAAAAAAGAGAACGTTTCAAATTTGTATAAACTTTTTGTAAATGTTAAATTTGTCTATATACTTGTTTACAATATAAGATATACCAATATGTGATCTTGCTGGCCACCCTATTATATTAAAATTCCCTACGTCAGTTTTTTGGACATTTATTAATGAAAATTTAATTACCAGTGATAATTTGTTTCTTTTCAAATTTAATATAGAATGTCCGACATGACAGCCACAGCAGCAGCCGACTTAGAGAGAGACGAACAGCACGAAGAACAGAAGCCGGAAACCACAAGTGGGTGAGTAATATTTTAATATGTATAAAACGAAGTAGAATGATGTCTGTCTGTCTGTCTGTCCGTCCGTCCGTCCCTAGCTATATTTTGGTAACCATTCATCGAATCAGATTCGACAATCCATCACAACATAATTACATAAATACATATTACATATTTTTTGGTAATTACTTCTTTGGGCAAAGGTCCGATTACCTGGGATATATAATATATATTTATATATTTCAGTGATAGCGAAAAACAGAAGAACGAAATGAGTGTGTCTGAGCTGCCTGCTAAGCTGGATGACCTGACTGATACCCCTCCTAAATCGTCTGATACAGAAGATTTGAACCTAACTTTGGATTGCACTACGTAAGTTTATTTATTTTTGTTACCATTCTATTTCTGTTCGGAAGGTGGTAGTAGCCGGATTGAAAAGAGTAGGATAAACATTATTGTTATGGCGAATAATTATAGTTTCATTCAGGGGTGTACATTACGCACAAGATTTATTTTGTTCCCGTGGTACAAAATTTTGTATTTTTTTCCCACCTATTTTTATCTCACCAAGTAGGGACGGAAATGGAGAAATATTGAAAGAACTAAAATTTTTGGTCCTACCACACATATTTTAGTTATTTTCCCCCCACCACCTGAACAGGGGATCCCATATAGGATATACACCCCTGATATTTCAAATTAGCAGCTACGCTAAACCCTCTAATATGAAGTATATCTCTTAAAGTTTCTTTTGCCACTCCCTTCCCTTGCCGGTACCTATGAGAAGAACCCGATCTGTTCAGTGGTTATCGAGATCCTTCGGTACATAAACACGGACATCCTGTTACTTTAGTATTATTTTTTTTTATTTTTCAGGGACGACGATGGATGGGAGACAATGCAGAAAATAAAACAAGACCTTAGGGCAGCAAAGTAAGAAATTTTTTTCACTTCTTTTTTTGGTATTTAATCCGGGCGACTGTGTTGTAAATGATTTTTCGGTACAGACAAATTCACCTTTATATATTACAAAACTAGCAAGTATGCCTCTAGGGGTAAGGTGGGAGGGGTAAATGTGGACCAAAAAAAAAGTTTACTATTTAATTATAATATGATTGCTTAATTCAGGGAGCAATCCAAGAGATGTCCGGCGGCACAAAAGGATGACCAGAAGGTCGGACAAGCCTCTGTTATGGAAGGAGAAGCAAAGTAAGATATCCTATTATATAAAGTAGTAAGCGTTTTTTGTTTGTCCCGAAGGATAACCGCTAAACCGATATTGTTCTCCTTTAAAGTGAAGCTTCTTATAGGTCCTGGAAAGGTTTTAAACTATTTTTGTGCAGGGTGTCTTCACCCCCTTCCCCAAAAAATATTTTTACTCTTCTGAAACTGAAATTGAAAATGGGAAGATGTTGATTTTTCCCCTTCCAACCTTAAGTGCCCCTAGAGGTTTCTAGGGGCGTAGCCACTAGTTTCTTTTAATAATCTTTTTTCATACTTTATCCGGGCGACTGTGTTGTAAATGATTTTTCGGTACAGACAAATTCACCTTTATATATTACAAAACTATAGCAAGTATGCCTCTAGGGGTAAGGTGGGAGTGGTAAATGTGGACCATAAAAAGTTTACTATTTAATAATAATATGATTGCTTAATTCAGGGAGCAATCCGAGAAATGTCCGGCGGCACAAAATGATGATCAGAAGGTCGGACAAGCCTCTGTTATGGAAGGAGAAGCAAAGTAAGATATCCTGTTATATAAAGTAGTAAGCGTTTTTTGTCTGTCCCGAAGGGTAACCGCTAAACCGATATTGTTCTCCTTTAAAGTGAAGCTTCTTATAGGTCCTGGAAAGGTTTTAAACTATTTTTGTGCAGGGTGTCTTCACCCCCTTCCCCAAAAAATATTTTTACTCTTCTGAAACTGAAATTGAAAATGGGAAGATGTTGATTTTTCCCCTTCCAACCTTAAGTGCCCCTAGAGGTTTCTAGGGGCGTAGCCACTAGTTTCTTTTAATAATATTTTTTCATACTTTATCCGGGCGACTGTGTTGTAAATGATTTTTCGGTACAGACAAATTCACCTTTATATATTACAAAACTATAGCAAGTATGCCTCTAGGGGTAAGGTGGGAGTGGTAAATGTGGACCATAAAAAGTTTACTATTTAATAATAATATAATTGCTTAATTCAGGGAGCAATCCGAGAAATGTCCGGCGGCACAAAATGATGATCAGAAGGTCGGACAAGCCTCTGTTATGGAAGGAGAAGCAAAGTAAGATATCCTATTATATAAAGTAGTAAGCGTTTTTTGTCTGTCCCGAAGGATAACCGCTAAACCGATATTGTTCTCCTTTAAAGTGAAGCTTCTTATAGGTCCTGGAAAGGTTTTAAACTATTTTTGTGCAGGGTGTCTTCACCCCCTCCCCCAAAAAATATTTTTACTCTTCTGAAACTGAAATTGAAAATGGGAAGATGTTGATTTTTCCCCTTCCAACCTTAAGTGCCCCTAGAGGTTTCTAGGGGCGTAGCCACTAGTTTCTTTTAATAATCTTTTTTCATACTTTATCCGGGCGACTGTGTTGTAAATGATTTTTCGGTACAGACAAATTCACCTTTATATATTACAAAACTATAGCAAGTATGCCTCTAGGGGTAAGGTGGGAGTGGTAAATGTGGACCATAAAAAGTTTACTATTTAATAATAATATGATTGCTTAATTCAGGGAGCAATCCGAGAAATGTCCGGCGGCACAAAAGGATGACCAGAAGGTCGGACAAGCCTCTGTTATGGAAGGAGAAGCAAAGTAAGATATTTCTTTTAATATTATTTTTTCATACTTTATCCGGGCGACAGTGTTGTAAATGATTTTTCTGTAAAGACAAATTCAACGTGTTCCTTTATTTATTAAAAGCGAGTACTAGCAAGTACGCCTCTAGCTGGGTAAGGTGGAAGGGGTAAATGTGGAACCAAAAAGTTTACTACTTAATTTAAATAGATTATTATATATATATTGTTTAATTCAGGAACAAAACAGCTGCAGCTGGCTCTCCAGAAAATTCGGATGAGAACGAGGTTAAGGAAGTCACTGTTATGGAAACACCAGCAAAGTAAGATTTTTAAAAAAATTTTTTTACTACTTTATCCTGACGACTGTGTTGTAAATGATTTTTCTGTACGCTAAACCCTCTAATATGAAGTATATCCTTAAAGTTTCTTTTGCCACTCCCTTCCCTTGCCGGTACCTATGAGAAGAACCCGATCGGTTCAGCGGTTAACAAGATCCTTCGCTACATACAAACAAAAATCGTTTTACTTTGTAGTATAGATTGTTTAATTTCAGGATGAAAGACCAACCGGATTTTGATATAATTTATGAGAACATAAAGAATCCAGGACCAAAAAGCCCAGGTATAGTACAATATTTATACTAGCGACTGTGCCCAAAGCATATAGTGAAACATTTCTGTACTACATTGTATTATTACACTAGGTTAGGTTAGGTTAGGTTAGGTTAGGTTAGGTTAGGTTAGGTTAGGTTAGGTTAGGTTAGAATAGGCTAGGCTAGGCTAGGCTAGGCTAGGCTAGGCTAGGTTAAAACTAGAAATATTACTCTTTCTATTAATACACTAGGTTAGGTTAGGCTAGAAAAAAAAACTATTGTAAAATTGAAGTATTTTTTTGTAAAAAAAAGTAATTTTAAAAAATATTTTAATTTCAGTGTATGGGGTGTCAGATGATGAGCAGGAGATGTTTGAACCACCCCCTCCTACAATCACGCCAGCATCAAAACTGAGTAGGCGCAAAAGAAGTGCAACACCGGGGAAAATCAAGACATGCGCCCATGGACGCAGTCCCCGAAGCGAGCTGCCATTGAACACGAGACTCATCGAATGCACCTATATGTGCCCAGACTGCCGCGTCTTCTTTCACAAGAGGCAAAAACAAAGAAAAGAAGGACAAAAGTAAGCTGATGTATAATAGTCCTTCCAGTCAGATCATATATAAACTATTTGTGATAAAAAAGTGATATATATCAAGATATCTTGAGTCAAAAATATGTTTAACCACCTTTAATTTGTACGTACATTAATCTATATGACAGTTTGACAGTTTTGTTCTGACGATGAAAATATTCATATAATATTATATTTGAAACCGCTATTCCTATATAGCAAAATTTTTGAAAATTTAATAATGGAAAGTAACTTCGTGATATATTTTTCTTGTATAAAAATGTTCTAGTATAAAGTACAATTAGAATCCAGATCTCAGCAATTAAAACCTATGTATATTTGTGTTAATTTCTCAGCTTAAACCGATTAAACATGCAGTTATATTATCTGTAAAACTATGTAATATTTGGTCATTTAAACCACGTCTAGAATTATAGACTAATTAAGAAAATTTCTGTGAATATATACCTATATAGTATCGCGCTATCGTACCTATGTAAATCATTATGTAAAAAAAGTGTTTCAATCAATAAAGTTAATAATGAAAACAATTTTTTTTTTATTTTTGCGTTTTGTGTACAAGCGAGGTTTTTCTATAATTAAGGTCGTTTTTTACCACTTTCTCGTGATTTTTACCACCCGTTTTTACCACAATTATTGGTAAATTTTTACCATATTTACCCTATTTCTGGTAAAATTTTACCAGTTTAGGGCAAAAATATTACCAGGTGTTGAACAGTTTTACCACTTTTTCGGTAAAATCTACCAGAAATTTGCGGTAAATTTTACCAAAAAAGTGGTAAAAATTGGTCAAAATCTGGTATAAATTTGCGTCCTAAAATGGTAATATTTTACCGGAAATCTGGTAAAATTTTACCGATAATTGTGGTAAAAATCGCTGGTAAAAAGCGTCACAGAGTACCACCAAAAGTGTTTTTACCACGATTACGGTAAAATTTTACCACCTTTTAAATCGTATAGGCTGGTAAAATTTTACCATAAAAGTGGTAAAAACTAGGTTTTTTTATGGTATTAATTCCGTCCTGGGTAGGCCCATAGAATTGGAAGACCAAACGTTAAAATCATACTTGTGCAGGATGTATATCTGATGTGCGACATCAATTACGAAGAATGCCTTGAAAAATGTACAGTTTGGGCTTCCAGACAAAAGTTGTGAAATCTAAGGGTTGCTTTAGTTTGGATAAAGTTTCTCAGGACCTTCTAAAAAGGTCTAGCTTTAAGTTTTCATTTTTAATCCTTGAAAATAAAAATTAAGTATACCTGTATAATTTGAGATTTATAATTCAGGAGAAGAGATCTGGAAGTACAATGAACAATTCTGGTCCAGCGACTTCAAAGACTGTCCGGATATATTCTAAACGTGCAAATAGTCAACTCGCGGATATTTACATTATTAGAATACTGGAGCGGACTTTTTGAAATTCTGGAACTACCCTTAATTATCTTGGAATGGACCTCATTTGAAAATACAAAAGTCCTAAACAGCCCTGAATAATGGAAATTCAAAACTTCCACCAAACAGATCTATGGACAACCCACATAAGTAATCACAAATTATGGAATGGACCTGCTGTTTAAAAGTTCCTAAATTGAGTCTGACGATTAAAAATTGGTACTTTATTTGAACGGAAAAATGCTGGAAAATCTAAGTTCAGGACACAAATTCTGCAACAGCCCTGTTATGTAACACAAAAATTGAAACAAATCTGGTTGAAACTTGAAAATTGTATTTTGGAACATATAAAACAATTTATAAAATCTACATATAACTACCTAGTCTTTAATTGTTATGTAATTCTAAAACAATTCATAAATATAAAGTGTTTGAATGATTTTAATTACAGCATTGAAAATATTAGAGCGATTCAAATCAAGCATTACATATGTTGGAATGGTCCCAATCAAGCATTACATTTGTTAATGGACTGGTTCCAATCAAGCATTACATATGTTGGAATGGTCCCATTCAAGCATTACAAATGTTAATGGAATGGTCCCATTTAAGCATTAAATATGTTAATGGAATGGTCCCATTCAAGCATTAAATATGTTAATAGAATGGTCCCAATCAAGTATTACAAATGCTAGAATAGTTCCAATCAAGAAATGCATATGTTGGAATGGTCTCAATCAAGCATTGCAAATGTTTTAACAAGTCATTAATCATTGCAAATGTTTGAATAGTCCTTTACGCAGTATAAATTTTGGAAAAGACCTAATCCAGCATTTCAAATGTTTGACTGGTCCTTATCATCAAATAAATTTTGTTTTGTTCTGAAATCGCTTTTACACACTAATGAAATAACTAAATAAATAATAGAACAAATTTACTCAAATTCTGGTTGCTACTACCAACAGTTTGTCAGCGTTTTTAATAATAACAATAGGTTGTGAAAATAGGCTTTTTAATATTATTTTCTTACTTAACAAATATTTGTATATAATTCTATTAAAGTGTACTTAGATTTAAGAACTTATTGTATGCTTTAAAGGGTAGTTCAATAAAGGTTTAATCAAATGCTATTTTGAACTTTCCCTTTTGTTAACCTAAAAATGGCCTAAAACTTGAAATGCTTTACCTATCCAAGTAAAATATTGACAAATTCAATATATTCAAATTCAACCAAGAGCTTCATATTTAACTGGTATAATAAATAACAAAAGTCCAGCTTCAAAAATGCTACAAAACCTATATAAAATAATATTATAATGTTGCTACAAATATTTTTAAACAGTTACCTATCAAGGATTTTTGTATGTGACTATTTTTCTAAATCCAAGATTCTTATAAATGTTAATTATAGTTCAATGTATTATATATATAACTAATGTACAAGTTAAAAAGATCTTCAAAATCTTACTATGATCTTAACTTAATATGTATGAATTGATAATACACGGTGTTCCACAAATTTATGTAAATCTACTAATTCAAAATTGTAGCAATAAAATTTCTAACTTCGTATTTTTCCTATGCCTTGCTTTAAAAAAGTATTATCATACTTCTTTCCTTTAATTCTTTCCAATTACAAATTGTAATATTATTGAATTTTGATATTAAGATTTACATAACTTTATGAGACTCAGTGAATATGTTATATATTGACTACAGGGAAAATTGGTCAATTTTAAAACAGCTAAACAAGATTTTTAAAGTTTAATTGTTTGCAAATTGCTTAAATAAAAATAATGCTTTCATGAAAGGTCAGAACTTAAGTTCTTAAGATTGATTTTAAAAGAATTAGGTCTGAGACAAGTATCTCAATTTAGCAGGGATAGTGGAGACAAACTGGTACCCAATTTTACATATTCGTTGTATTAACTACTTTGGGTACTTATATAAAATAGTTTGTTTAAACTAGCAGTGTCTCAAGTGTTTCTACTAATGATTTTAATCTGATTAAAGGGGTAATTTTGTATATCATCAATCTTAAATCCAACTTTTAGGAATTGAGGGATGTTTTCTATATTTTAGAATTTATCTTGTATACAAATGTTTCGCAATTGACCAATCTCACTGTATGTATTGTAAATTTATAGTTTATGATTTAATTTTACAAATTTCATTCCAAATAGTTATCATTTTAATTTACTATGCTTTACAACATTATTTTGACAATTTACTAAGGGAAATGTTTCTTTTCCTTTGATTTTACCCATTTTATCAAAGAAATCTGTTTTTTTTTTAACTTTACGGTCAGTAAATGCGGAAAAGTTAAAGGCAAAAAGCTATTATTGATGAAATATTTTTGATATATTGTGTTACCCAGCACTTCAAACTTTAAAAAAGGAAAAATACCTACCGTTTATTTTACCAAGAAAATTAAGATTAAAGTTACTAATCTGCTTAACCAAGCCTGACTTTGTTTCACATTTTTTCTAATTTCTATAAGAAACATATAATAAGTGATTTTACTCCTGCAATGGTTTGTTTCTAAAAAATTAATATGAAATTGGGATTTAGAGAGGTTCACGGTAAAATGTTCCTGGTAACGATTATCTCCAAAAATCTAGGAACTTTAAGGGCTGATCTGAGGTGGATTCTTAAAAAAAAGTTTGCCCCACTAATCGCTTAGTGGGGCAAAATTGTTTTCGTGAAAAATCCTACAAAATCACATAAAAAAATCTACAAAAAATAAATAAAATCTTATGTTAATAACCTTTCTATGATTTTGTTTAATTTTTATAGATTTTTAATGTGATTTTGGTGGATTTTTCACGAAAACAATTTTGCCCCACTAAGCGATTAGTGGGGCAAACTTTTCTTAAGAATCCACCTCTGAAATAAGTAATTCTTGATATGTAATGAAATGTAACATTACAAGATTAAAATCACTAAATATCTACCTGTCCCTTTTAACCTTTTTTCTACATTTATTTATTTTCCCTTATTTCTTTTTTTTACATATATTTATATACCTAACCGCTCATTACCGCATCAGTTGCTCGAAAAATAACTGCTAAACAAGAAAGCAAATGATTTTTACCGACTCCAAAAGTTTTTACAAATGATATATGACTGAAAGTAAATGTGCTTTTAAGGTGAGCTGGAAATGGTTAAGAATTTGTGTACTGAACAAAAATGATTAAAAATGTAAGGGAGAATAATGATCCATTATATGCTTTGTTACAGTTTAAATGACTTAAATAGCATACTTAGATTCAGTTAGTCTTTTATAATGACTTATTATTACTTGGATCTTACAACAGATTAATATGTACTTGTAGCGGGCTAAAATAACGATAATCCCCATCCCCTCCCCCTCTACTGGGTTTACGAACTGACCAATAAATGATTCCCTTGGCTTTATATACACGTATATTCTATAATAATTTCTGTCTTAACTTTAATATATTTTTGTTTCAGTACAAATTGTTGGCCATTGACTCCTCACCGCTTAGAATAAAATGTTAAAAATAAAGTTTATATTATGCAAGGACTCAAACTCTCTGAATGTTAGCTGCAGTGCCTAGATGTTAGATACACTATTCAAATAAGATTTTATCAAAGAATAAAAAATATGTAAGTGTATTTTTTTTCATATCTTAATGAGGGTTGAATTTTTTATCCGTTGGCCTTACAAAGTGGGGGATTTAATTGAATTTTGATTTGTTTGTTCATTAAGTTTATTGTCAACACGTTTCAACCACTAATTTGAGGGGGTTAATTTGTGTATAATCCTTGGGGATGTTCAGTTCATCAATTTATCAAACATTGTCTACCTTTAGATCACTAAGAGTTGGTACATTCAAAGTCATTTGATTTAATCTTCTTTGAACAGTTGTTAGTAGGTAAAAATATTATTATACTAGAGGGGGGGGGCTCTTGGAGCCCCTCTCTCCCCCCCCCCCCCCCAATCTGTAAGGGTTATCTGATTGGGTTCTCTATTTTATATAAACTTAACATCGGTCCCGTGATGGTTTTAGGCTATTTAATTTTTAGATTTAAGTCTTGGGATGGGTTTAAGCTTTTTTTCTAGTCCGTAGATAATAAAGGGCAAACGCTAATAATATATAAAGTTTTTTTTGTCTGAAGGTTAAAATCTCAATAACTACTAAAGCGATTGGGTTCTCAATTTTAGGTAAGCTTCAAATAGGTCCCATGAGGGCATTAGGCTATTTCATTTTCAGATGGTTTTAAGCTATTTTTTCTAGCCTGTTTCTGCCCCTTTAATTACAGAGCCCCTGGATGCTAGGTACGCATCCGCTAGGTATGCATTTTTTTATTCAGAATTAGAAATATGGATTTTGTTAATTATTAGAAATATTAGAAAATAAATATAAATATATTAACTTGCACATAAAGATTACTTCAAGTTCAACTACTTACGTTAGAATTTCTGTCCGGCTGATTTTAGTTATTTATTTTATAATAAAAGCCTTTGATACTATCAACGTAATAACATTCTGCCTTAGCGTTTTCTTGTTTTTTTAAACCTCTCTCTCACACTTGCTTTTTCTTCCATTTGTCTTTTGATTTCTTTATTTGATCTTCAGATACGTATTTATGATAATGCTTTTTTTCATTCTTTCAAAAATGTAATTTGAATTATGGAATTTATTTTCCAATATATATTTTTTTATATAACCGTCATGAAAGGGTTAAAATGTTTTTAATTTTTGTTTGTAAATCTGAACACATTAAAAGTGGCGCTAGAATCAATTTATTTTAAAACTAAGTTTTCTTAAATTTACTATATTATGAATTTAAACTTTCTGTTTTAAGAATAGTAATTAAATACTTCAACATTATGTAAATAGCAACATGAAATAAAAAAAATGAATTTATTCTTAATAAAGTAAAATATTGGGTCTTATCGTTCTGGGCAATGAGAGTTTATTATGGATTATTGGAGCACTATGAGTTTTAAACATTTATCCCTTGGAAGACTTGAGCTCATTTATAGACATTTATTTCCTATATAGATCTGACATGGATCTTGAAGCAATAAAGCAAGCTGTTTTGTAAATGTTAAAAATTGGAAGAATCTATTAAATAAAAGTTATCGCAAATATACTTAGTAAATAAAAATGTTGTTAGGTCATAAATGACCCTATTATGTTTAATATAATAAGCCAACTTATTAAATTAGTTTTTGTCATAGTAATTATTAATGGAACAGTGAAAATATTATGATGGACAAGTTTTGGAAAAGTTTTTCCAGGTACTCAAGGCAGAATTATACCAGTTTCTAGTTTTATGTATAATGTATTTTAAAGTATACACACATTCCCCTTTCATGTTTTTAGTTTTAATAACTTAAAAAAATATTTTAATGTTAGCATTTATTGTACTGTTTATTTTATCAAAACACTTCAATATAAATCTTGCATATAGTTCAGGAGTGAAAATTTTATAAATACTTATTTGACCGCTTGACCCCCTAGTGTATTCTTTACCACTTACCCCCCCCCCCGGGCCCGCCCCCCCCCCCCCCTCTTTTAATATATATATATTGATACACCTAACCCCAAAACTTTGGTTAAGAGTTGTTCTTCTTTTATTCCTAATTTTAGTCAGGAGGTGCCAAAACCCACTTAACCCCCCTCCACCCTATAACAACAATTCTTATAATATGAGGTTAGTTGTTTGAGGGTGGTTGTATTTTTAATGATGTCTGGGGGGAGGGGGGGTGTTCACTCCTTAATTTTGATAGCGGCTCTTTAACCAATATAAATAAATTGAATGCATGACTTTAAATATCTAGCTTTCAATTTACGTCACAGTTACTTTTTTTAGCCTAAAAATTTTACTAATTAATATTATTTCTGTGCTGCTATTTAGATAATGATTTGTTCATCTAACATTTTCAAAGGCAATAGAAAATTATCAAAATAAGATTTAGCTTTATTTATTGTAATTCTTGTTTTGCTTAATGATATCAACGACAATCTAAAATTGGATTCAAATTAAAGGTTAAAAAAAATATTAGAATTTAGAAAATAGAAAATAGAATAGGAATAAGGGCATTTGACTTAAAATAATCAAAATCACATATCTTTATACAATATATCAAATTATAAAAAAAATACAGGGATTGGACATTAGACAATAAATAGACAAATCTTTGTACCCATGATTGAGAAATTTTCTTTTTGTTTTTTACCCCCCTCCTAGCCTCCCACTCAAACTATTCTAATCAAGCAAGGGCAGGACTTTTCTTTTAATATTGGGTCAGGGGGGAAGTATTGTCCATTGTCCACACCCTTTTTGGGATAAAACAAAGTTATTTAGTCGAAAATATCATAAAATTAAAATCAAAGTTTTGAAATTAATTTTTGCTTGTTATGATTTTTGAAGTTCCTTTAAAAGGTTGTATTTTATGATATGATATTTAAATTAACAATAGATTCTTAAATAAATAAATATTTATTTTGTGATTTAGAATATCGACGAAAGTAAAATTGACTATCTTCTACATATGAATTAATTTGACCTAAAATGAAGAGATAAATAACGTTTAAATGTAAATCTGACTTAGTCTACTGAAATACATTTTATTTTAAGCATTTCTGTTTTTTTCTTAATATAACTACATCTACTAAAACACTATGGGTAACAAGGATTACAACATCCATAAAATCAAAGCTCTGATAAGGTAGGACAAACGAACATTGCCACTTGTAGAGTGTCTGAACTGATTAAGCAGAATATAAATGTACAAGTCCAAACAAAGTTATAAGTAAATTTGTTACAAAAGGTCATACTTTTATTTTTGGAACTTGGCTATAGAGATGCTTCGCTTATAACATTGTACTTTGTTGTAATATGAATCAGTATTCCAAAAATCAGATGAATAGTATGATATCACAAAAAAAAGCTGTTGTTGAAAAGGTTAAAAATAAACATGGTTAAAAGAATGTACGGACATTCTAATGAAGATTATCAAGTTGTTATGCTTTCTAAATCCCTACAGGAATCCCCTTGCTAAGTTTGAAATCAATAGGACAATTCTAAAAGCCTAAATTAACGATATAAGCTATCCATTACTGACGGACCAACCCTAATTATAGAACAGCTTCGCTTTCAAATAAGGTTCGTACAGTTTAGATTTATCATTTTATGTAGTTTGGACCATAGTATAATGTTTGACGAAATATAACAATATTTTTTTTAACAGACCGGTTAAATTACGAATTTATTGTTTACAGTAAATCATAAAAAATATCTACCGAATTAACGCTTGCAGCAGAGACACAACTTATGCGTTCATTAATTTTAAGTGCGATATTTGTTAAAGACGCTTTGCCATTCAGATATTTTATTTACTTAATATGTATGCTATAAGATTTTCTATAATATCGTGTATTATTTATCGCTGATAATTACTGTAATAAAGTCTACTCACAACGGTCTAAGGGTGGAAATTTGGCAAAAAAGTCATGATCAAATTTTCTTATTTTAACTTGATATTATTGATTTACATACCCCAGCCCATGCATAATGGACAAGGAAAAGAAAAAATAACGTTTGGAACGAAGTTTTTTTTTACTTCAAAGTTGGGTCAAATCAATATTTTTTGAAGGTCAAAAATCTACTTTTTATTTTCTACCTAGATATGAAAAATAATTTTTTTTTGCATAAATATCTATTAAAAACTAATTTCGTTCATATTCTTTACAAATATATATACCAAATCAATAAATAAAAACATTTTTATTATATATTTTACCTTAAAAGTGTTAATTTTATGCTTTGAAAGAAAATTTATGAAAAAAATTTCGTCATTTTTTTACTGAAAAATTTAGCAAAAAAAATTAGTTTTCCTCATTTTACTCCTAGTTGCGCTACCGACCCCATACCAAACCATATATGATTCTAAATTTTGAGAATATAATACAACTTTAAGTGAAGTTTCCAGAGTGGGGTCGGTAGCGCAACTTTAAAAATTTTTAATCTGAAAATTGCCTGTAAAACCTAAATTTGAGGGGGGGGGGGAATTACAAACCATAACAGCAATCTTAATTTCTCTGTTATTCCATTACTATTAAAGATAATTGAGTAAAACTTTTTAAAATTAATCAGTAATTACTAGAGGAACAATAATTTTAAAGGAAAACCGCGACTTACCCGCAGTTCCCGCAAAAAAAGCCGCCGCCCGCAGATTTTAAAAAACAAAACATTTATTGCATATAGGTTATTTCTTTTTTGATTTTAGTGTTTAGGGAAGGTGTTTGCAACTGAACTCTAGTCCTTAGAAGGAAAGTGCAAAAATGAATTTTGTAGTAGCGTAGCTACTTTCAAATTCGCAAAGTCCGTCAGTCTGTATGAATCGATATGTAAACATCGTGAATTTCTGTGCTACGACTCAAGACGGTTGAAAGAAAATCTTTTTATGAACATTATCTGTACAAACAACCATCTACTGTAAGATTTATTTGGTCCGTCGGACTGTTGTTATTTCTCTTACAGACATAAGATATATGTAGGGAAAATTTGATCTACTAAGCAGTTTTATTTTGTAAGAAAGCTGATTTTTTGGTGATGGTTAAGCTCACCAACAAGCATCTACTCTTTAGTTCACTTGGTCCCCTCATCTGTCTGTAAAACTCTAAGAACATTAAGATTTCAAAGAGTAAATGTGTTCGTTTCTTCTGTCTTTTTTTTGTAAGATATGTTATGATTTAGCTGGCAAATACTGTTTTAGTCTATATTACTTGGTCTACCGGTTTTTCTTTACTGTTCTAAAATGAATTAAATTTTGTTTGATCCTAATTTTATGATGGTTATCTTATTTTTGATTAGATAGGAGGGGGGGGGGGGGGAAGGGGGAGCATAGATACAAAAAAATATTTTGGTCAGTTATGAGAATACTTTTTTCCTTTTAAACTCAGTATAATACCTTTAAGAACAGTAAAATTTTAACTATTGGTTTGGTAGTAGAAAGGGGGGGGGGGAGGGGTGGCGGTGTTGGCCCCTGTAGGCCCTTGAGGGACAGTACTAAATTTAAATAGATACTTATAATGGTAAACTATACAAGTAGAAAAATACACATAAGATACTTTACAAAAAAAATTAATCAATATCTTTAATGGGAAGCTCGATTATCCAGTCTCAATATTCATTTTCTTTAAGTTTAAAACGACCTAACCTCTCTTAAATAAATTATAAATAATAAAAAGCAGTTGTAAGTGGATAGTAAAAGGTGTATTATAATACTTTTATTTAAATATATCACTTTTTTTTAATGACTCCAGCCAAATGAGGTAGCAAATAACACGGCGGAATTCGGCGGTTTCGGCGGGAAATCCTTATTATTTATTAATAATCGTTTATCTAGGGTAGTAATTGAATCAGGTTAAAAATTTGGTTCAATTATCTTTAAAAATAACAGAGTAGTAACAAAAATTATATTTTAAAAATCACCCCTTTTTGGTTACCCCCCAATCACATTCCTGTGCACGCACCTATACATGACCAACTTTAAAAAGTTGCCTAATGTAATATATTACTCATAACTTTTTATTTTAATGAATTCGGACTGGTAGAAGTGTAAATATTTAAATTTGATTAAAGCTATACCAAATTTCCACTAAACCCCTTAAATAGACCATAGTGCTACTGTTTCATTTCAAATTTGATAGCCCATTATTTCTTTTCATTACTTAAATTTATGAATTAAAAAATCTTCAAATTATAAACAAAAAATCTACGAAAAAAAATAATAATTTGGTGAAAAACACAAATCATTTTAAAATGAAATAAGAACATAAATCTTCTAACGTTGTGTAAGAAAAATCTATCTAGCATTAACAGAAATCAGAATTTGATAAAATAAAATGTCGACGGCTCCCTGGGACCAATTGGACTTGGAATATTGGTGTCCAACATCTCTAAAAGAATATGCATCGTTTAGCTGTGTATTGCTTGTCTTCTACAGGTAAAATTTTCATCCATTTTAATGGTTTTTGTAATTAGATAATGTTATATGATTTCCTTGTAAGACTGAACTATCTTGCGATTTTTGATTAAACGCCTTCAATAATAAAACCAACCATTTGATTACACAACGTTTGTCTGAAAGTTGTGAATGGTATTGAGTTGTTACGTGCATAGAATCAGTGGATACCATCTTTAGCATGCAGTGGTGTCGTAAACCTGACATCAAGCGAGTGTGAGTATAATAATACTCTTAATTTTGAAATGGAAAAATAATTCTCATTTTAATAGAATTATCTGAACAACCGTTGAAAGGATTTTAAAAATCGTGAAATGATTTGAAGCTAAAATAAAGTTTTAATGGATTATTGGGTTGCTTTAAAAGCCGCACGGCTAATTAATGCGACCGAAATAAGTGTGGCTGCCGCTACTTATATACACACATTCCTGTTCAGGTGTCTGGTGCAAGGTATTTTTGTCCAACTAGTGCCAGACCCCGACGATATGGACCTAACCATGCTGATAGCGGACATTGAAGCCCTATTTGCCATAGGACTGTGCGGGGTGGCCCTCATTGGGGTTAACAAGAAATCCCTGTGGTGCTTCTACTTACCTTCCATGCTTTTCACACCCGTTGATGGAGTTTATTGGTATGCTTTTGTTAAATGCGAGGCTTTTCTTCATTTAGTTATGTTTGAATTGTCCAGTCGATATAAAACTTCACATAATGATTCTTGCAATGATAAGATATAACATAAAAAGTGTATCTACTCTATAACAGTTTTAAAAATTTCTGGTTCTAGATTCATTCCAAATATTTATCAGCGAGGGAGGGGACATTAAGAATTTTTATTAAGTTTTGATTGGTTGGTTTATGAAGTTGGTTGTCCAAACTTTTCAACCACTAATTGTAGTCTACGGAATGGGTAATTTTGTGTGTCATCATTGGGGATGTACATCAATTTATCGGCCATTGTCTTCTTTTAGCGTTAAATGACATGGGCTTTAATATCCGAGATGGTCAAAAAGTATGTCAAAGCTTTTTTGTGTGGGGTAAAATGAGGGTTATCAAAGGTGTTTTAAACACCATCTTGAAGCCAATGGTGGTCAATGTTCAATGTAGACTGGCTTGTTATCGTTATTTGGAGGGTTGCCTTAAAGTACCAATTAAGCAGTGAATTTTTTTCTCGCCCACACCTCCAAACTAGTTTTTTAAAATTAAGAGGGCTGGTTTCATTTCTTGACGGTCTTTTTAGGGCAATAACCAGTTTTCTCGTATTCATTCGAATCCGGTGGATAGGAACCGGTTCTCATCCATACGAAAAAACTATGTCTAGCATCGTATTATATCCAGTTTTCTACGAATATAGAAATGTACAATCATAAGATTAAAACCAGTTTTTTTTAGCCGGTGCCTTCGGCACCACGGGGCTAAAAAAACTAGTTTTAATCTTATAATTGTACATTCTATATCCGCGGAAAGCCGTTTCTAATACGATACGAGAAATAACTATTATTTTTTAGCATAGTGTTTGGAGTGATGTGTATACAGTACAAGCTGTACTGGTTTGGAGCCGGGATAATTTGTATCAACCTGTTCCTGATATTCTACATGGTGACCCTCGTGGACCTGGCCATACACCATGCGCATCCTGATGATCATGTTCCACAGTGGAGAAGGGCATTGCCAACATTTAGAAAGACCAGACCACAAGAAAACGAAACAGCTGTGTAATACTTTAGTTAGACAATGTGGATCATGGGGAAGAATACGAAGTAGCGGGTTTTGCGTAGCTTTTGATGGGTTATTTAGGTTAGGTAAATGTTAATTATTGTCCCACAGGGTCAGGAAATTGGCCCCGCATGGTTAGAGCCCCTCGCAGGGGATAGAAATATGAGAAAAGTTACTGTGAAAATACGATGAAATCCGCTACTTTGCTTTCTTTCCATGATCCGATAATGTTATTATGTTTTTTTGAAATAGCGATCTCAGTATTGAAATTGTTTCACCCATGATAGGTATTCAAAAGATGAAGTTACCTTCCAATTAATAATTTTTTATCATCTATTCACCTATAAATGTCTACATGACATTCTTTTTTTCTTTTAATGTTAAAAATTATCCAAAATGACATATTTTTGTATTTTTTTTTTTTAATTTTCTGAAATTCTGTTTTGGTAGGTACCTACCTAATTGTTTAGAAATAAAATAATCTATTTTAAATGGTGTTTAAAATTGTATATGCTTTATTATCAACTAGCAGCTACGCCCCTAGAGGCCTCTAGTAGCACTTTAAATGTTTGGAGTTTTTAAAAAATAATACGATACCTTGCAATGTTGCGAAGAACTAAAAGCTTACATAAGCCTGACATAAGAAAATACCATTAGGGACACTTATCTTCGTTTGTGATTCCCACTTCTATCAAATTTCTACGATACTTTGCAATGTGACGAAGGAGTCTCTATTCGAGAAGAAAAGTTTTCGATTTATTGGGATTTCTCTTGGGAGGGTGGTGGTACCCTCCCCCTTAATAGTTATAAACATTCCTGAGACCTATGAGAAACTACCCTGTTAAGGAGAACCCGATCGGTTCAGCGGTTATCTCGGTACAAACATACAAACACACAACGTCCTGTTACTTTATTATAAGGATTTAAAGTGATAATGAAGAGTAGATTGAATATTTAATAATAATAATAATAATAATAATATATATTTCCTACAAGCCGCGGCTTCCTCTGGCCTGACGACATGCACCTCCAAGCAGTGAAGGGGCTGGCTGATTAAATATTACAATTAATATATATATTTTTTTAGGGGGTAATCGCCCATCAGCAAGGGAGCTACCACCTTTACAGATTAATTAATCACATTTTTGTGTATGATAAAATAAAGCATTAAAATGTTAATATTAATTACTATCGATGTGTCCTGTTGCTATCTTATTTTTTTTTTGCAACTTAATTATTTTTTTGGGGACATTAGCCATATTTTGTCCAGTTACAATTCTTTTTTGTTTTATTTTTTGTTGTAACTTTATTTTTTGTGGACATTTATTTAACAACCGAGGCACATGCCACCCCTCCTGTCGTTAAACCGCCGTCACCTCATCTCGAGGCGGTATAGGCCGCCGGTGGTCTGGCGGTTTTTGGCGGGACGTTAGGGAGGGGGTCAGTGGAAATATATTACAATATAATACATTATAAAAACGAAGGCATTCAAACTAAGGATAGGGCTGCAGCCGTTCAAGGATACACACCAAAACCAAGAGACGACGCCTGCAGGCTCCCGCCACGCACACACTCCACACTCCTACTGGATACTAGTTTTGTCAAAGGCTCAGCTGGTCCTGAGAGTCCCGCGGGGCTTCCCGAGAGCAGCCTAAACAAAGATTTTAAAACAAGGTTAACTCGACAACGCCGAGCAGCGACAAAACATCTACCTATGCTCTTAAAAAAAGTTTTTTTTTTAAGTTGAAATAAATAATTAATTACACCAAGCAGCTGTCAATCCTGTTTGTTTTTCAGTAAAAAGATTAAGAAAATTCAGAAAAATTTAAAAGTCTTAATATATTGTATGCAATAAGATTGCAAGGTAGAGCAGCTACACCACCGCACATCTAAAAAAAAAGTTATCTAGAAAAAGTTATTATAATAAAAGGATAGGTATGAATTATAATAATACAAAAATAAAAGTTAACCGATAAAATTTTATTATTTTTAAAAGATAATCGAGTTTAAGAGGTGATCAAACACCTTTCGTGAAAATTCATTTTCATTTTCTATACATTTTAAATGGAGAGGAAGTTGGTTGAATTTTCTGGGTAAGTAGTAAAGGGGGGCGTTGAATATAAAGTTTCGATTATGAGTAATGTGCTCAAAGTCATTTCGGTTCCTTGTATTATATGTATGGTTATTTGCTTGTAAAGTCCACTTATCTCTGAATATTTCTGGACATTTATTGTGCTTGTACCTATGCATAAAAATTAGACAATTATAATCGAGTAATTTTTGATAAGGCAATATTTTGTGTTTTTTAAATAAAGGGGCAGTATGTGCACGAAAGTCCTTGTTTTTGTCTATAATTCTAATACATAATTTTTGTAATTTAATAATAGGGTTTATAATATTTAATGGACAAGCAGTAAAAAGGATGATTCCATATTCTAGATGGGATTTTATATAAGAATGATATAATAATTTTAAATGGCGACAATCAAGTATATTTTTCATCTGCTTTAATGTGAAAATGGATTTCTGAAGGGTATTGTATAATTTGTTAAAATGGTATTGAAAGGAAAATTTTTCATCAATAATCAAACCAAGATGCTTAATAAAATTTTCATTGGCATTGGGTACCAGACAAATTTTTGAGATTTTATTAGGGTCAGACTCATTTTGATTATTAAGATCAATAAAGAGAGGCAGGTCATTTCTAATTAATTGTTCCTCTAGGGAATATCTTTGTAGAGGTGTACTGTAAATTAAAATTTTTGTTTTGTTTGGATGAATTAATAGACGATTTGAGCTATACCAAGAGACAATTTTTGGTAAACAATTTCTAGTTATTTCAACAAGTTGCTCCAGATTGTCCGCTGCTAAAAAAAGTTGAGAGTCGTCAGCAAATAGATCAACAATGGCAGGTGGGATAGCAAGAACAAGGTCATTGATCATTACCAAGAACGAAATTATACCAAGAATCGACCCTTGTAAAATACCAATAATTATATCTTTAATATTAGTGCTGAACTCCCCCCCAAAAAATACGCGTTGGCGTCTATTGCTATAATAACTTTTGAACCATTTCAAGAGTGTTCCTCTAATCCCGCAATTTTCAAATTTGGATAGCAACACCTCCCTGTCGACCATGTCAAAACATTTCTGTATATCTACAAAAATGCTAAGACATGATCGACCTGCCGCCAAAGTCTCAGTGACAAGGTTGTAGAGGTCAAGGGCGTTGTGAATAGTACTATATTTGGGTCTAAATCCAAATTGTCTTGGCGACCAAAAGTTATTGCTATCCAAAAATGAATAAACAGTTTGAAAAATATATCTTTCTAATGGTTTTGAAAGAGTGGGGATTAAAGAAACTCCCCTGAAACAGTCCATTAAAGATAAAGACCCTCCCTTGTGGATAATAATTGTTTTACTTATTTTAAGCTTGTCTGGAAAAACACCACTTTCAATAGATAAATTATAAATTGAACTAAGGGGGGCACAAATACCTTCTGCGACACTGCTAATTAAAAACATTGAAAGTCCGTCGTTATCAGTGGACATTTTAGGCTTTATAGATTTAATTAGATTAAAAACTTTTACTGGATAAAGTGGCTCTACAAAAATAGAATTTGGACAAGGGGGTGGTAAAAATTCTCTAAATGATTGATTAGTAGTTGGAATATTTGGGGTTAGTTGTTCCCCAAGAGATGAAAAATAAGAGTTAAAACAGTTAGCTATATTTTTTGACCCACTTATTCTCTCATTATTGACCTCAATGTACTCTACAGGATTTTGCTCTTTTTTTAGACCAATTACGCTTTTTATGCAATTCCACATTTTTTTCGAGTCAGAGCCGGCAGCTCTGATTCTAGAATGATAATCGTTTATTTTGGCTCTACGTACTGCACGATTATATTGGTTCCTATAATTTTTGTATCTTTCATGACTTTCTTGCGTTTTTTCTATATTTTTTAATCTAAATAGATAGTCTTTAAAATTTCTGCATCTAAGGAGTAAATCATTCATGTGGGGTTGTTGGGGCATTTTTTTCCTATTTAATTTAATTTTTATAAGGGGACAATAAATATCATAAAGTTGCAGGAATTTGGAAATAAATAAGGAATATGCATTATTAACATCTGCATAGAGTCAAATCTACTAGTTTATCATACAAAGTAAAACGATGTCTGTCTGTCCATCTGTTTGGATAAAGCTTGAGATCTGGCTGACCTCTTGGCCCATGGTTTATAGGGAAGATCTTGAGGTTTTATGCGTTTTTCTTCGGGGGTCTAAACCAAAAAGGGATAAGGAACGCCTATATTATTGAGGTTGGCAAACTGCCCAATTTTTAGGCCAGATTCGGACTTTTACAAAATCCGCCCCCCAAAAGGCGGATTAATCCTTGGATTGCCGATTCTTGTTTTTTTTGCGAATTGTGGATTTTTTTAAAGGTCTTTTTATAAATAAAAAAAATTCTAGCCCCTACAGCGGGGGTTGTTTTTTTAACCCTTACCTTACCTAACCTAACCTAAAATAAGCATGAAAAGCTACTGTAAAATTAAATACGATAAAACTTTGGATGCTACCCACCAAAGTGCTATAAAGGTCATGAATGTTAACATCTGAATCAGCAATTTGAATTGCGGATTCGGATTTTGAATACAAAAATTGTCAAAAAAAATATGGGTTTGCGATCAATTCATTGCCAACCCTAGATATGATACTCATTTTTAAGGGGATAAGGTCTTGGAGCTTGCCCCAGCCTTGTCACGGGTTGGCAGTACCACCAGGAACGGCTCACTTGTCCCCAATAATATAACGTGCCACCTTACAGATAGAGAAAATAGTTATTTTTCGTATCTTATTATACACAGCTTTTCGCGGATATAAAAATGTACAATAATAAGATTACAACAAGTTTTATTTTGCCCAATGCTTTAATAAAAATTTAAATAGTCTAAACCCATCCCGGGACCTATGTAATTCTTCCCTAAAATGGAGAACTCAATCATTTTAGTAATTATAGATATCTTAAAACTTCAGACAAAAAAATTTACTACTTTATATAATAGGATAAAAACAAATTAAATTGCTTTTGATTTTATTATTCTGACAAATTACAAACAGCTGATTAAACAATAATATTTAATACAAATCAATTAACACAAAAAGACACAAAAATACATTAAACTTAAAAGTCAATCAATAATTAGTGCTTTCCCTCTAAGAACCTAGCGATCACAGAAACTCATCTAACCCTGATAACTTTTAATAAATCAAAATAAGGGGGGGGGGGGTTAGATTTAATCTATATGTCTAACCCCTGCGGAAAGAAATAATCCTGCCAGGCTGTATCTAATAAAACCTAATCTAGGGTGAAACACTCCACACCCCCCCCCCCTTCTATCTTATTATTTGTAATCACGAGGAATTTTGAGGGAAACCGTTTCAAATAAAAACCTAAATGCAAATTCTATAATAAATTCGCATCGTATTATATACAGCTTTCCGCGGATATAAAATGCACAATTATTAGATTAAAACCAGTTTATTTAACCCCAAGATGCCGAAAGCACGGGCTAAAAAATGGTTTTAATCTTATTATTGTACATTTTATATTCGTAGAAAACTGGATATAATACGATGCTAGACATAATTTTTTCGCATGGATGAGAACCGGTTCTAATCCATCGGGTATTAATCGGTTTCGAATGAATACGAGAAAAGTTCTTTTTATACCTACTATATTTTTTCAGAAATATTTTATTCTTAAAATTCTTATTTATAACTTACTAACTACCTACCTAAAAAGTTTCTAAATATTTTCTAAAGTTGAAAAAAGAGGTAGTACAGTCATTCAATTCAAAAATGCTTATTATCCGATTATTTTTTTAGTAAGTAAATAGGTTAGGTATAAAAATTTGAAAGAAAAAAAAATTAATCAGCAAAGAATGATTCAAACCAAAAATTATTAATCATGATAAAATAAATTTTTGGCCTAAAATTATTATTTTTTATCCCAATGATAATTTCAGGGCACCTAGTAAACAATACCTTCCCCTAAATCTAACATTTATACAAAGGGGTAGTTGCACGAAATGCATTTGAACTTAATTAGGTAACCGCATATTTTTTCCTAGTTAATTGGTTAAACTACATTTATATGGCATATATTTGAAAGAATTTAAATTTTCTATCACGTAGTCTTGATATTTTAAAAACTACGTGGTAGAAATTTGAAATTCTTTCAGGTATATGCCATATAAATGTAGTTTTACCCATTAACTAGGAAAAAATATGCGGTTTACTAAATTAAGTTCAAATGCATTTCGTGCAACTATCCCTTTCATAAAATAATAAAGGTTACAAATAAACAACAATTAAGATTATAATTTAATAATTGAAGGGATAAGACAATGGACGACTAAATAATGTAAAATAAAATTATTGGATTAAAGACAATAGTAGATATACCTATCTTATATTAATTTTAAAAATTCTGCTTTTGTTCTACCAACCATTAATCATAGTTTTTAAACATATGAATAAAATATCGGGGGAAGGGGGGGGGGGGAACTTTAATTTAAATTCACATAAAAAAGAATTGTAAGATGAAGGGATAGTTGCATACAATAAAAAGGAATCAATTAGGCACCACCAAATAGTCAACATGCTGTTTTTGTGAAAACAGGACAGCCATTTATGTTGCATATAACCTTAAAAATATGATTTTCAAGTCTTTATATTTTTAAACTTCCTGGTAGAAAAATTAAATTCTTTCAAACATATGTCCTATAGATGTAGATAAAACTACTGAAAAGAAAAAATATGCAATTCATTAAATTCAAGTTTAAATGCACTTCGTGCAACTACCCCTTAATAGTCCATTATCCTATCCCTGGCGAGAATGATATTGTGACCAGTAGTGACGATCACCTTCTTGTACATTTTATTAATATCCAGTGTTGGACATTATTGTTTTTTTTTTGTCGTTGAGAAATTAGAATCCCTTCCAGTCTGAGCCCTCAGTTTCATCTGAAAAAATGTTCATTGTTAAATCTATTAATACAAGTAAAATGATGTTTGTTTGTCTTTAGGATTAAATTTTTTTTATTTTTGCAATCATTTTTACTAAATTTCATGCAATGTCAGAAAGGTATTAGAAAAATTAACTATCTCAACGAATTATAGACAACTTTCAGCGGATAGTAAAATAAAAAAATAAGAATGTTAATTTCAGTTTTGATGGACTTAAGGAGTCGAAGGCCCAGTCTAACAAAACTGAGGTGGATTCTTAAAAAAATATGATTTTGGAGGATTTTTCTCGAAAACAATTTTGCCCCACTAGGCGATTAGTGGGGCAAATTTTTTTTAAGAATCCACCTCTGGTATAAACGTTGTTATTTGTAGAATATTATCTACAATAGTATACGATATGTGAACATTAATATGGCTCAGAACTGGTTCTAGTCCAGCGGATTCGAATCCATACTGGAGTAAAGTTTACCTGACTTCTCAACAGAAAGCACATGAATACCAGATCTAAAATTATAAATATATATATGTTTTTACCGAAATGGTTCTCCTTTGCAGTGAAGCTATTAATAGGTCCAGGGAAGGTTTAAAAAAAAGAGATTTTCACATAGAACAAAAAAAATTTCAGTTGTCTTTCTTAAATCACGTTCCCCCTAACGTAGCTGTCAGTTGAACAAACTGACATTTCGAATATTAGAGTAGCTTCGCTTATAAATACTGTGTTTGTAGCCATTGTTTCTTAGTGTTTGGACCTAAGTAATCTGTATTACCTCACCCTAACCGAGTATGGCAACTGTCCCAAAAATGAATGACGCTCTCCGCAGATGAGCTTGGGATACGGGTTATGTACGTGTCTATTAAGTATCCAAACCACTCAATAATCTTCCTTCTTACACAACTAGGACAGTGTCACCACAGAGCTACGACGCCCTTTTTCTTATAAATATTAATAATTTACTAAGAAAATTACCTAAGTAGAGGAGTTCCTTTGCCTTTTCCCAACACTCGAGCTATCACTTCAAACTAAAATTAAATTCATTAAATATGTATGTGTATATTTGATAGCTTTCTAAGACAGTAACAGGATGTTTGTCTATCTGTACTGAAGGATCTCCCAAACCACCGATATGGTTCTCCATTTATATGTTTTATATGTAGATTTATATGCACGATGCCAAATAAAATCGCCCCTTGAAAATGAATACCAATAAAATAGTCATGGTAGGCGGTGCCAACTTTTTCTTTTTAAAACTACAACTTCCCCCCCCCCCCCCCCCAACCACCTACAGTGCCTCTAGAGGCCATTGTCTTATCCCTTACGATCCCTGATTCTGTGTAGACTATATTTACCTGTAATTCTGCACCTTCTTTGTTTGCCAGAAATAGTTTCTCCTTAGTTACTTTGTCATGCAGGGCCTACAATTTAAAAATAGCATTAATTCCTGTTTTGTTAGCCCCATTTTTAATTGAATTCTATTTTTTGTGGATCGAAATATGTCTCACTAGGTACTACTTTATAAAATAGGATATTGTGTTTAAAAAAGCCAAAATTATCACGTTTAAAATGAACGTACGGACTTTCTGGTAATAGTTATAGAGTTAATACTCTTTCTAATTTGTACCTAGCTGATACAGGAATTATCATGAAAAAATTGAACGCGATAGGACAATACAAACATGCCTATAACAACTATGAGACTTGTCCTTAAAGATCTACTGAAAAGCTTTGCTTTCTACAAAAAAAGATTTTATTTACCAACCTTAAAAACAAACTTCAAAGATGCTCCTGTTTCAGTATTCACTGAAAATTAAGAATAAATTAATAATAAATTATTCAAATTAATAACTTCATATAAAAGCGAGAAGAAAACAATGTAATAACTTTTAAAAAAATGACTCAATCACTTTTAATCCAAGCTTTCAAAAGAAAAAGTGAAAATAATTTTCGGTTGGTTGATTTTTCTAGCGGCGGCTTTCTCATAGGTGGGTTGTGGTGTCCTCCCCCAAAATAGTAATAAACGTTCTCTGTACCTTTAAGTAGCTACACAGCAAAGGAGAAACATATTGGTACAGAAGATTGCGAGGCAGACACACATCCTGTTACTTTTATATAAGGATAAAGGTACCTAGGTCCATAAATTTGACGTGTATAGGAACCGGAGTTTCTTTCTGGCCGAAGGAGGAAAGTTCTTGTGTCTCATTCATCATCAGGTCTTTAGATTCAATATCAACAACTACCTAGGTACATCAAAATAATAGGTAATTCGGCCTTTTCCCTCAAAGTACCTAATCGAGCACAGAACACCCCTAAAACCTTTATTTAGAAATAAATAGAAAACACATATGTGGGGAAGTGTTTCGCGTATTTATTTACCTTTACTTTAGGTTAAGTTAGGATAGCCTATGTTCGAGGAGAGAATAATAATTTTAAAATATGAAAATATCGGGGTGTACTGTGGTCACCGCTTAACACATCGAGAGAAAGCACCACTAGTTCTTAGTGGTGCTTCAGGGAGAAAGTGGACATTGGACTCTGTACTGGCCATGAAATGAAAGAACGTGTTAATGATTCTAATGGCTTTAAAATTTAAGATGAATTTTATGAGAAAGGGCAATTAAAACTAGACAGATCGTTCCTCAAATATGGTAAGTCTATTACAAGCCCATGTCAGACTGGTTTTAGGCTATTTGGTGTACAGGAGAAAAAATAAATGTATGGATGAAGCATCTAATTTTTTGTAAATTTACTTACTTATCTAACCATATTTAACAAAATTTGTTACCTCGTAAGTGTGAAAGACTTGTAAGAATCCAAGCTGAAAAAAAGAATAAACTTGATACCTAACTAGATCATATTTTTAAAAGATCAGTAAATACCTATTGGTCAACATAATTTTCAAAAATAAAGTAAAAATCAGCCGCCATTATAAAAAAGCCGCCGAGTAAAATATAAATCTTACAGAAATCTAATGTTATTCATAGCCTAAGAAGCAAACTGACAGACATAGTAAAACATATACTGGATGCTCATTAATATACATAGGGAATTTTCACAAAAAAAATTAGTGGTCTTTCTTAAATAGCAGCTGAGAAATTCCAACATACAGGATCTAATAGACAGACGGACATTTAGAGTTATAGAATAACTTCGCTACTTAAATAGGTATATAAAAGAACTTTAAGTACTTTTATAGTAGATTGGTAGGTACAATATTGAAATTAAATGGCCAGTGACATTACTGTAGGTTCGTAATCAAAGTATAAAGGACATTTAAAGACAAAGTCATGTGAATACGGAATATCTACTATATTACCCCCCCCCCCCCTTTTAACCATTATTTCTCTACCTGAACTTCGTAAGAATTTTCATCTCGTTTTCTGACAACTATTGCGTTTTCTTTCATATCATCCATTTCTTCACTAAAAAAAATATTCTCTGGGTTGATAAGGATTACAGCATGCCTTTCGTACATTTTGTTTATATGAGGAAAAACCTTTGTAGAAAATATTGCAGTTAGAATTAATTTCTTTAGATGTCGTATTTCCAAGGATCATGCTGTGACTGGTCCTCACTCTGTGACTAGTCCTCACTATCAGGATGGAGGAGTACACTATCTTACCTGAAGTGAACATGATGGTCCTCATGCTGTGACTGGTCCTCACTATCAGGATGGAGGAGTACACTATCTTACCTGAAGTGAACATGATGGTCCTCATGCTGTGACTGGTCCTCACTATCAGGATGGAGGAGTACACTCTCTTACCTGAAGTGAACATGATGGTCCTCATGCTGTGACTGATCCTCACTATTAGGATGGAGGAGTACACGCTCTTACCTGAAGTGAACATGATGGTCCTCATGTTGTGACTGGTCCTCACTATCAGGATGGAGGAGTACACTCTCTTATCTGAAGTGAACATGATGTTCCTAATGTTGTGACTGGTCCTCACTATCAGGATGGAGGAGTACACTATCTTACCTGAAGTGAACATGATGGTCCTCATGCTGTGACTGGTCCTCACTATCAGGATGGAGGAGTACACGCTCTTACCTGAAGTGAACATGATGGTCCTCATGTTGTAACTGGTCCTCACTATCAGGATGGTGAAGGACAGGCTTTAGTTCTGCTGTGGCCATTTTATATCAGTTTCTGCAGTAGAAATAACATCAAAATTTCACTTTTAGATTTAGGATAAAACAAGTATAAATGTTGACAAAAAAGGTTAATGTATATTTACATATATAGATTAATAGCCCATTACTTAAATACAACATAATGAAGAAAAGCAGACTGACGTCCTTGTAATGAAAATTCCAAAAATAAAAGGAAATAATTTCCTTATTAATTAACATGTAAAAAAAATAGAAAATCAACAACAAAAATCTTTAAGAAATGAGCCAAGACTCAAACCCGAACTTTGTTAAGTTTAAAGAATTGAGAAAAACTACCTATGCAAAAAGTAAACTTATAAACCCATCAGATATAAACTAAAACTAAACTATTGCGTTCTTTTCATACCAGTTTTTAAGTTATGTAATAGAAATTAATAGGTGCGTTTTTTATTCATTTCAAATTCATAAATATGTACCTATTTCATATAGATTTTATTATGCCTATATTTTACAGTAAGCACTAGGTTTCTTGCTTTTCAGGTTTCACTAAGCTACTGAACCGATTTAGTTCTCCATTTTAGTGTATTTTCAAATATAATATTGGTCCTAGGATGGTTTTAGACTATTTTTCATACAATATGGGGTATTTAAGCTGCCATAATTTCATGATACAATTTTGATGTTGCAAAATTTATATAAAGTTGAAAAAGTTTTTGTTTGTAGATTAATATTACAGAACCGAATAATTTTAACTGTTTTAGAGAAGATTTCTGAAGGGCCTGGGATGGTTTTAGGCAATTTTCTGGCAATCCTTGCCTTTGGTTACTGAAAATAGCGGAAGGTTGAATGGTTGTAGATTAAAAGATCGTCTATTCTCTCCTTCTCTATCTAAAACTAAACATAAGCTAACCGGCGCGGCGGCGTAATCAAATAACATAATCGATCAAGGATGACAACATTCATTAAACAGTGAAGCACAAAAAAATCATGGATGAACAACTGGACAAAGTGAGTTATATTGCAGATGTTTAGTGCCATAGGAAAAGAAAAATAATAAAAACACGAAACCTGTAGTTACATATTAATATGATGTCTTTTATATCTCTTCAGACTGATTTCTTCAGGAATTTAAAGGGATAAGACAAAGGCCGATTAATCGATGTTTATCACCACTGATGATCCACAAAATTAGCTTTCCCGTAGATTACAATTAGTGGTCGAAACGTCTGGACACTCAACTTAATTACCTAATTAATCAATCAATATCAATAAAAGTCCCCTTAGTTGGTAAGTCAACATATTGTTAAACTTTGGGGACTAGAGTAATAAAAGCCAAATGTCCCCTCCCTCCCAGGATTTCTTAATGAATAAAAACTAAATTCAGGGGTACCTATCTTATATAGGAGCCGAGAAAATATCATTTCCCCAATAACGTTACGGGACGGACAGACAAAGTAAGTTAATAATACTATAGAGTAGCTTCGTTATACTCTAAAAACAACATAAATTTGTTTATTTATCTTACTTCAAAATTTAAACAAGTTGTGTACTTTTTAATTTTTAAAATTCAAAGTAAAACTATGTTTGTCCGTCTGAAGCTTGAGATCTCGGTAACTGCTAAATTGAATGAGTTCTACTTTAAATACAAATATTATACCTAATTTCTCTATAAAAATGGTTTCAAGCTATTTTCTCACTCAAACCTTTCCAGGACCTATGAAAATCTTCACTGTGAAGGGGAAACATATCGGTCTGGCGGTTAGCGAGATCCTTTGATACAGAAAGACGCGCACACAAACACGACAGGCATCCTGTTACTTTTATATAAGGATTCCTTCCGATTGAATAGAGCAAAAATTTTTAAAGTTTGTTTACAAAATAGAATACAAAGTGTACACTCTCAATTTACCGGCTAAAACGACGACATTTAATTATTAATTAATAACTATCCCAGTTTCCAAAAAAAAGATCAAGAAATACTCAAAAAAAATTGTTGGCGCTTCGCGCCAAACAGACAGTTACTATTCATTTAACCTTACCAAATTTTTTAATTAGTGTAGAAATTAGGTTATAATCTTTTTTCACTGAACATAACAAACCAGGTAATAGGAAGTATTTTATTTTGTATAATATAAACTTTTTACCAAAGAAATTTTGTACATCCCCAATGATGATACACAAAATTACCCCTTAAATAGATTACAATTAAATGATGAAATGTATGGAAACTCTACTTAATTAACCAACCAATCAAAATTCCATTAAAGTCCCCAAAGTTGTTGAGCCAACGGATAAGAAAATTTTATATGAAATATTGGGGACTAGTGTAATAAATAGCCCAAAAACCCAAAAAAATTTTCGCTTCGCGTCCTTCCAAATGGTTTCTGCTTTTTATCACATTGTATATTTTGTTTTTATTTCTATAAAAACATGTGTAAACAACAAACATTTAATCAAAAAGTTATTTTATATAAAAAAAGAAACAGCGTTGATATTTATCCAAGCCTTTTTCTCAACACTGTATGTCTGTCTAAATGAATAACTATATGTTGATGTCATATTATTTTCAGGATAAGTTTATCATTTTTTTGTGTACATACCCTTACAAAAAGACATGTTTTTTTTTTATGGCAATTTTCATTAAAAACCCTTAAAACTAACTACACTCTATATTCCTAACTTGATAAAATACGCCACTCTTGTTGTCTTTAATTGATTTTAGTTCAAAGGGGGAGTAAATATTTTTCGGTACACTTCACGCACCGCCCTTATAAATCCTTGGAAACACCACTTAATCAAAAATTAACAGAGTTTTAAAGTGCCATTTAAAGAGGGTAGGATATGCTGATATAACTTTTTAGCTTCTCTTTAATTCACTATGGCTGTCAGTACGTAATGCTAAGGGGGAAATGTGATTTTTTCAACTGCAATTCAAGATAGAAGGCGAAAACTTGATGTTAACATTCCCATCATTATGGAGTATAATTAACTATTAAAAATTCATGGAGGTCGGACTGCTTTTCAGGACATTTTTGGCTATTTTTGTATCTTTTAAATTTTGGGTATAGTCCCTTTTGTGACATTGCCTCTTAAGGTGCATTTCGTCGTATTTTCACAGTAGCTTTTCACCTATTTATAGCTCCTGCGGGGCCAATTGCCTACCCCTGCTGGGAAATCACCTGACCTAACTTAACCTAGAATAACCTATTAAAAGCTACTATGAAAATACGACAAAATGCCCCTTAAGAGGCGTTGCCACAAAAGAGACTATACCCCAAAGTTTTACATATTTCTAAGAGATTTTTATATCTGTAGATGAAAGGACAAGTAATTTTTTTTTACATAGTTCTTTATATCTTTGGTTTTTATGGTATGATAAATTTTTTTGTGGATTATAATATTAAAAAAATAAAATTTCTCGCTGTCATCACACAACATACAGGAAAAAAGGATTTGTGACTTTTTCCACCTAAAATATATGTTTATTTCAACAGATGCTCTTTAAATCTACTTGTCTGTATTCTTATTAATGATTTTTTGTGCTTTGCTACTTAAAGATGTTGTCATCTTTGTTGTCATACAATAAAGAAATATTTAAAATCAGTTTTACATATTAGGTTAATTTTTGGTAAATTATTTCCAAAATGAGTGGTTTTATCTCCCCCCCCCCCAATTTTTTTTAAAATGGGGTTATTCATCCTTCCTGCTGAGATTTTATAATATCCCCTTCCACCCATAAAAAATGTTTTGTGGTGGGGGGGGGGAGGGGGGAGGTTAAATTATCTTCTGTACTTTTTTTTTCGAAGATGCTTTCTAGCTCCCTTCCCTTCGGTCATTGCAGGGTGGGGAGAAGGGATGGGGGAGAAGAGATGGGGGGGGGAGAGATGGGGGGGGGAGATGGGGGATATAAATGGGAAATAAGGATGGGGAAGAAGGGATAAGGACTAGAAGGCCCATAATCAAATAATCCCACCCCTTAAAACGCCCTTATTTAAAATTAGTGTTATAATCAAAATCTTCAAAATGCCCCCCCCTAGACAAAGTGCTTCGCACGCCACTGACCCAATGTCTTGTAACCGCGGTATCTTAGTTGTTGCCTCAAAATCTTTGGGTACTTTTATCAATACTATCGGCTACGCTCTAGAGGCCTCTAGTGGCATTTAAATGTTTTAATTTTTTTTATTTTAAATATCTAATTTGAGAAATAATTTGTCTATGTTATCAGCTGTTAAATTCATGTCTCTACGCAGCGCGACTACGCTAGCGACACTATGCGGAGGAAATATTTCATTTTTTTCGATTTTATTGTGATTTCTCTTTGGAGGGTGGTGGTACCCTCCGCCAAAATAGTTATAAACCTTCTGGGACCTATGAGAAGCTACCCTGTTAAGGATAACCCGATCGGTTCAGCGGTTAGCTAGATCCTTTGATACACACAGACACAGAGATACACAGATACACAAACAGACAAACATCCTGTTACTTTAGTATAAGGATGTGATTAGTTGGTTCTAAACTAGTTGTGTCTAAACTTTTCAACCAATTATTTTGATCTAGAGAAGGCATCATTTTGTTTGTCATCTTTAGGAGTGTACAATGTACTTCAATTTATTTGCATTCTGCATAGTCTTATCTCTTAAGATCCCTGGTTGTTTGAGAAAATTGAGAGAGAGAGAGAGAGAGAGAGAGGGAGAGAGAGAGATTAACGGCTAGAAAAGGAGTTATGGTCCGGGAACCAGGGATAGGGATATGACAATGGGTGATGAAATAACACTTACTCCTTTTTTATTAAATTATTGTAGATTTTAATTTGGAATTTTCAAATATATTGGGGAAGGATATAGATTAATTAAACCGACATTGTCACCTCCCTCCCTGAGTGGAGTAAACCTTTTCAGTGTTTTGTACGTGAACAATTGTAGTAATGGTTTATATTGTGCGCTGAACGCACAGAGTTTTTAAAACGCGCATTAAAAATTTAGTTATAACTATGTCAATATAAAGTAAATGTAGTTATAGTTTTAGTCTACTGTCAATATTATGCCAGCCTTTAACAATTTTTATTAAACTAGCAAAAACGACCCTAGCATCTATTGGCTCTATATTGAAAGGGGCAGAAAAGGGCTAGAAAGACTAAAACCTTAAAATGAAATTAAATAGCAGAAAACAATCACAGGACCTATGTGAAGCTACCTAAAATAGAGAACCCAATTTGGTACAGTAACCATTCAGATCTTAAGATTCAGACAAAAAATACCTGAATAATTCATATAATAGGAATTATATTATCAAAAATGTAGAAAGTAGTAAGGTTTTTAAAAAGCTCGAAAAATGCTGGGCTATTCATGGAAGGCTTTGGGTGCTTTTAGGCTATTTTCTTACCCCCTCCTTTATCCGGGCTACCCCGGAGGCTAGGGGCAAAACAACTTGTTTAAAAAGTAGTACTTTATTTTATGTCAGCTTCTACCACATATTATTAAAGCCATGTAGTCGACATAAACCCTTTGAATATGCATATCTATAATACAAAGTAGAATGATGTCTGTCCGTCCGTCCCTAGGCTATTTTCTTGTGGGGGGGGGGGGGGACACCCACAACCCAACCAAAAACTAAAAAATCCCCCTACCATTTTTTTAGGCAGTTATTTTGAAATAAATGGCAGCACCAGAAAGAAATTTTTTTAGAGACTAGGGGCGAAGTCGCTAGTTGACTAAATGTCAACAGTTTTGACAGGGAACATTTGGACAAATATGGACTTTCACTCAAAGTGTAATTTGAAATTTAAGTATTGATTAAATAAATCAACTCCCCATCCCTTTTTTTAAAATAAATTGATTATAATGGTTTTCGAAACCACTTCAGAACCCTGTCTATATAAGAAGCTTGATGTCTGTCCATCTGTCTGAAGCTTAAGATCTCGGAAACAATCTATAATAGAAAGTAGAACGATGTCTTTCCATTTCTATGTCTGTCTTTCCGTATGAAGCTTAAGATCTCAGTAACAGCTGAACCGATTGGGCTCTCCTCTTCAGAGATTATAGCTCCTGGTCCTGACTTGCTTTTAAGCTATTTTCTTGAGAAAAAAATCCCCCCCCCCACACACAGGAAGCTCCACACAGGTGTAGGGTTGGTATTAGGCTATTTTTTTTTAATTTAGGTCATTAGTATGGCTTTGAAACCGATTAATATTCGTTGGATTAGAACCGGTTTTTAGCCATACTGATAATAAAAATCATGCATCGTATCGTATTATAAGCAATTTTACACGAATGTAAAATAAAAATCATAATAGTAATATCTGTTTGTTAGACTTCGGTCCTTCGGGGATAACAAAACTGGAAATAATCACATATTTATTTATTTTGCTAACCGCGGAAAGCTGTCAATAATACGATGCTATAAATAATTGTTCTGTCGTTTACTTTATATAGTAATCCCGTGCACGGTTTCCTGTTCCTAAAACGCGCGCGCGCCAGTTTCACAATATAAATCATATCTCCAAGGATCTTAAGGGATAAGACAATAGACGATAAAATAATGTACACCTACGATTATGATTATCAAAATGATCACTTTTGTAGATTGACATTATTGGCTAATTTGAACGAACCAATTAAGATTGAATTAAAGTCCTCAAAGTTATTAAGCCAACGAATGAGATATCTTGTCTATATAAAACTTTGGTTTGCAAGTATAATTTACAGTCCGATTTCCCCTCCCACCCTGGAGATCTCTCTCTGTGTGCACAAATGATGCTTTTAAATTGTGTTGTACCTTCCCTTCCGCTTATTATCACACCAGCATTTTATATTTATATATTCGCAAAAAGATATAATGGCAAAAAACTAAAAGTGGCTTTTTGATAATGAGAGTAATGCAGAAGGTAAAAAGGAGATTTTTGGTACTAGCGAAGAAAAAAAATATTTTTGGTAAATACAGGGACAAGGGATGGCCCGTCTCGTCAACAGTTCTAGGAAAATCACGAAACCTACCCTGGTAACCATCAGCTGTATATAGCAAAAAGGAAGGTAAATAGCTGATTTCAACATAGATTGACAAAAAAAATATTACGTAAAACTAGAGGCCTTTAGGGGCATAGCCACTAGTAGAATATAATTTGATGTAGATCCCCAATGATAATAAACAACATTACTGCCCTTACAGATGAAAATTATTTGGTAATTTTGAAGGAGAACCATGTCGGTTCATTGGTTAGGGAGAACCTTTAGTACACAGAGATAGAGTGACACCCTGTTAATTTTATTTAAGGATAAGTATGTGTGTACATTTATATGGTACTTAAAAGTTTTTTTGTCATTATGGGGGGATGGGGAGTTAGCGCAACACCGCCCACCGACGAAGCACAATCTGCACCACTTTTTATTCGATGCTGTGAGAATTGGTGCAAAAAATATGACGTAACAAAAAAAATTAGCCAATGAGAGGCCGTTATTGACTAATGGCGGCAATGGTAGTGGCCGCCATTGGTCAATAACGGCCTCTCATTTGGCTAATTATTTTTTTTACGTCATATTTTTTGCACCAATTCTCACAGCATCTTTTTATTCCTGTGACGTCATATAAATGAGGGATTCTCCATCTCTTTTTTAGGGTTTTTCTTTTCCACTTCTCCTCTCACATCCCTCATTTTTATGACGTCACAAGAATCAAAAGAGGTACAAAAGTTGTACAGATTGGGCTTCGTCCCGCCCACCTAACAGAAATATCTTCCCCACACACAAAAACTTTATCTGATACAAATGTGGAAGCGAAGGTACACCTGCTTCTATTTATCTAAAAGGATACTAATTATAATTGCTGGGTGAGTGTGGATATAAACTTCCTTGTGTCTCTTTAAATAACACAGTAACAGTTCAAAAATTGGCTTATCATAAGCCTAATTTCTAATGTAATTTTGATGGTTAGGCAACTATAGAACTGATATTTGATGTGTATGATAAATATAAAAAATATAAATGAATAATCACTTTACTAGACCAATAGAAACATAGAGTAGAAGCAATCTGACCACATGCCAGATGTTCGGACTTTCTGGTAATGATTATAGAGTTGCTACGCTTTCTAAATCGTACCCAACTGTCATAGGAATCATCATACAAAGTTTGAAAAAGATAGGATAATTCTAATATGTCTATTTTAAAGATTATATCCTACAAAAAATGTTGTCAAAAAAAGTTAAAATCAGTAATGGGCGTAAGAATTTTTCTTATTCGTAACTTACTGTTATGAGAATCTTCATTTAAAGTTTGAAATGGATAGGCCAATTCTAACATGCTTAAATTAACGAAAAGAACCAACTGTTATGGACGGACGGACGTTCTAATTATAGAACAACTTCTCTTTTAAAAATGTATTTTCCAAAAATTCCTGCCTAAGTGGGATGGATTATTGAGTCTGATTGGCCATCAAGGGTAATAAATCTATCGTGTGTACGATATTATTAAATGATATTTAACAGGCAGTGCTTCGCAGATTTTTATATTGTTAACATCACAAAGTTAATTTTTTTTCATGTTATGGTTATTTTATTTAGTTTTTACCGTATGAAAAGTAACAGGATGTCTATCTGTCTGTACTGAAGAATTCGCTGAACCGATATGATTTCTTTTTTTACAGTGTAGCTTTTCATGGGTCCTGGCATGGTTTATGAATTTTTGGGGGGAGGATACCACCACCCTCCCATGAAAATTATCCATAAAAAAAAAGAATCCCCCTCCAATGAATATCTATAATACATAGTAGAATGATGTCTGTCCGTCCGTCCGTCCCTTAAGATCTCGGTAACCACTGAACCGATCGGATTCTGGTCTTCAGGGTATATATTGGTCCTGTGGTGGTTTTAAGCTATTTTCTTGGGGGGTGGGACACCCCCAACCCCCCAAAAATGAAAATCCCCCCCCCAAAAAAAATGTTCTTTAGGCAGTTACTTCACAATAAATGGCAGCACCAGAAATACTTAATTTTTTTTAATTACCTCTTGGAGCTAAGCTCCTAGAGGCTAGGGGCGAAGCCGCTAGTAAGATATAAGTCATCGAGTAGTAATACCAAGGAGGGATAAGACAATGGACTTCAAATTATGCTAGTACCCATTAAACCTTGATTTGTTGGTTCAAACTAGCAGTGTTCAAATTTATCAGACAATTATTTAATCTACAGGGTGATTTTGTTTATCATAATTTGGAAATTCATCAATTTAATGTTTAACCCTTATAGATTTTTGGATTTGTCATCTTTGTAAAAAGCAGAACTTTTCTACCTTTCGTTTTTTTTCATCCGTCCATACGTCCGGCTGTCCGTCTGTAACTGAATTCATATATGTTATAATTACACTACCCAATTAAAACTTTTATTTCGAAAGCTTAGCAAATCTATAAGCTTTGCCAAAAAGTAGATATGTCAATTTTAAATTACATAAACGTTTTGTATATTTTGACATAATTTCTATGTAATGTAGTTTCCCTACTACCATTGTACTACCTGTAAAAAAGCGAAGGTTCTCTATAATCATCTCTATAAATATAAGTCCGTCTATCTCAATTATATTTTGTTACAGATTTTGAAATAAAAGTATCTCTATGAGGCCTTTTATAGTGGCTATAAAAATTACTTTATATTGGCCTACCCTTGGTCAATTGAAATTTATACTAGCCTGCCATTGGTTATTTATTCTGTGTATTTGCCTGTAATTAGTCTTTTGTAAGACGTAATTTTTATAGACACTATAATTAGCTTCTTTCTCTATCAACTTTTATGGATATTGTCATCCCAGTTTTTATTGAAAATCTGTTTTATCTATTACAAAACCATACTATTAAAAATTAATCCATTAACACCTTATTGATAAAATTCAGCACAATACATGCTTTTAATTGCTGTACAATTGTGTTTTTATACTTTACACATTTTGTAGTAACAATAAAACAAGGATGACAACATCCATAAAACCGAAGCTCAATAAATCGGGTATAGTCCCTTTTGTGGCAACGCCTCTTAAGGGGCGATTCGTCTTATTTTCACAGTAGCTTTTCTCCCATTTCTAGCCCTTGCGGGGGGCTCTAACCCTGCGGGACCAATTGCCTTAACCTGCGGAGCAATCATCTAACCTAATCTAACCTAAAAAAAAACTTTAAAACGCTACGACGAATCGCTCCTTAAGAGGTGTTGCAACGAAAGAGACTATACCCAATAAATCAGACATATAAAAGAATAAAGAATGTAATATTTTTTTTCAAAATAATATTGTTTCGAAATCTGAGGAAGTATTAAGATGCTTCGCTTATTATATGGTGCATGATTGTCCTATGAATAAAATTTTATAAAACTCAATATATCTAAAATGGAAATACGGACTCTTTTCTGCGGATCATAGAGTTGCTACGCTTTCTAAATTGTACCCAATGGTTACAGGAATTATAAAGTAAAGTTTATGATATAGAGAACAATTCTAACATACCTAAATTAATGATCAGGGCTATCAGTAACATAAATACGGACGTACAGATCGACCCTAATTATAGAAAAGCATGCTGCACATATTTTAATGTTTTTAAAAACACTTAACAATGGTTTTATTGTTTGGTTATTAGACCATACACAAAATAATAATAATAATATCATCTTTTATACTCTTACATTATATTTTAAGTAGTATAGCTACTCTATAAGTAATTCTCTATTTTCGTTTTTCACTAATGTTCATGCACTTTACTAACTTTTGACTTGTCTTAAAATTGTCTTGATTGAAAGTAACTATGCAAAGTGTCTTGAAAATCAGCCACGTGACGTCATAATAATGAGGGATTATCCATCTCTTTTTTAGGGATTTTCTTTCCCACTTTTCTCCTCAGCTCCCTTTTTTTTATGACGTCACATGGCTGATTTTTTTGACATTTTGTAAAGCTACTGATTGAAATGATAATAACTGTAAAAAAACATTTAGAAATTTAACATTTAAAAAATTCCATTTAACTAAAGTTTACATCCGCCCCCTTAATACTTTTATCTTTTATTTTTAAAAACGTTTTGCAATCCCCTGAGTGGAGCTCTAATACCCGTTGAGGCATATCCATGCGGGGCTCTTCATACACCGAAGCACCATTACAAAAATGACGTAATACAATACAAATGACCAATGATAGGCCAGTATACATTCTAATTAACCAATGGTAAAATGTATACTGGCCTATAATTGATCATTTGTATTGTATGGCGTTATTTTTTTTATAGGCACTATAAGCTGATTCCCACTTCTAAACTAAACTAAAATAATTATTACTTTTTTTTAATTCACTTTTAGTTTAAGTTAAATTGCCTTTTATTTGTTTAAATAGACATGTGGACACTGAATAATTTTCTTATTTTTTCCTGCAATTCCAAGTAATTTTTTTTGCATTATTCACACGGATGTCAGGAATAGAACAATGGATATAAATTCTTACTTGTATACCATTATCTTATCAATCTGAAGAAAATTTACCTTTTTTTAGCCGATTTTTAAGCTTTTTTGGGTATGCCAAACGAATGCCGCTATATATTTATTATTCTAGCAGATAAAGCTGACTAAAGTATCGGGTAACCCATGTTATTATGTAGAAAAGGAACTTAAAACAATGGCTTCTAAATAAAGGCGCACAATTTAAATAGGCAAAATATAAATAGCTGTAGATCTAGCTCTAGCTCTATCAGAAGATGAGATAATAGGGAGGAGGGCCAATTCCTAAGGTACATGAAAATTAAGTCTTACTTTCTAAATTCAATTTAGGATTAGGCTAGGTAGAATACATAAAATAAACAAACTATTCATTGTTCTTTGTATTCCTTTATCCATGGTTATTTGTGTTTTCATGACTGTGCATAATAAAAGTATAAAAATTGGATATTTTAATGCAAAACCAGGATGATAACATCCATTAGTCGGGGCGAAGCAAACACTAATCTAACATATTAATAAGTTATATATGACGGGTTCAATCTTATGAGTCTTTTTATAATGCAAAGTAGAACGATGTCTTTCAGTCTGAGAGTCCGTCTGTTAGTCTCGCAATACAAATACATTTTTAGCGAGAAACAGATAAATAAGCAAATAGACAGATTAACAGACAGACAAATAGACAGACAAACATATAGACAAACATACAGATTAACAGACAGACAAACATACAGATTAACAGACCGACAGACAGACAAACAAACCGATATACAAGCAGACAAACAAACAAGGTTATGGCCTGTACAAAAGCTGTCCTAAATATAGACAAGCTGTTAATGAGATAAAAAAAAATAATAATTTTCTTGGGAACACATTAGACCAAGCACCAGTAGTACTTTACTTTTATTTTTTTTAAATTATCTCTTGGGGCAAAGCCCCTAGAGGCTAGGGGCGAAGCCGCTAGTATTCATATAATACACTTACATATAAGCGATTCTGTACATATAGAACACTCTTTGCGTGATAAAAAAAATAATTAATTGCACACACAATCCATCAAAGCAAACATGCATTGATTTGCTTCACTTGGCAATTTCTAATGAATTTGCACTAAACAAATCTGCAAAAAACGCATTAAGTATTTCAAAAATAAGGATGACAACATCCACAAAAGCAAAGATCAAGAAATCAGAAATTTATGTGTCTCAAAACTTATTAAATACATATATTTTATTACTTATTATTGTAACTAATTGTCCTAGGAAGCATTATTACAAAAATCAAGGAAATAAAATAAATATTTGATTTAGAAAAGGTAGCAAAAAAAGTAAAAAAACATCATGTTTGAAATGTATATACTATCTTTCAAAAATGATTGTATAGTTACTACGCTACTAAATTGTATCTTATTGTTACAGGAATCTTTATAAATAGTTGTAAAATGAAAGGAAAATTCTCATATGCCTAGATTTAGCACAATAGCTCTCCGTCACGGACGAACTGACCTTATCATATGTAGAAAAGCTTCGCATTTTTCAACTTAATATTTGTTTTTCACTTGATACATGTATCAAAACTAAATCTACAACATATGATGATCATTACAACAAAGATGACAGCATACATAAAAGCTCTGAAATCAAATGATGGAAAAAAGAACATGTACACTTGTAGAGTGTCAAAACTTGATTTTCAACTACTAGCGGCTGCGCTCTTAGCATCTAGGAGATCTTTATTCGTTGGAGAAGGAAAAGTAGTAAAATAGCCTAAAATCCAATTTAGATATAAAAATTAAATAGCCTAAAACCACCTAAAAGAAGCTTCCTTAAAATGAAGATCTCAATCAGTTCTTTAGTTTTCGAAATATCAAGATCTAACCCAATGGGACCAATTGCCTGACCCCGCGGGGCAATCACCTAACCTAACCTAAAGTAGTCTATCAAAAATAAGAGGTGTTAACACGAAAGGGACTTTACCCCAAAATTGAGTACATTATGTTTTAAATGATATACAGACCATAATTACAGAGAAGCTTCGCTTTTAAAACTAAATAAAGATTAATCTGGATTTACAACTGGAAAATAAGATTAAAATTTCTCTTCAAACTTTTAAACAAGGACAAATATATCCATAAGTAGCGCAGCAATAACAGGCAATCAGAAAAATCTTATTGTATCATTTTATAAAGGTTTCGAAATCAAATGTTTTTCATTGTCATTATTATGAAATAATTTTAATGTATCACTCTTTTTTTTAGTACCGAGGCAACTCTTTAATTCTCTTCGTTAGTCCGTCCGACACGCTATGGGTAACTGGAATTTTCATAGCTGTTATATAAGATAGAAAGCTGAAATGTTTTGGTGAAAATTCCCTAATCCAATAAGCATTAAGTAATAAGTATATAATTTACTTGGTCCGACGGCTTGATGGTCCTGCTTCTAAAGACATGACAACTGAACATCTGCTCTGTAACTCATTTCGTCTGTTTGTCAATATATACCATTTTTTTTCTTAGCTACTCACGGATGATGTCATCCTTTTTTCTCAAATCAAATGTAACTATATATATTCACTAGCGGATACGCCCCTAGAGGCCTCTAGTGGCACTTTAAATGTTTTTTTTTTATTTTTAAAATATGTCTATGTTGCGTTTGACGTTTATTTTTGCGTTGAACTCTCGATTTTTTGTGATTTCTCTTGGAAGGGTGGTGGTACCCTCCCCCAAAATAGTTAAAAACCTTCCTGGGACCTATGAGAATATACCCTGTTAAGAAGATCCCGATCGGTTGAGCGTTTAGCGAGATCCTTCGGTACAGACACACAGACAAACATCCTGTTACTTTAGTATAAGGATTTAAAATCGCAAATTTGAAGTATTGAAAATTATGAGTTGCTTGAACCTAGGAATCCTTTAAAAAAATTTTACATTTAGGATGAGTCCGTCTGTATCTTTAATTAAGGCATGTTAAAATTGTCCTATCGATTTCAAACTTGGAATGGTAATTCTTGTAACAGATAGGTATAATTTTAAAAGTGTATCAACTCTATAGTCATTCTTAGAAATTTAGTAAGTTCTATATACAAATCTTTAAAGCAGAAAGCTAAAATTTTCTAAAAATAAGATAGAGTTTTTTATAAAGCTGTTTTAATTTATGTTTGACTGTAATTGTTTCTATCCATATCTATTGAAGCAAATGACCATGAACCGCGACAATTAATCAATTTTAGCAGGGAGGGAGGGGACATTAGACTGTAAATTACACTGGTACCCAAAGTTTTACAAATATTATTTTATTGAATGGGTACTTTTTGATTGGTTATTTCTAAATTATAGTGTCTAGTAATTCAGTTTATCATAATTGGGGATGTACATAGATTTATTATTTATTGTCTTATTCCTTATAATCCCAGAATTTTAGCTAATATAGGCCGGTTTGTGAGTCATTTTTCCAAGCAGTTCGTGGTAGAAATATTACTGTGATTATTAATTTTGTATTGAATATAAAACCCAGAAGATAAATAATATATCTTCTGGATTATTTGCGCCAAAATTGTCTAATGTAACAAAAAAAAGAGAAAGACTAAACTACATAACTTTTGTGTTACTTTTGAGGAAGACGATCCCCTTTTCTCCCATCGCTTTTAAAGAGATTTTTCTTCCCCCCTTCCCTTTTTCTTTTCTGTCATATGACGTCATATGGAATCGTCTTCCTCAAAAGTGACACTAAAGTTATGTAGTTTAGTCTTTCTCCAAAAAAAAAACATTAAAGGTTGGAATGATCATAGCAGTAATTCTAATGTGATTTTAAATTTGAATTTACTCTAAACCCCAGAAAATAGATAGGATATCAGCTTGATTTTATTGCGCCAAAATTGTCAGGAATACAAAATTATCTAATGTTACAAATTACCTATTTTATTAAAGGATTGGAACGTTCATGGCAGAAATTGGACTGTGATTTTACTTTTAAATTCACTTTAAACCCTAGAAGACAAATAGAATATATCGACTTGATTATTTGCGCTAAACTAGTCTAATCTATAATACAAAATATTACGATGTCTGTCTGTTTGTATGTCTGTCTCGATAGGGCTCTGCTCTTCAGGAAATATATCTACTGGACCTGTAGAGGTTTTAAGCTATTTTCTTCTAAAAAAAATTTACGGCAAGTTGAAAGTTGCAGAATGTTGTAAAATAGTTACATACGTCATTTTAGAAATATCATTTTCAAAATATTATACAAAAAAGAGCTATAAAAATTATTGAGACAAGGTTAAGACAAGGTTTTTATTGTATAGTAAGTAACTTGTCATTTTATGACATTTACTATTTAATATTCCTTGAAAAAAGCTCATGGTTAAGGGATCATTTTTCTAGCGGCTATGCCCTTAGAGGCCTCTAAAGGCACTTGGTGTGATTAGGGGAAGTATAAACCCTCCCTACTCCACCTTTTAACTTTTAACAAAAGTAAAAAAAATTCGGGGGTTGAGGTTTTAATTTCTAGGGGTTATTTTTCTTAGGAGTGTTGTGCTACCCTCCCCGAAAATAAATATAGAACTCAAAGAATCTAAGTAAATTTTCACTATAAAGGATAACTATATCGGTTCAGCAGTTAGAGAGATTCTTCGGTACACAAAGACATATAGACATCCTGATACTTTTATATAAGGTTGATTAATAATTTCAAGCAATTTTTTCTATTCGCTATTTTTTCTATTTTTTCTTCACATGCATTATCCCTGAAAAAAAAACTCAGTCATCCGCACAATTGTAAAGATATTATTTATCATTGTAATTAAGAAAATTGTCCAGTTCTTGTTTGTTAATATTCTCATTTGTAATTATTAAAAGCGAATCTTTTCTACAATTAGGGTCGGTACGTCCGTCCGTCCGTAACGGATAGCTTTTTTCGTTAATTTAGGCATTTTAGAATTGTCCTATTGATTTCAAACTTTGCATGGTGATTCCTGTAGTAGTTAGGTACGAGTTAGAAAGCGTAGCAACTCTATAATCATTACCAGAATGTCCGTACGTCCATTTTAAACATGTTGATTATTTTACATTTTTAACAACAAATTTGTATGTGACCTAATTATCCTATTGGTCTGATTTTGGTATACTGATTCCTGGGACAACAAAGTACAAAATTATAAGCGAAGCAACTCTACAATCAAGTCCTAAAAATGTAAGTATGTCCATAAATATTATCCTGTATCAAGCAGTTTTTCAACAAATTTACTTACAATTTATGGATGTTGTCATCCTTGTAATTTTTATAGCATTATATCAAGGACACTCTTAAGGGAAAAGACAATGGACGATTAAATCTCTCCTTTTTTACTCTCTATCTTAAGCTGTTTTACTAACAGCAAAATTAACATCTTAAATATGCAGTTTAGAACAGTTATTTATCACATCGTATTATAGACTGCTTTCCTTGGATATTAAAATAAAAAATGTAAAATTATTTTTATCATTTTTATATAATATTGGTAAAAAATTGTCTGTAATTCGATGCTCTACATACTTTTCAGTATGTCAGAAACCAGTCCAACTCAAAAAAAGAAACTTTCCAACAGCCAAATCATTTTTTTGCATTAACTCACACATGATTTAATCTTATTTTTGTTTGAGTTAATTTTTCTTAAAATGATTTAAGCTTCCTTACCCAATAATGTAAAGTTATATAAAGATTTATATCAACGTTTTCTTATTAGTTGGCTTAACAACTTTGGGGACTGCAAAAGGAGTATTTTTGTGTATCATCATTGGGGATATGTACATTACTTTTTCGGCTATTGTCTTATCCCTTTAGATTCCTGATATTTATTCTTTTCAGATAATTACAAAATGAGGTTTGAGATCTTCACACTGTGTGTGTTGATGCTGCTTCACTCTGTTAGGTAAAAGGAACATTTTAAAAAGTTTTTCTATATTTAGGCTGGATCTAAGCATCTCTATAATCAAGTCTAAAAAATGTAAGTATGTCCCTAAAAAAGTATCTTCATTTTAAATAGTTTTAAAACAAATTACCTTACATTTTAAAAAAATTTTATACATTTATGGTCTGCTTATTCAGTTATGACACTCTACAAGTGTTAATGTTTGTCCTATCGTTTTAGAGCTTCGCTTTTATGTATGTTGTCATCCTTATTAGTGAAAAAAAACAAGGACAGTAATTATCATAAGTAGCGCAGCATTTAGCATTTTTTGTGGGTTCTTTAGATTTTTATGGAGATTTTTACCAACCCCAAGCTTGGGGGTTAATTTGTTGCATCTTAAAAATCTTTTTTGAGGGGGGAGGGTATTAGTTCAATAATCCACCTCCCCCCCCCCCTTGAACAAATAAGTGTTGATCATACTTTACTCTGTTAGGTAGTGGAAACATTTTTAGTGAAAAAAAAACAAGGATTATTATAATCAAAAGTAGTGCAGCAATTTTTATTGTTTTTCTGTGATTGAGGAAGGGGAGAAATTATTAGTACCCCTAGCACAGAAGTAGATTAATTAGAAGGGGAGTATGGGGTGCCCTATGTGTATCTAAAAATATTTTTGGATGGAAGGGTATTACCCTGTTGATCCCCCAAACCTTTGTAACTTTAAGTGTTGATTCTTATTTACTCTGGAGAAAAATATTAGCAAACAAGGGCAATTATTGCCATAAGTAGTGCAGCAGTTATCATTTTTAGGTGGGTTCCTGATATCTTTTAAGGATCACTACTTCCAATTTGAAAAACCTTTTTGTGATTCCTAATGATTTTTTTAATATCTTAGATGGTATGACAAGAAAAGAAAAATAATTATAAAAAAATGAAATACCACGATTACTTCTTTCAGAGAAAAAAAAGTAAAGTAATAGGAGTTGACTATATAAAATCAATACACTCACTAAATTAAAAATGAACAAGTTTTAATGATTAATAAACTTATTTTTTTTTTCAGGATATTACATAAATGTTTTTTTTCTGATTTTCATTATAAATAACATTAAAATCAACGACGAGTGGAGAAGTGAATAAAATTATAGGCACTTTTTCCACATTTTACAAATACTTACCCCCTACTCCCCAGCCTCAAGTTAATCTATGTGTTGAAAATTACTTAACTTATGAATTAGGTCATAAGCTGTCAATAACATTTTAGTGCTTAGTTAATTTAAAGCACTTTACCCATTAAATGTTCACTGAACTATAAAAAAATTTTTAGCAGATGCATTTAGCCAAAAAAACCGATTAAGGAAAGCCATTTTACAGCATAAGATGCTAACATAATTTCTTTACAGGTACAAATAATCCTATTTGCAACTTTATCATATTATTTGTCTTATCATATTATAGCCGGTTTTTCCCAGATTGTCTGCGATGCGATGCTATACATGATTTTTCAGTATGGCTTAGAACCGGTTCTAATCTAGTGGATATTAATCATTTTCGAAGCCATTATAGACAAATCCTTACCAATCCTAACAAAAGATAAAACATATAGTTTTTTTAAAAGTTCGCCAGGGGTCCATATGAGAAATGAGAGAAATCACCCAGCAGCTTGTATCTATTCTATCTGTAAATATATTCTAGATCTCAGCAAAATGCTTGCAAAAGCGACGCCGATTGTTCTGAAGGATCACCTTGCTGTTCCCAGTAAGTATCATCACTATAATCATCTATAATTTGCAATATTATTGTCTAGATCTCAAATGTGCCAGAGCGCTGCTAATTGCAAAGATTCTAAATATCCGTGTTGCTCAAAGTTGGTATACGCATGATGAATTGCCAATATATGTAAGAATTGAATGATATATATATATATAAATATTTTAAAACAGCATTATTTTAGGGTGGCATAATTTCGTATTTTTAAAATTTTTGAATTTGCCGCTAAAATGAACCAATTATGTATCTCCTGGCCATAATGCCATAATGCCATTGGATATTGTTCTACAAAACGATATGTGATTGGTTCAATTTAGCGGCAAATTTAGCAAATAGAAAATTCTGAATTATGTCATTGTTTATATATATAGTAGCACAGCTACTATTTCTTATTTGATAGTTTGTTTGGTCAATTGAGCTCAATTGATATATAACTGCATGATGCACATTGGCAAAGCCCCCGTTTCCCCTCATAAAAATAAACTCTTTATTTAATTAACCAAAGGAGGCAGATAACATTGGACTGTAAATTATACCAGTACCCAAAGTTTGATAAAATGTTCTTTCACTCGATGAATATTTGTAAATTTTTATTAAATCTTAATTGGTTGATACAAACTAACAGTGTCAACACTTTTCCATTAAAAAAAGAAATTAAATCTTTAGTGAAATCTTTGCCAAATAAGGCCAAATCTAATTTTGAATTTTTGTCATCCCCCCAAAATATAAAAAACTTTGCCAATGTGCGTCCCGCTAATGATGTTAATATTAGTGTGTAAGAAGTAATTTTGTATATTTTGTTGCACCCCCTATTCTCTTGTGTATACCTATTTATATTAAGCTTATTTTCCACCGCTACTTTGCAGAGCGATTGTTCACTATTATATGTTATATAATTATTTGCTATATTTGTATGTATATTATGCTTCGTAGATAAATATAATGTATGTAAGTATGTATGATAATTGTATATAGAAAATTGTATAGAAAAATGTATATAAGAAAAATATGGTAAAAAAGTTGTTAAAATACAATTGTTGGAAAATACAATTCTAAGAGTATCAGGGCACGGCAGTTATAAAGCAAATCATACAAAATGTATATCAAAATGGCAGTTATTTTCCTATTTTGTAATGGTATTTTAGATCTGTCCGTTTATTAAGATCTTTTAACCAATCAAACGGATATGAATTTGCATATTACCAATGGGTATTGAGTTTGTCTTATAACTAAAGGCTAAGCCCCTATGATCCAGGGGCTCTTAATTAGAGAGCGGAGGGAGGGAGGAGGAGTAAAATAGCATAAAACATCTACATGATTTATGTGAAGAATCTTCTTTAAGACGGAGAACTTAGTATAGTGGTAAGCAATATATTAACGAACAAACAAACTAAAACTAAATAGAATAAGATATTTTTAGTAGCGAAGCTACTCTATAATTTGAAATGTCCGTCTGTCCGTCTGTCCGTCTGTCCGTCTGTCCGTATGTCCGTATGTCCGTCTGTCCGTCTTAGTTTGGGGGAAACGTGATTTTCTCGGCTCCTATAAAAGATAAAAGGCTGAAATTTTTTGACAACATTCCCATTATCAAGGAGCACAATTAACTATAAAACATCAATGTCGATAGGACTGCTTTTTAGCAGGTTTTAGGCTATTTTTTGTATTTTTCACATTTTTCTCCATATCTTTGGTGTTTATGGTCCGATTTCCAAAATTTTTTCAGTTATAGAATCAAAATTAAATTTCCTGTCGTTTCAAGAAAACAACTATGACGGTCAGACTGCCTTTAAGCAGGTTTTAGGCTATTTTTTATTTTTCACATTTTTCTCCATACCTTTGGTGTTTATGGCCCAATTTCCAAAGTTTTTCAGTTATAGATATCAAAATTAAATTTCCTTTCGTTTCAAGAACACATCAATGGCGGTCAGACTGCCTTTTTGCAGGTTTTTTGCTATTTTTATATTTTTCACATTTTTCTTCATATCTTTGGTGTTTATGGTCCGTTTTTTTTTAATTTTTGTAGTTAAAAATATCAAAATTAAATTTCCCGTTGTTCTGAGCATCCAGTATGTAATTTACTTTGACCGTCAGTCTGTTAGTCATAGTACTGAAATATAAATAAATATTAAGAAATTAACAAATGTTGAAAAGGTTTCGTGATTTTTTCCTAATATACATGCTTTTGTCAACTAATATATAAATTCTTATTTAATTGTTTATGCTTCGCTACTTATGGATGTTGTCATCCTTGTTAGATTTTAGATAACTTATGATTCATTATCTTATCTTTACAAATTCTAATTGAGTTTTTTTACGCTTTTTAATTAATTAGCGGCCTGGAGGTACTCTCCCTCAAAACAGTTATAAACCTTCCCAGAACCTATGAGAAGCTTCACTGTTTAGCGTTTAGTGAGATACTTTGGAACACACAGAAGGACAGACAGACAGACACACAAACATCCTGTTACTTTTATATAAGAATAACACTATAGAGTAATTAGTCAATTATAAAGACTTTCCATTATGATTTACTTCTAATTAAACCTATCAAAGAATATCACGAAATATTTAAGGAGACTCTGTGATAGAACAATAGAAAATTAATTAATCCTAATATCAATAGTTATTCTGCCTTTGGTAGCTGACAGTTATTGAAGAAATTTATATACATTATTTAGATTATCAGGCGAATTCACCCATAATCATTTGGACCCAGGGATTAAGGGGACATTGGTCTGTTTATTACACTAGTACCCAAAGTTTTATAATAACGTTTTCTTATTCGTTGGCTTCACAACTATGGGGAATTTTATTGAATTGATTTGAGTGTCCAAACGTTTCAACCACTAATTGTAATCTCGGAAGGGGAATTTTTCTTATCTCTTTAACACTGATCTGACCACAAAAAAAAAACATATTTACATATGATGATTTCCTTATGTTAGGTTAGGTTAAGTAAAGGTTAGAGTAACCCTGTGGGGATATGGTCATGTAATATTAGAAGATTAGAGCCTCCCCCACCCTCCCTAACTTTAGAAGGATGTGTATTTAAAAGTAAAAAAAACAAGTGAGTTTGCGTTTTCGGTTGAAAAAAGAATAAATCCTGATATTTTATTTCAGACGGACAGGCCTAAATTGTAGAAAATTGCTTGATAAAAAGATCCAAAAAAAGAAAAGGGTTAAAGAGAGAGGGAAAAAAAGGCAATTAGTATAAATTTTAAAAGGAATCTCTTTTATTTAAAACTATGGGAATAGTCCCTTTCGTGGCAACGCCTCTTAAGGGGCGATTCGTTTTATTATTAAAATGTTTTTTTTTATAAATTATTTTAGGTTAGGTTAGGTTATATTGGGTTAGGTGATTGCCCCACTGGGTTAGGCAATTGGCCCCACAGGGTTAGAGCCCACCGCAGGGGTTAGAAAGAGGAGGAAACCTACTGTGAAAAATACGAAGAATCGCCCCTTAAGGTGAGTTGCCACGAAAGGGACTATACCCAAAATTATTATTATTCAAATAGACACAAGGAGGGAGGAGACATTGGACGGTAAATTTCATTGGTAACCAAAGTTTTATAATCACTTTCTCTAATTCGCTTCCTAAAAATACTTGGATACTTTGAGTTGAAACTGTCAGTGTTTAAACTTTTTCATCGATTATCAATTGTGTAATCCCTTATGGTTTTATTTAAATTTAAGGAAAGGAGCCAACACCATAACTAGAAAATAATAACTAGAAAATTAATCATCCCTCAATTTTTTCTCTTTTTTTACATTGAAAATTGATAGGGGTCGATTTCTTTCCAATCCACCTTCCCCCCTTCCCCCTCAAGTACCCCTAGAGGTCTTAAGGCCGTAAATGAAGAACGATGTCTGCTTATTTGTTCGTTAAGATCTCTGAAGCTGACACCATAATTGTTTAGAGCTTGATCTTTAAATCATTTTGATGGTGCGCCATATCGAGGCGATCCAACTTTCCACCAATGAGAGCACAGCATTGTGTGAAATGCCGCGCTGTGATTGGCGGAAATTTGGCGCGCCCCGATTTAGCGCACCATCAAAATGATTTAAAGATTCAGCTCAGGATTTTTATTATATAGTTATTGCTGCTGCTATGTCTGGCACGTGACACTAAAGGTAAGAGGGGAGAATGCATTTTCTCACAAACAGGCTCAAACTCATTACCATGCAATTGAACAGTTATGACTTCCAAACAAATATGGTACAATAAAAGGGTTGGTTGTCTGGTGAATGTAAGTTTGTGTTAGAGTATCGTATCTCATTACATAGAAACTTATATTCTTTAGATGATATTTCCCCCACGAGGTTATTACCAATGTATTTATAATACTATCGGCTACTCCCATAGAGGCCTTTAGGGGCACATAAACTGTTTTCTTTTCAATCTTTATTAAGATCAGCTGTTTACAACAAAATAATATCCGCTAGGCGGTGCTATTTATTTTTCGAGCCATTTCTCTTAAGAGATTGTTCATACATCTCTACAAATTGCTACTAACCTTCATAGGACCTATAAGAAGCTACACTGTTTAGAAGAACCATATCGGTTCAGCGATTAGCGAGATCCTTTGGTACAGACATACAGACAGAGATCCTTTTACTTTATTATAAGGATTAATTATATCCAGAGTCTACTTTTATGATGACAATATGGTCTCATTACTAACACTTATAAATCAATTCAGATAATTATTATAATACTCTATATAAATAGGACATAAGTTGGCTGCAGTTAGCTTAGGTGGACAATAACAAAATTACTCTTTATGTAGATTAATATTATTGGTTGAAAGGTTTGGATACTGCGAGTTTGAACCAACTAATCAAGTTCAAATAAAAGTATTTAAAGATTTTAAGCCAACTTATTTTGTGAAACTTTGGGAGTTTGTGTAATTTACAGTCCAATGTCCACTCCCTTCCTGGCACTTTACTAAATAAATATCCACACATAACCTTACTAAAATATGGGATCTACTGCAGTTCACGGTAAAATATTGCTGGTAAGCAATATTTTCAAAAATCTATGAATTTTAAAGATTGCTAGCTGCCAAACGGCTGAACGTACAGATCATGCCCGCACACTGTTTTAAGCGGCATAAGAAGGCCTGTAAATAATCTGGAATAGCCATAAATCAATAATGCATAAGGTGCATTATTTGCCAAATGTACCACTTTTCTGCACTACCTCTCCGATTTTGTTAATACTCTATATTTTGGTCCGTTGGGTCATTCAAGGATGCTGGATGGCCAAAAAAAAGTTTCAGAGTCCCTGGATGTCTAGATATCTAGCTATCTATGAAGGTAGGTAACAAAAATGTAAAAAACACCCATTTTTTCACAATTTTAAAAATTAATTTTTTCATCAATCTTACATCCAATCTATACATTTTATACACCAAAATGATCATTTATTCATGTAAAAAGCGCACATAATGCTATTTTGGCCAAAACTCTAATTTTACAGGGTGTCCAACAAAAAGTGTATTTTGGATATCTAGCGTAATACCCAAAATACCTGTCCGAAAAAAATCATTTTTTTTGGCTTAAATCCTGTGTTTTATCTGTGTGCATATGTGGTATATAACGGTTCGGACCACCCGGGACTATAAGGTTGTCAAATTTCACTTTGGGACACCCTGTAAATGTGATTTTTGCGTCTGTAGAGCTAAAACTTGGTCCAAATTGGCTATTTTTTTCAAATTACTCTAATATGTGTCTTAGTATGTTTGGCCATAGTGTTTTCTGACCAGATCAATATTTTCATATTTTTTGGACACCCTGTATTTTCAAAAAAAGAGAAAAAAATTTTTTGTTTTTTTTTAAATTTTTTTTCTATTTTTAAGTTACTTAAAACTGTCGTATAGATACAGATTTTGACTAATAACAATAATATTTGCCTATTTTACAATTTTTTACACTTTTGGGACACCCTGTGCATGTTTTTGAAAAATGATGGTTTTTGCCCATTTTTGGGGGGAAGGAGTCGTTTTAGGGCCATAGACTATTTCTTCATTTTTGTAGAACTTTTCAAGACACATCATTTGTTATTTATGCAAAAACCGCAAAAACCGAACCGTTTTGCCGTTATTCACCGCCAAAGGCGGAATTTTTTTTACGTTTTTGCCGTTCCGGAGGTTGTAATGGGCATTTGTGGTAAGAAAACGTTGATTTATCAAGATTCCTCTTAAATACTTTTATTTAGGTAATTTAATTTACTAAATTTCATATTAAGTAAAATTTTTTTGTGCAGCTAACCGTTTTTCGTCGAGATGGATTTCAATTGTTAAAACAAGAAAATTAAGTGAATATAACATAAATAATTGCTATAACATAAGTGATAAAAGAAACATAAATCATGTGCATTTGAAATTCCTTTTGACAAAAATCGGTTGGATATACAAAAAAATTTACTTCACATGAAATTTAGTAAATTAAAATGCCTAAATAAAAGTATTTCACAGTTATCTTGATAAATCAACGTCTTCTTACCACAAATGCCCATTAGAACCTCGGGAACGGCAAAAAACGTAAAATTTCTGCCTTTGGCGGTGAATAACGGCAAAACGGTTCGGTTTTTGCGGTTTTTGCATAAATAATAAATGATGTGTCTTGAAAAGTTCTACAAAAATGAAGAAATAGTCTATGGCCCTAAAACGACTCCTTCCCCCAAAAAATGGGCAAAAACCATCATTTTTCAAAAACATGCACAGGGTGTCCTAAAAGTGTAAAAAATTGTAAAATAGGCAAATATTATTGTTATTAGTCAAAATCTGTATCTATAGGACAGTTTTAAGTAACTTAAAAATAGAAAAAAAATTTAAAAAAAAACAAAAAATTTTTTTCTCTTTTTTTGAAAATACAGGGTGTCCAAAAAATATGAAAATATTGATCTGGTCAGAAAACACTATGGCCAAACATACTAAGACACATATTAGAGTAATTTGAAAAAAATAGCCAATTTGGACCAAGTTTTAGCTCTACAGACGCAAAAATCACATTTACAGGGTGTCCCAAAGTGAAATTTGACAACCTTATAGTCCCGGGTGGTCCGAACCGTTATATACCACATATGCACACAGATAAAACACAGGATTTAAGCCAAAAAAAATGATTTTTTTCGGACAGGTATTTTGGGTATTACGCTAGATATCCAAAATACACTTTTTGTTGGACACCCTGTAAAATTAGAGTTTTGGCCAAAATAGCATTATGTGCGCTTTTTACATGAATAAATGATCATTTTGGTGTATAAAATGTATAGATTGGATGTAAGATTGATGAAAAAATTAATTTTTAAAATTGTGAAAAAATGGGTGTTTTTTACATTTTTGTTACCTACCTTCATAGATAGCTAGATATCTAGACATCCAGGGACTCTGAAACTTTTTTTTGGCCATCCAGCATCCTTGAATGACCCAACGGACCAAAATATAGAGTATTAACAAAATCGGAGAGGTAGTGCAGAAAAGTGGTACATTTGGCAAATAATGCACCATAATTATCTCGCAGTGTAGAGAAATGCGCGAAAAAGACATATTTTACGCGTTTTTCTTCAGTAAAAAAAAACCAGATTATTTGTAGGCAGAGCTAGCAACATTTAAAATTCATAGATTTTTGGAAATATTGCTAACCAGCAATATTTTACCGTGAACTGCAGTAGATCCAAAATATGAAATTATACTAATTAATGGTTGGCTAGACAGACCACGGGGAGTAATTAAAACAAGAGAATCCAAGGGATAAATCAATTAATGAAAAATTAATCTACATTCCCAATGATGATAAACAAAATTATCAATTATGTACAATGTTATTGGTTAAAAGTTAAAATAAAATAAAATTTATTTTATTAGCCAAGTAAATTGCTAATTATAATTTATAATAAATTCAATAAATAACAATTTTTGTAAAAGCCAATATGTTCTGTTAATTATATCTATTTTATTCGGCTAGCTTTGTTTTGACAAGAAAGCTTTGGGGTGATGTTTATTTAGGGGAGAAGGTGTATCACCTCCCTTTGAAAAAACTATAAAGCTTGGTATGTCCTTTATCTATAATACAAAGTAGCTTGATGTCTGTCCGTCCGTTCCTTAAGATCTCGGTAACCACTGAACCGATCGGATTCTACTCTTCAGGGTATATACCTATTGGTCCTGTGGTGGTTTTAAGCTATTTTCTTGGGGGTGGGAAACCCCCAACCCCCCCAAAAATTAAACTTCCCACCCCCCAAAAAAAAAAAAATATATTTCTGGGGAAACTACTTCACAAAAAATGGCAGCACCTCAAATGCTTGATTTTTTTTAATTACCTCTTGGGGCAAAGCCCTTAGAGGCTAAGGGCGAAGCCGCTAGTTCTATATAAAGTAGTAAGTTTTTTTAAAGATATCAATAACTACTGAACTGATTGGGTTCTCCATTTTAGGTAAGCTTCACATATTTTTCCGTGATGGTTTTAGGCTATTTTATTCTCATATTTAAGTCTTGTAATGGCTTTCTACCCCTGTATGACAGGGACAAAACCGCTAGTTTTCTAAAAAGTAGAGCACAATCGGCCCATCAGTTAAGCTTAATCACTACAGACAGAAGGACGGGCAACGTTATTCTTTGTATTAAAGATTTTTTAAAAATTATGTCTCTATTTCTAATTGGTGAAATTAAATGTCGATATATCATCATTTTTGGACATTGAACTTTTGCCATTTGGAATTAAAATGCTTTCTCATTTCAAGAAAAATATGATTTTTTATTGGCTTTCTTATAACAGATTGTTTGGTTATAAACTCATTAATATAATTCTTAATTTTAGTAGCGAAGCTACTTTATAGCTCACTTTGTCTGTCTGTCTGTAACGCTACAGGATTTTTTTCGTCGGCTATTAAAGATAGAAGACTTAAACTTGTAAAAGAAATTTTCTTTCAGCAATGACTTGGGATGGTTTTAGACTATTTTCTGGATACTCAGCCTATGGATGCTAGGGACAAAGTAACTTGGGATTGTAAAATGATTTACATATTTGTTATAGTTGTTTAAATTTCTTGTAAGAACTTCGTTGAACATTAAGATTTACTTAGAATTTCCATAAATTACTTTCCATCTACATATCTACCTATGGATGTTGTTATTCCTTGTTATTTTAATTGTTTTAATAGACTTGCTAAGACAAAAGAATACAAAGGAATAATTTAAGCTTTTATTTAAGATTATTTACTTTACCTAAAATGAGCTTTAATGATATATTGTTTAAGTTTAAAAGTGCAGCTTCTTAAAAATAACTTGATTGTGTCTGTCTGTCCGTCAGTAATTCCCTCTTAGAAAGTCTTTCGTGAATTTATAATAAATAAACCTAAAGCTCTAAAGAAAAAGAACTATAAATCACACCAATAAAAAAATATGTTATTGTTATATATTCATGGTATTTGGACCAATAAGACAAAATAAACATTTTTCATTATTGAGGAAAGGCACATTACTATCCCCTTGTGGGGGCTACAACCAAGTATGGCTCTCATAACCTTAGCCTAACCTAACCTAAAGTAATTATCAAAAATAGGTTTTTTTTACTTTCTTCTTGATTGGCACATCAAAAAATACAAATTAATAAATAGAATTAAGTTATCATTTCAATGAAAATTTTGCATAGAGATATTGCAAATTTTTATTGTTATTTTTTGCTTTTTTATTCTATTTGCTTTGCTGGTTAAAGATATAACTGTCCTTGTTAATTCAACTTTATTATGTAATTAAATCTTTTCTCATGACAGCACTAAGAATAATTTATAAAATGAGTAATTATTTGTAATCATAAGTTTTAATGCAATTTTACAATAATCATAAAAAGAAACAAGGATGACAACAACCATAAAATGTATAATATATTTAAAATTACAAAGGGGAGTTTCATTGTTCGCAAGGCCCTTTGAATTAGATTTTTATTTTAATGACATCTTAATTTTTTTTCTGCTGATATAATTAGCTACTTTTTTAGTAAGAAAGTATGTCTTTATCTTTAAAGGCAAAAAAGATCTAAAAAATTCACTTTATGACTATAATTTAGAAAAATATATATAAAAATATTTTCTTTAATTTTTCTATTGACTCAAGGGAAATTGTTTTATTACTGTTATTAAGAAATAAAAGTAATCATTAAAACTGTTTTTAATTTTTATTTGAAAGATTTTATTTAAACTTGGAGAGCTGAAATAAACTAATAAATATAAGAATTATAGATTATGATTAATCCTTACAGTGGTTTTATGGTAATACGGCAACAGACGGACGGGCAGTTTACAGAATTGCTACGCAGTGGCTTATCATAACAAGCCTTCTGCACTAATCCCATTATATCACCATTTACCTCATGACCGCCGGTGACCCCGCTGTCCAGCGGTCAAACTGGCCTGGCTAAATATGGGGAGGGGCACGGACACGCAGCTATCACGCGCCCCTCACGCAATTATACAACCGGGAGGCGCTGCCTCCCCTTTTACCACAGCTACCCCCACAGACTGTCTACCGCCGTGGGCTAAGCCCTTGTGTCCCACACCCCCTTCAAACCTAACCTATTGTTATAATCTGTTGTATATATATAGTAAACATCCATTGTAAATATTATTCAGTTAAATATATAATTTCTGTATGACTAAATCCTGCTAGTTTGTTTTGGTAGAATACTTCAAGGCTAGGGCTCGTTGGATTCGAACTCGCAACCGGTGAGCTGAAACGCTTCGGCTTACCACAGTTTAATAGTTACACAGTGTAGGCATAATCCGATTACTATATTGGTTCAAAGTGTTATTACATTTTGGTACAAAAGAGGAGAAAGACCAAATTGCTGCAAAGTTGTGTCAAAAATGATCCAAGTGACGTCATAAAATGAAGGAGATGAGAGGAGTAGTGGGAAAGAAAACCCCTAAAAAAGAGATGGATAATTCCTCATATTTATGACACAATTTTGCAGCAATTTGGTCTTTGTCCAAAAGAGCATTTTTCAATGTTATATTTGATTGGAGAAATCTTATTTCCCAAAAAGTTTGTCGCTCTGATTACAAGATCAAACCTAATATGACTAAATATAAACAAAAATCGGAATATTGTTTCTGATAGAGCTTCTGGGGTAATAATTCTATTCCAACAATTATTTATATTTTTTTAAAGCATCAGTGAATTAATTTTGTGCAATACACTTTGATTTAGATAAATGTTATAATAATTATTCTAAAAACTCAGAGATAACACAATGGTCGATAAATTAATATATATCCCCAATTAATATACCCAAAAATTAACCCTTATTTAGATTCAAATTATTTGTTAAGAGGTTTACACTACTTGTTTGAAAGAATTCAATCAAATTTCATTAAAAGCACCTAAAGTTTTTAAGCGAATAGGATAATGTAGTTATAAAACTTTGGGCACCAGTGTAATTTACAATCCAATGTCCCATCCCTCCTTTAAAAAAAAACTATTGGCAGGATGTCAATGTCCTTATAATCATAAACAATTTAGAGTTTAATGTTTTTCAAACAAATTATAGCGTAAAATTTGAATCATTAAATACAACCAATCATTTAAAAATCATTATAGTTTGTCGAGTCTTTGATAGCAAGCCAAAAATAGTGCAACTCAAAAATCGTCCATAAAAATTTCATCAAAAAAAAAAAAAAATGTCAATATTTGAGGAAGGAAGGGAACATTGGACTGTAAAATAAACTGGTACTCAAAGTTTTATAACCACGTTTTTAAAATCATCTCAACAACTTTGATATTGAATTTTTATTTTGATTGGTTGCAAACTGCCAAGTGTTCAAACTTTTCAACAAATTTAAATTTCTCTCATTTATTGGCTTAAAAACTTTGGATACTTTTATCAAATCACAATTTATTTGTACAAGCCTTTTCCAACAATAGTTTTAATCTAACTAGCGGCTACGCCCCTAGAGGCCTCTAGTGGCATTTAAATGTTTTTTTTTTATTTTAAATATCTAATTTGAGAAATATTTTGTCTATGTTACAATCAGCTGTTTTCATGTCTCTACGCATCGCCACTACGCTAGTAACACTATGCGGCGGGAATATTTCAATTTTTTTCGATTTTATTGTGATTTCTCTTGAGCGGGTGGTGGTACCCTTCACCAAAATAGTTATAAACCTTCCCGGGACCTATGAGAAGCTACTCTGTTAAGGAGAACCGGATCGGTTTAGCGGTTAGCACACAGACACACAAACATCCTGTTACTTTAGTATAAGGATGAAGGGGTAATTTTATTTTATCATCATTGGAGATGTACATTAATTCATTGTTTTTTCCCTTAAGATCCCTACATACTTTAAAGCAAAGTAAATATTGAAATGACAGATTTTTATTTATTGGCGGATTTTCTTTTGAGTTGCACCAAAATATTTGATTTATCAAATTTCATATTTTAAAAACAAAATAGAGCTTTACGTTGGACCAATAATATTTTAATTTGAAAATAATTATTTAATTTCTATGTTGCTTTTTTTACAACGTTAACATTAAGGACATTTGATAAATCATTTGTAATTTTATTTTTAATATTATTTTTTAAGTGAGAAATAGCTTTCTAAATTTTTTTCATGGAGGCTTTTGAAACAAGGATTGCAACATCTATAAACAGCTAAGCTTAGCAAATCAAAGGAACATTACGAAAGTGATTGAGAAGCTTCAAAACGGGATCTTTTGACACAGACAAACAGACACATAAACACATATCCTGATACTTTTATATATTAACAGGACATAGAGGCAGCTTTAACCAGCAACTTAATCAATTTGAAAAAATATCAGCTAATTTTTTCGTGATTTTAGGGGGGGGGGGGCAACGCTTCGCAGTTACGATGAATTTTCTATTTGTCCCTCCAAATATTATTTCAGATTTTTTCACTTGTTGGCTTTACCTTATTCTTGACATAGAGGTCTCTGAAGTGTCATAAAACATTCACAAGTATACTTTTCTAATTTTTTTTTCTCTTCTTAACAATATTTTTTGGATGGTAATCAATTTAAATTATATTGTGACTTCTGAACTACAAATCCATCCCTCGGAAAATAAAAGTAGATGGAAAATGGACAAAGAATCCTTCCTCATTTTTATTTAAAGAAATAGGAGGGGATTGTGTTCACTGATAGGTCTTTGAAGGAAATAGCCAATTTTTGTGATAATCTGTGCCTTTTTCATGATTGTATAATTATAATTAATTATATGACTATCAGAAAAAGGATAAGCTTTTCTAAAAACTAAATTGTAAATCTCAAGGAGGAAGGGGGCATTTGACTTTAATTTGTAGCGGTCCCCAAAGTTTTATAAACATGATATCTAATTTGTTGGCTTAAATTAACACTTTTTGTAGAATAAAAGGTTTCTTGTACTTTCATTGTATTTTTAAAGGTCTTAGTTTGCTCATTTGTTTGAAAGTGAAAATAAATTGCAATTGAATTTTTCTTTGCCAAATCTCCCTCAAAAATAGTCAAAACCATCACAACTAAATAAATAATAATTTAAAGATTCCTATTAAGGAGAACCAAATTGGTGCGGTAATTATAATTACATCTTTAGATTTTTTTGAACAAATTCAAATATTTATTGGGACAAAACAACGTATACATTTAATATCAACATTTATAAATGATAATTACATTGCATTAAGAATTTATTAATAAACTATTTTTTGTACACAATGAATACTATAGGTTAATACAAGTATCCAAGGACAAAAAACGCCTGGGGGCGGTGTTGAGCAGACAGACAGACACACAGACACACAGACATCCTGCTTAATTATATGGGGATAAAATATTTATAATTTGAATCTTTGGGTATAGTCCCTTTCGTAACATCGCACCTTATGGAGCGATTCTTCGTATTTTTCACAGTAGCTTTTCTCCTATTTCTAGCCCTTGCGGGGGGCTCTAACCATGCGGGGCCAATTACCTAACCCTGTGGGGCAATCACCTAACCCAATATAACCTAACCTAACCTAAACTAACCTATAAAAAGCCATTTAAAAAATACGATGAATCGCCCCTTATGGGGCGATGTTACGAAAGGGACTATTCCCGAATCATTTTCTTTGAAAAGAAATATAATTAATTATCCGACTTGACAATTAAGGCACCATATTGCGTATAATCAACACATAACTAAATGGTCAAATAGGCAGGGATAAAGATTCCTAAGACAATTTGGTGTACTAATTATAACTTCAATAATTTAAAACAAAAAAAAGTCAGTAACATTAATTTATTAAATTCATTCCATAGTTTCATAGATAAGTCATCCAATAAGAGTTATTTATCGCATCGTATTATAAACAGCTTTCCGCAGATATTGCAATGAAATTGAAAAGCTTAAACCAATTTTGTTATCCCCGAGGGGCCGAAGGTCCGTGCTATCAAAACTGGTATTAATCTAATGATTTTTATATCAATATTCGTGGAAAATTGTCTGTAATACGATGCTATTTCAGAATGGCTGAGAATCGGTTCAAATCAAGCGGATATTAATCGGTTTCGTAGCCATACTGGAAATTTTTTACTTGTTTTACTGTATAATACTTCAATGTTCCGATAATATTTAATCATCCCAGGAAAATTATTAATAATTTGGAGAGGATTAATTTATCGTTTATTTTCCATTCCCTGCATCAATGATTTTTTTTGTTTTTCTAGTGTGACCTCGAAACCGATTAATATCCGCTGGATTAGAACCGGTTCCTAACCATACTGAAAAATCATGTATCTTATCGTATCATAGACAATTTTCTACGAATAGTAAAATGACAATCATGATATTATTACCAGTTTTGTTAGTCTGGGCCTCTTCAACATCGGCGCTAACAAAACCGGAATTGATATATCGTTTTTCTATCCGCGGAAAGCTGTCTTTAATACGTTGTGATAAATAATTTTTAAGTTTATTTATCTCAATTGCAGACAACGTGACGTATCCATAATTAAATCTTCGCATCTATAATTAAGTGGTTTTAGTTATAATTAATAATCGAATAATTATACATTAATTGATTTATTATTATTTGGATAATACACCAGATTATCATGTACTCTAATAAAGTGAAACTTGTAGCTGACTAAAATAAAAACACCCTCTTTTCACTACCTTTACCCCATACCCTCACCTCCTACTAGATGAACGATATGACCAATCAGTGATGTCCATGTTAGCAACCTAGATGGACAACAATTTTTCTAAATAAACGGCTAAAAAAACTGGTTTTAATCTTATGATTGTACATTTTTATATTCGTAGAAAGCCGTTTATAAAACGATGCTAGACTTAGTTTTTTCGTATGGATGAGAACCGGTTCCTATCCACCGGATTCGAATGAATACGAGAATAGTTATTTCTCGTGTCGTATTATAAACGGCTTTCCGCGGATATAGAATGTACAATTATAAGATTAAAACTAGTTTTTTTAGCCCCGAGGTGCCGGAGGCACCGGCTAAAAAAAACTGGTTTTAATCTTATAATTGTACATTCTATATTCGTAGAAAACTGGATATAATACGATGCTAGACATAGTTTTTTCGTATTCATGAGAACCGGTTCCTATCCACCGGATTCAAATGAATACGAGAAAACACTTTATTTTATAAAAAAAAAATTATAAGACGCACGTCTTATAATGCAACTTTTAGTTAACATTTTCAGAAAAGCAGTTTTCGCAGGGATTTTAAAGTATATATAAGACAATGGACGATAAATTAATAAACGACTCCAATGATGATATACAAAACTTCCCCTTGTCCACTATGAAATTAAAGGTTTAAAAGATTGGACAATGACATTGCTAGTTTAAGCTTTTTTCCTGTAATATAAGTTTCTTCAAAGGTTTAATTACCAAAAATGATAAACAGTTTTTTTTCTTTTTAATTTCTAACCGCTTAGCCATACATTTTATAATTATGTTCAGTATACTACTGAAACAAGAGTGCGAAGCTAATAGAACTGTTAATAGAACTGAATAAGCAGAATATACATGTATTAAAGTCGAAACAAAATTTAATTAAATTTGTTGAAAATACAGATAACAGATTAGTGTTTTTGTTATTTAGGACTTGATTATAGAGATGCTTCGTTTATCACTTTGTTGTCCTAGGAATCAGTATTCCAAAAATCATATCAATCGGATAATTTTATCACATACAAATTTCTTGTTGAAAAGTTAAAAGTCGACATGTTTGTTTAAAGTGGACGAACGGACATTCTGGTAACGATTAAAGAGTTGCTACGCTTTCTAAATCGCATCTAACTGCTACAGGAATCGCCATGCAAAGTTCGAAATCGATAGGACAATTCCAACATGCCTCAATAACGAAAAAAGCTATCCGTTCTGGACGAACGGACCTACCCTGGTTTTTATAAAAGCTTCGTTAATAAAAATATCAGATATATTTCAAAGGAAAAAAGTAGCAAAATAAAATTGAGTTTTAATGAATTTAAACTGCAAAATGTGTTACTAAACAATAAGGCTTATGACATATTAAGTATTATATAATAGGATACACAAGGGATGGAGGGGATATCGAACTGTAAATTTTACCAAAAGTTTTACAAACACATTCTCTGATTCGTTGAAAAGCAGCTTATAGTGCTTAATATAGCCCAGTATACATTGTAATTGACCAATGCAATGGTAAAATTTTATACTGGCCTATCATTGGTCATTTGTATTGTATGAACTCATTTTTATTACTACAAGATGCTTCACTCGGTGACTTTTAGAAATTGGATACTTTTATAAAATCTTGATTGGTTGGTGCAAACTAACATAATCACTTGAACAACTTTACAAACTAGTCATAACTTGGAATTTACATCATTTATCGTACATTGTCTTACCCCTTAAAATCCCTAATATTAGGAAGAGCAAGCATAAGCGACTTTTATGGTCAGACATACGAACGGACGGACGTACTAAACCTAGTTATAAAGTAGCTACGCTACTGATAAATCGGAAAAGAGCAGCAACGCCCAATAACCGCAAAACAAGACAAAAATATCTTTTATTGGTTGTAAATGGAACAAGGATGACAATATACATAAAAGCGAAGCTTTGAAATCAAACGGTAGAAAAAACAAACATAAATACTAGTATGGTATGAAACTTAATAAACGGAATAATAATTTAAAGGTATAATCAAAATTGAATATAAACTTGCTGAAAAATTGCATAAATACTGGATCCTGTTTAAGGACATACTTACATTTTAAGGCCATGATTATAGACATACTTCGCTTAAAACGGTGTACGTTCTTGTCTTAGGAATCAATGTTCTAAAAACAAGATGAATAGGCTACTTCTATCATACAAAAAAGGCTTCTTGGTAACGATTATAAACGATAAGAGAGTTCCTACGCTTTCTAAATTTTACCTTACTGTTACAGAAATCATTTTCCAAAGTTTGAAATCCATAGGACAATTCTAAAAAAATATACGAAAGACCCTAATTGTAGGAAAGCTCCGCTTTTATAAATTTATTGATTTATATTTGTTAGAATTTTTCTAATCGTCATGATGACTCTTGCTACCACAACTGCCTCAAATCTAATCTGTTAAAATAAACTTGATGGGGAAAGCAAAAACTAAATCATACTAAATTTCTTATTGGATAGGCTACTCTTTAATTTTTGGCAACGCCCATAGCATCTAGGGTTTCCTTTAAATATTTAGTGTATATAAAGGAGGCCTGTATTCAAACTGGGAGGGAAAGGGTAGAAAAATAGCCTAAAACCATCAAAAGACTTAATTTTTTAAAATATTAATATCATATATGACACTACATTATTAAGCTTTAATCGGTCCAGCCGTTTTCAAGATCTTAACAAAGATCTTTCAAGTAAGGCTTCAAAACCAATCATTATTTGTTGGATTAGAACCGGCTTTGAACCATAATTAAAAAATTATGTATTGTATCGCACTACAGACAATTTACCACGAACAATAAATAAAAAAATCATAAAATTTAACGTAGAATCTTTAAGTTCACTATCCGCGGAAAATTGTCTATAATACGATGCGATAAATAACTATTATTGACATTTATAATAGGAAATATCTAGTTGTCAATTTGATTTGGTGGTATAACATTTAATTCAGGTGGGGGGGGGGGGGGGGGATAATGGACATTAAATTGATCTTTGACCAAAATACTAATGTGTAAAAGAAAAAGAAAAAAAATATTTGGGGGGAGTGGGCGGGGGGAGAGGGGATAAAAATAAAAAAAAATTCATTTGGGGGTAGGAATCACCCCTTAACCCCCCCCCCCTTGAACGACCCTGCTCCCTTTCTATATGCTAGGAACCTCTCTTTAAATCTTTGTTCTTTCCCCCCAGTGGGATTAGATACAAAAATATTATAATAACTAGAATGACAATATGAAAAACGAACATTTAACAAGGATGACAGCATAAATAAAAGCAAAGCTCTTAAATAAGAAAGAAGGACAATCGAACAATAACTTTTTAGAACATTAATTTGTAAGCCTAAACAAAATTTAACATAAATTTGATGCAAAATTGAGTAATTACAGGAAACTGTACACGGACATTTTTGCATTTAATTATAGAGATGCGTCACTTATGATATTGAACCTTGTTATCCTAGAAATCATCAGTTTAAAAATCAGATGAAAAGGATAATTATATCATACAAAAAGTCAGCACGTTTTAAATGGACCTATGGACTTTTATGTAATAATTATAGAGTTGCTATGCTTCCTAAATCGTACCTAACTGCTATAGGAATCATGATGCAAAGTTTGAAATCGATAAGACAATTTTAACATGTAAAAGGTAACGGAAAACAACTATCTTGAACAGACAGATGGACGAAGGACCGACCCTAAGTATAGAAAAGCTTCTCTTTTATAAAGTTATCAGCTGGACTTTTTTTCTGAGATTTATCTATTTCTATGTCCAATACAAATTGTTAATTATTTTGACATTAAGTTTATTTTACAATGTTTATTAAGATGAATTGGTTGGCAAACCAAACAATAATAGAAATTTGGTCAATTTGTAGATAAGAAAAATTTGTCTCTTGTTACATAACATCACTTTTTAAAAGCGAAGCTTTTCTATAATTAGGGTCGGTCCGTCCGTCCGTCCGTACGTCCGAACGTCCGTAACGGATAGCTTTTTTCGTTAATTTAGGTATGTTAGAATGGTCCTATCGATTTCAAACTTTGCATGGTGATTCCTTTAGTAGTTAGGTACGATTTAGAAAGCGTAGCAACTCTATAATCATTACCAAAATTTCCGTACGTCCATTTTAAACATGTTGATTTTTTTACTTTTTAAACAACAAATTTTTATGTGATCTAATCATCCGATTGATCTGAATTTTGGTATATTGATTCCTGGGACAACAAAGTATAATATTATAAGCGAAGCAACTCTATAATCAAGTCCTAAAAATGTAAGTATGTCCATAAACATTATCCTGTATCAAGCAGTTTTTCAACAAATTTACTTACAATTTTGCTTTGACTCTTATACATTTATATTCTGATTATTCAGTTCTGACACTATACAAGTTTTTCATACCGTTTCAGTGCTTCGCTTTTATGTATGTTGTCATCCTTGTTATTATTTCAAGTTAACAAGAATGGTCGCGTCAAATATTATCGAAGCTGTTTCAAATTAAAGTAAAAGAATAGAGGGTTCATGGGCTGTATGTAACTCTGCCCACATGGCGGGGACTTGTCATGGTTTTGTGTTTGAATTTTGAAATCAGCTAATAGCATCGAAAAAATAAACACAGCCGAGTCCCTACAAAATATCAGAATGCAATTTGCTAGCAGACGAAAAGGGTCTCCACCACTTGAGCCAGGTAGTTGTCTGGATTATATTTAAATAGATGGGGAGAGAGACAAAAAAAAGAAAGAAAAAAATTAGGTCTTTCTTTCAACATCTTTAGTTATGATGCGGTTCAAGGATTCAAGAAAGATCTCAGTAACGGCTTAACTAAAACTTTTAAGGAAATATACATAATAGTCATACCATAGTTTAAAGCTACTTTCTTTGGGTAGGGGGGGGGGGGGAGGGGTGTTGTTAGGGCGAATCCGATAGTAATAGTATTTAAAAAATTTCTAAAGTGTAAACAAACTTCTATAATGACAAGTTCTGGTCTGATAGTTTTACGGTGCTGTCACTGAAAGTTTCTATTGTGCTCTGAACTACCCCTACCCCTTATTTTTAAAATAAATTGAAACTTTTGTATGTGCCTGCGATGCCCCAACCAATTTGGTCTACCCAGTACCTTATATAACCCAAACCAACCCGATATAAGGCATTAGACATGAAAACTGAAAAATAAATCCCACCCTCCCTTTATTTTCAGTTTATTTAAAAATAAGGTAGGTGGGGTTTCTGTGCTCGACTAGGCAATTTGAGGGAAACTGTAAGTTTAACTATAGTGTATAGCATAGAGGCAGTACTATTACATTGGTTGATATTTGAATCTTCCCCCAAATTCTTATGTTCAAGTTATAATACTATGATCAATAATCATGAATTGAAATGGATAGGATGATTCTAACATGCATAAATGAACAAATACGGACAGATCAAACTTAATTATAGAAAAGCTTTGCTTTTGAAAAACAAATAAAATTGTGGATTTCAAAATAGATTTATACTAAATGTACTTATAAAGCAAAAAGTAGAAAGCATTAAGATTATAAGAAGCAGATTTTTTGTCATTGTCATTTTAAAAAAAATAGAATCATTATAAATTTCACGGTAAAATCTTTAAGTTTTCTTTTATGTGTGTAAAATTTTTAACTTTTTTTTGTAATAAGTAGTACGTTACAACTTACAATAATCCTTATAGTAAAGTAAAAGGAAATGTGTGGGGGAGGGTACCACCATCTGCCCAAGAGAAATCACCCCTAGGAAAAAAATTACCCAAAAATATTTTAAACTGCCGCTAGGCGGCGTTACAGTATGACTTACTTGACTTCCCTTCTTTTTAAAACTACAAATCTAAAGGGGTGAACTTCCTCCCCCCTTCAACCTCAATTGCCCCTTAAGGCCTCTATGGGCTAGCTGCTAATAATAAAATAAAATCACAAAAATAAGTTAACACAGAAATTGTGACTTTTTTATGTTAATTTTTAGCAAAAATTTTTCTATATTGTTTCCTTATCCCAAAAAGTAATTATGCCAATAGAGCAACCATCAAAAGTACTCTGTAAGTGGGATATTTGTCAAAACCAACCCTGTGTCTGTCTGTCTTTTTTCAGAGAATATAGCTACTAGGCATAAGATCCAAATTGAAATGGATTTCAAACAAACTTTGTTGGTTTCGAGCTAAATTCTGGGGAGGGGAGGGGGGGTAGGGGGGAGCTCAGAGTAATAATTATGCTACTAATTAAAAAAAAAAAAATAATCATATGATTTGCAATCAAAACTTTTTCTATAGTTTTATCTAATTAATTTAATAACTGTCAAACATGATTGATTAATATCAATAAGTTTGCAATATTTTTATAGATCATAAAATCAGCAAAGCGTAATCAGCAATCAATAATTTTGTTCATTATATTAATTACATAGAAAAATATCATGAATCATAGACTGAAATAAAGTAATGTAGGTATTAAAAATAAAATAAAAAAGTATTTTTTTAGTATACATAGTATTTTTAAAAAAACATACAATCAATAATTTTGTTGATTATTATCATAAAGAAAAAGATTATATTGTTTTTGGTATACATAGTTTTTATTGAAAACCATACAATACAAGTTTTAAGTTTTCTTAAAGAATTTAATAAAATTAAACCTTTCTGTTATACATATTCTATTGATATACTTGTATTTGAGTACCACTTACAGTTAGGGAGTTGAATCCATTTTTATAGAAGCAGAAATATAATCTATGATTATGGTTTGGACCCTCTAAAACTGTAATCTACCCTTCCACTTTCCCCTCTCTTGGTGAAGATATCTTTAACACCGATACGATTTTTGAAATATAAGATTCCACTTTTGTCTCTCTTGTTGAAGATATCTTCACCAAGAGAGGCAAAAGTGGAATCTTAAATTTCAAAAATCGTATCAGTGTTGAAGATATCTTCACCAAGAGAGGGGAAAGTGGAATCTTACATTTCAAAAATCGTATCAGCGTTGAAGATATCTTCACCAAGAGAAGGGAAAGTAGAATGTTACATTTCAAAAATCGTATCGGCGTTGAAGATATCTTCACCAAGAGAGGGGAAAGTGGAAAGGTAGATTACAGTTTTAGAGGGTCCAAACCATAATCATAGATTATATCTCTGCTTCTATAAAAATGGATTCAACTCCCTAACTGACTTAGATTAGATTTTGGCAAATATTATGTCAATGTATTTTCTAAACAATAATAAAAAATAAATAATAAATTTATTTGTATTTGAAATATTAAAGATTTGGATTCTGTGGGAATGGAGAAGGTTTCTGTACGGATGTGGATGACAGGAGGAGAGGGGGAGGGGCTGATACAGCTATTAGTGGGGGCACTAACAGGCCTAGAGTTGTCAATAGGTAACACAGATAAATTCATTTAGAGATAGATAGATAATTAAATATAGATGCATAGTAGGGTAAGTCGATTTTGGACATTTTTTTTCTGAGACCAAAGCGGGGATCTGCAAATGATTTTTATGAGTATAATACACCTCTGGATGATTTAAAATTTATCCTAAGCCTCAAAACCGCTGACGACCAGACATTCAATTGTATAGCTATTTGTAAATGGGTGTCAAAAAATTAATGGATCAGAACTATGGCTTCATGGTGCTCCCAGGAAAGGCATTGAGGAGTAATATCAGGAACTTTTGACCGTTTCAAAAAATCTCATTCCTAGCCTGAGAAAATCTCAAAAAACCTCTACAAATTGGACAATTCTCAATAAACCTTAAAAAAGGTTTTTTTTTAGTCATTTCTAATGCTAGGAACGAGATATTTTTAAATGGACAAAAGTTCCTGATTCTAATCCTCAAGGTCTTTCCTGGGAGCACCATGAAGCCATAGTTCTGATTCAATAATTTTTTACTCTCATTTACAAAAAGCTATTGTATGTCTGGTCTCTAATTCCGATATAAACCCGCCCTAATGCATAGGTAAATAAATAAATAGATACAGCAATCAATAGGGTAACTAATTGAGTTATTAATAGGTAACACGGATAAATTCATTGATAGGTAGATTTAGAGATAGATATATAAATAAAGCAGATATAGATACAAATGGATTCATAGATGAAAAGATACAGCCATTATTAATGCACTAATAGACCCAAAATTGTTAATAGGTAACATGGATAAAATCATTAATAGGTATTCATGCAAGATTTAGATTTAGATAGATAAATAAAGCAGATATAGATACAAATGGATACATAGATGAATAGATACAGCCATTATTAATGCGCTAATAGACCTAAAATTGTTAATATATAACATGGATAAATTCATTGACAGGTACCTTAGGTAGATTTATCGATATATAGATGAATAAAGCAGATATAGATACAAATGGATACATAGATGAATAGATACAGCCATTATTAATGCGCTAATAGACCTAAAATTGTTAATAGATAACAAGGATAAATTCATTGACAGGTACCTTAGGTAGATTTATAGATATATAGATGAATAAAGCAGATATAGATACAAATGGATACACAGATGAATAGATACAGCCATTATTAATGCACTAATAGACCTAAAATTGTTAATAGGTAACACGGATAAATTCATTGTCAGGTATCTAAGGTAGATTTAGAAAGAGATAGATAAATAAAGCAGTTTTTGCCTAGAATTGTTAATAGGTAACACAAACAAATTCATTAATAGGTACCTAAGCAAAATTTAGAAACAGATAGATAAAGAAAGTAGAAATAGATACAGATGTATAGGTTAATGAGGTAAGTAAGGAAGAATTAGAGATAGATAGATAAATAAAGCAAATATATCACAGTGGGATCTTTTGCCTAAAAACGGGACATTAAGAGTAGACAAAAGTAAACTTCAATAAATATGCTTGTATTTGAGGAAATGATGTAATTTTTTTTTGCTTTAGCTAGGAAATAACTTAAATTTTGCTCCTGTTGACTTCTCATGTGCATTTGGTAAGTACGTCTGTCGGTATTGGAGGAGCGAAGCTACCCTATTTTTAAAAAATCTATAAAACTTCATAACTTTAGTTAGGATAGGAATATTTTAACAAAATCAACGTCTATGTAAATATTTTTTCAATGCAAACAATGTTTGTGAACAAGAATATAGCGTCAGGTGCACCCAGTTCGAGTCCCGGCATTTTTAGGTAGGTCCAGTATAAGTAAAATAGGACACTTATAAGGCATGTTTTCAAATATTTTTTTTACAGATATAAACAACAATAACATAATTTTCAAAACACTTTTGATTTTGTGTTAATACCTTTATTCTAAGTCAAGCTATCTTCATTTAAAGTTGGTATAAGAATATAAACATAATTACCTATATTATATTCTCTCTCAAACGTATATTTCTCTCTCTCTCTCTGATGCGTATATAATGTTTTTGCAATATTATAATTAATACCAAAATTTGAATTTCTGCTGGACCAAAACCAGTTAGAATTACAAATTTTTTTAGAACACATGAAATTTAGCAAATTTAATTGCTAAAATAAAAGTATTTATAAGTCATCTTTATTTAACGACTCCTTTATCCCTTAATTGTCCATTAAAACCGCGAGAACGGCAAAAATCGTTTAAAATCACGCCAACGGCGGCAAATAACGGCGAAACAGTTCGCCAGAGGCAAATGATGCATAAGTCAAGAAAGATCCGTCTTAAAAAGTTTGAAAATATTGCAGAGATGACTTTGGGCTCTAAAATGACTCCTTCCCCCTCTAACGAAGGAAAATTTGAAATTAACAAGAACGAAATTGTTCAAACCATGCAATGTAAAATGCTCAATTACTCAAAAACGGACAAGAGGCCCCAGGTTGTGAAAACTGTTTTATACACAATACATGTTGTATATTGATATTATTATTGCAAAACCCGGGGCCTTCTGTCCGTTTTTGGGTAAAATGGAGAAAACTGATTTTTTGGGGTTAAAAATATTAATATTTTTGGTGAAATTTTCTCACAAAATGTCAATTTACACCACCAACAATTTTTTCTTTAATTAGACATTGGTACAGGTATCTGAAAAGTACCTCAGTAAATTTTTTTTTTCATAAGATGAACATAAATGTATTTTTTGTTGCTTTGAAAAAATTGTGTAAAAAAATCTGGAAAATCATCAAAACTGAAAAGAAATTTTTCACTACCTTTTTTAAAAATGGCATAAACCCGCCAAAAATTAATATTTTTTAAAAATTTCTTTTCTAGCTGTCTACTTACAGCCATTATTAGGTCCTAGGATAGATAAAAGTCGATTTTAGATTTTTTGGATGTCCCGATTTTTTTCAAAAGATCCCACTGTGTATATTTACATTAAAAAGAAGCATTAATAGACATAGAGCTGTTAATATTTCACTGTAATTAATTTATTTATACCCAAGTAAAATTTAGAGATTGATATATAAATAAAAAAGATATAGATACAGCCATTGATAATACATTAGATGTGTTAATGTGTAAAATTTAGTTTGCATAAAGATTATTTTATGTCAGGTCTGGTAGTGGGTGTACAGAGGATGATGTAGAATATGTTGGTGGAGATCTGTTGCCCCTAGAGGTTAGTTACATCATATTTTATATTAACTGTGTTCTATAAAGCTTAGAATCTTGCAATATAGCACTGATTAATACAGAGTTGGGCCATAGTCAGACTTTGTCAGCCCTTCAGTGAGTATGTCTGTATGCATGTGTTTTATCAGCTCATACCAATAATGAAATTAATTTGGAAAAAAATCACGAAACCTATAAGTATTTTTCAGCTGTCGTTGGGGGGCAACACATCATAAAATTGACGACCTCTCCATTTGCCCCCCATATATTATTTTAGATTTAATTCCCTTGTTGGTTATACCTTATTCCTGGTGTTTTATATTGTTAATATTCCTTCTATTTGTGAGTTTCATTTGCAAAGTCAGATGAAATATCATTAACAGACAACCACCCCAAAATTTAGTGATAGAATGATCCTATTCCTCGCACAAATACCCTAATTAAACTTAGAGACCTAATATAAAATACTTGATACTTTATTCTATTGGGGAAAAAATATTCATTCCTAATAATAATAGTGATTATAAAAAATACATTCCATTCCAGCATTCATTAATATGAAAATAGGATATATAACTATTATGAAACTTATTACTAGGGAGGTGGAGGTGTTGACATTGATGATAGGAGATCTGGTTCTGGAGCCGTCAGATCTTACAACAGCAGCAGAGAGTGCTTCCTCAGATGTGAAGAAACTTTCAGGTATCCATCTGTGTAATTCTTTTGTTCAATTATTATATTAACATAAAAATGATCTATCCTTATTTAAAAGTAACAGAGTGTGTGTCTGTCTGTGTGTACTAAAGGATCTTGCTAACTGCTGAAACAATATGATTCCCCTTTATTTGGGTCAGGGTAGGTTTATAACTATTTTGGGGGAAGGTACCACCACCAGCTCCTAGAAAAAATATCCCCAATAGGGGAATAGACGGTGGTATACCTATACCTAAGTCAAAAAGAAGTTGGATTTTAGAAACAGTTAAAACTGTATGTGATGATAATGACAAAATAACAATTCTAAACATAAGAATTATCACAGCAAAAATTACAAAATAAGATTTTTGCAAATGAGGTGTTTTTTGTTGGCAAAAAAACTACTTTTGTCTGTTGCCTACTTGTTAGGTACCTTACTTCTCTGAATTTTCGAAAATTGTTTATATAGATCCTAAAGTTGTTTAATAATTGGGGTCAGTCAGCCAGTACGTCCGTAACGGATAGCTCTGGTTGTTAATTTAGGAGTATTAGAATCGTCTCATCGATTTCAAATTTTTCAAGATGATATTTTTAAGATTTAGTCATACCAGAAAGTGTAGCAAATCTACAAACATCTCGAGGAAGTCTTATTTTGACATCAATTTTATATAATTTTTTTGCGATGCAACTATATATATTTTGTTCTTGGTAGGTTTAATTCATTGTGCCTAGTTTCTTTTTATTGATCCTTGTTTATTAACTATCATAAAAATTTTCAGATGCAAATATTTCACCTATGACGAGAGAGAAGGCCTCTGCTATTTGATCATCAATTTTATATAATTTTTCAGCGCTGCAACTATATGTATTTTGTTCTTGGTAGGTTTAATTCATTGTGCCTAGTTTTTTTTTTATTGATGTCATCCTTGTTTATTAACTATTATAATAATTTTTAGATGCAAATACTTTACCTATGACGAGAGGGAAGGCCTCTGCTACTTGAAGAGATTTAGGTAAGTAACCATGGGGGATCTGCACTAATTTATGTTTTTAGATTGTAATAGCTGAAATATTAATACCGAAAGAGGAAACGCTATGACAATGTATATTTATAATCCACAATGATTTAGAGTCTGTCTACATAGCAATATCTAAAGAGACATTAATTTATTTACAGATGCGCGCAAAATGAAACTTGTGAGCGACCTAAGGCTAAATAATAAATATGCCGCGAAAAATTATAAAGTTTTTGTTAGTTGGCTTTCAAACTTTGAGGGACTATTATTGATTTTTTATTGATTGGTTTATAAGAGATCTCCACAAACTTTTCCACCAATAATTTTAATCTACAGAATAATTTTGTTTATCATGATTGGGTTATAAAGTAAATATAATAAGAAATATTGTTCAGGGGCTATGCCAGAAAGCGCAGGGATGGATTTGTATCTGGTTCAATAGACAGAGATGGTTGTGATGATCCAGAATGCCGTCCTCCTTATGCCTACTACGATTACCAGGTACAGCCATACAGGGAAATATTGATATAAAATGTTTTCCATAACTGGGAGCGATGATCTAGAATGATGTCCTCCATAAGCCTACTACGATAACCAGGTACAGTAATAGACATCTGTGGTATTCTGGAATGTCGTTCTCCTTATACCTTTGCTACTCTTACCAGGTACAGGAAGAAACAGGTGTGATGGTCCAGAAGGTCGTCCTCCTTATACCTGTACTACTCTATTCTGTTAGAAAAGTGTGATGGTGTGATGTTAGAGGGTATGAAACGTTACGCGTTTTTTTTTTACAATAAGGTTAGTTTAGGTCAGGTTACAGGCTAGGAGGCCAAGAGCCTGTGGCTAGGGTGCCGAGCAACCTCTAATATCACACCATCATACTTTTCTAATAGAAATAGACAGCTGTGGTTATCTGGAATGTCGTCCTCTTATGCCTACTACGATTATCAGGTACAGCCATTACGGGGAGTGATGATGCAGAATGTCGTCCTTCTTATGACTACTATGATTACCAGTTACAGAAATAGACAGATGTGGTAATATGGAATGTCGTCCTCTCATGCCTACTACGATTATCAGGTACAGCCCTAATGGGTAGTGTTGATCTGGAATGTCGTCAATCTTATACCTGTACTACACTTACTAGGTACAGAAATAGAAAGCTGTGGTAATCTGGAATGTCGTCCTCCATATGCATACTTCTCTTACCAACTACAGCCATATGGGGAGTGATGATCCAGAATGTCGTCCTCCTTATACCTGTACTACTTGTACCAGGTACAGACTTAAACGGGTGTGATATTAAGGAATTTCGTCTTTCCCATGCCAACTACTCTTATCAGGTACAGGAATAAATGCCTCGTGCCTTGTGACCCTAATTCCGAAAAAATCTAATTTTCATTTTTAAATAATTTTCAGTGTATGTATTTCTATGAGCCTTCAGTGAAGTATGGAATTTCCTTGGCTGATGTTAGACGAAACTTTAATCACAGCAGAGTAAGAAATTTTTTAATAGCTAAGCTCCTCTTTAATTTGAAATGTCAATGTGTTCAGAAATATTTGAAGAGAAACAGCTCATGTTTTTTGAAAATGATTATCTTGCATACAATTTACATGGTCCTTTGGTCTGGCCATAGTAAAAAATCTAAAAATATAATCAAAAATTTTCCCTTTATTTTTCGCCCCCTCGTTTTTCCATCGATAATTTCTTATAGTTTGCTACTTATCAGTGATGTCATCATTGTTCTTATTATTTCTATGGGCAAATGTATAATAAATTGAATTGTAGCAATTATTATCCAATGAGTGGATAAATTAATTATATGTCAATTATAATGCTATATTGAAAAGAATAATACTCTAAACTCAAATTTTAAAATCTAGTATCTAAGCATACAAAATTTATTATCTTGTATTATCATACTCATGGCTTGATATAAAGTTTTGTATTGTATAATAAAAAGAAATTTTTAATTAAAGAGATGGATCCATAAAAATTTATGTAATGTCCATTTTGTAATATTAATTGATTCCATGAAAGGATATAAATGTTTAGTATTAGGTTTTCAACATATTCTTTACACTTTTGGAATGTGTTTATACTAAAATTACAAAAACAGTTCTAACTAAAAGTGAATTATTTATTACATTTTTAATGCAAAACAAGATATTTTTTCTGAATATAATAAATTAATTTTCTTATTTAGAAAAGATTTCAATAATCTGAAAGAATGAAATTTAAAATCCATTACAAATTCCAGTAAAATTAAAATGAATTATTATTCAGCCAATCCAATGAGAGTGAAGATATTAAAGTAGGGTGTCAGTAAGTAAAAGACAGTGAATACTAAATAGACTAAGGGAATGACAACTCTAATGATCAGATACAACATTGCATGCAACTTCCTGTTTCCTGCAAAAACTGTTCCAATAACCTAGAAAGTTGACACATTAAAGTTATGGAATAGCAAAACAAAGAGTTATTCGCATTATGTTTTGATGTAGTAATATCAACATATTTAATAAAATAATTAATTGCTGAATAAATCAATATCAAGCCATATTAAAAAGTAGTAAATTGCATATTGAATGACCAAACTAATATTGTTGAAATAATTTTGGGTATGCAATGCAGCCACTTTGGTAAAAAATGTGCCTAATTTCTTATTTAAGTAACTACCTGAATCAAAATCATAGAGAAAGGATAGATAAAATTGATAGTAACCCAGAGTTCAAAGCTAGTCAACTTTGCTGAAGGTGGCACTAATCCAGTGATTGAGGTGAAGAATGATGACAAAGCTACAAAAATTGTTGCATTTACAGAGAGAGCAGTCTCATAAAATCTTTCAAGATCCATGTAGGCAGTCAACTGGGACACCATTACCAGAACAAACAGTGGTAGATACCAGTTCAACATGGGGTACTTAGTAGCTATTTGAAATGAAATTTCAATGCTGAACAGTTTTCTGCCCTTTTCTGTGGTTACTGTTTTCTTAATTCCCCCTGCAAGTTCATATTGGCCAAATTCTGTAAAATTATCCCAATAATTTACTTTGCTATTTTCACTAATATTTATAAAGTCGGGTTTCATACCTCCAATTAATAGATTCATTGAACATGTTTGTGGTAAATATGGAAATCCATGGGTTGAAAACTGACAGTGCAAATTGACTGAATATAGACTGGATTGTTTAAGACGATTGACTCTTCCTGAGTACTTTCTATTCCTGATCAGTTCTCTCGGATCATCCGTCAGGGCATCTGACATTCGTTGCATTTCTACATTCTGATAATTTTCAATAACACTAGATTTTGATTTATCATCATTCTCATATGAGATTTCTGGCACCCAAATTGTCTTTAATTCAGTGTCCCTTATTTTGTTGTCAAAGTCCTCTTTTAGAAGATTCATTAGTGTCAAACCGGGATCACTCCAAAATATTTCCATTTCATAAATTACTTTAAAAACATTATCTTTCAAATTTTCAACAAATAAATCTACAATAATAATGTTAATGGTGATATTTATTGTATCATTCTTTGAGTCAACATTGGGAACCAGACTGTTGTAACCATCCTTGGTGATGAAACTGAAACAATTCTTTTCATCTGATGCATCTTGACATTCAGCAACTAGATTACATCTATCCTCCAAAGGAACACATTGATGGCCATTGCTACATGGAAACTCATGAATTAAGCAAGGATGAAACATTAGATCCATGTCTTTGTGTATTTCTTCAAAAGAAACATTCCAAGTGTGTGTTCCAGTTATATTTGTCTTCATCTTAAGAGTTGCAACTGACTCATTCCTTAGCTTAATAACCCAATCATACTTATCATCTTTAATGAGTTCTCCTTGTACACTGATATCTGAGTTGTCATTTGCAATTGCTGTTATGTTATCATCTAGAAAAGTGAATGTAGCATGAGATTGAAGATTTTTAAGTATATCAGGACCATAACCTCTTAGACTGAGACTGTTAGCATTTGATCTTGACATAAACATCAAACTTATGACAAGTACAAGTTTTAAATTCATTGTTTAGCTTGTTAAAGAAACAGGCAAACTAAAACTTCATTTCATGCAATCATTTTATTTAATACATATAATGACATTTGTAAACATTCTCTGTTTGCTTAACTATAGGTATAACCATTTTTTTCCATAAAATATAAATATATGATTTTTACCATTATCAGCAAAGCCGATTGAAAAAGATTTATTTAAAAAATTTATATGAATATCAATACTTTTATGTTAAAAAAAAGGATATTTATAATATGGAAACATAAGAAAATATCTAAAAGAATAGATTATAGATTGAAACAATATGATAGTTACAAAAAGGGTAAATCTTTAAAGATTCATTAATTTAACAAATTATGAAACACTTTTTAATGTAACATAAATATGAGCTGTATATTTCCTGTAATTCACCTGTAACATTACAAATGAACTGATGGACTGAGAGATAGACAAAGTGAGTTAAAAGGTGGCTTACAAGCTTGGCTTGAATAACTAGTATAGACTAGTAAGAGTTACTTTGTGAGCTATACTTCTGAAACGTAATTCATAGTCATTAATTTCCATTTTCCAAGTTGCATTTAATATGTATTACACACAGGGATAAGGGATAGGAAACCTGGCCATTAATTAGGTCCCGGCCTAGATTCTAAAGGGATATTGCAACTATTACAAATTCCTATCAAACTGGCGGACGCTCCCAAGTAGCTATTGCTCTAAACCAATAAGAATCGGCCTTTTTTGTATCAACTAATCACCAATTGGCGAAAATTTTAGACGCAGACAATTCTAGAAAAAATGATGATTTGTCTGCTACTAAAAAATAAATATAAATGGTGTTAGATCACATTAGCTTAATTATTAAATCTGCTTAGAGTTAAACATTAAAAAGGGCCATATAGAAAAAACAAAAAATAATGGGATTATTTTTTGGAAAGAAGGTAGCTACGAATTTTCATTTGGTAGTTTATAAATTAGATGTTGTATTTTGAATTTTAAAAATTTAATACGGAATTGATACAACACCTTAACCCTAATATTTGTACAATACAACACAGTACAAATCTATCATTACATAATAGTATCCAAAGAACTTGATAGAATGTTACCCAAGTGCATATTAATTTATTTATTTTGAATTTTAATTAGCAATGAAATTTTCAAATAAAATTTTTACTCATTAATAAAAATGCAAATAATACAAACTAAAATCTGTCTGAGGGAAACCCAATGATAGCTTTCTGACAGTTCAAATTACCAAAGTAAACGAGAAAAAAAATTTGGGAGAGAAAAAACTTCATTTTAACAAAAGCCATTAATATATAGGTTTATAAAAAGTTATGTTTTTTACTTTAAACTAGCTACCTGAATTTGATTCTATACTTTATCTACACACACACAGCTTTTTCATTAGCGTTTATAACAAACCACTGCGCCATCCCAAAACTGGTTTATTAGGCCTAGGCTTGAAATAGGCCTGAAATAATTTTTTCCTACGTTTCCCATCCCTTATCCCTGATTACACATGAAAAATCATTGTGTCATGTTAAAAAAAAAATTTTATTTGTCTAAATTTAAATCTTTAGTGCAGTTTATACTTAGTTTTTCACTAATTAATTTTAAAGTTTTCTGATACACCTTATTTTCTTTTGTGCCTTTTGATAATAGATTAGGCTTTTTGCCATTGTAATTATATTTTGTTGCAATTTTTGTAGATTAATTGTTAAACTAAGTTGAATAAGTTGGCTTGGTAAAGATTTTTTTAAAAATCTATATTAACCTTGAAATGTTATCTTCTCATATTGAAAATATAAGTTAGAACCCCATGACACTACAGACAAACAGACTGCAAGAAGGGCAGACACAAACAATCTAATTACCTTTGAAACTAGACTTCTGATTTTTCTTGTCTGTTTTCCCTCAAAAAACCCAGATATTATTTTTGCAACATTTCTGCTAAATTCATACAAGATAATTCCACTTTATTGATTAGCATCTATTCTACATGTTATATTCTTAATATTTTAATGTTTTGCTACTCATATTATCCTTGATTATTTTCAATTCATTAAAAAAACGAAGTTTCATTCATAATTATTCTTGTTAAAATAAATATTTCATTGTAAACTTAATATAGCAATTTATAATTTCATGTTATTATTGGACTGGCGCTGTTCTTTGTAAATATTAATGTTAATAATAAGAATTGTTTTTGAAATTACTACATATTCTTTAAAGTTTTAACTTCAAATTAAAAGTGAATAATTTATTTCATTTTTAGTGCAAACATCATATTTTTCCTAAACTAGATAGTAAACTATAAAATAATTTAAAATACAGTAACTAAAAATTTTGTTTTAATTTTGCAATATTGTATGAATTTCTATTCAGTCAAACTATTCAGTCAAACCAATAAGATTGAAGATATCAAAGTAGGGTGTCAAGAAGTAAAAGACATTAAATACAATATAGACCAAGGGAATGCCAACTCTAATAATCAGATACAACATTGTACGCAACTTTTTGTTTCCTGCAAAAACTGCTCCAATAACCTAAAAGATTCATATTGAATGTTCCAATTAAAATATGTTCGAATATTTACAAATTAAAACTAAATAATTAATTTCTTGGTAACTATAAAAACATTTTTAATAGAAAATTTGCATTTGGATTGAATACCTGAATCAAAATCATGGAGAAAGGATAGATAAAAGTGATAATAACCCAAAGTTCAAAGCCAGTCAACCTTGCTGAAGGAGGCACTAATTCAGTGATTGAGGTGAAGAATGATGACACAGCTACAAAAATTGTTGCATTTACAGAGAGAGCAGTCTCATAAAATTTTTCAAGATCCATGTAGGCAGTCAACTGGGACACCATTACCAGAACATACAGTGGCAGATACCAGTTCAACATGGGGTACTTAGAAGCTATTTTAAATGAAAATTCAATACTGAACAGTTTTCTGCCTTTATCTGTGGTGATTTTTTTCTTAAAGTCTCCAACAAGTTCATGTTGGCCAAAGGTTTTAAAATCGGAATTCACTGTGCTGTTTTCATTTATTGTAGTAAATTCAGGTTTCATACCTCCAAATGTTAAGTTCATGTGACATGTTTGTGGTAGATGTGGAAATCCATGGATTGAAAATGGGCAGTGGAACTTTACTGAATACTCATTAGATTTTTTCATTAGATTGTCTTTTCCTGAGTACTTTCTATTCTTGATCAGTTCTCTTGGGTCATCCTTCAGGGCATCTGACATTCGTCTCATTTCTACATTCTGATTATTTTCAATAACACCAGATGTTGACTTGTCTTTGATATTCTGATAAATGACATCTGGCATCCAAATATGTTTCATTTCAGTGACTCTTACTTTGTTGTTAAAGTCCTCTTTTAGAAGATTCATTAGTGTCAGGCCAGGATCACTCCAGCATATATCCATACTATAAATTGCTTGAAATCCATTATCTTTTATATTTTCAACATATAAATCTACAATAAAAATGTTAATTGTAACATTTATGGGGTCATTCTTTGTATCAACATTGGGAACAAGACTGTTGTAACCATCCTTGGTGATGAAACTTGAACAATTCTTTTCATCTGATGCATCTTGACAGGCAGCAACTAGATTACATCTTTCATCCATGGAAACACATTGATGGCCATTTCTACATGGGAACTCATCAATTGAGCAGGGATGAAACATTAGATCCATGTCTTTGTGTATTCCATGAAAAATTACATTCCAAGTGTGTGTTCCAGTTATATTTGTCTTCATCTTAAGAGTTGCAACTGACTCATTCCTGAGCTTGATAAACCAATCATACTTATCATCTTTAATGAGTTCTCCCCGTATACTGATATCTGAGTTGTCATTTGCAATTGCTGTTATGTTATCATCTAGAAAAGTGAATGTAGCATGAGACTGAAGATTTTTAAGTATATCAGGACCATAACCTCTTAGACTGAGACTGTTAGCATTTGATCTTGATAAAAACATCAAACTTATGACAAGCACAAGTTTGATATTCATTGTTTAGCCTTTTAAAGAAATAAAGAGACTAAAATTTTATTTAGAACACTTACAGTGTTTAAGACTTTAGTAAATATTCTCTGTTTGCTTTAGCATTCACCTCAAATGAAAAAGAAACAAGGATGATCATATCTATTATCAGCAAACCAAATTGAATAGATAAAAAAATACTATGCTAAAGGAAACATAAGACATGACTGACAGACCTGTGGATTCTCTGAGTTATATTATGAATGCTGATTGGTGAGGAGAATTTTCACAAAAAAATTTCAATCTTTCATATAGAGATAGAAGTTGAATAATTAATATTTTCCCTATAGCATTATAGCTAATTGACAAAGTGAAAGAAAAAATGAGTTAAGAGTTGCTCACAAGCTTCACAGTAATAACTTGAAGAGACTTGAGACATATAACAAAAGTTAATTTCCAATTCATTTTAAAACTAACAGGATGTTTTGGAATATGCCTGTTTGTACTGATGCATCTTGGTAACTGCTGAACTGATATGGTTCTCCTTTAGATTGTAGCTACTTATGGGTTCTGGGAAGGTTCATTACTATTTTGGGGGAGGGTACCAACACCCTCCTAAGAGAAATAACCCATAAAAAATTACCCACTCTTAATTTTTTTCATTTAACTAATATTAAAAAATGGTGGGTGGTCGACTCAGCCCCCTCGCCCAATTCACTTCAAGTTTCACTAGAGGCCCCTAGCCTTCTTATAATAGAGCCTAAAATGCACTTTCTTTGAAAGCACTGTAATCAATTTTCCAATAATTAAGTTTTGAGTTTTCAGATATTGGTAAACATAATCTGTTTTCTATAATGCCTTTTTGATTTATTAAGTTACAATTTTTATAAAATTAATTGTATAAGATATGACATAGGTAATATATATAAGTTTTTAGTAATATATATAAGATAATATTTAGTCAGGGGAATCTTCACAAACAAATAAACTATTTGTATTTAATAGCTACCAAGTAAATTGTGTTTGTTAAAATCTTTTCAGAAGGACAGGCAGACATTTGGCATTTAGAACATTGATGTTAAAAATAATCACATTGAAATATAATAAAAAGTAAGTACTAGCGGATAAGCCCCTAGCATATAGAAGCTCTGAATCTAAAGAGACAGAAATGGGGCTAGAAAAATAGTATAAAACAATCCTAAGACTTAAATCTGAAATAAAAAAACATTAAACCACCACAGGACCTATGTGAAGCTTACCTTAAAAAGAGAACCCAATTGGTTTAGTAGTTATTGAGATCTTAAGCTTCAGACAAAAAATTCTTACTACTTTATATAATAGGATTGATTTTTGGGTTCTTTGAAGAAAGGTAAAGAAATTTTACTCTATGTGTAAATAAGTCTCAGCAACCATAGTTTTATCCCTAGGGGTAACTAACCCTGTGGGCAATCTTAACCATTACTTTGCCTAATGTGAATTAAGGAATCAAAGTATTGTCTCTGGTCCTTTTTATTTGGATAAAGTACCATAGCACTATTTATAGTATTCGTCCTAAGTGTTTGAATTTATAATTTTTATTATTTTTTGCCTAGGCAAGGGGCTGTCCTTAACAAATTGTGATGATTTCCCTTTCAAGCACTAAGAACTACCCCCTCACCTTATTTTCAATGTAAATTAAAAGTAGGGAAAGTTTTTTTTCTCCTATTCCTAACACCTACGGCGCCCAATTTTAAACTAACCTAATCTGACCTAAAGTAATAAAGAAACAAACTAAAAATACACCACCCCCCCTCTTACTGATTTTTAATTTATTTAGGAGGTATGTAAAGAGACTGGTGGATTTTTGCCCTATGATTTCCAGGAGTCGGCCTACGGTGCTTATGGCAATGACTGGCATTGGGTTGGTTATCCAGGTATGCTGTTTAGTAGGATCTCTGTAACGGCTTGGTTATTATAATGATGTAACGTTTAACTGAAACAGTTAATTATAATCTATTTAGAAATTTTTGTAAAAACCTTATCTTTGATGTTTCTAGTAGCAAAGCTACTCTATAATTTGTTTTGTTTGAACGTCCGTCTGTCCGTAATGCTGTGATGGAAATGCAATTATCTCGAATGCTATCTAAGATAAATTGCTAATTCTCCTTACCAAAGAGCATTCAGTATACAACTTACTTTGTCAGTCGATCGGTCATGCTACAAAGCATATTTTTATAGTAATATGTAAAGGTTTAGTTTTGATCTTTTTTTATTTTATTATATCCTTTTAACAAGAGAAATAGTACCCAATAAAACCTAACCTAACCTGAAGTAATAAACAAACAAATGAACAACTACCACTTTCCTAATAATTGTAGGGAAGTTCTTTATAGTTCCTATAAAAAAATGACGCCATACAATACAAATGACCAATAAACGGACTAAATTACCAATGGCAGGCCAGTATTCATTTTAATTAACCAATGGTCGGCCAGTATGACGTCCTTTTTTATATGTACTATAAACAGCTTAATTGCAGGACAAGGAAACCAATGCTGGGCTGGAATTCCTTCTCAATGGTCAAGAGGTAACATACAGGGTTTTTTTTTTTAATAGGACAAAAGTATTGCTTAATATAACATACTTGCCATTGACAGAAATTAATAATCTATATCTTAATTTCTTCATTGGGTTGGGGCAATTTGTATAAGAAAAAAATACTTGGCGATTTTCAACATTATGCCTTAAGTACCTATTTTTGGAAGATTTTTGGATCATGACCAATTTAAAGGGTGTGCTAAAATGATTGCATTTTTAAAGATCAAATTGCGCGGCTTGTGTTAATAGTAGAAAAATGTTACGCCTACCGTTAGAATTGTCATAAACTCTAAATTTTTGAAATATATGTATTATATTCATGCTATTTGTAGTATAGAAGCTACGTTGGAAAATGTGAGAAAGGTTGAAAAGTTTTAAGTAAGTTGAGACATTTATCACGTAGCTCCAAAACTGTACGTAGCACAAGAATATTTCTTCTAACGATATGCATAACATTTTTCTACTATTGACACAAGCCGCGCAATTTGAATTTTAAAAATATACGCATTTTAGCACACCCTTTAAATTGGTCATGATCCAAAAATCTTCCAAAAATAGGTACTTTAGAAAAACCGGTTTTTAAGGCATAATTTGTTGAAAATCACCAAGTATTTTTTTCTTATTCAAATTGCCCCAACCCAATGAAGAAATTAAGATATAGATTATTAATTTCTGTCAATGGCAAGTATGTTATATTAAGCAATACTTTTGTCCTACACCAGGTATATAAAGAAAACGAAGTAGCGGGGTTCGTTGAATTTTCACAGTAGCTTTTCTCCTATTCCTAGACCCTACTGTGGGCTCTAACCAATTAAAAGCTACTGTGAAAATATGACAGTTTCCTAGATCCTATATTTGAGTATTATTTCCTTGCGATAAGCTAGGTTTCATTGTAGAACCGGCAAGTTTTTCAATATGTTTGCCCTATCCCCTTCTTACCAAATTAAAAGACAAGCTTTTCAATGTTCAAATATAGTATTTTTAAAAATTATCTTCTTTCCGGTAAGCTTCTAGAAATTTTTCAATCCCTATAAAAAAAAGTTACCGGATGTCTATCTTTACTGAAGGATCTCGATAACCACTGAACCAATATGGTTCTCCTTTTCAGTTTAGCTTCGCATAGGCCATGGGAAGGTTTATAATTATTATGGGAGATGGTTTTTTTTCTTTTTAAAACTAAAATTTTAAAAATCCCCACCTCAAGGACCCTATGAGGCCTCTAGGAGCATAGTCGCTAGTATTCATAAATTCAATTTTGATTTCTTCATGATTGATTTAAATTTGTTAATTGTTTAGGTGTGAGATCGTTTCCTTGTGATACCAATCTAAACTTTGCCTGCGAGAGAGAAGGTAAATTATTGCATAAAAACCGCGGGGTTGGTGTAAATAATGGCGTGCTTGGTTGCTATTGGGGTCGTGTCGGGTTAAGCCTAGACCACATTGTGTCATACGAAAGACATTAAAAATGTTTAATTGTTGTTGATATATCTAGCGCATGAGACTAATAGTGGTAATGTCTTGGCTCTTTAAGGGTTTGTTGATTGTTAATAAATCTATTTGTCTTTAGTTAGTGTTAATAGTGTCGTAGTGGATAATGCTTTGGGATATCTAGATGATGTCTTGAAGTCGAATTTAGGGGAACCCCTCCCAAAAATCTACACGAAAAAAACATAATTCTAATTACAATTTGTAAAGTTTGACTTTATCAACGCATTTGACACTATTTATTGTTGTGATATTTTAATAATAAAACTAATATCTATCTAAAATACAAAGTAGAATGATGTCTGTCCGTCCCTTAAGATCTCGGTAACCACTGAACCGATCGGATTCTACTCTTTAGGGAATATACCTACTGGCCCTGTGGTGGTTTTAGGCTATTTTCTTGGCGTGTGTTTTCCTTTAAGATTTCCTTGGTCCTTTTACGAATTTCGCCAAAATTTTTTTTGATCACCTCTTTGGGCAAAGCCACTAGAGGCTAGGGGCGAAGCCGCTAGTATAAAATATCCCAACAATAATAGTGTCAAATGCGTTGATAAAGTCAAACTATACAAATTGTAATTAGAATTATGTTTTTTTTCGTGTAGATAAAAATATATATGGGATCTTAAAGGATAAGACAATAGACGTTAAATGGATGTATATCCCCAATGATGGTTAATAAAGTTACCCTTCCTATGGATTTAGATTATTAGTCGAAAAGTTTGGACGCTCCATCTATAAAAATTATATAAAAGTACCCAAAACTTTTGAGCCTACAAATAATTTAAATTGGTTTAAAAACTTTGAGTACCAGTGTATTATATTATAGTGTATATATTAAGGATTGTACCCAGTGCCTGTGCCCCCCCGCCCCCAAATCTACAGAGATGTTGTGCCCCAAACTGTTGTACAAGATGTGAGGCCTAGCATTCTAAGAACAATACCAACAGTAAGATTTTATATTTATGTGCGGCTAGAAGCCTCTAGGGGCCTTTGAGGTGGGGACGTCGACTTTAGTTAAAAAAGAGGTGGTATAAAAAAATTAGGGACGTGGGTAGGGAAATTTTATTTCGAGATTTCTCTTGGGATGGTGGTGGTAACCTCCCACAAACTTTCCAAGCGCCTATAAGAAGCTACAATGTAAAGGAGAACCATATCGGTCCAGCGGTTAGTTAGATCGCTAAAGATAGACATACATCTAAGGAATCGTAAAGATTTGATTCATTTTATAACTTTAACAAGGTAAAAACATCCATAAAAGTAAAGCTTAGCAAAAATCTTGAATGCAGGATGCTTATTTCAGACATATTAACAATTTAAGACTTGATTATACAGATGTTTTGCATTTAACATGGTAAATATCGTCCTTGGATTATTATTAGAAAATGGACGTACCCCTACCGAATTTCTGGCATTGATTATAGATTTGCATCGCTTTGAGAATAGTTCCTAACTGATAGAGCAATCTTTATTCCAAGTTTAAATCGATATAACAATGTTAAATTTCTCAAATTAACGGTAAGACCTTAATCTTTTTAATTTTAATGTCAACACAACATAATCTAATTTTATTTTAGTCGCAGCGGAGACTGTATCGTGTTCGCGTCCCCATCCGGAGATATTACATCCGTAGAAGATTAGTTTAGTCCAACACTGTTATTGTATCGCGCTTACCATTATATGATTGTGTACAAAAATGTATAAATAATCTTTGCTTTCAAGTTGTAGTTTTGGTATATAAATTTTGTATTGTAGTATACATAAGTTTATAATAAAAATATGAAAACAATTGCATTTATCACTAAAAGACGATTTTAAAGTCTTGATATTTTCAAAACTACGTGGTAGAAAATTGAAATTCTTTCAAATATATGCCATATAAATATAGTTTAACCCATTAACTAGCAAAAAATATGCGGTTCACTAAATTAAGTTCAAATGCACTTCGTGAAACTACCCCTTTTAAATTGAAAAACAAATTTTTTCAGAAAGTATTTTTATTTGATTTTTAAACATTTTTATGATATTATTTACAATAATGAATGTATGATTAATATATTGATTACATAAATTGGGAAAAATCAAATTAATTTTAAATAGTAACATCAAAAAATGTCAAAGCATTAAAAAATCCTTTTATAACACATTATAACTCTACATTTCAAAAACTTTGGAAAAATCAACCTTGTTTTACTTCAATTTTAATATAGGCGTAAATAGACAAAAAAGCACAATACTAATTTTTATATCTTATCTTACTTTTTATCACAAAAATAATTAATTTTACATATTCTTAATTTTTAAATTTTTTTTATAGATTTTTTAGTTTTCAATTATCAGCTAAAAAATTATTACAAAACTAAATATAGAAGTAATTTTCTAATTGGAGGCGAAAATGAGGGAAAAAAACAAATATTTGCCCATTCAATAACAAAAGACCAATATTTTTTGTGCGTTTTATGGTATTTCTAAAAATTAATAATACATTTAATATAACTTATTGCATGAATATTTTAAACCTTAAATGATAATATTATTAAGGGGGGGGGGGGGGGGTAATGCAACCATCTCGTAATCAATGTATAAATGGGACTTATAATTCGAATTTTGATCTGAAATTTTGCATGAGTAAACCTTGGTAGGTCTATTTTTCCTAAATCGAACAAAAAGTTGAAAAAGTCGCGGCTAACGGCTCAGCCGTTTTTTGGCTATTTTTAGGGCAAATCTGTCATCAATTACGTAGGAATCAACTTTTTGAAACATATTTTTGCTTGAAATCATATGAAATGATACAAAAAAAAACATTTTTTTTTTAGATTTCTAGTACCAGCAACTACCGGCTAGAACCGTTTGAAAACGTTTTGGAAATGGTAAAGGGTATTATGTGGAGATAGGTTTCGTGATTGATATGTCTTAAAAATAAGCCGCCAGCCGTTAGACAATACTTTTCCAACTTTTTGTTCGATTTATGGAAAATAGACCTACTAAGGATTACTCATGCAAAATTTCAGATCGAAATTCGATTTCTAAGTGCCATTTATACATTGATTACGAGATGGTTGCATTACCCCCCCGCCCCCCCCCCCCCCTTTATATTAAATTAATTATTTTAATTAAATTTCAGACGGTTCGAAACCCTTTAACTCTTCAAGAGAAAGTAAAATGGACGATAAAATGATGATAATACCCAATTATTATAAACAAAATAACACCTTCTGTCAGCGTTTCGGAGCCGGAGCAGCAACATTTTTGGTGGAGCCGGAGCCGTATTTTTTCGTTAAAAGCGGCTCCGGCTCCAGATTAGCTAAAAATGATTTTTTAAAAAGTAATATTATAATTTGGCAACGGTCTATTTCCATATAATAAAACTATTGTTACTTAACAAATAGACACACATCCTTCTACTTTTATATAGCTTTAATCAAATAAAAGCAAAATATTTTATATTATTTATTTTATTTTATCAAATTCAATATTGAACAAAAATTGATATCTTAATTTTAAGGTAGGAGCCGGAGCCGCATCAAAATTAAACGGCTCCGAAACGCTGCCTTCTGTAGATTACGAATTTACTTTGACAGAGCTAATAAAGATTAAATAACAGTCCCCAAAAAGTGAATCTACGAATAGGAGATCGTGTTTATAAAACTTAGGGGTACAAGCATCATTTATAGCCCCATTTCCCTTCCCTTCCTGTAACAACTTAATTGCTAAAACTGAAGGGTTCCTTTAAAAATATTCATACTTATGTGTTTTACATCTTCATTAATCCTTTGCATACGTTGTTTGTTTCTTTTATTTGGGCGATTTTTTTCAAAAGCTTCAAAGATTTTTTTTCATTTCAAAAAAGGCGTTTTAAGAGTAAGCAGGAATCAATAGGGATAAGAAATGGACGATACATATAAGTCAAAAATCTTAGTAAGTACTACCTGATCATAATTGGGGTGTACTACATAAATTTATCGTTCTTGTCTTATCACTTAGGATCCCTGACAAAAAAGAAAATTGCATCTTGAAATATGGACCCAAATAAAACAGTAGCATAGAGGCGTAGGAAAGTGTCATGTGTGACGTCATAAAAATACGTCTGAATCTATCTCTTTTTTTAGGGGCTTCTTATCCCATTTCTTCTCTCATCCCTCCTTTATAGACGTATTTTTATGACGTCACACGTGACACTTTCCAACGCTTCTTAACTGGGTTTAATCAACATCAAGGACCTGAGTAGTGGGCGGAGGAGAATCCTCGTTACCAGAAACATGTTCTTCCTGAAATATAAATTGTAGAGTAGATTTGCTCCAGAAGAAAAACAAGAACAACAACATTAATAAAAGCGAAGCTCACTGGACTTTTCCCTCTCAGTGCCTCGAGAACAGAAACCTTACTTTCTTATTTTTAAAAAATAAAGTAAGAAGTAATGATTGTAGGGGTTACAAGGCTTTCTAAAGTGTAGCCAACTGTTACAGGAATCACAATGCAAAGCGGAAAATTCTGGCAAGAATTACACAAAACATAATATAATTCGGAGAGTCTTTTGAAGAAAAGCCTTCGAATTATTTATTATGTACTTGAAAACTAAAAAGTACATTTCTATTATTATTAATTACATGTGTCAAGAAAAAAACATGAATAATGTAGTTTTTAGTCAAATATTTATTTAAGGTTAAGGTTATTTAATAAATATACCAAGTTTAGATGATCAATTCACTTAATTAGTCCCAATAGTATCGTCCACATTATTAGTTATAAATTGTATTGTACATTTTGGAATGGATTTATCATTACTCTTGAATCCTACACCAAATTTTCATGTTCTCAAATAAAGTGAAACTTGTGGCTGGCTATAATAACAATCCCTACCATCTATGTTGTGTACTTTCTACAACCATTCATTTGAGTCATAAGGGGCGTTTCGTCGCATTTTCACAGTAGTTTTTGACAGGGGCTAGAACTAGAAGAAAATCTACTGTGAAAATGCGACGAAGGGGCGTTGTCACGAAAGGGACTGTACCCGATTAAATCGTATATAAATGTGACTAATATTCACAAATTTACAAAATGTTTGTCTGCTAAAAATCGTTTTCCATGACGGACGGATTGTTGTGTCTGATTGACCATCTAAGGTGATTCATATATCTATTGTTAATGCGCAATAAAAAGGTTAAATATGCTGGTTGGAATGTTTATTTTCATAAGGAATTCTGAGGACTTTACTAAAATCTAAATTTGGACTACCGGACTCCTCCCCCCCCCCCTTCCTAAATATATAAGAAGGATGCATTTGGTGCATTATTTGCCAAATGTACCACTTTTCTGCACTACCTCTCCGATTTTGTTAATACTCTATATTTTGGTCCGTTGGGTCATTCAAGGATGCTGGATGGCCAAAAAAAAGTTTCAGAGTCCCTGGATGTCTAGATATCTAGCTATCTATGAAGGTAGGTAACAAAAATGTAAAAAACGCCCATTTTTTCACAATTTTAAAAATTAATTTTTTCATCAATCTTACATCCAATCTATACATTTTATACACCAAAATGATCGTTTATTCATGTAAAAAGCGCACATAATGCTATTTTGGCCAAAACTCTAATTTTACAGGGTGTCCAACAAAAAGTGTATTTTGGATATCTAGCGTGATACCCAAAATACCTGTCCGGAAAAAAATCATTTTTTTAGCTTAAATCCTGTGTTTTATCTGTGTGCATATGTGGTATATAACGGTTCGGACCACCCGGGACTATAAGTTTGTCAAATTTCACTTTGGGACACCCTGTAAATGTGATTTTTGCGTCTGTAGAGCTAAAACTTGGTCCAAATTGGCTATTTTTTTCAAATTACTCTAATATGTGTCTTAGTATGTTTGGCCATAGTGTTTTCTGACCAGATCAATATTTTAATATTTTTTGGACACCCTGTATTTTCAAAAAAAGAGAAAATTTTTTTTTGTTTTTTTTTAAATTTTTTTTCTATTTTTAAGTTACTTAAAACTGTCATATAGATACAGATTTTGACTAATAACAATAATATTTGCCTATTTTACAATTTTTTACACTTTTGGGACACCCTGTGCATGTTTTTGAAAAATGATGGTTTTTGCCCATTTTTTGGGAGAAGGAGTCGTTTTAGGGTCATAGACTATTTCTTCATTTTTGTAGAACTTTTCAAGACACATCATTTGTTATTTATACAAAAACCGCAAAAACCGAACCGTTTTGCCGTTATTCAACGCCAAAGGCGGAATTTTTTTACGTTTTTGCCGTTCCGGAGGTTGTAATGGGCATTTGTGGTAAGAAGACGTTGATTTATCAAGATAACTGTGAAATACTTTTATTTAGGCATTTTAATTTACTATATTTCATGTGGAGTAAATTTTTTTGTGTATCCAACCGATTTTTGTCAAAAGGAATTTCAAATGCACATGATTTATGTTTCTTTTATCACTTATGTTATAGCAATTATTTATCATTTTCTTGTTTTAACAATTGAAATCCATCTCGACGAAAAACGGTTAGCTGCACAAAAAATTTTACTTAATATGAAATTTAGTAAATTAAATTACCTAAATAAAAGTATTTAAGAGAGATCTTGATAAATCAACGTTTTCTTACCCCAAATGCCCATTACAACCTCCGGAACGGCAAAAACGTAAAAAATTCCGCCTTTGGCATATTATTGGTACTAGGCATTTAAGTCCAAAGAGGAAGCAAGGGGACGTGGGTAGTATAGACGTACTAACGGCCCTATCCTAAAATAATGATAAGCTTCGCTTATTCCCTAATGCAAAAAATTGTAACAAAACGCATTAGGAAAACTCATTTCAAAATCATTGTTAGAGTTCTATTCTTTACCTAACTGTTTCAGAAATCATCATGAACGTTTGAAAATGTTATATTTTCTCTTGAAGCTAACCGTTACGGACGTACGGACCAAAATAAATTAAATAAAATTTATTTATTGCATCGTGTTATGAACAGCTTTCCGCGGATATCAAAAAGGATAATCATAACATTCAAACCAGGTTTGTTAGACCCGAGGAGCCGAATGCACGGGCCAATAAATTGGTACTAATTTTACTATTCGTTAGAAAAGCGTATATAAACGATACGTTACATGATTTTTAAATGTGGCTGAGAACCTGTTCTAAACCAGCGGATATTTATCGGTTTCAGATCAATACTGGAAAAGCTTGAATTAATTACCTGAGTTATCGGAATAACCGCAGGTGAATCTGGCGGCGAGGTTGAGCCACCAGCAGCTGCGGATCCACCGCTTGCAGACCCCACGCTGCCGGTATCATCGTCCTTGTCAGGTTGGGGTGAGCAGACCGTATCTAGTTGGTGTTGCTTTAACATTGTACATTCTCCACCTTCACCTAGGATAGATAAATAGATAGATTGATAGATATATGAATGGATAGATAGATAAATGTTGAGGTGAACAGACAGTATCTAGTTGGTGTTGCTTTAACATTCTACATTCTCCACCTTCACCTAAGATAGATAGATAGTTAGATATATATATAGATAGATAGATAAAGGTTGGGGTGAGCAGACAGTATCTAGTTGGTGTTGCTTTAACATTGTACATTCTCCACCTTCACCTAGGATAGATAAATAGATAGATTGATAGATATATGGATGGATAGATAGATAAATGTTGAGGTGAACAGACAGTATCTAGTTGGTGTTGCTTTAACATTCTACATTCTCCACCTTCACCTAAGATAGATAGATAGTTAGATATATATATAGATAGATAGATAAAGGTTGAGGGGAGTAAACCGTATCTAGTTGGTGTACCGAAGAATCTCGCTAACCGCTGAACCGATATGGAACTCATTAACAGAGTAACCAATCATAGGTCAAATGAAATTTTATAGATAATTTGTGGAAAGGTACCATCCCAAGAGATATCACCCGTGAAGGCATGGAAATAAAAATTCTTACCTTGAATATGGTAAGCATAGAAATTAGGGTTGGGCCGGATATCCGGTTTGGCCAAATATCCGGCCATTTTCGATATCCGGCCGGTTACCGGATATTGAAACTATCCGGATACCGGATATCAGGCTGATTTATACTGCCGGATATCCGGTTGATTTTTATTGCCGGATATCCGGTTAGCCGGCTGGATATCCGATAATTTGCCGGATATCGAGCGATGGCCAGGTATCCGGCCGGATACCGGATATTGAAACTATCCGGAAACCGGATATCCGGTACCCGGCCAAAAAAGGATCCGTCCCAACCCTAATAGAAATATCCATCTGCAATAGCAAACAACAGATATATAGATATATATTATAAAGTTTCAAGTTGTACCTGGAATATTGTAAACATAGAAATATCCATCAGCACTAGCTAACAACAATCTAAAATACACAAAATTGACATTTCTATAAAGCCATTTGGGCAGGGATCTCAAAGGAAATGGCAACAATAGATGATAATTTGATGCACAGTACATCCTCAAATTCATATAATCAGTGTTTCATAATATATTTTTAATCCCTCCTAGCCTCCCTTTCCTTAGCTAGGGATCCCATGCATAATATAAATACATCTCTGCTTGTATGTTTAGATAAGTTGGTTGCATCCACAAATTTAGAAATACTAGGTACCTAACTAATATATATTATACATATATACCTATACTCAGATTTTCATAATAAACTAGCCCTACGGGGGTCCTATTTTCTTTACCTTGTCTGTTTGGATAGGTTGGTTATAGCGACAATGTTGGGGGTCCCGGGGGAAGGAACTGTGAGCGTGGCATAGGCCCGGAACTGGTTCAATGTGTCGGTCACCTTAAAAAATATGATAATTTAATTCAAAATTATCATTATATAAAAATGGCAGGATGTTTGTCTGTCAGTCTGTACCCAAAGATCTCACAAACCGCTAGACCGATATATAGATTCTTTATTAAAAAGCTTCGTGGATTTTTCTTTAAATCTGTCTATCTATCTATCTATCAATATTTTTTGCATAAGCCTGTGTAGGTAGATATCTAGCACTGACAGACACAACTTTGGACATCCAGCACTCGAATATATTTGTCTGTCTGTCTGTCTATCTATCTATGTAAAAACCTGTGTAGGTAGATAACTTGTCCTGACAGAGACAGCTTTGGACATAGGGTAACCAATCCAGCAATAGAATATATTTGTCTGTCTATCTATCTATGCATAAACCTGTGTAGGCAAATAGCTGGCACTGACGGACACAGCTTTGGACAGGTATCCCATCCAGCTATCATCGCTAGCACCGCCAGAAGCTCCACCAGCCCCCATCAAGGACTAAAAAAATAAAACCTTTAGTTTCTAATCCTGAAACCTTTTAATTAACCACAAAACACCGTCAGCCTTTTTTTAATTGAAAAAAAAAATATTTTTAAAACTATTTCTTCGGGGCCATTATAGTTATCACTTATTTCTTCGGTTTTAAATAAAAAATTACATTTTTCAATTTTGACAAAATTACAACAATGAATTATTACCGGTTGTTGTCTTGCTTGTTCCATTTGTTGGGCCTGGTTCTCCTCTACCCTAAAAACAAATAGGCTTGCTCATTTTTACTTTCAATAGGTTATTAAATGAAAAGAATTTGTAAGGTTGCGAGTTTGTTTTATTGCTTGTCTTCATGCGTGTAATTTAAGATCCCTAAAGTTTAGGCTATTCAAGGGGGGGGGGGGAGTAGTTAACAACAACCCCTCCCCCACCCTAGGCTTTGTTAAAATAGAGAACTCAAGTTAGTATCTTAACGGACCAGCGAAAAAGATCCTTACTACTTTAATAATAAGATAATCATTTAAGTATATAAAAAGAGAATATAATATTTTACTTACTTAAAAATATGAACAGTTTCTGTATTGGAGGACAGGGCCAGGTATTGACTGTCTTGAGAGAAGGAGAGACTATATACATGTGCACACCTCTTTACTCCACGTCTAGAATTGAATAATTTTAATCACAAATTGTCCAATTAATAAATGCAACAAATTGATGGACTGGACATCCCCAATTATGCTAAAACAAAATTACCCATTCTGTAGATTAAAGTTATTGGTAAAGAAGTTTGAAACATTGATAGGTTGTACCATCCAATCAATATTTAAAAATAAGTCCTCAAAGTTATCTAAAAGGTTTGCACTCAATGAGTTAAGAGCAGAGTACACACAAGCAGTGTCCAAACTTCTCAACCAATAAATTTAATCTACAGGAGTAATTTTGAATATTACTTACTATTGGGTGGGATAAACATCATCCATGGTCTAATATTCCAGGTATTATTTCACTGGCCTGAATTCTATAAGCCTGGATCCATCAGTAACATTGAATATCCCAGTTATTATTTCACTGACCTGAATTCTATAAGCCTGGATCCATCAGTAACATTGAATATTCCAGGTATTATTTCACTGACCTGAATTCTATAAGCCTGGATCCATCAGTAACATTGAATATCCCAGGTATTAATTCACTTACCTGAATTCTATAAGCCTGGATCCATCAGTAACATTGAATATCCCAGGTATTAATTCACTGACCTGAATTCTATAAGCCTGGACCCATCAGTAACATTGAATATCCCATTTATTAATTAACTGACCTGAATTCTATAAGCCTGGATCCATCAGTAACATTGAATATTCCAGGTATTATTACACTGACCTGAATTCTATAAGCCTGGATCCATCAGTAACATTGAATATTCCAGGTATTATTACACTTACCTGAATTCTATAAGCCTGGATCCATCAGTAACATTGAATATCCGAATAACTGTCCCTCTCTCTGATGCTGTCGCAATTCTAGTAATTTTACCGACATTTTATTACTATGGTTTACAACTAGCTGTTACGCCCCTAGAGACCTTTAAACCAAGCCCTGTGAAAGGTTATCCTACGCCTTTAATCCCAATGTATGAAGTTGTAAGGTTTTTTGTTTACAACTTAAGATTTCGATAACTTCTAGAATACATATTTCCTTCCCTTCCCCTTTAAAAAACAGAGCCACCCGCTAAGTGCTATGAGAGCAGCCACTAGTTCTTTACAAGGACTTTATAAGGATTAGGAAACATGAGAATACAAGAATAAAATGGTGGTATCTGAGCGTCCCTGGATCCGGATGGGTTGAAGCAAAGGGCGGCGAGTGGGGAGTCGTGAGCTGGGATCATTAATTTGGCCTGAAAAGTAATATTAGGAGTAAAAGTATTTCTAAATGTACATAATAAAATTCCCTTATTAATGTAATGCAAAAATATGAAAAAACCGGCTGTTTAGACTTGATTTAAGAGTTGCTTCGCTCATAACATTGTTAAAACTCATGTTCCGCTGGGATATTTTAGCGTATTTTCTGAAAAAGTAGGTGTTTTACACCTTTAAAACAGGAGTAGAACTCTAAAATTTGACATTTTAATACTATAACTAATCGTATTAGGAATAAACGCTATTAAAACGGCATCAAATGCCAGAATAACAAAACCATTTTTAAGTTTAAGAAATCATGGTGCAATGATTAAAAACAATGCAGACAATTTATAACATGCATAAATTAACAATAGGAGCTATCCATCCCTACGTCTATAAGTATAGATTATAGCTGCTGTACTAATCAAGAATCTTACTTGTAGATTGAATGCATCAAAAAGCTGAACTTCACCAGAAGTTGTGGATCCGGGGTAGGCAAGGTAACAGCTGTAGGAGAGATAAACACTTGCAAATATTCAGGGAGGGAGGGGACACTGGACTGTAAATTAAACTGGTTGGTACCCAAAGTCAATAAACATGATTTCCTATTCAGTGGATCAAATACTTTTCCTCTATTTATTTCAATCTAAAGAAGAGGAGATTTCGTTTACCACAATTTTGGGTGTACATCAATATTATCATCCATTATCTCATTCATTAAGATCCAAACCCCCCCTAGCAAAATTATGGGGGATGGATACACCCTACTTGAAAGAGTCTACATCCGGCCCCCCTAATAAAGCCAAGGGGGTGTAAGGTAAAAAAGGCATACCCCCTAACACCAAAAATACAACCTCTTGTAATACAATATGTGGGATGTCTGAATTTTCAGGTGCGCTTCTCGCACCTCCCTTGCAAAACCCTCTGCACGCCATTACTTCTAGTGAATAGTGATATTTGAATATAAGACATTAAAGTGTTTGTCCCTGTCTGAATTGATACTAAGTGCACAGAGTCCGCGGGGGTTGGGTGGGGTTTCCCTAAATGAAAAAAATTATCAATACTGTAAATAGTAGCGATTAGTACTAAACATATAAATAGGCAAAGTTTATACGTCCGTTTGTATGTAAATCACAGCTTGTACTGAACCTAACAACTTAACCCGACTAGAGAGCATGCAAGCATGTACCCTAAAAGTTTTACCAGGGGCTGCTATTCAGCCAATTAATAGCCGAAAATTAAATATTTTGTTGGCGTTGAGTTTTTATGTAGCTGAAGGGAAGTGGGTAAAAAAAGGGGGGGGGAAATTAGGGAAGAGGGTTGAGGGAAAATTTTCACTTAGAATTGTTTGATTCAATCCCATTCCCTATTCCCTGAGTTTTACATAAGGGTTTTTTTTTAATGCAACCGTCTCGTAATCAATGATTTTAAATGGTTCTTAGAATTCGAATTTTGATCTGAAAGAGGACTATCCACGAACCAGAGCACATGATTCTAAGTACCTTCCAGCATTGACCTTAAGTATTTTCTTTCAGAATATAATAGGTCACCATATATTATTAATATATTGACGAGAAAATTTATGTTTCACCATGTTTTTTTAGGTATTTTAATTGATTTGAAAACTTTTATGAAGCTAATTCTTTTAATAAAATGGATATTTGATGTTACATATGCGAATACTCGTGTTATATAGATTGTAAATTAATTGATATTAGCATTAAATTAAACATACATATGTGATATAGTAAATGTGCTTTGGACTTTTTTTTATTTTTATCATTTGACAATATGGACAATTAAAGACACCCCAAACTCAACAAAACGTTTGATATAATTTTAACAAAAAATGGTGGACATTTTTTTACTTTTCTTCAACTTGAAGTGGTGAAACATAAATTTTCTCGTCAATATATTAATAATATATGGTGACCTATTATATTCTGAAAGAAAATACTCAGGATCAATGCTGGAAGGTACTTAGAATCACGTGCTCTTGTTCGTGGATAGTCCTCTTTTGCATGGATAATCCTTGGTATGGTAGGTCTAGTTTCCCTAAATCGAACAAAAAATTGGAAAAGTAACGGCTAACGGCTGGCGGCTCAGCCATTTTGCCATTTTTTGGGTATCTTAAGAGCAAATAAATCACGAAACCTATCTCCACAGAATACTTTTTGTCGCTCAAAAACCATATCAAACGGTTCCAGCTGGTAGCTGTTGGTACTAGAAATTTAAAAAATGGTTATTGCTATCATTTAACATTAATTAAACCAAAAATATGTTTTAATAAGTTGATTCCTACGTAATTAATGATGAATTTGCCCTGAAAATAGGGAAAAACGGCTAAACGGCTGAGATGCCAGCCGTTACTTTTTCAATTTTTTGTTCGATTTAGGGATAATAGATGATTACGAGATGGTTGCATTAACCCCCCCCCCCTTAAAAAAAGTTGTACCTGATAGTGTGTAGAACCTTCATATCTCTGATATTATGAATATACCTGATAGTGTGTAGAACCTCCATATCTCTGATATTATGAATATACCTGATAGTGTGTAGAACCTTCATATCTCTGATATTGTGAATGTACAAGGATTCTTCCAGACACACAACAAGACGAGCTCTGAAAAAACAGGAATAAACAGGGATAAGACGAAAATCAAATAAAATAATCCATAATATTATAGTTTGAAATAGTTTGTGTAGGTAGTTAAGTACACAAAGATTTTGAACCAGCAAATATGAGAGATCATGTTAATAAAACTTCGAGTACCAGCATAATTAAAAATTCCAATGTCACAGAAAAAACATGTAAACTTTTCAATTTTTGACCTGAAGACTAGGCTTCATAAGGGGTGCGTGGTTGAAAATCGACTAAAACCAAATCAAGACACATGAAAAGCTTTTCTATAATGCAAAAACCAATCTTACCAGCCACTCCAAAGAAAGAATAGATATTTCGATATTTTTCTATATAGGGTAAAGAAGGATGTTTAAATGGACATACTAAAGTTTTATTAGGAATTTAAGATTTTCTGCGCTTTATACCTGTTTAATTTGACTGCTAGAATAGTAATGCTGTAGCTAGCCTGTATTGACATAATTCTATTTCCTACCTGTTTAATTTTACCGCTAGAATAGTATTACTGTAGCTGTATTGACATAATTCTGTTTCCTACCTGTTTAATTTGACCGCTAGAATAGTATTACTGTAGCTGTATTGACATATTTCTGTTCCCTTCTTGAAGTGACAAACCCGCAATCTCCTAGGACTTGATTGAGACACCAGGGCTGAAAAAAAATTAAAATAACCACCTACCTATTATAGTGAGTTTAGTTACTTTTTAACTTGTAATTAAAAGTTTCAGAATTCATACTGCATTGTTTATATTTTAAATCAATAGGCCCATTCTAACATGCTTAAATTAAAACTCAGAGCAAACAATACGGACGGGCGGACAATCGGCTCAGGCGAACAAAACATAAATTATTACTTTTAGTTATATGACTTTTAAGAACCGGTTTTAATCCAGTGGAAATTAATCGGATTCGAAGACTTATTAGAAAAATACTACCTACTAGATGTTGTTATTGTTAATAAGTAAAAACAAGGATGAGAGATTACCTATGAGGGAGGAGGAGAAAAGTCGTTCCACAATAGTGACATCTCTGCAGGGGGATTCATATATCAGGTCCAGTTTGTCAACAGAGTTCAGCGAGAATAATTTATACCCAGTCCTTAACATATGTTAATTTTTAGGTGAACATCCCTAATTATGATATACAAAAGTAATTCTTATGTACCTAAATAAAAATTATTGGTGGCCAAATTTAGAAACTGTTTTTTATCAATAAATTAAGATTTGATTTATGGTATTCAAAGTTTTAAGACAGCAAAAGAAAAAAAAATAATAAAACTTTTAGAACCAGCATAATTTCAGGGCGACCACTCCAAAACCAAAAAAATATAGTATTTTTATAGTATATTTTTTTTATTCATATAGTATATATAGTATATTTTTTTTTACTCATATAGTATGATATAGTATCGTACTTTGAATTATTTAGTAATACATAGTATATACATCATCAATAATAACTCAAAGCAAAGTTGTTATCAAAGCAATTTGGCTATACTCAAAAAACGCCTATCTCAGAAAACGCCTATCTCAAAAAACGCCCATCTCATAAAATGCCTATCTCAAAAAACGCCCATCTCAGAAAACGCCTCTCAAAAAACGCCTTTTTTATAAAATGCCTACTACATTTTTAAAAATTATCTTGTAGTGAAACATGTAAGTCTAAGAAGGTATTGTGAATATTGTACAATATGTACATTATAAATCTTCCTATTGAAATATCTATCCCTGAAATATAATGTCACTCTTGTACATTCCTTAGGCATTTTTTATTTTTTTTAAGCATTTTGAGCAATAACATACTGCTTTTTGAAAATTGATCACAATTGAATAACAAAAACTTTTACAAAGTGAATTCATGTTTTAAGTTTTTTTATTTCATATATCTACTGCAAACAACCCAGTTTACTATGAGCTCTATTAAAACATACTTCTTATTTATTTTCTTTATTATTTGACCTAATATCTTGAATTAACAGAATATTAGGTTGAAATGTTGTAAATATGACTAAACCTAGTAAATTTGTTAAGAGATATTAATAAAGATGTTGAGGAATTTGGGTTGGGTGAAGTTCAAATTAGGTTTGTGAAATTTGGGTAGGATGTAAGGAAGGTATAAATAGTTTGGAAAACACAAAATTTTGTTCTAGTTTATATTATGCTTAAAAGAAATTTTAGATTCATGTTATATAATTATTAACACACACAAATAATATACAAAATATTTATTGAGTATGATATGCTTTAAAATTATCAGAATTATATAGCTGTTCCTAAAAAAAAAACTAGTTTAGAATAAGGGGGGGGGGGGGAAGTTCTGACACATTTGCGTAAACCTGGTGTATAGGCTTTATCTTTGGACTGAGAGGATAGGTTATTAGGGATAAAATCATTCTTATATGATAAATTTCCCCCAGATTTAAGCTTTTTTGGATAGGCCTCCAGGTTCCGGAGCTCCAGGCCTCCAGGTGGTCTCTGTACAGGTAAAAATTAAAAATAAGATTTTTTTTTTGAAGAGTTAGAGGTTAACTTATAAAACAAAATATGCTTCTTTTTGATTGTTATTCACATATTTGAAGAAAAAACATACATATTTTGTCTCATAAGCTGACATCTAACTCTTAAAAAAAATTTTTTTTTTTCATTTTTACCTGTAGAGAGACCACCTGGAGGCCTGGAGCTCCGGAACCTGGAGGCCTTTCCAAAAAATCTTAAATCTGGGGGAAATTCATCATATAAGAATGATTTTATCCCTAATAACCTATCCTCTCAGTCTAAAGATGAAGCCTATACACCAGGTTTACGCAAATGTGTCAGAACTCCCCCCCCCCCCTTATTATAAACTAAAGCAATTTAATATTTTTAATGTCTTATCCCTAAATTCCTTCTTGTTTTTATCAGATTCAAAAATGATTTACTTTTCAATAAGGTTCAATAATTAAACCCTTTATGAGTTCTCCCTTTAATAATTTTCTCCCATCCCCCATTTTCCATTTATTCAAACTATCCCTATTTCTTAATATAGAAGCTACTCTTTAGTTTACCATTCTATCCATCTTTGTACATAGTGTATTGACTGGTTGGATTGGTATTTTATTATTCTATTGAATACTAGTTATAAATTAGACTATTTGTAAAAAATGTAGTGGGCATTTTATGAAAAAGGCGTTTTTTGAGATAGGCGTTTTCTGAGATGGGCGTTTTTTGAGATAGGCGTTTTCTGAGATGGGCGTTTTTTGAGATAGGCGTTTTCTGAGATAGGCGTTTTTTTGAGATGACCCAGCAATTTAACATATAAGGGGGTGGGGGGAAGAGTTTTGCCACTTTCGCTTACTCTGTGATTATTAGGCTAGGTATTTATGTGAGACTATAGGTTATATGGGATAAAAGTTTACTTTTGGGTAGTATTTCACGTATATTTAATCATTTTTGGATAGGTCTCCAGGTTCAGGTGCTGCAGGCTAGCTGGAAGGTGGTTTCTAGACAAGTAAAAAAAAATTCAAATTTCTGTTTGAAGAGTTAGAGATCAACTTACTAAACAGAATATGCATCTTTTTGGATGTTATTAACATATCTGAAGAAAAAATTTAAATAGGCCTCCAAGTTCTGGTCTTGAAGGCCTCCAGACCCACTCTGGACAGGTTATAAAAAAATTTTTTATTTGAAGAGTAAGAGGTCAACTTATAAAGCAGAATATGCATCTTTTTGGATGTTATTAACATTAATGATGAAAAATTAAAATCGACATACAAGTTCTGGTCCTGCAGGCCTCCAGGTCCACTCTGGACAGGTAAAATTCAAATCTCTTTTTCAAGAGTTAGAGGTCAACTCTTTAAACAAATTATGCATCTTTTTGGGTAATTTTTTTACATATTTGAAGAAAAAATGACATTTAGCCTACAGGTTCATGTGCTGCAGACCCTCAGGTGGACTCTGTACAGGTAAAAATCAAACTTCTTATTTGAGCAGTTAATAGTTTATTTGTTAAAAAAAATGAGCATATATTTGGATGTTATTTATATATTTGAAGGAAAAAAATTGGCCTCCAACAGAGGCGTCCAAGCTTATTTTTTTTTTTTTGGGGGGGGGGGGTAATTTAATAATGTAAATAAGTACCTAACTAATAATAAAGTACTAAAAACAATTTCAATCCTATAATGAAAACAAAATACCTAATCAACCCACAAGTGTTGCTAACTGATGAACCAATATGATTCTCCTTTAAAGTGTAGCTTCAAATATGTCCTGGTAAGGTTTATTTAACTAGTTTTGAAGAGGGTATTTGATATTTTGATAATTATTAAAATGTTTGATTGATCTGTTTTATGGAAGGTAGACAATCAATTTTGATTTAAACATTTTTTTCTTAATAATTGAGAAAATGTTACTTCTCTGAAAAGACATTGATAGGACACACCCAGTGCATTGTTTAATTAAAGGGCCATTGCAAACTATAACACGTGTTTGTGCCATGATTAAGAACTGTTTTTATCTGGTGGAACTATTTAGTCTTGATTTTTGGCAGTGGTAAAAATTTTTGAAAATGGAAGTAAAAAAGCGCGCGAAGCGCGCCAGAACTTTTTAGGGATTATTCATTCTGGGTAATTTTTATATGTGGGGGAATAAAATGGAAAAAATTTTGGGGGTGCCAGCACCCCCAAATTCGTTTGGGGGGTGGGGGGTAATCACCACTTTATTCCCCCACCTTGGACGTTCTTGCCCTCCAGGTAGACTCTGGACAGGTATAAAATCAAAATTTTTTATTTAAGAAGTTAAATGTAAGTTTATTAAACAACATAGGCTTAGTTTTAGATGCTATTTATGTATTTAAAGAAAAATGACAATTGAGCTCCAGGTTAAGGTGCTGCAGGCCTCCAGGTGGACTCTGGTAAGGTAAAAATCAAAATTTCTTATAAACATCTTTTTAGATGTTATTTACAATTTTACATATCTGAAGAAAAAATACAATTGCTCTCCAGGTTCAGGTGCTGCAGGCCTCCATGTGGACTCTGTCCAGAGAAGACTTGGAGACCTACAGGACCTAAACTTGATGGCCGATTTTAATTTGTCCTTCAGATATTTTAATATCATCTAAATAGATGCATATTCTGAACTCTAACTATTCAAATAAGAAATTTTAATCTTTTACCTGTAGAGCTTTATGTATTTTTGTCATATCACAATTAACTTTTGATAGGTTATTGAAGGTTAGGTTAGGTAAGATAAAGGTTAATGATTGCCCCGCAGGGGCTAGAAATAGGAGAAAACCTACAGTGAAAATATAAGACAAAACGCACCTTATGAGGCGTTGTCACAAAACTGACAATATTCGTTTTTTGTTATATAAATTTAATATCATATAGTATATATAGTAAATTTTGGTCAAAAAAAGGTAATATTATATAGTATATATAGTAAATTTTTGTCATATAGTATGATATAGTATCCACATTCATCCTATATAGTATAAATAGTATATATAGTATGCAGTGGTCGCCCTGTAATTTACAGTCCATTGTTTCCTCCTTAATAATAATAGAACCTGGAGGTCTTAAAAGTCAATCAATAAAATCTATTCCATTCACCACTCCCTTCCCTCTAGAAAAAATCTCTGAAACGGAAGAAACTAATTATAATATTTTACCTGGTGCCAATAGCAAGGCTTGTGCAGTCTTGATTGAAATTTATAAAGTTCACTTGTAACTCTGGGTCGCGAAAAGTCGCCATCTTGTTTTCCTCTCCTTAGGATTTCCCGCCACAAAAAAAAAACTAGTTGCGCGCCAAAATTATCACAGCAACAACAAATGTTAACAGTTGAAACTTCTTCAGATCACTTTTCTCATATTTTAAGCTCTTTGGGGTATGTAGTTGATTTCTATATAATCAAGTGTAGAACATAGCAAAATAATATCTGAAATACAATAATCATTGAGCCAGGGCGCACCTAGAACATTCAATTTCAACTTTTCAGGGAGACATAAAAAAACAAAAATTAATTAAACAAAGTAAAAGATCAGTTATAAAGATCTTTCAAATATTGATGAAAAAATTTATTAATGAATTAGAGAAATAAAAAGATTGTGATTTTATTAAAACTGGATATCTGACATAATAAAGGATTAACAGCCATAATATGTAAAAGGTAAAAAATAATATGAACCTCTTACAAGAAGAAGAAAAAGCAATGTTTCCTTAGAGGTGCTTTAAAACAAAGACAATCATAAGAAAATTATAAAAAAGTAAAAATTAATGTTGACTTTAAATAACATTGTAGTTAAGTTTTGAATTAAACAAAATTGCATAGTAAAAATTACTAATTTTATTATGAAGACTTGGGACCAAAAAAACCCCTAATTTTCTGTTTTGATCTTATCATATCAGCGAGGGGGACTACTACTACTTACTAGTACAGTCAAATAAAAGTAATGTATGACGCCTGGCTTTGAAACTTCAATTAAAAACTTGTTTTAACAGCAAAGTATACAAAAAATGCTTAACAACTTAAAATAGTTGGTGAAAAAAATGTAGGCTAAATTTAAGTATATTTTACTGATAAATAAGCAAGAAAATGTAGTTGTAACCACACGACCGAAATGTCTGACAGTTTTCAGGTAAAAATGTAGGTTGGACTTTAATAGGTAGGTAGGGAACAGAAATCATTATCAAACAACATTCTTAGAATCAGTTCAAAATTGCATCAGAAAAGAAATAAAATAACAAAGTTGGTACTAAGGAAGGTATAAAACGTAAAAATAATAACAAAAATGAAAAAATCCAGCATTTTTTATTTACAAGAAAAAAATCCGCAAACACATAGGAAGAAATGTTCGAATGGATTGTAAGAATTTTTTCTGAATGCCGCGTAACTTTCTGAAAACTGTCAGACCTCCCGAGGCTTTACTTTTTATTTGCCTTTGCTGGTTTGGCTTCCAGTGGACTTCCGATTCCTTTGCCGCGCAGCTTCAGGCCTGAATACAAATATATCATTGTTTAAGTAAGTACCTACCTAGCCTTAGATAGCTTATAAAGGACGATATTCGCTAAGAGTCAAACGCTCTTGAAGCAACCAAGCCTTTGATTACACATGTAATGGTAATGTATTGAACCTGTTTTGGGCCAAGGCATTACCATTAATCAAACTATTTATGGCTTGCACCTCACGTACCAGCAATAGACATCATATTTAATTTAACGTCTTTAGTAATAAAGCTGTGCTGGGCCGAGATTAAAACCTTAGCACCTTTTCCGACAACGAGCGGATACGCTACGTATTATGCCACAGTTGCGGGTCATTAAAGTAGGTAACATGATGCCTGTAATAAAGGCAAAGTCACCAGTAAGAAAAATGTAAGAATGTTCCAAAATACGTACCCAAAACTCTTTCCATCTTGGCAAGAATTTGCTGATTTGGAATGGCTTTGCCGTTCTCGTACTCGATAACAACCTAGGAATAAATATAGATGAACAATCCTTTTATTGGACCAATAGAAAGACAGGGTAGGAATAATCCAACCTTATAATTGGTTAGAAACATAACACATTGGTACAAACGTGCAGATATTTTTTTCATTTTATTTAGTCAGCTAAGTAATTTTCAATTTGACAATTTATCTGGATAGGTATTCTAGAATGGTCTCTGAGCACTGTTTCTACTCTTCTAGAAAAAATTCTAGAATCACCATAAAGATTTATTTCAGTTGATATCTTTTATCTCTTAAGACAGAGATCTTAAGGGCGAATACATTGGACGATAATTTTATATACTCCCCAATGATGTTTATTTGATAAACAAAAATACCCCTTCTGTAGAACAAAAGTTTTTGTGGCAAAGTTTGAAGACTATTAGTTTGCAACAAATCAATCAAAAAGTAACCACCCAAAGTTTTAGAGCCAAATGGGGTTTTAAAAATGTATTTATACCTGGGGCTTTTCGTTAATTTTTGTAGCCAGATCTTTTTGAGTCAACTCCTTCTGTTGGCGGCCCTTCTGGATAGCCTAGACATACAACAACAATTATATACACAAATGGCGATACAATTCTTATTTCGGAGCCGTTTGATTTTGGTGCGGCTCCGGCTCCAGCTCTGGCTCCGACCTAAAATCAAGAAAATTTCAAGTCTATTTAGACTTTTGAAGGTTTTAAAAGTTCAATTTTTGATAAAAATAGACTTGAAAAACTTAAAAGGGGCATTTGCACATGAAAAAACAGAGTTACCAAATTATAATTTATAAAAAAAATCTCTTTATTTATCTAGTCTGGAGCCGGATCCGTTTTTTAACGAAAATACGTCTCCAGCTCCGGCAAAATATGGCGGCTCCACGGCTCCGAAACACTGCTTACCACCATATTTCTACATTTTTGCCTATTAAACAGTTGCAAGGAAATGTGTGTGTGTGTAGCCATTGTTCTTAATGTTTAGTCATGGAGAAGGACATCCTTGTCCTCACTCTTAAGTAGTACAGGCAACGAATAAGGGAATATGTTTATAAACTTTGGATACTAGTATAATTTACAGCACAATCCAATATCCCCTCCATCCCATCAGAAAAAATTCAATGTTATTTAAACAATGGCCACCCACGATACAGCCACCCCCCCCCCCCCTCTAGGTTTGTTAAAGTCCTGTGGCCGACAGCCAGGAGATTAAGAGTTACCTTGCCAACATTCATGTCGACGGTCTTGTGGCGAAGCTCCTCTGTCTCTTGGTCCAGCTTCATGGTGTTTAAGCTCGTTTGCTAAAATATACAAAATTTAGAATTAAACACTAACAGGGTTGTGCATTAGCTAAAAACTAATCTTTCCCCAAATGTAGTGTATGAATTGTTAAAAACCGGAGGAAGATGTAGCTAAAAAAAACAAACATTTGAGATAAAGTCAGATGGGCAAAGATATATTAGTTTTATTTAAAAGTAAAACTCAGTACCTACCTAAGGTTTTTTAGGTTTTTTTTTACACCAACCCTGTTCTATATCCATAATTTCCTGGATGATAACTATTACCTTCTGAGTGTTACCACCAGCTCCATACTTGGTCTCAGTTTTGATCTCTCCTCCCATGCGTCTGGCAGCATTCACTTGCTGGTTCTACACACACCAACAATAGATATTATACAGGGATCTTAAGGGATAAGACATTGTATAGTTAATTGGTTAATATACCAAAAATAACTCATAAAAGACTCTATACACGAACGAGAGCAAGTGATTTTAAGCACCTTCCATATAAGGTAAATATTAGGGTTGGCAATCCGGATCCGGAATCCGCCCAATTTTAGGGCCAATTTTGGAATCCGAATCCGGAATCCGTTTTTTAATAGCGGATTCCGGATTCTTAATTGGTAGACTAAAATTAGCGTTTTTTCTTTCAACTCCCTCTTTTAGAAGGCAAAGATCACCCCCCCCCACACACACCACCATCCCCCCCCCCACCCCCCATCTCTTTCCACATTAACAGTGAAATTGAGAGATCTCATTGTCCAGCCAACGATCAGGTGATGAGCTTTTGAATCCAAGAGCTCAGATTAGACAGCCAACGATCACGTGATGAGCTTGTTTTCCACTCACCGTCAGCTAAGCCCTCTAATTGGCTGTACAGTGGTCACATGACATCAAAATATATTTATTTTCATTTCACAGCTTTTCATGCTTCATTTTTTTTTTAAAAGGCCCTTTAAAATACTGCTAGAATTCGGAATCCGAATCCGCCACTTTTTTTGACGGATTCTTCTAAGAATCCGGAATCTGAATCCGACACAAAAATTCGACGGATTGCCATCACTAGAAAATATGCAAGGTTTATGCTTCTTATAGTTAAATCGACTTGCGATTAGCAGCATTCACTTGCTAGTTCTAGACACACACAACAACAGACTTTTTTCAGTCAATATCAGGGCAGAGGTGTATATTCTGCACAACATTCATCCCTCCCACATATTTTTCTGTTTTTTTTCCAATGAGGGGGAAATAAAGTTTTTAGTAGTGATGGGAATCCGGATCCGGAATCCGAATCCGGAATCCGCCCAATTTTCGGCCAATTTTGGAATCCGAATCCGGAATCCGTTTTTTATAGCGGATTCCGGATTCTAAATTGGTAGGCTAAAATTACCGTCTTTTTTCTTACAACTCCCTCTGTTTGAAGGCAAAGATCAAAAAAAAATTTTCTACATAACAAATTTTAATAATTACTAATGTGATGTAATGTTTTAGTTATGCTGGAAGTCAACACTTTAAACAAATCAAGGCTTCAACCAAGTAACATAGTGATAAATTAACGAAAAAAGCTATCCCTCTGTGACGGACGGCCTTTTAAAATACTGCTAGAATCCGGAATCCGAATCCGGAATCCGCCAAAAATAAGAATCCGGAATCCGCAAGAATCCGTCACTTTTTTTGACGGATTCCTTCAGAATCCGGAATCCGAATCCGGCCCAAAAATTCGACGGATTCCCATCCCTAGTTTTTAGTAATTTTTTTTTATTCTTGCCCCCCAAACATATTTTTAATTCTTTCACCCTCCCCCCCTTAGCAGGGAATCCCGTGCAGAGTAATACAACCCTGCATCAGGGATCTTATTCTTAAGGGATAAGACAACAAATGATGAATACACCAATTCAAAAGGGAAGTGAGGTGGATAAGACACTGTTTATGTAACCAAACCTAAAACTCAACAAAAAAAAAGTTACAGCACTTAAATTTGGCATGGGAGTTAATTTAATTAGGTACAATATGTAACTGTTAAGAAATGCAAGCGGAAAGCGCTGGTTCTAGACCAAAATTAAAACAAGAAGGAACTGATGCACAAAAAGTTAACTTTCAGTAGTGAAATTTCACCAAAACCGCTTTTTCTTACAAAATTGAGTACAATTTTGAGTCATTTGAGACAAACATAGTAACTCCCAAAATGCTCATATTTTTGCACTAAGAAAATTAAGTTTGTCTTGAATGGTTCAAAATTATGTAATTGGGCGAGAAAAACCGCCATTTCCCCATAAAATGAATAAATATCTATTCCTTGTTAGCGCCGCCCATAGGGCCACGACGGTTGCCGATAACGGTAACGGAATCCCAGTCGTTACTCATTTTTGCAGTTTTTTTTTATCTGAAATTAAACAGTTGGGTGGTTTTAATAAATAAATAAATAGTTTAGAGACGGGTAACCATTGATTTTGAAAAAATATAAAATATATTTTAAGGTAGGTATAAAAATTACATTATTAAACATTTTAGAATAAATATTTTTTTGGCATCTTTTTGAAGAAAGTTGACCGCGGATACTTAAAAAGAAATGTTTCTCAAAATACTTGTCCCTTTCTCTTTTAGAATTGATAAACTCTTTTTTTAAATTAAGCTTTATCAATACATATTTAAAAATAATTTTCAGATCATATAAAACTATACATATTATAAAAAAAGATATTTACTAAAAAGGTAAAAATGCAAATTCATTTTTGTCAAAACTACTTTAGATTCTGTAAAAATAATAACATTAAAAAGGGGGGGGGGGCGAAAGTGACACTTTTTGAAACCAAAACTAAAAGTCAACAAAGGAACTCAACTAAAAAAAGAGTTACAGGTCTGAGATTTTGCATGGCAGTTGCTTTATAGGGGTACAATATGGAACTGTGAAGAAACGGCGGCGCAACCACCGAAAACCGCCGTTTCCCGCCGAATTTTTTTTTGCCTTTTCTCGGCGGTTTTCGGCGGTTGCGCCGCCGTTTCTTCACAGTTCCATATTGTACCCCTATAAAGCAACTGTCATGCAAAATCTCAGACCTGTAACTCTTTTTTTAGTTGAGTTCCTTTGACTTTTAGTTTTGGTTTCAAAAAGTGTCACTTTCGCCCCCCCCCCTTTAAATACATATAATTTCCTTTACTATAAAATACATACATAGGTATAAAAAGGGTAAAACATTAATTTTATTGCTCGTTTCAATATGGAGCAGATTTGCAAAATACAAATTTTCATTAAAAATACTGAAAAACAAGGATAACAAAGTCCATTCTTAGCGCAGTTTGTAAGAAAAAAACGATGACAGTAACCTAATAATCCGAGAATGTACGCAAGAAAAAATATCCACATAAAAAATACTTTTAAAAGTTTCGATTAATATTTGTCTTAAAACTATCTTCATTTCGTACATTTTGAAGAATGAACATCTTAGAAATAAATGTAGAACTCGAGAAATATCATTATTTTTATGTACTGTGCAAAATCGGACTCTAAATTTAACTGCCATCCTATAAATAATTTTATGTCAAAAGAAGTTTCAAAGAAGGAGGGTTAAAATGTATATAGGATACAATGTCTATATTAAAATTGAAGACACAAATCGGCTAAAAAGAAGTTAAGCCTTTCATGTTTGTTTATTAGGAGAATCTACACAAATAGACGGCTTAAAAGCAGCCAAGGAACAGATAGGCTGTCATTGATTATAAATGCTTAAATATGTCCAATATTCAAGGAAGTATAGACCCTAGTTATAAAGTAGTAGCGCTACTAATATTAAATAAATAAATAAAACAAAATAAATTAACAAAATATACATCATATAAAAATAAATAAACTTTCCTCTAATACTTTTTTTTACATCATAGAGGGTTGATTAATTAAAACTAGTAAATAAATAAACAAATAAATATTAGATAGGTAAATGATCATAAAAATTCAACAAAAATAATGAGATTAAAATTTAAAAAATAGCTTTTATTCAAAAATTCTTTGAACTTGAAAAACAAAAAAACTTAAACTTAACCAAATTCTTAACAGCAAATAAAAGTAATAAATAAAAAAAAAATGTTTAGGTACATTTTGACTTGTTAGAATTAAGATATAATAATACATATAGATATTTTACATGTAATTTCAGGACAGGGATAGAACCATTGAAGTTAAGTCAATCTTTTCCCTAATTTTTATGATAAACAAGGAGGAAGGGGAGTTTAAGGCTTACAGAAATCTTATTAGTGTCCTAACTTTTCCCCAAAAATTTAATCTACAGAAGTGGTAGTTTTGTTTACCATATTCAAGATTGCATATCAATTTATCATCCATTGTCCTATCCCTCCAGATACCTGAAAATTACTCAAAACTTGTGTTAACAGTAGTAGCATTACCACCGAAACCATTATTATGATGGTGATGTGTCAGATATGTAATTCCGTGATCATCCTCCAGAACTTGAACCGTTGCACCGCCACCACCGCCGCCAGCTGACCTTGCCGCGTCCTCCAGCAACAGCTGTTGGGCCGCCGTTGTTGTGATAATAGTTGTCTTATACTCATGGATAACATCATCATTTCCCACGTTTATAAATTGCTGCAGTTGTTTGGCATCTATCTGGTGGTGATGTTGATGTTGTGGCAGTAGATCAACAGTTTTGTACTCAATAACCTCTTCATGGTGATGTTGTTGTTGTTGTTGTTGTGTTGGCAGTGACTTGGATGCAATCATAGGTACAGATAACATTGGACTATTAATACTGTTACTATTGTCAGCCTCCACCTCAACAGAGGATTTAGAGGCTAGGATAGGTACTGATAGCATAGGGCTGCTAGTGCCCCCTCCCTCCCCCACGTGGCTTGTATGGATCTCTATGCTTCCTTGGATAGTCTAAATAAGAGATTTATTATCCTAGATGGCCATTCAGACACAAAAATCATAACAGCTTAAAGAACGAAATTTCCCATAGCAAAGCTTTTTTCTTTAAAAAAATCAACAATTTATGAAAATGCAGGTAGAAATAGGATATTACACTATTACCCAAAGTTTTAAAAATTAATATAATATTCCATGGACCTTTGGGTACCTTTATTACCTATATTTGATTGGTTGGTACTAAACCAGCTGTGTCAAAAATTTTCAACCAATAATTTTAATCTACTAAGGGATTATTTTGTTTTCATCATTTGGGATGTTTATCAATTTTTCGTCCATTGTCTTTATCCTTAGGATCCCTTGCCCTTTCGTACCGAAATGTGTACTCTTTCTAACCAATAAATTGGTCAAATTGTTCCTACCTGTATATGATTATTATAATGTGAGGATAGGGATTGTTGTGATCCGGCCAGAAGTTGTGCAGCAAATGTTTGTAGAGGCAGACTAGAGCTTAACAGGTCAAATGGTTCACTCTTCAGTTCAACCTTAATTAAAACAAGGATGACAACATTCATAAAAGGGAAGGTCTGAAATCACTAGAACAAATGAATATGAACGATTAAAGAGTGTCACAACTTAAATTCTGACATGTTTAAATTAACGAAAAAAGCTAACCATTATAGACGGTTTGACGGACGAACCGACCCTAATTATAGAAAAGCCCTGCTTAATATCACTTAGTACGTAGTCAAATTTTCAAACCCCATTTAAAAGTCTTTGTATTTACCTCCATATTATGTGATAATATCTTTTTAGTAGCGAAGCTACTCTATAATTCACTTTGTCTGTCCGTCAGTCAGTCAGTAACGCTATGGGGGAAACGTGATTTTCTCGGCTCCTACTAGAGATAGACAGCTGAAATTTTTAGTGAAGATTACCATGACATGTGCGCATCTAATCTATACATTGTTTTGTCCATCTGTCTAATAATTGGGGTGCTAGATCGATTCCTAGATTTTTACTTTTTTGCAATTTTCTCAATTCCTGTTCAAGATGAATGGCTGGAATTTTCAGGGATTAAATAAATTTAAATTCTACATATTTCCATCAAGTTTTATTAAAATGCATTTAATGGTTGGGGTGCTAGATCGATTCCTAGATTTGTAAGTTTTCATGATTTTTTCGATCCCTATACAATATAGACAGCTGAAAATTTCAGGGATTGAATAAGTTTAAACTCTACATATTTCCAACAAGTTTTATTGCTGTACCCTTAATAGTTGGGGTGCTAGATCCATTCCTAGTTTTTAAAGTTTTTGTGAAAAAGGAATTGAAAAAGGTTTCGTGATTTTTATTATTGAAGTTTTTTATAACATACTCTATAGATCATTTTCCCCAGATGTCTATTCATAATTTTTAAGCTTCGCTACTTATGGATGTTGTAATCCTTGTTTTAAATGTATTTTATTCTTTAATTCATGGTTTCTTGGTGCATACTGCTTAATTTTGTTCTTGATTTTAATAATTAAAATAATACAAAGTAGAACGATGTCTGTCTGTCTGTTTGTTTGTAGCGAAGGATCTCACTAACCGCTAAACCGATCGGGTTTTCCTTTACAGGGTAGCTTCTCATAGGTCCCGGTAAGGATTATAAATATTTTCTTGGGGGTGGGACACCCCTAACCCCCCCAAAAAATAAAAATTACCCCCCAAAAAATTAAAAAAAAACAAAACCAAAGGCTATGGGCGAAGCCGCTAGTAATTAAAATAACAATAAAAATACCTTTTCTTCATGAATCCATTCTCTATTAATTGTACAGGAATCATCATTACTTTGTGCTTCCTCATGTTGTTGTTGTTGTTGTCTCATCCCTAGTCCCTGATGGTGAATACCATTACTATCAGTCACAACAACTATCTCTGTTGGCGGCCCCACAACATTGGCAGCTGTTGTTGTTGTTGTAGCTGTGTCGGCGGCTGTGGTTGAGCAGTTGTTCTGTACAATGTGACGCTGCAGAGCTGTACGGTACAGGGTCTCGAACCCGCAGGCCCCGCATCTGTGAGCTTTCTTGGCCTAGAAAGTTTAGTCAATTTCAAATCAGGGATCTATAAGGATAAATAAGGACAATGAATTTGCAATCCCAATTACAAAATTTCCCCTTATGTAGATCAAAATTATTGTTCCAAAAGTTCGCACGATCTTTTTTATGCCACTTCCTCTATGAGCATACCCCTGTGCTCCAAAACTATAGATTTATTCCCCTAGATCCAATCAGAATGCCTTGGCCCAAAACAGGCGTAACTCATTACAATAGATCTAGGTATAATATAGATGTATATAAAGATTACTACCTCCCACTCTTTTTTAGAGATTTTTTCGTCTGCTAGCAAATTATTTTCTGCTACTTGGCTGCATTATTATTCCCATTACATTGGTTGGTTTTCAAAGACTAAATTGAGAGTCGGCATAATTTCATTGCGATAGGGAAATAAAGTTATACAGCATGACCCTCGAAAAAGTATTTTTAAGCATCTGCAGCCCATATTTCTCAATGAATTATCAAAAAATGTATATGTCCTTGTTCTCTGTAGATTTCCACATAAGTAGATATAAAAATATTTTTTTTACATCAATTAACAGCTGAGATTTTTAGAGCCAAAGTTTTGAAAAAGTGGCTGAGGAAAAAGTAACTTTTCAAGAAAAATGTTTTTTTAAAGTGAAATGACGTGTTTTCCTCATAATTTCAATACTTTTTATAAAACTTATATAAAGATGTTTCCAAGAAATTTATTTCATGCTAAAAGCACTTTTTTCACTTGTTTAAAAGGCATTTTTAGATTAGTGTAAATTGCAAAAACACCCTTACAGAAAGAAATCCTATAAAAAATAGTAGCAAATTGAAAGTTTACATAAACAGAAATCAAACACTTTTTATTTTATCAAAATAAGTTAAAAAACAAAAAAGTTACAGCTACAAACTTTTATTAAACATTTAACAATTTAAATAATTTTTATGTGTCTTAGATTAATTTGATGAGTGGGCGTGAATTTATTGGTAAAGGTGGCGCTAATTCTTCCGGTAATGAGCATAAATTGGGGAGGGGTTTATTTAAGGTCATATTAATAAGTGGGAGATATTATAAGATTTGAGGGAAAATGGTTATAAGAAAAATGTATTCAGTAAAATTTGAAAAGTAGTTTTTTATATGTAAAAGTAACGTTTTTTAATGCAATAAAAAATGTATCAATTTTAAACTTGCTTTTCTTTCTTATTTGTTTTTGAACTGGTTGATAAAAAGTAATATACTAATAAAAAACTAAGAAATATTTAGCAATATCCAATTTCTCAAGCACTTTTTCCAAACTTTGGCTTTAAAAATCTCGGCTGTTAATTGATGTAAAAAAAATATTTTGATATCCTTTGATGTAGAAAATTATAGAGAACAAGTACATATGAATCTTTTAATATTTTATTGAGAAATATAGGCTGCAGATGCTTAAAAATACTTTTTCGAGGGTCATGCTGTATTTATATTTAACTCTGTCACCCTCTAGTGTTTTACTGTAATCTCATCACCATAGACTTCGAGACAAATGAAGTGCAATCAAAGGGAGATGGTTGTCTACAATAGTTGGAAGTTGGTGCCTTGGCACAAACTATATGGTATGGCCCTATGTTGTTATTAACTGTGTCAAGTTGAATTAAAGGTCTATCTAGAGTGTCTATATCTATTACTAGACTATAGTACCTGATGAATTGTGGATATGTGAAGTTTCAGATCACTTTTTCTGTTGGATGAGTAGGTACAAAACTTGCAGGAGTAACTTTTGTTGTCTTGATGTAGGGCCCGTATATGCCTAAAACAGAATCTTCCTATTGATTTTAAACCTTGCATATTAATATATTATAAATAAATACAAAGTAAAGTGCCATGGTGTTGCTAGATGGGTGAAAAAAGCATTTTAAAAATATTAAAGGTCATATTTTCCATATAAAACCCAAAAAATTGATATTTCCCAAACTTCTAATAATTTGATACTTAAAATGCCGATTCCTTGTAGGCATTTTAAGGGATAAGACGATGGCCGATAAATAAATGTACATCCCCAATGTTAATACAAAAAATTCCCCCTTCTGTAGATTACAATTAGTGGTTAGAACGTTTGGACATCAACTCAATAAACCAACCAATCAAAATACATTTAAAGTCCCAAAAGTTGTTAAGCCAAAAAATAAGAAAACCTTATTATAAAACTTTAAGGAAATTAACAACCCATTATCCCCCTCTCTCTGAGGATTCCTTGTATGATTAGGTTTGATGTTAATAATGCTTTACCTGACTAATGAAAACTTATGAACAGTAGAATATTCACATTGGGTACAGAAGAATTCTTTTGCCTAAAAAAATAAAATATTTGATTCAACATTTTTGTAAATTAAGAGTGTATGTCCCAAAAGATCTCTTAAACAGCTAAACCAATTGTTAAAACATTTTCTGGCAAGTTTAGTAGTAGTCAAAGGAAGGTTTTATGCTATTAGAATGTCTCTCCACAGTGGAACTATAACTGGAGGTATAATCATACTATGGAAAATAACTAGAACTACTACATACCTTATGATGAATAGTCTGTATATGTCTCTCCACAGTGGAACTATAGCTGGAGGCATAATCATACTATGGAAAATAACTAGAACTACTACATACCTTATGATGAATAGTCTGTATATGTCTCTCCACAGTGGAACTATAACTAGAGGTATAACCAGACTATGGAAAATAACTAAAACTACATACATTATGATGAACAGTCTATATAAGTCTCTCCACAGTGGAACTATAACTGGAGGTATAATCATACTATGGAAAATAACTAGAACTACTACATACCTTATGATGAATAGTCTGTATATGTCTCTCCACAGTGGAACTATAACTAGAGGTATAATCATACTATGGAAAATAACTAGAACTACATACCTTATGATGAATAGTCTGTATATATCTCTCCACAGTGGAACTATAACTAGAGGTATAATCATACTATGGAAAATAACTAGAACTACATACCTTATGATGAATAGTCTGTATATGTCTCTCCACAGTGGAACTATAACTGGAGGTATAATCATACTATGGAAAATAACTAGAACTACTACATACCTTATGATGAATAGTCTGTATATGTCTCTCCACAGTGGAACTATAACTAGAGGTATAATCATACTATGGAAAATACCTAGAACTACATACCTTATGATGAATAGTCTGTATATGTCTCTCCACAGTGGAACTATAACTAGAGGTATAATCATACTATGGAAAATACCTAGAACTACATACCTTATGATGAATAGTCTGTATATGTCTCTCCACAGTGGAACTATAGCTGGAAGTATAATCACAGAGCGTGCATTTGTTCAGTTTTAGATTATCTTTATCATGTTGTACATCAAAATGCCTAAACAAACAAGGATGTCAAGAATCTTAAATAGTAGCGGAAACTGGTGAGAAGAAATCACTCCCTCCTAATGATTTCTTATTGTTCCAGGATGGAGAGGTACGAGTTCTGCCTTACCGAGAGCCCAAGTTTTATATATTGTAAATATTAATCAGTAATATAAATAACATGTCAGTTTTCCATGTCTATGAAAATATATAACTTAACAATCAATCTTGTTATCATTGCAGATATATATACAGGGTGCGGCACATAAATCCGGACTTTTTCTAATTTTTAAACAAATGAACATAAAATCGTCAATTTTAAAGATTTTATTGAATTTTAAAAACTGAGAGGCAGAATAAGTATTTGACTATTAGGTTATTTAAAAAAATGGCTGCTAGTCTCATTCACCGCCTCTACCCGCTTCCTCAACCGCCGGCAGGCCCAGGTCAAAATGAACCTGTCCAAGCTGGCGAAGTTCTCCTTGATAATGGCAATGAGAGAGGTCTTTGTGATATGGGCACGTGTATTGGTGCATGCTTCAAAGTAGCTGTAGGCCCAAAAGTCCATTGAATTAAGATCAGGCTGCTGGGAGGCCACATTTCCATAGTAGTGTGAGTAACCGCAGGATCCAAATTAACCCAACTTTCGAGCTACCCTTAGACACGGAGGCTCTCATTTGGACCACAGTTGAGCTATAACGACGTTTTTTACCTTTTTAGAATTGGCATGACGATTCAGCTAGGGTTGTCAGCGCAACCCATAGTCTAAAATGAGTTTTTAAGTTCCATATGGGTCCCTGAAATCTAGAACCGAGAAATATTCACAATTTTTCACAGTTTTTGACGTTCTTTACATCTCAAAATCTTCTCCATTTCACTTTGCTGGAGTACTACGGCCAAGCCATTTTAGATAGAGAGCTCTAGTCTTTTCAAGTGTCTTACTTGTGTATCTAACAATATTTCCAGCAAGTTACATAACTCTACCTCACCTACAGATGGGCTGAGGTCAGATTTAGTGGACCCTAGTCGAGAATCAAGATTAAACCACCTGCGCATTTCGAATCTGCCTTGCTGAACATATGCGCGGCCAGCTCGGAATACACGTCCATTTTCGTTCAAAGATTTTTTTGTGCTAAAAGGTCATTACCTAAGCTTTTTATAGTGGGTTTAAACGTCCTGATTGGTCGAGTAGTTTTGACGCTATGGCCGTTTTAAAAAAGTCCGGATTTATGTGCCGCACCCTGTATATGTCATAAAGTAGTTAAGGCTTTGAGTTTGATCTGTACAATCTATTTTCAGTATAGCTATTAAAAATGAGAGTGTACTGCTGCCGTACGTGTATGTGTAGACCGGCCACGTGTCACTAGGTACTATTACTAAAGTTACCTGTTTTATTGGCCCTGGGCCAATTTTATCAATGCTAGCATGAGCGTAGCTTAATTTTTTTTTCAAAAAACAAGAGATCTACGGCCACTGGCGGTCAACACACATAAGTACAAGTTGTACACATCTCAGGACAGCATTTATTATTGCAAATTTAGCCTTCCAAGGCAGTGTAAAGAATCAAAATCCTGCAAGGTGGATTCTATAAAGCTATAGTGTAAGAAAATAGGAAACTAACAACCGCGCAAGGTTGGTTCTATAAAGCTTAGCCTTCATAAATCATACTATTCAAAGTAAAGGATTTTAAAGGAAGGTGGTGTATATTGCTTTAATCAAACTAAGCCTTAACGGTGAGACAAAATGGCACAGGCAACAGAGTTGAAGATAGGTTTGGAGATTCCAAGACTGAACGACTTTGACAGTTATGACGCATACAAAGACGTTGTAGAGCTATGGAAAGTCACTACAGACCATCCAAAGAAAAAGCTCGGTGCATATCTTGTAACAGGGTTGCCAAATAAAAGTAAAACGTTTGGAAATAACATCCAAGAGGGATTATTTGCCAAGCATAGACCCTCAGAACTCGCTAATGACGAGTCGGGGTATGATAAAGTAATAAAATACCTGGATAGTATTTTAAGCAAAACTCCATTATCACAAAGTATTGAGGCCTTTGCAAAGGTACATTTTTTTAGGCATAAATCTGGTCAAAAGATTGCCGAGTATATAAGGGAGTTTGACATAGCGTGTAATAAATGCAAAAATAAAAATGTAGCCATAGATCAAACACAAAAGACTTTCATCCTGTTGCTCGGTGCATCCCTTGAGAATCATCAGTACGAGATGCTCAAGGGATACATGGACGACTGTGATGAAACTGAGATCTATGAAAAGGTAAAAGAAAGAATGATGTTTGTACTTACAAATTCATTAGGTGAAGTATGCGGCCAAGGTAAGGTCGAGTCCCAGCCGCTGGACGAAGCTTTTTTCACAGAACATGAAGAAGCCTTTGCTGCTTGGCAAGCAAAGAAAAACCAACACAAAGGTAAGCAAGGACAATCGTATCCAAGTAGCAATAGATATAATAATAATCATTCCAATAGTTCTCAAAACTATAAGGGCAATTCTAGCAATACAAATAGTTCAAAATACAAAAATGATAGTGATCTAAACCCAAAAGATAAAATGGGGAGAGTGTTAAAGTGTAGAGAGTGTGGGTCATACAAACACTTACAAAGACAATGTCCCTATTACAAAAAAAGGAAGGGGGATCAACAAGTACACATGATGCAAGGACCAAGCTCTGACAGGGGCTCAGTAACAGAGGGAGAGAGTGACGAATACGAGGACGCTCAGGACAACGTACAAAAAGTCCTATTTACAAATGATAAAGCAGAATTAAGCAGATTCACCGCAGAATCACTAAATTGCGCCGCGCTTGATACATGCTGTACAAGTTCCGTAAGTGGGGATAAATGGATGCAAATTTATCTCAAGGCTATTCCTAAGCATTTACAAAATAGAATCAAAGGTCCCTTTTCAACTGGCACTGAATTCACATTTGGTAATAGTCAGTCCTTGAAATCAGGGAAAGCTTACAAAATTCCGATAGTAGTTGCGGGTGATATTCATGAAATTACCGTAGATATTATCCCTAGTGATATTCCATTGCTACTCTCCAAGTCTCACATGAAACAGTTAGGTATCGCTCTAGATATGGTTAACGACACTGCCACCGCTAATGGCAAACCTCTCAAGGTTAACACAACATCAGCAGGTCATTTCATTATCAACTTACTAGGTGAAAATGACAATGATGACACAATCTTACTTGCAGAATGCATGAATATTGACTTGACAGAAGAGACGGCTGAAAGAGTGCACAAACACCTTGACAAGTTGCACAAGCAACTAGGGCACAGACCCCGCAAGGTTTTTATAGACTTTCTGAAGTCTGCAGAGCAATTCAATGACTCTTTCATTCCCATAATAGATAAGATCATAGACGGTTGTGAAGGATGCTTGCTTCGCAAAAGAAGCCCTGATAGACCAGCAGTAGCATTGAATCCTGCTAATGATTTCAATGATATTGTTGCTATGGACTTAAAAATCTGGCAAGGTAAATACATTCTATACATGGTCGATTGCTTCACTAGATACACTCTAGGCACAGTCATTCCCTCCAAGGAGCCACAGGTGGTGATCAAAGCCATTATCAGGCTATGGATCAGAATCTTTGGCAAACCCAAACAATTCTGGTTTGACAATGGTGGTGAATTTAGCAATACCACAATGATGGAAGTGTGTAGCAAGCTTGATATTAAAATACACACTACAGGGAGTTCAAGTCCCTGGCAAAATGGGATGGCTGAGAAACACCATTATGTAGTTGACAATATCCTTGAACAAAATGTTAGGGATTACCCAGAGCTAGATCTAGAAACCAACTTAGCTTGGGCATGTTATGCCAAAAACATTCTGTCAAACATATATGGATTTTCACCATATGAGCTAGTTTTTGGAAGAAAACCTCACATGATTGATATCTTAGAATCACCTCCCACAGCACAAGAAGTCCGTACACACTGCCAAGTGTTTGAGGACAATATGAAAGCTATGATTGCAGCTAAAGCAGCCTTTATAAAGGCACAGAATTGTGAGAAGCTTAAACTAGCACTCAGATCAAAGATCAGAACTGCTGATCACATTTATCATCCAGGAGATTATGTCTATTATAGACGTGAAAAGGATGACAGATGGCTTGGCCCAGGCAAAGTCATGTGGCAAGATAACAAAGTTATCATGGTCAGGCATGGCGGATACTGCACAAGGGTCAGTGCTAACAGGCTTCTACCTGTCAAGGAAGAATTGAGAAAGAAGATTGATGCTGGAGAAATTGCAGGAGCTGACATTGAAAGGGAAGCACTAAAACCCGTTGATGACAGCAGCAACACAACTGCTGAAGACACCCCAGCTAGAACAACAAGAAGGGGCAACATCATGCAGAACACTGAGATTGTCAATGAGACTCTTGGCAACAATGATGCCTCCGGTGACCAGCAAAACAATGCTGTTAACACTCCAACAAACATCAACATTGAAAACAATGTTGAAACACAGGATTCCAATCCTGTTGATGACAATGAAATCTTCCACGAAGCTCAGGATGAGCAACAACAAACAGGGCAGAGAAAAGCTGCAGACAAGCAAAGGACTTCCAAAGCCAAGAATCAAGCAAGTACATGAAAAAGTGCTATTGAAAATCAATGATGAATGGAAACCAGCACTGATTATGAACAGAGCTGGCAAGGCTACCTGTAAAGCCAGTAACACCTGGTACAATGTTGAACTAGATTCTGGAGAAAAATTCTCAGCTGATATGGCTCAGCAAGAATTTAAAAGAATCAACGAACAGCATCAGATTATGCTTACAGTCAGCCAAGAACTATTAGCTGTCTTAGTCCCACAAGACAGACATCAATCAGAAGAATGCATACAAGCCAAATACAATGAGCTTGAAAAGCTGAAAGAGTTCAACACTTACAAAGTAGTTGAAGATCAAGGCCAGGAAAGAATCACAACAACCTGGGTATTAACTGAAAAAGGCACAGAAACAAGAGCCAGACTGACAGCCAGAGGCTTTCAGGAGACAGAAGATATACCAAAAGATTCACCCACATTACACAAATCATCACTAAGACTTGTGTTAACACTGGCTACAGCTTTAGGCTGGATAATACAGACGACAGACATCAGATCAGCTTTCCTACAAGGTAATGATCTTGATAGGATTGTGTATGTCAAGCCACCAAAAGAAGCAGACATGAAAGGTTTCTTATGGCTACTAAACAAATGCCTATATGGACTGAAAGATGCCAGCAAACAATGGTATGGCAAAGTTGAAAACAGGCTACTAAAACTGGGTTTCAAGAAAGCCAATGATGACTATGGACTTTTCTATCTTGTGAAAGATGGAGTCCTTCAAGGCTTCATAGGGCTACATGTGGATGATTTCATCCATGCGGGCACAGATTTTTTTAACAAAGAAATCATGCCTAAAGTTTTGTCAATTTTCAAGGTTGGCAAATCTGAACAAAACAGTTTCATGTACACTGGTTTTCAGCTGAATCAAGAGAGAAATTCTATTACTCTTGACCAGAAGGCTTATGTTGAAAAAGTCAAAATTCCAGTGATTGAAGCCAAAAGACTGCTAGAGCTTGATAGCGACATGACTGAAGATGAGCTTACAATGCTTAGACAAATGGTTGGCTCTTTGAATTGGACAGTCAGGAGCACAAGACCTGATTTAGCCTTCAAGCTGATAAACCTTTCCACAAAATTTAAAGGTGGAAAAGTTGCCGACCTCAAAGCAGCTAAGAAAACTCTTCTCAAGCTAAAAGATGAAGCTTATGTAAAGCTTCCCAGCATCAAGCTAGAAACAGCTGAAATTTTCTTGTTCACAGATGCTTCACATGGCAATCTGAATGAAGCAAAGGACAGCACTGGTGCCTACATCATTTTTCTAGTAGATCCAGCTACAGGTAAAGCAGCTGCTCTAGATTGGAAATCAAATAAGATCAAAAGAGTTGTAAACTCTACTTTAGGTGCCGAAGCCCTTAGCCTTTACAATGGCCTAGACGCAGCCATTGCCACAAGAAATTTGCTGCAAGACATGACAGCTAACAAATATGAGCTCAAACTAAGAGCTATAATCGACAACAAGGACACTTATGATGCCATTCACTCCAGCACAAATGTAGGAGAAAGACGACTTCGTAGAGAGATTGCAGCCATCCAGCAATGCCTGAAGGATGGAGAAGTCAGCAGCGTCATTTGGGTTAAAGGTGAACATCAATTAAGTGATGTTCTCACCAAGAAAGGAGCTGATGGTAACAAGCTTCTAACTGTTCTACAAACAGGCTTTTTGAGCTCCGAGAGCCTAGACGCCATTAGGCGCAACTACTAAACTTGCTAAAGTTTAGTCACACCAAAAACTTTGTAAATAAAATCTTTTTTCATTTGTAAATAATTTTTGGGTAATAAATATGCTATTTTTAATCCAAGTTTTTACAAATTTCATTATAACCAATATACTTATCCCAAAAGTCGTTGTAATCTAAAAGATAAAGTTTTTTGACGCGGCATTCCCCGGTTTAATGCGCATCACAAGCGCCGCACGTTCAGTTCATTTTAAGATTTTCATTGGTCAGCATCAAAACGAGATAATTTACTTTATACAAAAAATATGTGTTTATCTTCAGTTCGTTTTCGTTCTACCAATCCTACAAAGTGTTGTACAAACAGCTTAAACTTTCCAAAAGTAAGTTATTTTTACAAAAATTTATCAAAATATTGTTTTTTTGTCTAATACAAAAGATATAAATGAATTTCAATTCCGCGAAAATGATTTTTATATCCAAACTAATCGTTTCGGCAAATACACACTGTAAAAAGTCATTAAAAGACATTTTTTCTACATAATCAAAAGTTTTTTTTTTTCAATTGCAAATTTAATTTTCAAGATCTTCTAAAAACCAAGTTTAAACATTTCTTACAAGGAATGTTATTTCGCACGTTTACAATGTTGAAAATTGTGATAAATCTACAAATTTTCCTATAAATGTAACCAAGTTATAATGCGAAAAATTTCAAGAATTGTCGCTTTCCACTGCTAAGAAAATTAATTACTCTTTCTTCGAAAATTAAGACAACCACAAAAAGTTTTTTTTGAATAAGTTAAAAATTATGTTATCTCTCATTTTTTCAAAGTTTTTTTAACCACAACAGTTTCTTTTTCTTTCAAAGTGAAAAATTACTAATATCACAAAGATAGTATTTCCTCTGCTAAGAAAATTCATCGTTTCTACTAAAAAGCCATAGCCCTTAACTCTCTAAAAAAGGAATAATTTTGCAATCATCTAAAACTTACAAATTTTTTTAGATGTCTGAAGACAAGACTGCAGCTACAGCCCCAGCGGGAGCCCCGGCCGATATGGAGATGCAGATCGAGCCCTACTTAGCTGAGTTATTTGTGGTTGTGGATTTTCCCCGCCCAGCAGAGAGTGTCTTGGAGGAAAAACACGGCATCACATGGTACAACCTGGCAGGATGTACGTTGGCGGAATTAGAAACCAGAATCAGTCTGATTTTGGAATCCAAGACGCCAGTCCATGTAGTGTCTGTAGCCCATCAGCAACACATCCCCGAGAATCTCCAAGACGACGTGTTCCAGACGGTTGTGAACATGCATGAGAAGGCCCGAAGATCGGGCATGCACAAGTTCACCTGCGGCAGCTGTGTGTTTACGCCGGATTTGTACGCGAGTTGGCAAGACTTTGCTCTTTTCAACAAGCGCCTCCGCCAGTTAGCAATCGAGTCTGGCACCCAGCCCCTGTACTGCCACAAACCGCTTCTTGAACGCCAGAAAAACCAAGGCGTATTATGCGTGAATCCCACATTATACGTGGAATTCCTAGCAGGATCCAGCATGGGGCTGTGTTTAACGAGGGACGGCATGAAGAAGTTCATCAACCCAATAGTCAAGCACCTGCTCATCGGGATGAGATGCACCAACCCCCTGGTGGCGCGGAATGACCCGTCTTCGCTGACCCCAACCCCCCCCGGGTGCACGGCTAAATTTTTAAAATCGCCGTCGGTTGTTGAATATATGAAAAACTGCGGTTTGTTTGTTGCTTCCAACCAGAAGAAGGGAGCCAGGTCCCTGTCAAGGCCGAGGATGTCCGAGGCGAAGCGGCGGTGCCCCTTCCCTACGCCTCCAGAGACAGCTGAACCCCGTTCTTCTGCTGCTTTTCCTCCAGGTCGAGGTCACCTCCCTGCGAGAGTTTCACGCGCTTCCAGCAGCAGCAGCGGCGTTTACAGCGACGACCACCGGCCATCCGGCAGTGGTAGAGCCTCAGGTTCCAGTGACGGTCCGCGGCCATCCGGCAGCGGCAGATCCTCCAGAGTCAGCGGCAGCTCCATATCCTCAGCGAGATCCAGCAGCGAGTCTGGTGCCGCGGTTTTAGCCGCGGAAAGAAGGTCAAATGACCTGCTTGATACCGTGTTTTTAAACGCGGTCAGCGGTCCCGACGATGTGACCAGCCCGGTGGATTTTGGTGGTGACCAGAGGGAGCGGTTCCATCAAATGTGGAATGCTTATGGCAGGCTGTCCACAGAGAATTTTGAGATGCGTCAAGACATCAAGGATCTCAACCTGCAGCTGATCGACCTCCAGAGGTTCAAATTAAATACTTTGAACAAAAAACCCGCAAATGTAGAGAAGGAATTAGATACCTACAAATACCAGCTGACCCGTTCAGAACATCACATAAGAATGCTCAAAAAACAACTCTCAACCGAGAAGAGCGAATGTGATAGAATAATCCAGGATTTCTACAGGATGCGCCAGGAACGCGACGATGCCCGGAAAGAGCTGGAGGAGCTGAGGGACAGCCGTTCCAAATTAGCGAAACTCTACGACAGCTTGCTCGAGGACGTCAACGAGAAGTCCGTTGAAAAGAAGAAAAGGAAGGGCAAGGGAAAGAAACAAGAAAAATAATATTAATGAGAAGAAATCACTCCCTCCTAATGATTTCTTATTGTTCCAGGATGGAGAGGTACGAGTTCTGCCTTACCGAGAGCCCAAGTTTTATATATTGTAAATATTAATCAGTAATATAAATAACATGTCAGTTTTCCATGTCTATGAAAATATATAACTTAACAATCAATCTTGTTATCATTGCTGATATATATATATGTCATAAAGTAGTTAAGGCTTTGAGTTTGATCTGTACAATCTATTTTCAGTATAGCTATTAAAAATGAGAGTGTACTGCTGCCGTACGTGTGTGTGTAGACCGGCCACGTGTCACTAGGTACTATTACTAAAGTTACCTGTTTTATTGGCCCTGGGCCAATTTTATCAACTGGAATTTAAATACTACAACAAAAAGGGACGAAAACAGTTATCTAAGAAATCAAAACTTCTCAAAAATCGCATTGAAAACTTATATCCCCTATTTACGGACGGACAAAATGAATTAAAGAAAAGATGCTGATTGTCTAGGAGATACTATCCTATTGATACTAATAATTTCACTGATCCTAAATAGTTCGTACCATTTCTACTTTTTTATTGTTTGAACGGATGAACAGCCATTGCAAATAAAAGAGAAGCTTAAAGTGTTAAAATCTAGATAGATGACCATAATAACATACACAATGCAAATGCTTTCCAGGGATCTAAAGGTATAAGACAATTTCCGATATATATTGATGTACATTCCCAATGATGATAAACGAAAGTACCCTTTCTGTAGATTACAATTAGTGGTTGAACGTTTGGACACTCAACTTAAGAAACTAACCAATCAAAATTCAGAGAAGTCCCCAAAGTTCTTACGCTAACAAATAAGAAAACGTGGTTATAAAACTGTAGGTACTAGTGTAATATACAACCAATTGTCCCCTCAGTCCCTGAATGATTTTAGTAATGATATTTTACCTTTTCAATGATGATTTGTACTTGGTAGAATAATCACACAGCTGACAACAGAACAGAGCAGACCCCGCCTGGTTGTGGATATTCTGTTTGTGCCTCTTCAGGGCTGTTAAATGACTGGAGGAGAAGTTGCATTCGTCACATGGATATTTCTTCGTTGGGGAGTTTGTTTGCATGTCCTCTTCCTCCTAGGATAAAATGCATATGTTTGCAAAGTTTTTCTACATAAACAAGGATGACAACATCCATAAAACATTAACACTTGTATAGTGTAAGAACTGAATAATCAGAATATATATGTATAAGAGTCGAAGCAAAATTGTAAGTAAATTTGTTGAAAAACTGCTTGATACAGGATAAAAAACCTTACTTTGCCTAGCCTAACATGCAATAAGCATAGAAAAAAAATCTAAAAAGATTCATTGTACAACTAACCTTAGGTATTAGTTTGACTGAACCGATTCTGTTCAGAAGAACATGGGTGCCGACCAAATCTTTCATCTCTACAATATATTATCTAAAACTTGACAATCCTGTTTTCACTACATTGCCGCCATTTTAGTTGTTAATCTGAAACCAAGCCGTTTAATATCACAATATTGTAGACTTTTTTTATAAAAAATAGTAAAAACAAAATATTATTAAAAAAGAAGTAGTAACAAAAACAAAACTGTGAATATTTCATGACAACTTTGGTGAAGAGCAGAATTACAGAATGACAGACCATAATAGTAATTTTTAAATTTCTAATAAATCTAAAAATAGGTATAGAAGACTTTTTTTAGTTGTCAATCTGTAATGTGGGGAAGAGATGAATCAAAGAAAAAAATCTGCCAAAACAAGTTTCACGGATTTTTATCCTAGAAAACATCTCAAAAATTCCAAAATGTAGTTGTTAGGTGTCCAATCAATTCAGCTTAATTTTTTACTTTTTGACATAAATTAAAAAATCTAGGTAAACCTTTGGCCAAATTGACTGCACACCATGCTTATTAAAGCCATAACACCGAATGTGATGAATCCATCGTTTTTTTAAGGCTTCATTGTAAAGCATAGCTTTTTGAAAAATTTAAAAATAATTCTACCTAAGAAATGCAATTTGATTCAGTGATTCCATTTATGGTTTTTCTCCAATAAGTCATAATGTACCAAAAAAAAAACTAAGATTAAAACCATTTTTGGACAATTATGCTTATGAAGATAATAAAGTTATGCTTAGCAGTGAAGCCTTTTTTGAGAAGATATTTGGTTAGAAAGGTCAAGACAAACTTTGTCTTTTTTAAACAACTGATGATTAGAAATTTACCAAAAATGAATGAATTTATAATACAAATCATAGCATCAAAAAAATTCAAATATTAGTAAAATTTGAGAAATCCACCCAAAATAATTCTTAATGCATCAGTTGGTTTTGTGTGATTGGTTGACATCTACTTGTCCTTCTTCTGTCCATCCTTCTGCTTCTTGGCCTTCTTGGTCTCAGCCTCGTCGATGGGGGCGGCGTTGATGAAAGGGATCTCTTCCCTGAATAGTGGATTAAAAATTCAAATATTGATTTTGCCAGCACAGCTACTCTCTATATTAGGGGTTGTCTATCTGCCCATGAAGACTGTGGTGCATATTCTGCATGGAATCCCCTGCTAAGGAGGGGGGATGAATAAAAAATATGTGGGAGGGGGGAAAATAAATAAAATAAAAAGTACTAAAACCATTTTTCCATTTCCCCCCCTCATTGGTGAAAAAAATAAGAAAATATGTAGAAGGGGGAAAAAATTAATTGGCTAACGAAAACTGAAAACATTTTTCCATTTTCCTGTAGGAGGGAAAAAACGAATGGGCCAAGAACTAAAATATTTTGCAGCCGGAGGAAAAAAGAATCTTGTGCAGAATATACAACGCCCATGTATGAAGATGTTCCTTACTGAAATTGAATTGAGAGATCAATGATTATCATGATGATTATCTTAGCTAAAATACCTTCATAATGCTAAAAAGAGGGTTAGTTATTAAGATTTATAAACAAAAACAGTCATCGGATAAATGACCTTAAGGGGTAAGACAATGGAAGAAAAATTTATAGAAATCCCCAATGATGGCAAACAAAATAATTAATAAATTATTTTAGGAAAACATTAAAGATTCGTTAAACCCAACCAAGATTTATTGCAGTTATTCATAAATCTGTTGAGGCCAAAATCATTTACTGTCCAATGCCCCCCCTCCTCTCCTTTAGAAGTACGAGTTAATAAAGAAAAAACTTACTTGTATTTCTCCGGCATGTACTGCTTCAGTGCCTCAGGGACCTTGATACCAGTCTCAGTTTGGTTCATCTCCATGAGAACACAGATAACCCTAAAACATAGTAAAATTGCATGACCGACAGACCTACGGACCAAGTGAGTTGTAAACTAGATGCAGATCATTTAGGTCTATATCAAATAGCGGCAAACTAAGAAAAAATTTCCCCATAGCGTTACAGACCAGGAATCTAAAGGGATAAGACAATGGCCGATAAATTGATGAACATCCACAATGATGACGCACAAAATTATCCCTTCTGTAGATTACAATTTGTGGTTTAAACGTTTGTACACTCTGCCTAATGATTCATCTCATCTCTATAGTTGTTAAGCCAACGAATAAGAAAACGTCTTTTAAATCTTTGGGGTCTAGTAAAATAAACCGTCCATTGTCCCCTCTCTCCCTCTGCGGACATACAAAGATATATATAATTCGCTACTATAAATATAATGCTTCAAAAAAAGTTTAACCTGGTAACGGCACACATTGTAGCGTTGAGCATGTGACAATATTCAGTAGCCTGGTTCATTTTCTTAGTTTGTCCATACCTCACACGCAGTCTACGTGCCTAAATATATTAATACTCAGTGGACTGGTTCATTTTCTTGGTTTGTCCATACCTAACACGCAGTCTACGTGAATAAATATGTTAATACTCAGTAGACTGGTTCATTTTCTTGATTTTTTTCTACACATTCTTCATATCATAATATCATATACTAATACCAGGTATCATCAATGTTAAGACAACTGACGATAAATTGATGTACAACACCAATTAGGATAAACTGAAGGTCTGTTTTAGCAATAAATGTATATTGTATAATCATTTATACATGTATAACCCAGACAACTACCTAGTTTCAGTGGTGGGGACCTTTTTCTTTTGCCAGCAAATTGCTTTCTGCTCTTTTATTGCGACTTGACTATGTTAATTATATTGCTATTAGCTGATATTCGAAGACCCCATTGAAAGTCAGCACAGGGTCTATCCACACCCCGTGAACATACAGTTATTTAACCCCTGTACCCTCTATTCTTTACTTATTTTTGTCTGCAAGAAGTTCCTTTTTTAGTTGTACAGATTATTATCTATCGAAATCAATATATATATTCGTTTACACCTACCTGATAGTCTAAGCAGTTGCTGCATGAAACCAGCTCTCTGAAAGCACCGCTGCCGGGGAACCAGGCCTCCACGTCCAGTTTCTTGGCCGCGGCGTTGTTCAAGGCACCAGAAACGATGCACACCACACGGTAAGGGATGTTCAACAATCTAAAAAGATTAGGTTTTATAAAAGATTATTCCTTTGTGAATAAAAATAATGATAACTATCTTTCGTTAGAAACACAAATACATCCCACTACTTTAACAGACACAACCAATTACTTCATCATTATTATTTGCTTTCGGATACTTTTAGCTAAAAAGATATTGAGAATCCGATGAAATTTGGCTAATACAAACGAACTCATAAAGACCACTGTTTTGGAAGTCCCTAGGGCAATACAAATGACAATGAAGTTATACAATCTATGGATTAATGGAAATGGTAAAACCTATCTATATTTCAACAGTTTGCAATAAATACATTTTATCTCTCCGTTAAGACCTTTATAAGTTATCCCTTTCAAGCTCCAAGCATGTCCAGGTGATAAATAAGGCTATTTTAATGCCAACACCTCCATTAGATGCTAGAGGCGCAGTTGCTGGTGAATAAAACTTACTTGCAGAAAGTTTCAGCGTTATCAATCATCTCATCCATCATTTCCCAGCTGGCATTGTCGTGGGGGGAGGTTATCACAAATTGTTCCACCTTCATAGATTGATAGATAAATAGATAAAGAGTTTGGAGAAAGAGGAAGGCAGGTTGTTCTAAAATTCCGTAAAGGTGTGAGTTTTAAGGCTTTATTGTCGTTCTACTACTGTTTTTAAGCCTTAAAACTTACCCCTTTACAGAATTTTAGAACAACCTATCTCCCCTCTTTATAAACATACAGATTGATACCAATCGCTAATAGAAAAAAATAGATAGAAAGATAGAAAGGACATCTACCAATTTTAAATCATGACATTTTAAGGAAATAATTACAAGATACAGTTAACATTTGATATCAGAAAATGAAAAATGCCCAATTCTTTTCAATGAGTGTATCCAGTGGCGCGCACAGAATTTGGCAACAATTTGACTAACAACATTACATGGTCATTGGTGAATATACGTCCAAGATAGGCGGTAAAGGGGTGTTTACCCTAATAAAACTTTCAATCTCCTTATCTTACCCCCATCAGAATAAAAAGCTTGGCTGTCCTTGCATGGGTGTTTCCAATCCCCACCAAATGCAAGAAACAGTGTATTCAATATTAAAACCAATATAAACCAAGGGGTGTATATTCTGCAAATTTGTCCCTGCTAAAGGAGCATAATATGAATAAAATATAGAGTTCTGAAAATATTTTACCATTTTATTCCTTGGTGGAAAAAAACTAGGGAGGGGAAAAAATATAAAAATTTGCAGCAGGGGAAAAAAATGAATAGTGCAGCTAGAATATACACCCCTGAAATTACCTTTTCAAACTGATGTACTCTAAAGATTCCTCTAGTATCACGACCATGGGATCCAACCTAGATTTAAGAAATGAAAATTTATTGGAACAACTGCAGTTAACGGTAAAATATTTCTTGTAACGAATATTTCCAAAAATCTATGAATTTTAAAGGCTGCTAGCTGCCAAACGGCTGAACGTACAGATCATACCCACACACTGTTTTAAAGGGCATAAGAAGGCCTACAAATTATCTGGAATGCGAGGATGCGAGAAAAAACTATTATTATTTGAAATGTGTATCAATTTATCGTTCAGTTAATTAAAATCTCAGGGATGGATTACCTCTTGTCTGAAGCAGGATGAGATACCGGCATATTTGATGGGGAGGGATTTCTCGTCCACCCATTCATCCCTAAATTCAAACAAGATTAGTGATTAATGAGACCTTAGGCTTTTCAAGAATAAAAAGCAGCGTTGCGTAGCCGGGACCCGTCATATTTTGCTGGAGCCGGAGCCGTAATTTTCGTTAAAAACGGCTCCGGCTCCGTACTAGATAAATAAAGAGATTTTTTTTATAAATTATAATTTGGTAACTCTTTGGGGGGAAAAAATATGTCGAGTCTTTCTTGATTTTAGGTCGGAGCCGGCGGAGCCGCATCAAAATCAAACGGCTCCGAAACACTGTTTGTAAGAATAAGAAAGGGTAAATGTCCTTTCATTTACATACATACAAACCCTATTTGAAAAAAACTGAAAGGTAGCTATGGTAAGTAAAATATTAAAATAAGTACCTGACAAATTTGAACTTAAGAAAAGGTAAAAACGATATGCCTCTATTTAAAAAGGCATAATATAATGTATATATCATAAGATTAGGATTTTATTAGTCATAATATTTGGAAATAATATACCTAATAGAAAATTGAAAGTATTTAATCATATTGCTAATTAACATATTATCATGGTGGTTTCCCTAAAACAAATTTTTAATATATACTTTAGGTTAGGTTAGGTAAGGTTTAAAAGTGCCCTGCAGGAAAGGATAGCCAAAAAATGCTTCTAAAAGTTACCTATGGAAGGCGGCAATAGGTTGTTCAGAGGTAGCAATCAAATACTTTTCATCCACAGTTTTGTCATCCTTGTTTTCACTACCCTTACCAATAACCTTGAAAAAATATCAATATTACATCTAAAATTTTTTTTTCAGAAACTGATGGACGTACAGGCACAGTAAAAAAAAGTAGCTACACTACTCTACAACTAAGCCAACCTAGTAAAGCATAATCAAAGTGAAAATAAACAGATGAACAGACAGAATCAAATATTGCTACACTACTTTATAAAAAAGCCATCTGTCAAAGTTCAGCAACTTATAGAACACACAAAATTGAAACAAATATGCAGACGTACAGACATTGTAAAACGTAAAGTAGCTACGCTACTTAATAATAAAGCTAAGTTCATTACAAAACTGTGAAAGTTCAGCTACTTTTAGAACCCACAAAATTGGAACGAACAGACAATGTAAAACATAAAGTAGCTACGATACTCTACAAATAGTCTAACCTTGTAAAGTTCATCGTCAAACTGTGAAAGTTGAGCAACTTCTTGCATAATCTCTTTTCTCATGAAGAATGGTGTGTACAAGGGGGTGTAGTTCTTCCTGAACAAAAAAAACAGCCATTATTTTTTTACCAGGTACAGTTGAAATAGCACATCTTAAAGCACTATCTATCATCCAAAATATTGTAGACAACCAACCATTTCATAGCACGACCTTAGTCTGGTAATTCTAACTCAGGACATGGTTATGAGTTGCACCTGTTTTTAACCAAGACATTCTCTTTAATCTTAAATTTTATGTCGCACATCTGATAGAACATCGTTAGGTAAATATTTTAACGTCGTAAGTTGTGTCGCGGGGTAGGGTCAAGATTCGAACCTTCCCGACAACGATCAGAAGCGCTACATTCGCAGGCAATGTAATACATACTTGTACAGTGTCTGTAGAGCCAGTTGAATAAGACCCTGTTGTAGGAATACTGCAGGACCCTGTAGATAATATCCTCTGCCCCCGCTGGTCACTGTTCCTCTTTCCAGGTCAGCTCCACCTGTAAAAAAAAGTTTTATTGATAAACCCCTCATGGATTTTAAGGGATTAGACAATGGACTATAACTTGATGTAAATATGATGATTTACCCTTTTTTAGACTAAGTGGTGGAAGTTTATACAAACCTAGTTTGTACAATCATATCAAGATTTAATGTAAAAGCCTTTTGTGTCGCAAATGAATATCAAATTTGATTTGATTTAATAGAAGTACCAAAAGTTTCAAGCTATCAAAGGTGGGAGCATTTTAATAAATCTTTGGGTACCTAATGAATTTTTTAGTCCATTGTCAATTACCCCTCTAATAAAACTTTAAGCTTGCCATACTAAATGAAGTGTAATCCAAATATTCATCGCATTGTCTTAATATTCGATTATGTTAATTACAACGATTTTTAGGTATAATATGATGGTGTAATAAATTTAATAAAAACGTACCTATCATATGAATGAGATCTACATGGCTATATTTAGTTCTATAAGTGATATCTCCCCAAGTTCTTTCTGTTCTGTTATCCGCGTCTTCATCATTACTAAATATAAAATAAGGATGAGAACATCCATGAAAGCAAAGTTCAATAAATGAAATAGACATACGAACATTGCAAACTTATAAATATTAAATTAATAATAGGTATTAACTTAATTATGATGATTCTTTGTTATATAACATTGTGCCTAATTTTGCTAGGAATCAAAAGTATAAAAATCAAGATAATTGGATTAATTTATCCTTATAATATTAAAGTAACAGGATTTTTCTTTTGAACTTCACCTATTTAATAAAAAGGGGGGGGGGGGGGGCGAAAGTGACACTTTTTGAAACCAAAACTAAAAGTCAACAAAGGAACACAACTAAAAAAAGAGTTACAGGTGTGAGATTTTGCATGGCAGTTGCTTTATAGGGGTAAAATATGGAACTGTGAAGAAACGGCGGCGCAACCGCCGAAAACCGCCGTTTCCCGCCGAATTTTTTTTTGCCTTTTCTCGGCGGTTTTCGGCGGTTGCGACGCAGTTTCTTCACAGTTCCATATTGTACCCCTATAAAGCAACTGCCATGCAAAATGTCAGACCTGTAACTCTTTTTTTAGTTGAGTTCCTTTGACTTTTAGTTTTGGTTTCAAAAAGTGTCACTTTCGCCCCCCCCCCCCCCTTTAAAACTAAAATTGAAAGGGGGAAGGTGGGAGACACCAACCATCCCCACTTCAAGTGCTCTCAGAGGCCTTTAGCCTTATAATAAAGCCCTTACCTAATAGGTACACTGGGATGAAGCCAGTTACCGAACTCTTTAAGCAAGTTATCCCTCTCTCCTTCTAGGCTGGTCAAGGTCTTGTTGTTCTCTGCTACAGCCTAATTTAATAAAAATTGAATAATTTGTATAAACTAGCAGTAAGCAAATTTTGATTTACATAAGAGGTAGAAGGTAATAATCTTTTTCATAATTAGGGATGTACATTGTACTTAAATCAAATGTCATATCTCTTAAATCCCTTAATGTCATAAACTAGGGTTGGCAATACGTCCAATTTTTGTTCTGGATTCGGATTTTTACAAAAATCCGCCCAAAAATATGTATAAACTAGCAGTAAGCAAATTTTGATTTACATAAGAGGTAGAAGGTAATAATCTTTTTCATAATTAGGGATGTACATTGTACTTAAATCAAATGTCATATCTCTTAAATCCCTTAATGTCATAAACTAGGGTTGGCAATACGTCCAATTTTTGTTCTGGATTCGGATTTTTACAAAAATCCGCCCAAAAATAAAACGGATTAATCCGTGGATTCCGGATTCTTATTTTTTGACGGATTCCGGATTTTCGGATTCTAGCTATTAAAATAACAAATTCCGGATTCGGATTCTGTATTCCATTTATAGCATACAAAAAAGAATTTCCATATAAAGTATATTTTTCGTATTAAGACTTTTTTTCCCAGGCCAGAACCGGTTTATATCCAGTAAAAAAAGAGTCAGATTGGAAGCCGCATTGAACAAAAGATTACCTCATCAATAAGAACTCTAATTCTTTTCATTTGAGTGACAGTGAGTCCAGAGCAGGTCTCAAGGTTCAGCTCTAAAATAGTATTCATTTAAAAAAAGTTTATAATCCTTCCTAGATTATAAGGTAGATAGTCCTAAGTTTATTTTGTCTGAATCTTAAGATCTTAATTATTTCTGAACTGATAAGTTTCTTTCTTAAAATAAAGCTTTACATAGATCCTGTGATGTTTCTAGACTATATAATTTTCATATTTAAGTCTTGTTTTTTTCTAGCTCCTTTGAAAACAGAGCCCCTAGATGCTAGGGGCGCAGCTGCTTAAAAAAAGAGGGAGGTTTATGCAATGAATCATTCATTAAACAAATCACAAAATTTTGTATCTATCTTTATACTAAATTGAATCTAATAAATCTATCCATTGGTTTATCTACCAAGCTAACTATATCCTTTTTTTCTCATCTTATCTTTATTATCTATCTATCTATCGATATTTCAGCAAGACTGCTGAATCCTCAATGCTGTCAGAATCTCAAACTGGTTCTTTCTTTTTCCTTAATGTCTGCCTGTCTATCCATATATATCCGTCTATCTGTCTGTCTATATAACTATCTATCTATCTATCTATATACCAGCAAGACCGCTGATCACAGAATCCTTAAGGCTGTCAAAATATCCAACTGGTTCTTTCTTCTTCCTTAATGTCTATCTGTCTATCCATCCATATATATGTGTCTCTTTATCTGTCTATATAACTATCTATCTTTCCACATACCAGCAAGACCGCTAATCAAAGAATCCTCAATGCTGCCAGAATCTCAAACTGGTTCTTTCTTCTTCCTTAATGTCTATCTGTCTATAATATGTATCCGTCTATATGTCTGTCTATTTAACTTTCTATCTATCCACATACCAGCAAGACCGCTAATCAAAGAATCCTCCAGGCTGTCAGAATCTCCAACTGGTTCCTTCTTCTTCATTTTCTCCCCAATAGCCTTGCTGACCATGTTCTTCAGCTTGTTCCAGTTATCAGCCTTTACAAACATTTATTTGACTATTTAATCAAGGAAATTTCAAGGAGGGAGGGGACATTGGACTGAAAATGATACTGGTACCCAAAGGTTTGTACCCATATTATATTATTCGTTGGATTAAATAATTTGCCTGTGTGTGGTTTAAAAACTTGTTTTTTCGTTTTTAGAAACGTAAGTCAATCTATCGTCTGATCCATTGATATCCCTGGAAATTTTAAAATGTTGAGAGTGTACATACTCAACTAACATAGAAAAATCTATATTCTAGATGGCCTAAGGCAAACAACTGAAGGGCAATGTAAGTCAACATAAATTGTTTTCTTCCTAAGCAACTCCATGTAAATGTGAAAATAGTTAAAAACATGGATGATGAACTATCTAAATTGTCCATTATTTTTACAAAAGTTATCAAAGAAAGTTTGAAAACGATAGAAAGATATAAACATGTCAAAATTACTAAAGGCTATCCGATACTGACGTACAGACGGACCGAAACCTAAATGTAGTACAGCCTCTAAAAAGAATAATAAAATCTTACCGCAAATCTGCACTCCCTCCATTTGTTATCCAACTCGATAACCTTATCCACGGCTCCAACATCGCAGAACCGGTTCTTCTGGTTCTCCCGGATTTTGTCCGGGTTGCCGCCTTTCTCCGGGCGAAACTGATCAATATCAAGAACCATTTTTATTTGATTTAGATGGTATTTAGGTGACCTTTAAGATTCACACAGCGAAGAGAGGGACTCTGAAAAAATATGATAATTATAATGAGTGATGATCAATGATGAGGTTTTGATGGATTTTTGGTTTTTTTTTTATGATGATAACAATGCGAGTTTTTTCCATGATGAAACATAAAAATAAAATACAAGACAAAAATAATAATAATTACATTTTGACACAAAAATATTTGTATGCCTCTATTAATAGAAATATAAATAACAGTATAGCAATTTACGTTTAGTATAATTTAGATTTTCATGATTAAGAATTTTCAGGGATCTTAAGGGATAAGACAATGGGCGATTAATTGTTGTATACCCACAATTATGATTTACATAATTTCCCTTTTGTAGATCAAAAAAAAAGGTGGAAAGGTTTGTAGAAAGTAATTTAGATTTAATAAAAAGAAACAAAGCTTCTTAGGCCAACGAGTTAAAGAACGTATCTATAAAAAGTTCAGAATATTTTACAGTCAAATGCTCCCTAACGTTGAAAAACTATTTTCTTTAATTTGGTTGATTCAGATTGTTAAGTTAATTTATTATCCATTGTCTTATCCCTTTGAATAAAAAATAATTGCCCACTTGAAGAAAAAATATAATAACAGTTTAATATTTAGACTAAAATATCATTTGAAAAAAAAATAAGTTACACGAAAATCAGTTAAATAAAAGACAAAAAATGCGCAACTTTTATATCCACACAAAATGTGGAAAGCTGCTATTGGAGGTAGATATTAACCAGATAGGTCCTGCTGATCATAAAGATCTTGATCATAAACGCTGGCCTGAACTTTTCTGCCACTGAAAAATCTTCCATTTAAACTTTCTCGTGCAGCCTTTACCTGAAAAAAAAACAAGGATGACCATATCAACACTGTGCGAAATTTAAAAAATAGACGGACAAACGAACACTGACAATTATAAACTGAACGCACTTATAAAAAATTATATTGTCTTAGGAATTACTAACTAATTATAAGGTGAACAACAATTACCTGTTCAAACTTTTCAAATTCAACAAAAATCTTGACAATTATTTCCGAGTCTGGCTGTTCTTCCTTGTAGATGACCACCTGGTCTACCTGAATAATCAATCAATCAATTCTCCATGTAGATGACCACCTGGTCTACCTGAACAATCAATTAATCATACTATTTCCGATTCTGGCTGTTCCTCCTTATAGATTACCACCTGTTCTACCTGAACAATCAATCAATCATATTGTTTATGAATCTAGCTGTTCCACATTGTAGATGACCACCTAGTCTGCCTGAACAATCAATCAATCATATTATATCTGAATCTAGCTGTTCCTCCTTGTAGATGAACACCTGGTCTACCTGAACAATCAATCAATTATATTATTTCCGAATCTGGCTGTTCCTCCTTATAGATTACAACCTGTTCTACCTGAACATTAACAATCAATCAATCATATTATTTCTGAATCTAGCTGTTCCTCCTTGTAGATGACCACCTAGTCTGCCTGAAAAATCAATCAATCATATTATTTATGAATCTGGCTGTTCCTTCTAATAGAAGACCACCTGGTCTACCTGAACAATCAATTAATCATATTATTTCCAAATCTGGCTGTTCCTCCTTATAGATTACCACCTGTTCTACCTGAACAATCAATCAATCATATTATTTATGAATCTAGCTGTTCCACATTGTAGATGACCACCTAGTCTGCCTGAAAAATCAATCAATCATATTATTTCTGAATCTAGCTGTTCCTCCACCATGTAGATGACCACTTGGTATACCTGAGAAAAGGAAGCCAAATCAATCAATAATATTGATTATGGGAGGGGAATAAAAGGGCCTTTGAACACGGACAGATACAAAGACGTTTCCTCATTCGTTGGCCTAAAAACTCAGGGGACTTTCTATTAATCTGTCTACCTTGCTTGTTGTTTGTTTATCTATTTATACCTCTATCTAGCTGTTCATCTATCTACCTATCTTCATACCTTTCCATATTTAGAGCATTCAGTTTCAATTTCTGCCTGTAAATCCTCATCAACGTCGTCCGGTCCAACCATATTTCTATAAAAAACAAGGATAACAACATCCATAAAAGCGAAGCACTGAAACGGTAGGACAAACGGACATTAACACTTGTATAGTGTCATAACTGAATAATCAGAATATAAATGTATAAGAGGCAAAATTGTAAGTAAAATTGTTGAAAAACTGCTTGATACAGAATAATGTTTATGGACATAATTACATTTTAGGACTTGATTATAGAGTTGCTTCGCTTATAATGTTGTACTTTGTTGTCCCAGGAAACATTATTCCAAAAATCAGATCAATCGGAATATTAGATCACATAAAAATTTGTTGTTAAAAAATTAAAAAAATTAACATGTTTAAAATGGACGTACGGAAATTTTGGTATTGATTATAGAGTTGCTACGCTTTCTAAATCGTACCTAACTATTAAAGGAATCACCATGCAAAGTTTGAAATCGATAGGACAATTCTAACATGCCTAAATTAACGAAAAAAGCTATCCGTTACGGACGGACCGACCCTAATAATAGAAAAGCTTCGCTTTTAAAAATACAATTTTTAATAAAAACGTTGTGCCTATATATAGAAATTTTCTTTTTAGAATGGATTGGCTTTTAAAAATAACAATAATGAAATCGAGGATTTATCAATAATATTGACTTACTAATGTTTTGTATTACATAATTATAGAGATGCTTCGCTTATTGTCACACTAGATATATTGTGACTTATCATCTGAGGATACACTATTTCATAATTCATGATAATCATGAATGTACATCTAATAAAAAATATCAATTGTTCAAATTATACCTAACTGTTACAGGAATCATTGAAATTTAAAGCACAAAACTAACAAGTATTAGGTATAAAAGATATTAAACTTACTTCAACAAAAGCACAACACTTTCATTTCTGTTCTTCATAAGCTTCTGCATGACTAGCTGACGAGCCTCTTGTCCCTAAAAAGTTAATAAATCAGATAGATTGATAGATAGTTTCTTTATGAATAATTAGTTCATCCTTAAAAGGAACTGTGATCATCTTTACTATATACAGGGTGCGCCACATAAATCCGGACTTTTTTAAAACGGCCATAGCGCCAAAACTACTTGACCAATTAGGACGTTTGACCCCACTATAAAAAGCTTAGGTAATGACCTTTTTGCCCATGAAAATCTTTGGACGATGGAGGACGTGTACGCCGAGCTGGCCGCGCATATGTTCAACAAGGCAGATTCGAATCGCGCAGATAAATTACCATTGATTTATGACTTGGGCCTACTAAATTTGACCTCAGCCCATCTGTAGGTGGGATGGACTAATGAAACTTGCTGGAGATACTATCAGATACCTAGTGAAAACACTATAAAAGACTAGAGCTCTCTATCCCAGCTGACTGGGCTGTTGTACTCCGACAAAGTGGATCGTGGTAGATTTTAAGATGTCAAAAACGTCAAAATCTTGAAAATTTCTCGGTTCTTGACTTCAGGGGCCCATATGGAACCTTAAAACTCGTTTTAGACTATGTATTGCGCTAATAACCCTATCTTAATCTTCGTGCCATTTTTAAAAAGGTATAAAACGTTGTTCTAGCTTAACTGTGGCCAAAATGAGAGCCGCCGTGTCAAAGGGTAGCTTTAAAGATGGGTTAATTTGGATCTTGCTGTTACTCACTCCTTAAGGAGATGTGGCTTCCCAGCAGCCCCAATCTTAATCCAATGGACTTTTGGGCCTGGAGCGCAGTTAAAGCATGAACCAATAGACGCGCCCATATAAAAAAGACCTCTCTCATTGCTCCTATCATGGAGAACTTCGCCTGCTTGAACAGGGACATGGTGACCAGGGTCGGCGGGCGGTTCAGGGGGCGGGTAGAGGCGGTGATTGAGGCTGGGGGCGATTTTATTAAATAATCTAATAGTCATATACCTAGGTTCCTTCCCAGTTTTTAAAATTCAATAAAATCTTTAAAATTGATGATTTTATGTTTATTTGTTTAAAAATAAGAAAAAGTCCGGATTTATGTGGTGCACCCTGTACATTTACTAGCGGCTGCGCCCCTAGCATCTAGAGGCTCTATATTCGGAGGGCACAAAAAAAAGGATAAAACCATACACAGACTTATTTGAAAAAATTAAATAGCATAAGACCCTCTTAGAGCCTATTAGAGGCTTCACTGTAAAGAAGAAGCATATTGGTTCAGCGGTTAGCGAGATCCTTCGCTATTACTTAGAGGCCTCTGGTGGCACTTTAAATGCTTTTGTTTGTTAAAGTCTCTACTATAATTTTTTACGTACGATACCTGTTTATTTGACGTTAAAGTATCCCATAAACTTTTTAAAATTTCGATTCTTTTGTAATTTCTCTTAGGAGGGTGGTGGTACCCTCCCCCAAAACAGTTATAAACCTTCCCGGGACCTATGAGAAGCTACCCTGTTAGGGAGAACCCGATCGGTTCAGCGGTTAGCGAGATCCTTAAGTACAAACAAACACACAGACACACAGACATCCTGTTTCTTTAGTATAAGGATTACTATTATATAGGATTATTAATTTAAATTAATATCCAACATATTATTACCTTTATACTGCAATTTTCCTGTTGTGAAATGGAAACAGGTTCCTGACCTTCCTGCAGCTTCTTCTGTAGCTCCAGCTGGTGAGCGGCATCAGCTGCAGCCTTTAGGGGATCAACACTGTCACCTAGATTAACAAATATGATAACTTCCATATAAACAGTTAAAAAACATGGTAGGTATGCTTTGTAACTTACTTTATGACATATGATATCCTAGTTATAGAGTAGCTGCGCTACTATACAAAACAAAACTGTATTAGTAACCACAGGAACCGACTGCAAGGCTGCAGGTTTGATATCCTGTTATTTTATTCTTTGTGACGTACAGACGAACAACCCAAGTTAAATTGAGTAGCTGCGCTACAAAAAACAAACAAACCTGTATTAGCAACCGCAGGAACCGGCTGCAAGGTTGCAGGTTTTATATCCTCCTGTTTGACTTCAGTCTTCACCGCACTATCTCTCTTCTTTCTCTCCGCTGATTTAGATCTGGATCTCGACCTCTTCTAGAAAAAAATTACAATTTTAGAAATTATTATCTATTTGTGGACCATCAAAACAAATATCTTAATGATAAATAGTATAACAATAACACAGCTACTGAAAGCATGTTTTTTCATGTTTTTATTGTATGTTAAAAATCACCAATAAAAAATCTTCTTTCTTATGAAGGGAGGGAACATTAATTTGTAATTTATACTGTACATAAGTTTTAAAAATTTTAATTCCAAGAGGATTCTTACCTTAGCATCAGCATCAGCGAATTTGGCAGCATCAACTCCAAGATTTTTAGTCACACTTTCCAACACTGTCATCTTGGCAGTTACTGTGGCTAAAATAAAAAAAAATATAAAAATCTTATCTCCAAAAAAGTTGGCGTTATCTCTAAATGTGCCTTGTTGGCCACCAATGCCCCCCCCCCCTCAACATCTATTTTTTTAATATATCAAAAATAAAATGGGGGGGGGGGAGTAAGTTTATTGTTTATGTACATCTCACCCCCCCTTTATTTTCAATTAATTTTTAAAAGTGAAGAAGTGGAGGGGATCCAGGGCTCGACATGCACTAGGTTAGGAAAGCACCGAAAGTAAAAATAAATCAGGGAGGGAGAGGACATTGAAAAATAAATTACTTATTGGTTCATGTAGTTCATACGCTCTTAATAGTTGCCTTTAAAAACTTTACGAGCTTCTAATTTAATATTTTTTGGTTGGTTCAAACTTGCTATCTTCAGATTGAGTAATCAAATTTTGTTTTTGAATATTTATCCTCCAATGTCTTATTCCTTAAGATCCCCGCGGAATGGATAGTTAAAAATACCTGCTGCCATGGCCGCTGCTTTGGGGAGGGGAGTCGGTCCTTGGGTAGGCATTCCATTGTTCTTTGTCTCGGGGGGTGTCACGGCCCGTCCAACCCTCAGAAACTGACCGCCTAGATCAAACAGGTTCATTGAACTGATGGCGTCCTAAATAGAAGAAAAAGAGCGGGTTAAAAAACAGCTGGCAGTATTTTGGTGGCAGTTTACTCTGAACCTAATATATTTCCTTAAAAATTGAGTCCTAATAAATGTTTGAAAAGAGTAGCAGGATTAATGTAAATATCCCATAAATCCCCGTTTTAATGCATCTATAAAAAGCAAGAAATAAATTATAGCTACGTTTTGCAACTATAATGAAGAATGAACTCAAAATTCGTAACAGTGTTTTGACTTTTCAAAGCGTTTGATTCTAATAAAGATAGATTAATATTCAAAAAAAATTTATATGAATAGGTGTTTTTAAAAGTACAAAACATAAAGTTTGAGGGGATCAGTACATTAACCCAGTTGCCCTAGACATTTCATATTTTTGAGACAATTATACAAAAAGTAAAAATTATCAGAAAAAATATTAAAAACTTGTCCTTTTATACTACTTACTTACCCTTTAGTTAAGAAATCAATTTAACTAAACCCTAATTTTAAGAATTGAACTAAATGTAATGAATGTATTTTGTAGATTTTGTGATTATAAACCGGATTTTATGATTGCAGAGTACAGCTTCGATCTCCAACACCTTAAAATCATTTCTGTTAAACATAAGTTAAACAAACTGAACTAATACTATTATTTTTTTGCATATGAAAATTGCTGATATGGCGTTTTTTCAATCTTGTTTGTTTTTGTAAAATCATTCTAAATTACTCTATTACTAAGTATATGTCCGCCATTTTGCATTTTCCCGCCCAAACAGCAAATATTCCCGCTATTAGCCAAAATAAGCAATTGCTGTCCACCATTTTGTATTTTAAAAATTATAACTTTTTAATTGATATTTTAAAATTAGATCCTATGTCTATTTTATTGCGCTTAAAATAATGTTTTGATATTTACCGTCATGCCCTGTTGGGTGGAGTATTCAATGTATCCGTATCCTTTATGTTTGCCCGGCACCCCAGTGCCCGCCAGGCTCACTGTCTTGATGGGGCCAAAGGCAGAGAACACGGACTTTAAATCATCTTCAGCCAAGTCCTAAAAAGTTTTTGGTGATGAATTTAATGCATTTTTTATGTATTACATCATACTTTTTTTATATAATGAAATAGATTTCAGCAGATAACTTACCTTATGAATAGAAGAGATATATATTCTAAAATAATTCTTGGCTTCCTCCTGAATTTCTTGGATACATTGTTGTGCCTGAGGCATTTGACTTGGTCGCCCAACCTATAATAAAGGATAGGTAAACAATTTATTTTTTTTTAACAAAAAAAAAAAAACACTGAAGAATGAAATATATAATGATCTAAAAAAGTATTTTGAATAGTAAGAAATTTACCCGCCAAAAAGGATATGTAACATCCACCATAATGTTTTTTCTCTCAAAAAAGAACAAGATTATCCGCCAAAAAGAATATGTTACACCCGCCATCATGTTTATCTATTTTCCCGCCAAAACGAACACGTTTAGCAGCCATTTTGTTTATTTATTTTCCGCCAAAATATGATGAATTTTAAGCTACCTTAATATTTCTACCACAAACAAGGACACCATTCATCTGTTCTTCGGCCAGTTGCGCAGCTTCAGGTGTCTCAAACTCAACAAATGCAAAGCCCTTATGTTTCTAGACAGAAAGTTTCATTACTTTTCTTCAATAATGATGAAAGAAGTTCACAACTACTCTATTCTTTCAGAGTAGAGCCAGATTTTTATAAGTAATGATAAATATCCATAATAATAAGGAATTTTAAGGGATAAGACAATAGTAGCTAAATTGACATAAATCCTGCTAGTTTAAACCAGCGAATAAACAATTAAGTACCCAAAGTTTTAATACAACACGAATGAGAGAGAATGACATGTTAATAAATCTGCTTCTCACCTGGGTAATAGGATCCCAAGACATAGTAATGGAACGGATAGGACCAAATGAAGAAAGCCTACCACTTACCTGGGTAATAGTATCCCAAGACATATTAATGGAACAGATAGGACCACATACATAGAAAGCCTACCACTTACCTGGGTAATAGGATCCCATGACATAGTAATGGAACGGATAGGACCAAATGCATAGAAAGCCTGCTTGACAGATTCCTCTTTAGTATCGTAATTTATACAGCCAACATAAATCCTTAAAAAATTAAAGAAATGAGTCGTTAAATAAATCATTTCTTCTCCCTTAGAAATAATAAAAACATCCATAAATATTAAATAATGATATTGGTAAAGAGTAAATGCTAACTGGCCAGAAAAATATTACCTACACATAATTTCAGACGTCTATTCTATATAGTATATAAGATAATAGTCGTCTAAGGATAAATTAATGTCCTTCTAAGCATTTTCTGACAAAAACACGAACAAACATTGGAATCTTAACCAAAATGTCACCAGCAGTCTATATTGAATAGCAGCCGAGAAATAGTTACAGACAAACAGACATTTGAAATCATAGAGTAGCATAGCTACTAAAACTAAAAGTGTAATTCCATGAAATTAATATTTCAGTGATTACTATTTGAATATAAATGTAGTTTTAATCTCCTCCCTTTCTATTGGGTCCCACAATTATTGTTTGTAATACTACCTTGACATGATGGATAATGCCTGTTGTCTCTGGAGTGCCTTGGTCTGTGCTTGCTGATGGGATAAGGTCTGTTTCATCAACACCATCTTTATGCTCACCTCCATGGCATATTTCTTCGCCTTTTGGATCTGGGCAGCCTAGAAAATGATACAAATTACACAAGATTACATACAGAGCAAAATTTTATTTCCTTTAAGTAAAGAGATGCAGAAGAGAAAAATACATTTCTCTTCTGTTAAATTGACGACATTAAGTGCATTACAGACAGACTGACGGACCTAGAAAGTTATAGAGTAGATGCTCATTGGTCAGGAGATTTTAAAATTAATCTGAATTATACTACTAAATATTTACCTCAGATGAAGATGGTTTAACGAGAGCTCTGTGGACACTGTTATCTCCCTTACTACCTGGGTACTACTAAATATTTACCTCAGATGAAGATGGTTTAACCAGAGCTCTGTGGACACTGTTATCTCCCTTACTACCTGGGTACTACTAAATATTTACCTCAGATGAAGATGGTTTAACCAGAGCTCTATGGACACTGTTATCTCCCTTGCTACCTGGGAATACTAAATATTTACCTCAGATGAAGATGGTTTAACCAGAGCTCTATGGATACTGTTATCTACCTTGCTACCTGGGTACTACTAAATATTTACCTCAGATGAAGATGGTTTAACCAGAGCTCTATGGACACTGTTATCTCCCTTGCTACCTGGGAATACTAAATATTTACCTCAGATGAAGATGGTTTAACCAGAGCTCTGTGGACACTGTTATCTCCCTTGCTAACTGGGTACTATTAAATATTTACCTCAGATGAAGATGGTTTAACCAGAGCTCTGTGGACACTGTTATCTCCCTTGCTAACTGGGTACTACTAAATGTTTACCTCAGATGAAGATGGTATAACCAGAGCTCTGTGGACACTGTTATCTCCCTTGCTAACTGGGTACTACTAAATGTTTACCTCAGATGAAGATGGTTTAACCAGAGCTCTGTGGACACTGTTATCTCCCTTGCTAACTGGGTACTACTAAATATTTACCTCAGATGAAGATGGTTTAACCAGAGCTCTGTGGACACTATTATCTCCCTTGCTACCTGGGTACTACTAAATAGTTACCTCAGATGAAGATGGTTTAACCAGAGCTCTGTGGATACTATTATCTCCCTTGCTACCTGGGTACTACTAAATATTTACCTCAGATGAAAATGGTTTAACTAGAGCTCTGTGGACACTATTATCTCCCTTGCTACCTGGGTACTACTAAATATTTACTTCAGATGAAGATGGTTTAACCAGAGCTCTGTGGACACTGTTATCTCTCTTACTACCTGGGTACTACTAAATATTTACCTCAGATGAAGATGGTTTAACCAGAGCTCTGTGGACACTGTTATCTCCCTTGCTAACTGGGTACTACTAAATATTTACCTCAGATGAAGATGGTTTAACCAGAGCTCTGTGGACACTATTATCTCCCTTGCTACCTGGGTACTACTAAATAGTTACCTCAGATGAAGATGGTTTAACCAGAGCTCTGTGGATACTATTATCTCCCTTGCTACCTGGGTACTACTAAATATTTACCTCAGATGAAAATGGTTTAACTAGAGCTCTGTGGACACTATTATCTCCCTTGCTACCTGGGTACTACTAAATATTTACTTCAGATGAAGATGGTTTAACCAGAGCTCTGTGGACACTGTTATCTCTCTTACTACCTGGGTACTACTAAATATTTACCTCAGATGAAGATGGTTTAACCAGAGCTCTGTGGACACTATTATCTCCCTTGCTACCTGGGTACTACTAAATATTTACCTCAGATGAAGATGGTTTAACCAGAGCTCTGTGGACACTATTATCTCCCTTGCTACCTGGGTACTACTAAATATTTACCTCAGATGAAGATGGTTTAACCAGAGCTCTGTGAACACTGTTATCTTCCTTGCTACTTGGTACTACTAAATATTTACCTCAGATGAAGATGGTTTAACCAGAGCTCTGTGGACACTATTATCTCCTTTGCTACCTGGACCATACACCAGTGATCCAGTTTCTTTCAATTCTCCTAAAATAACATATAGATTAACAAGACATTTTAGGGATAAAAAAAAATTGTCCTAATACATATGTATTGATTGATCATTTTAGTACAAGTTAGGGAAGCTTCAAATAGGTCCCAGGATAGTCTTATTTTTAGATTTAAGTCTTGGGATGATTTTGTGCTGTTTTAGTCTCCATCTTACCCATTAGTATTGATGCACATTGGTATGGGGAATCTTTACAAAAAAATCCAGCCACCTGTCATGATCAGCAGACGAGAAAACTCTGAAAATTTAGAGACTGACATTTCAAATTATATAGTAGCATCAGTATAAAAAGCAACTTACTGAACATATCAGGATCAACATAGCCAGTCTCTTCCTTAACAACCATTTTCAGTGTAACAATGCTTGTTCTGAAATTTTATATATGGTAGGTACCTAGGTAATTAGAGGTAGTAAATGACAAAATTATCAATGTATATTGTATAAGTTACAACTTGGCATGAACCTATAAAGACAGGGGTGTATATTAAGAGATATAAGTTTTCCGGAATTTTAATGTAGGGAGTAGATTTGAAATCTGCATCAAATTTTAAGAATTTTTTATAAAATTCGTTTTTTGTAAAATTCTTTATCTAAAAGCGAAAATACATTTTAAGTTAATTAATTTTGACTAATAGGATAGGTAGATTTTAAACTACCTGCGTTCTAATTGGTTGAATGATGTAAGACATCCAATCAGAGCGCAGATTTTTTAAATCCACCAATCACAGATGCCAAAATTAATTAACTTAATTTGTATTTCCGCTTTTAGATAAAGAATTATACAAAAAACGAATTTTATAAAAAATCCTTAAAATTTGATGCAGATTTCAAATCTACTCCCTACATTACAATTCCGGAAAACTTATCTCTTAGTGTATATTCTGCACAAGATTCATTTTTTTCGCCTCCAGTTTTTTTTTCAGCAAGGAAGGGGATAAAATGGAAAATATTTTCGAAACTTTTTATTTTATTCATATTCTTTTTTCACCAAAGAGGGGAGAAAAATGGAAAAGAATGTTTTCATTTCTCTCAATTTATACCCTTTTTCCCCAACCAAATATTTTTTATTTTTACCCCCCCCCCCCCCCCTCAGCCGGGTCAAATTTGCAGAATATACGCCCCTGTATAAAGATCAATTTAGGTGAAATAAACTTAGGAATCATAAGGGATAAGACAATGAAAGTAAATACATCCTTTGATGATTAAAAAATATGCCATTTTTATTTTTTGTAATTTAAATTTTTGGTTGAAAAGTTTGGACTCTGATTGTTTGAACTGAACAATTAAAATCTTAAGTACCAGAAGTTTAAGTCAACTAATAAGAGAACATGTTGTCAAACTTGGGAAACAGAATAATTTACAGTCCAAAGTCCCATACCTTCCTGAATTTTTTAGTGACATGTCAAAAAGTACTATTAAAAGTATAAAATGTAACTAATAGGCATAATATTCATATCAATGGTAATTCTGTCAATAGTAAGTGGGTCAAATTAAGCAATACTTTTTTCTTTTAAAAAAACATACTGTATATATAAGTAAATTGTAACTACCAATACTTGACTGTTAACTGTTGTACAATATTTTGACTGTTTAATAACTTAATAAGCGTAACAAGAGGCAATCTTTAAAAAATGCTTGGATATAAAGAAATTTTTTTACGAGTAATATAAATTTTTATAGTATTAAAAACTCACTAAGGTTAACATAACACTGCAAATTTATGGACGAGACTTTTGTATTAAGACTAAAATATTTTCTGTCTCCAAATGTCTTCTCCCTCCTTGGTTATAATGATCACAGACGATATCACTGATTTGATTAGTTTGAATCACCAAGCAAATCTTCCAGGCTTGTATCGGTATCTGTATCTAGCAAAAAATATTATAATATAGAAAGAGCAAATACCAATTTTGTAAAGGGGGGGGGGGGGGGGGGTTTAATGCAACCATCTCGTAATCAGTGAGCAAATGGCACTTAGAATTCGAATTTCCATCTATAATTTTGCATGAGTAATCCTTGGTAGATCTATTTTCCCTAAATCGAACCAAAAGTTGGAAAAGTAACGGCTAACGGCTCATCTGTTTTGCCATTTGTTTGATATCTATATTGCAAATTAGTCACGAAACCTCTCTCAACATAATACTCTTTTCTACTCCAAAACGCTATTAAACGGTTCTAGACGGTAGCTGTTGGTACTAGAAGTTTTAAAATTGGTTATTGCTATCATTTAACATGAATTAAACCAAAAATATGTTTTAAAAAGTTGATTCCTACGTAATTGATAATGGATTTACCCTGAAAATAGGCAAAAAACGGCTGAACGGCTGAGCCGCTAGCCGTTACTTTTCCAACTTTTTGTTCGATTTAGAGAAAATAGACCTACCAAGGATTACGCATGCAAAAGTTTAGATCAAAATTCGAATTCTAAGTGTCATTTGCTCACTGATTACGAGATGGTTGCATTAACCCCCCCCCCCCTCCCTTAAAGTTATTTACCACTAAAAATTACATTCTAATAACTATTCCTATTTTACGAGTTTCAGATTATTAATATAAATATCGGTTAAAAAAAGGAAGATAATTTAACACAAAGTAACACAAAAAAAAAACGTTTAATTTGTAAGAATTAACATTTCAGAATAAAATTACTCTCAATTATAGGGTAGTTCTACAAATCCTAAAATTACCCGGAATAGTTGCTTTCCCCCTACCCTCTAGGGTAAGACGAAGAGGTTAGGAAAATAGCCATAAACTATATTAAAACATTTATAATGCTTCCCTGAAATGGATAACCCTTTTGGACCAAAAAAATTCCAAGATATTTAGCTTCAGACAAAAAAATCCTAACTTCTTTATATTATAGGATAATGCTAGCATAATACCCTAATGAGAAATGCCCCGTAAATATCTTCAATTACCTTTTGAATTCTCTTCATCAGCTGCACCGTGATTGTTAACAAGCTCTAGTATTACTCTAGGGTTGTCTGAAGGTTGGACGGATAGTACGGCAGGTTCATCTCCTGTATAAAAGTTTATAAGTATAACGGTTATCATTAGTTAATCTTGAGGGGTTGGTAAAAACTTTCAATGTTGAAACTTTTCCACGAATAATTCTATTCATTATTGTGATGTTACTAGATCAATTTGTCGTCTATTGTCCCATTCCTTAAGATCCGGGGATCTAAAGGGAAAGGGCAATGGCCGATAAATTAATATATATTTCCAATTAGTGGTTGAAACGTTTGGCCATTCAACAAAATGAACCAAACAATCAAAATTACCTAAGTAAAGTCCCCAAAGTTATCAAGCCAACGAAAACGAACATGTTATTTTATGACTTTGGGGACAAGTGAAATAAACAGCCCAATGTCCCCTGCCTTACTGTTTAGGATCCCTAATAAGATTTACCTTGTCTTTGTTGTTCGTCACACTCCACCCAAATGGCTTGTCCGTCAACCTCTATTGGCCTTTTCGTCACTTGCTTCCCATTTTCCATGAAAATATATTTTCCGCCGTAGATAATGTTATTATCATGCTTCTTGGGCTGCCCACCACCGACACACTCCACCCAAATGGCTTCTCCGTCAATCTCTATTGGCGTTTTCTTCACTTGCTTTCCATTCTGCATGAAAACATATTCTACGCCGTATTTTATCTGGGGCAGCCCACCTGCACCAGGTACCATGCCTTGTTGCACCACTGAAAACTGTTCATTTTCTGTAGAATAGCAGCTGCTGGAAGTGGATGGTTTAGGCTCGGATGACGGCAATGCTTTTATTCCAGGTACAGAGTCCTGGGAAAATATGGTATACTTTAACATCTACCGGTTGTATATACATTAAGTACAAAAACTCGAATTTAATCCAAATTTGGATTTTGTAGAAAAAATCTCAAAATATAAAGGAACTTAAATTTGATTTTAATCAATTCTTTGCTAAGAATTTCAGGGGTGTATATTCTGCATGGGATCCCCGGCTCAGGGGGGGGGGGGGGAATAAAAATAAGTGGTTGGAGGGAAAAAAATGCAAAAATTAAGAAAACTGAAAACATTTTTTCCATTTCGCCCCCCTCCTTGGTTAAAAAAAAACTAAAAATATGTGTGGTAGGAGGGATAAAATAAATAAAATATAGAGTTCTTTAAATATTTTTCTATTTCCCCCCCTACTTTTTAAGAAAAATCTAGGGGGGAAAAAAATAAAAAATTTTGTAGCAGGGGAAAAAAAATAAATCTTGTGCAGAATATACACCCCTGAAGAATTTACAAAAAAAAAATCTATTCAAAAAGACAATAAGGAAAATTTCGTAGGAGGTTTATTTTACATACCTAATAACATTAACCAGGGAGGAAGGGATGCCCAAAGTTTTTTAAAAAAATAGTGGATACTTTAATTAAATCTTGATTGGTTGGTTCAAACTAGCATTATCCAAGCTTTAGAAAAAAAAAATAATCTACAGAAGAAACATTGTCATTTATGATAATTGGCGATCCTTAACTCATCCCCCATTGTCTTATCCCTTAAGTTCCTTGCATGTATGTATAGCAACATACGAACATTACTAAACTAGTTATTTTCTTCAGTGCTAGATAACACTTAATATTTACCTTTAATTGAAAAGAAGAACTTGACTTTTTATTCTCACATTCTTTGGCTTCGTTATCAGTTATTGGCTCCTCAATATTACTAGCAGAGCTTGCAAGTGTACTGCCAGTACTTGATATAACACTCTCCTCACTTCCCTGGGATGACTTTCTTCCCTAGAAACAAGGTATTATCAAGTCAGCCATCTTGAGGGATAAGACAATGGGTGATTAATGTACATTACATGCCAAAATAATAATAATCTAAATTCTGTGTACTGCCAGTACTTGATATTACACTCTCCTCACTTCCCTGTGATGTCTTCCTTCCCTAGAAACAAGGTATTATCAAGTCAGCCATCTTGGGGGATAAGAAAATGAACGATAAATTGTTGCACTATCCCTGAAATTAACAAAATCACACTTTCTTTAGAAAAATTTACACTGCCAAAGGGTAATACAAGTTTAGAAAACTATGAGTATCAGTATAATCTACAGTCCAATGTTCCCTCCCTTCCTGAGTATCAGGCGAGATTGAATCCAACACGCTACCTTTCTTTTCTGTGGTGAAGATGATATTTTGAAATAACAAGAATGTACTCGAAGAGTTTCTTTGGTCGCGCATTCCATCCCACATTCGCGGCACTGAAACAAGAACAATTATATCCATATGTAGCGCAGCAAAACATGAACATGAAATCTCTTTCACGTGGATGCTCTTCAAGAGGTTAAAAAAGACAATAAATAGAAAGTTAAGCATAGAGATAAATTCTGACACATATTTCTAGTTTAAAACAAGAATAGTTTTAAAATCGACAGAATAAAATGATTATTCATTATATTACTTATTAAAATGTTATAAAAATCCATATAATAAGTTTTAAAAATTGATAGTTCGGTATCATGACGTTCTAGCAATAATTATTAGTACTAGTAGAGTTGCTACGATTTCTAAATTGGACCTATATGTTTCAGTAATCATACCATTAAGTTTAAAATCAATAGAACAATATTAAATGCCTAAATTAACAAAAAGAGCCTTCCGTTACGACGGACCGACCATAATTATAGAAAAACTTCGCTTAAGAACAGCATTTTACCTGAAACGGATTTTTTGAAGGAGTTGTGTTAGAATTACTTGAATATGAATTCTCGTTTTCTGTTCGTAATTTATTTTCAACAATTTTGTTTATTATAAAAACATGTCAGCTAGGTAGGTACTTATTTTTTGGCAATAATGATAGAAATCAAAATATAAATAACTTCAGATTTAATAAATTACCCAAATTTTTGAGCCAGCATATGAGAGAACGTGTTTATAATACTTTGGGTACCAGTGTAATTTTAAGTCCAATGTTCCCTCCCTCTTTCACACTTCTGTTAATAGATTGGTTTGATTATTCTGAATGTTAAGTAGGTACTTTTTTAAAGTTAAAATCACATCAATCACAATTCAATGACATAACAAAATTGTTAAAAATTCCTTGTTCCGAATCAGAATCGTCGTAGGAATATCTTCCAGGAGATGGCAGTGGGGTTCCTGGTCGTCGACCTAATTCAAAATATCTTTAAATAAAATTTTTCGAGGATTTTGTTTGTAAAATAATTTTCCAATTGGTAAAACGAATACAACCCCGCCCCAATCCCCCTTATTTTTTCCCTTTTCTTTTTAAATCTAAAATAAAAAATTGGGTTATAAACTTTAAATCTCCCTACTAAAGTGCCTCTAAAAATGTAAAATTAAAATATTATAAAAACATAGTTGATACAGGAATAAACATGTCAAGTTTGAAATCGATAGGACAATTCTAACATGCCTAAATTAACGACATAAGCTATCAATTAAGAAGGTAAAAATGTCCAACCTGTGGAAGTAGAAGGAAGATTGTCCATGGAATCATAAACCGTCTCTTCATTGTAAAATGTATCATCAAGATTCTCAGGTTCCCTGAAGTAAAACTTACAATAATTCCTTTACAAATGTCAATTTTAAGCTTAAAATTTCGCCAACTGCTGGGCCGATATGGTTTCATCTTTATACATAGTGAAGATTTTTTTATACAGGTAAAGGTAAAGTTCAAAAATAATTTGAAGAAGGGTACCTCCACCCTCCAACTAAAATGGAAAGTTTAAGGTTGACCTACCCTTCGCCCTAACTAAAGCAACCATAAGGGACATAGACGCTTGTATTAAAAAATTAAGTTTACCTAGATCTAGGAGCTTTTAGGTTTGATCCATCAATAAAATGTGACCGAGGTTCTCTAAGTAGACTGAGATTCTCTTTGGCCCATAATTTGGCTTTCTTGTAAATACTTGCATCCTAGAATATTGAATATTATATATTTTTTTGTCTAAAAACCTGTTTTCTTTCAAACCATTCAAGTTGTTGACATTGAAAAAAAAAATTCAAAATGTTGTTTGACCACCTAACTAAAATTTTTGTATGACATTACTTTTTCAATAAATTTTAAAATCAAGTGTGAAAGTTTGAGAATGAAAACATTTAATAATAAGTAATATCAGTGCCTTTAGTCGGTAAAAAAAATTCAGTTTAGCTTCGAAACGAATAATATCCGCTAGATTAGAACCGGTTCCCGACAATTCTGAAAAATCATGCATAGCATCGTAGTAGACAATTTTTGACGATTATTAAAATTAAAATAATAAAATTGACACCAGTTTCAATCTTTTCATTTTAATATCTGCGGAAAGATGAGATAAATAAACATTCTAAAATTTTTTTGAAAATGCATAATAAACTTTCTCGTATTCATTCGAATCCGGTGGATAGGAACCGGTTCTCATCCATACGAAAAAACTATGTCTAGCATCGAATTATAAACGGTTTTCTACGAATATAGAAATGTACAATCATAAGATTAAAACCAGTTTTTTTAGCCGGTACCTTCGGCACCACGGGGCTAAAAAAACTAGTTTTAATCTTATAATTGTACATTCTATATCCGCGGAAAGCCGTTTATAATACGATACGAGAAATAACTATTCTTTCACCTTTAAACAATCATCAACCAAACCATGTTCATTTCCAATATGTTTTAATCTAAAATAAATATGTAGGTTAATTCAAACTGAAGAATTTTTAAAAAATAAATGTAGATTAACTACCTATTATAAAGAATTTTTTGCAATATATGGTTGATCATTTTCTATAACTTTTATAAGAAGTTTTATTAAAGAAATGTTAATTTTATCACTTTTGAGAAATTTTGTTGAAATATTCATACAGAACTCCCCACTTACTTTTTCTGTTAAAATGTAAAATTGAAAGTAGAGGGTCGATATCCCCAATCCATCCTGACCCTGCAGTCCTTGAGGGACGTATCCGCTAGCTCTATATGCCATAATTACCTTGCTTCAATATTTCTAAATGTTCTTTGGCAGCCGAGGTACCCACAAATCAGGACATTTTCACCCTCCTCATTTATAATGCGCACAGGAGCTTCACACCTTAATATTACTAAATATTAGTTTGCAGCCTTGGTAACTACAAATTCGGACTTCAAAATTAAAGTAAAAGAATAGAGGGTGGCATGCTATATGTAACTCTGTACACAGGGCAAGGACCCTCTCCCAATTTTGTAGTCTTAGAAATTAGCTTATAGCGTCGGAAATATAAACACAGCCGAGTACCTACAAAAGAATAGAAAGGGTATAAAAAATTTCAAAATTGATCATCTAGAATAATAAATCTATTACTATACCTTTCATCAATGTGTAACATAAAATGTTTAGAAACAAGATGGTCTCTGAAGTAACTCTCATTGCTAAATCTTGAACACAATTGACTACTTTCTGGTTCTGGTAAATAAATCAACTTTATAATAATAATACAACTAGTGGCTTCCTAGTTCGCCCCCGACATTTAATAGTATGCATTGGAATGAAATGAGGAGGCAGTAAAATAGCCTAAAACTATTTCAAGACTCCAATCTTTAAAAAAAAATTAGCTTAAAACAATCCAAGGGCTTAAGCTTTCTAGAAATGCAAAAAAGTTAAATGGTTTGCAAAAACTTCACGGACAAAAAGAATTTTATTGTTTAAAAATTCTGTTATATAAAGTATTAAGGTTTTTATGTATGAAGCTAAAGTGCTGGGAAAATGCTGGTCCCAATTAGTTGTACAGTTCAGAGAAGCCCTAAATTACTTACTTTTTTTCTGACCTCCCCTTCTGAAGTAACTAGTTATATAAGAACTATAAAGTTGATTTCCTTCATTGTTGAGTGGACAAACTGTGCAGATAAAAATTCCATTTGGATCCACAATCCTGCCAAGAGGCTGGGCAGCTGAAATTATAGAACTCGAGTTCGAATCCCCGCTCTGCCACCTTTGTCTTGACTGAAAATATTTTTAATTTTCAAAAGATAAAAAAAAGTAGGTATTGCTTGATTGGTTGGTTTAAAATAGCAGTAATTATATTATAATAATCATATTCTAATAAATGAGTGTTATCCATTGTCTTATCCCTTGAAATGTATTAAATGCTTGGATTAAGTGATCACTGGGTAAATACTATTCCCCTTCATTCTCAGGTATCTTAATGGATAAGATAATGAACGATAAACTAATATACATCCCTCATTATAATAATAAAAATCTCGAAACCTCTATAAAAAAATATACATGTATATATAAATATGTCTTTTGAAGCATAACCGATAAACCAACGTACAAAGTAGATTATATTCTGAATGATCATTGGTAAAATCACAATCTTAAATAGAATCCAAAAACATCACAATTCCAAATAGTGATCCGGATGGACGGACAAAGTGAATTAGGTATAGAGAAACTTCTGTAAACAATGTTTACCTCCTGAAACTCATTGCTGCTGTTGCTAGCTGCGGCTGAAGTTGACCTAGGCCTCTTTGTTTCACTTATATTTGATCCAGCAGAGGCTGGTCTGGATCCAGCAGAGCCTGGCCTGGGTTCAGATGGATCTCCAGGTAGCTGTCTTGAAGTTCCAGGTACTGGAGCTGTATCCTCTCTTTCGTTACTGGAAAATAAACAAGAGTTTATTGAGGATACAAAACTGTTAAAATCAGATAATTAGAATTAAAAAGATTCACAAACTACTTCTAGTTGTATGTTTAATAAATAACATTAGTTATAGAACAGTGCAAATAAAAATACAAAAAAACTTTTTTAACAAGATTAGGTATTATTCAAGAAAATTGATGTATTTTTAAAATGAAAAATATTAAGTACATTCCTGTAGTGTTAACATAAACCATTTTCGATAGGGATAAGCTCCCCCCGGGTAATTGAAAGGACTGTTTGTCCAGAAGCAGATTTATTTCATTTGTTTTTACAAATTCCGACCCTAAATTTATTAATTTAGAGGTATTTTCGGGTATATAAAATGTCTCTTCAAACAATTTGTCTGAACCCACAAAATTAAATAAAATTGTAGTTTAACATATCCTATAATATCTACAGGTTTTAAATCTACAGAGAGAGCGCTAAGTTTTACAAGTGTTGTAAAAAAATTTGCCGAATGTATCATTTCTTGACAATAATATGTGTCGTTCATAAAGGGTTATTATATTTTAAAAATATAAAAAAAATAGTTATTTTTGATACAAAAAGTGGTAATTTACGTCGTTTATTGTTTATTTATTTAATAGGATTAACTTTCCATTATTTGACGAAATGAAAACTATTTGTTTTTTACGGTAACCACGGGATTGCACCCATACAGAATTCCACCCACGGAATTGCACCCAGCGGGACTCCACCCAATGGAATTGCACCTGAACGGGATTCCACCCACGGAATTTCACCCATACGGGATTCCACCCACGGAATTGCACCCATACGAGATTCCACCCACGGAAATTCACCCATACGGGATTCCACCCACGGAATTGCACCCATACGGGATTCCACCCAAGGAATTGCACCCATACGGGATTCCACCCACGAAATTGCATCCAGCGGGACTCCACCCAATGGAATTTTACCAGAACGGGATTCCACCCACGGAATTGCACCCATACGGGATTCCACCCACGGAATTGCACCCATACAGGATTCCACCCATGGAATTGCACCCATACGGGACTCCACCCACGGAATTGCACCCATACGGGATTCCACCCACGGAATTGCACCCATACGGGACTCCACCCACGGAATTGCACCCATACGGGATTCCACCCACGGAATTGCACCCATACAGGATTCCACCCACGAAATTGCACCCATACAGGATTCCACCCATAGAATGAACAAAAGTTTATTTGTAGGGAGTGGTCAAAATGAAACTTTTGCATTTTAGTTTCTATGCTTTGATTTTCCACGTAAAAAAATCTCAACTGTAAAACCAGGAGAATACTCACGTAATAGATGTATTTTAGATACATCAGCAATGGAGAAAATACAGAGTTCTCGACACACTATTAGAACTAATAAGTATGGAGATATATATAGTCCACATATAATGAACAAAAGTTTATTTGTAGGGAGTGGTCAAAATGAAACTTTTGCATTTTAGTTTCTATGCTTTGATTTTCCACGTAAAAAAATCTCAACTGTAAAACCAGGAGAATACTCACGTAATAGATGTATTTTAGATACATCAGCAATGGAGAAAATACAGAGTTCTCGACACACTATTAGAACTAATAAGTATGGAGATATATATAGTCCACATATAATGAACAAAAGTTTATTTGTAGGGAGTGGTCAAAATGAAACTTTTACATTTTAGTTTCTATGCTTTGATTTTCCACTTAAAAAGATCTCAACTGTAAAACCAGGAGAATACTCACGTAATAGATGTATTTTAGATACATCAGCAATGGAGAAAATACAGAGTTCTCGACACACTATTAGAACTAATAAGTATGGAGATATATATAGTCCACATATAATGAACAAAAGTTTATTTGTAGGGAGTGGTCAAAATGAAACTTTTGCATTTTAGTTTCTATGCTTTGATTTTCCACATAAAAAGATCTCAATTGTAAAACCAGGAGAATACTCACATAATAGATGTATTTTAGATACATCAGCAACGGAGAAAATACAGAGTTCTCGACACACTATTAGAACTAATAAGTATGAAGATATATATAGTCCACATAGAATGAACAAAAGTTTATTTGTAGGGAGTGGTCAAAATGAAACTTTTGCATTTTAGTTTCTATGCTTTGATTTTCCACTTTAAAAGATCTCAACTGTAAAACCAGGAGAATACTCACATAATAGATGTATTTTAGATACATCAGCAATGGAGAAAATACAGAGTTCTTGACACACTATTAGAACTAATAAGTATGGAGATATATATAGTCCACATAGAATGAACAAAAGTTTATTTGTAGGGAGTGGTCAAAATGAAACTTTTGCATTTTAGTTTCTATGCTTTGATTTTCCACATAAAAAGATCTCAATTGTAAAACCAGGAGAATACTCACATAATAGATGTATTTTAGATACCTCAGCTATGGAGAAAATACAGAGTTCTCGACACACTATTAGAACTAATAAGTATGGAGATATATATAGTCCACATAGAATGAACAAAAGTTTATTTGTAGGGAGTGGTCAAAATGAAACTTTTGCATTTTAGTTTCTATGCTTTGATTTTCCTTGTAAAAAGATCTCATAATATATAATGGCGATGTTTTTGCTTTACTTTATATTATGTGCATTGTTCCTGTATATTCAAATTTGATAAAATTTTATAAAGAATATCAAATTAATCTTCAGATTTGTTGATTAGTTTGATATTCAAAAATTAAACTATTTGTTGGATAATTCAGGCAGAATTAGTGTTGTACAGACAGAGTAGCGAGTCTTCTGTTGATTGTTTTCTGGACCAACTTTAATCTGTTTTGGACACACTTACACAGTCAGTCAGGATGGCCCACTTAAGGTAAAAATGGTAGAAATAAAAAAAACCTAAAAAGAACAACGTAAAAAAGGAATTAAGTACCTAGATACTTTTGTTTAGTTAAAGACTCTAGGGGGCTAGGTGTCAATTCAGGTACTAGACCTCTCTCCACGCACCTTGGAACATACATACAATACTTATGATTTCGGTGTAAAGCCTCCAATCACCCATCAGACAACCAACTCTCTGAGATGCACGACCTTTGTCTGAGAAGTCCCAACTGTGCATGGTAGCGAGGTGTGCCTGTTTTGGGCCAAAGCATTCCCCCACTCTAACTATTTACGTCGCACATCTGACATAGTAGCAGTGGGAACCATTTTTAATGTCTTTAGTTATGACGCGGTGTTGGACCAAGATTAGAAGCTATCACCTTCCCGACGACAAGCAGATGCGCTACGTGTTGAGCCACAGTCGTGGGTACTTTTGTTTAGTTAGTCTATCGTCTTATCTGAAAGCATTTTTATTGAATGATAATTCTATAGAGAATTTGGTTTAAAAAAAGACGTTGAAAATATTCCTATTTTCAGCAAATCAACCTTTTTGAGAGCAGCCAACCTCACCTGAAGTCTTTGAACAAAATCAGGTCAATGATTTTGTGTGTTTTAACCATTCTCCACAAATTAGCAAAGAAATTGTCAAATTCTCTTTTAAAATAAACTTAAGTTTTATTCTCAAAGGTTTTTTTTTTCAGTTTCCAATATTTCAAATTTTTCTAAGAGTTGATGATATTGGTTCTAAGGACAGGAAACAATTTTAATTCACAGAAGAAATTTTGCAGTTTTCAAAGACAGGTAACAATTTTAATTCACAGAATAAGTTTAGCAGGTTCCAAGAAAGGGTAATAATATTAATTCACAGAAGAGATTTAGCAGGTTCTAAGAACGGGTAATAATACTAATTCTCAGAAGAAATTTAGCAGATTCCAAGGACGGGTAACAATTCTCAAAAGAAGTTTTAGCAATCCAAGGACAGGTAACAATTCTCAAAAGAAGTTTTAGCAATCCAAGGACAGGTAACAATTTACAAAAGAGGTTTTAGCAATCCAAGGACAGGTAACAATTCACAAAAGAAGTTTTAGTAATATTAACTCATGGATTATGACCAAATAAAAACCGCCTTGTTGGTTCTGGATTTCTATTTTTTAAATTCTCTGAATTAATATCTCTATCTATTATTTCTCTGTAGCACCAATTCTCTTGTTGGTTCTGAATTTATCTCTGGATTAATATCTCTATTACTATTATATCTCTGTAGCACCAATTCTCTTGTTGGTTCTGAATTTATCTCTGATTAATATCTCTATTTCTATTATATCTCTGTAGCACCGATTCTCTTGTTGGTTCTGAATTTATCTCTGGATTAATATGTCTATTTTTATTATATCTCTGTAGCACCGTTTCTCTTGTTGGTTCTGAATTTATCTCTGGATTATTATTAGGGTTGGGCCCGGGGCCGGATATCCGGTGTGGCCGGATATCCGGCCATTTTCAATATCCGGCCGGATACCGGATATAGAAACTATCCGGCCGGATATTAAATAATCTTAAATAAGAGAACAATTTTTTCTGAATATGTTTATCTTTATGTAAATTTTATATTCGAAATCTCAAAAGATAAAATTTGGCGGTGGCAGCAGTACTTGGCAGCTGCCAGCCGCAAACCAAAGGTTGGCAGGTAAACTGCAACGGATTTTATGAAATTGTAATATGTGATGAAGATATATAAAAAAGTTTAAAAGGGGGGGAGGGGGGATGTGGTGACTCGTGCCACGACATACCGCCAATTTTATTTTGGATGCTACTCCCTTAGTTTTAAAGATAAAGAAATGCAATAAAAAAAATTTATTTGGCGGCGACGGAAAATGGCGGTGAACGGCGGTCCCGCTGTAAAAAATCGCTAATAAATGGTAAACAAAATTATATCTTTCTCTTAGTTATATTTTCAATGTTCACATTCAACAGTAACAATCCAACTCATCAAATACAAAAATTAATAATACTAAATCACATTTGACAAGTGTGGTTAAAATTTTAGATTGACGTCATAAAATTATATATTTTGTCCAAATTAAAACAATTTTTCTACAATTTCATTGCTTGAATTTATTTAAATTTTACTTTTTTATCAGAAAAGTGTCACAGTCTGCCCCCACAAAGCTTAAAAATTCATCTAATCAGGAAAAACAAAATTTCAATTAGACTGTTTGATAAAAAAAATTTTCTGAACAAAATTGAATATTTGAATATATAAAAAAAAATTGTACTTTTTAATTGTTTTACTTAAAAATAAAGATTTAAAAACATACTGTAGTTTTGCTTATTTTTTCAAAGAAAAAAGAATAAAAAAAACGAATTACAGCTTTCATTCAGAACTTAGAATAGTAATAATATTTAGACATATTTGGAAAAATTATAATTACAATATTATTCAGGGATTCAGCTTTTAATTATGAAGATGTTCTTGTTTTTGTAGGCACTCCTGGTGGCATCTGTTGTTATATAGTGTTCTATACTTCATCAGCTCCTGATGGTTCCAGTTTCATTGTGTTTATTTCTATTTATTTCCAGGGATGAATGGATATTTCATGGTGCCTCAGCAGATTAATGGATTTTTCTGCTTCCATGGTCGAACTCGCACCCGGATCGACGTTGTTGACTCATCATTGGTCAGGTAACATAAGTGATTTCCCTTTAATTTGCATTTAATAATATTTCCAAACGCTATTAAAAAGAATTTTCTAAAGTTCTAAATTGCTATCAAAAGACAAAAAACATTTTTAATTTGCTATTCATAATATTCAAATGATTAAAAGGAAAAAAAATTTCTTCTGTAAGGCTACAAAAAATTTTATGTTTACTTTTTACTTTTAATAAAATTTTAACTGAAACTTTCCGAGGAGACTTTAACATAATTGTAAAAATTTCTTTAAATAATAAAATTTTCTATTTTTTAAAAAAGGAAATAAAACCACAACTTTTACATTAGAACATTTACAATAAGAGATTAAACATAGAAATCACTTGACTATTCCTTTATCCTGTTTAGTTTGGGTTTCTTGATTTCAGGTTTTTGTTGATACCAGTTTCAACCCAATTTTCTGTAATATATTTAATCATTAGTTTTACCGTTTCCAGTGATCTATATACATCTACTAGAATCTATCATTTTAATCTCTAATTTTTTATTTTTCTTGATAAATTTATTTCAATTATCTTTTAAACTTTCAATAACTTTGTATAGTCTATCATAAATATTCCAAAAAAAGTAATATCTTTTTAATAATTTTTATAGATATTTTCTAAAATGAGTTGTAGTAATACCATTTACCTTCAGTTTAACAAACTTATGTCTGTATTTACCGTGGCACAAGCATTTAAATTTCTACTGAATGAGCCGTTCAGCGCCATTTCGTTTTAATCAGGATCCGTTGACCTATCCTTGGACACCCTAAAAGTAAACAGAATTTTACTTTAATGAATTTTTTCAACTATCATTTAATTCTATACATTTTTAAATTAAATATCTTAAAAATTTTCTTTAGGCATTTTCTATCGTAAATTTTATTTATCTTTTTTTTTTTAAATTTTCTTTAACCATTTTATCTTTCTATTTGAATTATCTTTCTAATATTTTTTCCAGGACTTTTTACCTTCTTGGGTTTTAAATTATCTTATCTTTTTATCTTTTATTTAGGGTAAAACTCAATACCTTGATGAGATGGATCTTCCCACCGTTAATTTCTCCGGCATCGTATTATGGACATCGTTGATTTTCAGCATCCTGCTAAATTTTTTCTTGTTGTGTCTCGCAGGTATTACCTAAAATTAATTTATATATTAGTTAAGGTGCTGTGGGATTAAACTGAATGCGCCTTTGGTTTCTAGCTGGTCTAACCATAGGTCTATTTTCTTCATTTACAACTATCATTTCAATATTATCTCTTTTTTTCTTCTTTTTGCAGCACAATTTAATACATTTTCTCATAATTCTTTTAAATATACTGAGAACTATATATCCTAGAATTAAATTTGCCATGTATAATGAGATCTGAATATATATATTTTCTGAAGCAAATTTTTCAAAAATTGTTTTATCTTCTGTAAAATTATCATTAAAATCTTTGTTTGTCATAAAAGATTGTTCTGTGATTACCCCTTCTTTCCTAAATACACAAGTATTTTCACATTTATATTCCCTATTAAACAAAATAATAGTTTGACCTTTTTTAGCTTTTTTAAATTGACATTTTTCTGTACTTTTTTTCTCCTGTTTACAAGGGATATCTATAATTTCTTTAAAACAATAGTTTTTATCTTCAATTATTTGTCCTTCACATATTCCCTTATTATCTATAACATAATTTTTTGCATCTAGAATAAGACATTTTTTGTTGAAGCAAAATGGCACTGGTATTACTTTATATGCAGGAGATATTTTCTTTTTAAACCCAAAGATTGTATTGTTTGATACACCTGATAACCTCGGGTGAGGTGGTGATCTTCCTGGGCTGCACAGCCAACTTGATGATCACCAAGGCCAGACTCTAGGTCCGTCACCTCATACCTCATCTTCTCCACCTTCCCCGCTCTCTCTCTCTCTCTCTCTCCTCCTCTCTCAATAGAGCTTACAGTATATACAGTATTTACCTAAAATAAGTGTGTATATATATTTACATTATGGTTGCTACTACTTATTCAAAGTAGCTAAATCTTTTGGTTTTCTTGAAGAATTTTACTAAATCCCTCAGATTGAGTTCCCAAAAGTGTTTAGCTAATATAATGTTATTACCGAAGATGTTTACTCTTATTTGATTGTATTTGGGACAATCTCCTAAGATGTGTTCAATAGATTCAATGGGGTCATTGCAATGTTCACATGCTTTTGTGTCAGCAAACCCCATTTCTTTAAGGTGTTTGTTAACACATGCATATCCTGTTAGTATTTGAGTTATGTACATGACATCTCTTCTTGTCCAATTTTGGATAAAATTCCAGGCTTTATTACGTATGCTGGGTAGCATCATTTTTGTCTGCCTGCAGTCTGATTTTTTCTTCCTGGTTCGCCATTTTTTCTGATGTTCTCTGAGTCCCCATTCCTTAATGGTAGAATTAATGTACGTTAGCGACACAGGTAAGTATGGTTCTGGCCTGGTCCTATGGCTGTCGCCTCCATAGGAACCTAGCTTGGCAAGTCTGTCCGCCACCTCGTTGCCAAGGTGGCCGACATGACTTGGTATCCAGTTTACATTAACAATATTATCTTTGCTAAGAATATTAAGAGCTTTCTTTGCATTAAGAACACTCTTGTTTACCACTGTGAAATTACTTACTGCCATAATGGCGGCCTGACTGTCAACAAAAAAGTTGATAGTGTTGTCCGAAATATTGAGTTGAATAAGTTTTGCCGCGGCTTGTTCCAGTGCTGATAATTCAGCTTGGAAAACAGTGGCTAGCTTACCTAGATGATCAAAGTTTTGTGCCTTGATATCTGTTGTGCCTTTACAAATGTAACCATAACCGCTACCTGCTCCTGTTTTGGAACCATCGGTGAATACATTTATTGTATTTGGGGTTCTGGGTTTCATATGAACTTTAATACTTTCCATTTCTGTCCTGGATTTAATGATGGTGTTAAAATCACAGGTCTCCCTCTCTTTAAGAAGAAGTTTGTCCGTTGGCATTGAAATATCTTGTATTTCTTTGCTTAATTCAGTTACAATAACTGAATGATTATACTTACTATGGGTTTCTCCAGGTTTATGTTTCCAGTTTCCATTCCTTACTAACCTGATGTAGCTTTTTAGGGCCACTTCCTTGAGATGAATCTCAATGGGTCTGATGTCTAGGATGGTCTCCATTGATTCTGACCCTGTGGTGCACATTGCACTAAGGGTGAGGCGGCAACCTTGTCTTTGAACTTTTTCAAGTTTACAAAACTTACTTTTTTCTATGGCAACCTTTAGCCATACAACACTTGCATAGGATAATATAGGCCTAATAAGGCTGATATAAATCCATCTACATACCTTAGGTTTAAGTCCCCAATTTCTGCCAATGGTTGACCTGCACATGGCCAGAGTCTTGGTGGCTTTGTTTGTGATGTTCTCAACGTGTTTACACCAGGTCAGTTTACTGTCTAGGGTGACACCTAAATACTTAAAATGTTGTACAACTAAGCTTTTAAAACTTCCCATAATTTTACATTCTGAAAACAATTTTTTATCTAAAACCGCTATTTCTGAATTTTTTAATTTTTCCTCTAGCTCTAAAAGATAATTTATAATTTGAATCAAGGTTTCCATGATACTGTGATTTTTTTTCTCATCCTCTAAAATTTCTTTTAACCCTTCTATATTAAACTGTTTTTTCTGAGATGAAAAGTTATATTTGCTTTTCTCAAAATCAGAGATTTTATTTAGATAATCTTTAAAAGAAATTAATTCGATAATTTCTTCATAGATTTCAGAACTTCCCTTTTTATCATTAAATTGAATTTCACTTATATTGTCCAACATCAGGACTTTTTTAAGTTTATCTTTCATAACTGATATTTGGATACCATCGCTGGTGCATTTATTGGGAGTTGATTGGCATATATCATTCTCAACACTCCTTTCACTAATACTATCATCCCTATTAGTAAAAAAGCTATTATCTATACTATTTAATTGATAAGATTTAAAGGTTAAATTTAGCAATTTTACCATACTTTTTATTGTTTCTACCATTGATAATATCTTGAGGCTTATATTAATTTTAACATTACTATCTTCACCTGTAATTGTATCAAGCTCTTCCAATTTTCTTTTTTCTTCATCACTTAAAGTGCTGATTAGTATGTTAAAGCTACTCTGTAACAACTTGTAAATTTCTTCAAGGCTATCGTTGAATTTATCACCGAAATTATTTGATATATCATTTTTTATTACTGACAACTGTTCATCTATTTTATTAATTAGTTCATTTAGTATTTCCAGCTTTTCCGTTGGCTTCTACATTAATTGAAACCACCATTTTTCTGATGTTGTTATAAAATTGCAGAATGCTTTCTTTGTTTGTATTTTCATTATTGATATCACTATCATTTTCATTTTCATTTTGATTGGAATTTTCATTAGTGATACTATTATCACTGTTATTATTATCACTATTGTTATTTTCATCATTGTTTTCATTATTGTTCGAATTTATACCATTTTCATCATTGTTTTCACCATTCTCATTGTCGAGGTTATCACCATTTTGATTATCTGAGTCATTTTGATCACCAGAGTCAGTATTTCCTTGGTTATTATCATTACTTTCACCATTTTGATCATTTTTTTCACCCTCTTGATCATTGTTTACACCCTCTTGATCATTATTCTCACCATCTTGATCATTAGAGTTTATATTATCGTTTTTATTATCGTTTTCTCCATTTGCAGGTTGCTCTTCTCCATCTTGATCGTTAGAGTTTATATTATCATTATTATTATTATCGTTTTCTCCATTTACAGGTTGCTCTCCTCCATCTTGATCGTTAGAGTTTATATTATCATTATTATTTTTTTTTGAAAGATACCAAAACTTGAGGTATTTAGTGACCCAGCCCAAAAGATTTTACCCAATTATCTCTAAAACTAAGGGAGTTGCACCCAAAATAAAATTGCTGGTATGTCGTGGCACGAGTCACCACATTCCCCCCCCCCTTTGAAATCTTTAAGTAAAAATTTGCGGTCAAAGGAACCGTTTAAAGATTTCTTGAGACCTGGAGGTTCAGGACTTGCAGGATTATACCTGGAACCTGAAATCGACTTGAACACCTATATTACATATGAGGATGTACGACTATAGGATATTTTAGTATTAGATAACATGAAATGCTTTGTTTAAATAAAAAAATATTTTTACTTTTTACCTGAATCAGAATGACCTTACCAGATTTGCTGGCATCCTGTGCCCGCCAGAAAGGAGGTATAAAAAAATTTCAGTTATGTGTCATACCCATATTTCAAAAGTCACACAGTTAAAGCCCTCTACCTTTTATACACAGAAAATGGGATAGAAAAAAACAGAGGGGGGGGGGGGTGGGGGCAGGCATTCAACGCCAATTCCTCGCCCTTTCCCAACCATTAGGGGTTGATATTACAGATTGAGGGTAGTAATAGTTAATTAGATTTATTTGCTAAGAAGAAAGATCATTTAATAGTTACTTAATTTTTAAGTTTTAACCTTAATTTTATCCTATTATATAAAGTAGTAAGCTTTTTTTGTCTGTAGCGAAGGATCTCGCTAACCGCTGAACCGATATGGTTCTCCTTTAGAGTGACGCTTTTTATAGGTCCCAGGGTTGTTTTAGGCTGTTTATTTTTACAAAAAAAGGCGTTGTAAGGTTTTAAGTTCTTTTTCTGCACTTTCATGGCCCTTCTAATATCCCTAGTTTTTAGGGACGCAACCGCTAGTATAATATAAAACACCAGTTTATGAAGAAATTTTTTTGCGGGTATAGTCCCTTTCCTGGCAACGCCCCTTAAGGAGCGATCATTCGTATTTTCACAGTAGCTTTCCTCCTATTTCTAGCCCCTCGCGGGGGACTCTAACCTTGCGGGGTCAATTGCCTAACCCTGCAGGGCAATCACCTAACCAAATATAACCTAAAATAACCTATTAAAAACAAATTTAAAACTACAACGAATCGCCCCTTAAGGTGCGTTGCCACGAAAGGGACTATATCCTTTTTTGATACTTTAATATGCAGTAATTTGGCCGGTTATCCGGCCGGATATCCGGTAATTTGGCCGGATAACCGGATATTTATTTTCATAAATCCTTATACTAAAGTAACAGGATGTCTGTGTGTTTGTGTTTTTGTACCGAAGGATCTCGCTAACCGCTGAACCGATCGTGTTCTCCTTAACTGGGTAGTTTCTCATAGGTCCCGGGAAGGTTTATAACTATTTTGGGGGAGGGTACCACCACCCTCTCAAGAGAAATCACTCCTAGAAAAAAATTGCCCCTCCCGAAAAAGAGACTTGAACGAAACATAAAGCAATTATTTCTCTAATTAGATATTTTAAATAAGAAAAAAACATTCAAAGTGCCACTAGAGGCCTCTAGGGGCGTAGCCGCTAGTTTTACATATTTTGAGAAGAGATTATGTTGAATTAGTCTTGGCTTTATTAAAATTTACACTTTCTTTTTTACTTATGGTTAATAAAATAGGTGATTACAACAAGTAGACAAAACAAAGGTTTAGTTATCCGAGTCTAATAACATATGTTATACAATATATAACCCAAAATAAAACAAACAATTAGAGTCCAATAATTCATATAAAGCGAGAATCAAAATAAAAAAAAACAATACAAAATCCTTAAAATTAGACAAAAGCAACAGTAATCCTGGACAAAAAATAATTCTAAATCTATTCCAACAATCAAGGGTGGCTAAACTACAATGGAAGGGGAGCTAAAAATAAACGATCAAACTGAATACAAAAAAAATTTAACTGAATCTAACTTTATTTAACAGACTAAATATTATAGTGAAAAAAACTTCCCCCATGTTTAATGTTACAAGTATGATCTTTTATTATAAGAATAAATATCTATATATTTATCCATAGATTTTTACTTAATGTACTTAAAAAGTAAGTTCTTCAGTAACCAACACAAAAAAGTCAATTCAAGTTGTGTGTTATATGTTTTCATTGTTTACATGATTCACTTTTTTAACTTCAGTTTTTTCTTCTTATACCTGTTTGTGGAATCCCCATCAGTGCTGACACTTCTTCTCCTCCTCTCTGCCATTACATGCAACTTGTGCTTATTAGGGTAGATCCTCTTAATTAAATTGGAAGTATCTATGAACTTATTGTGCTTCAATGCCTGATACAGCTTTTCATGTTCAATGCCTAAGAAAATAAAATCTTTCTAGAAACCTTAGTGATATATAGTATAAGTCAAGAAAAAAAAAGACACTTAAGATGGTATTTCCCACTTAAATTCCTTTAAGCCCAAAGAATTGCAGACTGATGAATATATTTACAAGTAATATGAAGAAATGTTAATAATATTAAAGGAACCCTGCAAGAAATACCCCGTTTTTACTGCTGAAAGCCTGACACGAGTTGACTCAATACCCAAAATTTGAAGCCTCCAGCTTCAATAACAAAAAAAGTTACAGATATTTCAAAATAGTTATTGATGCTCATGATGGAAATTTCAATATTAAATTACGTTGGCTGGAAGCAAAATTAAAAGCTTATCTGTGTCAGAAACGTAGACTGCCCGTTAAAAGCGTAAAATCATAGCGGGAAAAATTTTAACTAATGTAAGTAATACAGATGCTCAGCTGTGATTGGTTGATCAGCAGACTTAGCGTGGGCTCAGACTTTTGATTGGCTGGAAATCCTAAAGGCTGGCATTCTCACGCTACAGTACTCTCAATACAACGCAAATTAAACTAAATTTTTTTAATGATTTTGACTATAAAGAAGAGTGTTTTTATTGTAAAAATGTTATCAGTTACTGGCATCCTAAGTTTCTGCCAAAAATAAGCTTATAATTTTCTTTCTAGGCAACGTATTTTAATAATGAAAATTCTATTATTAGCAATGAAAAACTTTCAAAATTTTCATTGTACTAAAAATATGATTTTGAAATGTTTTTAAAGCTGGAGGCTTCAAATTTTGGGTATTGGGTCTACTTGTGGCAGTCTTTCAGCAGTTAGAGCGATTTCTTGCATGGTTCCTTTAAGGCAATATTTAAATTTTACCTGTATGAAACAGAATTTCTCTCCAGGATTTCAAAATCTAGAATTAAGAATAAAATTAGAAAATTTCAATGGTTAACCATTACAGTTGACTTAAGTATTACCTAACCTCATAACCTAAGTATTACCTAGCCTTTCTTGATTTATGAAAATTTCAATTAACTTTGTTACCTTTCTGTCATTCTGAGGGCAAATTTTACACTCATACGGAAATTTAAATTTTTGTATTTTAACACTGAAGAATCTATTGCAATGTCCATTCAGGTAATGCAGTTTCAGCTCATTCTCATTCCTAATTGATATATTTAATGTTCAATTGAAAAGGTATGAACACCAAAAGAAAATAGTCTATTTTTCAGATAATATTGATATAACAAAGAAAATAAGCTGACTTTCCGAAGACATTTCTATTTAACGAATGTAATTTCCTGCTGTAACATTCTATTTAATTTTACTCTTAAACCAAAAAAGATTTAGCTTATTTGGGCAAAGCTAATATCACAATAAATTCCAACTCTCTTAACAAGGCCCAGTCAGTAAGTTGAAGATAAAGTTCAGTTGAAGTAACTACTTATCCCAACTACTTATTAATTTTTTAAGTTCATTAAAATTTCCTGAAGCAATCTTTTTCTGCTGTAGGTCTGGTGCACAGGATACAGGTTAGTTTCATCCTTTCCAGCTCTGTTGGTTGGTCCTCCAGCAATCCAATATTTGGATAGCCCAATTCTTTTCTGGAGTCAAAGTAAAGATAACTTTGGATAAGCTTCACATAGGTACTGTGATGGTTTTAGGGGTTTTATTTACAGATTCACGTTTTAAGATTATTATTAGCCCCTATTTGTCACTTTGAAAACAAAGACCCTAGATGCTAGAGTCGTAACCAGTAGTTTTTAAATAATGAAATAATTTTATGGAGTTAGAATTTCAGGTATCTAAACTTTTCCTGCAAGCATGATCTTCACAAACTTCTTCAAGACTGTAATCCTTTATGGTGGGAGACATTGACTTTGCTCTCTGAACTTTCATATACAAATGACACATCTCACATGTTATCTAAATAGAAAAATCTTCTCATAACTTTTATACAACTTTTAATTTTTTTTATTAGGGAGGTAAAAATATAATTAGAACTCACCAAATATTTGTCATTGTTAATCTTCTTGAATTGTAACACGTTATCATGAGGCAGGTTGAAATCTCTCAACTAAAAAAATTATTTATTCATTAACCAACCTTTAAATCCTGTTTTCAGGATTAGATTTTTGAAATTCAAATACAGTAAGACCCACAAAAAGTATTTTTTTAGCATGTTTATAAGCAATTATATAAGAAATTCTTCACTTTCACTGTTTCACATTCAGAAAGGGACAAAAAACAAACGTATGGCCTCTAGAGGCGTAGCTGCTAGTAAATATATATTTTAAGTTTCACCTGACAAAACATATCATTGTTGGATAATTGAAGAAACTTTTCATTTTCTTCCTTCGCTTTCACCTCAACTTTCTCTTTCATTTCTTCTGCTTTGTCCTCAGGATGAAACAGTTTCAACCACTTATGTAAAAAAAAGTTGTAAATTTTAAAATATCAAGAAAACATAAATTCAAAACAGTAAACTTTAAAATAAAGTTAATCATAAACATATACAATTCAATAGGATTAGGGTCAAAATATTAATGCAAAAATCTTACAATATCAAGAGTTGAAAGAAAAAACTCAAGACGCTAATTTTAGCCTACCAATTAAGAATCTGAATCAGCTATGCAAAAACGAATTCCGGATTCCAAAATTGACAAAAAATTGAGCGGATTCCGGATTTGGATTGCCAACCCTAATTTTTATAACTGGCATGACGACTAATTTAGAGATATCTAATTGTTATTTATAGTAATACAAAATTATATATTTTTTATGGTTTACTTATACTTATGCTTGAAATCATTTATCTGAAATGCACTTCATGTAACTATCCCTTTGCTACCTATAGTTTCTAGTATTAACTTTTATATTAAATTTATAGAACTAACCTCTTCTTTTTGAGTTTCAGGATTTGGTATATTGTCATTCTTGTGAACACCCGACATTAAATGCTTAGGAATATTGCCTTTTGTCTAAATAAAAAGCATCATGAGAATTGAAGTGCATTTGATTTTAAATAGGTAATATTTTTCTGATATTGATACTTTTAGTATAACTACAAACTTCCAAGATATTATAAGGGATAATACATTGAGCGAAAAGTTGGTGTACATCCTCAGTTATGGCAAACATAAATAACCCTTCTGTAGATTAAAATTTTTGGTTTAGAAGTTTGGACACTTCTAGTTTGAAAATAATAACTAAGAAAAGTATAACAGAGTAATAAAGCATTTAGTACCAGTAAACTTTTAGTCTATTGTCCCCTCCATCCCTGCCAACCGAACCACCAACACAAAAAAATGAAATTATTCACTTACCCAAAATTTTTGTTGGCACCACTTTACAGGACAGATAAATGGCCAGTTATCTTTTTTCATGTGTGTAAATCTATGCAATTTCAATCCATTATTTGATGCAAATCCTTTATCACACCGGGTACAAAAGAGAGATTTTTTTCCATGGATTTTGTTGAAATGATATTCCAAACTGACTCGCATTTCAAAGCTTTTCTCACACTTTGAACAGCGGTGAACTCCTTTCTCTGAGGATCAAGGTATGTTGTACAATATTTCTTCAGGTCAATGGGAATTAAGTATCAGTTCAATAGGGATTACAACCTTTTAGACCACTTCTAGCCAGTAAAGGTATGGACAGACTTTCAAGATAAATTAAACACGGTTGTCAGAATGTCTGTCGGTTTCAAAGAATCTTTCTTACCGCTTAGGTCAATTCCCCCCCCCCCCTTTATCAAGTAACCTAGGGGCTTGGCTTTTAGTATACCTATTAGGTATACAGTTAGGTACTTGGAAATCATGTTACAACATACATTCCTGCGTCTTGATAGGCAAGTTTTTTCCCAGATTTTACATAGGAAATAGTATGATCGTTTGGGCTGTACTTTCTTACTTCTAAAACAAATAAGGATAATAACATCCATAAGTAGCGAAGCATAAAATAATCATATATGTGACGAAGAATTTTAAAGAGTATTTGTTAAACTGAAGAATAGAAACATATTTGAGAAAAAAAATTATGAAACCTTTCTCAAATATTTTAATATTTGTACTTTAAAGCATGACTGACAGACCGACTGACAAAGTAGATTGGATAATGGATGCTAAATAGTATAGGAAATCTTTTTAAAAAATTCAGCTGTCCATCTTGAATAGCAGCTGAAAAATCACATTTCCCCAATAGCAATACGAACTGACAGACACGTTGTTGAAATGATTTATTCGTTTTTCAGAAATAATCATACATCATATAATAAATAAAATAAGAAGTTAATACAAGGGTAGCTCCACTGCTAAAATTAGAAAGTTACTATAGTTAATCTAAGAAGCAGAGTTTCGAATCCGATTCAAAAAAATGCGGGAAAAATGGAAAAATCCACCTAAAGAGGACTATCCACGAACGAGAGCACATGATTCTAAGTACCTTCCAGCATTGATCCTAACTATTTTCTTTCAGAATATAATAGGTCACCATGTATAATTAATATATTGACGAGAAAATTTATGTTTCACCATGTTTTTTTTAGGTATTTCAATTGATTTTGAAAACTTTTATGAAGCTAATTCTTTTAATAAAATGGATATTTGATGATACATATGCGAATACTCGTGTTATATAGATTGTAAATTAATCCATATCAGCATGAATTTAAACATACATATGAGATATAGTAAATGTGCTTTTGACATTTTTTAATTTTTATCATTTGACAACATGGACAATTAAAGACACCCCGAACTCAACAAAACGTTTGATAGAATTTTAACGAAAAATGGTGGACATTTTTTTACTTTTCTTCAACTGGAAGTGGTGAAACATAAATTTTCTCGTCAATATATTAATTATTGATAGTGACCTATTATATTCTGAAAGAAAATACTCAGGATCAATGCTGGAATGTACTTAGAATCACGTGCTCTTGTTCGTGGATAGTCCTCTTTATATAAAATCTCAGACATTCTCTTGATGAGAGCCAATCTTTAAGGTTTAGGTTCAGACTTGAAAATTAAAAGTATTTTTGACTTCGAATTAAAGAATAATTTTTTTTTGACAAAGGGGGAGGTCATTTTCTAGTAAATTCCGTAAAAGTGTGTAAAGGTGTGTGTGTTATAAGGCCTAAAAATAGTAGTAGAACGATAAGGTGCTCCCTATTGTTCTATTCAATAGGGAATACAAATATATAGAGCACCTTATCGTTCTACTACTATTTTTAGGCCTTATAACACACACACCTTTACGGCATTTACTAGAAAATGACCTCCCCCTTTGGTGATTTTATTTTTATTGTCAAGGATCCGGATCCGGATCCGCACTGACAAAATTTTGAGGATCCGGATCCGCATACAATCAATGCGGATCCGAAACTCTGCTAAGAAGTTTAAAAAGCTTACTTGATCTTGGTGAAAGATCATCATTATTTTCTCTTGGTGATCTTGGACTTTCAACCACTGGATCTGGCACTATAATAAAATACTCCTTATATAAAAGTAACAGTTTATACCGAAGAATCTAACTACCACTGAACCGATAAGATTCTCCTATATAATTTCTCACAGATCCTAGGAAGGTTTAAAATTATTTTGGGAGGGTACCACTATTCTCCCAAAACAAGGGTGTCGAATCCCCCCCCCCCCCCGAGCCCCTAATATAAGTGTCCCTTGAGGCCTCTAGGGTAGTGTGTCAAAAAAAGTACCTATCCCATTATATTAGGTATTTATCTTTAGGACAAATATCTGAATCTAGGCATTAATATCGACTTGACTTAATCAAAATAAAAAGCCCCCCCCCTCTCATATTTTGGGCCAAGGCATTACCCATACACTAACTATTCATGTCACGCACCTAACATAGCAGCAGTAGGAACCATTATTAACGTCATGAGTTATGACACCTATTGGGCTAGGATTTGAACCTTCCCGACAACTACTTACCTGGATAGGGTTCTGTCTCGTCATCGGTGCTGTCAGCATTATGATTACTTCCTTCCTCTCCCTCAACATCTTCATCATCACTTATTATGTACTCGGGACTAGAATTATTCACATTGACCTCCATTGAATCAATCACAGGCTCTTTTCCTTGGTCTACTTCCTCGTCAGAGGAATCTCCAGCATTTTCCAGTGTTATCGAGCACTTCTTTGACTCTTCCTCACCGTTTAATGGATCATCAATAACATTTCCAATAATGCTGGATTCATCAATAACAGGCTTGATATGATGTATCTGGTCTTCATACATACTCCTCTCATTATTCTCTCCGTCAGAGTTACTCCTGGGATTGTAATAGGGACTGCTAGATGTAGGAATATCATCGTTGCAGGAATCATCTTTGATTGGTCCAAGATTTAAAGTTTGTTCATCTTCTTGACAAGATTGAGATGAATCAATATTTTGACCAGTGGCTTTAAGATCGTTCTCTGCTTTAATATCAATTTCTGTGGCAAGATCTGCAAATTCTTTGAGATTGGCTTCTTCAGATAGGACCTCGGATACATTCAGCCTGAATAAGCGAGACAGTTTAAATGCATTGGTCCTGTAAAACTAGGGGTTTTTGTAAATTTTGAAAATATACAAGCTTAGAAAAGCAAGCTAAAAATTCCCATATATATCCTTCATTTAAGTTTAATAAAACCATTTAAAGGTTCCCTAAGTTAGATTACCAAATCGGCTCAGTAGTAAATGTGTAAAACCTTACAACAGAAGTACAAAATTAGACATAACTAAGGGGGGGGGGGGGAGTTCAGTGAAATTAGGCTTTGTCTTTGGAGTGAAAGGATAGGTTATATAATATATAAGGACATTACATGCCAAAAAGTCCCTTTTTATGCAAAATAAGCTATCCTAAAAATCCTATGCCCAGTGTCAAAACTCTCCCCCCCCCCCCAAAAAAAAACTTGTTTTAAAGAAACTTTGCCCCTTACTTAAAAAAACTAACCTGTTTAATAAAGTTAAGAATTTTCTTTTAGCACATAAAGATAAATACTTGGACTTTGCAGGGTTGAGCAAGTGTATTATCATTTCTTTCTTGCTATTAAATTCTGTTAAATGATTGTCTTATAATCGAAATTTGATAAAGTAGAATGTTTGTTTTTATTTATCGGAAATCAAGGTGCCTATTAGTTTCAGAAATTCTTCACTCTAAACTCAAACATTGTCACTTTTATAAAAGCATTAGAAAAGGACTAGGAAATAATCCTTATTATAGAGTAACAGGAATGATCTTTGTGTGTGTGTCTGTACCGAAGGATCTCGCTAACCCTCCTTTGCAATGTAGCCTCTTAGAGGACCTGGGAAGGTTTTTAACTAATTTAAGGGGAGGGTACCACCACCATCCCCAGAGACATCACCCCTAGAAAGAAATGATAAACATTTTTTTACTTAATCTTTTTAGAACTACAGTTGAAAGTAGGAGTTTGGGGGGGGGGGGGGTCGACTTTAAAGGCCTCTAGTAGGGCCATAGTTGCGGATAATAAGAGAATCATTCCTTTAGAACATCTGTCACAATCTTTAGTTGAATCATCATCAAGCTGATTTAATTTTGCGTACATAACTGGATGGGCATCAATTATATGGGCCCGATCCTCCTTTATACTTGCATCACAAATGGGACAAAGGTTTCTAAAGCATACAAAAAATTGGTTCATAGAAAGAAAACAAAGTAGCGGGTTTCGTAGTATTTTCACAGCTTTACTCCTATTTCTAGCCCCTTGGAGGAGCTCTAACCCTGTGGGGCCAATTTCCTAACGCTTCGGGACAATCAATAACATTTTCCTAACCTAAAATAACTCAAAAAGCTATTGTGAAAATACGATGAAACCCGCTACTTTGTTAAAAATTAAGAGATAACAATATAAGGTGAGAATAATTGGTAGAATCGTTTGAACACTCAATTTATGTCATTTAATCAAGATTTGAGTAAAGTACCGAAGATTTTTACCTGTTCGAGTAATATTTGAATAGAAGACTACCATTATCTACTTCGCGCTTCTTGTTTCTATGAGTGTACTTTTCATGAGATTTTGATTCAGTTTCTTTTGTACTTTTATAAGGCTTTGTATTTGGCACTGATTTGTTATTGTTTTCAGACTTGTCAAAAGTTTTCTTGCTATTCTGTGGCTTGTCCTTGTTTTGTACTTTTTTTGGTGGATTTATGTTGACTTGTGGCACCTCTCCAGTTTTTGGTGGATTTTTGTCGGCTTTTGGTACCTCTCCACTCTTTGGTTGATTTTTATTAGTTTGTATCGTTGTATTTTTATCGGTGCTGGAAGAACTGGATGTCCTCCTTCTTTTCTCCGAAACTTCAGGACTGTGCAGCCGTTTTTTGGAATAATCTGCTCCATATGTTTTCTCATCATGCATGGGGCATATCAGTTGATGCGCTGAAAAAAAGAATATTCTCATATTCATTCGAATCCGGTGGATAAGAACCGGTTCTCATCCATATGAAAAAACTATGTCTAGCATCGTATTATATCCAGCTTTCTACGAATATAAAAATGTACAATCATTAGATTAAAACCAGTTTTTTTAGCCCGTGCCTTCGGCACCTCGTGGCTAAAAAAACTTGTTTTATTCTTATAATTGTACATTCTATATCCGCGGAAAGCGGTTTATAATACGATGAAAGGAATAACTATTCTCGTATTCATTCGAAAGTAATTAATGTCCGGTGAATTAAAACCGGCTCTCATCCATACGTAAAAAACTATGTCTAGCATCTTATTACATCCAGTTTACTAAGAATATAAAAATTACAACTAGTTTTTTTAGCCTGTGCCTTCGGCATCTCTGGGCTAAAAAAACCGGTTTTAATTTTATATTTGTACATTTTATATCCGCGGAAAGCTGTTTATGATACGATGCGAGGAATAACTATTATGACAGGGTGAGTTTCAAAAAATTCAAACTTCCCGATTTTTGACAAAGCCATTAAGGATTTAAGTAACAAAGGGGGGGGGGGGGGGGGGCGAAAGTTACACTTTTTTAAACCAAAACTAAAAGTCAAAGGAACTCAACTAAAAAAAAAGAGTTACAGGTCTGAGATTTTGCATGGCAGTTGCTTTATTGGGGTACAATATGGAACTGTGAAGAAACGGCGGCGCAACCGCCGAAAACCAGTTTCATATTGTACCCCTATGAAGCAACTGCCATGCAAATCTCAGACCTGTAACTCTTTTTTTAGTTGAGTTCTTTTGTTGACTTTTAGTTTTGGTTTCAAAAAGTGTCACTTTCGCCCCCCCCCCCCTTTGTAAGTGAGAAATATCTGGTAAAAACTACGTCAAATTTTTCATTTGTATCCAGTCCACTATATAACGGCACATTTTAAGCCTGAAGCTTTACAGTCCAATGTCCCCTCCCTCCCTTAAATGATGTGTATCGTACCTCTGAATGATTGTACAAGTACAAAACTTCTGTCACACTTACAATACCATTTATCCTCTTCATCTGTCATTGTTACTAAATTGCATAGTTTTCTGAAATTTTATCAAATTAATCAATGATTCTATTTAATAGAAAATGGTCATTAATAAATAACAATTAAAGGTTATCAGGGATCTTAGGGGATAAGACAATGGACAATAAATTACTGATCACCCCATCTGTAGATAATAAAATATATTTATTGAAACTAACTTATCAAGAATCATTAAATAGACAATTTTTTTGAGACAACGAATGAGTTATCATATTTATAGAACATTGGGGACCAGCATATTTTACACTTAAAAGTCTACTCCCTTCAGGACGGTCATATTGAATAATAACTATAATATTTACAATTATAAAATGCATTAAAAGGGGGCAATCATTGTTGAAGTTATCTCATAATCAAAGAAAAAATATTTTTGATAAATTATTAGGTATGTGAATTTTTTTTGAATATTATTGCTTTATAAAATGTTAAAAAATTAGAAGATATCTTTTATAATAACCAACCCCTTTTTTTATATTTACTAATAGATGCCAATAAATCAAAAGCTTATTAATGGATTGTTTTCTTATATCACAGTTTTATCATTACAATACATATATTATTGGTTAAAATCACAGAATGTATTTAAGTACAAATATAACAAGGGATCTAAAAGGATATGACAATAGACGAAAACTTGATGTACAAACCCAATAATGATGAACAAAATAACCTCTTTTGTAGATTATAATTATCAAGTTTTAATAAATGTCTCAAAGTTATCTAAGTCAACGAATAAGATAACGTTTATAAAAAATTTGAGTTCCAGTACATTTTAAAGTAATATGTCCCTTCCCTAGTCCCTGAATATTACTTAAAAAGAAATATGGGCTATACTTGGAGTATTAAAAAGTGTAATGTCACAGTCTGACTTTTAGTTTACAGAAAAAAAAGAAAGGGGCGATTGTCACAAAAATTGTCAAAACAACGAAGTGCATATTTAAGTATTAAGTGCTGTATTTAAAGATTCTTAGTCATTGCTAATAATAATAACATTAATAATAAGACAATTTGTAATATAAGCTCACCCCCCTTCCTTTATCTAGGTATTATTTGTTAAAACAAGTTTTTTTCTACAGGGATAGAAGAATCTGAATTAATAGTCATATTGACTTTAAAACCTTATCTCATATCCCTGGTTTAAAAACAAATTAATTCTTAGTTACCCTTGTGAAAAATGCCTCCAAACTGTCAATAACACAAAGACTAGATTTTAGATCAGCAGATATTGCCTTGTCCTGACAGTCCAAGTCCAGGTCACTGCCAGCTTTGCCTGGATTTAGTTTTCCTGTGGCCACTTTCTCCTAAAAAAACGATGAAAAATGATATTAAAAAATTAAAGTAACAGGATGTTCGTCTGTCTTTTTAAAAATACATTTATACGATCTCGTAATCAGTTGAAACGATCGTTCAAAAATTTTCAGAGAGGGGAGGGGGGTTGATTCCCTATATGCAAAATAAAGAAAAATAAAGGGTATTAAAAAGACAATCGGTTACAATTTAAGTACTTAAATCTTAGTTTTTGATGGATCATGTAAAGACCTTTCTATAGACACCTTAACCAGATTTCTAACTCAATCTTTGCCAATTTGGCATCAAAAGAAAGACCAACATTGAGACATGACGACTATGACATGACCATCTCGTAATTCATGATTAAATGGCACTTGGAATTCGAATTTTTATCTGAACTTTTTCATGAGTAATTCTTGGTAGGTCTATTTTCCCTAAATTAAACAAAAAGTTGGAAAAGTAACAGCTGGCGGCTCAGCCATTTAACCGTTTTTTGCCTATTTTCAGGGCAAATTTATTATTAATTAAGTAGGAATCAACTTTTTAAAACATATTTTTAGTTTAATTCATGTTAAATGATAGCAATAACCATTTTTTGAATTTCTAGTACCAACAGCTACCGGCTAGAACTGTTTGATAAGGTTTTTTTAGCGACAAAAAGTATTATGTGGAAATAGGTTTCATGACTAATTTGCTCTTAAGTTAGACGAAAAATGGCAAATCGGCTGAGCCGCCAGCCGTTACTTTTCCAACTTTTCGAAAATAGACCTAACAAGGATTATTCCTGCAACATTTCAGATCGAAATTCTAATTCTAATTGCCATTTAATCATTGATTACGAGATGGTTGCATTAAAAAAACCACCTTTATAAAAAAAAATGCACTTTCGGCGAAGAGCAAATTTCTCTGCAAGGGCTGTCTTGAGCTGTAGCGCTCTGGAGAAGTGAGAAGATTCAAAATTCAATATCGTTTCTTTTGTCATTGCTTGAGTATGAATTGATTTCCTGTTTTTGACCAAAACTGTCAGGTTTATATTGAAAAAAGTGAAGCGATTAGTTTTTTTTTCTCAACACCCTTTACCTACCAGATTAAAATAAAACACTAAAATGCAAATAATACTGGATAAGGTTTTAATTATTTAAAATATTCTAACCTGAAAATGTTCATAAATTGAAACAAATTTTGAGTAATGCAATAATCCGTCAAATCTATTACCACCTAAAATTGAGTAAGGCTGTTATTTTCTGTAAAGATATCGATAACCACTGATATACTTTCCCTTTTTTAGAAAGAAACTTCACTTAGGTCTTAACTCTTAGAATTGATCAAGTATGTTAAGTCTTTTTTTTTTAAAGCCTTGTGATGGATTTAAGCTGTTTTTTTTTATACCCTCTCCCCCAACATACATTTTCTTGAGCATTTGTATTGATGTGCAAGGTTCCGTTGAATAACTTACCCGAAAGTTGTTTGTGCATCTTGGTGAACATTTTCTCAAACTCTGAGGTGTTTTTGATCCTTTCATCTCTCATAATTGTTATATACTTGATCAATGCCGTGTCTAGCTCCTCCTAAATGAGTTGTTAGGTTTTATATAGTGAATATGAGAAACAAATTCATGAGCGAGGGGAAAGGAAAATTGTAAGGATCACGTACCATACATACAAAGAAACATACTTTATGCTATAAAGTAATCTAGGTTTGATCACAAGTTCTCTGTAGTAATCCTCTCATTTTTAACAAACAAGGATAGTTAATGAAAATACTTGGCCTGCCCAAATGTTATGTTGGATAAAAATATAATACATTTATGTTAGCAGCAGTGGCGTGCACAAGGTTTTGTCAGGGGAGTTAAACCTTGGGGTAATATAATAAAATATTAACAAACCTGTGATGGGAATAGCTTCTCGAGTCTGAAGACCCAATGATCAAGGTATATTTTGTCCTAATAATAGATCAATCATTTATTTTCTATAAATTTCTTAAATAAAAATTACCGACATCGGGGGATGGTGGTACTCTCCCCTAAAAATAGTTATGAAATTTCCCAGGCCCTATGTAAAGCTATTTTGTAAAGGAGAATGATATCAGTTCAGCGGTTTGCAATATCCTTCGAAACAGACACAGACATTCTGTTAATTTCATATAAGGATTAAGTGGCTTTGTAAATCAGGATTGGATTGTTCCAAAAAATAGGGCGAAATGATTAATTTCCTGAAGTTGTGGTGAAATCTTGAGCAGGGGTGCAAGCACTAAATTCCTGGCCATGTCCAGGGTGGACAGAAACTCGCCGGGCCTCAGGTTTTGCAGCTGGTAACCGTTGAAGAAACTCTTCTCCTGAAGCCAGAGAAATACCTGGGCCGGATCTATGTTACCCTCAATCTGCAGGCAATTAAAGATTTTATGTTAATGAATGGATAATTCATAATTTTTCTTTAAGATTTCTTATCTAATATTATGTAAAAATAAAATAAAACTGCCCCTAAATGAAGGATAAATCAATGATAATCTATACTTTTTATATCTATATCAAAACAATAAACAAATCTTTACCTTGCATCTGGTGACACTCATCAGATCCAGAGCTTGTCTGGCAACCTCTTCCAAGAGGTCATAGCGGCCACAGTCGTCCTCCAAACTTAGTTGGTCCATCTCCTCCTTCGTACACTGGATGAAAAGTCTGTAGGCTTTGGCCTGGTAAGATTCTGTATCAACAGTACAGTTGACATCACCTAAAAAAACATAGTAAAATAAGATTAAAACTATGTCTAATATCGTATTATATTCAGTTTTCTACGAATATAAAAATGTTTAATTAATAAGATTAAATCCAGTTTATTAGCCCGTACCTTCGGCCTTCGACTACTGTTTAAGAGGTTACAAAAATATTGAGAATCAAATAGTTTTTATCACCTGTTTCATTCAGAAGAATTTCTTTGGACATAATCCCAAAAAACGACTTTCTATCAAGGTAACAAGGGGTCAACTTCGGCTCTTTAGGATCACCATTAACAAACAAGTAGCTGTTCAGCTTTGCAAGCAGTTTATTCTTGTCATCCTGGATCTTGGTGTGGGATATTGCCAGGCCCTGCAGGGTGTCCCGTATGGCTGCCAGAAATATTAAGGTTGTGGTGACCCGCTGCTGACCGTCGATTAGAAGGTAACTATCACTTGACAATGAAGACCTAAAAAATAATAATGCAGGGGTATATATTCTGCATGGGATCCCCTGCTAAAGGGGAGGGGGAAAATATATGGGAGGAGTTGAAAAATTGATAAAATAAAAGTACAAAACAGTTTTCCATTTTTGAGGAAAAAACTAAGGGGAGGGGGGGCTGGATGAAATATTTTGCAGCAGGAAACAAAATGATTCTTGTGCAGAATAATACACCCCTGTAATAATGTAATACGAAAAGATGATAAATCGCTTGATATTATTAGATAATCATATCGAATAATGCAATAAATATAGAAAGTCTAGATGATCACTCATTTAATTGTATAAATGGGAACACGCTGAAACAGATTATTATGTCAAATGACCCATCTATAAAGCATATGATATGTATTCTTGACGTTATAGATTTAAAACATCAATATAAGCTCCTTATAAAGATAAACCAAATTACCACTTCAGTAATTAAAATTAAAATTATTGGTTGAAAAAACTCCCATATTCCCTTCCTCCTTGAATATGTAGACAAAATTAAAAGTCAAATCAACTCGGATATAAAAATTAATTTTACCTAGTAATTATTAAATTGCCAGTATTATGTGACCCCATGGGGTCGCGAGTCCCACGTCGTGTGTCATTGTACCAGCGTTCAACCTAAAACAAAATAGTAATAAAAAACCAATACAAAGATATCACGTAAATAGGAAGCTTAAAGGATAAAATATTAGATTGATGTGATAAACAAAATTACCCCTTTAGTATTTTAAATTATTGGTGAAAAAAGTAGGCACTTCTTTTTATAACCACCATTCAAGATTCCTAAAAAGTACTTGTTTTTCATGTTCTTGAGCCATACAATAATTTTTATTTATTTAGTATACGGAAAAGATAAAACTATATCTTTTTTTACGAATAATAAATCTCAAAGGGTAGGTATTGTTAATAAATCACAAACCTGGTCTTTTTTCCAACAATAGCGACGTTGAAATATTGGTATGGTAAACCTAAACATTTTTTGTTTGTTGATTTTTGATAAATACGATATAAAAATAATATTTGAAATGCCAACTGCCATTTTTGATATATTAAATAGCATACATTATTATATATGTAAAACCAACAAAGCAAAATTCCTTGGATGCCCCACGAGCAATTGGTTGAATGTTGATCTTGAAATATCTTGTGTACTATCTATTCCATTTAATCCTAGAAAATTGGGCAACATCACATGTAATATCAGAAATAATATGGGATTAGAAGACAATCTACTATAAAGGGGGCGGGGGGTAATGCAACAATCTTATAATCAATGCGCAAATGGCAGTTAGAACCCGAATTTCGTTACGAAACTTGGCATGAGTTAGCCTTGGTATTTGTATTTCCCCAGCCGTTTAGCCGTTCTTTGGTTATTTTTAGGGCAAATCTGTCATAAATTACGCAGGAATCAACTGTTTGAAACATATTTTGGCTTTAAATCATGTGAAATGATACCAAAAACCATTTTTTAGATTTCTAGTACCAGCAACTACCGACTAGAACCGTTTGAAAACGTTTTGGAGCGGCGAAGAGTATTATGTGGAGATAGGTTTCGTAACGGGTTTGCCCTGAAAACAGGGTTTCGGATCCGGATCTGGATCCGGATCCGCATATTTTTGAGTCCAAGGATCCGGATCCGCAAAAAAATGCGGATCCGGATCCTTGGACTCCAAAAAATGCGGAAAAAATGGAAAAATCTACCTAAATTTATATAAAATCTCAGACATTCTCTTGATGAGAGCCAATCTTTAAGGTTTAGGTTCAGACTTGAAAATTAAAAGTATTTTTGACTTCGAATTAAAGAATAAAATTTTTTTGAAAAATTTGGTGATTTTATTTTTATTGTCAAAGATCCGGATCCGGATCCGCACTGACCAAATTTTGAGGATCCGGATCCGCATAAAATCAATGCGGATCCGAAACCCTGCCTGAAAATAGCCCAAAAATGGCTAAACGGCTGAGGCACCAGCAGTTACTTTTCCACAGCGTTTCGGAGCCGTTTAATTTTGATGCGGCTCCGGCTCCACCAAAAATGTTGCTGCCAGGGTTTCGGATCCACATTGATTGTATGCGGATCCAAATCCTTGACAATAAATTTAAAATCACCAAAGGGGGAGGTCATTTTCTAGTAAATTCCGTAAAGGTGTGTGTGTTATAAGGCCTAAAAATAGTAGTAGAACGATAAGGTGCTCAATATATTTGTATTCCCTATTGAATAGAACAATAGGGAGCACCTTATCGTTCTACTACTATTTTTAGGCCTTGTAACACACACACCTTTACACACCTTTACGGAATTTACTAGAAAATGACCTCCCCCTTTTTCAAAAAAATTTTATTCTTTAATTCGAAGTCAAAAATACTTTTAATTTTCAAGTCTGAACCTAAACCTTAAAGATTGGCTCTCATCAAGAGAATGCCTGAGATTTTATATAAATTTAGGTAGATTTTTCCATTTTTTCCGCATTTTTTTGAGTCAAAGGATCCAGATCCGCATTTTTTTTGCGGATCCGGATCCTTGGACTCAAAAATATGCGGATCCTTGCGGATCTGGATCCGAAACCCTGGTTGCTGCTCCCGGCTCCAGCTCCAAAACGCTGCTTTTCCAACTTTTTGTTAGATTTTGGGAAAATAGACCTATCAAGGAAAACTCACTCATGCCAAGTTTCATAACGAAATTCGGATTCGAAGGGCCATTTGCGCATTGATTACAAGATGGTTGAATTACCCCCCCCCCCCTTAACGCACACCCCCAATTATAAAATTACTTCTGTAGATTAAAATTAATGGTCGAAAAGTTAGGACACTGAAAGTTAAGAGTCAAAGTTAAATAAAAGTACCCAAGTTTTTTGAGCCAAGGAAAAATACAACTAAGTTATAAAACTTAGGGTAACAGTCTAATTTACAGTCCAATGTCTCGTCTCTCCCTGATATTGAAACATAAACAGTTACCTGGACACGCATAGGAGAAATGTGACAGATTATTTTGAGTAGGTTTAAACAAGTTTTTGTCCACATAGCCATCTTTGTTCAAAGCCATTGGATCTGGGAGCTCGGTGATATCAGTATTATCTTAAAACAATTACGTCACGTTAAGGTAGAAAATAGAACAGCAAGGTTCTTAAGGGATAAGACAATGAACAAAGAATTGATACGCCCCCAATGATGATAAACAAAATTATAAGACTTTGCACTTGGTTGACAAATGCAATTTGTCAGATTATGATCACGCAACCTTTCCTGAGATCTCCTTAGGTTGTAAGGAGGGAGATTAGTAGGAAGTTAGGATTCTACCAATCAAGCAGCTTAAATCATGCTTTCCCTCGTCCATGCTCCTCGTATGAGAGTGCCATTAATTAGGGTGGCTTAATATGGAACACCTGCCAAAACTCTAGGCCAGGGTGATGTAATAATTGAGTAGCTTCCACGAGAATTGCGGGTCAGCTTGTAATGTAACATAGAATACAATCAGCTGTGCGCGAAGCTTACCAATCTAAGATTGGCCAAAGGATTCTAACTTCCAGTCTCCGTGTGCATCTGAGTCCTAACTTCAGATAATCAGGGCTACAACAACAACAACATAAACAAAATTATCCACTCTGATAATTAAAATCATTGGTTGAAAGTTTGGATACTACTAGTATGGAATTAAACAATAAAATTTTTTATCAAAAGTACTCAACGTTTTTAATCCTAACGAACAAGAAAACATTGGGTACCAGTGTAATTTACAGTATAATGTTACAGAGTATAATGAAAGGTTGTATATAAATATCAAGAATTGTACTTACAACTATTTTCCGAGATAGTGCCCAAATTATCCATATCGTTCCTCCTTTTCTTGTTTTGTTGCGGGGGAGGGACATAAGGCTTCACAAAAGAGCCAGAGCTGGACAGCACTCCTCCCCTATCCCCTGCGGGCGGTTTACCAGACATTTTTAACCCTTTATAGAAGAAAAAGAGACAATTATCTCATCTGGAAGCAAAAATATTACATGAAATATTGATTTGGACAACATTGTTACTCAAGTAATGGGTCTATTTATGGTAGAATTTAAAGCACTGCTAAGATTTTTTTTAGGGATCTTAGGGGATAAGACAATTTATGATATTTAATTTACATCTCAAATGATGATTAACAAAATTTAACCCTTTTGAAATATTGGTTGAAAAGTTTGACGCTGCTAGTTTACACCAACTACTTAAAATTGAATTAAAGATCCCAAAGTTTTTGAGTAAAGTTAAAAATAGGGTTGGGCCGGATACTTATTTGGCCGGATACCGGATAGCCGGCTGATTTTTAATGTCGGATATCCGGTTCCGGCCGGATATCTGGCTAACGTTCGATATCCGGCAAATAACCAGATATCCGGCGTCAAAAATTGGCCGGATATCATGTAACCGGATAGTTTTGATATTGAAAATGACCGGATATCCGGCCCAACCCTAAAAAAAAAACCGTTGTCAAAACAGTTTGGGTTCTAATTTAAATTACATCCTATGTCCCCTCTCTCCCTGAACTTAAATTAGAAAAATCCACCAACAAGTTTCATTCTATTTTTTAACCAATTAAAATTGCCCCAAAAAAACCTTAACTGTGCTTTCACATGAATTAAAATGAAAGGTAGAATGATGATAAATTAAAATATTTTGGTACAATATTCATAAAATATTACATTTCATTTGGGATAAAAACAAAAAAATAAACATTTTTAAGGTCAAAAATGAAGGAGTCAATTTATGATAATTATCATTACAGTATGAATAAAATATAGGTTATTTTTAATTTAAAAATAAAATCTGATCATTTATTTAAAGTTAGGTAAGTAAAAAGATTCAAAATTATTCAATTTAAAATCAGTAATTTGAGGACTTTTATAACAATTTAACAAAACCTAAGTACTTGAAACATAGTACATGCTATTACAGTATTATCTTATATATTTAATGAATAAATATATTAAGTTATTTAATAAATTACCACATTGAGTATGATATCAACAAGTGCACATATATTTTTTAATTTTTCTATTTTGTAATTCAGTAAAACATGCATACTTTTATGTAGTTCAATTATACCTATGTTTGTCAAAAATAAAATAAATAAGACGTATTTAATTTGGCATATTATCAATTGTTCAAACTCAATTTATTGCATCCAGTATACATTAATATCATTTAACCAGAGTGTTACCATTCAACGCTGTCCCTTGATGCAATTAAGATTTTAACATGACACCAAAAAATTTTAAAATTTTAAAATAAAAAGGAAGAATTTTCCCCGTATCGCTTGGAAACCCATTAATATCCGGTAGATTAGAACCGTTTCTCAGCCATACGGAAAAACTATGTCTAGCATCATATTATATCAAGTTTTCTACGAATATAAAAATATACAATCATATGAAAACCAGTTTTTCTAACCCGTGCCTTTGGCATGTCGGTGCTAAAAAATCATCTTATAATTGTTCATTTTTATAACCTCGGAAAGCTGTTTATAATACGATGCGAGAAAAAACTAATAAAATTTGAAATTGTGAAATTTTTGAGATTTAAAGCGGATTAAATCGCATTTTGAAAATATTCTTTATATTATACATGATGTCGAACCTTTAACGTAAAGGTTCACATACTTATTGTAACTAAACTGTTCAAATCTTAACGTTCCGTCCGAAAATTGTCAAGATATATTTACCATATAAACATGCGTTACTTACAGGTAGAATGAGGGAACCAAAGCACCTTTAGCAATAATTTTTTATTGGTGTCATATTATCTTTGATCAATAATTGCTTTCTAGGGACCGCGCTCATTATTTTAAGTTATACATTTGGACATATCTTATTTACAACTTTATGATAAAAGAAACACTTATTAGAATATTATGATAGTTAAAGGTACAATTTTTAGACAATCTTTAAGGTAAAAAATTCCAATTAGTGTTACTTTAATCAGCAAGGAAGGAATATATTTTACATTCACCGGTGGGATTTCATAAACTTAAGACAATAAAAATCCACCAATTCTATTTTCCCTAATGTCCTAAAACAGGCACAACAATCATGCCTGGTTTAAAAATTAATTTGCCCTTTTTGTCAAAGAACAATATGAATATTAGAATAGAATCAAAGTTTAGGGATCTTAAGGGATAAACAATTGATGATACATTAATAAACACCCCCAAATCATAATAAACAAAATACCCCTTTCTGTAGATAAAAAACTATGGGTAGAAAAGTTAAGACACTAAAGGTTTAATTATAGTCCCCAAAGTATCTTTACCAACGAATAAGAAATTATGCTTATGAAACTTTGGGTATGTATCAGTATATTTTACAAACCAATATCCCCTCTCCCTTTTTTTATATTTTGACTGCATTTTAGAAAGAGTTGGAATTTTGACATAACTATTCAGTGATCTTAAAAGAATAAAGATTAATACTATTGTTTAATAGTGAATTATACCTTATTATACTTAAAACAAAACATGTTAAACATTGTCAAATATCGCATTGTATTATAGACAATTTTTCGCGGATAGTAAAATGAAAAATAATAGAATAAATCTTTGATTAGTTCTATGATTTTCATTTTACTTTTCGTGGAAAATTGTCTATGATACGCTACAATACACGATTTTACAGTATGGCTCAAAAAGAACTGGTTCTGATCCAGAGAGGAAATGTATTAGATTCTTAGCCATACTGGAATAATAATAATACTAGATATTATAATTGTTACTATCTAAGTTCTAACAAGGATGAGAGAATTCTCGCCAAGGATGAATGAGTTCTAATCGTCGTCACTTCCCTCATGCACCTCACCTTCCTCCTCTCCTTCTCCTTGACAAAATATAGATTAAAAAAGGGAAGCCACCATATAATAATTTCTAAAGCCATTCCATCTGACCGTAAAATTGCAGGGACTTTAGTGATAAGACAATGAACGATAAAATGATGTACTTCCCAAATGTTGATACACAGATTACCCCTTCTGTATTTTATAATTAGTGGTTGAAACGTTTGAACACTCATCTTTATTATACAAACAATCAAAATACAATGTAGTCCTTATTGTTGACCCAACGACTAAGATAACGTTATTATAAAACTTAGGGGACAATGTTTCCTTCCTCCCTGGCAAAATTCTCCCAAATTCCATAAACTAGTTTCTGGAATTGATAATTAAAAAAATATAGGGGTAACTTTTCAAACATCATTTTTAACTATCAAAGGAACTTGGTTAGAATTAGAGGGAAGAATTCCTGTCCTATTCCTGCTATTACCTGTGCTATCAGGCCCGTCTTCACTACCTCTCTGGACACCCTCGCCTTCTACTTCACCGTTGCCACTGGGACTAGGGGATGGAGACCTAAAATTAAATAATAGCAGAGCTAGAAAAACTTAAAAAGTTAATACTTTTTGAAATTTCTCAAAGAAAAAATTAGAATCATAAGACCAAAAAATTAATTTCCTTTTTGCACTTAACCATTTTTTTCAGTATTGACATATGGTTTGAATTATTTTGCAAAATTCCTTTGTTTTTAAGATCCATCCTCGCATGTCCAGTTTTGAAAACACTGTTAAAGAGGACAGAGGGCATCTTAAAACCGGCTTACCTAGAATTCCTCATATTTTCAGTGTTATCGTCTCCATCACCATTTTCAGAAGCAGCTTTTTCAGTCATTTCAACATCCTTATCCTCAATCTACACAGAATTAGAAACATTAAAGCAGAGATGTATTTTTTCCAACCTAGTCGGATTTCTTACCAGTGATTGGGGAGGGGTGGGTTAGGTAAAATAATATATAACAATAAGAAGTGCAACATTCATTATATTATTTAATAAAGTCCACTTAGATTACGCAAACAGTCTAGCAAATTTAGTTCTCCAATTTCGGGAAAATTTACAAAGGTACTCAGGTGTTTTTTTATTTAATTTCACTTTCTTATCAATAATCAGTCCTGCAGTTACCAAGATCTTTTGCTTCACAATAATGGATATCCTATTACTTAAATTTTATTAAGAATTACCTCTCCATTACCCGTAACATTTTCCGCCATTTCCTTCTCCTTGTCCGCGTCATTAGCGGCACCACCGTCCGCATTTTCCTCGCCATTCTCCATCGGCGGATTATTCACCGGACTAGGAGAATCCTCAATCCTGGCCACTTTGGCGGCTGGACTGGGAGACCGGCTGGGGCTGGACCTGACAGAGTTGGCCGCAGACGAATTGGCGGTGGGGGAACGGCTGCGGCTACGCTTGACCTCGGCGGGATCGTCGGGGTTGGCGTCCCCCTTTGTTTGCGGAGATCGGCTTCGACTGCGCGGCTGCACTGGGCTGTTAGTGCGGCTGATAGTACGCTTCTTAGAATCTTTGAACAGATTATCCTGTTGTTTAATGAAAATATTTCTATAATGGCATTTTAGGTGACAAAAATTCCAGAGAATTCAAGGGATAAGACAATGGACGATGTCTTGAAGTGAACCAAAATAACAGTAAGCAAAATTACCATTTCAGTAGATTCATATTATTGGTTTGGTCACAACCCAATTAAGATACAAGAAAAGTTTTAAGGCTAAAAACTAAGTTTTCGCGTTTATAAAACTTGAGGTACAAGTATGATTCATAGTCCAATGCCCCCTCCCTCCCTGATAAAAACAAAAGATTACAGTTAAAAAGTTTATGAATATTTTCATTCCTGTTTAGCTTTCTTCATGGGCAGTCTGCTGTCCTTTCTCAACTTGGAGATTTCATTCTGGAGAGCTCGGATTTTATTACTCAGCTCAGTAACCTAAAACAAAAATATATTAGAATCTAGGTGGGTAATATTCAACAAAGGGATCTTAATGGATAATAAAATAGAAAATAAATTGATGTACGTCACAGATGATGAAAACAAAATTCTGAACACTAAAATTATTGGTGGAAAATTTTACACACTAAAGACTTGTACAACCAAAAAATTGTAATAATGATAATAAATCTTTGGACACCTGAATAATTTACAGTTTATTGTCCCCTCCCTCCCAATTATAAATTGCAAGATTACCTTATTATCATAATGTAAAGACTGCTGTTTCATTTTTTCTCTGATCAACTTCTCCTCATTGAAGACCTTAGCTTTCATTTGTGTGATTTCTTTATCCTAAACAAAAACAATGCGATAGTTACAAGAAAATCATGGTAATAAAAAAGTAAAAGGATCTGTGTCTGTCCCGAAGGCTCTCACTAACCGCTGAGCCGATACGGTTCTCCTTATGAAAACTATACAGTAGAAATTAATCTCTCTTAACTTTCATCTCGTATTGTAAAGAGTACAGTAATGCATTTTCTAGCATGGCTCGAAACCGATGAATATACGATGGATTAGAAAGAACCAGTTCTCAGCCATACAGATAAATCATGTATAGCGTCGAATCACCGACAATTTTCTACGAATTTTAAAGTAACTCATAAAATTAATAACTCTTAGTTGACCCAAGCCTTTGGCTCTTCGGGGCTAAAAAAAACTGGCTTTATCTGGATATTCTTACCTTCGAAATAAGCTGGTTTTCTTTCTGTTTGATTGTCTTTTCCAGGAAAGCAATTTTCTCCTTGAGCTGTGTGATCTCGCCCACGTGGTCTGTATCTCCATCTGGACGTGGCTCCTTCTTCGCTGGCACAGCCTTGAAATCAAGATTCTAAATGGAAGTTGTTAAGACAAACATATATCCAAGTAACGCAGCGTTTTTCCATAAATAACAATCTGATTAGTGTAAAAAATCTACGAAATCCTATAGTATTAAGTAATAAGGTTTTTATTTATCTGAAGCTAAAGATTTCAAAAACTACTGAACTGATGGAGTTTTCTTTTTTAGGGGAGATTCACATAGGTACCGGGATGTTATTGGCTTTTTAGGTTTAATCCTTGGAATGGTTTTAGGCTATTTAAAAAAAATTTACTGCCCCAATCTTAACCCTTTGATTACAGTACCCCTAGATTCTAGTGAAGAATTTTATTATTTTTTTACCCCCTCTCTTAAATGTTCAGGTCATAATGATATTAGGTAAATATCATAAATTTCTGTTTTACTTTTTTTTATACTCACCGACTTGTTAGAAGAATGTGTGTTACTGGTGTGCTCGGCCTCGATCTTGGTAACATCTGGCCTGTTGGGCTTCTTACTGTTCATGTAGCGCTCCCTTTTCTTCAAGATATCCTCTTCAGACAAAGCTTTCTTCTCCTTCTTAAACACTCTGAAAATAGTAACATGAGAATAATCTTCGAAAAATCAAACAAAAATTTCTCATTTTTTCCCCTAGGTACTAAATATTGAAAAACAAAGATGGCAACATCAATAAAGAGGGAAGCATAGAAATATAATAAAATAAAGTAAGAGTCAGATACATTCCCCTATTAAAATCAAGTACCACATAAACATAAACATGTCTATCATTGTCTGTGTAAAATATGTGCTCTATATGCAATAAGATGAATCTTCAAAAAAAACCAGTTCATCTATCTTCCATATCTGGCATGATGACAACGAGTAAATCAAAATTTTCAAATAACAAACGCATATTATTGCATTACTGACGGTTCGACATACAACTAAAATTATAGAATATTGATTTAAGGAATCTTTATAAAAAAAAAACAGCTTTTTTTAATTGGAAGCTAAGTAAGTTTTTTTAAGGCAGTTTATGTTAAGACGGACGGCCATTTCGAATTATAGAGTAGCTCTATTATTTATGTTTACCTTGAGTGTCTAGCAGGATCAGACTGTTTAGTTTTAGCCAAGGCACGCTTGTAGGAACAAGAACATGCCCAACACATAAGCTTACTCTTGTCACCTAAATAGATGAACATGATTACTATTAGTTTACATAAAAACTTAGGTAAGCTTTGAAAATGTTAAAAGGGTCTTTTTTTGTACAGAAAACTTAAAATGATCGGCTAAGATATTCCCAATATGACCATTGACTATCATTCACCCAAAAATTTCATTTTTTAGAAGACTATTGCTTTAAAGGCCTTTTAAGCGATACAAAAGAACTAAGAAGGATGGTTAAGTTTCAGAAAAGGCATATAACGTGTTAAGATACCTTAAATAGTGTTCATTTTAATGTTTTAAACTAGTGGTAGAAAATAGAAATTCTTTCGAATATAAGCCTTATTTGAGTATTATTTAGGTATCATTGAACATGAAAAATATCAAATGCATTTCTTGGAACTACGCCTTTTAAAAAAATACCAACCTTTATCAAAGGCAGACTTTTGTTTGCACTGTTCACAAATCTTTGGTGGACCGTATCTCTTGTAATAGTGGCTGCAGCGCTGGCACTTGCCGCTGACAAAGGCTGCCGGCAGCTGACAGAACTGACACGTGGATGGTTTACCATATTGCGCAACACACTGGTCACACCGTTTGCAGATTGAGCTCGTCTTGTTCTTATTTTCCTAAACAATTTTATGTTGTAGTATTACTTAAAGTCAAAATTATTATTACTGTATTGAAATAACATCAAACAAAGGAAAAAATAATAAGAGAGTATTTTTTCAGTCAGAATCTCAATTACCATTGAACAGAATGATTATAAATAAGCTTCACATAGGACCTGAGATGGTTTCCGGCCGTTTTATTTTAAATTGAGTTATTGGATAGATCTAGGCTATTTTACTGCCCTAATTACTTAAATTGCTAGAGACGGAGTCGCCGCTGGAATTTAATTAAAAAGTGGCTTAGGACAAGAAAATAAAGAAAGATAAGAGTTGTGTGGAGTGTCTGACAGTGTTACGCAAGACCTCAGAAACTGTTTGAATGATTAATATTATTAAGATAATACGTATTGGAAAGCCCAAAAATATTGGAAACGAAAATAGCATTTTAAATGGAGTTGGTCCTAAAAGAATTTATCTATGTAATTACCTTTACTTAAAAAGTACAGCATATATCTTTTAATAAAAAAGCAACCTAGTGTTTTTCTTAAGCGGTAAGACAATTGACGTCAAATTAATGTAAACACTTAATTATGAACAACAAAATTACACTTTCTTTATATATTAAAGTTATTTGGTGGAAAAGTTAGTGCACTTGTATTTGAAACCTACCGACCAAGATTTAATATTATTTCAAACTTCTATTAAATAACGTTTTCATACAAGAATAATTAACGGTACAATATCCCCTTTCTCTTTGAATGCAATCTCACCTGTTGAAATTCTGACCTACAGTAGGTACACTTGACAATAGGAAAGTCGCCACGACACTTCTTACACAACTGTTGGCCCGTGGACAACTCCTCGAAGGGATGCTTTGTGAAGCACTTGCTGCACGCGTACAGGTTCTTCTCTGACCGGCCCATGTCGCCGCCGGTAGAGGACCGGTGGTGAGTCTTTGCGGCCGCCAGCTTGAGTCTTTAAATTTCTAAAATAAATTTAACATTAAATACAAATGAATATTGCATTTTCCCTAAAAGTGCTTAGTCGGACAGAATTCCCCCTATTATGAAATAAATTAAAAATAGGAGGGGACGTGGAGTAATTTTCTTTGGATTATGTTTTACAGGTATAACGATTTGGCTGCGCTCGCAGAGATAATTAACAGCAATGGTTATATATATATGTCTCATTGTTATGTATCTTAAATATATTTAACTTGACGTATAAAACATGAAAATGACAAAAAAGGAGCAGTCTAACTGCCAATCTCATTCAATAGTCAAACACGCCCTATAGAAAATTCAAATTCTATGTCTGAGACTTAATTATTAATTACTATACGGACGGTCCGACCCTAGATAAAGAATAAATAGCTATAGCTTCGCTTAAAAAAAAATTTGATAAATAATACCTTTCGTCAAAACTAAATTCTTAAAATAGTCTAAAATGATTCACTTCACTTCTTTAAAACTTCTTTTAAAACAGTTTTTGTCACAATGATAAAAAAATATTTGTTTTGTTATCTTTGATTTATGTCAGCATATTAATTTGAAGTTAAATCTGAAAAGAAAGTTACAAAGCATGATGACTCATACAATAGTATATAAAATTTGCTCTGGCTATGCATTATTTTCAGGGAAGAAGGGAAGGAACATTGGATCGTCTGTAATTTGTACTAGTCCTCAAAGTTTTGAACTTTGATTTATACTAAATCACCATTAGTAATTTTAGGTTGACGTTTAATAATATTTTATTGAGAACTTCTAAAGTAAGGTACATTTGCTCTAGTCATTTTAAGTGTTTTCAGGAGGGAATAAACATTAAGATGCAAAATTGTTCTAATGCCAGGGTTTTTTGTTGGCTCCATCATAATAATTTGGAGATTTGATTACTGGCTAGTACAAACTTAAAACAAGCGTATTGTATTAATATACAGAAGGGGTACGTTATTGTTATACATGCATCAATTTATCGTCTTATCGCCTCTATGACCCTCTAAAAATATATAAACTTTCGAAATTAAACTACGTAGGAATGTTTTTAAACAAAAACGTTACTATAAAATTTATAACTTAATTATCCTCTCTAAATAATAATTTAACATAAAACTTCAATCAGAAAGGCAATAAAAGATTATTAATACAGCGTTAAAATGATAGAAAATAATCCCAAGGTCGAATCTACACATTTCAAAAATTGAACAGTACGAAGTTTCTTACGAAATTTCCCTTTGCATAGTAAATGTCACTGACACCAAGTTACTAGCCGTTGACAATGCATATTTTTTATTAGGACAGGGATTTTAAAGGGATAAGACAATGGACAAACAATTAATGTTTGTTTTTAATTATTATCAATAGATAAACCCTTCTGCAGATTAAAATTATTAGTGGAAAAGTTTGGGGACTGCTGATTTGTACCATCCAATTATTTGATAAAAGTGCCAATTACTAATAATTGGAATAGGATCCAAAGGGATAAGACAATAGATTTTGACAAATGTATCTTATCACTTATAATAAACATAATTATCCTAACTGTAGAAAAAAATCATTGGTGAAAAAGTTTAGACACTTATAAATTGTCCCAGTACCAATCAAGATAATTTAGAAGTACTCAAAAACTTTAGCCCAATTAATGAGAATAGTATCTATAAAAACTTTGTTTGTCAATTATTCACACTCAACTGACTTCCTTTGCTGGAAAAAAAGGGTAAATTTTCTTATATAAAATGAAAACGCTTTTTATTAGCAGTGTGGAAATTAGTTTGTCAACGCTGTTGCATAGTCGAGTAGTCACTCATACTTCTTTGCGGTATTTTGCGCGCCATAGACGAAATATCTTACAGAAAAATTTTTCCAAATAAATAGAGAAAATCCTCCAAATATAATTTTACTAAAATCTAATAGGATGGTTACAATTCAATCAATTTACATCCCTTGTTTATGAGGGTGGTGCTACTCTTCCCTAAAAAGTAATAAGCCTTTACATTAACCGAGAAGCTATTATATTTTAAATATGAGAACCATGTTGGTTTAGCGATTAGCAAGACCCTTGGGTCAGAGAGACAGAAACAAACACACATTTATAAACATCCTATTACTTTTCGGCTTTTTTAAGTTTTTGGTTGGTTTTCGTCTTCCCTCTCCTTAGAAAATAATGAATAACCCTTTTTATTTCCAACCATCTACTTTTAATCTATGATTTTTTATTACGTCTCAAATCCGCCAATAGGATAATATTATTATCCATATAGACCAATCAGAAGCAGCCTAAGCCTTTATATCAACCAATCATAAATAATTTTGAAAAAACTTTAACCAGTAATAAGAATTAATTATTTAATATCAACCAATCAGCGCAGACTTTTTTAGTGCAAAAAAAACCAATGGGCGATTGATTTTTGTTTCGGCAGAATTAAGTTTTCTTATCTTTGCATTTAAAAAGTGATTTATTTATGTGTTTTTGGTTACAATGGTTGTAAAAAGCAGTTAAGATTATCTTTTTTTACCCATTTAAAGTTTTTAAAATAAAATTATTACTAATTTAGGTTAAAACATTGCTTAGATAATGTATTCTGTTGTACGTAGGACATACTCACATTTTTAGATCTTAAATTATGGAGATACTAGCTTAATTTATTGTACCTTGCTGTCCAAGTCCAAGGCATCATTTTTCCATAAATCAAATTAGTAAGATAATTGTATTATACACAAAAGATCTTATATATCAAACAAATTACCCTCTTTCTATATAATCTATATATATTAAGCTATATAGCTCTAAGTAGATATTACCCTAGATAGCTAGTTTAAATAAAAAAGTTTTGGAGGGAGGGGAAATTGGACTGTAATACAATTTTTACTGTCCTTTATGCACTTTCTATTAATCGTTGGATTAAACAACAAGTTTTGATGCATCATGATTGGTTGGTTCAAACTAGCAATCTGCATGCAAACTCGATCCCAAGTTTTAAACAACCTAAGAGTTAAAATTCTACATCGAAATTAGAAATGTACATCAAATTATCACAACCATTGTCTTATCCCTGAAGATCCCTGAAAAAAAAACCAAATTATTACAATAAAAAAGTTTTTGATCGTTTATATGTTTATGTTTCAGATTTCGACAATGTAAATTTAGATAAAGTACATCGTTGTAGCTCAAAGGAAGATCTATTTTGTAGTGATTTTAAATTTCAGTGATCTCAATATCGATCCTATTTATTATCAGTGCTTTTGTTTCTCATTCCTATACATGAGAACAGTTATATATAAATAAGTTACTAAATCAAAGTTAGTAATAGTATTTGCTCATTTAGTGATTTATTTTGTGTTAAGAGGCCAAATATATATACTGAAAAGCCTATAAAGAGCTTTTGATTTGATAAAGGTAGACAAAAGAACATAAAACACAATCATGAGGTAAGGTTTTATTTTGTATTTAAACGGGTTTAGTCTGAAGGCGCGCTCTATCCCTACAGGGCTCAACACCCATAGGCGCACTTTCCGGGGATGTTCTAACCTATGATTAAACCAATTTAAAATACATTTTTTCCTCTATAAGCCCGCCTGTTGTCCAAAGGCGTTTAAGAGAAACTCCTGTTTCAAACATACTTAATTGATAAATTCTTCTCTACGTCTACATACTTAAAACATTGCACAAGAAATCGTCTTAGTTATCTTGATATTATATCAAAATCAAAACCTTAAATTGGCTTTTATTTACCAAATAGATTTTGTTACATAGGTACGTTGTAAAAATACAACCTGATAAGTATATTTTAAAATGATCATCACTTAACCTTTATTTTCCTCTTTAATAAATATAAATGTTTGTAAACGTTGTTTTAGACTTCTTATATAAAACACTACCTTAGGTTTTTTAACGGATTCATAATTATCGAGACACACCGTACCTGCGTTGCTAATGACAAAATCAACCTGCATAATATACATTAGCTATGATAAACAATGCAACTTGTTATGCTAAAAGAACTATAAATGAACTCATCCAATAAATATTTATTTCAAAGCAAATTTACAAGCAATCTTCAAATAGTTATTAGTGCAGTAGCTATCATTTTTAGTTCATTATACACTTCTTGCATATATGTACAGGCTCTTTATTTTCAGAAAATAACCTTAAGTAATCCAAAGCTTTATTTTTTTTATTCGAAGCTTCTCTGAAATGGAGTACTTTGTAGGGATAGGGCCCCGCAGGGTTAAAACTTACTGCGCAGGGGCTGAAAATATAGTTTTTTTCTTCTAATAAATTCAGATTGCTAGTTGGGTGTCTGTTGGTCCATGAATTGAATTGAGTGAAAGTACCAATTTTCCCTTACAAATGTAAGTAGAGCCAATTACACAACCATATTTTGTACTTTACACTAGCGGTGTACTTTTACGTTTGCATATTTTTCTATCTGCACAAATAAAGAGCAAATAAATCATCTGTATTAAATGAAGCTAAGGGATTAGAGAATTGTGTTGTACAAGTAATATGTGGTCCTTCCAATTTGATCTTTCTTTAAGCGGTATCGATATCACACCTTCAAGTGCTCTAGTGTCTAGTTGATTTTATCGATTTTGTCTTGTAAAATACCCAATGGAATAAACTCTCAACACACTAGTGTTACAATACATAGGGATACAAGCTTTTATAGGGCTTAATATCCTGTTTTAAAAAGTATTAGGATTTTATTGTTCGTTAATTAGGATTTCGCCAACAACTAGACCAATTGAGTTCTCCATGTAAAGGGAAGCTTTATAGTAGTTTTTATAGCTTGGTTGGTTTGAAGCTATATTATGTTTAGATTTGATTCAATTATTGGTTTAATGCCATTTTTCTTTCCCTTCGAATACAGTGCCCCTAGATGTTAGGAACGCATCTACTAGTGTATATACAATATTATACATAAAAGAATGTAATACCTTTATATGATTTCAACATAAACATAGATTTATAAACTTAGAAAATATGAATTGTTATCAATCTTAATAACGTAATTCTTCAAACGTTGCTCTTTTTTTGCAATACCTACTTGAAGTATTAGTATGCATTTGCCTCAGTAAAATGTAATGCATGCAAAAATAACAGAAAAAGGTTGAATATGATATTCCATGATCGGACTAAAGCATATGTAAGATATTTTGCAGAAGTGATAATACACCAACAATTACATATGTATATTTTGCAGGGTTATTTAGGGACAAGGCATTGGATGATAAATAACATCTCCAATAATGTAGATCAAAGTTAATTGTGGAAAAGTTTGGACACTGCTAGTTAATTAGTTAATTTTATGTCACTGAATGTGAGAACTTGCATATTATAGTTGGGCTACCAGTGTAGTTTACAGCCCAATGTCCCCTCCCTCCCTGCTTTTTGCAATATTAACTTGTCAAATTTTGACACAATCTTGTAGGAAACATAATAGGATTAAATGCCTTTTTGCCAATGTACTATTTACTATTTACACGGATTAATTTCATAGGCTAAAAATAGCGCAGCAAGAACAATATTCAGGGTTCTTAGGGATAAGATAATGGACGATATAAATATCACAATCATAATAAACAAATATACATTTTTCAGTAGATTCAAATTATTGGTTGAAAAGTTTTAAACACTGCTAGTTTGAAAGCATGACATCAGGCTTGATTGATATAAACTAGAATGGTTTAAATTTCAATCTACAGAAAATATTACTTCGTTTGTGTACATCAATTTATCATCTGTTGTCTTATCCCTTCAGGTTTTGAACAAACTTAGCTGCCAATAATTTTGAACTTTTCTACTTGAAAATATATATATTGATTAATCAAAATTGGGCGAAAATGTTGAAATAATTTGAAATTGATAGATTTTGTGGGGTAGCGAGCGAAGCAAATTTGTTTTGCCTTCGAGCCAACTGGATTTTTGTTTCAATAGAGATAATGAATCTAAAAATTTTGTTAAATCTTATTTTTTTTTTGGTAAGACAATGGATGTTTAATTAATTTACATGCTTTATGACGATACACAAAATAACCCCTTTTGTAGATCACAACAAAAATCAATCAATTCCTCGTCCTTTGTCTTTTCCCTTCTCATCAACAATTTCCATATTCCTAGATTTTGCAAAAAAAATATTGCAGTGATTTTGCAAATTAATTTCATGCATTTTAAAGGAGCAATAATCTCGGTTTTATTTTTTGCGTAGGGGAGCTATTAGCTAATGTGTGTTAAATAGGCAAATTAATGTGCATTCAGATTATTGGAGGGGAAGTTTTTCTAGAATTATGGTCGGTCCTTCTGTACATAACAGCTAGCTCTGATAATTTAGGCATGTTAGAACTGTCGCATCGATTTTAAACTTTGCATGAGGATTCCTGAAATAGCTAGGTACGATAGCAACTCTATAGCCATAACTAGAATAATTTAGATTTTCAATAATCTGTTTTTTCATACTCAAAAGTAATAGGTATGTTTGTCAATATTAGTTTCTCCATCTTATTTATTGAGCTTCGCTTTTATGGTTGTTGTCATCCTTGCTTGTATTTGTCAATTAACCCCTCCACCCTATTTGACATCACTTTTGAAAATCCTAACCAACCAACCAACCACATTCAACTGAAAAAATCTCACAATCAATAAACTTAGAACCAATAATTTACACTCTTTGATTTCTCTTTAAAAAACTGTTTATCTTTATGTTAGAGGATAGGACAAAGCCTCTGGAAAAAAAATGATAGGAAAGTTTAGCTCATCTACTTTATATCTAGGTCCTTTTTAGGTTTCATAAAAAAACCGGGACTGATTTTCTAGTCGATGGTGAGGTAATGGGTTAAATTTTTGCCCAATCCTCGTCATAAAGGAGGATATTGAGATATTTACTTTTTCTACTATTTTAGACTTTGAAAAGTGAAAAGACTAAAGCCATAAAGGGACTTATTTAAAGCTTCCCTGTAATTGAGAACTCAATCGGTTCATTAGTTACCTAATACCTAGCAATATATTAACAGACATACAAAAACAAACATTACTATACATAAGAGTATTAATCAATTTTCCCTGCTACCGTGCCAAACAAACGGAATTAAACATATTTGACAGCTTACTTAGAAATAACCAGAGTAGTGATACAAAATATTTAAAGGCAATTTTAACGAAATGCATTTGAATTTGAGTTTTCCAAATATCAAGACTTGAAAATCATAATCATGTGATACACTTTTAAATAAGCATTATTTTCTATTTTCATCAAATAGTAAAAGACAATTTTCATTGTCCTATGCTATGCTCATACTTTAAATTCCTGGGTTAGTTTTAGGCTATTTTACAAGAGTCTACGGATGGTTGTAGGCTCTTTTTTTTGCCCCTTTTCTGACCCTCCCGCTGCGAACAGACAAACCAATAGATGTTAGGGTCAGAACCAGTAAAAAGCTCTCATAAACTATAAGTTTCCAAACTTTTCAATAAATTTTACAAGAGTCTACGGATGGTTGTAGGCTCTTTTTTTTGCCCCTTTTCTGACCCTCCCGCTGCGAACAGACAAACCAATAGATGTTAGGGTCAGAACCAGTAAAAAGCTCTCATAAACTATAAGTTTCCAAACTTTTCAATAAATTTTACAAGAGTCTACGGATGGTTGTAGGCTCTTTTTTTTGCCCCTTTTCTGACCCTCCCGCTGCGAACAGACAAACCAATAGATGTTAGGGTCAGAACCAGTAAAAAGCTCTCATAAACTATAAGTTTCCAAACTTTTCAATAAATAATTTTAACAACAGAAATGGGTAATTTTGTTTATCATTAGGAATTGGATGTAAATCAGTTTATCTTCCATTGTCTTATCCCATAAGATCCCTGACTATTAAAGCTAATTTTGTTATGTCAATCTGAAGAACTTCTTACAGTTGAAGGCAAACAATAGCGGATTAACCAAAGAGATAAAAATCTTTCTAGTGTATTTTGTATTGGCAGAGAAAGTGAGTGTGATTGATTTTCTAACCGTTTTTAGTATAATTCCTTGAACCAACGAGTGGTTCATAGAAAATCCCCCTATTATTTGAAACTTTTAGCCCCCATGGAGATGCTTTTTTAGATTAGGTTGGGTTAAATAAAGTTAAGAAGGGTTCGGTGGTTCAAAAATAGGTTTTTGTGAAAGCTCCCCGAACTGACCTTTTGGTTTAAACTATCCCCTGCGGGGGAACCTCTGAACTTACCCTAATACACATCCAATATAGATTTGTTTTTTGATCAACTTTCAGTTTAAGGTAAATGGCGTTTTTTTTTTGGGGGGGGGGGGAGGTAAATATGCAAAGAAAAAGATTGATTGGAAAAAGTTACATAAAATACTGTAGGGACACATTTTAATTAATTATCTTGTCCTTGTGTATAAACAAGGATGACAACATCCTAAAAACCGTAGCTGAACAAAAAGGCTTTACAAATGTTTGTAAAGAAAAAGAAAAAGATAGATGGTTCCTCACATTTTTATTTATGTTTTATTACAGAAGCATACATATTCCCAGTCAGTAACCAAACTTCTCAGATTTCAGAAAATTTTTCATTTAGGTACCCCATAGATATAAGAAACATGAGGGAGGGAACGAAATCTTTGGGTATCTCCTCTAAATAAAAAGAAATATTTGGGGAGGGGTATTTATTTTCCATTGTTCTCTCCCTGTATCCCCGTGGAAAGCCAGGTGTGTAATTTCCTTATCTCTTTACACCCTTCTCCCGACAACTACCCCTGCTGCCTGTATGGCATGGTTTGCGTCATTAGGATAGGGATACATTTTATATTTAAATATATTCTATACTATGGAATTTGGCAATATTAAGGTATTTTAAGAGATAAAACAGTAGACATTAAATTAGGAAATCTCTCAAATTATGATAAACAAAATTACCCTTTCTGTAGATAAAAGTTATTTGATAAAATGTTTGGGCAATACTTGTTTGGAACCAATCAATCAAATTTAATTATAAGTACCCAAAGTTTTGGAGCCAATGAATAAGAAAATTTGATAATAAAACTTTGAGCACCAGTTTAATACACCAGGCTTATTATATAGCACTTAGAAAGCCTTTTTTAACATCCTGAGTATGGCGAGGTTATTGCTAAAAATAAGAAGTATGTTGTTGTAATTTTACTTTTATTGTATCTATTTCGCTTTCCTAGATCACTTTAATCTATCTTCCCTTTTTATTTTGATTAATCTCCCCTTCTTTCAACATGCTAACAACAGCTTCTAAACCTCAACCCCCCCTCCCCCTAAAATACGTTAAGGCAACCGCAAAAAATAACCATATTTTTTCAAGTAGTTTTTTAGAGAAAAGCAAAATGTCGACAATACAAGGATGGCGGAGACATTTTACTGTTATTTCTACTGGTCCTCAAAGTTTCATTAAAACGTCCTGTCATTTGTTGACTTGAAAACTTTGGGGACTTTTATTAAACTGGATTAGGTTGAACAAATATTTTGTATCCAATTTTTTCCACCAATGATTTTTATCTACAGTGGGGTAATTTTAAAAACAATTCCTCACAAATAAGTTTATCGTTCATTGTCTTATCCCTTCAGATCCCTGCATTTTCTATAGCCTCTAAATTTGTCTCTCTTTGGTGACTAATCATGCGATAATCCTTACTTTGGCAGACAAATCTTTCAGGGAATATAGGCATATGACATTTAGTAATCCTATAATATAAAGAAGATAAGTTATTTTTTGTCTGAAGCTAAAGATCATTAATAACTGTACTGATTATTAGGCCATTTTTTCTACCCATTTTCTACCCCTTTGAATACAAAGCCTCTAGATGCTATGGTACAGCCGCTAGTTTGTTTACATAGGATTTAAACAACCTATTTTTTGGTTATAAATTGCAAGTTATTATCACGGTAAATTATAAAAAATTGTAAATTGATGAAAATATTGCTTTTTTTTGGGGTGGGGGGGGGGTGGGGGGAGTGATATATCCCTAATATCCATGCAAATCCTTTCTTCCAATGAAAAGGATTGCTTTTCAAAGCTGCTCTAGTGAAAAAACATCTAATGTTAAAAAATCAAGAAATAAATTGTAGATTTAGGAGCAATAAACTAGCAACATTAATTAAATGCCGGCTTGGCTTTGGATTAGTTGCTTTTTTAAGCTTCGACTTAAAAGAACTCGGATCTAAGGTAGTTATGTCTTGGGGGGGTAAAGGAGTGATTACATCCCCAAACAATCGTTGACTCCTTACTAAAGATGTTTTATTACTAACCTTTCAGAATGCTAATAACAATATTGCAAACATAACTGACCTCTTTATTAGTATTGTAAATACATATGTACCTATACAATTTATTCTACAGATGTGCGAAAAATATTTTAAAATGCTTTGCAGTTTTTTTATATTTTTTTCTCTATCATACTTTTCAAAACACGTTTAACAGATGCAAACTTTTAGGAAGTATGTGTGTTTGTTTGTGTGTGAATATATGTTTTAAAGAGAAGCATTTCTATAATAATGGTGTTGGTCCTTCGTATGTCCGTCCGTACATAATGTATAGCTCTTATCGTTAATTTAGGCATGTTAGAATTGTCCGATTGATTTAAAATTTGCCATGTTGATATAATATTATTAACCTATTGATTTAAAACTGTGCATGATTCCTTTAACAGTTAGGGACATTATAGGAAGCATAGTAACTAGGTATATAATCGTAACCATTTAAAACATTCTGATTTTAATTATACTTACAATTTTGTTTAGACTTTTACAGATATAAATATATTCTGATTATTTAGTTCCGACACTCAACAGATATTAATGTTCGTATGTATTCCAGTTTAGGAGCTTCGCTTTTATGGATGTTGTCATCCTTGTTTTTTGTTAGTTTGAATGTGTAATACTGCATAGAATAATACTTTACATTGCTTGAGTTATAGATAAATATTCTAAAAGATCTTATTTTCGTTGCCTTTCTTCAAATTTAAAGTTTTAAATTTGTTTTTTTTAAATCTTTTAAAACATTAATATTGTAAATATCAACTTCAAGGAATTTATTGTTAATTTTTTAACACAAAATTGCATGATCGAATTTACTAGGTAAAACTATTTAATTTATGACATTTAGTAAAAAAGCATGCATATTTACATAACATGAAATAATCACAAATATATGATAATATTTATCATGATTATTTGCAGTATTATAAAGTATTCACATTTAGGGGTGGCTATCCGAATCCGAAAATCCACAATCCGCCGATTATTTTCGACCCAGAATCCGCAATTTAAAAATAACTAGAATCCGCAATCCAAAATAAACAATCGGCAAAAAAAACAAGAATCCTTTATCCGTGGATTAATCCCCTTTTTTGGCAAATTTTTGTAGATTGCCTCTTCTTTTAAAAATACTGGACATAGTGTAACAAGATTAAATAATCTCTATCTATGTGAAATATATCAGTGTCCTTGGATGCAAGTGCAATTTAAATACTCTGACAAATCTATTTTTCATTGCTAAAGCCGTTAAATCATCTGTCAGATATATAGCTACATATTTGTACAACTAAATAATGATCAGCAAATGTGGTTTCGAACCTGGTTATCTTATTCTGAATTAAAGCAAGTGATTGATAACCATTCACCTGATTGCAGGTTTCATGTGAACGACAGATAAAAATGGTTTAGTTTACAGTTGCAAAAGTGATACAATAAAGCATGATCATAATGCAAAAATTTCAATAATAAATTTAAGATCTTAAGTTGTTTTAGAACTGCAGCTTTATATTTATTAAGAGAAAAAAATAAAATATGAAATAACGAAATAAAAAGAGGTGGATAGAGAGAGGGGGGGTTGTAGTCACCCTTACCTTCCCATAAGGATTGTGGAATGATTGACAGAAGTTGTAAATCACCAGGGATTTTAAGGGATAAGACAATTGACGATAAATTGATGTACATCCCCAATTCTGACCAATCAATCAAGATATGATATTAACAAATGTGAGATTGTTTATAAAAGTTTGGGTACTAGAAGAATATTTTAAATGACTCTCCTCCCTCCCTGTCTATATCTGAATAATGGATATATTGTAACTTGGATCTTACATCAGATTTTCATGTTCTATAATTAAGTGAACTCTGTGGTGGGCTAATTTAACGATCACCCCCATACCCCTCCTTTGCCCCATCCCATTCCCTCCTACTATATAAACGGGCCCAACCAATAAAAGCGAGGGGAAATTTCAACCTAAAATAAAGACAATTTTTCTCCTGTTATAATATTCACGTATATTTTACATTCATTATCAGATAGGATGTGGGTGGGTGGGGTCAACCTATATAATGCACTTTTGTCTCCCTTGTTATGGACAGGGTATGGGAACCTGATTCTTAAAAATTTAGGGATAAGTCAATGGTCGATTAATTGATGATAAGTAAAATTACCCCTTCTGTAGATTACAATTAGTAGTTCAATAAAATTCCCCAAGTTTGTTAAGCCAACGAATATGAAGACGATATTATAAGACTTTGGGGACTATTGCAATAAACTGCCCAATGTCTCCTTCCTCCCTAATAAAATTACTGCAATTTCTAAATAGCAGTATAAATACATTTTACTAGTACTTGAAAGTGTATAAGCACATACATGGTTAAACAAATGCATATCTTCTCTTTATACAAATAGATTCTAACTATGTATCTAAAATATAGGGTGGTTGGAATAAGATTAATTTAATCAATCTACAAAAGTAGTTAATTTGGTTTATCATAATTGAGGGCGAACAATAATGTTACATCTATTGTCTTATCCCTTAATATCCCTGAGTACATTCAAGTGCTATACCTTAATTCTCTCTCTATCTCATTTTTTCGTGCCAAACATTTTTAATTCTGTTTCCTTGCATTTTAACTTTTATTCAGTTTTTGTGTTACAAACCAAAAATTTCTTTTTAAAAGTATTGGAGCTACATTATAATTCAACAAGCGGCTGTATCTATAGTAACAAGTTGTTATGTATTCGAAAAGTGGATTCAGGAGGCAGAAAATAGTCAAAAACAATCCTAGGACCTTTACACAAAATGACTTACCCCTTCTCTAGATAAAACCTTTCCCAAAGTTTTGAAGCTGATAAATAAAAGAACGTTTTTATAATCCTTTGAAACTAGTTACGTCCCCCTTTAGAGGCTATTGTCCTCTCCCTCCTTGCTTAAAACTGTTTTACGTTTTCTCATTTTATGAATCACCACCCCAACATAAAAAAAAACGCCACAAACCCATCAAATGCAAATCTGTCTTTTTAGTTTAAAAGTTTCGTGTTTTTATGAATTTTACCCATGACATTGTCAAATATTCATGTTTGGGATAGGGAAAGTATTAAATAAATACTTGTTGCTTCGCCCCTAATCTCCAAAGGAGGGTGTTGGGGGTCAGAAAAATAGCCTAAAACTACCCCAAACATGTATAAAGCTTCCCGGAAAAGTGCAACTAATTTGGAAACGCATTTTTCGCGATCTTTAGATTCAGACAATAAAACCTTACTACTTTATATGAAATGATATGTAGTAGAAAAATATGCCGGAATCTTAAGGATGAGACAATGTATTAAAATCTTTTGTAGATTAAAATTGTTTGTTAATAAGGTTGATTTGTACAAGTTTGAATTAACAAATCAAGATTGAATATAAAAGTAGCCAGTATTTTTTTTTTACTAATGAATTAGAAATTAAGGACACTGGTATAATTCACAGTACAATGTGCCCCCAACATTTTTAACCTTGTTTTATTATCAAGATCTATGTGTCAAATTTTGTGGTTTTGATAACTGTTTTGTTTTATAAAACAGTATACCTAGCTGACAAATTACAAAAACAGCAATTCATTGAAAATATAAACTTGTTATATTTTATGCGTTTTTGCAAAAATGAAATTTCTTGGCTGAAATGTCTGCGATCCAGATTTAATTCAAGTACCCAAAAATGTTTAGCCAACATCAGAGAAAAAAAGGAGTTCAGAATAATTATCTACAGACCCATGCCCCCTCCCCCCTCCTTTCCTGATTTTTCTAGAATTACAATCGCTGTGTAAATTTTGTTGTAAACATGAATTAATAGTTTGTTTTATTACTCTAAAAAGTTTCCAGGTATCCATAGGGACAAGACATTGGCTGATAAATTGATTTACATCCCACAAGATGATACACAAAATTAATCATTCTGTAGATTACAATCACTACGTGGTTGAAACCTTTGGAAACTCAAATAAATGAACCAGCCAATCAAAATTAATAAAAGTCCCTACGGTTGTTAAGCCAACGAATGAGAAATCCTTATTATAAGACTTTGGGGACTTGTGTAATTAACAGCACTATGTCACTTCCCTCCCAGGAATGAAACAGGGATAGGGCAATTAGTGATATTGACATGTAAAATTATGCCTTTAGTTGAAAGGGGGGGGGGGGGGGAAGCAGGGAGGGAGAGGACATTGGACTTTTTTTTTAGGAAAGTCAAAATAACATCTCATTTGTTGGCTTTAAATCTGTTTAAAAATCTAATTTATCAATTAATCTACAGAAGGGTAATCCAATTAGGAGTGTACTTAATTAATCAATCATTGTATAGTCTTTAAAGATCCCTGGAAGAAAGGGTTATATATTATCAAATCCTTATCCCCTTTCTCCCTGGTTTTCATAGCTAATATATTCATGATATTATGTTAGTTTTTTTCATTAAAGTAAAAGCCTTTAGGTTTACACACATACTTTCATAATATTATAACATTTACATGCTCTATAACTTGGTCTATCTGTTAGTACGTTTGTAGTGCTATAAGAGAACTATCAGGGATCAAAAGGGATAAGACAATGGCCGATGATGAAAAACAAATTACCTCTTCTGTAGATTGATATTCTTTTGAAACAGTTTAGCAGCGTGTCGGAGCCGTTTAATTTTGATGCGGCTCCGGCTCCTACCTTAAAATTAATATATCAATTTTTGTTCATTATTGAATTTGATAAAATAAAATAAATAATATAAAATATTTTGCTTTTATTTGATTAAAGCTATATAAAAGTAGAAGGATGTGTGTCTATTTGTTAAGTAACAATAGTTTTTCAGTTTATTATATGGAAATAGACCGTTGCCAAATTATAATATTTCTTTAAAAAATCATTTTTAGCTAATCTGGAGCCGGAGCCGTTTTTAACGAAAAATACGGCTCCAACTCCACCAAAAATGTTGCGGCTCCGGCTCCGAAACGCTGCAGTTTAGACCTTACTATTTTAACCAGACAATCATGATTCGGTAAAAGTCCCCAAAGTTTTTAGGCCAAAAAATGAGATAACTTTTTCATAACATTAGGAACCAGGATATTTACATATTTCCAATGTCTTCTCCCTCCCTAAGTTTTGTTATGTACGTTTTCAATTTTTTTCTAGTTTTCAAATTTTGTGTTATCGATGTTTTCGTCCTTGTTTTATTTTATAATTTCATGACCTTCCATAAAAAAACAACATAGGCATATTAGGTAGATTAATTTACTATGTGAAATAAAATGTAAAAATGTTACTTTCATTAAAACAAGGATGACAACTTTGTAAAAGCAAAGGTTACCAAATCATAAGGAAAATATAGAGTTTTCATATAGCATATTAATTTAAAAGTCTAAATCTAAACTAAACAAAGTTTAAATATCTTAAAATTACTCTAATAGGTAATACATGATTATCTAGGAATACCAAAAAATACGTTTGTACAGACGGAACGTCCATTAGTATAAAAAAGATTTGCTTAAAAAAATATCTAAATTAAAATTATGCCCTACAACGGCCATGAAAACAGTTTATTAAGACTATAAACAGGTATTTACAAACTACCTTCCTATTTCAAAATTACAATTTGGGTTTTATACCCACAGCTATCCTCAACAGTTTAGCGGATTTATAACCAACACGCTCCAAGCGGTCAATGGATCCTAAAAATAGACATACTTGCTGAATCATACCTGGTTTTACCAAAATTATACCTGCTCCTTCTTCGGGACTATATGCTTTTAAAGATTTTCACTTAAATTACCCTATTATTTGACTTAAAAATAGCGTTCGACAAGACATCCTGTCGAGCTGTTTATACGTTTTATTACCAAAAAGGAATCATTTGCATTTAATATATTGATAAAATTGTTAACAGCGTTTGCTAAAACCATTATTTACAGTGTTTGTTTTTATACAAAATTACCATTCAAATATTAGAATGTTAATTCATACATTCACAAAACTTACTACTTAACATTATAAGATTACTAATTGGTCAACCTGATCCTCTAGGGAAGGTGGGGGAGGAGGAAAATAGCCTAAAATAACTAAAAAAAAAAATTATTGTGCTTTCTTGAAAAGTACAACCTAACAACTTTTCAGATCTTAAGCTTTATAAAACAAACTGGCTAATGTGAAGGAAACAAAGTTGCGGTTTTCGTTATATTTTCACATTAGCTTTTATCCTATTTCTAGCTCCTGCTGGTGCTCTAACCCGGCGGGGCCAATTGCCTAACCTTGCGGGGCAATCGCCTAACCTAACCTAATATAACCTTTCAAAAGCTACTGTTAAAATACGACGAAACCCGCAACTTCGTTTCCTTTACATGACCCAAAAAAACTTACTACTTTATAAAGTAGGATTGGTGACATTATGACTACAGTTTTAAGCTGAAATAGATATCAAAACAAAATATGAAATGTAATTAGTAAATTACAGGGCAGTAAGAAAATAATATCATCAGAAAATGATCTAGTGTACGTTTAATTCTCCAGCTAGTCAAGAATAGCGGTTCCTAAAAAATAATTATATTGCCTAAGATTACAGTATAATATACTAACATGAATTTAGGATCAAATTTTTTTATTGGCACAAATGTAAAATGTATTTTATACTTATTCTATTTTTTAAAGTTTAAAGGTTTTTTGTTTGTTTGTAGCTAGCTTAAGATTTCAATAACTAATGATTTGATTGAATTCTCGAAATAATGTAAAATTTAAATCGGTCTCAGAATGGTTTTAGGCTATTTTTCTGCCTTTTCCTTCCATTTTGAATACAAATCCCCTGGATGTTAAAGGGCAACCATATGTTTATTTATAGTAATAAAAGACATGTAACAATTTATGGAAAACAAAAGTAGCAGCATGTTTATCACAGGGTGATTTTATTTTTTTGATGAATAAAAGTAGTGCTTAGTTTAACCCACTAACCTCTGTTCGCGCGTTTTTTTGTGCTGTGAACTACAATCTAATACATATCTAATATTATTTCATAAATCTAAAGACTGTTGACCTGCTGTTTGTATACTTACTGATAACTGCATCAAATATTTTTGGTATATAACGCCCAACACCAATGATAAGAATAGAAAATTAAATTATGCATTACTTTTTATCATATCAAGAGATAAAAATGATAATTGTGAAACTTGACAAGAAATTTATCTTTTGCATACCGATTTTCAATAGTATGCTATAATTAATAGCAATGAAATTTACAATCATCTAAAAGATTAACTGTATTTTTATCTTGAGGAAAAGTTATAGGCTAGAGTACTAACCTATATATTATAATTGGAGTTTTACTCCAGGCATAATATAAGAAAGTGGATGGTAGAATTATGATCAGCTTATTTGACTTCAAATTAAGTTAGCAGAGTATACTTAACATAAATACATCTATGTGTTTTAAGTTTTTAATAGCGAAAATATTACCTAATTGGGGTGGGTTTATCTTTTAATTTCAAAATCCGCGCGCTTGTCATGGGAGCTCTACCGCCCACTGTTAGATATTCATTTAAGTAACATTCAACAGACAACCAACACTTTGTCTGAGAAGGGAAAGGGGACATTGGGCTGTAGCAAAAGTTTTATAATAGTGTTTTCTTATTTGTTTGCTTACAACTTTGGAGACTTTTATTAAGTTTTGATTGATTGGTATTTAAGTTGAGTTTCCAAGCTTTTTAACCACTAAGTGTTAGCTAAATAAGGGGTAAATTTGTGTATCATAATTGGGGATTTACATCACTTTATAAGTCATTGTCTTATCCCTTTAGATTCCTGTCTCCCTACTCTAACTATTTATGCCGCGCACCTAATATAGTAACAGTAGGAACAATTTTTAACTTCTTTAATTGTACCGCGAACCTATCACATCCCCAACGAAGAGCGGTTGCGCTACATGACGAGCCATAGTTGCGGGTCAGTAGCAGAACTACTTTATAATTCATCTTGTCTGTCAGTCCATAACAATATGGTAAAATTTAATTTTAACCAATATTATTTCAGATAGATAAGTCAATTTTTGTGAAGATATCCCTTAACAAAAAGTAACAGCATACAACGAAATCGGCAGAGGGAACCAATAAAAATTATACTGGTTAAATTTAAATCTAATAAAAGACATTTGGATGGCCTTAAAAGAAAATAATAACATCTTTTTTGTATTAAAACTTATAAACAGCGACAGGATGTCTTGTCGAACGCTATTTTTAAGTCAAATAATAGGGTAATTTAAGTGAAAATCTTTAAAAGCCTATAGTCCCGAAGAAGGAGCAGGTATAATTTAGGTAAAACCAGGTATGATTCAGCAAGTTTGTCTATTTTTAGGATCCATTGACCGCTTGGAGCGTGTTGTTTATAAATCCGCTAAACTGTTGAGGATAGCTGTGTACCTTAATAAACAGGAGACGGTTTCTATAGCTATTGTATCTGTTAAAAACACAGTTCAATTTGAATTATAATTATTCTTGCAACAATGGTGTTATAATAAAGGTTTATTCTGGTTTTAGAAATCTGTTAAAGGATATTAAATGCTCATAAAAACATACTAAAAGGCCTACTTATTAAACTGAACGACAGAACCCATAATGCTATTGCTACTATTTAAAGGATACTAGCAGCGGTCCTGTCACCTATTTTAAACTTCATTAAAAACCGAAAATTATATATAAAAAAATAAGGGGGTGGGTTTTTTTCTGGACGCGATTTCTCTTAGGAGTGTTAAATACATCTAGGAGCTATTAGAAGCTACAGTGTAAAAGACCATTTGATTTCGGTTCATTGTTTTGCGAAATCCTCGGGTACAGACAGACTGACACAGACACAGATCCTTATAAAAGATAATGTTGAAAAAATGCTTTTTGATTAAAACTTTTAAGTTAGGTACATCTTATTATATGCAGTATGGCTTTTCGTGCAGACCTGTCTAATTTATTTTAATTTCATTTACATAGGTCCCGTGATGGTTTAGATTAAAATTTTAGATTCATGTATTGGGATAGTTTTCGTCTCTTATAGCTAGAGGTGCAACCGCTTGTTTTAGTAATTTTGTTACTAAAAAATCATTTTTATGTTAATGAATTTGTTTATTTTAGGTAAGGATGATTAAATAAGTTATTAAGAAGATAATATGCAATGAATAACTTTATCTTTGAAAAGTAAGTATTACTAATAATTGCATAGAAAAATATTATTGCAAGTCTATAGGTAATCACTAAATTGACTAGAAATGTTTTTTTTTAATTTAAAACAAGGGGAGTTGGATGGTCTAAAATATGCTTATGTACAAAAAATAAATGCATAAGTATAGATGTATAATCCAGACAACTACCTAGAAACCCTTTTCGTCTGTTATTTTGTTGTGACTTTATTGTGTTTCTATTTTCAACGCTAACAGCTGATACAAAATCGGGACAGGGTCCCCGCCCTGTGAGCAGAATTACATAAAGCTCATGCCCCCTCTATTCTTTTACTTCATTGCACATATCAAACTTAAAATGTTTAGTTTAATTTATAACCGGTTTTTAACAAGAGAAATTATGATTTTTTTAAAGCTGTTAAGGAAAATATTTCATAAGCATGCAAAAATAATTATAGAATAATTTTTAAATTCGTAAATAATTAAATAAAGTTACATAATAAATGCAATAGTAATTAGAAGATATTTAATTCTTATATGTGATGTCCTGTCAAAAAATTATTATTACAGGGTTAACAAATTTTTAGAAAGGGAACTATCCACGAACGAGAGCAAGTGATTCTAAGCACCTTCCAGCATTGATCTATAGTATTTCTTTTAGTGAATATACTAGGTTTATGTTTAATATTTGGTTTATCGACTAAAAAATAGGTTTTACCATGGTTTAAAATGAAAAAACTTTTAAAGGTAAAGCATTTTTTTGTGCAATATCATCAAATGTTTTGATGAGTTCAAACTGTTTTTTTGAAAGCATCGACACAAAAGAAAATTATTTTGATTAAAAATGTATATTTAGAAAAAAGGGTTGGTAACTTGTAATATTGTAAACAGTTTAATTAAAGTACTTTTGCAATTTACAGCATGTGATGCTTTTCTGCCGTGTTATTTTATTTTGTCCTTTGAACTCAACTAAGCATTTAATGATATTGTATAAAAAACGATTTGCATTTCAAAGTTTTGTTTTTATGTAAAACCATGGTAAAACCCAACTTTTTAGTTAATAAACCAAATATTAAACATAAACCTAGTATATTTAATAACAAAAATAGTATGGATCAATGCTGGAAGGTGCTTAGAATCACTTGCTCTCGTTCGTGGATAGTTCCCTTTCATTCAGAACTATTATATGTATATTGCATTGTAAAGCCATTGATGATTTTCTATGTACCTATCTTATAATGAAAAACGATTTTTAGATTACATAGGTAGTTGCTCCGCTTCCCTCCTATTTATTATTATAGGAATCATTATGCTAGGTTTGAAATTATTTCTAACATGTCTAAATAAACAAAAAAAAGCTTACCCTTACGGACGGACTGGAAAAGGCTTAACGTTGATAAATATTAATAAACTTTTTCATTTTCCATCCTGTTTATCTAAGAAAGTTTATATAAAATGCTAATCTGGCAAGTTAAGCACTGGGCTGAAATTTGATACCAAACATACAAGCATAGGTAGTACTAGGGACACGGCCAGGGATATTGTGCAATAATAACCAGGGAAATTAAGGGATAAAACAATGGGTGATAAAATGATGTATATTCATTGTGATGGAATAGTTATTTCTTTCATCGTATTATCAACGGCTTTCCGCGGATATAGAATGTACAATTATAAGATTAAAACCAGTTTTTTAGCCCCGAGGTGCCGAAGGCACGGGCTAAATAACTGGTTTTAATCTTATGATTGTACATTTTTATATTCGTAGAAAGCTGGATATAATACGATGCTAGACATAGTTTTTTCGTATGGATGAGAACCGGTTCCTATCCACCGGATTCGAATGAATACGAGAATAGTTATTTCTCGTATCGTATTATAAACGGCTTTCCGCGGATATAGAATGTACAATTATAAGATTAAAACTAGTTTTTTTAGCCCCGTGGTGCCGAAGGCACCGGATAAAAAAAACTGGTTTTAATCTTATGATTGTACATTTTTATATTCGTAGAAAGCTGGATATAATACGATGCTAGACATAGTTTTTTCGTATGGATGAGAACCGGTTCCTATCCACCGGATTCGAATGAATACGAGAAAACAAATTACCCCGTTTGTAAATTAAAACTGTTGGTTTGATAACAGTACCCAAAGTTTTTAAGGCAACGAACGAGAGAGCTTGTCAATAAAACTTTGGGTACCGTACCAATGTTGTGTTATTAACAGTCCTATCGCCCCTCACTTACTGAAATTAATATCCAGAAACTTTCTTTAAAATGTGACTTTTTTTCAAACCTATGTGGTCGAATTGTTCCTGCTACATTGTTTCTATTGGTTCAATTAAGAGAACTGTTCTTCTCTCTGTAGAAAATATGAATTTCTCAGCTGTTATTCCAGATAGCCAACTGATTTTTTCTGAATACATGTCAATATTTGTGGAAACAACGCAGAATGCAAAATTATTTTAATGCGCGATACAAAGATATTATGCAATACTTATCAGGAGCGCAGTTTGTTAATTGGATAACAGCAATTACATTAATCTAAAATCCTTTCTAGTTACCCTTAATAAGGGAGGTTTGGACTAATTTATACTGGTACCCAAATCTTTATATAAATACTCATTCTTTGGTCCCAAACTCCTTGTTTAAAACCAGTGGAGTGCATAGCGAATTATCAGAGGTGTGAAAACATGCCGAAATGGAAGGCAGGACTTTTTAAATTCAAATTTTAAGAGGTTGCTAACACCCCACTCCTACACCCCCTTCCGCACGCCTCTGTCAAAACAGAATTATAAACATGAGAATAAGAAGGATGAATATAAATTATAAATTTAAATTTATTTTCCCCTAAAAATATTTTATTCTAGAACTAATATATGAAAGGGAAATAATGATGATATACAAAATTTGCTCCTTTGTAGACTAAAATAATTGGTTGAAAAAGTTGGACATTAATAAGCAATATTATATTAAAGCATCCAAAGTTTTTGGGGCAACTAATATGATTACGTGTTTATTAAACTTTGGTACCAGTGTAATTTAAAAAGTCCCCTCCCTCCCTTTAGATGTAATCAATTAGATTTTCACCTACTGCTGTGCGTGTTTCAGCTAATATATGTAAATTAATATGGATTTCTAACAGGGAGGGAGGGTACTGTAGATTACACTGAAGCCCCAATCTTTTTTTATAAACACGCTATCTTATTCGTTGGCTTGACAACTATCTTTTAATTCCAACTTTTTTGCTACGTTACTAATATTGTTAATTTTCAAAAAATAATTTTAGAATGAGCAATTTTGTTTATCATTATTGGGGATGAACGTGACTATATTGTCCATTGTCTTATTTTGAATGATACCTGGATTTCTATGGTAATGTGTCCAGTTGTTTATTCGTACAATACAAAACAGTTTAAAAGATCTTTGAATGTTTTTAGCAAAACCAACTAATATGTTAAAGTAACAGAATGTTTGTCTGTACGTATGTCAAATCTTTCTTAAAATTAGTTATGCTACGTTTTTGAATTTGCCTTTTACCTACATATCTTATACAAAAAGTAGCTTCGCTACTAAAAACTGATACAATTGCAATGTTAAAAATACGGTTTCTTTGAACAAACACCTCTTTACTTAAAACTTACTAGTAATATACAAGTGCGTTTATAATTGAATTAACGCAACTTTCTAATCTAATATATTGAGATTTCTTGCAAATATACTTTTTGGTAAAATATCATCAGATTGTATAATGTCAAAAACAAAGGTGTTAATAGGCTGTTTATTACAATAGTCCTAAAATTTTATGATAACGTTTTCTTATTCGTTGGCTTCATAACTTTGGGAAATTTTAATGATTTATGATTGGTTGGTTTCTTAAGTTAAGTGTATAAAAACCGTTTTAACCACTAATTGTAATCATCAGAAAGGGTAATATTGTGCATCATCTTGGGGATGTACATTGATTTATCATCCATTGTCTTATCCCTTTAGATCCCTCATTTGATGTAGCAAGGATTTTAGTTTGTCCGTTAAGATCTCGCCAACCACTAAAGTGATGAGTTCTGCATTCTGTGGAAGCTTTCAGGGATATTAAGAGATAAGAAAATGGACGATAAATTGATATACATCACAAATGAACAAAATTATCCCTTTTGTATATCAAAATTATAGAAATGTACACTACTAGTTTTAACCGGCCAACCAATCAAGATTTTATTTAAGCGCCATAGTTTTTAAACCAATGAATAAGAGATACTTTTATATTTTACTGTGTAATATCCCCTTACTCCCTGGGAAAAACTTTGTAATGGGTTTGTAGTAGCAATGGTGTTAATAACTAATCAATCAATCAATGAGTCATAGCAAGACTGCTGAGAAACATTCCTTCAATCTTTTATGCTGTCTTAGTCATCTGGTGTGTATGTGTGTCTGTATTTGTGTATTTGTGTGTTTGTGTATGTTTGTTTTTGAATGTGTATGTTCGTATGTGTGGTATATGCTTGTAAGATCTATGAAACTAATTGGAAAAATTTTCACGGAATCTTGGAGGGAAATTTGGAGGGTGTTACCTACCCCACCTTTCCACATCCCTATATAAATAGATTTGTTATATAATATAACATTTGTAAATTAGGTAGGCTTTATATTTCATTAAAATTAGGATTAATATTGTTAAAAGTAAAACCATATACATACAATAATAAATTTCAAGCTCAATACTTAATAATATTTTGCAAAATACTAATCTTAATACATGGATAAAGTGACATGAAATTTTATAACCAAGTTATCTTATTGTTAAGTCCTAGGTACTTATATTGAACTTTGATTTGTTGTTTCCAAACTTGAGTGTTCAATCTTTTTTGCCAATAATAATCTACAGGAGGCATCAAATTATCGTCCATTTTCTTTTCTCTGAAGATAAAATACGGAGATTACAATAAATACCTACTGTTTTTTAGAGATCTTTTATGAGACATAAAGATTATTATAAATTCTTACTTTTTACTTTTTAATGATTAGGTAAGCTTTAGTAAAATTAATTAGCCCAAAAGAGTAAGTTCCCTCCCTATACTAATTTTAAGGTGTTCTCAAAAAATGCGGGATAAAAAATAGCAACGTAATTAAAGATCTTCAGCCGCCCGATTATGCTATCTAACTTATCATTTTTAAAAATAAGGCCCAACAGCTAACAGCTAAGGCTGCAGCTGCGAATGAATCTTATACTCTCAGCCGTTGTGTGTTCTTTTTGTTTTCATTCCTTGATTAAAAACTGCTGTACCTATTGGTACTATTGAAATATTAAATAAGGATTTTTCTGATCGCGCATTTTTCTTACTCGCGGAATTTAAGTTAATTCTTTAGCACACAGGGAAGGGCTATTAATTACAGAGCTAATGAGTTGATACCCCCTATCTTTCTATCTTAGTCTGGTGACAAATAATTTATAGGTATGTTCAATGTAGACTAATCTAGATTAGCTTTTTAGTAGCAAATCTATTATATAATTTGATAAGTTCGTCTGTATGTCGTAAACTTATTGGAGAAAACAGGATTTTCATCTCTTATTTAATCTAGTCGACTGATTTAGGGATATTGGAATAATACTGATTATGGAAATAATACTGGTACCAAAGATTTATTAACATTTACTTTGGTACTTTCGGATTTAAAAACATTAATCAAAATTGATTGGTTGGTTCAAACTTAAAGTGTCTAAACTTTTTACCCATTATAATAATCTACAGACAGAAGGGGCAATAGTGTACATTATTTGGGATGTACATCAATTTATCGTCCATTGTCTTATCCTTTATGATTCCTGATATACTTTATTGCAGGCAATATTAGTTGCACTAAAAAAATGAAAAGTATCCTAATTTTACCACCCTATAAAACTATTATATAGTAAGTAGTAACTACAATTATTAATGTAGTTTAACCCTTTTTTTCAGTAGAGCCTTTCTATAGTTAAAACTTTCTGTTCGTTCATATGTTACTTTAACTGCATCATATTGTTAAAGGTCTAGTTTTAGCAGTTCAAAAAATACCTTTTTTTTGGTATAATTTTGTTTCTGTCGTGGATTTTTTTTATTATTACGCTACTTGGTATCTTAAGTAAAACATCCAATGATAATACATAGATGATAGACTATGCTATTTTGGAACCAATCAATCATAATTCAATGAAAGAACCCAACGTTTATAAGCAAAAAGAAAACATTGGGTATGTAAGTGTAATTCATAATCCCATGTCCCCTTACTCCCTAAATAATTGTTCTTGTCAATATGTTTTTTAAATTAAATACATTTTACACGTAGTTAAAGGTAATAAAAATCTATTTAAACTAATTGAATTTCGAGAAAAAGTATATATGTCCAACTTTTTAAGTACTTTAATTTGTAAATTAAAAGGGGGGAGGCGGATGTGACACTTTTTGAAACCAAAACTAAAAGTCAAAGGAACTCAACTAAAAAAAGAGTTACAGGTCTGAGATTTTGCATGGCAGTTGCTTAATAGGGGTACAATATGGAACTGTGAAGAAACGGCGACGCAAACGCCGAAAACCGCCGAGAAGAGGCAAAAAAAATTCGACGGGAAACGCCGGTTTTTGGCGGTTGCGCCGCCGTTTCTTCACAGTTCCATATTGTACCCCTATAAAGCAACTGCCATGCAAAATCTCAGACCTGTAACTCTTTTTTTAGATGAGTTCCTTTGTTGACTTTTGGTTTTGGTTTCAAAAAGTGGCACATCCGCCTCCCCCCTTTTAACAATGATGATTATTACCAAAAGTAGAGCAGCATCAAAAAGGTTATAAAAATTAGTAGGGAGGGAGAGTACATTGGTCAGTAGATTACTGTACCCCATAGTTTTATACATATGTTTATTCATTCGTTGGCTTAAAACTTTATAGAAATCGTGAATTGTTATACAAATAAGCAATGTTGAAACTTTTCACCCAAACTTTTAATCTGTAAAAAAGGCAATTGGGGGTGTACTTTAAGGGGGGGGGGATTTTTTTTATTGTATTTCTCGCCGAATTAGGCAATTTGGAATCATTTGAGACCATGTTATTTTTTTCAAAACTTTTTCCCCTTCCAAGCAACCCTCGTTTATCAAGGTATATCTTGAATACAGTACTTATCCTGTGATTTTGAAGATATTGAAACAAAATCTTTTTAGGTTGGTAAGTAAAAAATATTTGAATTAAGAAAACGGCGGCGGGACCGCCGCTCCCGCCGTCCGCCGCCACTGAATTTATCGTCAATTGTCTTATTCCCTCAGATCTCAGAGACTGTTAGCGTTTGTTTGTGTATTCATAGTTTAAAAGGTGTGTTTGCGTACTGGAAAAACAGGACTGTGTTGTAGAGCGTTGTACTAAATAAACTAGCATTTAGCCTTTGGTAAATAATTTAAAAACACGCTACAAGTAAACTTTTTACGGTCAACTATAGGCAGAAAATTAATATCCACAATTATGTTGTGTAAAAAAATTTCAGGGATATCAAGTGATATGGCTATGAACGAGAAATGCACGTACTGCCCTAATTATAATAAACAAAATTAGCTCTTTCTATCCTTATACTAAAGTAACAGGATGTTTGTGTGTCTGTGTGTCTGTACTGAAGGATTTCGCTAACCGCTGAACCGATCGAGTTCTCCTTAACAGGGTAGCTTTTCATAGGTCCCGGGAAGGTTTATAACTATTTTCTTGGAGATTGGGACACCCCCAACCCCCCAAAAATTGAAAAATCCCCCCCCCCCCCCAAAAAAAAATTACATTTTTTAACTAAAATTAAAAATGATGGAAGATTTAAAATCTAAAATAAGAAATTGGGTTATCAAATTCGACTCCCCCCTCCTCAAGTGCTCCTAGAGGCCTCTAGGGGTGTAGTCGCTAGTATTAGAATAAAGTGTGGAAAAGTTGGGACAACTACTATTTTGTAATGTATGTATATCCTATAAATATTTAATTAAAGTCCCCAAAGTTTAAAATATAAGCCAACAAAAACTAGATTAGTATAATTTACAGTCCAATGTTCTCTCTGTTGATTGGTTGGTTTCAAACCAGGAATGTATAAGGATCGATCAAAGATTTATATCTGCAAAAAAAGTGTTTTTGTTAAACATCATTTGGGATGTATATCATTTTATCATTCATTGTCTTATCCCTTAAGATCCCTGAAAAGAAATGCTAAAACTTATTTACTACGCTTTTGACAAATTCAAGGTTATATAAGGTCAGGGGTAAGGACTAATGTGCTTATTAATTATAAATATTTCTTTTAAATCAGGGAGGGGGAGAGTAATGATGATAAAAAAAATGTTAAGATTTTCAGGGATATTTTTTTAGCATTTTAATCAGTCGGTATTACCCATTAATTTCAGGAAGAAAATGGGATATTGGACTGAAAAAAATACAAGTTTTAATTAGTTGGTTTAGACTTGTATTTCCAAAATCATTTTAATCTACCTACAGTAGGGGTAATTTTATTTATCATCATTGTTGATTTATATAAAACTATCGACTATTTAATCGTTTGCTTAAAAAATTTGGGGAGTTTAATAGATTCTGATTTGATGGTTGATTAAGTTAAGTGTCTAAACGTTTTAACCTCTAAATGTAATCTCTATAAGGTGGAATAATGTGTATCACAATTGGCGAATTTACCCACTGTTCGGCTATTGGCTTATCCCTTTATATCTCGGGTAATAACTTCTTTTACTGTCTTATTTCATTGCTTTGCTACTTATGAACTAAACTGTTCTTATTATCAACATTGATCTTTTCCTTGCAACAATAGTCAAGTAATTCTCCATGAAATAGAAACATACTTATTGATAATATCACTATCCCAGGCATCCTAAGGGATAAGACAATGAGCGATAAATTGATTTGCATTTGAATTTTTATCCTGAAAAGTTTGGACACTGAAGGATTGTACAACCCATTCAAGTTTAGTTCTTCAAAGTTTTTAAGCCAACGAATGAGTACCATTATAAATTGCAGTTCAATTTCCCTCACTCATTGACTATCAGAACTCCATTGATTTAGGGATCGGTTAATAGATATTGAATTTTGTTTATCTAGCAAATGAGCCATCTTAGCACGAGATCTTTAGTTGAAGGGGAAAGGTGGGGGATCAAATATGGCCTAAAACCTCTTAGAAACCTGTGATTAGCCTCCGTGAAACAAAGATCCTTAAATTTTGATAAATTTGATCGTTTGATCAACGAATTATAGAAAAGCTTTGCCTTTACTAATATTCATTCTATAGTTGTCGTAATTTTATTTTAATTTTGTTTTGGTTCATCGACTCACACTTCCTTTGCTAACTAGAGTGTTTCATTGAAACAGCGCAATCGTGTTTAAAGCAGTTTTATAATATTTTCCTACATCTTAAAATTACCTATTATAATCTAAAAGTTTTTTTTAAGTGTAAAGGGATTTGTTCTTGAAGTAACCCCATCAAAAAACTCAATGGCCTTAAACCTACCCTAGATTATAAATAAACTCTCTTGAAATTTGTGAAATAATCAGTTTAGACATTGAAAAGATCTTTCGGAACATACCGAATTCTATGTTCTAAACTTATAAAAAAAAATTCTTGCATTTATTGAGTTTATAAATCTATTAATAGAGATACTTATAGCTTTTATAAATTCAAAAAATAAAAGATTCCATAAAATTAATATGTTTTATCGCAGTATTTGTAGCAACATTTACATATAGACAGACTATTTTACTAACTTCAGCCTTTCAAATTAGTTTTAATCCAATTATTTCAGGGATAAGACAATGGACGAAATTTTTTTTACCCCCCCAAACTAATTTACCCCGGGGGTAAAATTTTTGGGGGGGGTAATTTAATTATGTAAAAAAAGCACCTACCTAATCTATTAAGTTAATAAGTACTATCTTATAACATAAAGTAGTAAGTAATGTTTTTTTGACTATAGCTTCAGATTTCATTACTTTTAATACTGAGTTCTCCTTTTTAGGAAAGCTTCACATAGATCCCATGATGGTTCCACACTATAATAAGTCAATCCTTTGAGTGGTTTTAGGCTATTTTTCTCGAGTTCTTAGATGCTAAGGGCGCCACTACTATTCAAATATATAGTAGTATCTCATTCTTTAGAACATAAAAATACAATAATTAACTCACTAATCAATGAACCAATATGATTTTACTTTAAAGTGAAGCGTCTTACAGGTCCTGGTAAGTTTTATAACTAGTTTTGAGACACCCTAACATCCTCCCAAAAGAAATCGCCAATAGAAATTCTTTTTCATTATTTAATGAAATATTTAATTTAGTTTGGGGGTGCCAAATGGCCCATTACCCCCCCCCCCCCCCCCCCTTGGACGCCTATGTTGGTTTAAAATAGCAGTATGTAAACTTTTCAAACAATAATTTTTATCTTTAGAAAGTGTAATTTTATTTATTATTATTGGGGATGTACTTCAATTTATCGTCCATTGTCTTATCCCTAGAGATCTCCTAGTTTCTAATTATTATTAATATTTTCTTTATCTTTATAGGTAAGTTGAAATCACCATTTAACTTGAAAACTGAAAATTGACCGGATTATTTTAAAAACTAATTTGCACCTTTCTGTTAAACCAATATTTATAGAAAACTTTTGTTTTACAAAAAGCCCTTTTCAATAGGAGACTTTTCAATCAATGGAAGGGAAAGCAGTGAAATAGCCTAAAACCAGTCCAAGACTTAAAATCAAATAGAAAATAGCCTAAAATCCTTCCGATACCCATATGAAGGTTCTTCTTTAAAAAAAAGAACTTAATCGGTTTAGTGGTTAGCAAACAAAAAACCTTACAAGAGAAATATTGATATCTTGATAGCTAAGTTAGCAATTTAATATATTTCTCGGATGAGTAAGGAAGTCAATGACTTATTAAACTGTTATGAGTAATTTTCGAAATATATTATATTTACCTCCTTGCAGGGAGGAAGGGGACGTTACGCTGTAAATTACACTGGTACCCAAATTTTTATAGCCCAGGGATAAGGGATAGGAAACCTGGCCATAAATTAGGTCCTGGCCTGGTTTTGAAAGGGATCATGCAACTTTTACCATTTGCCTAATTTAATGACCTTACTGGCAGACGGCTCATATTGGCTACCGCTCTAAACCAATATTGTTCTGTGATTTGGGCTTGTTTTGTATCAAATAATCACCAATTGGCGGAAATTTTAGAAGCAGACAATTCTAGAAAAAATAATGATTTGTCTGCTACGAAAAAATAAATATAAATGGTGTTAGATCACATTAGTTTAATTATTAAATCTGCTTAGAGTTAAACATTAAAAAAGGGCCATATAGAAAAAACAAAAATAACGGGATTAATTTTTTGGAAAGAAGGTAGCTACGAATTTTCATTTGGTAGTTTATAAATTAGATGTTGTATTTTGAATTTTAAAAATTTAATACGGAATTGATACAACACCTTAACCCTAATTTTTGTACAATACAACACAGTACAGATATATCATTACATTATAGTATCCAAAGAACTTGATAGAATGTTACCCAAGTGCATATTTATTTATTTATTTTGAATTTTAATTAGCAATGAAATTTTCAAATAAAATTTTTTCTCATTAATAAAAATGCAAATAATACAAACTAAAATCTGTCTGAGGGAAACCCAACGATAGCTTTCTGACAGTTCAAATTACCAAAGTAAAAGATAAAAAAATTTTGGGAGAGAAAAAACTTCATTTTAACAAAAGCCATTAATATATAGGTTTATAAAAAATTATGTTTTTTACTTTAAACTAGCTACCTGAATTTGATTCTATACTTTATCTACACACACACACACACAGCTTTTTCATTAGCGTTTAGGACGTTTAGGCGTTTATAGCCACGTTATCTTAGTCGTCGGCTCAAAAACTTTGGGTACTTTTATTAAATTCTGATTTGCTGAATCCTAACTAGTAGTGTTTTAACTTTTCAACCATTAAGTTTGATTAACAGAAGAGATAATTTTGTTTATTATAATTGAGGATCAATTTACTTGTCCATTTTCTTATCCCTTAAGATCACTATTTTCTTGTAATTTTCTTTTATGTGAGTCATTTTTGGTCATACAGCAATCTATCCTATTATTTAAAAATTGTAAGCTTTTTGTTTGTCCGTTAGGTCTCCACTAACCACGTTTCTGATTTAGTTAGCTTTATACTTTAGATCTTTTAATGGTTAAATTCAATATTACTGCCCTCCCTCCCCTAAATGCTAGGCACAACCGTAACCTTGGGTTTTTAAGTACAATATAGGTGACGAACCTTGAAATGATTTTATTATTACAATCTTTGTGACTCATATTATTACCTAAGCATCCTATAATCTTAAGATTAGTGTTGCTATAAGGTATTTATTTTAATCTTCATTACGTAAATACTAAAATTAATTCTCTTTAGTAGCGAAGCTACTCGAAGTATAGAAGTATCTGTCCGTCCGTTTGTAATAAACGGAATGGGGAAATGTTAATTTCACATCTGGCATTTAAGATAGTTAAAGCATTAAGTTTATTATTTCTAATTAGTCAATTCTGCCTGCCGATAATCGTTTATAAAGTTTTGATAGTTTTATTTTATACAGACGTATTAACGACAGGACCCTAACTTTTTAAAAGTAAAGCTACGCTTTTAAAAACATAAAGACTAAATTTTAGCAAACCTAATTCCCACCCTTTAAAGGCTTAATTATGATATATTACATATACTTTCTACTTAATGGGTTCAGAATGGGGCTTAAATTAAATTTTTAAAATCAAAACAGCTAAAAATATAGATATTGCTACCATTATTTTTAATTACAGTTAAAATATATTTTAAGATACGAACTACATTTTAATGTATATCATTTTGAAGTCCCATTAATGATTTCAAAATGGCTATTCTCAAGTTCTACTTATCAAAATGTTGTCTTTTCTCTCTCTCTCTCTCTCTCTCTCTCTCTCTCTCTCTCTCTCTCTCTCTCTCTCTCTCTTTCTCTCTCTCCTTCTCTCTCTCTCTCTCTCTCTCTCTCTCTCTCTTCTCTCTCTCTCTCTTCTCTCTCTCTTCTCTCTCTCTCTCTTCTCTCTCTCTCTCTTCTCTCTCTCTCTCTCTCTCTCTCTCTGGGAGGGGACATTGTACTTTAAAACATACTTGCCTCAAAGTTTTTTCATGCGTTAGGTTAAAATATTGATTACTTTTATTACATCTCGATTGGTTGGTTAAAGTTTTTTCCATCGATAATTTTGATATGCTGAAGGGATAATTTTGTTTATCATTGCGATGTACATATATTTATCCTTTATTGTATTATCCCTTTAGATCCCTGGTTGGTGCTATGGCATGGTACTATAGTGCAAAAAGTGTCAAGAGAATCCGGGGGGAAAAAGTTGATCGTGTAAAAAGACACCTTGATGTTTTTACCTTCAATTTTCAATGGATAAAGGGACATGTATTGTATATAAAAACTGGAAAAAAATTTATGCTTTTTTACACAGAAAAAAAGTCCTTTCATTATTCGAGATTCGTAGCATCTTTTATCCCATTTTCTATTTTTATTCTTCTAATTTTATAGGAGGGAGAGTGCAACGAAAATTAAATTAATCCCCCTCATAAATTAATCATATAAATTATGGACATCTATGCATCTTCTGGTTGTTTTCTAAAACCGAAAATGCCCCTTTTTAGTATTTTTGAAATCAAATATTTTCTCAAAGGTACAAATTCTCGCCTGATATTTGGAGAAGTTTATTTTTCTCCTCAATTTTCCTATTCCTGTATCCCGGAGATTAAATATACATGCAGAATTAATTCTTTTCATAACAATATGCTCAGCTGACGCCAAGCATATATGGGTTATAGGTGAGACTTCGTTACCGTGGAAAACTTAAGATTTACTAGCAACATACGTTAATACAGTGCTCTGAAGTAGTGAGGTTTTTTGTTTGAACCTTAAGATTACAGCCGACTGAGTTCTCTATTTAATGGTTGTTTCACATTTGTCCCGGGGTCATTATTTTAGATTCATTACTTGGTAGGGTTTTAGGTTATTTTTTCTGTTCTTATAGAAGGATCATATGATATACTGCTTTTTTAAGGGAAGCTTCCTAGTTTTTTCGTTGGCTTGAAAAATATCTTAATTGGTATTTTGTGTAGGTTTGTGAAAACACTATAGTTTGAAAGGTATGCGCGAAGGTGTAAAAAAGATAGAATGTGTATCAAATCAGGGGTAAAGGATATCGTATTCTCTATCTAAGAAATCAATTGATGTAAACCCCAATGATGATAAACAAAATTACATTTTTTGTATATTAAGGGGGGGGGGGGGAAGTTCTGACACTTGCGTAAACAGTGATTATAGGCTTTGTCTTTGGACTGAGAGGATAGGTTATTAGGGATAAAATCATTCTTATATAATGAATTTCCCCCAGATTTAAGATTTTTTGGATAGGCCTCCAGGTTCCGGAGCTCCAGGCCTCCAGGTTGTCTCTCTACAGGTAAAAATGGGAAATTTTTTTTTTTTAAGAGTTAGATGTCGGCTTATGAGACAAAATATGTATGTTTTTTCTTCAAATATGTGAATAACAATCAAAAAGAAGTATATTTTGTTTTATAAGTTAACTTCTAACTCTTCAAAAAAAAATCTTATTTTTAATTTTTACCTGTACAGAGATCTTTAAAAAAATCTTAAATCTGGGGGAAATTCATCATATAAGAATGATATTATATTTAATAACCTATCCTCTCAGTCCAAAGACAAAGCCTATAATCACTGTTTACGCAAAAGTGTCAGAACTCCCCCCCCCCCTTATTTGTAAAAAATTTCGTTCAAAATGAAAATAAGATTCGATACATAAGAAAATTTTATTTGTATTTTTTCAGGGATTTGACAGTGGGAGATAAATTGATGTACATTTCTCATGATGAGATACAAAATTAACTCCTTCTAGATAATATAATAATTGGTTTAAACGTTTTGATACTGGTAGTTTAGACCAAGAAATAAAGATTAAAGTTTTTTAACCAATTAATGAGGGAAATTGTAATTCATAGTCCAATGTCCATTCCCTCCCAGATATTTCTACAGTATTAAAACAAAAGGAAAGGTTTGAAAAAGATTACTGCAATTTGGATTTGATTATTTTGCCAATACTTTTGTATACAACATTTATTTACTTTTCCTGGTATAGAAAAGTTTTTTTTTAATCTTGTTGTAAATATAAAAACTAATGCCAGATTCTTTTTAAGGTTTAATATTTTTGTGTGTTTGTGTAATACTTTAGATCAGATTAGGTTATTCTGGGCATTTGGTGGCTTCGCATGATTAGGTTACTCTGCAGGTATAGGCCCAGCAGCCCCTTCCTTATTATCAATTTATTAAATAAAAAAGGGTTGATTGAGGGTTTCAGTGCTCAATAGATTGGGTCGTACAAAGTAGCAATATCAAAACTTTTCCACAATTTGTTTAAATCTACAAAGCAGGATGGCGATGGTACATTAATTTATAGTTTATTGTCTCATCCCTTATTTTATTTTCCCATTATATTATTTGATTCTTTTAATCATACGTCTATTAGTATATATAAATATTCAGCTATAAACAAACTAAACATATTTAGAAGTAAGGGAAAATAATCTAAAATTTGTACATAAAGAATATTCTACACTCTCAATTATGATAAACAAAATTACTCCTTTTATGAATTGAAATTACTACTGTAAAAGATTGGACACTGCTATTTTGAACTAAGCAATCAAAAAGTACCCAAAGTTTTTATTTTAAGTTTGACAAGTAAAATACTAAAGCAAAATTTGAATATGTAAAGTAAGGGGGTGGGGGGGTTAATGCAACCATCTCGTAATCAGTGAGCAAATGGCACTTAGAATTCGAATTTTGATCTGGAATTTTGCATGAGTAATCCTTGGTAGGTCTATTTTCCCTAAATTGAACAAAAAGTTGGAAAAGTAACGGCTAACGGCTGGCGGCTCAGCAGTTTAGCCATTTTTAAAACTTTTTTCAAGGGAAATCATCACGAAACCTATCTCTTCATAATACTCTATGCTGCTCCAAAAAGTTTTCAAACGGTTCTAGCCGCTAGTTGCTGGTACTAGAAATCTAAAAATGTTTTTTTTGTATCATTTCACATGATTTAAAGCAAAAATATGTTTCAAAAAGTTGATTCCTACATAATTTATGGCAGATTTGCCCTAAAAATAGCCAAAAAACGACTAAACGGCTGAGCCGTTAGCCGTTACTTTTTCAACTTTTTGTTCGATTTAGGGAATATAGACCTACCAGGGATTACTCATGCAAAATTTCAGATCTAAATTCGAATTGTAAGTGCCATTTGCTCACTGATTACGAGATGGTTGCATTAAACCCCCCCCCCTTTTATTTGAACTACGCACATAAATAATATAGTACAAAAAAACTAAATGATTTTATAAATAATAAATGCCTTAAATTGCGTTTTTTCTGATAGTAACATTTGACTCAGGAACGAAGGAGACTTTGGACTCTAAATTATAATAGTACCCAAAATTTTAGAAACACTTGTTTGGTTACTTAGATTAAATCTTGATTGGTTGTTTCAAAGGCGTCCAAATTTTACCATTTTTGTTTTTATGATCATTGGGGATGTACATCAATTTATTGTACATTGTCTTATCCCTTCATATCCCTGCTACCGGCGTTTTTCTGCAATATTTACACACACACACACAGAAGAAAGGGCTTTCTTTTTTCCACAGAGGGGAATGTCCTTCCACCCCCCTTGTTAATAGTTGGGGATGGGGTGAGGGGGGGGAATGCTGTTCAGATCTTTGCAAAGAGAGATTTAAAGGTGTGTGTTTTAGACGGAGAGAGAGAGAGAGTAAGAGGGTATGTGTGAGTGTGTGTGTGTGTGTGTAAGTGAGGGAGTCAAAATGAGGGAGAAAGCAAGAGAGAGAGAGGGAGGGAGAGAGATATTAATATTGAGTTTAGTTATCACAGAGAACCAAGACCGTCGACTTATTTGTAGATCAAAAATGAAATACTTTATTTTTAGTGTTTTAATACCTATATAAATGTTATATAATAATCCCTTTATATAAAAGTGAATTATTAGTTTAATTTTAATACGAAGTGAAAATATATTACAAATGTGCTTTTTAATATATTCTATTTAAGTGTTCTAAATAAATATATATTTATTATATAAGTGAAAAGTGTCGAAATGTTCATAACCATATTATTTATGTAATTTATATGTGTTCTTATAGCTTAAATTTTTAAAAGTAATATCATAGAAATTTTTAATGATTAGTAAATAATACTAATATATCATTAAGATAGCAAGCAAATTGGATAGAACTTGTGGTTGGCATTAAAAAAAACAGCTAGAAAATATAATACTTAATAAATCGTGTTTTTTTTTGTATGTTCATTGAACCGATAAAGTTCTTTATTTTAAGGAATCTCCACATAAGTCCCGATAAGGTTTTAGACCTTTCTGTTTTATATATAAGTTATAGGATGGTTTTAGGCTATTTTATTGTCCTTTCTTCTCAAGAGGTTGAGTAGACATTTGGTAAACAAGTAGAAAAAATGGATAGCTAGGAAGAAAAGAAGATACATAGATATCTAGAAAAAATAATAAATATCTTGATTTATAAAGCAGTAAGAATTTTATCTGAATCCTAAGAACTCTCAAAAATTGTCCGAATTGGTATTACTTTAAGGGTAAGCTTTATAAATGACTTGGCCCAAATCAACTAGTCTAAATATAAAGAAGATATCTAAAAAGATAGATAGATATCTTGAAAGATAGATAGATATCCAGAAACAAAGAAGATAGATAGATATCTAGAAAATATTAATTGATCTTGTTGGCAATGTGAAAATAATCAATTAGACAAAGATAATTACTATTGCAGTATAGCATTGGTAGTACTACAAAATATTTATAATATTTTATAAAATTAACTTTCAAAAGCGAAGAATTAAAACCAGTTTGTACATCCGTAACGGATAGCTCTGAAAATTTAGGCTAGGATAATCGAATCATCTTAGTTAAAAATTCAAAATATGAAAGAAAGAAAAATTGCTTTTAGCGACCATTTAATAAACTAACTACCTACTTTTCAAGTTTTTTGAATCACCCCTCAAAATTATACCCTCTTGTAATAAACGTTGTTTTTAGTTCATCTTTCTTTTTAGTAGCAAAGCTACTCTCTAAATTTCTTTGTCTGTACGTCAGTCCGTCCGTAACGATATGGGGGAAATGCTATTTTCTCGGCTGTAATTGAAGATAGACGGCTGAAATATTTGGGGAAGATTCTCTGTATTAATGAGCATCAAGTAAATAATATACTCTGTCCGACAGTCTGTCGGTCAAGCAAAAAAAGTTTAAAATATTTTTTATTAATATTTCAGAAAGTTTCGTGATTTATTGAACATTTATCAACTAAACGTCATTTTATTTTATCTGTTTGTCCTTCTATGAATTTTTAGTGCTTCGCTACTTATGTATGTTGTCATCCTTGTTCTCTGTTAAAGTAGTGAAGATAACAACAGCTAAAAGTTGAATGTCTTGTTAATGATGTCCAATAATTGCTGGTCTTTAAAATCATTTCATTTTCAACTTACTCTTAAAATTACACTAGATATAGAGGAATAACTTATTTTTAAGCCACCCTACAATTCACTTTGTCTGTATTTCCGTCCATTAGTCAGTAACGCTTTAGGGACGATGTAATATTCTTGGCTTCTATTCAAGATAGCCAATAAAAAATTTGTATGATTCCCTATTCAGAAAAAGATTTACTTACTGATCTTCGCTTCAATGGATGTTGTCATCCTTGTTAATATATAAATATTTAGGGAAAAATAAACGATATTTACACATAATACTATTAATAAAAGATAGATATGCGTCTCAGACATATTCGTGTTTTCTAAGACATTCATAGTTGGGTAAAATATTTTTTACCCGCCCTCAAAATATTTACCTCGGGGGTAAAATACCCCCTTCAAAATGGGTGGTGGCGCCTACGGCACCATCAAGGTAAAGGTGAATTTTAAATGGGAGGGTAATCACCCCCTTAACCCCCCCCCCCCCTTGGACGTCCTTGGATGGAACATTATTATAAATTACACTTTTAGTACCCAAAGTTTTCTCGTTCATCAATTTATCGTCAATTGTCTTATCCCTTAGGAGAACTCTTGCTTTTATTAATCAACTAGAGTTGGCTCGATATAATTATCTCCCTATTGGCTAGTTTTCTATATGCATATATATTTCTCAATAAATCTATTTTCCTCACCCGGCATTACTATTTAAACGGAAGTAAATATTTAATAATTTAAATGATCTTAAAAAGATCTTTTAAATTATATTTTTTTCTTTACATTACCATCACCAAAGGGTTTATTATATGATTACAATTTTAGTTCAATATTTGAACACACAAAGTGTCGCCACAATCGAATTCTTTTAAAACAGAGTTTTCTTAAATTTATTATATCATAAATTTAAATTTTCTTTTTTATGATTAGAAATTAAATACTTCATTTTAATGTAAATAGAATTTGTTTTTAATAAAGTAAAATAATGGGTCTTATCGTTCTGGGCAATGAGAGTTTATTATGGATTATTGGAGCACTATGAGTTTTCAACGAATAGTCCTTGGAAAACTTGAGCTCGTTTATAGACATTTATTTCCTATATAGATCTGACATGGATCTTGAAGCAAATAAGCAGGCCGTTTTGTACAGGTTAAAAATTGGAAGATTTCATTAAATAAAAGTTATCGCAAATATACTTAGTAAATAATGCGACTTGTATACATAAAACCTAAAAAGGTGAAGAATCTATCTCCCAACATATATATAAAGGTAGGTTAGATAGGTCGCTGTGATTAATTATTGCTACGAACATTTTTTCATATAGTCGGCTGTTTCCTGGATATTGTTAGATACGTTGTCACAATACATTTGTTATATTTACGAACTTGTTAACGTGATGTTATATTCTACTTAAATTAATCTTAGAAGTATCCGGAGTATTTCTTCCTTCCTGTGCATTGTAAAAGAATTGTATTGATATGTCTATACTTTTATTAATGCTTGCACATTGCGTAGGTATTTTCAGAAGCGTAGCATTGTCTCCTATTGGTTGGTATGTACGTCGCTTTTTTGAAGAACAAGGATGATTTCATTCATGAAATCCTTATCACAACCAAACAGATTTTACCCAATTATCTCTAAAACTAAAGGAGTAGCACCCAAAATAAAATTGCTGATATGACGTGGCACGAGTCACCACTTCCCCCCCCCCCTCCCTTTAAACAGGGAGGGAGAGGACATTGAATTGTAAATTATTATTATACCAGTTTCCAAAATTCTATTATTCGTTGGTCTAAAACAATGGGGACTTGATTTGATAGGTTAGTATATTACAAACTAGCAATGTCTACATCTTTCAACCAATAATATTAATCTATCAAAGGGGTAATTTTGTAAATCAATTTTTCTCTTCATTTGTTTGTCCTTGTTTAATCATGAACTTAATGTCAAAGGAAATTGTCTTAACTCCAATGGCATAAGAACAGATCTCAATTACTAATGAAACGATGTAAGCTTCACAAAGGTCCTGAGATGGTTTTAGGCTATTCAATTCTTGGGGTGAATTTAAGCTAGGGGCGTATTGCTAGAATTAAATAAGACACCATATGTGTATCTGTATCGATCTTGAGATCTTAAAGGATAAGACAATGGATACACCCCCTATCATGTAAAACAAAATTAAAATTATCCCTGCTATTTTATACCAGTTAATTTGATTGAAAGTTTCAAGCCAACATATGATTTGTTATGTTTAAAACCTTGGGTTCCTATATTATTTACAGTCCAATGTCCACTCCCTCCCTGGCATTGACCCCAAAGTGTTACAGCTTATATTATCGATCCTTTTAATTACAGATAAAAATTTAGTGTTCCTATATTCCTATATATGTTCTATATAGTATCAAAAGAAAATTAAAAGCATATGAGATGATAAGATTGTTGCAGTTCAAAAAGGTCAGACTACATTTTTGGTCTTGACATTTTTAGAAATTCATTTGTTACCTACTCATTAAAATTTACTCTTTTTGTGAAAAATATCATATTTACATTAATTTTCATTTTTTTAGGTAAGGTTCTTTTATGATCGAATTAAGTTACCTACCATAAGCTCTTTATGGATTTAATTTTAATTGTAAAAGAAATTTTGAACAAGCCAGCATATAATGTAGATGTTTTGGGCCAAGGCTTTACTCTATTTTTATTGTTTAAATCATCAAATTTAGTATATGTAAATAACTTTTAGCTTTTTTGATTAAACACCTAAAGAAATTAGGGGAAACCAGGGAGGGAGAGGACATTAGATTTAATCATATTAGGACCCTAAGTTCTAGGATTAAAACTTAACAACATTAACTATTTTAGTATACAAAGGTGTAATTGTGTTTTTCATAATTGTGAGTATACATCAAATTATTGCTCATTGTCTTTTCCCTTAAGATCCCTTGGGAAACTGATATAGTGCAAATATAATAATAATAATATGTACGATAAAGGTTCTCTAAACAAAACAAATCTTAAGATATCAGGATATTTAACTTTGTTAATATAATATGTATTCTTAATTATCTTAGGAATCAATATTCCAGTATGGCTTCAAAACCGATTGATATCCGCTGGATTAAAACTGGTTCTTAGCCATTCTGAAAAATCATGTATATTATCGTATTATAGACAATTTTCCATAAATATCAAAATACTAATATTAAGATTAAAACTACAGCATCTCGGGGCTAACAAACCTGTTTTTACACCTAATTTTTTTTTTTTACTATTCGCGGAAAGTTTAGATATAGCTTTAAAGCAACAGGACAATTCTAACATGTCTAAATTAACGATAATCACAATCCAATATGGTCGTATGGCCGGACCGCTACTTATAACTTTTCCTTTCTTTAACGGATCCTCATTTCTCCATAAAATGATTAATATTGTTTACATTAATATTATAGGTGTGTATTCACATCCGCACATGTTGTTGATCACATTTTAAAATTATTATAACAGCGCAATTTCACCCTTTTCCCTCGTTCATATTTCTTATTCATGGTTCTACCTGCACTAGCATGAAACCATCTCAAGACATTTATTAATTGAAATAGCTTTAAATCAACCCGAGATATATGTGAAGCCCTGTAAAAATGGCGGTAAAGTGGTTATCGAGATCCTAATGGACTAAAAAAATATATTCCTCAATATTTATACAAAAGATGGTGGAGTTAACCTTTCAAAAATAGGTTTAAACCATATATACTCATAAACAGACAGACAAATTTCTTGATACTTTTATATAAGGAAACTTTTTATAAGTGGAGGTGAATAAGTGTTGTTATTATTATCAACAAACATTTCCTTTCACATTATTGCATAATAAATCAGCAAAAATAATATATTATTATAATATGTTGATATATTTGATTTTCTCAGCTACTATTGGGGATAGAGTGCTGATTTAAAAAAAAAAACATTTGACTTTGTCTGTCCACAAAGTAAAGTTAGGGATAAATTGATGTACATTGTAAAACTCCAATAATGATAAACAAAATTATGCCTTGTGCATATTACAACTATTTAGCTTAAGGTTCAAACACTGCTAGTTTGAGCCAGCCAACCAAGATTTTATAAAGGAAGCCATAGTTTTTAAGCTAACACATTTTAAACTTCGGGTACTTTAATTAACAGTTCAATTCCCATCCCTCTCTGTAAAATACGATCTAAAATTTCTGTCATAAGTTCTTAGTAATATAGTATTATGATATTATTGATTATTTTTTATTGAAAAATATTAATGTCAGACACATACGTCTGACTAATGGATATACTATTACTTGGATATTACACCAGATTTTCATGTTCTCTAATAAAGTGAAATGTTTAATTTCCTTTACCCCATCCCATCCCTCCTCCTACAGGATGAACAAACTAATCATTAAAAGAGTTTTATGTTAGCAGCTAAATTGGTGACAATTTTTCCCCTGTCATAATATCCAAGTATATTCTACATCTATTGTCTGACTGTATTATATTAATAGGAAATAAATAAATATAAGATGGTAGACGGATAAGGAGGGAGTTGACAGACAATGGAATGTTAATTATATTGGTACCCAAGGTTTTATTAACATGTTTGTTCTTTAGCTTTTATGAAATCATTATTGGAGTCCAAGCTTATTAACCTTGAATTTTAAGGTACAAAAAAGGTAATTTTGTTTAGTTATAATTGGGGTTGTAAAGTGTACACTGTTCAGTAAATTCGTTGATTTTATTCATTTTAAATTATTTTCTTTCTTTAAATTAAACAAACGAATAAAATATAAAGGATTACGGACATTTATGCTCTAATTATAGAAAAGCTCTTTCAAAATGTATTAATATTTTTGTGCACTGCCTAGCAAAGCATTAAGAAAGGGTATTAGTATTTGATATTTTTTATCAGTATTGACGTAATAAATATTTATAGAGACTAATATATGACAATTTTTTATAAAAAAAAAACCAAAGGAATTATACAATGGATGATAAATTGATATTCATTTCCCAATGATGATAAACAAATTTAAGCTATTGGTTGAAAAGATTGGACACTACTAGATTACAACGTCCTTTTTCTCACAAGTATGTCTCCATGTTATTTCATACGTGGTTATGTAGCAAAAACAGCAATTTTATCGCACATTAAAATAGAGCGATGCAAAAAACAAATCCAACTGGTTTTCCTTTGTGTGATTGATCACTTTTGCCTTTTAATTTTATAGTCTTGTGAACTTATGTTTACAATGAAAAGGGGTTACAAATTTGGAGAGTAAAAAATATCAGGACTTTTAGACAAAGTTCGTGCAATTAAAGGGTCGGTTGTCTGTTTGGTGATTTTCTAAGGCGTACAAGCTTTTGGAATTGTCTGTCTGCTTGTCCTTGGAATAGATTCTAAAAAAAGAGTGGACGGAATAATAGTCTAAAACCATCCCTATAGTAGTAGACTTTAACAATGGATTAGCCTAAAACTGTCCTTGGATCTATCTGCAGCTTTCAAAATGCTGAAATCAATCGCAATATGTACCCAAAGTTTTATAAACTCTCAATCTTTAGCTTTAAAATTTTGGATACTTTTATTAAATCTTGGTTTGTTCAAAATATAAGTGTCCAAACTTATCCACCAATAAATGTAATCCTCAGCAAGTTTTTTGTCTATTATAATTGGGGGTGTACGTACATTAAATAATCGTCCATTGTCTTATCATTTAAGATTTGTGATAAATTCTTGAATAATATTTAATATTCTGAAAATCCTTCCAATCCACTAGAAATCATCCGGGCGTATTTAATATCAAGATCTAAATAAATACACAAATTTTCATCAATTTAGGGATACCAAATAAGATGGAAAAAAATTAAGTACTGTATTACATTTTATTGTTGTAATCTAGGGAGGGATGGGACATTGGATTGTTATTTTTGCTGGTACCCAAGGTTTTATAAACATGGTTTGTGTACATCAACTTATCTTTAATTGTCTTGTACCTTAAAATCTCTAGTTGGCTTTCTATTACTGTACTGTAAACCCAATTGTTTGTTTATTGTGTTTATTGCAAAATTGTAAAAAGTACATTTCTTTCCCCAACTTTTTCTATTTGACTATGGGTTCATAAATAGTCCCTTGATCCCACAAACAGAACTAAACTGGGGGATTAAACTTTAAAGGTCACTCAACAAATCCCCCCCCCCCCCCTCCCCATAAAATCGTGAAAGTTTATTAGAATACAATTTCACTCAGTATATACAGTTTTCATTCGTTATATTTTAAATATAAACAAGGATGACAATATTCGTAGCGAAGCGAAGCTCAAAAATAGAATATTATTATTAAGATTTAAATTTGAACATCTGTTACTTAAATGCAGTACTCTTATTATGTAAATGTTTACATTATTAAGACTTCATTATAGAGAGGATCGCTTAAAAATCACTTTCTGGTAATGGTTATAGAGTTTATAAGCTTTATAAATTGTACCCCATTGTTACAAGAATCATTATTCCAAGTTTGTTCATGATAGGATAGTTCTAACATGCCTCAAATGCGACTGTTAAAACGGACGAACGTTTGTGTATTGATCTTCATTACAGCTGTGCTACTTAACATTAAAGAAAAATCTGTTAATTTTTGGAGATAAAAAAAAAACTTTGAAATTAGCTATGTCTAATTGATTGAAATTAATTAATGTGGATGGATAACGAATAAAATATTTAAAGTCGTTAGAAAGTTTTTTTTCAGAGTTTTACTTTAATTAACTATAGGGATACGACAATTTAATGTACACCCCCAATTTTGATTAACAAAATTAAACCTTATAAAAAAAAAATTGTTGGTTCATAATTTTGGATTCTAAAGGTTTATCAAGATTTTATACAAGTCCTCATCATTTTAATTGACAGTCTAAAGTCATCTTCATCCATGTTAAGTAACAGTTAAATGCAAAATTGTAGAAATTATCTACTAGTATCCTTATACTAAAGTAACAGGATGTCTGTGTGTTTGTACCGAAGGATCTCGCTAACCGCTTAACCGATCTGGTTCTCCTTAACAGGGTAGCTTCTCATAGGTCCCGGGAAGGTTTATAACTATTTTGGGGGAAGGTACTACCACCCTCCCAAGAGAAATCGCCCCTCGAAAAAAATTCCCCCCCTCCCCCCAAAGAAGAATTTTGTTAATTTTTTAAAATTGGGCACCCCTCCAAAAAAATAATTTTAACCCCCCCCCCTAAAATAATAAATTGGGTTATTAAATTTGACTCTCCCCTCTTCAAGTGCACCTAGAGGCTTCTAGGGGCGTAGCCGCTAGTTCATACATATAGTCAGTAATCTATGTATGTACCAAATTACCTTCTCTAGAAATTCTAAAACTTTAAATTTTCTTAAAGAAAGTTAAAATTTTTGTCTCAAAGTTTCTTGGAAATAAACTATACTAAGTTATATCTTTCTCTAAAGTATTAACTTAAGGACATTTATAAATCAGGGAGCTTATGGGATAAGACAATGGACGATATATTGATGTACAGTACATCCCCAACAATAATAAACAAAATCACCCCTTCTAAAGAATAACCTCATTGGTTAAACAGTTTGAACACTACTAGTTTTCTCCAACAAATCTGGATTTAATAGTTTTTTTTGAACCAACGAATAAGTTAACGTGGCTATCAAACTATAGGTGTAAATAATATAATTAAAATGTTACTCAAAAAACCTATGAAGAATAAATATAGAGATTGTAGAATAGCTTAACTACTCTTATATTCAACACTACTCTAAGTATTAAGTTGGTGTACCTATTTACTTTTAATTTGCATATGTTCAAACTTAGCCAAACTAATTTTCATTTAATTAATATTATTAAACATATACTTGGTGAAGTATCTTATTCTTAAGATATTATTGTACTGCTTACTATCGGCTGCATTCCTAGAGGCCTCTAGGGGCCTAGAGGGATTCTCTCTCTTTCCATACACTATATTTCCTACTCACTCTCTCTCTCCATACTCTCTTTCCCACTCTCTCTCTAACTCTCTCTCTAACTCTCTCTTTCTCTCTTATCTAAAAGATATAACGTCTTTAACGTATCATAAACAAACAGACAGCCCTTCATATATTTATGATGTTTCCAAAAACCAGGGTTTTTAGGGACTATGATAATTTTAAAAAATCCTCTGCAGATTCAAATTATTGGCTCAATGTTTTAGCGCCAACAAATATCAGGCATTGTTTATAAAACTTTGGGTACCAGTATAATTTGCTGTCCAATATACCCCTCCCATTCTTGACTAAAAGAGTAAAAGCTTTAGTGTTATCACCCCATAACCTTATATGTTATGTAAAGAATTTACTATTTAATACTTTTCATAGGAAATAATCTTTCCAAAAAACGTAGCTACTATATACCAAGGTTATACACCACTTGGCTAATTGTTAATATTTATTGTCATTCAATCAGTATGTCTTATGATTTTTGTTTATTATTACTGTACATCAATTTATTATTGTTTGTTCTCTTGTTCTGCACATTTTATTAAATTCATTATGTGGCCACCTCATAACCTGATTATAAAAGGTGTTAGCAGTTAGGAAGGGGTGTGCGTGTAATTCTGCACAAGTATTATATTATTGAACCGCTTAATTCTTCTCCAATCAGAGAGGGGATAATGGGATGTTTATTACACTAGTCCTTAAAGTTTTGTAATAATGTTTTCTTTTTCGATGGCTCAACAACTTTGGAGACTTTAACTGAATTTTGATTGGTTGGTTTATAAAGTTGAGTGTTCATATGTTTACACCACTAAATTCAATGTACAGAAGGGGTAATTCAGTGGGTCATCATCGGGGATGTACATCAATTTATCGTCCATTGTGTTATCCTTTTAAATCTCTGATTATATAATAGGATGATATGTTGTGTATGTCGCGCGTTAGCGAATATGAAACTCTATGCGGAAGTGATAATATATAAGTGAATACTCGCAGTTGGAAAGAGGCATAATAAAGATTACTAATACGAGAAAAGGGTTCAGTCAGTTTATATTCAGGGAGGAAGGGGTCTTGTAAATTATACAGAGGTCGATTCTTTAAAAAAAATTGTCCCACTAATCGCTTAGTGGGGCAAAATTGTTTTCGTTAATAACCCTTCTATGATTTTGTTTAATTTTTGTAGATTTTTAATGTGATTTTGGTGGATTATTCACGAAAACAATTTTGCAACACTAAGCGATTAGTTGGGCAATTTTTTTAAAGAATCCACCTCTGGTCTCCAAACACTTTTTTTGTTTGATTATAAACTGGAGACTGATTTTAAATCTTATATGTTGGCATTAACTATCTATGTCAACACTTTTCCACAAATAATATTAATCTTTAAATGGGTTAATATCATAATTTGGAGAAACATTATTTCCATTGACGTATCCCCTAATATCCGTGGATATTGTTAGTTTATCTATACAGATTAAAGGATTTGCCTATGTCTGAGTTCAACACAACATTTTAGCACATTTTCACTTATTGTGTAAGTTGTTAATTTTTGTTTTGATAAGAAAAAGAAGGGACTATAAATTTCACTGATACCCAAAGTTTTATAACCATTTTCTCTTGTTCTTTGTCTAAAAAACTTTGGGTGATTTTATTGACTTTATTGAAGGTCCATTAATGGTCGACATTAAAATAAGGGACTATGCCAAAAATTCTTCTTTTTATCCGGGAAAAAAGGGCTAAAATTAATCCTTATTTTCATCAAAAAAATGTTGAAAAAAGGTTTTGTTTGTGTTGTTAATTGGTTGAAAAGAAAACATTATTATTTACACTCGGATAAAAGAATGAAGTTTCAAGAGGATGCTTTTGTTATAAAAAGACTTTTTTTGTAGTAGCGAAGCTACTTAAGAATGTTTTATTTTTTAACAGATTTTCAATTTATCATACCTAGTTAAAGTATCAGAAAAAAATTTTTCGACGTTTTTATACCTAGATTTGTATGCCTGTACACGAAGGACATAAATCTATTTTTGTTCATTGGTTAGCGAGATCTTAAAGGACAAACAAACAAAAAACCTTACAACTTTATATAGGTACCTACCTATAATCGTATAATATTGTAGTATTTTTTATTCTGGAAAAAATTGTCAGCTTTTTATTGTTGCTCTACTTATGGACATAATTGACCTAACTACCAATTATTTTAATCTACAGTAGGGTTAATTTTTTTGTATCATCAGTGGTGATGTACATCAATTTTTCGGCCATTGTCTTATCCCTTTAGACCCCTGACACATAGCTATCTTTTACTCATAAAATATATTGCACTGCCAATGCAAGACAGTAAATTATTCAACGAGCTAATTAAGTCAAAGGAAACAAATACAAATGACAATGCATCCCCGCAGGGCTAAAAGGGTTTAGATTAGGATTAAAAAACAAAAATGTCTTGGATTTTAAGGGAGAAGACAATTGCTTACCTTATCTTAAAACCTTTGTGAAATATTAGGGGGTGAGCATTGATAAATTTCATCCGTCCATTCTTAAATAGATGCCGAAAATCACGTTTTCCTAATAAAATTGCTTTTCTCCTAAAAAAAGCACTAAAAATAATTTTGTTTCTCAAGGTTTTCGTTCCCTTTCATCTCTGTTAACTAGTTTATTTAGCTGAAAACAGTTATACTTAAAACATGTATATAATGGATAGAGATAAAGTAATGGATGTAGAATATAAATGGATATTGTGACAGGGGGAAAATTGTCTTCAATGCAGGTTGCTATATCCCTAGTCATTTATTGGTCAGGCCATTCATCCATTAGGAGGAAATGCGATGGGAGATCGTTATTGTAGCCTGCTATAAGTTTCACTTCATTAGAGAACATGAAAATCTGGTGTAAGATCCAGCATTAATAAATCCATTGATAAAGGAAAACACGTGTCAAGGATGACAACATCCACAAAACGTATGCGAAACATTTAATTATAAAACGAAATGTGTAATTTTTAGTTAATACCTTAATGTTACATGAATCTTTATGCTCAGTTTGAAATGAATATGATGATTCGAACGTTCAACCTGATTATAGAAAAGCTTGGCTTTTAAAAAGTTTTGTGTATATCAACAACCCCGTTTCACTTAGGGATCTTAAGGGATAAGACAATGGATGATAAATATATGTTTATACCCAATGATAATGAACAAAATTACTCACTCTTTAGATTAAGATTGTTGGTTGATAAGTTTGGACACTTCTAGGTCATAACCAACCCTTATAAATTCAATAAGAGTGCACAGTTTTTGAACCAACGAATAAAAAGCGTGGTAATAAAACTTCAGGTACCACAATAACCTACAGTTCAATGTCCCCACCTTCCCAGATAAAACTAGTGCAATTAAAGACCTTTTATTTTAACCTTCTCTATTTATCCCCTCCTCTCAAAATCTTCAATTAACAAGAACAATTATGCCCGTATTTGGTCTAGTAACAAAAGAAAGATAATTTGACTCGACATTAGCATCTAGAGCCTTGTATTCGTTAACAGTAACCCTAAAAATAGCTTAAAACCATCCCAATAAAGATTAATCCAATATGAGACATATTTGAAGCTTCCCTAAACCGATTCATTGGTAAGAAGAACTTACAGAAAAACAAAAAACCTTACTACTTTGTGTTATAGGATAAGTTAATAAATGTATTTAATTTACTATTTTTTCTTAAAGAGTTACAGTTATTCTTAAGGCATTTTCATTCGTTGGTTTACAAACTTTGGGGACCTTTATAACATGTAATCAGATTCATTGGCTTAAAACTTTGGGTACTTTTTTGTTTGGTATGGATTAGCAAGTTTCAAACTTTTCAACCTATGAATTTATTCAAAAGAAATTTGGTATACTATAATTTTGGTAGTTTTAAGCTTAGATCTTAAGGGATAAGACAATGGACGATAAATTGAGGTAAACCCTAAATTTTTATAAAACTTTGGGGACCAATATAATTACCTCCCTGCTTTAAAGGGTTGTAATATCAAAGCAAAATAATCTGAATTGCAATTAACATTTCCCTATTTCCCTGTATGTTCGTGACAATAAAATTAGACAGAGAGTAGGTGTGGGAGAGATAATCAAACTCTGACAAAAACAAGCTGTACTTTGCACAATACTTTTAACATACTCCATACTTTTTTTTTGGGGGGGGGGGAGGGGTTGAGAGTCGCTTGAAAATCCCCCATTAATAGCCTAAAACCCTCCCTGGACCATTAATAAACATTCCCTAAAATTGTGGTTTAATAAACTAGGTATATATGATAGGATTGGGTTGTAAACAGAGCTGGATCTTTAAATCATTTTAGTGGTGAGCCAGATCGTGGTGAGCCGAATTTCAGCCAATCACAGCGCGGCATTTCATAAAATGCTGTGCTCTCATTGGTGGAAAGTTGGCTCACCCCGATCTGGCTCACCACTAAAATGATTTAAAGATCCAGCTCAGTTCTAGATTATTTGAAAACTATTGCCTCCTCCCTGATTACTAAGTAATGTTATAAGGTATGATAGGGTAGAAAATTTTCCAATATGCTTTTGGTTTAATCTACTTCCTGTAAGGTTTTATAAATGTATGTTTTTACAAAGCATCGTATTATAGACAGTTTTCTACGGATAGTAAAAAAGAATACTAGTTTCAGTTTTGTCGGCCCCGATGGTTATACAAGATTTTCTTTTAAGTAAAAATGACTTTTGCTTATTGCTCTGCTATTTATTGATATAATTTGGTTGGATTGGTTTCAGAAAACCTTTACATTAATATTAATAAAATGTTTAATAAATTTTTTTTATCTTTTAGGTGAGTGGAATTAGAACATGATTTTTTCTGCCATTCATAAATATATTCATTATCTAAACATGTATAAGAATATTTGCTGTCATAATTGGCAGGAATTTTAAGGGATAATACACATTGGTCTATAAATCTATGTAATTATAACAATCTAAATTAAACCTTTTTCTGTAGATTAAAACTTATTAAATTATTTTTATATCACTAATGTAATTTGCAGTTCAACGTTCCTTCCTTTTATGTGATTAATAGGTATGACTCCACCCCTTCCAGAAAAGTCATGGAATTTAGCTGATTTTTAACAACGCCATGTTGAAAAAGTGCTGAGAATTTTTCTGTTCATACACAATTTGCACTTATGACAACCAGGGAGAGAGGGGATATTGGACTGTAAATTACATGTCGTCTCAAAAACTAGTACTTTTATTATTAGTTATACTTTTTGACAAATAATTTTATTCAATGGAAGGGGTAATTTTGTATATCATCAATAGGGATGCACATTAGTTCATTTTCCAATGGCTTATCCCTGTAGATCCCTGATAATAATCCTTTTATAATTACAACTTACAACCAAAATTGCTGTAACGTTTTTTCCGCACCTTTAAAACCCGTTTAGGATATATTTCCTAATTTCATGTTTTATACGTTTTTTATTAAGTAAAATATATTTTAATTTTTTTCCACACCTTTAAAACCTATTTAGGATATATTTTTTAATATCATCTTTTATACGTTTTTTATTTTCTAAAATGAATTTAAATTTTAGCAGTTATAATAAGTATCTAGGGGAGAGAAAGGGTTAGGACAAAACTTTCCCAAGACTTAATTTAGAGATAGAATAACCGGAATCCATTCAAGGACCTTTGTAAAGATTTCCTTAAGTAAAGAGTTTAATCCGGTCATAGGTTAACGGGATCTATTTATTATTAGGGCCCTTACACAAAATATTTTCTAGGAAAAGTTTTCCTATAAGTACCAAAAAGCAAAATACAAGGCCCCAAAATTTTAATTCCCACAAGTTTCAAATGAAATGACACTTTGGTTGATGGTGTGTGTGTGTGTGTGTGTGTGTGTGTGTGTGTGTGTGTGTGTGTGTGTGTTTCTCAGGTGTAAAGTAAAAGGCAGGGAGGGAGAGGACATAGGATTGTAAATAATTATGGTTTTAGGGCTTAATTTGTTGGTACTAACTTTCATTTCAAATCCTTTTTTACACTAATAATGATAATAGAAAGTGTAATTTTGTTTATCATCATTGAGGATAAACATCAAATTATCATCCATTGTCTTATCCCTGAAGATCCCTGAGTGAAAGGTGTGTGTGTAGAGGTCACAGGTGTGGTGGTGAGTTCGTAGCCCCCCCTCAAGCTAGGTGTATCAAAGGCCTAGACAGATGGATGTTGATACATAACAATTTTTGTTTTAATTTATTAGCCATTGACTTTTTTGAGTAATATAAATGGCTGTTTTTAGTGTCTCCAAGTGCTTTGTATAGAAGCTTTTGTATAAAAACCTCTGTTGCAAAATAGCATAAATCATGCCTTTATAAAATATGTAAGCTAACTAATTCAGCTGTTACTATTTATTGGTTGAAATGTATGAACACATTATAGATAGACATAAAATTTTTTAGAGGGGAAGAAATATTTAATACTTTCTAATAACTATTTTACACCTTTAAGACCTGTTAAAGAATTATATATAGAGAACAGCAATACTTAAAAAGTAGTAAAACTTAAAATGATAAGACATAACCCATTAAACTCAATTAAATGCAGGCATAAGACAATGGCGATGAATTGATGATAAACAATATTACCCTTTCTGTAAATAAAATGTTAGATAGAAAAGTTTGGACTCTGTAATAGTTTTAGACTTATAATAGTACCCAAATTTATTATTCAAACGAAAGGAATTATATGTTTCCTCGTATTCATTCGAATCCGGTGGATAAGAACCGGTTCTTATCCATACGAAAAAACTATGTGTAGCATCGTATTATATCCAGCTTTTTACAAATATAAAAAGGTACAATCATAACATTGAAACCAGTTTTTTTAGCCCATGCCTTCGGCACATCGGGGCTAAAAAAAACTAGTTTTAATCTTATAATTGTACATTCTATATCCGCGGAAAGCTGTTTATAATACGATGCGAGAAATAACACGTTTTCTTTGGATACTACAATAATTTTCAATCTTGATATCTCCTTAATCCCTGAAGGGGCTCATATAACCTATTTTTAGCGATGTAACAAACATGTATTTAAAAGTAATTATATTTGAAATATAATAATGTCTTATTTAATCTTGAAATTACCCTAACCTGACTCAATTAACTGCAGGGATCATAAGGGATAAGACAATGGACAATGTGTGTGCATCCACTGAAATGATAATTAAAATAACCCCACCCATTCTTTACATTACAATTATTTGTTGAAGAGTTTCACGCCACTAGTATTAACAATCCAATCAAGTCTTTACAGTTTTTAAACCACAGAATTAGATAACATGTTATAAAACTTTTGGAACTAGAATAATGCTATATCCCCTCCCCCATTCCCGGATAAAGTGTATTTTTTACCTCGTATTAGAAAGAAAGGATGTCAATAGAATTAACCTATTTTTCTCAACTTACACATCAGGGGTACATAAAAAAGAAGTGAGTTGTAAATTCATTCATTTGTTTTTTTTTTGTATACTTTTATTTATGTTTTATGGCCAAGCATGTTGGCTTAACAACTTTGGGTACTTTAATAAAATTTCTAATAGTTGGTCCTAACTTGCAGTGATTAACTTTTTACCTATAATTTTTATCTACAGGAAGGGTAAATTTTTGGGACTTAAAAAGTTATAGCCCATTTTTTTATCCCTTTTTATAAGAAATTACTTATCCTTTGCCCCCATTTTTCACCCTCCTAGTAACAAAAAGTTTTAAAAATGAAAAGATGTTTTTTTTAGGTAAAATGATATGTTATGCAAATTTGTGTACAAATAGAACAGCTTATTAAGCTAATTTTTTGTTAGCGTAGCTGCTTCATAATTAGGGGTGGTCAGTTGTTATATTATCATTATCTAGACGTGGGGGGGGGGGATAGTACATTGGATGATTTAATAGTGTACAGCGCCAATTATGATCAACAAAATGAACCATACTTGCAGATTAAGATCATTGGTGGAAAAGTTTGGAAACTGCAAGTTTGTATCAATAAACCAAATAAGTCAATGAATGTTCAACCATTGAATAATAGTGACCTTGAATTATTTTTGTCTATCCAGAAATTATCTATGCGTCTGATGTCAGTTTATCTTATTAAGTGCGTGTCTATCTAGATGTTTTTCTGTCTATCTAGATTTTTGTCATTCATGTTTATCTGTCAGTCTTGTTAAATTACACTAGCGGCTTTCGCCCCTAGTCTCTAGGGGCTTTGCTTCAAGAGGTGATCAAAAAATTTTTTTTGGCGAAATTCGTAAAAGGACCAAGGAAATCTTCAGCAAAAAAAAGAAAAGCCTAAAACCACCACAGGACCAGTAGGTATATTCCCTGAAGAGTAGAATCCGATCGGTTCAGTGGTTACCGAGATCTTAAGGGACAGACAGACAGACGGACGGACAGACATCCTTCTACTTTGTATTATAGATAGATGTATTTATTACTAGTGGCTTCGCCATTAGCATATAGGGACTCTGTATTCAAAGGGTTATAGAGAGTCCAGAAAATTACCTTAAATCATCCCGGGATCTATGTAAAGCTTCTATGAAATTGAGAACTCAGTCCAATAGTTAACGAGATCTTGAAAAACAAAAACTTAACTTCTATATTTAATAGGATACCTAAATATTACTAGATACTTTTGAGATAAAAAAATGTTTAAAAGAAATTTTTTTTATATATTTTACAATTGCAAAAATGCGCACAGATAAATAGTGTACAATTCTCTAAAACATAGAAATATATTTTGAAAAATAAATGATATAAACAAATATAGTTATAAAAAATGGAATGATGGGAAGGAATTGAATTTTTTTGGGGTAGGAAGGGTCATTGGACTGTAAATTTTACTGGCACCCAAAGTTTAATAACTCATTCTTTGGATACTTTAATAAAATTTTTATATAAACTAACAATATTGGGAATGAACATTTATTTATCATTTATTGTCTTATTCTTTAATGCCACTACGCTGGTTTTATTGTAGCTGCGCTATTTATAAAAAAATTGTGCTTATTTTTTCCAGCATTTTTATTTCTTTTCTTGTAACACACACTAGAAGAACATATAAATATATTCTAACACAAAATGCATTGTAGTTCTCAGGGATGGAGAGGTACAATGTTCACCATAACAAGATTACTTTATCATCCATTATCATATCCTTTCCTGTATGCATTAATACACTTGGTGAGACTGTAAATTACACTGATTCGTTGGCCCAAAAGTTTTTGTTACTTTTTATCGTTTTTTCCCCTGCTTCTTGTGTCCAAAGATGTTACCATAATTTCAATCTACAGAAGTGGTAATTTTGTTTATCACAAATGTATTCCTGTATCTGGCTGTACTACTACATGCTAGAATTGTACATATTATGCAACAGAGAATATTTTTATTCGCAAATATTTTTTGGCCGTTTCCCTTAAACAGATAATCGACCCCCCACCCCAAAAATATTTTTTTGAAAACTATTTTGGATCTTACTACCCATAGGTAGTAAGATAGGATCTTACTACCCATAGGAGAGTTCCTCCTAGAGTAGGGATAGAGCCCCCGCAATGGCTACTACCAGAAAAAGGGGGGGAGGGTGGAGTACTTTTTTTTCCAAATGTCGATTAGAGAAATTATTCATTTTTGACTTAAAATGATAAAAAAAATGCAAAAAGAAATATTTTATTTGAGCCAAGTTTTGTATTTTTTTTGTAACTTTAGATCTGAAGAATTTTAATGTTATTATTTTAACCTCTCCAATCCTTACTTATTCTTTTGTTAAACTCGGACTTTGGTTGCCATAAAATAGTGAGGGAAAAGGTTGGAGTGTAATTTCTTTGTCATTGTCCTTTCCCTTCCTGTTTTATTCTACTATTTTAGAAACTATCTCGTATCTTGTTAACTATCTGTTTGTGTGTATGTATTTATCCAGGGATCTTAAGGGATAAGACAATGGATGATAAATTATACATTATACATACATCCCCAATTTTTATCAACAAAATTAACCCCTCTGTGGCTTAAATTATTTGTTACTTCGTAACAACCTATCAAGATATTTATTAAACGTTTTTTCAGTTAATGAATGAGAGAATTTGTTTATTAAACTTTAGGTAGAAGTATAATTTATATTCCAATATCCCCTCCTTCCCTGTTATTTATCTAACTTTAAACCTGAGTTTAGCGTTGTCATGAAATCTTTAGCTTTTAATATCAACATGTTCATGCGAAACAGCAAATACTTTTAGGAATTAAATTTTTTTGTAAAAATTATGTTGATTTAAGATTACCTTTACTAATTTGTTCGTAAGAACTTAATACTACCTATTATATTTTATTTTCTAAATTTTTTTTCTGCACTTGATAGTATTCCTTATTATTATACTTTGCTAAAAAAAATTAAAAGATTTTTTTTGAAGAAACATATAAAATATCCACTCACTGATTTTCTTTAATTGGTTTTGTCCTGCGTCTTTTTTCCCAATAGATTAATAATCACTAGATACCCATTCAGGCACAATATTCTGTCCATTTCCAGCAGATCAAGATTTTTTTGGATCATGGAAAGAAAAGGAAGTTGCGGGTTTCGTCGTATTTTCACAGTGATCATTAACAGCGACCTACCATAACCTAAAATAACCATCAAAATAAAAATCAAAAGCTACTGTGAAAATAGTCAATACGACAAAACGTAACCCGCTACTTTGTTTTCTTTCCATGATACGATTTTTATAATACGTGATTTAATCCTGAAATGCGAACGACGGAATATTTAAAGTTAAAATTTCCTAAGAAATACCTATACCTATCCTAAGAAATTCAACTATTTATAGCTGTGACTTGAATGAAGCTGCTATTTTGTACCAAAATGGGTACACTTTCTAACCAACAATGTGATAAAATAATGTACATCCCAAATGATGATACACAAAATTACCATTGCTGTAGACTAAAATTAGTGATGGAAACGTTTGAACACTCAACTTTATGAACCAACCAATCAAAATTTACTCAAGTCCCCAAAGTTGTTAAGCCAACGAATAAGAAACGTTATTATAAAACTTTGGTGACTAGTGTAATAAATAGCAAATTCCCCCCCCCCCTCTCTCTCTCTGGTAAAATTATCCTATACTGTTACTGTCAAATTAAGGAATTGGTCATCTAGTCTCTCAATCTTTATTATTTTCTTTCCCTTCCTATTTTCTTCTTTTCTCAATTTACCCTTACCCTACATTTCCCTTATATAAAAAAACTGTTTCTGTCCTATTTAGTTGATTCTATTTTTGGAAAGAAATAAGGATAGGTATTTTCAGTGATGGTTTATGTTTATCTCTAGATTAAGTTATTCTCTTGGTTCATATTAATTAAGATGGACAGCAATATGGAAGAATAGACAAAAAACATGAATTGCAGACTAAATGTGTGAAGGTCATAATATAAAACAGCAGCCTAGTAAAGATTACAATTTAACATAGAATTGTAGATAAAGCTTATTTGTCGGGAAAATTTTTGCATAAAAATTCAGCTGTTTATTTTTATTTTTATTCATTAAAGGATAAAAAGCAAAAAGAATATAATTTATCATCCAATGTCCTATACATCCAACCCTATAAAAAGGAAGGAAGCTGATAATTTGGTTAGTATAGATATTAGATTTAGATTAAAAGAAAAATTTTAACATCCAATTTCCTATCCCTCCAACCTTATAAAATGAGCGAAGCTGATAATTTGGTTAGTATAGATTTTAAATTTAGATTAAAAGAGAAATTTAACATCTAGTGTACTATCCCTACAACCATGGCAAATGAGCGAAGCTGATAATTTGGTTAGTATAGATTTTAGATCTAGATTAAAAGAGAAATTTTGTCATCTCATATCCTATTTGAGACAGGGAGTGGTATTCTCAAGATTTTTATGGGTAGTTATTTATATGAAAACGATTTATGATTCATTCTAATAGTTCATTAAAGATCTCTAGGGGCACTTGGGGTTGTAGGGGGTTGAATTCGACCCCCATATATTTTATTTTAGTTTTAAAAAGAAAAAAGGTTTCAAGAAATAATTTTTTGTGGATATTTTTTTGGAAAAACTGATTCCAATTTGTAATCAGATAAAATCCTGCAGCTATTTTTGGTATTGGGCCTTTAATCTTATAACATTTCTTCAAGATTTATCATCATATTTAACTCGTTAAGAATTTATTTTGTTAGAAATATAAAATAGGTATTTTTAACGCAGTGTATTAAAGAAATTTAACGCGCACTTATCATCTAGAAGAAAATAATAAAGTAGCAAAAACATTCGTTGAATATTTATCTGCTTAAAGCTTCCCAAAAAAAAGAGAACTCAATCGACAGACAACTAAGTAAACTTCTTTATAAGGTAGGGAAATAATTATAGAACGTCAAGAAATTTAATTTTGAAAGTTAGTTGAGGGGGTAAAATATGATATTTAATATATAAGACATAACAAGGGATTTAGATTTCTTCAGGGAAAAAGGGATAAGACAATTTGTTAATCTTCTCCCAATTCTTTAGTGTGTAATACTAATATTGGTATCTTGAAAATACTAGAGGGAAAGGATTGTAGATTATTTTTACCATCATTGCCCCTTTCCCTCCCTGCAATGGAAGGGATTTTGATTTTAAGAATGAAGGGGGAGGGGAGGTATTTGAATTATTAAAGGTGTATTTAATAATGTACAAAGGGATTTGGGGAAAAGTATATATAGAAAGTAGTAGGGTTTTTTTGTTTGTCAGTTATTTCGCTAACTACTGAACTGATTGAGCTTTTTCTTTCTTTACATAGGATTAAGAAGGGTTTTATGCTATTTTTGTGTACTCGTCCCCAATAGATGTTAAAAGATTCATACTTAAATTTCTTACTTAAATAAAGGAATTAAAAGGGTGTAATTTTATTACTTACCCCCTTATCTCCTGTTTAAATCATACAGGGGGATTTAAATACCTTTGATATCTGATTTATATGCCTTATATAAATGTTTTAAGAAAGGAGGAGTGGGGGTATTTCAAGGGTTTTTAAGCGACAAGGCAATGCAAGATAAATTGATGTACATCGCCAAAGATGAAACAAAACTACTCCCCTTTAGTTAATATCCAACTTATCAAGATTTGATAAAAAGTACCCTAAGTCATTGTGGGTAAATCTATTTTTATTACTCTTCAGGAAGGAAGGGTACAATGAAAGATAATTTACAACCTCTTTTTTTCTCCTTAGTAAAGGGAGAAGTTAATAACAGATAAATCTACAACTAAATGCCCTACTCCTGTATTCTTAGCTTCAATTATGTATTACCTAGATATTTAACTTTTCTATAGTTAAAATCAAATATTTATGAATTTATGTAGCGTAGTAATAAAGATTAGAATTTATGGATCATATGAAGGAAATGAAGTCATTCCTAAAAAGGACAGAAATTCCCTTCCAAAAAGGACAGAAATCATCTTCCTTTTTCTCAGATATCTCAAATATGGACAAAAATCACTCTCCTTTTTCTCACATATCTGAAAAAGAGGATAAAAATCACCTTCCTAAATCTCACTTTATCTTCCTAATTCTAAGAAAATTAACCCAATACCTCTAAGTTCTTCCTTATTCTCAGATAGCCTACCTTATTCTAAGAAATTCTTCCTTATTCTAATAAGATCTACCTTATTCTAAGAAATACTTCCTAATTCTATGACAATCTACCTTATTCTAAGACATTCTTCCTTATTCTAAGAAATTCTTCCTAATTCTATGAAAATCTACCTTATTATAAGACATTCTTCCTTATTCTAAGAAAATCTACCTTATTCTAAGACATTCTTCCTTATTCTAAGAAATTCTTAGTTATTCTAATAAGATCTACCTTATTCTAAGAAATACTTCCTAATTCTATAAAAATCTACCATATTATAAGACATTCTTCCTTTTTCTAAGAAAATCTACCTTATTCTAAGACATTCTTCCTAATTCTATGAAAATCTATCTTATTCTAAGACATTCTTCCTTATTCTAAGAAAATCTACCTTATTCTAAGACATTCTTCCTTATTCTAAGAAAATCTACCTTATTCTAAGACATTCTTCCTTATTCTAAGAAAATCTACCTTATTCTAAGACATTTTTCCTTATTCTAAGAAAATCTCTTCCTAAATCTCACTTAATCTTCCTAATTATAAGAAAATTAACCCAATACCTCCTAGTTCTTCCTTATTCTCAGATAGCCTACCTTATTCTAAGAAATTCTTCCTTATTCTAATAAGATCTACCTTATTCTAAGAAATACTTCCTAATTCTATGAAAATCTACCTTATTATAAGACATTCTTCCTTATTCTAAGAAAATCTACATTACTCCCTCAAAGTCTTCCTTCTCATCACATATCCTTCCTTTGTCTCAGATAATTTAGCTAATTCTTGCTAATTAGACCAACCATTCCTGGGATCTTAAGCTTCAGACAGAAAAACCTTACTATTTTCTTCATATTCTACCAGGAGATGATAACAGTGCTGTGTTGCAATAATTTTATGTAGATCAGATTTTTTCATCCAAATAAAAAAGCTAGCTTTTTTTAAGAGTGAAAAATAAGAATGTTTTTAATTTAATGACAAACTAGCCCCTAGAGACCTCTTTAATTTTAGTGGGTTTCTAATTTTTTTTTTTTTTTGGGGGGGGGAGATTTTTCCTAGGGGAGATATCTCTTTAGAATGTGTTAGTACTCTCCCCCAAAATAGCTATAAACCTTCCTTTGTCTTATAAGAAGCTAAACAGTAATGAAGAACCATACTGCTTCTATATATAATATTAAAAAAATATTCTTATAAAAAAGGTAGCTTTTAGAAATTAGAAAAAAAACGTCCGTCAGCTTGGCTAGCATGGACAAGAATTTGACGCAGCACGGCCGCCTACATGGTAAGGGAGGGCGTGTATTTTTCATGAACGAACACAAACCCACCGACATACATTTAAAATAAGACCATAGACTATGTATATTTAGAATTTTAAGAATTTTAATGGATAATCAATTATATTGTTAGTGTTTTATTTCAAACTAGCGGCTACGCTCCTAGAGACACTTTTAGGGGCACTTTAGGTGGTGGGAATTGAATTTAATATCTCCATTTTCTATAGTAGTTTAAAATGAAAAAGTGAAAAAAATGAGGAGAAGGGGGTTAATTTTTTTTGTTTTGGTGGGGGGGGGATCATACTCATCCCCACATTTTTCATTTCTGTTTTTTTTTTATTTTGAATTAAAATTTTTTGTAAAGGAGTAATATTTTTCAGGGTGGGTGGTGGTACCCTTCTCAAAATAGCTATAAACCTTCTCAGGATCTATGAGAAGCTACAGTGTAAAAGTGAACCATATCGGTTCAGCGGTATCTAATTATTTAAAAAAAACTTTTATATTACATATTCTATATTTATAAATTGTCTTTGATATGTTGTCCTTGTCCCATGCTGAAACAGAGAAATCAACCTATAATCAGGAATTAAGAGGGATAGGACAATGGATGATAAATCAATTTACTTAATTAATTAAATAAAAAGTCTCTAAAGTTGTTGAGCCCATAAATAAGAAATTGTTAAAATAAAACTTAGTGTATTGTGTAATAATCCAGGGAGGGAGTGAATATTGAGCTGTTTATTACACTGCACTGGTCCCCAAAGTTTTATAATAACGTTTTCTTATTCAGTGACTTAAAACTTTTATTGAATTTTATTGGTTTGTACATTAAAATGAGTGTCCTGTCCATTAACGATTCAATTCAACCACTAATTATAACTTACAAAAGGGATAATTTTATGTTTAATCAGTGAGGATTTACATCAACTTATCGGCAATTGTCTTATTCCTTGGATCCCTGTTAATAGTAAACGATTTAACCACCAATTATAACTTACAGAAGGGATAATTTTATGTTTAATCATTGAGGATTTACATCAACTTATCGGCAATTGTCTTATCCCTTTAGATCCCTGTTAATAGTATATTTGCGGAATGAATAATAGAACATATGGGTTAGTGAGGGGATGAGTGATGACCAACATCAGAGCCTAAGAATTGTTGATTTTCGGATATTTTTATAATTATAAATATATGTTCAAAAGATATAAAGGATTATGAATTTTCTTAATATTTATATTACTTAATACCAAAAAATAAAATATTTCTTAATGTCAAAACTTTTTGTATTTAGATTTTAGTATTGGTCTTTAAAAGCAACAAATTGGGTCGAGTTGGGTCAATATTTAAAAGGATGGTTCGATTTTTAAAGCTATAAGTACCCTATCTTATTGACATAGAGTTACATAGAAAAGTTGTCGCCAAATTAAGTTGCTAACCTGTTTATTGGTCAGTTTATTCACCATAAAGAAGGAAAAGAGATAGGGTAAAGGGGAGAGGGGATAGATAATGTTTTAACCATCTACAACAATGATATTTTAAGAGGATACAAAATTATGGTTCAACTTCCAATTAATTCTATATTTATTCATGTGGATATTATCACAGGAGAAAATTTTTAGTTCGTTTAGGTTGCAATTTCCCTTCGATTTTATTTGGTGTACCATTTTTCCATTAGGAGGGGAGGGAATAGGGTAAAGAATTGGGTGGGGAAGATCGTTATTTTAGCCCGCAAGAGAGTTCACTCTATTATAGAACATGAAATGTTTCGTGTAAGATCTAAGTAATAATAAATCCATTGTGGTGAATTCAAAATTTAAAAAAAAAATTGAAAATTGACCCACTCTAATTGCCCTTGAATTGATTTCATAATTATCAGCTGTTTTAGTTTACCGACGAAAAGAATAAGTTGCCAACTTTCTAAAGAGTTTGTACCACATAAATAGGATTGTGAAGAAAAAAAACATTACATTGGTTGAGACTAGCAGCTACGCCACTAGAGGCTTCTATGGACACTTTGGGTAATTAATCAAATAAAAATGTCTGACTCTAAGCCTGGGATTTTATTTTTGAAAAGGAAAAGATTTTTTTCTGATAGTTAGGGGGGAAATTTTTTTCTTTAGGCAATTTTTCTTGGGAGCTCAGACAAACATCCTGTTACTTTTATAAAAGGATTGATAATTACATATAGTTATTGAAGAAAATTATCAGTAAAATATACAAAATATTTTAATTTGTTTTGTGAAATTATTACTTTTTTGGTCTTGGTCTAATATTTTATGTGTTGGCTAGAGAAAGATTGTAAAGACTACTTGTCTTTTTCTGTTATCCTGTTATTATTAGGTTTATTTCTCTGCAAAATTATGTTAATATTATTAATAATTTTATGAATAAAAACATAAACACTAAATGTCAAAAGATACAACCAAAAAAAATACTGAATTTTCTATTATTTCTTAAGATAATTTCATACTTCTGACTGGGGTTCCTATTAAAATGTACTTTATGAACATTCCACCAAACAAAGTACAAACAAACATTTCAGGTCAAAAGATACAACTCAAACTTATCCTACACATGTTGTTCTGATATCCCAATAAACATAAGGAAATATATGTGAGAAAAACCAAGATTTTGAGAGAATAAGGAAGGGGAAAAGGCAGAATTTATATATTCTCTATACCTCTATTTCAGTTATGATATCCCAATATAAATTAGGAAAATTATCTGAGAAAAAGGAAGAATTAGGGGAATTAAGGAAGAACTTCTTAGAAAAAGCTAGGTTATCTGAAAATAAGAGAGAATTAGTAAGGAAAAGGAAGAAGTTCTTAGAATAAGCTAGATTTTCTTAGAATAAGGAAGAATGTCTTAGAATAAGGTAGATTTTCTTAGAATAAGGAAGAATGTCTTATAATAAGGTAGATTTTCATAGAATTAGGAAGTATTTCTTAGAATAAGGTAGATCTTATTAGAATAAGAAAGAATTTCTTAGAATAAGGAAGAATGTCTTAGAATAAGGTAGAATTTCTTAGAATAAGGAAGAATGTCTTAGAATAAGGTAGATTTTCTTAGAATAAGGAAGAATGTTTAAGAATAAAGTAGATTTTCATAGAATTAGGAAGTATTTCTTAGAATAAGGTAGATCTTATTAGAATAAGGAAGAATTTCTTAGAATAAGGAAGAATGTCTTAGAATAAGGTAGATTCTCATAGAATTAGGAAGTATTTCTTAGAAAAAGGAAGAATTTGAAGGAATAAGGTAGATTTTCTTAGAATAAGGAAGAATTTCCTAGAATAAGGTAGGTCTTCTTAGAATAAGGGAGAATTTGTTAGGATAAGGTAGATTATCATAGAATTAGGAAGTATTTCTTAGAATAAGGTAGATCTTATTAGAATAAGGAAGATTTTCTTAGAATAAGGAAGAATGTCTTAGAATAAGGTAGATTTTCATAGAATTAGGAAGTATTTCTTAGAATAAGGAAGAATTTGAGGGAATAAGGTAGATTTTCTTAGAATAAGGAAGAATTTCCTTGAATAAGGTAGGTCTTCTTAGAATAAGGGAGAATTTGTCTAATTAAGGTAGAATTTCTGAGAATAAGTAAGAATTTGGGTAAATAAGGTAGATTTATTAAGCATAGTTGTAATAGTGAGGAAAAGGAAGAATTTCTAAGAATTAGGAAGAATTTGTAAGATGGTGGACAGAGGTCACCTTCCTTTAGTGAGAATTTGTAAGATAGTGGACAGAAATCACCTTCCTTACAGAGAATTTGTAAGAAAAAGGAAAGTAAATAGCCTTCCTATACCCAAGGAAGGGAATTTCTGTCCTTTTTAGGAATGACTTCATTTTCTTCATATGATCCGAATTTATTATATTTGTTTTATACTATGTCATTTTTGTTTTTGTAAAATTTAGATTTTAAGCTAGTGGACGTGGTACGTGAGATAAGAGGGGGGTGGGGATAAGTTGAACCTCCACATTCAATTTTAATTTTTAGTCTTAAATAGAAAGGTAGAGCAAAATGGTGGAGAGGGGTGATTTTTGCTTTATTGTAAAGGAGAACCATGTTGGTCCTACTGTTAGCGAGATATTTAGCTACAGACAGACACACATCCTGTTTCTTTCATGTATGGATATAATTTAATATCAGATAAAGCTTTCTCATTTTTTATCAATGGCGGATTTACTAAATGAGAGTTGAAATGAAGATTTGTTTTAATGTTGTTCAAATTGCACAGTCTTGGAAAATTGAATCCTTGTTCCACTTAAAAGTTGATTTGCTAAGGCTGACTTATTTTGTCTTAAATTGCTCCATTTCCACTTGAATTATGCATTAAATAGTGTTCTTATGTTACAACTTAGAAAATATATAGGATCAAGTGAAGAACTAGTAATAAAATCTTCACTAAAATGTTAATATTTAGGTATCTGAAATAGCAGCCGAGTAAAACCCCTTTTTCCCAGGTAGGGAGGGGATATAAGAAAATTATGCTAGTACCCAAAGTTTCAAATCAAATAGATTACTCGGTCTCAGGCTGTTAAAATTTTGATTGGTTGATTCAAACTAGCATGGTTTTGATCTAGGGTAGGGTTAATTTGGTTTCTAGAGGTGTACATTAATATAATGCCCATTGTCTTATCCCTGAAGATCGCAGCTAAATATTGATTTTATACGAACCTTAGATAACTATTTATGTTAATAACTTACAGATATACCATTGTTATAGAGTATTTGCGCTATTTCAAAATATGCTTTATTGTATGAACACTATGTATTTACTGCTACTTTGAAAATGAAATCACGTAGATAATCAGTAGGGAGGAAGGGATTGGACAATGGACATAAATTTATTTTCCCCCACACAATTCAGTTGTGTAGAGATCTACCTTTGGATATTGCAAGGATTAATTGGTTGTAGATTTATCTAACTATCATTGTCCTATCCCTAACTGTAATCAAGACTTCAAAAATATTTTCTGTAAGGGAGGTTTCTTTCTTAAAAATCACGATTTCCTCCTTTACTTGATTTATTTTAATCACATGTTTTTTATTTGAAAATTTGGTTTTACTTCTTTTAAATCTGAAGCCTATTTTATTACTTTCAATTAAATTTTTTTTTCACTATTATAATAGATATATCACATCTTAAAAAGGTTTATTTTTGCAGACGTAAATAGTTGTTTATTGTAAGTAACATTTTAATAATACAAGGGATGAAAGTTTTAGTCGAAAAAATTTCCCGAAACTCAATTATTTAGAGCTGACGTATGGATGAAATGAAAAATAGCTGCTCTTGTATCCCAAATTATGTTCACTTTTTAATCAATTGTATGACTGGATTGTTCCTTTACATGTTCTTATTGGTCTAATTTACTGAGTAGGAATCTAGATGTACTATATTTATTATTATCATCAATGCTGTTATTGCTGCATTACTTATGAACTTAAGCGTTCTTGTCCAATCTTAAAATCGATTTATAAATACTTGGATATTGCACTAGATTTTCCCCTTCTCTAATAAAATGGTAATTTCAGCTGGTTAATTTAACGATAACAAACTCCCATACTACTGCAGGAACGTACTTATTAATAAATAAGAACTTCAGTAGCAATCAAAATTGAAGATAAAATTGTATCCTGTCATAATATCCACGTATATCATATCCATTTATTCGAATTTAAATTGTTGAATTGTAATCGTTAACTTAGATAATAGTGGATACATTTCCGTTAATTATCTATCACTATTTCAGTGTTTATTCCATGTAGCCAATAAAAAATCACCGGATAGTTTTGATAGTGTGTTTAGGCATATTAGAATCATCCTCTTAATATAAAACCTAATTTTATACCAATTTATTTTAGTTTTATCTTTTTAACCTGATTTTTGAAGTGATAAGTCACTGAACTATAATTGAAGCTAGTAAAAGTGGCTGACTCAGATTATGACGTCAAAAAAAATAACCTATGAGAGGCCAGTATACACTGTAATTGACCAATGGTAAAATTAGAGTGGTCTCTCAAAGGTTAATTTTTTTTGACGTCATAATCTGAGTCAGCCACTTTACTAGCTTCCTATAATTGAATCAACTCAATAATTGTATCTTTAAATGTAAGTACGTCTACTATCTATAATACAAAGTAGCTTGATGTCTGTCCGTCTGACCGTCTGTCTGTCCGTCTGAAGCTTAAGATCTCAGTAACCACTGAACCGATTGGGCTCTACTCTTCAGTGATTATACCTACTGGTCCTGTGATGGTTTTAAGCTATTTTCCTGGGGGGTGGGACACCCCCCCCCCCAAAAAAAAAAAACTAAAAAAACCACCCCCCCCCCATAATTTTTTTTTACATTTTTTGTAAAATCTCAGTAACTGCTGAACAAATTGAGCTCTACTCTTCTGGGAATATACCTACTGGTCCTCTGGTGGTTTTAGGCTATTTTCTAGGAGGGTGGGACAACCCAACCCCCCTAAAAATAAAAAATCCCTATTTCCAATTATTTATTTTTTTTAATTTTTGTAAACAAAAACTAGTAATTGGGTTGGGGGATTTTGCACCATGGGGTGAAGCCCCCATGAACCCCCCCCCCCCCAAAAAAAAAAAAAAAATATCACCAAAAATTTTTTTGGGGCTTTTTGTAACTTTTAAAAATTGACATCTTTAAAAAGTTGTTGCAATTATAGGTATTAAATAAAATTTACAGAGGAGAGTTTTCGATTTTTGTGTATATGTGGTCTAATCAGTGGGACTATCAGAGCTTGCGCCGCATACAGGGTACTCGCTTATGCTTACCCCGTACGAGATATAAGGTGAACAACCTGGGTTTAATTTTTACGAATTGAAATTTTTGTGCATACGGTGCACAACCTGGGTTTAATTTTACCAAAGAGTAATTCGGCAAAGAATAACTTTTTTGAAAATATAACTATAAAATTATTCTGGAGGGTTGACTTTCCATTACCTCATAGGGCGAAGCCACTAGTAAGTAATAAAGTATTCTATATTTTTTAGATGTTTGTGAGAAATAAACTATGGCCAAAAATCATGTATATAATCGCATTACAGACAATTTTCTACTAATATTACGAATATATTAAATTAATACCAGTTTTAATAGCCCGGTTATTCGGTCCCTCGAATTTAAAAAAAAAACTGCTATTAATCTTATTTGATATCCGAAGAAACCTATCTATGATACGATTCGATAAATAACTATTATAGTATTATTGATAGCTACTACACAAAGCTGTCTCATGGTAGGAATGTATTAACACCCATATAAAGTTACTCCAGTTTTAATTTACTTTCTATTGTATGCAAGGATCTTGGGGGATTAGACAATGGACGACAAATTTCAAATAATAATAAATAATATTTATACTGCTTTCGACACTTTCAGTTTGAGCCAACCAATTAGGATTTCAAAAAGCTAACAAAAAGAAAAAGTTTTAATTTTTATTTATTTTTTAAGATAACTGATGCATCTAATTTATTTTGTGTCGATCCATTTAACCATACAACACATAAGCAAGTATGTTTGTGTGTGTGTGTATTAATCTGCTCTAACCACATAAAGCATCATCTTTGTTGAAAAATAATAAAAATATATAATATATTTCAGATCATAAAGATAACAAAAATATTATACAAAAGTGAAAAATATAAAAAAATGTGCTAAGTTAAAAAAGTTATAAAATTTTATAGCAAAAAGTGTTTTTAAATGATTGTTAATTACTGATTGATTTTTTAAGAAGGGAGAAGAAAAAAGCTTTCATCATGACAGTGTAAGTTATTTTTTTTTTTATAAATTTTATACCTATAGATCTCGGTATTATGAAATAAATATTCTAAAAGTTAAGCAATATTTAAAGGTACAAAATTATTGCTTTATTTAACCTAATTACCATTGACAGAGTTTATAAACAGTTTCTCATTTCTTCATTGACGTGGGATATTTTGTATTAGAAAAAAATTTTCATGGTCTCTAACAAATGATTAAAGTGCCTTATTTTGGAAGATTAATAGATCATGACCAATTTAAGGGATGTGCAAAAATGTATTTGTATTTAAAATTCAAACTGCGCAACTTGTGGTAATAGAAAAATGGTATGCATAACGCCGTTAGAATTGTCATAAACTCTAATTTTTTTAAATGCAAGAACCATTCTTGTGCAATTTTTTTACTAGCTACGTTGAAAAAAGTGAGAAAGGTTGAAAATTTTTAAGTAAGTTGAAAATTTTGCTTGCTATAAGAATGATGTCCTCAAAACCTCTCTGTATTTATTTAGCAATCAATCAATCAAGTTGTCAAAGATGAATATTAAAAACTAACAACATTTCTGCTAATGACTTTTAACATTAGTGCCTACTAATCTATGTAAAAGTAAAAGGATGTCTAATTGTGTGTGTGTGTGTGTAGCGAAGAATCTCACTCGCCGCATCTACTGATATGGTTCTCTATATTAGTAAAGCTTCTTTTTATTCCAGGTTTATAACTATTTTTCGGAGGGTTCTCCCAAGAGAAATAAGCCCTAAAAAACTACATTTCAAAATAACTTTGTTTTTTTAAAACTAAAAGTAAATGATCGACTCCCTCCCCCTCCTCTTTTGCTTCACTCGAGTGCCCCTAGAGGCCTCTAGGATCGTAGCCGTTAGTACAGAGATAGAACAATAATGGTTATTGGTATGTATTGCCACAATTTCTTATAGTTTTATTCGCTATTTCTTTTCTAAAAATATAATAGTTTTTGGGAAAGTATTTTTTCCCCTTTGTATGTTTAAAATATTGCATTTAGACGGATATATATTGCTGTTAAAAACAGATTTATCTTCGTGCAATGTTTACATAAAGATATTTACAAATTTCTCTTTAACAAACTATTTATAGGTTATGGGCAAAAAGTTGAGCTTCAAATCATTTTTTAAATGAATAAATAAATTTTAAATTTTTTGTATGATTAAAACTTACGAATTATTCAGGGATAAATTGATGCACATCCCCATTAATAATAACATAATTACCCTTCTGTATACTTAATCAATTAATTGGTGGAAATGTTTGAAGGCTTGTACTAAAAGCACCCACAGTTTGTAAGCTAACGAATGAGAGAACTTAGTTAAACTTTTTTCCAAAGATTTTAACTTAGGGTTATGAAAAGTCGATTAGTTGATAATTCGTATTTTGCAAGGGAGGAAGGAACATTGGACTTAAAATTTTTCTTTCATTCTTTGGTTTGATTGGATGGTACTAGTAGTGTCCAAACTTTTACTCAATCAAAAGGGATAATTTTGTTCATCATCATTTGGTAGATACATCATCTTATCATGTATCTTTTTATTAATCTCTAGAAAGTAGCTTGACAATTTAATCTAATAATTTGAATAGTTGTGTAATGAAATAATAGCTTTGGCCTACTTTTACAAGCAGAGGATTCATTTAAAATTCAACAAAATCCTCTGGGAAATCTTAGAATGAAAACTTTTAAATTCACAGAGTTTAGATAAATTGTATTTGAAGTGTTTAGTTTTTTTTTCTATTCTAAATTTTTAATTTGTATTCTAAAATGTTATCATTTTTGGTATTATTAAGTCTTATTAATATAGCTTATCTTACATATACATGGGGTTTGCGGGGATTAAGAGGTGTGTCGACCCTTACACTCCACCTGAAAAATGATTTGAGATAAACTTTCTTTATTTTTCAGCCCAAGACTCACAACCTCTTTGCAATTTCTCTGTGCACTACTGCAAAGAATGTTTTAAAAGTTTGGGTACCTGTAAATTTTTGGATCCATTGTTCTCTCCCTCTTTTGCTGAAATTAAGGGTTATTTATTAAATTATCGGTCATTGCTCTATCCTTTACTGGATCTATCTGGAATGCCAGTTGGCAGTTCAATAAATTCTAATTTTTGCACTGGAAAGTTTTAAATTCATGCTTCAAAACTTATTCCATTTCTTTTAATGGTTGTGAGGACATTTAGATCATGCACAAAGAAGATAAAGTATAGAATAGAATCCAGGTAGAAGATTATGCCTGGCTAGCCTGAAGTAAAATTGGAGTTTTTGAAAGACCAAAACGGCTATAAGGCTGTTAGTAAATAACATGGTTTCAGTAATTATTTAGAAAAAATATTCGAAATAAATTCCTTTTGCAATAATTTACTAACAGCCATGTAGCCAAGAATCCAGATTTCTCTTCCCTATTCACAATGGATTAGAATTGAATTTTATGTGCAAAGCCTTAAAAATTTAATTAAGTAAGAAAATTACTTTTTTTAAAAGTGTCAAAAATATTGGTCTTAGTATTTATATTATAGGTTGCACTCCTATGTTTGTTTTCAAACAGCTGATTATATATACTAGCAACTACATCCATACATGAACTTGAGGTAGGGGAGGGGGGGGGGAGGGGTTGTACCCATTTGGCTGACTTTAAAAAATTATAAATGTGGTCAATCATACTTATCAAAACAAGGTGTACAAATACAAGTAACTTTTCATCTTTGTCTAAAACAACCAAGCATCTAATGCTGGAACCACTTCTGTATGAGATGTGTATCACTGGTTGCCTTCTTAGTATAACACTAATATTTTAAGGGTCAAAGAGTACCTGCTATCCACTAAAATTGATATTGATTTATTCAAAAGACATAGTTTACAAAACACTACATAAAACTAACTTTCAAACAGCATCTATTAGATTTTGATACAAATAAAACTTTTTTAATTTTGTCCAACTTGTCATTGTGATCTGTACTTTAGCATTATTGTCTTTACTGCGCAAGTCAAAGATTCCTTCAAATTTACCAGAAATATTTAGGGTTTTCATTTCTATTCCTCCTTATTCTATGATCATGCACAGGGAAAGAGGTATATGCAACCTTGGGAAAAAAGTGTGCAAAAATGGGTCAGTTTGGGTGGAAGGGCTGGGTAGTATGTAGAGATATAAAACCTGACTGCAAAACCTACATTTGTTGCAATTTAAAAAAATAAAATTAAAGAACGCATTATCAAATTATTCCCCTTTTTACTTTTTTTTATCTTTTTTCGCCACAAACCCACCCCCAACCATACACCTTTATACCAGATATATGGGAAAGACTAAAATTTTATCCATTTACTTATCCCTAGTTGTATAATAGGTTAAACAATTACAATTAGTTTTAGTATTCTTATACAATTGTCATGTTAACATTAAAGATTAATTCACACAGTCTTAGAGATATTTAAGTACAACAACAAAGACAATAGTTTCAGCAACTTAAATTTAACTACTGAACCGATTGAGTTCTCCATTTTGGGAAAGCTTCATGTAGATCCCACCAGAATGGATTTAGTCTATTTATTAGAACCCCATCCATATATTTATAGTTTTCAATGAATAATAAAAGATTATACATTTTAAAGAATATAAGCATATGAGATTATATAAAGCTTATATGAGCATACACTTTTCAATATATTGTATTTATAATCTATATTTGAACCATTCCCCCTTCTATCACTTATTTTCAGGGATATGTTTTAAAGAAAATGGAGAAAAAAAACCTGGAAAAAGTGATCATTACTTATTAAATGATTAGTACCTAGTAAAGTTTTTAGCCAGTTATTGTGATATAAAATCTTTTGATAACACAACTTAGAGTTCAATCCCTCTCCATCCCTGGAATAACTCTTGGCTATGTAAATATTGGGTGTAGAAATGAATGTAGCTTATCCCCTAACTACCTGATAGGGAAACCATTTTTGCTAGAATATTGCCCTGGGCATGTTATTGAATTAAACTTCACTATGTCAACTATTTTCTTTCTTCTTCCCTATCAAAATACCTTTTTTCTCAACATTCTCATAAACCACCCCCCGGGCCCCCCCCCCCCCTTCTTTGTGTTAAAAAATCATGTATTGCATCTTTAAAAGAATAGGTTTTATACAGGGAGGGGTAGTGGATATTGGACTGAAAATTACTCTGGTACCCAACATTTTATCAATATGTTATATTATTTAAACTTTTAGATATTTGTCAGGAATCTAAATGGATAAGCCAATGGCCGATAAATTGATGTACAACCCCTATGAACCCTTGAAAAACTCAACTAATGAATCAACCAACATTAATTCACTTAAGTCCCCAAAGTTGTTAAGCTAACGAATAAGAAAATGTTATTAACAAACTTTGGGGACTAGTGTAAACAGACCATTGTCCCTTCTCGCTCTGGGTATTTGTATTGACTGGTTCCAAAGGGGGGAGGCGGATGTGCCACTTTTTGAAACCAAAACTAAAAGTCAAAGGAACTCAACTAAAAAAAGAGTTACAGGTCTGAGATTTTGCATGGCAGTTGCTTAATAGGGTTACAATATGGAACTGTGAAGAAACGGCGGCGCAACCGCCGAAAACCGCCGAGAAAAGGCAAAAAAAAATTCGGCGGGAAACGCCGGTTTTCGGCGGTTGCGCCGCCGTTTCTTCACAGTTCCATATTGTACCTCTATAAAGCAACTGCCATGCAAAATCTCAGACCTGTAACTCTTTTTTTAGTTGAGTTCCTTTGACTTTTAGTTTTGGTTTCAAAAAGTGGCACATCCGCCTCCCCCCTTTGTAGTAACCAATAATTTGATTGGGAGTGTTTTAAGTGGTCCATTTAAAAAAGGGATTTTCCCTTCTCCTCTCTTCAAGAAAGAACCCTTCTCGCTCTGGGTATTTATAGGATTTTCCCTTCTCCTTTCTTCAAGAAAGAAAGATAAATAACATTCTTTGATTTTTATAACTGTCTTAATATTTTGATAATATGGAATAGCTCTTAGAATTGAATAGGTAGAACCTTAGCTGTTTTGTTTTTACCTATCTAATAAATATTTTTCTATAAAAGAAAACTCTGTGACTTCCATTAAAGTGCCGTAAGAGGTCAGAATCCTCCCACCCCCCTTATTTTTATATAAGTTTAAATACTAGTTGATTTTCTTTAATTGTCAGTATAAATAGGCTGATTAAAAAGTTTAAGGCAGGGAGTATTAAGACCAATACTGGTATAAATATTAGAATATTTAATATACACACATGAAACTTTTCCAGAGTACAAAGTTTTTATTTTTCCTTACGCTCAAGAGTTTTTATATGTTTTTATACAAAAGTTTTATACAACTTTTTGTGTCTGGTTGCCTGTCTGTTTGGTTTAAAGAGCAAAAATATGTAAATATTAATAATAGTTTAATTCCCAATCGGTTCAGTGGTTAACGAGATCTAAACGGACAAAATAAAAAACTTTACTTGTTCATATGATTATATAAAAATCTCATGCTTTCGGCGAAATTGTGTGTATGCTTTTGATACCAGTTTCACAAAAACTGGCCTCAAAACCTTTACAAATTTGCAAATTAAATGTGCTTTCCCACAAAGTGCCTGTCGAACGCTCTAACCTCAATCCCCCTCCCCACCGTAGATTTAAAAAAAAATTTAAATTAAGGAAGGAGCTAAGATTAAATACATGCTTTTGCATACTTATAAATAATGTTTCAAATGATGTATATAATCTAAATTCCCCAATAATTCAGTTCAATTCTAAGTGTAATTTTGTCAAAAATGGTGAGGAATGCCCGCTCTACACCCCATATTAATTTTCTAATGCATTTACTAATAGAAAGATAATGAATTTGGCACATCTTGTATCATAATTAAGTATTCAGAGATATTATAGTTGACTATATTTTTCTTTTCTCTATATAGTCATTCGCGAGATATTCTCCCTTAGGTAGCTTGTAATTTTTTTTGTAGAAATAAGAGTTTTAAATTGAGGAAAATGGCCGAAAAATTTATGTACATCCCCAATAATGATACTTAAAAATAACCCCTTCCGTAGATTATGATTAGTGGTTAAAACGTTTGTACTCTTAACTTAACAAACCAACCAATAAAAAAAGTCCCCAAAGTTGTAGCCAACGAAAAGAAAACTTTGGAGACTCGTGTAACAAACAGCCCAATTTCTCCTCCCTCCCTGTATAATAACATATAATGTCTTGAGAGCGATTATATAAAAATATTTTTGTAATTTGTAGGTAATTATTTATTAGCTAAATATTTGCTTATGTAGGTATGTAATTTTTAAATAATTTTTACTTAAAATATGATAAATATTAATTTTATTATTTTTGTTATAGGTAAGCTTTGTTGATTTTTTGAGAGGAGAAAAATTTAAGTATTATTGACATAAAATATGACAGGAGCTTTAATTTTGACGTAGCTGAGCTACTCTTTAACTTACACTTTTCTTTTGTCCATCCGAATGTTTGTATTGGGGAAATGTTAATTTCTCGGCTGTATTTGTATCGGATACCCCTTACCATTGAGCATAAAGAATAAAGTGTACAACTTCCTATAAAAGAAGCTGCACTTATAATTTGTTCTTCAATGCCCCCCCCCCCCCTCCCCCTTTTAAATAGAACAAATCTCAAATTGTAAATAATTTCATTGATCCAAAATTCCCCTTTCTAGTTTCTAGTGTTTTTTTGGATCTTAAGGGATAAGACAATGGGCGAAAAACAAAATAACTCCTTCGGTAGATTATAATTATAGGTTAAAATATGTAGACATTGCTTGTTGTAAACGAATAAGATAACGTGGTTATAAAACTTTGGATACCAGTGCAGTGTGAATATTATCTTACTTCAATATTCCATTCCCTCCTCTGTAATGTGTAGACAAGGATATATATTTTTATGTCCCCAGATTTGTTAATGGTTTTATCCTGGAATAGAATTATTATCTTAGATGCCCAATCAAACTCAATAATTTTAACAACCTAAAGGAAAAGTTATTTATAATAAAATTTCTCTAAAATCTCTATCCTGAGAAATTCAATTATTTACATCTAATTTGTGTACGTTGTCCAACCAATAATGTTGTCGGTCAAATAGTTTCCTCACTGCTACTATTGGTTCGTTTAAAGAATTGATCATCTAGATCTGTATATTTATTATTTGATCATACGGATTTAGATTCTATTCCACCTGTTTTGTTCACATATACCTATAAGGTTGTTTTTTTTTTTTTTTTTTTTTTTTTAGCATCTTTATAATTATCCGTTTCCCTCACTGACTGACTAAGAAGAGTTGTATTTTATTGGAATAAATTCTATAAGGGTGCCCTAAGCAGGGTTGTTAAAACCCGGTTTTTGTAATCAAAACTTCGACCCAACCCGGGTATCCGCAACAAAAGTGTTTTTTTTTACGTGGGTTAATTAGAAATTTTAAATAATGGGCTTTAAAATAAACTATTTAATGATGAAACCTGATAGTTTTAGACATACAATTATGATCAAAACAGAGGAGAATAAATCTATTTATCTATTTTTTAAAATGTTTCTTTTCTATAAAACTTCCAATTTCCAACTTCTAGTTATATTATTACAAAATTAGATAGCAAATATTCCAATAAATGTAACATAATTGTAGGAATAAAACCCCAAAAAACCTCGGGTTTTTTATAACCTTCCCAAAACCCACAAAAAATTAAACCTGGGTTTGGGTTTTAGGGTTGCGTTTATGGGTTAACAACCCTAGCATTTAAAGTCCAAGTCTTATTTTTCTTCTCGTCTAGGATATTTCCAAATGTGCTAAACTTTTACATTAGTTCCTCTTCCCCTTTGTATTTTCCAAAATGTTTTTTTCTCTTGATTTTAGACTCCTCCCTCATAAACTTATGTTTAAGTTTTACCAGGGATTTAAGAGATAACATAGTGGAACACAATTTAATGTAAATCATCAATGAAGATAATCTTTATTATTAATCACTTCTGTAGATTAAAATTATTGGTTGAGAAGATTGGACACTGCTAGTTTCAACCAGAAGTACCTACAGTTTTTAAGCTAATGTAGAAGATAACGTGGTTATAAAACTTTGTCTACCAGTGTAATTTACACCCCAATGCCCCCTCCCTCCCTGAGTTTAACAACGAAATAGAAAATATTTATATTTAAAGTTTCTGTGCTAGGTAAAAAAAAAACTTTACTATTTTGGAATATTTTATATGTATTATTGTTGAAAACATTTTATAGGATTTAAAATATGGAAATATCTTCAAATTGTATTTTATTTGTTAAAACCTTTAGGCAAAGATTTATAGATACAAAATAGAAAAAAACTTTATTTCTGAAGGGTTAAATAACCTAATCAAGATGTAATGGAAGTTCCCAAAGTTTTTAGTGTGAGAATGTGAGAATATGTTTGTAAAACTTTGGGAACCAGTATGATTTAAAGTCCATTCCCTTTCCCTCCCTGTATGGCTATATGGCGACGCGCATTAGGCGACATTTAGGGTCACGATTTTAACATTAGAGACGTTTTCACCAAACTGCTATTTTTTTATCACTTAATTAGTTGATGACCTCTAACGGGCTAGGTGACGCTTCCGTAAGTTACAAGTCCTCTCCACGCCATCTTGAATATACTGTGTATGGCAATGAATTGCGCTTGTTTTGGGTTAAGTTATTCCCTCTACTCTAACTATTATTATCATGCATTTGACATAGCAGCAGTAGAAACCATTTTAACGTCTTTAGTTATGACTTGAATATGAAAGATTAAAACAAGTTTAGATAGCCCTTTAGAGCTAAAATAGTGTGTTGTATTATTTGAACACTTTATTATTCAGGACTTAGCTGTATATTAACACTTAATATTTATTTAACAAAAGAGAAATTCATCGGGGATCTGAAGGGATAAGCACATCCCCAATAATTATAAACTTCTAACATTGTGGGGAGTTAATCTTTCAGGACATCCCTAATCGGCCTAGCAAGATCTTTAGCTTGTTACAGTTTTTAAAGCTATTGATCCATTTCAACCAAAGGTTACTTTATCAAACTAACATCTTTGTATAGGCCAAAAATACAAATAGACAGACATCTCATTTCACTTTGTTTTTTTAGATAGAGGTTACTAATTGGGTGCAAGAATGCAAATAAATTGCAGCCACCTAATTCTTTATTCCCCCCAAATATTTAGATTTGATTGATGTAACACACAATAGTATGGGTTCCTAAATGATTTAATTTTCAATTTTACAGTCAGTTCTAGCTTTTTATAGTATTGTTACATTTAAGTTACTAAAAGTCTAAGAAAATCCTTTATAACTAAATCCTAAATCGCTATCCTTTGTCAAATATTTGCAATCCGCGACCCTTTTTCTACTAAGGGAGTGAGGGGACATTGCATTGTAAATTAATTGGTACCCAAAGTTTTATAAACACGTTTTATCAATATCTGTGGGTACTGTGGTTATATTTTAACTGGTTGGATCAAAGCAGTTAAATTTTAATCTACAAAATGGGTAACTTTGTTTATTTTTATTGGGAATATACATTACATTTTTCGTCCATTGTCTTATCCTAGAAGATTAAATCTTGATGTGGCTTTGTCATTTTCTTTTACTTATTACCTAACAATTTTATGTTTTAATAGTAAAATACCTATAATTTTCATAATTTCTAGATGGGTTAAAATACTTTTTGTATTCACCCTAATAAAACTTGAAATGCTTTTTTCCTAAAATCTTAATAGTGAATATAGCCTTTTCAATAATGAATGAATTAGTTTAAACCTAAAGAATTTTTGAGTATACTTATTTTCTATTGATAAAACTATATTTTGCAAGATGCACAGTTTTAACTAGGGATTTAGGGACAATACTTTGGAATAGTTATTTATCACATCATATTATAAACAGCTTTCCGCGGATATAAAAATGTACAATTATAAGATTAAAACCAGTTTTTAGCGCTAAGATACCGAAGGCACAGGCTAAAAAATCTGGTTTCAGTCTTATGATTTTACATTTCTATATTCGTAGAAAGCTGGATATAATACGATGCTAGACATAGTTTTTTCGTATGGATGAGAACCGGTTCCTATCCACCGGATTTGAATGCATACGAGAAAATAAATTATTTATATGTCATAAGGGATAACACAATGGACGATAAATTGATGATTATGAACTTCCCCAACGAAAATCACTCGTTCTCTAGATTACATAATTTGTTTAAAAGTTAAGTTACTGCTAGTGTCACCCAACCAATTAAGAAGTATTAAGATAGAAGTACCAAATATTTCTAAAACTTTGGAGACCAGTATAATTTACAGTCCAATTAATAGAATAGTTTCTTATTTGTCCTTAAATTCCTGCGTTTAGCCGTTAGACCTAATAGGCCTTTTAAACAGATGCATTGTCGATTTTTCAATACTTAAATTGCATTTTTAGTAATGAAGCTACTTTTTAATTTACTTGATCTGTCTGTTTGTTTGTACTACTTACAATAAAATTTGTATTTCTTGGCTTATTTATCAGATAGCTTTCCCTATAGTTTGTCCGTCCGTCCGTCTGACCTTCTAGTTTTCTCATCTACTATATAAGATAAGCATCTATTAGTCCACTAACTTAACAATTTCAATTTATTGTCTGTGCTTGATTCTTACTTTAGGATATTGTCATCCTTGTTATTTTTATTTTAATCAATGGATAAAAGTAGTTAATAGTTTTAATTATGTATTGAAAACCCATTGTCCTGATTTATCCTTTTAAAAGGGTAATTATCTTGTGAATGGGTTCTTTTTTAGTAGCGAAGCTACTCTGTAATTAAATATTATAAAGAGCTTTATTATACAGTGTATATTAAAGCTCAAGAAGGGTGGAACATTGGACTGCTAATTATGCTTGTACTCTAAAGTTTTATAATCATTTTTTTCTCATTCGTTTGCATACAATCTTGATTGGTTGGTTTAAACTAGAATCGTTTAAACTTTTCAAATAATAATTTTAATCTAATAAAGGGGTAATTTTGATTAATTGGAGATGTATCTCAACCTAATATTTTAATGTAGATTATTGTTTCTGTAATACACAATTATTATTATTCACTATTCAGGGTAGGAGGGGACATTGGACTGGACTGTAAATTACACTGCAACCCACATTTCCTTATTTGTCAGCTTAACAACTTTGGAGACTTTAATTCAATATTGATTGGGTTTGTACAAACCTTAATTTAAAAAAAAAACTTTTTAATCTTCATAATGGATAATTGGAGTTGTTATCAACCACTGTCTTATCCCTTAAGATCCCTGAGAATATTAGTATGCCATGCCTGGTTTCTGGAAAACATTGAAAACAGAAAAATATAGGTATTTGTTTTCCAGACAATTTGTGCAATATTTCCCTAGTAACACAAGAATCAGGGATCACAAGGGATAAGATCATGGCCGATAAATTGATATACATCCCCAAAGATGATACACCAAATAATCTCTTCTGTAGATTACAATCTCTGGTTGAAACGTTTGGACACTCAACTTAATAAACCAATCGAAATTCAATAGAAGTCCCCAAAGTTGTTAAGCCAACGAATATTATTATAAAACTATGGGGACTATTGTAATAAACTGCCCAATGTCCCCTCCCCCCCCTGCACAAGAATAGATATACAATGTCTAGATGAATATTTTCGTGATTACACCAATTGTAACATAGTGCAGTAACAATCAGTAAAACGGAAAAGTGGAATGTTTTGCTTTTACACGCTCTCGAAAGTTAGATAATTTGTAGTGGAACCATTTAGAACTTTACCGGGGTAAAGTAAGAAGGATACCCCCCCCCCCCCTTTTACATTAAGATAAAACACATGAAAATATATGATTTTAGATTTAGAATCTAAAAAGATAACGCTAATGATTATTAGTAGCTCAGCAATGGTAAGTTAAGATTCTTCATCGATAAAGAAAATTGGTAATTTTCGATCGAAATCATATTTTAAAATCTGCTAACAACGAAAAAGTAGCAGTTGACTCCCTCGGTCAGGCAGCCATACTGACTTTGTGCCAGACCTTAGTTAAAAGAGTAGCTGAGCTACATTAAAGAAAACCTTTACACAGTTTAATTTGTAGATAAGAGCTAAATTACAACAATAGATTAATATAAACTTTGCCTCAAGGAAAGGATGGGATAATGGACGGTAAATAAATCTTATGAGTTGCAGATATTGAAGTGGGGAAGGAGATTTTGTAGATTATTTTTAACGTTTAACTTCTCCAAGATTGTTGAAGAGTTATTTTTCTTTCTTTGTCCTCTCCCTTCCCTGGTTACTAGGCAAAATTTCGTGGATTTCTCAGGGATCACAAGGGAAAAGTCAATGCACGATAAATTACAATGTACATCCCCAATTTTGATAAACAAAATTACCCCTATCTATTCATTATAATTATTAGTTTTTAAGTTTGGTCACTACTAGTTTGAAACTAACAATCAAAATTCAATGGAAATATCCAAAGTTTTTTGAGCCAACCAATAAGTTAACTTGACTATTAAACTTTGGGTACCAGTATAATTTACAGTCCACAGTCCTCTGCCTCCATGGGATTTATATATCATTCCAAAAATTATTTCACTTAGGAAATTCACAATACAATAACAGTCAAAATAGAATAATACTTTGCTGTTTTTCTATGATATAAAAATAAGTATGGAACCTGGTTTTAATTCAATGGGGAGATTCAACTTTGATTCCTTAGAGAGAGATAGCGAGGCAAATGAAAATATCAGGGCTCGGCAGCCGTCTATCTATAAGTTGACTTAGCTGCGGGTTGTTTACTTTTAGACGGTTGCAGCTGAAAAAAAAAGACAGCCGCGTTAAAATATGAAACCAGGCTGTTAGTAAGCGGCTGCTATTGTTTCTTGCTATAGAAAAACAGCTGGTTTAAAGTAAGCTGCAGTTGCGACTGCCAACCCTTTGTTAAGATAGCATGGGTGGATAGATAGATAGATAGCAAGAAGAAGAAATAGAGAAAGACAGGGATCTCAAGGGATAAGACAATAGATTATAACAAAATGTGCATGCTTAATGATGATAAACAAACTTACCCCTTCTGTATATTAAGAATTAAAACACTATGAACTTACCTACTTATTAAGATTTAATAATAAATTTATCAATTTTTAAGCCATTAAATGCGAGAACGTGTTTTTAAAACTTTGCACAGTTATGGAATCTCAACGACAAAGATTTTTTTATCCAATCTTGACAAGTGAGGTATTTTTGGAAAGAGGAATATATATAGAAAACGCCTATGAAAATTAGAAAATCCGCAGAAATCATATTTGCAAGTTATTTGCAAAAATCTGCAATGTTAATTTGCAAAATTAATTTCATGCCTTAAATGACTTATTTAAAAAGAAATCTTTTTATGAAATGTGTTTATCTATAAGTTTAGAACATAATTAAGGCAAAAAAAATTTCTTTAGTGTTACTTTTTTCACCTTATATATGAAAAAAGCAGTTTCTCACATTTTATGATAAAAAAAGGTATAGGAACAAAAAATATGTTTTTTCTTGATGTAAACACAATAATTGGCATAAAATCTATTATCCTAAATGTAAAAACCAGATATAGAATCCTTTTTAGAGCAAAAATAGTGCAAAAAGTAACCAAGACATTTTTGCAAAGTATGAAAATCTGAAGAAAATAGTTCTTTTTGATTTTGATATACATATCAGATAAATGTATATAAAATTAGTGATCAAAAACTATAAAACAAGTTATAACTTTTTCAATCCTATCATTGATTAAAATGCACTTTTAGGTTTACTTATTACCAAAGTAGCACATAAAAACTCTTATTATTAACTTATTAAACAAAATAAATTCAAATCAACAATTAGGCGTTTTTTATAATGCAGTACACCATTTTGTAGTTGGTTTTTTGGCATTTATTTTGTTTAATTACATCATAAAAAGAGTTTTTATGCACTACTTTGGTAATTCTTAAACCTAAAAGTGCAATTTAATCAATGACAGTGTTGAAAAAACTTATAACATGTTTTATAGTTTTTAATCACTAATTTTATATACATTTATCTGATATGTATATCAAAAGCAAAAAGAACTATTTTCTTCAGATTTTCATACTTTGCAAAAATGTCTTGGTTACTTTTTGCACTATATTAGCTCTAAAAAGGATTCTATATCTGATTTTTACATTTAGGATGATAGATTTTATGCCAATTATTGTGTTTACATCAAGAAAAATCATATTTTTTGTTCCTATACCTTTTTTTATCATAAAATGTGAGAAACCGCTTTTTTCTTATATAAGGTGAAAAAAGTAACACTAAAGAAATTTTTTTTGCCCTAAGTATGTTCTAAACTTATAAATAAACACATTTCATAAAAAGATTTTTTCTAAATAAGTCATTTAAGGCATGAAATTAATTTTGCAAATTAGCATTGCAGATTTTTGCAAATAACTTGCAAATATGATTTCTGCGGATTTTCTTATTTTCATAGGCGTTTTCTATATATATTCCTCTTTCCAAAAATACCTCACTTGTCAAGATTGGATAAAAAAATCTTTGTCGTTGAGATTCCATAACTGTGTTTGGGTACCAGTATAATTTACAATCTCCGAAGTATTAACCAATCCCCCACTTCCTGGTAAGGAAATAAATAAGGTTCAACAACTTTGCATAGAAGATGTGAAATAAAACATTTAATAGGAAATAAAATAAATAAAATATTGCACTACACTTGCGCAGAAACATTTTTCCAGTATGGCTTCGAAACCGATTGGTATCCGGAGGATTAGACCGGTTATCAGCCATACTGAAAAATCATGTATAGCATTGTATTACAGAAAATTTTCCAGGAATATTAAAATTTATAAAATTAATACCTGTTTTAATATTATAATTTTTTTTAAATATCCGAGGAAAGCTGTCTATATTACGACTGATAAATAAATATAACTTATTAAGCTTTATAGCTTAGTACATTTATGGTTCGTGCTAATATTTATTTTACTAGTGGCTGCGCCTCTTGCCTATATGGTAGATTTTTTAAAAATTGAGATAAATAAAAAACAAGAAATAAATGTTGATTTTATTCCAATTGTACTATCATGAATTTTTAGCTTTTTGATTCTTTAAAAAATTTTAACTTTGTTTTTAAATATATCTGAAAAAATCCTCCACCCCCCTTAAGCTTGCGAAAATGTGCGAATCTAAGGACTTTGTTGTTTCTTTGTTGTTAAGGCCTACATTCACATGGTGACTAATACCAGGAATTATTGATATGTATATTTCTTACTCATGATTGATAATTATCCTATACAAAGTAGTAAGGTTTTTTTTTACTTTTGAACCTTCTCCATTTTATGGAAGCTCACATAAGTCCCAGGATGGTTTAAGGCTATTGAAATGTTAGGTTTAAGTCCAAGGCTATTTTTCTGCTTTACCTAACCCAACAGAGCTTATAGATGCTAGGGGCGCAGCCGCTAGTTTAAGTTAATTACTAATCCTATACCATAGAGAGAGGGGACATTTTAATAATGCTGGTACCCAAAGTTTTATAAATAGCTCTCTAATTTTCTTGAATTAAAGGTATCATTACAGGGGTTGTATGAACATCAATTTATTGTCCATTGTCTTATCCCTTAAAAAGTTTTCGTATATCATATCCTATCATTTAAAGTAGTAAGAATCTTTTCTCTGTAGCGAAGGATCTCGCTAACTGCTGAAGAAATATAAGTATCTATTACAGTCAAGACACTTAAAGGTCCAAGAAAGGTTTTAAACTATTTTTTTGGAGGGTATCAGCTAGTATCTAAATAAAATGCACGAAGTATAAATTCCCTAAATTTATCTTATGTCTTTGCATTATTTGGTATGAAATGCTTTCATGACTTTAATGTTGTTAGATTTCACTATCATGCTTTCTTCTATTGTTGGATACTGCATGATTTACATGACTCATACATATATACACAAGGAAATACATGGACATTTTATTTTTATTTATGTACTAAGGTACCAGGTAGGGTTGTCTCTAAATTGTACAGGTACCCAATGTTTTTTTCTCATTCGTTAGTTTAAAATCTTTGGGTACTTTTATTAAATCTTGATTGGTTGGCTCAAACTAGCAGTTTCCAAACTTATACACCCATTATTTTGATCTATAGAATTTAAGGGGTAATTTGTTGTCATTATTATATATGTACTGTACAACATTTTATCGTCAATTCTCATACAATCCCTTGTTAGTTCTCGCGGATTTGATGCTCGTAGATAAAATAGCCTAAAGCCTGATTATTCTTACCTACATTTACACATTAGGTGGGAACATTGGATTGCAATTAATACTTGCTTCCAAAGTTGTATATAAACGATCTTTTATTTGTTGGCTTGAATCTAGATTAGGTTATACGAAATGTGAGTTAAATGGTCTAGATATTGAGCTAGACACTTAAAACTTGGTACACAAGCCTAGTCCTGGCAAAAATAATCAATTTTTTTTTATTTTTAGGTTAGGTTAGGTAAGAAAAACCCTGCGGAAATGGGCGAAAATGGGTTTTTTAGGCCTTGTTTGGTCTATTTTGATGTAGAAACTTACCTTTAATTGTTTTTTTATTCGGTTTTCCCTTGAATACACTGTGTCTATACATAAGGACATTATTTAAGATGATTCAGCAAGTCGGGGACCGACCCTAGCGGGCTAGGTGGGTGGCTCACATGAGTAAGGACAGTATTTAAGGAAAAAACAATTAAAAGTGAGTTTTTATATCAAATTACACCAAAAAAATTTCATTTAGATGTAGTATCTATAGGACTAGGCATATGTACCAAGTTTCAAGTGTCTAGCTCAATATTTAGACTATTTTGCTCACGGTTTACGTTTAAATGTCATTACGCGCCCCCCCCCCCTTTTAATCTTATTTTTTTTCTTTAATCTAATAAAACATTCGTTTGAATTTGTTAACATCCTATATTTTTGTTCTAAGGCCAAAAAGTCAATAGATTTTCTCAATATATTTATAATTTGAAATTTGAAAATTCTTCTTTAATTTTCCCATTTAGTCACGATTCTGTAGTTGTGTAATTTTTGAGTCATTTGTTTGGCAATTTTTGGGAATTTGAAAAATTTTCTTGACCTTAAAATGACCAAAGATAAGGATATGTATTCATAATAAATAGAAAAAAATACGTCATATAAGAAGCTCAGCAATAACATAAACAGGGAGGGAAGAGACACACGACTGTAAATTGTAATGGTACCCAAAGTTTTATAATTACCATATATTGTTAGTTGTTGCAAAACTTTGGGTACTTATATTGATTAGTTTGATTTATCGCCCATGGTCTTATCCATTAAGATTATATAGTAAATATTAAGGCATTTTTTTAAGATAAGATAAAAATAACGCGATTTAATTTACTAAAAATTGCTGTTTATTCAAAATAAAGTAAATTATTGAGCAGCTAGCTGAGTTCCTTAAATAAACGTCATATATTTATCAAAGTGCATTTTATCCACGGATGGAAGGATATTGGACTGGTAAATATACTGGTACCCAAAGTTTTTATAGAGTACCAAAGTTCAAACTTTTTTTTATCTATCTAAGGTGTAACCATCTCGTAATCAATGTATAAATGGCATTTAGAATTCGAATTTTGATCTGAAATTTTGCATGAGTAATCCTTGGTAGGTCTATTTTCCCTAAATCGAACAAAAAGTTGAAAAAGTAACGGCTAACGGCTCCGCCGTGATGGATTTCCCTTGAAAATAGCAAAAAAATACTTAAACGGCTGAGCCGCCAGCCGTTAGCCGCTATTTTTGTTCGATTTAGGGAAAATAGACCTACCAAGGATTCCTTATGCAAAATTTCATATCGAAATTCGAATTTTAAGTGCCATTTATACATTGAATACGAGATGGTTGCATAAAATCCCCCCCCCCCTTTTGTTTATAATGGTTTGGGAGCATGTATATAAATTTATCGTGCATTGTCTTATCCCTTAAGATCCCTGAGCTCTGGTATTATCAGACTACAAAGAGCATGCTATGATATTCAGGGATATCAAGACAAGTAAAAATTAAAATTAAATTACTACCCATTTTCCTCCGATTTTATTTATAAGACTTTTTTAAAGAAAACTTATTTGTTATTCTTATTTTAGGTAAGTTGTGTTTTTGATTTTCTAAATCAACAAATCTGACCGTTAATCCTTATAATAAAATACAAGGATGTCTATCTGTACTGAGGGATCTCGCTAATCAGTGAACCGATTACAAGGTACCTTCTCATAGGTCCAGGGAAGGTTTATAACTATTTTGGTGGAGGGTACCGCCATCATCCCAGGAGAAATCGCCTAATACGAAAAACTGTAGAATATCCCCACAGGGCGGTGGTGCCAGTATAACATGAATAAAAAACAGCTGAGGTGGATTCTTAAAAAAAAGTTTGCCCCACTTATCGCTTAGTGGGGCAAAATTGTTTTCGTGATAAATCCACCAAAATCACATTAAAAATCTACAAAAAATAACAAACCGTAGAAGGGTTACGAACATAAGATTTTATTTAATTTTTGTAGATTTTTTATGTGATTTTGGAGGATTTTTCACGAAAACAATTTTGCCCCACTAAGCGATTAGTGGGGCAATTTTTTTTTTAAAGATTCCACCTCTGATCTTAACATAGACAATTTTTTTCCTTCTCAATTTAGATATTAATTTAAAATTTAAAAAGTGCAACTAGAGGCCTCCAGCCGCTAGTTAAAACACATTTCGATAGTTCTATTGGTTTTAAACATTGCATGGGGATCTTAAAAGAAAACTCAATGAATGATAAATTGATGTAGACCCCCAATTATGATAAACAAAGTATTTTGAATTTAAAATTATATTAAGGGGAAAAGTTTGAATACTGGCAGTTGGTTCATCCAAAAAATAAAATGAGAGGTCGTGTTTAAAAAAACAGTTTAATATATAGCTCATCTCTAACATATTTAACGTCCTTTTTTTTCTGTGTTGATATCTTTGTGAAATAAGCAATGTATAGATAGTACTAAAATTACAATTAATTTCATCACGTAACAAAATATTCATTGCAAATTGTAATAGTCAGTTGTTTTTTCTTGACAAAAATCCTCTATGTCATTGATGTGAACAAATGGCGATAAATTGTAATATTTTAACGGTAAAATCCAGAGATATTAAGAGATAAGACAATGGACGATAAATATGTATCCCTAATGATTATATATTAAACTAGCGGCCTCGCCCCTAGCCTCTAGGGGCTTTGCCCCAAGAGGTTTGATCAAACCAATTTTTCGTATTTTAAATTCTAAAAGAAAAAAAAAATTTAAAATTCTTTGGGGGAGGGGAATTTTTTTTTTTTTGGGGGGGGGTATTTTTCATTTTTTGGGGGGTTGGGGGTGTCCCACCCCCCGAGAAATTAGTTATAAACTTTCCTAGGACTTATGAGAAGCTACCCTGTAAAGGAGAACCCGATCGGTTCAGTGGTTAGCGAGATCCTTTGCTACAAACAGACAAACAAATAGACAGACAGACAGACTAACAGACAGACATCGTTCTACTTTGTATTATAGATAATTCCTAACTTATGATTAAAATATTTGTTCGAAAAGTTAAGATACTACTAGTTTAGAAACAATCAATTTAAATTCAATAAAAAAGTATCGGGAACAGTCACTTTCGTGGCAACGCCACTTAAAGGGCGATTCGTCGTATTTTTAAAATGGCTTTTGATAGGTTAGGTTATAATGGGTTAGGTGATTGCCCCACAGGGTTAGGAAATTGGCCCCGCAAGGTTAGTGGACCCCGCAGGAAAAAAGCTACTGTGAAAAAAAAAAATAAGAAACGCCACTTAAAGAGTGTTGCCATGAAAGGGTCTATACACAAAGTATCTAAAGTTTTTAAGTCAACGAATAAGATAACTAGATTATTAAACTTTAGGAACCAGTTTAATTTACAGTCCAATGTACTCTCCCTCCGCTCATTTTAGTTCAAATGCATTATGTTGAATTATCCATTTTTAACAGGAATCTAAAGGTATAAGACAATGGCCGATAAATTGATGTAAATCCCCAATGATACACAAAATACCCCTTCTGTATATTCCTTAACTTAATAAACCAACCAATCAAAATTCAGTTAAAGTCTCCAACGAATACGATACGAAAATGTTATTGTAAAACTTTGGGGACTAGTGTAATGAACAACCCATTTTCCCCTCTGTCACTGCATTTTCAATTATTTTAAGTATCAACTTACCACACAATTTGTTTTGACATAAATTGCACATTATGATTCCCGCCTTTTAAAAAAGTTTTTAATTTAAGTCAAAAAAAAGTTTTCAGTTCTCTTCTAGCTAGGTGTAAATGAAATGGATGAAAACTTTTTTTCTTGTCAAATTTTGAGTTGCTATGAGCTTTTTTGCAAGCTGCTATATACGACCTGCATTTAAGAGCTGGAATAAAGATTCATTAAAACAAATGTGTTTTTATGGGATAAGACAATGGCCTATAAAATGCACAAATTTTTTCTTCTGTTGATTTAAAATGTTGGTTGAAAAGTTTCGACGCTGTACCTGATGTTTGTAAGAAAGTTTTGTAAAACTTTGGGTACCAGTATAATTTACAGTCCAATGTCGCTTCCATCCATTTTATAAGAAGCGTTATTACTCCATAACTTACTTTATCCTTATCCCCACCTCCATCTTTCTTGCAAGCTTGCAAATAGTTGAGCAAAACAATGCAGTTAAAAACTTCTTAGTGCCCAGGATTTCTTGTCAAAAGGTCGGGAAAGGAGTCGAAAAATTAGGACATTCTTGTCCATAGAGAGCGAAAATATCTTAAAATCTTGTTTAATGTCATTTGGTATGAAAATCAATTTTCCCTTCATTGTCTTATCACTGATAAATAACCAAAATAAGCATCTTTCAAGAATATGATATTAAATAAGAGGTTCTTGCTAAATATTTTCTGCAAAAATTTGGCAAAAATATTGCACTTTTAAATTTCTTTTGGCATAAGGATTTATTGGAGGCAATAAATTTTTGTTTAGTTTGGATACAACAACTTTTTATGTAAATATATGGAACGGCCTTCTTTTAAGATATAAATGAAAATATTTAATAAAAAAATGCATATAAAACTTTGGGTTCTTTAATTTTATCGATTTAGTTTGCCAAATAATTTTAATATTATAAGGTTAATTTTGTTTATAATCATTAGGGTTGTACATCAATTTTCTTATATGATAAGATCTTTTCTCGTATTCATTCTAATCCGGTGGATAAGAACCGGTTCACATCCATAAGAAAAAACTATGTCTAGCATCGTATTATATCCAGCTTTCTACGAATATAAAAATGTACAATAATAAGATTAAAACCAGTTTTTAATATCCCGTGACTTCGGCATCTCGGGGCTTATAATTGTACATTCTATATCCGCGGAAAGCTGTTTAAAATACGATGCGAGAAATAACTATTATTTTCTCCAAATAACTATAACTAATAAAAAGCTTCTGGTATAGTAACAAAAATAAAATATGAAGATATGAAAAATTGTATTTATCCGATTAGAAATTGACGTTTTCCATGAAAATTGGATTAACCTTATTTTCTTTTTCTGTCTGATATTTTTCTTTTACTCAATTATATTTAAATGACAGACATTCTAATACTTTTCATTCCTTAGTGACCATAAAAATAGCCTAAATCCATTCCCCGTACAAATGGAAAACTTTACTGACGGTCTTTTTTTTTCATGAGAAATTCTGTTACTTTAGCATATTACAAGTGGCTATGCCCCTAGAGGCCTCTAGTGGCACTTTAAATGTTTTTGTTTGTTAAAGTCTCTACAATAATTTTTATGTTACGGATACCTTTAATGTTACGTTGAAGTCTCCCAGATATTAAGAAAATTTTAAATTTTTTTGTCATTTCTCTTGGGAGGGTAGTGGTACCCTCCACAGAAATAGTTAAAAACCTTTCCAGGACATATGAGAATCTACCCTGTTAAGGAGAACCCGATCGTTTGAGCGGTTAGCGAGATCCTTCGGTACAGACACAGACAAACAAACATCCTGTTACTTTAGTATATTACAAGTGGCTATGCCCTTTGAGTCTTGTTGGGGTACTAGTGAAAGGGAGTAAGTCTAACCCCCCCCCCCCCCCCCCTCCAATTTACTTTTCAATTTTAATTCGAGGGAGGAGGGGTGGTTGAGGGATTGTGATACCCCCCCCCCCCCACCCTAAAATTGTTATAAAACCTATTGGACCTATAAGAAGCTTCACTGTAAAGGAGAACCATATTGGGCCAATGGTTAGCGATAGATTTATAGAATGTCAAATGAAATATTTTGCTTTTCACACATTTTACCTAAAAAATGTCTACATAGCTAAGATAAGATGAATACCAGGAAGGAAGGGAACATTGGACTGTAAATTATTTGGGTTCCCAAAGTTTTACAAATATGTTATTGTAGTCGTTGACTAAAAACTTTGGGTCTTTTACTGAATTTTGATTGGCTGGTTACAAACTACTAGTATCCAAACTTTCCAACCATTGACTTGAATCTGTAGAAAGGGGAATTTCGTTTATTATCAATAGGGATATATATCAATTTATCATTCATTGTCCTATCTCTTGAGATCCCTGAATAAAAAAAACTATTTAACCTCCAAAATTACAAATTTTCAATGTTTCACAATGTTTAGTTAATCCCAAGTATTTGTAGAAAAAGAAAAAAATGTTTTTTTGGCTTCCCCACAACTACAAGCCATACCTATCGGTCCGTTGGCTTGTCATGCAATGGACTGTATGACCTTTGTGGGGTTTTCCCTTAAAGTGCTTTGTTGAGCACTAAAAACCCATTCCTATTTTTAAAATATACATTGAAAATAAGCCTCCACCCTTTTCCAATTTTCTACGAGAGGCCCAAATCCTGCGGGGCATAACCTTTCGGTGCTAAATAAAACCTAACCTGACCTAAAGTAAAAAAAAACGGAAAACACCCCCTAATACCATATCTTCAAATTATTATTTGAAAATTAAGGGGGAGAGGGTATTTAAGGCTTTGCAAGATATTTTCAGGAAATGTGTCTTGTTTTGCTAATATATTTATGGTACACTAATTGCGTTTGTCAAAACAGACGGACCAAATTAGTCATAGAGTTGCTACGCTAAATGAACCTTAGCTTTTACATCAAATTAGACGAATATTCTCTATTTATTCTGCCATGGAATATATTTGTATATGATAAACAGTTTTTGTGTCTATCTAAGTTATGTAAACATTAGCTTTTTAGCAGCGAAGCTACTCTTAAGTCCCAATTGTTCGTCTTAAAAGTATTGTTTTCTATCTGATACAGACGTCGTTTTACTCTACAGTTCATTTTTTATATTTGTTCGTCTTTCATGAGTGAATAAATTTTTTTCTTTGCTTTTACATAGAGATTTTACATTTGTTGCGATGATTTCTTATTTTTTTAATGATTTTTTCATTTGCTAGCGTCTGGACCCCTAGCATAAAATTGAAGGGATGTAAAGAGCAAAACCCATTTAAATTCTTTAATCTAAAACTGAAAGAATAAAAACATCCCAAGACCCTAGAGTCCCCTAAAATAGAGAACTCAATCAGTTTAGTTGTAAGTGTGATATTTAAGGACAAACATGAACTAATGAAAACCTCACTACTCTATATTTTACTAGCTTCTAGGAGCTCTGTAAACGAAGGGACAGGGGGGCCAGATAAGATTTTAATCTGAAAATAGAATAGCGTAAAACAATCACAGGGTCTACATGAAGCTTATTTAAAATAGAGAACCCAATCAGTTTAGTAGTTTTGAGATCTTAAGCTTCATACAAAAAAAAACGTTACTACTTAGATATAAGATAATATTAGATACCTATGGATATATTAATTATTGTTTTACATATTTTTAGTAGCGAAGCTACTCTATAATTCATTTTGTCCGTCCGTCCGTCAGTCCGTAACGCTATGGGGGAAATGGGATTTACTCAGCTCCTATAAAAGATAGAAAGCTGAAATTTTTTGACAACATTCCCATCATTAAGGAGCTCAATTAACTATAAAACATCAATGGCGGTCGGACGGCTTTTTAGCAGGTTTTAGGCTATTTTTTTATTTTCCACATTTTTCCTCATATCTTTGGTGTTTATGGTCCGATTTTCAAAATTTTTTCAGTTAGATATATCAAAATTAAATTTTCCGTCGTTTGAAGAAAACAACAATGACGGTCAGACTGCCTTTTTGCAGGTTTTTGGCTATTTTTATATTTTTTACATTTTCCCCCATATCTTTGGTGTTTATGGTCCGATTTTCAAACTTTTTTTAGTTAAAGATATCAAAATTAAATTTTCCTTCGTTTGAAGAAAACAACAATGACGGTCAGACTGCCTTTTTGCAGGTTTTTGGCTATTTTTATATTTTTTTTTTACATTTTCCCCCATATCTTTGGTGTTTATGGACCGATTTTCAAAATTATTTCAGTTAAAGATATCAAAATTAAATTTCTGCTCATTTGAAGAAATCAACAATGACGGTCAGACTGCCTTTTTGAAGGGTTTTGGCTATTTTTATATTTTTTTACATTTTCCCCCATATCTTTGGTGTTTATTAATCGATTTTCAAAAATTTTTCAGTTAAAGATATCAAAATTAAATTTCCCGTCGTTTTTAGAAAACAACAATGACCGTCAGTCCCATCCACGAAATTTTGTGCTTCGCTACTTATGGATGTTGTCATCCTTGTTTAGATTATATTTCCATAGCAATTTTGTACATAAATATACAAGTACAAAACATAATTTCCGCTAAATTTTGGAATATTCTTTTAACAAGGAAAATTTTTGTATAAGTAGCGCCGCAACTACATCAAGAAAAATAGGGAAATAAAAGTAGATAAATTGATGTACTCCACAAATATCATAGAGAGGTAGGATTGAACTGTACTTTATACTGGTACCCAAAGTTTTAAAAAAGTTCTATTCATTCACTTTTATTGAATATTTATTGATTGGTGCAAAACTTTATTGTTCAAACTTCTCCACCTTTATCTACAGAAGGGGTATTTTTGTTCATCATTATTTGGGATGTAAATCAATTTATCGCCTATTGTCTTATCCCTTAAGATCCATGCATATTACTAAATATAATAATGTAGCTGCACTTGTAAAAGAAAAGTTCAAGTTTTGTGGAACTATTTTCTCATTACCTCAGCCTTAATTTAGAGTTGTTTAACTTTTTATGTATATTTTAGAAATGGGTCATTTCTTTCCCGTATTCCATGGATTATAAAATATCAAGAAAAATACAGAATTTGATAATAGTTATTTATCAAATGGTATTATAGACAGCTTTCCTTGGATATTGAAATAAAAAATATGAGATTGAAACCAGTTTTGTTATGCTTGAGGGGCCGAAGTCCCGGCCTTACAAAACTGGTATTGATTTTATTATTTTTATTTTAATATTTGTGGAAAATACCACGCTTTACATTATTTACAGTATGCCTAAGAACCGGTTCTTATTGGAAAATATGTACATAGATTTCAAATATAAGAGAGTAAAGTCAGCAGGGATCTAGAAGGATAAGGCAATGAACGATAAATTGATGTACACCCTTGATTTTATAATTACTCCTGCTGTAGGACTAGATTGTTGGAAGACAGCTGTTTGTTCATTCCATCCATTAAGATTTGTTAAAAATACCCTAAGTCAACAAATTAGAGATCGTTTTTTTTAATCTTAATCCTAATGTCTACTCCCTTCATGAAGTGATTAAAATTAAAATTATTTAATTGGAATTATCAAGAAATTGACTGAGTCAATTTCCATGACAAATTACTAAATGATACTATACAAAATTTTAATTTTATTTAATCTTTAAAATCATTTCAGGTACTTAAAAATTAATAAACTTTAATAAACTAACTTATGAAACATCTATACTTTTATTCTATGTTAGGTATATAACACAAATATTGTTTTTTAATATCATTAATCTTACTTTCTTTTAAACATTATTCTTCAATTATTCTACGCGTTAAGAATATGGGGGGAGGGGAGGATACAAAATTTTAAAAGAAGGCGTCTTAACTTAGAAAATTGATTTTTTCTAACAATTACTTAACAGAATTAAAAAAGTAAGGTGTCAAATTAAAGATCTTACTATTTTTGTTCATTATGGCTGTTTTTTTCTCTTTTTTTGTTCCGTTTTAGTACCTTTAAACCGACTTAATTATTTAAAAAAAAAACTTAAATTACTTCAAAAATAAGAGGTTTACAAAAAAAAACGATTGCATATCTGAATTCTATGGAAAATTTTACATCTACTACGTACTAAAAGCACCGGCTAGCTATTCTAAATAAAAAGCAAAAAAGTTAAGACGCCTTCTTTCTAATAAATTTAATCCTCCCCCAAATACTTACAATATTTCTGAGGTATTTTGTTCTATTCCTTCAAAAAAATTCCAATTTAAGTCGAAAGGAAGAATGTTTAATTTGTGTATTTTTGACATAAACAACACATTTGATTAAGATATACAAAGTTAACCTTTCTCTAGTTTTAAATATTGGCAGAAGCTTCTGGACATGAATAGTTTAAACCAACCAATCAATATTGATGAAATGTACCAAAGTTTTAAGCCATCAAATGAAAACATGTTTATAAAACTTTGGGTACGAGAGCTGGATCATTAAATCATTTCAATGGTGGGCCAAATCGGGGTGAGCCAACTTTCCGCCAATGAGAGCAAAGCATTTTACGAAATGCCGCGCTGTGATTAGCTGAAATTCGGCGCACCCCGATTTGGCGCACCATTGAAATGATTTAAAGATCCAGCTCAGTATAAATATCCCCTAACTTCTTCTATAATCTTTTCAAATTTTCTTTTTATTTTGTAGTACTATATGTTTTCAGTAATTTTTCAAGTTAATTCCCCCCCCCCCTTCCTTATCTATAATACAAAGTAGAACGATGTCTGTCTGTTTGTTTGTCTGTCTGTTTGTCTGTCTGTATGTTTGTAGCGAAGGATCTCGCTAACCGCTGAACCGATTGGGTTCTCCTTTACAGGGTAGTTTCTCAGGTCCTGGGAAGGTTTATAACTATTTTTTGGGGGGATATGACACCCCCAACCTCCCAAAAAATGAAAAATACCCCCCCCAAAAAAAAAAAAAAAAATTTCCCTCCGAGAAATTTTTTTAAAATTTTTTTATTTTTCTTTTAAATCTGAAATACGAAAAATCGGTTTGATCAAACCTCTTGGGGCAAAGCCCCTAGATGCTAGGGGCGAAGCCGCTAGTGGAATTATAAGTTAATAAAAATTCAACATGCTTAATAAAATTACTATTTTTAATAAAATGTTATATTATCGGATTTTATGATCATTTTTATTAAAGTAAGTTTATATTAATATAAGAAAACATAAGAAATGATTTTTGTTTTTTTAGGGTTTAAAATAATTATCTATTTAAAGGTGCGAAGGGAAGGGCAATGTAAATTACACTGGTACCCAAAGTTAAAGTTAAAACTTTGGGTACCACTTATTCGTTGGTTCAAACAATCTGGGTCCAAACTACTGGTGTATAAACTTTTCAACCAATGATCCCAATCTATACGAGTGGTAATTTTATTTATTATCATTGAGATGTAAATCAATTTAACTTCCATTGTCTTATCCCTTTGGTTCCCTGATTTCAGTTAAGATTTTATCTGACCTCAAAATGTTTGCGGGTAATTTAAATATTTGTTATGCGTATTAAAGTCTTAAAGTCTAGGTTAAGGACATTTTTAAAAAAATGGACAATGATTACAAAAACTAATATAACGAGGGAGGGCTTTTACTCTTGTCCCCAAAGTTTTAAAATAACGTTTGGCTTAATAACTTTAGAGACTTTTTGTAGATTTTAATTTATTGGTTCATTTAAGTTGAGTTTAAAATACACTAATTGTAATCTACAGAAGGGCTACTTTTTTGAATCATCATTGGGGATGTATATTAATTTATCAGCCATTGTCTAATCCCTTTAGAAAACTGATTATGATGCCCTATTGATATTAGGGTTGGGCCGGATACTTTTTTGGCCGGATACCGGATATCCGGCTGATTTTAAATGCCGGATATCCGGCCAACGCCGGATATCCGGCAAATATCCGGTTATCCGGCCAAATTACCGGATATCCGGCCGGATAACCGGCCTAAATACCAGATATTAAAGTAGTAAAAAAAAATTTCTTCAGAAATCTTATATAAATTTACATAAAGTTAAACTTATTCAGAAAAAATGTTCTTCTAGCTTCAATAATAAGAAAATTATAGCCATTTAAGATTTTAAAAAGCAGAGATTTTTGGTGTAAAGTATAAAAAATTATAGAGCCGGATATCCGGCCGGATAGTTTCAATATCCGGTATCCGGCCGGATATTGAAAATGGCCGGATATCCGGACGGATATCCGGCCACACCGGATATCCGGCCCAACCCTAATTGATATAGACATTTTTATCCAGGGACTTTAAGGGATAAGACAATGGACATTAAATTAACTTACATCCCATTACATCACATTACTGAGTCCCAACTTTTCTACCAATAATTTTATTATTAGAAGGGGTAATTATTGTTTATCAATATCTCTGATTATTATTATATTTGTCTCTGCGTCAAATACTTATAAAAAGGTGGCTCTACTATGGAGAAAATTTAGTATGTTAGTGATAGATTTTATGCTAAGTTTCACCAACTTTTTCTGGAGATACATAATCCCCATTGGGTTAATTAGGGCAGATTTTAAAAAAACATTTCAAAGTCTAATGAAAAATCTAAAAATATTCATGAAAAATTTGTGTAAAAATATCAAAATTATAAAAATGTTTACAATGGGTTTCCACTTTCAAGATTATTTATGGAATCGGCAGTTATTAATAGCTAGAACGGTTTCAACATAAATTTTTGACTTACTAACTATCATACGAATTGGCCTTTGATTCAGAAATAGTCTATGACAAAATATAAATTATAAGATTTATTCTTCTATCAAAATTATACAACTTTCCATTTTATTTTCCCTGGAAAAGTGTCTACAACAAGTATACATTTTTAAACAATAATTTTGTCTCTTTATTGATTTTCACCCCACTGTGAATTGTAAAGACAATGTTTTTGCTGGTGGAATTTCAAGATTTAATACCTTTCATGTGTCCTGCCATACTTTACATGTTTCTACAAAAATTTATTTCATCGCCACTTTTTCCTAGAGTTTTTTTTTGTAGCGAAGCTACTCTATAATTCACCTTGTGTGTGTCCATCCAGCTGCCATTTTTAACGCTATTAGAAAACTTTAATAACAGTTTTCCTTGTTTAGATTTGCTTTATAAATCAAAAAGCTATGATTTAATCATTGGAATGTAAATAAAACTGCTATCTAAAGATTTATACACATGTTCTCCCACTCGTTGGCTTTAAAATCAATTTTGAGTTTTTGTTTATTTTAAAGAATAATTCACTCTACTGAAGGGGTAATTTAAATTTTTATAATTGGGTGTAAATATATCTAAAAATTTTACATTTATTTTTTCTTATAAGACGTGTTGAAAAAATCAAGAGAGGGGGCGAAAGAGACACTTTTTTAAACCAAAACTAAAAGTCAAAGGAACTGAACTAAAAAAAGAGTTACAGGTCTGACATTTTGAATGGCAGTTGCTTTATAGGGGTACAATATGGAACTGTGAAGAAACAGCGGCGCAACCGCCGAAAACCGCCGAGAAAAGGCAAAAAAAAATTCGGCGGGAAACGGCGTTTTTCGGCGGTTGCGCCGCCGTTTCTTCACAGACCTGTAACTCTTATTTTAGTTGAGTTCCTTTGTTGACTTTTAGTTTTGGTTTAAAAAAGTGTCACTTTCGCCCCCCCCCCCCCCCCACAGTGGGTTTTTTGGCTTTCTTGGGGATTTTTTAACTTTACCAGTCACAAATGCCAACAAAAGCTTATTTTATCTAAAAATAAAGTTAAAACCTTTCACCTACAGGTTATTGCTTATGTAATATAACATATTACATACATAGTATTGTGATTTTAGATAAGAAAAATGTCCCTAGAACTACTCTACTCATACCGTAAAAAATTCAAAATTTTCGATAAAAAATGTTGTGAAACAAAAATGATTTTTATGCACTGACTTAAGACTTAATTAACACTTATTGAAAGGTTTTAATGTGTATTTTATAGAATAGATTATTAAAAAGCAATATAACTTCCTTCTTTGTTGACTGATTTTAAACAATCAAAAATTGTATTGTTTTGTTTGAAGTTTATCTCAGTTTAAAGTTTTGTTTCATGTTTTTTTTCCATTTACTTTTGGATACTACCATTTCTTTCTAACATCTGTGTCCCAAGCATCTAGGGGCTCAGTATAGTAGGGTCTCTGTACTTGTAATAGTAAAGAGGGGCTATAAAAATAGCCTAAAACTTAAATCTGTAAATCAAAGAAACTAAAACCATCCATTGACCTTATTTGAAGCATACCCAAAAAGAACCCTATCGGTTCAGTAGATATTGAGAAATTAAGCTTCAGACAAAAAATCCTTACTACTTTTATATAATATGATTTAAAAAAAAGTTTCAGTAGGTACTTTCTACAAAAAAAATCTATTTAGTAAAATTCAAACAATTGATTGAAGTATTTTTAAAGAATCAATTTAATGCATGTCAAAATTTTGAAGCAAAAAAATGATATTCTGACTAGATTTTTTCATTTAATCAGGTCTTGCAATTTCGAGGTTTCTAAATTTATTTCTTTGTTAATTTTGCAACTTATTGTAGTGTGTCCAGCTTCATTGCAGCTTTGACACAATGGGCGACCTTTCTACAGCAACTAGCGGATCTAATAATGTTAGTATTAAAGGGTATGGTATAATAACATATATTTAAAATTTTGCAAAACAAATGACATTTTTATAAGAGAAGCTTTGCTATAATTAAAGTCGGTTTGTCTGTCCTTTATCGTGTATTTAAGCAGTTTTGAAACAAATTTACTAACAATTTTGTGTGAATTTTTATATTTATATTCTGCTTATTTCGTTGTGACACTCTACAAGTGTTAATATCCGTTTCAGAGCTTCGCTTTAATGAATGTTGTCATCCTTGTAATAAGTAAATTAATGAAATACAAAGATAGTTTTTAAAATTGATAACTTTTACCTATTAATACATGACATTCCTGAATTAAGCCACAATTTTTTTAGGCAATCTTGAAGATTAGCCCGCTGGTTTGATTTTCTGCTCAGTCTGATCCTAAACTGCCGCAAATTTTTATTGTTGGCTTCCATTCCTTCTTCCGACAAATTTTTTAAACCAATGTTTCCGTTGTTTACAATCATTTCTGTTGAATGAGCTAGGATCTTATGAATGGTTGGAGGTATTGTCATCCAAGAAATTTCGCTGATGATATGTTTATATAGATCTTTGCACAAGGCATCATATTTATCAACGTGTATTGCTCTACCAGAAGACATAGCAGAAAGTATGAGGGATAGTTTTTCTCCCAAATGTACACAGGCTTTTCTGTCTTTCTCATTCTTTATATTTATTTCTTGTAAAAATGTTTCTTAGCTTTTCATCGTGAATAATTTTTCTTGCAATATTCCCTGTTGTTGTAGAGCCACCACATCCACCATCAGGTACATCCCATTTAATACCTGATTCTTTTTCAATTTCTTTTCGAATCTGGTCTTTCATTATCATGTTTTTGCGTCTTTTTGGGTCAAATTTAGATTCTGTCCACACATATGTTCCAGCGGAGGCACTAATACAGGTATTTACTAAAAAATCATGTGACCTTATAGGATGGTTTTAGACTATTTAATTTTTATAAATAAGCCTGGGTATTCAGGGGCGTCCAAGCTTTTTATTTTTTTAAGGGGGGGGTAATTTGGTTTTGGCTGGGGTATAATGGCGCGCCAAGCGCGCCGCAAATTTTTTTTACCCCCCCAAAATTTTTACCCCGGGGGTAAAATTTGCTTGGGGGGGGTAATTACCCCCTCCTGAAATCTGTTGTCAGGGGTAAAATTTGTTTACCCCCCCAAAATTTACCCTTGGGGTAAAATTTTTGGGGGGGTAATTTAAATTTCATCTAAAATTTAGTATCAAAAATGCGCGCGAAGCGCGCAAAAATTTTTTTGTTAGAGATTTTCTATTTTGGGGGGGGCATTTACCCCCCCAAAATTGTTTGGGAGGGGTAAATGGTTGGGGGTGCCTACGGCACTCCCAGGGTAGGGGTAAATTTTAAATGGGGGGGGGGGGGGGTAAAATGAAATAAATTTTGGGGGTCACCCCCAAATTCGTTTGGGGGGCGGGTAATCGCCCCATTACCCCCCCCCCCCCCCTTGGACGTCTATTTGGGTATTGTTTTAAGCTATTTTTCTGCCCTTCTATATCCCTTTGAATACCCTAGATGCTAGGGGCGCATTACCATCAATGAGGTAAATCTTTCCCCGCCCCCCCCCCCAAAAAAAGCTGTCTATCTAAAATTACAGCGTAGCTTTTCTATAATTAGGGTCAGTCCGTACGTCCCTGCGTCCGTAACCTTAGCTTTTTCGTTAACTTAGGCATGCTAGAATTGTTCTATTGATTCCTGTATTAGTTCTGTACGATTTGGAAAGCATATTAACCCAATAATCATTACCAGAATGTCAATACGTTTATGTTGATTTTTAACTTATATTATAACTAAGTACAATATCATAAGCGAAGCATCTCTATAATCAATTCCTAATAATGACCGTTTACCCTTAAACAATATTTTATATTTAAGAACTTTTGCAACAAATTTAGGCAAAATTTTGACAAGACTTATTTATATATATTTTACATATTCACGCTGTTTGTCTGTCACCCCGTTTCAGAGCTTTGCTTTTATGAATTTTGTCATCCTTGTTCAAATATAAATCAACTGGTTGTCAGACCATTACCGATAGACTGAAGGCCTTAGTATGGTAATAAAGTCTTTTAAATAGTAGCCGAGAAATTCACGTTTTCCCTAATAATGTTTCTAACGGACAGATGTACCGACAGACGGACGTATCATTTACAGAATAGCTTCACTATTAAAAACGCAAAGGTAACCTTTAAAGATTAAATACGTGTGTTATTAAATTATATCAATTTTTTGTAGTTTGACTTCATAATGGTATTTAATTTATATTAATACAACTTCACAGTATCTATTTTCTAAGCTTGATTTCTCATTTGGGGCTATGAGGTGCCAAGAGTTATGAACTAATCTTGAATTACGAATACTTGAATTTAATCAGGGCCTAAATAACTTTTGGCACCTCGTAGCCCCAAGTGAGAAAAACCTTTAAACGTAAAAAATACATGTTATTTTAAGATGCAATATTAGGTGTTCTTGGATTTTAAATTACAGATTTATGACAACTTTTCTTATTTTTCTTTGCATTTTAAAGTAGAAACATCTGTATATATCAATGAAATATTGTTACATATCATTTAATCAGATTTTTACACCAATTTATTCTAGGAAAAAGTAGGAAAAGCAATGTATGATGATTTTAATGAAAAAATTCACTTTTTAAAAATATTCCTTTGACCACGTTCAGCAAAACGGCTGTATTTTGCCTAATTTTGTAGTATATAAAAAAATCTGTTGCATGGCAACTATTGAATGGTAATACTAGCCCCTGGGACATTTAACTCAAAATTGAGGAAATTTAAAAAATGACCAAAAATCCCACTGTGCCCCCCCTTTACTTCAACCTTTGTCTGAGAATTTTTCGAATAAGAAATTATAATAAGATTAATGCTAATACTTGCCAGAAAAGAACTTTTTTTGATTCCTTACCATTTTAGTATTGTTCTTTATCTGCTTTTTTGTTATGGATGTTATCATACTTGTTAAACTAATTCCAAGTTGCTGAGCAATGAGGTTCTTTTTATGTTAGAATTTTTAGAATATTTTACTGAGGGGTTTAATTAGAATTATAACATGTTACGAGTATAAATCTTTCTACATTTTGCAAATATTGGGGGCTTATCCAGGGAGAAAAGGTATGTTGGACTGTAAATTATATATGTACCCAAGGTTTTTAAAGCACGTTCTCTCAAGATTTTAGCCTCTTTAAATAAGAAGTATCCAATAATTTTTATCTTTAAAATAGGTTATTTTGTTCATCAAAAATAGGAATGTTGTACATCAATATAGCGTTCATTGTCTTATCCATTTATTTTCTGGGGGCCTATCTGCTAATTTTGGGTTGAATTTAACATTTTAAAATTCATTTTAAAGCATGTAATTCTTATTAATTCAACTATATTACTATTTGCCTAAAAAAAAATTTCCTAAATAAGACTTAATATCGTACTTAGATTAGGATTAACTACTATCAAGGGGCGTTGTATTCGAACGGCGAGTTAAAAATAGTTATTTAAGGATTAAATAGCTTTTTAGGACCCAATTGAAGCTTTCTAAGTGATATTATCAACCGGTTTTTCAGTTTCTCTGGTCTGTCGCCAAGGACCTTGCTAACCGCAGAACCGATATGTTTCTACTTTACAGTGAAGTTTCTTATAGGTTCTGAGATATTTTTAGGTTATTGTTTATAAAATAAGTCTGAGACTGGTTTTAGGCTATTTTTCTGCCCTTCCATATCTCTTCAAAAATAGAGTCCTTAGATGCTAGGAGCGTAGCCGCTATTTTTTTTTTATAAAACAATAATTAAATAATATTATTTTGTTTCAGTGAAAAGCGGCCGGAGCAGAGTATAGCAGCTGCGCGTGCCTCTGTCATGGTGTACGATGATGTCAACAAAAAATGGATTCCCGCTGGTTCTAGTCACGGCCTTAGCAAGGTAGGAACTGTTGTCATATAAATCTAATAACACCCAAGTTGGTGCTTTCCCTTTCAAGTACCGGCGCTTACTGAGCTCTAAACCCCTTTTCTCGTTTTTTTTTTAGATAAATCTAAAATTATGGGAGGGGGGGGGGGAGTTTAATTTTTTTCTTATGCCTAACTCCTGCGTGGCCTACTATTTCTGCTGTTCCCTAACTCTGCTTGTCTAACCAGTACCCGATTTAACTTAACTTAACCTGACCTAATTAAAAAACTAACGAGTAAAGGCTCCTTCCCCCTCATGATTGTAATATATAAAAAATATCATTTCATTTTTACTTATATTTTATTTATCTTTAAATTAAAGTTTCATGCTATTGCAATATTCATAAAGATAATCTGTTAAAAATTCTTTTTTTTTTCATTTCAAAAGGCATAAGTTTTCATGGAAACCAATCTTGTTATTATTTCAGGTTCACATTTACCATCACAATATCAATTTAACATTCAGAGTTGTTGGCAGAAAACTTCAAGACCATGAGGTAACAAAATATTTGTTGTTTTTTTTTTTGGGGGGGGGGGGGTGAAGCTACACTTCAGCTAGGGTCAGTCTGTCAGTCCGTCCGTTTGACACTCATAACTATATCAATATAACATTCAGAGTTGTCGGCAGCTATAGATTCTTTTATTTTTGGGAAGTTAAGCTACTCTATAATAGGGCCAGTCCGTCCGTCCGTCAGAGTCAGTAAACTAAATTAACATTTTCTCAGATTTTAGTGAAGATTTGTGTGTTGTTTTATGTTAATTAATCGACTTATAGGAATATAAGAAATTTAGGTAAAATTTAGAAAGCGTAGAAACTCTATAATCCATTTTGTAAACTCATGATTTTTAGATATTCTGAAATAATTAGACACCTCGCACGTTTGATGGCTTTTTTGCGAGGTTCGTTTTTATGGATGTTTTCATCCTTGTTTTATCTTTTAAAAATGGAAGGTTTGTTAACAAATTACAATTTGTTAATCTGTTAAAATATAGGTTACTCAGATGAAAGGGATATCCATGTATGTTATGTAATATAGTAGAATTAATTATACCAGCTCAGCGAGGGGAATCTTTACTTTAAAAAGATTAATTATGCATACGGAGATTAGGAAAAATATTCAACAAAAAAACGAGGATGACACAATACATAAAAGCGAGAGCTCACATAATTATTATGATTAAATTGGACAAACGGACTTTCTGGTAATGATTATAGAGTTTCTACGCTTTTCAAATTGAACTTAATTGTTACAGGACTCGTCATAATTAGCTTGAAATCGATATTACAATTTTAGTATGCCTTCGCTTTATGGACATTTGTTAACCTTGCTTATTTACAACGTTAGCCTTTATATACTACGATACTTTTGGATATAATCAAACTTGTTTATTAATTTTACAGAATTTTATTCAGTGTTCTTATGCATGGAAATAGGGTGGATATTTATTTATATAAACTATATACATTATCTATATACTAACTTTATTAGATGATAATGAAATGTATATAAATATCTAGATAGATAATTATATACAAGTATCATATCTTATTTTGTTTGTACATTAAGATCTCGCTAATAACTGATGGAGAGCTCCTTTATAGGAAAACCTAACATTGGTTCTGGATGGTTTAAGGCTGTTTTCACTTCGTAGGACCTATGAAAAGCTTCGCTGTAAATTAGAGCCGTATTGGTCCAGCGGTGAGCAAGATCCTTCTTTATACACAGACATTTCATTAAGGGTGTACTGACTAGTACCTACGTTTTTTTCGAATTATACCACATTGTTACAGGAATTCTTTTTCTGTTTAGGTTGTGATAAACTGTGCTATCCTTAAGGGATTAAAATACAATCAGGCCACACCCACATTTCATCAATGGAGGGATAATAAACAGGTTAGTTTGACATTTAGGTGGAAGCCCCGCAGGGGTTAGAGAACCTCATATGGCCTAGATACAAGTTATAGTATAGGAACATCAGAAGGATATGACAATGGACGATAAATTGATGCACACTCTCAATTACAATAATTAGAATTACCCCTTAAGTAGATTAAAATTATTAGTGGAAACTAAGGTTTGAGAAAAGAACTTTTATTAACTCTTGACAAACATCTGATCTTCAATCAACAGAAAGGGTACTTTAGTTTATCGTAATTTGGGTATACATTGAATTATCTTCCACTGCCTTATCCCTTAATTTCCAAGGCAAGCCTTACTTTCCCTAATTTTTCTTGCACTTTTAATTAGAGTTAAGATTAAATTATCTTTCATTGGACCTTTCCTAAATAATATTAAGTTTTAATAAATGTGAATCAAACGTTTTGTCAAAGTTAAGCTGCATTTTTTATTTGGTTTTTATCAATAAGTGTAAAGTATGAATCCAATTAAAGATGAAAATTATAATTTAATTGCTTATAAACTAAGTTGAAATTAATACAAAAATGCTCAATAATATCATAACACTCTCCAAAAGAAAATATTATTTACAGTAATAGAAATAAACTTCTGTTCCCTCGCTACAAATGGACACGATTTTTCTTTTAATTAGTTTTTAGAAATGTTAGTACCTTGAACTTGATACATTGTAATAAAACCATTTCCATTTGATTATCTCATAACTATTAGAGTTATGATTCCCATAAACATATTAAATTTCACAGAGCTTTCCTTCTAAATTCCTAGTCGAGCCCCCAACTCCCTCCCTCTTTTTTTTTGAAAAAAAGTAAGGGAGACGGGGTATGGCTTAGTGTGTTTATATATTTAGTCTAGGTTAGGTTATATTTGGTTCTGGGTAGCCCCATAAAGTTAGAGAATGCGTGATAAAAATTTGTTTCCTCCATCTTCAACTTTTTGCATATTCCAAAATTAAGAGGGGGGATCTTCAGTGCTCGAAAGGCACTTTGATGGAAATCACGTATCAAATTTCACCTTTTTGCACACAAATAATCTTCATACATAATACTTTGTTGCATAACTCTTGTTCTTAACAAAAATTAAGTAATGGGATTAATTTTTATTGCCTTGCTGAACATAATACAGGGATTGTACATCTCCAATGTAATAAACAAAATTACCGCCAAGTTGAAAAGTTTGGACACTGCTAGTTTGAAGCAACCATTCAAGATTTAATTAAAGTATCCAAATTTTTTAAGGCAATGAATGAGATAGCGTGATTATAAAACTTTGGGTACCAGAATAATTTACAGTCAAATATTTCTTTCACAGTTGGACATACCCTAGTAGAATAGAGTAGTTATTTATTTCATTCATTTCTTTTAATTAGAAAGTTAAAACATTGGACTAAATGTAGATTTCATACACAAAAATATTCCTTAAAAATTTAAGTTTTGTTATGATCAGTGAGTGGAAATAATACTTTTTGTTACATGGACTAGTGATAAAGATTCAGAAGTATAACTCTGAATCATATTTCTATGATATTATTAGTAAATATTATGGATGTTAAGCCTTTGGGTTTCATCAGGTATCTTAAGGGATAAGACAATGGAAGTTAAATTTATGTACATTACCAATAATAATAAACAAAATTACCCATTTTGTTTTTAAAAATTGGTTGAAAGGTTTTGACACTGGTACTTAAAGCAACCAATGCCTAAAGATTTTTAAACGTTATTGGTCCATCGTATGAAAGAGGGCTTCTTTAAGACTTTGGGTTCAACGGTAATTTACATTAAAATGTCCCCTCTATCTTTTTTTTCATTGTAGAAATAGGACGTTTAGTTTTATCAATGAAGAATAATATCCCTACCACTTTTTTTTATAACTTCTTAAAATAAAATACCACAACCCTCAACTTCAAGCTCAAGATGCTCAATTCTACAAAAATTATTTAAGAATCTTTGTCTTTGTCCCTGTCTATATTTTGAGAAACTTGAGATTTCTATATGATTTATGATTTCAACAACAACAGGGGGGAGTAGTAGATTATAATAAGCGTAATTGGTGGAATGGTTTATGCACCCACATTGCACTAGTACCCAAAGTTTTATATCCAAAATGTAGGGTTGTTCATTTGAAATTGGATTTGGTTCCCAACCAGTGCAGTGGTGTACACACTTAATTATAATCTGCAGAAGGAGTTTTTGGTTTATCATAACTGGGGATGTATAGTATTCTATCGTCCATTATCTTATGAGTTTATGGCAAAGTATTTCATGATTTTTTCATCTATAAACTAACAAGATAGTAGATTACAGTAGATTCATGGATCTTAAGTGATAAGACAAATTATGATAAACAAAATTACCCTTTACAGGGATAAAGTTATTGGTAACCCTGCTAGTGTTTGAACCAACTAATCAAGTCCCCAAAGTTTTGAAGCCAATGACTGAGGAACAAGTAAGTAGATTTTGGGTACAAATCTAATTTTCAGTCCAATGTCCCCTCAACCAATAAAAAAATCCCCCTATTCAAGTCCTGAATACGCCCCTAGGGCAAAGTACAAATAATATAAAGTCTGAGCAAAAGGAATATTTGATATTTCTTCCAGGGAGGTAGGGGATATTGGACTGTTAATCCTGATTGTACCCAAATTTTTAAAATAAGTTAGTTGTTGGCCTAAAAACTTTGGGGACTTTACTTTTGAAAACTTTCCAGTCTATAATTAAGTATTGGGTGCTTATAGATTCATCTTCTTTATCCCTTAAAATCTCTGTATTATTCTTCCTTTCATCTTATTAAACAGGGCAAAATAACCATCCCAAAAAATGTTGGGGGCTAATTTTTGCTGGTTAGAAGCTAAAGTGTACAAGAGAATTATATCGGTCAGCGATTAGCGAGATCTTAAATAACAGACAGAGACAGACATCCTTTTTATACTTTCATAAAATGATTGTGTCTATTTGAAGAGAATGAAACACTTTGTGGAAGTGATAAAACACCTTACAAGTTTCCGACACTGTATATTTGGGGGTTGATATAATTATGAAAGTTTAAAATAGTTATTTCAGTAACTCTGTCAGGTATTATACAAGGATGGCAACATCCATAAAGGCCTGGAAGGAAGGGAGGGGACATTGGACTGTAAATTATTCTAGTATCCTAGTTTTATAAACATGTTTCCTCATGCTTTGGCTTTAAAAACTTTGGAGACTTTTAGCAACACTTTTATTAATTGTACAACCAGCAGTGACCAATAATTGTATTCTACACATGTGGTAACTTTGTTTATCATATTGGGGGTGTTTAATAGACCACTAGGATATTGTTATTGCTGCGCTATTTACATCATTATCCTGTTTTACGAATATTTATTACTGTTCCTAAATATGTTAGAAAGATGTTTGATGTTCTTAATGTATTTGATATTAACATAAATCCCAAGCATCTACATTCTCCACAAGGGTTGCAGCGATAAGACAATGTATGATGAATTAATCTTCCATCCAATTTTTATTTATTGTTTATGGAGAGAACATTGCACTGGCAATCAGATTTTTATAGACACTTTTTCTTATTCTTTTGGTCTCTAACTAGTACTTTCATTAATTTACTAGGTGCTACGCCCCCTAAAAGCCTCTAGGGGCACTTAAGGTAGGAGGGGGAAAAGTCGACCTCATCCCATTTTAAATTTGAGTTTCAAAAGAGTAAAATAATATTTTTTTGGTGGAGGGGTGTAGACACCCTCCCCAAAAATAGTTTAAAACCTTCCCAGGACCTATAAGAATCTTCACTGTAAAGGAGAACAATATCGGTTCAGCGGTTAGCGAGATCCCTCGGGACAGACAAAAACGTTTACTACTTTATATAATAGGATGATTGTTTGCTTCTAACTAGCAGTGCCTTAATTTTTCTACCAATAGTTAATAGTTAATATTTTATATTATCATTAGCTTCCTAACTTTCGGCACTTTTCTTTAATTTTGATTGGTTGGTTTATTAATTTAAGTGTCCAAATGTTTTAACCAATAATTGTAATCTATAGAAGGAGTACTTTTGTGTATCATCATTGGATATGTGCATCAATTTATCTCTGTTGTCTTATCCCTTTATATCCCTGTTATTTATAAATTTATATTAATACTCTTTTAATTTGTTTTAAATGAAATGAACGTCTATGTTGGTAATAATATTGCAGTATGTCCATGTAAGACTGCTAAAGAGGACTATCCACGAACCAGAGCAGAAGATTCTAAGCATTTTCCAGCATTGATCCAAAGTATTTTTTTTAGTGAATATACTAGGTTTATGTTTAATATTTGCTTTATCGACTAAAAAGTTAGGTTTCACCATGGTTTTATATGAAAAAAACTTTAAAATGTAAATCAATTTTTAAAGCAAAATCATCAAATGCTTTGTTGTGTTCAAAGGACAAAATAATATAACACTGCAGAAAATCTTCAAATGTTGTAAATTGCAAAAGTACATTAATTAAACTGTTTACAAGTTACCAACCCTTTTTCTAGATATACATTTTTAATCACAATAATATACTTTTGTGTCAAAGCTTTTAAACAACAGTTTGAACTCATCAAAACATTCGATGATATTGCACCAAACAATGCTTAACATTTCAAAGTTTTTTCATATAAAACTGTGATGAAACCTAACTTTTTAGTCGATAAAGCAAATATTAAACATAAACCTAGTGTATTTTCTAAAAAAATACTATGGGTCAAGGCTGGAAGATGCTTAGAATCACTTGCTCTTGTTCATGGATAGTCCTCTTTTATATACTACAATTTTTATATGGTTTTATTAATTACATTTTAAAAGTGCCTACAGTTTAAATAAAGCTTCCTATTAAACAGTTATTAGACAGACCAAAAAAATATACAAAGAACTCGCATTTAATAAAAATATATTTGTTAATAGGACGCTTTATATGATTTTTTAGCTGTCAAGTGTGTTTTTAAATGTTCTAAAAGCTTTATATTACTGGATGGACTTCTGTAGATTACAATTAGTGGTTGAAACGTTAGGAAACTCATCTAAATGAACCAACCAATATAAGTCATCAAGGTTGTTGAGCCAACGAATAAGAAAACGCTAAAAGACTTTGGTGACCAGTGTAATAAACAGCCCAATGTCCCCTCCCTCTCTTGGTGATTCTAGCCTTGTTGAATCGTATGCATACTACATTGCATTTTGGTTTTAGCTTTGCATCAATCCAGCCGTTCATTTACCTTCCTCTAGCATATCTTAGGGGAGGGAGGGGTCATTGGATTAGAAATTATACTGGTCCCCAAAGTTTTATAAACATGTTTTCTAATTCGCTGGCAACTAAACTTATTTGTGCATAGTTCAATCTTTATTACCAATTATGGGGGATTGTAATTGTAATTTTCTTGGATAAACATATGAATACTTCAGTTAATATTTCTATAGCCTTTGCACATCTAGTCTATATATTGTTTTATAAGTATGTCTGCCTTTTATGCTCATTTATTATAAAGGCTTCGGGCCTTCCCTACCTTTTTTGACTACTGAACACATCTTCTCATTAACTCACTTCCGTCTGTCCATTCCGTGATTTTCTTATGCTTCGCTGCATGTTTCGTTTTCAAAGATTTAAGTTTTTTGGTTTTTCAGGTTTATGGACTGAATTTCAGCAGTAAAGATGATGCTGATGTTTTTGCCAAGGCCATGCTGCAAGCTTTAGAGGTAAGGAAGAATTTTATTGTGTTAGTTAGAACCTTCAGACAAAGGTTTCAAAAACATTTTTAGATTTCATCTAAAGATTGAATTAAATCAGTATTTAAATATTCAATTGAATCCTATATATAGTATGTATGTGCGTGTGTGTCCTTTAAGATCTAGTAAACGGCTTGACCAATTTAAAAAGATTGAACCAACACAATTAGATTTTTATAGGTAAAAGTACCAAATGTTTTACAGAATTTATGTTTAAAAAACTTTGGTTACCAGTAAAATTTACAGAACAAAGTCCTCCGACCTCCCGAATATTTAGAAATTTATGTTAACTTAAAAAAATTGTCTATAGTTCTTTTCAATAACAAATACACATATTTAGTGAATATTATCGTTCTACTACTATTTTTAAGCCTTAAAACACACACCTTTACGGATTCTACCAGAAACCTACCCCTTTCTTTATCGCCCATTGTCCTATTGGACATTGGACTGTAAATTTTACTGGTACCCAAATTTTTTACACGATCTCTTATTCGTTGGCCCAAAATTTTGGGTACTTTTATTTAATCTTGGTTAAGTTGTACTCCAATTTCAGAAGAAATAATTTTTGTAAACCATCATTGAGGATTTATTTTTAATTGTCTTACCCCGTTAACCCTGAGTAAGGTCATAAACACAGTAAAGCTTTCATTAACAAACAAAAAAAAAAATTTGCGCATCACAACAGCTCAGCGATAGGACAAGAGAAAATAAAATGATCCTACTTAAATTATAATTATAATGTGCTTTAGTAAGTTTTATAAATACGTGCTCTATTATTCGTTTGCTCTTTAAATCTTCATTGGTTAGTACAAACTTCCAGGGTCCAAACTTTTTTACCAATAACTTTTAACATATAGTATCTGATAATTAAACTTTTTATAATGGGTGTGAATTACAGGTTTTCCTTAAACAAGGATAACAAATTCCATAAATGTGATACTCAACAAATTTGACTGTCAGATTAACGAACATGAACAAATTTTAACGTATTTGCAAATCAATTCCGAAGTTACTTAGAAGATGTTTAATATGTACTTTAGTTTTTAGACTTGATTATAGAGATTCTAGCTTTTACATTATGCTCAACAAAAATACAAAAAAAACTTAAATCATCATATTTTTCATGGCCTTTCTAATAACGATAACAGGGTTGCAACGTTTTAAAATTTGTAGATTATTGTTAAAAAAAGATCATCATGCAAAATTAAAATTGTTAGGTAGGTATTCAGTTGGAAATATTTATATGTTTAGCAGATATTGAGAAGATCAGCTGTAATCTTTTTATTTTGTTGCCACCTGTTCTGTTTTATCAGGGATAAGACAATGGATGATAAATTGATTTACATACCCAATTATCCTATAATATAAAGTAATAAGCTTTTTTGACGACTGTAGCGAAGGATCTCACTAACCGCTGAACTGATATGGTTCTTCTTTACAGTGAAGACTCTTATGGGCTCTGAGATGGTTTTAAGCTATTTCCTTTTTTTAAATAAGTCTGGGTATGGTTTTAGGCTATTTTTCTGCCCTTCGAATATAGAGCCCCTAGATGCCAATCAAGATTAAAGCATCTAAGCTTTTTAAACGAACAAAAGAGAGAACATGTATGTAAAACATTGGGTTCCAGTGTAATTTAGAATCTAATGTCCTCCCCCTCCCTGTGTTTTCTAAGGATAATATACTGCAAGCTTTTTACTCAAAAGATTATAAAAGTTAATGGTGTTCGCATGTCTATCACATTATAAAATAGCTAAAAGATAGCACCATCCCTAGACTTATGTAAAGCTTCCCTGACACTGAGAACTTAATCTGTCAAAACAAAAATCGTTACTACTTTATATCATAGGATTTGAGAATAAAGATAAGTTTAATTATGCATTATTTTGGTAGATTCTATATAATGAGATGAGAAGTTTTGCTGTAATTGTATGGACATAGCGGTTTCTTGTTCATTAGCTCTTTATTTCTTTAAATAACAAGAATAGAAGCGTAGCACTAAAATCAAACAGTAGGACAAATGAATATGAAAAATGTTTAAATTTGACATATATGGACTTTCTGGTAATGAAAATAAAGTTGATACGTTTTCTAAGTCATATCTAACTGTTACAGGAATCATCATACCAAGTTTGAAATCTATAGGACAATTCTAACATACTTAAACCATAGATAGGAGCTATCCGTTAGGGATGGAACCACGGACTGACCCTCATTATTGAAAAGCCTTGCTACAAAAAAAGTTTCATTTCTTACAAAACATTTAGATTGACATTGACTCCATTTCTTTATACATGTGGTCTACTTTTGTCAGGAAGGGATGGGACATTGGATTGTAAATTATACATGTCCCCAAAGATTTACTAACACGTTACCTATCTCATTCGTTTTTACATATTGATTGGGGGGTTCAAACTAGAAGTGTCCAAAATCTCCCACCATTATTTTTGACTTGTAGAAGGGGGTAATTATGTTCATCAATATTTTGGGGTGTACATCAAAATATCTTATTACTTAGGCACCCTGAATTTTGTTGTTCTAAAAAACAAGGAGGGAGGAGGAAATTGCAATAATATAAATCTCCAACCCTTTCTTCCCCCCTAATTTTTTTTTTTTTTTTACCAATTTAGTTTCGGTGACTTTTTGTAATAAGTTTTAAATAAAAAAGTTTGTAATGATTGATATTGACATAGTGTCTGTAAACTTTTATATCTTTACAAGTTCAGGAACAAATATTTTTAAAATCAATGCTTTGTTATAATTAGGGTCGGTTTGTACGTCCGGAACTTACAGATTTTTACGTTAATTTGGGCTTGTTATTCCTGTAGTAGTTAGGTACGATTTTGAAAGTGTAGGAACTGTATAATCGTTGCCAGAATGTTTTAAACATGTTGATTTTTAACTTTTTTAACACTAAATCTTAATGTGATATAATTATCCGATTAAATAAATTGAAACAAATTGAAAATGATCTACATATTTTGGTCAAAACCCAAAACACATAGAATACAAGTCTCTAAAGTGTTTTAGCCAACGAATAAACTATCTTGATTATGAAAATTGAGGACAAGTTTAATTTACTCCCTAACTGAAAATATCCTTCTTTGAAACCTTATCAAGATTTTAAGCATTATACAAACATAAATAAGCTGTTATCATTATCAAGAGATAAGAAAAACATTATATTATTTAGTTCAAAATACAGACGCTAGAGGTTGCTCATTATTTACACAAATTTACATAATATTGATCAATATTAATTTTTTATGTTAAGGTTACAATTAATGCTTACGTGTTATTTTCTTCTTTTACTGAAATCAAAAGTAGCTAAATCAGGATGAGATTTTAAAAGAAAATGCGGGAAAAAGCCAAAACCTAACTGATAATTGATCAAGCAAAAGTAAATTCATCAGCAAAATGTAAAGCAGTCCATCCATAATTATTCTTGACATTAATATTTTTAAGGAGTTTAGACTCCTTTTTTTGAAAATGAGATAGTAGTGGCTGCGCCCTTAGCCTCTAGGCTAATAATTTTCGCTAATTTTTCTTTTCTTTTGGCTAAGTAGTTTTTGAGATCTTATGTGTTATAATTAACTAATTGATTTTTTAAATTCCTTTTAAAGTTAACTTTATTCGGATTTAACTATATTTTTCATGAATCTTAGCATACAAAAAAAACTGTGTCTCATTGTTTTCATAGAAAGAGACATTGATGCCACTAAAAAGATATAAAAAGCTGAAGAAAAGATGATTTTTTTACAAGATTGTTTGCTCTTTACTGCTATGCTACCTAAGGATAAAATTGTCTTTTGTTTGTAGGGTTTTTCTTTACGTTTTTTTTTTGTAGCGAAGCTCGTCTATAGTTTAAAAATTTATACGTCCGTCTGTCCGAATATATTTATCTGTCCTAGTATTTATGTTGTATGATCTTTCTCAAGGCCAGTTGCAAATATCATATATTTAATTTGAATTATGCTTTAAATAGATCACATTTGTCATACATGGTGCGAATATTTTACTGCAAAATATTTTTTACTCATGGATATACTAAAGGATGTATTATTAGTTGGATGTTACACCAGATTTTCATGTTCTCTCATAAAGTGAAACTTGCAGCAGCACTATCCACCCCGTTTACGCCATTCCCTCCCCTCCTACTGGAAGGACGAACTGACCAATAAATGAGTACCATGTCAGCAACCTAAACTGAATTTTTCCCCTGACATAATATCCACGTATATTTTATATCCATTTATCATGCTTGCATGGAAACGTTTTTGCACTGCTAGTCTACTCAACCAATTCGAATTTTTTTAAAACGTTCCCAAAGTATTTAATCTAATGAATAAGAGAACTTTGGAAACAAGTATTAGTTACAGTCCAATCAAATGATCCTTTCTTCATCTTAAGAATCCTGTCTTGAAATCCAAATTTTGTTAATTACTTTCGATGATAGATCAAAAGAAGTTTTTACAAGACAAAAAAATTTGCTATTCTATAATATTGGTTGGTTTGTGGTTAATTTTGTCAAATTTATTTAATATTCAAATCAGAGTAGCCAAGTTGAAAATATATTTCATATTTTTAGATCTTAAGAGGAAAAGATATTGGAATATAAATATATGTACAACATCCCCTGTCATGATAAACAAAATTAACTTTAAATAAATTAAAACAAGTTGAAAATAATTTTCATATACTTAGATCTTATGGGATAAGACATTGGACGATAAATTTTTTCCCGTAATAACAAAAAGTATTAAAAATTCTACCAGTATGGAATAGATACCGATTAATATACGCTGGATTATAACCGGTTCCCAGCCATACTGAAAAATCATGTATCCTATCCTATTGTAGACAATTTTCAACCATAGTCAAATGAAAAATCTTAATAACAATACCAGTTTTGTTAGACCGGGATTTTGGCTCCTAAGGGATAGCACACTCATTCGTATCGTTTTCCTATCCGTGGAAACCAGTCTATGCAATAAACAACTATGTAACCAGAATAATTTTTAAAATATCGAAAATTCTAGTTTTTGTAATTTCCTAACTGTTATCAGTTTAATTTTGACAATCTCACAAAAAGTTTACATGCTTTAAAAATTCACAATTCATTCATATTAATCTCATTATATTCAATTTAAATTATTTATGTTTTGGGAGAATTTATTTTAATATTGATTTAGTTCTAGATGGAATGATTTTTAAAAGGTTTTTCACGAAATGTTAATAAATGAATTAGTAGATTTTTTAATTTGTTGCCTTTAAAAGTTTGAGGACTTTTATTTAATCATGATTGGTTGGAACAAACTAGCAATTTTTAATCAACAATTTATATCTATGAAGGTATAATTTTGTGAATCACAATTAGAGGTGTACTATAATTTATTGTCCATTGTCCTATCTCTCAAAATGTTATGAAATAGTACAAAGTTTAATTATATATTTCTATGTTTTAGGTAAGTTAAGTAGTAGCAGTGTGTACAAAAAGTGATTTGTAATACCACGCATAATACCTTTTTAACTGGCTGAAAAGTTTATGGCAATAAGGTCTTCTTTGGGTGTTTATTCTACGCCCTTTTGAAGAGTAGCTAGAAAAATAGCTTGAAACCGTCCAAAGACTTGTATCTAAAATAAATAGCCTTAAACAATCACAGGACCTAAATGAAGCGATAACTCATCTTTTAATAGTTATTGAGATCTTAAGCTTTAGACAAAAATACCCAACCTACTTTTTATAATAGGATAGATAACAACTTTTAAAGAGAAAACTAATTCAAATTCCTTTATACTGTTGTATGAAGTTTGGTTTGTATTATGGTGAAAACTGTTATTTTTTTGATTGAATGACTCAGAACTTTTAAAAAAACAATGATAACTACGTTTCAAAGTAGTGCAGTTAGAAAAAATAATTCAATTAAAAGCTTATGTAGTTATAAATTAAAAAGTAAACTGCAAAATTTGTGTATGTTCGCACTAGTCTATAAAGTTGTGTTTATGATTAAATAGAAGAATGTTATAAATGATCATGCCCAAGTTATTCTTTCGTAGTGATGGACGTACAAACCAATTTTAATTGTAGATAGAGTAGCTACGCTTCTAAAATTACACTTCCATAATGAAAATAATCATCGTAAACAGAATAAATGGAAAAATAGTTTACGAGGCTGTAAAAAATGTTTACGAAAACAATTTTAGGAACTTAAAAATTAATTTAAATCCATTATATAGTCCTCAATTTTGGGATGCGACTTTTATATATGGAATTCTTATATACACTAGCAGGATGTCTGTGGTGATGTCTGTAGCTAAAGACCTCGTTGACCGCTTGACCAATATGGTTCCCCTTTACAGTGAAGTTTCTTTTGGATCCAGGGAAGGTGTAAACAAACGACCAGAAAAACACAAAATAAATTCTTTTTAAAATTGAAATTAAACGTGAAGGTTAAACTTACCCCCCTTTCCTCTCCTCTCCTTCCCTTAATGGCCCCTAGAGGCCTTTAGAGGGCATAGCCGCTATTAACTTTTATAAAGCCATATTTATATTTTGAAAGCAATGAACATAAACTATAGTGGTTGAAACGTTTGGACATTCAACTTATGAACCAACCAATCAAAATTCGATGACAATCCAATAATAAAACTTTATTATAATACTTTGGGGACTAGTGTAATAAATATCCCAATGTCCCCTCCCTCCCTAATATTGTTGGGTCAAGGAACGGTAAATATATATTGCAACACAGAATATAGTGCAAATTTTAAACCACTTCATACAAAATATGACCAACTTGAAGCACTAATTCACTATATAAAAATAACAGGATGTTTGTCTGTGTGTGTGAACCGATGAGGTTCTCCTTTTAATATCTCCTGGGAGGGTTTATAATTTTTTGGGGGGAGGGTACCACCACCGTACTAAAAATTACCCCCCCCCCTCCCCTGCAATAATAAAAGGTTTGATTATCCATAAGCCAATAATCTAAGAAATGGCTGGATCCTTTCAGTTTTGCTTTTCATAGAAGCTTTGTATATAAGCTTAATAAGGTTTTAGTTAGGTTTGCCATCACATGAACGTGTAGAAGAAATCAGTCCTGTAATCAAATTAAACATTAGAATTTCAGTTAAAAATAAACCAAAAATAAAGGACAAGCATTGGTCATTCTTACAAACTACTGCAATGGAATTATTTAACATATACAATATACATTTATACATAAATATTTTACAAAATGTATATTTCCTTGTAAAATGGAATATTTATTGTTATTGCATAAATGTTCCAAAAAGCAATCTTATCTTATAAGCATATTGGTTTTGCTTAAAAACTTTTAGATTTTTATAGAAGTCTTGTATTTCTAAAACTATAAATATTTCTGTAAACAAAATATTTAAAATTTCAGGGAAGCTTAATGTGTTCTTGCAAATTCTAGGCCCGTTAACTCTTTTTTTCCTTATGCCTAATCTTTCGGGGGGGGGGGGGGCTAACCCTGCAGGGTCACCTTGTATCCAATACAACTAGGCTTGACTTAGAATGAAACACAAACAAACTCCCCTCTTACTTTTATTTCAAAAGAAGGGAGAAGGGATTTTCAGTGCTTTACTAGTCAATTTAAGGGAAACCAAAAAAATATGGAAAAATGGTTGTTATTTTTTAAAAAGGCTACCCTTTTATGATATTATTATTAAATATTCGTCTACATAATTTTCTTAGTTTTTCTTTTGATCTCTACCAAATATCTTTCCATCTATTTCCTAAACATATTACATATTTACTTGAAACCAGGGCCGGGAGGGAGAGGACTAAGAGGTTAAAATTTCTACTTTGATCCTGCTGTCTCAGGATGGCACCAGGGATCTAACGGGATAAGACAATGGCCGATAAATTGATGTGCATCCACAATGATGATACACAAAATTTCCCATTCTGTAAATTAAAATTATTGGTTGAAACGTTTGAACACTTAACTTAAAATGAATCAACTAATCAAAATTCAATAAAGTCCCCAAAATTGTTAAGCCAAGGAATAAGAAAACATTATTATAAAACATTGGGGACTAGTGTAAAAAACAGCCCATTGTCTACTATCTCTCTGGATTTTCACATATGAATATGGAATAATAATTTAGTAACAATTATTCTATCCCTGTATTCCCTGACTTACATACAGCAGATGAAAGGAACTGAAGTAACCCTAATGTCCTATCCCTGTATTCCCTGACTTACATACAGCAGATGAAAGGAACTCTAGTAACCCTAATGTCCTATCCCTGTATTCCCTGACTTACATACAGCAGATGAAAGGAACTGAAGTAACCCTAATGTCCTATCCCTGTATTCCCTGACTTACATACAGCAGATGAAAGGAACTCTAGTAACCCTAATGTCCTATCCCTGTATTCCCTGACTTACATACAGCAGATGAAAGGAACTGAAGTAACCCTAATGTCCTATCCCTGTATTCCCTGACTTACATACAGCAGATGAAAGGAACTGAAGTAACCATAATGTCCTATCCCTGAATTCCCTGACTTACATACAGCAGATGAAAGGAACTCTAGTAACCCTAATGTCCTATCCCTGTATTCCCTGACTTACATACAGCAGATGAAAGGAACTCTAGTAACCCTAATGTCCTATCTCTGTATTCCCTGACTTACATACAGCAGATGAAAGGAACTGAAGTAACCCTAATGTCCTATCCCTGTATTCCCTGACTTACATACAGCAGATGAAAGGAACTCTAGTAACCCTAATGTCCTATCCCTGTATTCCCTGACTTACATACAGCAGATGAAAGGAACTCTAGTAACCCTAATGTCCTATCCCTGTATTCCCTGACTTACATACAGCAGATGAAAGGAACTGAAGTAACCCTAATGTCCTATCCCTGTATTCCCTGACTTACATACAGCAGATGAAAGGAACTCTAGTAACCCTAATGTCCTATCCCTGTATTTCCTGACTTACATACAGCAGATGAAAGGAACTCTAGTAACCCTAATGTCCTATCCCTGTATTCCCTGACTTACATACAGCAGATGAAAGGAACTGAAGTAACCCTAATGTCCTATCCCTGTATTCCCTGACTTACATACAGCAGATGAAAGGAACTCTAGTAACCCTAATGTCCTATCCCTGTATTTCCTGACTTACATACAGCAGATGAAAGGAACTCTAGTAACCCTAATGTCCTATCCCTGTATTCCCTGACTTACATACAGCAGATGAAAGGAACTGAAGTAACCCTAATGTCCTATCCCTGTATTCCCTGACTTACATACAGCAGATGAAAGGAACTCTAGTAACCCTAATGTCCTATCCCTGTATTTCCTGACTTACATACAGCAGATGAAAGGAACTGAAGTAACCCTAATGTCCTATCCCTGTATTCCCTGACTTACATACAGCAGATGAAAGGAACTGAAGTAACCCGAGTCTTTCTGTGTCAGTAATGCATCAAAATATATATTTTCCTCACATAGTAGATATATTATCCATGGATAGAGTCTTTCTGTGTCAGTAATGCATCAAAATATATATCATCCTCACATAGTAGATATATTATCCATGGATAGAGTCTTTCTGTGTCAGTAATGCATCAAAATATATATTTCCCTCACATAGTAGATATATTATCCATGGATAGAGTCTTTCTGTGTCAGTAATGCATCAAAATATATATTTCCCTCACATAGTAGATATATTATCCATGGATAGAGTCTTTCTGTGTCAGTAATGCATCAAAATATATATTTCCCTCACATAGTAGATATATTATCCATGGATAGAGTCTTTCTGTGTCAGTAATGCATCAAAATATATATTTTCCCCCACATAGCAGATATATTATCCATGGATAGAGTCTTTCTGTGTCAGTAATGCATCAAAATATATATTTTCCCCCACATAGCAGATATATTATCCATGGATAGAGTCTTTCTGTGTCAGTAATGCATCAAAATAAATATTTTCCCCCAGGAATTTTAAGGGATAGGACATCAGATAATAAATTGAAAGTAATGAAAAATATAATTACCCCACTGTAGATTAACATTATTGGTGGAGCAATTTGGACACTGCCAACCAATTAAGATATGATCAAAGTCAAAACTTTTTAAGCCAATGAATATGTGAAATGTATGGAAACTTTAGGTTTAAATTTCGGTTTAATGCCATTTTCTCCCTGATCAAAATAAGAATAATTCCCCCCGTATAATTGATGTATTGATCATGGATAGAATGTTTGGCCTTTCTGTCCATCCTATTCCGATACATTTGCGAGTGTCTCCAACTTCCTTGTTCATTGATTGAGTTTAAAACTTAAAACAAAACTTTTCTTATGTCTTTTTTTTTGTAAAAATGGATATACAGTGTGTTTTTTTTATGAGAACTTTTTTGAAAGCAATTTTACCCCACTTATAGTTATCAGAATTTAATGATTAATGGCTTATTTTCTTCGTTTTTTAAGGGAAATTATGAAACAACAAAAAAAAATTACAGTTTTTGTTGAAAAAGTACAGTAAAGTTGAAAATTAAAAACTTAGGTGTCGACATATAAAAATGGTTTTAGCGCATTTTTCTTAAAAAAATGGATTTTCTGTAGTCGACTTTGGGGGGCCAGTACTCCCTCCCTGGTTGAGATATGACCTTCAAACTTTGATATGTTCTAGTACATGTCCCTAATAGTATCTGTATACATTTTTAGCTCTATATCTCAACTTTGAAGTGTTTAGCAGCCATTCCTGCAAAAGGTTGATTATTTGAGCATAAGAAAAATGCGCTAAAACCATTTTTAGATGTTGACACCTAAGTTTTTAATTTTCAACTTTACTGTACTTTTTCAACAAAAACTGTAATTTTTTTTGTTGTTTCATAATTTCCCTTAAAAAACGAAGAAAATAAGCCATTAATCATTAAATTCTGATAACTATAAGTGGGGTAAAATTGCTTTTTAAAAAGTTCTCATAAAAAAAACACACTGTAGTTTTATCTTTTCCGAAAATTAGGAACTAATTAAAAATTTCCTTCTCCACTGTTTATTTATCCAATTCTATTTCCTCCTTCCTAGTTTCCTTTTCTTACAATTTGGTCAGAATTTTATTTCCAAGAATAAATAAGGTGTGCATACCTTTCCGCATAAGTTAATAGTTTTTTTTGTAAAGACTAGGTAATTGCAAATAGATACAGACGGATAAAAAATTAGTTGTTTTTTCTTAGGTTTTTTTTATTATTGAAGCAGGAAATAGCTTAAAACAATCCTAAGACTTTAACATACAGATAAAATAGCCTTATACCATTCTGAATGGTATGTGAAGCTAATGGTTAGTGAGATCTTAACAGAAAAAATAGGTTGTTATATTTTAATTATGTGCAGAAGTGAATGCATACCAACAAAGAATTGGGTAAATAAGATGTACATCTCAATAAATTCTGTTAAACTCCCCCTCATTTTGTACTTTAAAACATTTCAAGCCCTTTTTCATATTGGGAGTAAATTTCTTTAGAAAATGTACTCGATACTATGAAGATTTCAGGAAACTTTTTAAAACATTCACTAAGGGAGTTAAGGAAGGGGTTACTATTGAAAATGTTCCGTAATAAAATTGTCTTTATGTTTTGTAGGGATCTAAAGAGATAAGACAATGGCCGATAAATTGATGTACATCCTCAAAACTCCCTCTTTTGTTATTTAAAACGTTTGGACACACAACTTTTTGAACCAACCAATCAAAATTCAAAACAGTCCCCTTCCTTCCGGATGTTTAGACTGTTTAAAATAGCAATTTCTCTATGTACCATTACTTTAAGCCAAGATGATCATATTATATTTCTGTTGAATCTTAGAATCCATTTAAAAAGTAGTCTAGGTTATTTTGTCTATTGATATGGTAGCATCTAATGTTTTATTCATTTATATTTGTGGCAAATTCTCTTGTTTTATTTGTACTATCTGGAAAACATATGATTTTGACATATAGCATCTACACATACATTTTATTAGAATATTCTACACATTGATTAAATTCTTACATCTGAAAAGCAGGTTTTAAATTCTTAACATAAAAATTACTAAATAGCATATAACCATGATAGAATTGGAGAATATATCTCTGAAAAGTAGAACTTACTTTTTATTAAAGATATTCGGTTCGGTTTTCGAAACGGGAGGGAGGAGGCATAGAAATAGCCTGAAACTATACCAAATCATAAATATAGAAATACATTTGCCTAAACCATCTTATGGTTTACATGAAGCTTTCCTAAAATGGAGAACGAAATCGGTTCAGTATTGAGCAAAATCTTAGATCTTAGATAGGATAGGATCTTACATAAAAACGTTTTTTATGATTTTCATCAAATGTTATTTAAAGTAAAATGAGTTTCCGTTCTAATGAAGGCAGTTAATAAACGTCACTAAAAATTTGAGAATATTTTGTAAACATTATGAAAAGAAGTAAGTAAAACTAACAGCCGGAATAATTTAATATAAATTTAAATAATTCCATATTCTCTATGTTCACAAGAATAGTAGATACATATTAGAAAAACTATTTGTAAAGTTAACGGCTACTTCATTTGGAAACTAAATTTACAAATCCATCTAAATCTAAAATCATCTAAAATCAGACAGTAGGACAAACGAACTGACTTGAAGCCGAATATTAATTCCTTAGTCAAAAAAAAACTTGCAATTTGCAATTAAATTACATTTATAGTAATAGAGATTCTTCTTTTATAATATAATACCTTGTTGTCCAGAGAATCTTTGTCAAAAAAATCAGGGGGGAACGAAAAAATTTAAGAAATATCACACCTTTTTTATAATTTTTGTACCTAGCCCTGATGATAAAACTATGCTATAATGTAAAATTTACTATTCATACGACCTACATTATATTTTTATCCTATTTTATGTATGAGGTAAAACTAAATTTATTAAGAATATTTCAGGGAACTTAAGGGGTAAGACTATTGACAATAATTCCTATTACGGTAAATAAAATTACCTTTTCTGTAGAAAGTACCCAAAGTTTTTTTTAAGTCAACGAACAAGGATTTTAAAACTCTTGAAACCATTATAATGAACAGTCTAACATACCCTTATTCCCTGAAAAAAAAATTCATTATGAAATGGCTTTTTAATGTTATGAAAATGAATATTTTGTCAAGGTTGACTTGTGTGTTTGGTGCATTCACACTAAATGCAGGTTGAGCAATTATACACCCCCCCCCCTTATTATTAGAATAAACTGATAATAAGTTTGGGGGGGGATTTTTTCCTGCGGGACTTTGGGGGTAACCAATATAACTAAACAAGAACAAAAATTAACAAACAAACAAAATTATCCCACCCCCTAATTTTTTATTAATTTTAAATTACTGGGGGGGGGGCGGGGGCTTAGTGCTCCCCGTAGTACTTTATGTGAAAGCGCCGCATTTTTATCTGGTGCACAAAATTAAAACCAGCAGCTGCAATAAATTAAATATTGACCCACTTATGCAGTTGGATAGGGTAATAAACACTCTGAAATAAAAGTTGAATATGCAATCAGGTAGGGAGGGGACATTGGGCTACTATTACAATAGGCCATAAAGATTAATAAGAACTTTTTGGCTTAACAACTTTGGGGACTTTAATTATTTTTTATTAGTTGGTACATAATGTTAAGTGTCTAAACGTTTTAACCACTAATAGTAATATACAGAAGGGATAATTTGGTGTATCATCATTGAGGATGTACATCAATTTATCCGCGATTTCTTTAAATCCCTGACAAGTACCTTATGAAATTATTAATAATATTAGTTAAGTAAGTGTTAATGTAAAGGGGTAGTTTCACGAAAGTCATTTGAACTTAATTTAGTGAACCGCATATTTTTTATGGTTAATTGAAAGAATTTATATTTTCTACCACGTAGTTTTTAAAATATCAAGACTTGAAAATCGTCTTTTTAAATTGCATATATCACAAAAAGACGATTTTCAAGTCTTGATATTTTCAAAACTACGTGGTAAAAAATTTAAATTCGTTCAAATATATGCCATATAAATGCAGTTTAACCAATTAACCAGGAAAAAATATGCGATTCACTAAATCAAGTTCAAATGCATTTCGTGAAACTACCCTTTTGTGATCATTTATTAAATCTTGATTGGTCGATACAATATTTTAAAATGGAGAACTCGGTTTAGTGGTTAGCGAGATCTTAAAGGACAAACAAATTAAACTTTACTACTTAATATTATAGTAAAAATATAGCTTGTTATTGCTGCTCTACTCATGGATATAATATAGGGCTCGGCAGCCGAGCGTCAGCTGCGATTAAGCCTCAGATTTTAACTCATTTGGATGTTTTGTATTTTTTAAAAAAAGAGTGATTGTCATATTTGGATTAGGTTTAGACTTCCAGCTGATTTTTAAAATTGTAAAAAAAACTACTTCCCTGAGGCTTACAGGTGGCTGATGAGCGGCTGCCGAGCCCTGGTTTAAAGAATCCTTATCCAATATCCTTGCAGGTATTCATTTCTTTGTTGAAACTCATTTTTTGTGCCATTTTGCAAAAAATTTTGCTCCCTTTTATTTTAAAATCCCCCTCCCAGCCCCATTGTTTTAATACGCTGCAAAAATATATCATATCATTCAATTTTGTGCACTTTTGTTATGCAAGGATAGGGAACTTGAAAAGAAAAGGAAATTCAAATCACGTATTTAAATAAAAAGTTTAAGATAAGGCAAGGGGGACCCACTTATAGAACGCGTAAAACTAAGTACATTATAGGAAGCTCAAGAGGAAATTTTAGCTTTCTAGAATGAATTTAAATTTACTAAATACTTCATTGGAAGATTTTATGTAGAAACCACCCCCCCCCCCCCCCCCCCATATGTTGGTCCAAATTAAAGGTGCTTTTTAATCAACTTTAACTTTTTATTTGCAGCAGCTAAATTTGAGCATTTACTTTCAAACAGATATTATGTAACTTTTTGGACTCCTTTTCCCTGTCTTAAAAGTTTTAGGAGTAGAATTGGGGATTTTTGTATGTTGTGAAAAGGTGTAATTAAATGCAGTTTGTGAATAATGAATATTTTAATTTTTTACATTTTTAAATATCACAGGAATCCAGGGAATAAATTTTTTCTATTAAATTAGGTAAATTTTTAGGTTTATAATAATAAGTGAGAGAGAGGAAATTGGGCTGCAAATGACGAAGCCCAATCTGCCCCACTTTTGAGCAAGACGATTCCCTTTTCTCCCATCTCACCCCCCCCCAAAAAAAAAAAAAAATTTTCCGCCCCCCCCCCCAAATTTTTTTTAAAACTTTTTCTTTAAAAATCTAAAATAAGAAATTGGATTATCAAATTCCACTCTCCTCTTCTCAAGTACCCCTAGAGGCCTCTAGGGGAGTAGCCGCTAGTGACGTCATATAGGAATCGTCTTGCTCAAAAGTGGGACAGATTGGGCTTCGTCTTGTAAATTGGAGTCCCCAAAGTTTTATTTACATTTGTCATGAAAACATATGTAAAACATGTGTCAAAACTTTTCTGCCATTACTTTAAACTTACAGAAGGGTAATTTTTCATCACCAATGGGGATGTACAGTACATCAATTTATAGTCAATTGTCTTATCCCTTAAGATTCCTGCTTGTTATATTGGCCTCATGCAACACCATGAAATTAGCTTATTCATTAATAGTTATTTCTCGTATCGTATTATAAACGGCTTTCCGCGGATAAAGAATGTACAATTATAAGATTAAAACCAGTTTTTTAGCCCCAAGGTGCCGAAGGCACCGGCCAAAAAAACTGTTTTTAATCTTATAATTGTACATTTTTATATTCGTAGAAAGCTGGATATAATACGATGCTAGAAATAGTTTTTTCGTATGGATGAGAACCGGTTCCTATCAACCGGATTCGAATGAATACGAGAAATTAGCTTATTCATTAAAATCCATTAAGATAACAGGTCATGTCATGTTTATTAAGGGATAGGACAATAGATGGTGAATTGATGTACATCCTCAATGATGATGAACTACGTTAACCCTTCTGTAGATTAACAATATTTCTAAAGTTAATAACATGGTAGTTTTAACCAACCAATCAAGTCTTAACATATTTTTCAATAGTTTTAGGCCAACAATTTTAAAAAAAGTGGGGTATAGTTCTTTCGTGACATCGCACCTTAAGGGGCGATTCTTCCTATTTTTCACAGTAGGTTTTCTCCTATTTCTAGCCCCTGCGGGGGGCTCTAACCCTGCGAAGCCAATGACCTAACCCTGTGGGGCAATCACCTAGCCCAATATAACCTAACATAAAATAACCTATGAAAAGCCATTTTAAAGATACGACAAATCGCCCCTTAAGGTACGATGTCACGAAAGGTCTATTCCCAAAAAGTGTTTATAAAACTTGAACATCAGCATTGTTTTCATTCCAATCTCCTATCCCTCCCTGGGTATGCATATAAAGGATTTAAAAGGTTCATTTTAATACATAAGAATTACACAAATAAACTTTTACTTAAAATTAAATTGTCAGGCTAAGGAGATTCATTCGTAAAATGGCCTAAAACCTGCCCTGGACCAATACTAAGCTAGCCCAGGAATTATGGAATCATCATTCCAGCCATTTACGAAATCTTATTGGAAATACAGACAGATGTACAATACATATTTTGAACAAATGAAACTTGATTAAGTTAACTAGTCTAAAAAAAATTTCAAGTCAGACGTTGTAAAATAAAATTAAATCTAACATAATCCTTTACAAAGAAAGTTTTTACACATGGTCCTTGCTTTAGTTAAACCTTTTAAATATCATACATGTAATATAAATATTGAAAAATAGGGGGGGCGGGGGGGGGGGGTACACTAGACTTTAAATTTTGCTGGTACCCAGAGTTTTATGTTAATATTCTTTAACTCGTTGGTTTAAAAACTGTAAGACACCTTACCTTTATTTCATTTTGATAGTTAGTTGAAACTAACGTATTCTAAACTTCATCCACTAATTTAATCTAAAGGGGTAATTTGGTATGCTTTTTCCAATGTACATAATTTATCTTTCATTGTCTTATCCCTTAAGATCCCTGCTTATTTTAGACTTTTAACACTTTACTCCAAATTATAAAGCCCACTTTGAATGAATTTATGCTTGATACATTATATTTTGTTTTGTCTTTATAATTGTTGATCTTTTACTAAACATACAAACACTTTATTTTCTTAACTCTTATCTGAAGGATAGAAATATGTATTTTGAAAGAAATATTAGATTCAAAATAAGTAATTTGTATAATTGCGGTCTTATTGAGGCCTATATTCAAATATGGAGGAAGGGGGAAGAAAATAGCATAAAACCAATTTAAAGACTTAAATTTAGAAGTTAAATTGCTTAAGGGTCTTCATAGAGAGACAAGAAAATCAACTAGTTCATGAAATAGGACTTAAATGCGTACATAAAATTTTTACGCGGATTTAACACCCCCCCACCCCCTCCCCCTGCATAAAGGAAATAAATAATCTTGGTAATATTTTTCTTTTGACTCTCTGTTAATTTCTCTGACATGTAGATTAATTGTATTTAAGGATAATAAAGGAAAGGCCTTGCAATGGAGTATACTAAGATTCATTTTATTAATATATAAAGGGTAATCTAAATTTCAGTTTAGGAGAGGGGTTTGGGCCGGGTTGGTTAATAATAGCTTAAAACTTACTAAGAACCTACATAATACTTTTCTGAAATGATAAACTTAGAATTGATAATTTAAATGAACCCCAATTATGATACCCCAAATTACCCCTTATGTAAATTTAAATTATTTGTAGATGAGTTTGTACTAACCAATGAATATTTCATAAGCTTCCAAAGATTTTAAGCGAACAAATGTTTGGGTAATGGGTAACAGTATAATTTACAGCCCAAGTCTCCACCCCCCCCCCTCCCAGATTTTAAGATTAGTCTATTTCTGTATTTTCTTATGTGTGCAGTGCATCCTAGTTGATGATAGCTAGTCTGGGATACAGGGATGTGTCAATTCATCAGAAATTAATCTACATAAACCATTTCTTTCCCCCAGCAACAAATGGTTATTTTTAAGTGGTGATTTTTTAATCTGTAGTACGAAGCTATGCATGATTTTTCAGTATGGCTAAGTACCGGTTCTAATACAGCGGATATTAATCCGGTTTCGAAGCCATGCTTGGAAAGACTTTTACGCAAATAAGTTGTGGGTAATATTATTTTATTCTCAATTTTCTTATCCCTGATCTGAGATGGAGTTTAGAGGTTTAGAGGAGGAAAATGAAATATTTAGTTAGTTGTGAGGATCAGGTGATGCTGAATTCACCTTCAGCTCAGGGATATTAAGGGATAAGACAATGGACGTTTAATTAATATATATATCCCCAGTTATGATAAACAAAATTACCCAATAAGTAGATAAGATTATTGTTTATTAAGTTTAAACAATATTAGTTTGAAAACCACCAATGAAATTCAATATAGGTACCCAAAGTTTTTAATCATCGTCAAAAAACTTTGGGTACCAGTTTAATGTCCCCTCCCTTCCTTTCATATTGGTTTCCAAAGTTTTATAAACACGCCCTCTTGTTGGCATTAAATCTTGAAGAACTTTTATTGAATCAATTTATCGTCCATTGTCTTATCCCTCAAGGTTTCTGAGTTACCTAGACCTACTGAAAAAGTGAATTATAGTTTTTTTTTTGTGCGTGCTCTCTTACTTCGCAAGATGGGAAGTTGCTCGGTAAATCTATATTTTTTTATAATTAAATATGTATTTCTATATAGTCGATAGGATACGTCTACATTAATTATTCTGTATATCTTCTTTTTAAAGAATTATTCTGTTTATTATGGATGTTGTCATCCTTGTTATTAATGTATATTCATTTATATCAAAGGAAATTATTTCTTTATTTTGGAGGGTAGTACCTATTTTATCAGAGATCTTAAGGGATAAGACAATGGACGAAAAATTGATGTACATATCCCCATTTAAGTACCCGAAGTTTTTAAGCCAACGAATGATAACGTGTTTTAATACTTTGAGTACCAGTATAATCCATAGTCCAATGTCCCCTCCCTCCCTGCTTTCTATAGAATAATGTTGTCACATCAGATTGATTTCTTTCTTTGGATAAGGATAAGGAAATATCTTAGATTCATTTGTAATAGAATATTATAAAGACAAGACTAGCAGCTACGCACATAGCATCTAGAGGCTAAAAAAATAGATTAAAACAAGACCAATACTTAAATCTGAAAGTAAAATAGCCTAAAACCATCACTGGACCTTTGATGCTCACCTGAAATATAGAACTTAATAGGTTCAGCTGACAAAAAACTTACTAATTTATGTTATAGGATTTATGTATGCATTTCAGACAAATAGCTTAAAATCATCTTATTGCTTTAACGAAGCTTCCCTTAAAAGCATATTTCAATATTTCTTAGTACTTGATTTTAAAGAAAGTAGCAGGTAAAATAATTTGAAAAAGATTGTCGATGTTCTATCAGAAGATTCTATGGAAAAGATTCTTTTGAGGATGTATACAATAGATATATTATGTCTAGATAAACAATACATTAGTTAGACCAATAAGAACACAGTGTAGGAACTATTCGAACACATTATTGGTTAAAAGTGATCATATTTTGATACAAAAAGATGGGTTATTTTTCATTTTATTCATATTATAAGTCTGCTCTAGATTTCATAGAATATGAGATTGAATTCATTTTCAAGTTGTACGTATAATTGTGTCTGATTGGCTATCTAAGGTGATAAATCTATTATGTATATTTTGTCATCAAGATTGTATTATCTGCAATGATTTATTGCAAAGAATTATATTATAGGTATACTATACATGTTATATATACACATTGGGCTCAGAAAAGTATTACAGTGAGTTTTTTTGGGGGGGAAAAAGTATTGCTAAATTCAACCCACTTACCAATGGCAGTAACTAATAATCAATATCTTATTTTCTTCATAGGCTTGGGGAGTTTTGTATCAGAGAAAATATTAACCAGTTTTCAACAAATTAAACCTCAAAACCTGTTTTCCCACAGCACAAGATATTAAAAATAGTAATGGACTAAACTAGCACCCAAGCGGCTGGTAGCAAAGTTAGTATACGCATAGCATTAGAACCGGAATTTAAAGAGCTTTAAGAAATTCCTAATAATCAATTACAAAAAAAATGCACCAAAAAGTACACAGCACACTGAAGCGCATTCTGATTTGCGGCGCAAATGCTGTGACTTCTTAGCGCTTAAATGATCCTTGTTTCTTTAAGATCTTTTCATTCTGAAACAAATGATGTGTGTACAGAGACTGTACTGTCAGTCATTTTCAATTAAACTTCTTGGTTGTTTTAAAATTCACTAGAACTTCTCCTTTTTTGTCCCGTTACTTAAGGACTTACACACCAACTCTATTTTTAGAAAAGCAGCAACATACAAGGGGGGGGGGGGGGGAGTTCTGACACATTTGCGTAAACTTAATGTATAGGCTTTATCTTTGGACTGATAGGAAAAATCATTCTTATATGATGAATTTCCCCCAGATTTATGATTTTTGTATAGGCCTCCAGGTTCCGGAGCTCCTGGCCTCCAGGTGGTCTCTGTACAGGTAAAAATGAGATGTCAGCTTATGAGACAAAATATGTATGTTTTTTCTTCAAATATGTGAATAACAATCAAAAAGAAGAATATTTTGTTTTATAGGTTAACCTCTAACTCTTCAAAAAAAATCTTATTTTTAATTTTTACCTGTACAGAGACCACCTTGAGGCCTGGAGCTCCGGAGCCTGGAGGCCTATCCAAAAATCTTAAATCTGGGGGAAATTCATCATATAAGAATGATTTTATCCCTAATAACCTATCTTTTCAGTCCAAAGATAAAGCCTATACACCAGGTTTACGCAAATGTGTCTGAACTCCCCCCCCCCCCCCCTTATATGCATAACAGAAATTATGCTTTGAAAGTTAAGTAATATTTTATAATACAAAGCTTGCATTTATAAACCTACAGAGATTAAGGCATATGCAACATAACTTTCATACAACAATAAATCTGCTTTTTTTAAAATTAGGGTTGTCAACTAAAGTTATACAGGGCGGGGGGTGGGGGTGATGACCCCCTGTAAATAGTTTCCAGCAATATGTTTTACCTTCTCCAATTTGGGTTTGTCACTGAGTGATTTTCGTTTGATTAGAACCCCACTGAAAAATCATGGATAGTATCATAATACAGATAATTTTTCAAGAATATTAAAATAAAAAATTTAAATTAAAACCGTCGGCCATTCCATTCAAGTAGATTTACATGTGATTTTAAAAATTAATTTTCTCATTTTTTTACTTATTTACTTATCCCTGCATTATATAAAAGATCATAAATAAATAACAATGCATAAGTGTAATACAAACTTCAATTTTCAAGGGCATTACATTAATTTGTTATGCAATAATTTTGATACTTTAGTAGCGAAGCTACTCTATTACTCTACTCATGTGTTCATTTTTATAACTGAATGGAAAACGGGATTTTCTTTGGTTATATCAGTGTTATAAGATTTATTTGATTTATGTTAATGGACATACTTACATTTTTCAAAAAAATCAATCGGATAATTATATCACATAAAAATTTGTTTAAAAAGTTAACAATCAAGATGTTTAAAATGGACATACGGACATTCTAGTAACGATAATAGAGTTGCTACGCTTTCTAACATGTATTAACTACTACAGGAATCCCCATGCAAAGTTTGGTATCGATAGTACAATTCTAACATGTCTGAATTATCAAAAAATACTTTCCGTTCAATACGTGCGGACGACCCTAATTATATAAAAGCTTCGCTTTTAATAAATGTTAATTTATTTTCTTCTTAACTTATTTTATAGCTTTGCAAATAATAATAGTTATTTCTCTCATCGTATTATAAACAACTTTCCGCGGATATAGAATGTATAATTATAAGATTAAAACCAGTTTTTTAGCCCCGAGGTGCCGAAGGCACTGGCTAAAAATATTGGTTTTAATCTTATGATTGTACATTTTTATATTCGTAGAAAGCTGGATATAATACGATGCTAGACATAGTTTTTTCGTATGGATGAGAACCGGTTCCTATCCACCGGATTCGAATGAATACGAGAAATGTTATTCTAATTGAAATATCGAAGAAAGTAAACGAATTTTAGCTAGAATGTCTTATTAACATTGAGAATATTTTGGAGAAATTTGATATGTACGGTATGCAAAATCCAGGGAGGAAGGGGGCCTTAGACTGTAAATTACACTGGTACCCAAAGTTTTATAACCCCGTAATCTTATTTTTTGGCTCACAATCTTTAGGAATTATTATTGAATTTGATTGATTCCTTCAAAACATAGTGTCCAAACTCTTTGTCTAAAAATCTTAATCTACAAAGGTGGTAATGTTGTTTATCATCGTGGTATAAAAAAAAAATCGTCTATTTTCTACTATAAGAAAATAAGGAATATGTATTCAATTGAATTTCTTAAAAGTAAGGTTTTCTTTAATGCCGTTAGATTAAACCAATAGACTATTTCAAAGATGTTATGAAGAAATATCTTATTGGATAAGGCATAGAATGATAAAATAATTGTTATTCCCAATGTTGAAAAATAAAATTACTCCTTTTCTTAAAAAGTTATCAGTTTAAAGTTTGGATACTTTAAATGTACTCAATACAGTTAAATATTCCTTCGCACCCTGAGATTTAGAAAGTTAAAGTTAATATATTATTCATTGGTTTATCCTTTTTTCCCTGGGAAAAATCTCAAATTTCTTAGGTAGATTCTAACAATATGATTTGATTATTTAGTCTAGAATAGTTAGTTAACAACAGATATAGATTGATAAGTATGTAAAATACTAGTTTTTATAAACACGCACTCTAGATATTTAGATATTTATTTTATGACACACATAACAAATAATACAGGGTGCGCCACATAAAACCGGACTTTTTCAAATTTGTGAACAAATGAACATAAAATTGTCAATTTTAAAGATTTTATTAAATTTTAAAAACTGGAAAGCTAACTAGGTATATAACTATTAGAAATATATAACTATAAAATCGCCTTCAGGATCAATCACCGCCTCTACCCGCCTCCTCAACCGCCAGCACGCCCAGGTCAAAATGTACCTGTCCAAGCTGGCGAAGTTCTCCTTGATATTGGTAATAAGGGAGGTCTTTGTGGTATGGGCACGTCTATTGGTGCATGCTTCAAAGTAGCTCCAGGCCCAAAAGTCCATTGAATTAAGATCGGGCTGCTGGGAGGCCCCATTCCCTTAGAAAAGTGAGTAACCTCAGGATCCAAATTCACCCAACTTTCAAGCTGCCCTTCAACACGGCGGCTCTTATTTGGGCCACAGTTGAGCTAGAACGACGTTCTATACCTTTTTGGAAATGGCATGAAGATTCAGCCAGGGTTGTCAGCGCAATTCATAGTATAAAATGAGTTTTTATGTTCCATATGGGTCGAGAATCAAGAAATTTTCACGATTTTTGACGTTTTTGACATCTTTAAATCTGCCACGTTTCACTTTGCCGGAGTACTACAGCCAAGCCATTTGAGATAAAGAGCTCTAGTCTTTTTTATTGTCTTACTTATGTATCTAACAGTATCCCCAGCAAGTTACATAACTCTACCTCATCTACAGATGGGCTGAGGGCCGATTTAGTGGGCCATAGTCGAGAATCAAGATTATACCACCAGCGCATTTCGAATCTGCCTTGCTGAACATAAGAGCGGCCAGCTCGGAGTACGAGCCCATCTTCGTCCAAAGATTTTTTTGTGCTATAAAGTCATTACCTAAGCTTTTAATAGTGGGGTCAAACGTCCTGATTGGCAAAGTAGTTTTGACGCTATGGCCGTTTTAAAAAAGTCCGGTTTTATGTGGCGCACCCTGTAATAATAACAGTATTATAATACAGGTATTAAATATTCATTTACAAACAATAAAATTGAATATGAATTAAAATTAAGGACAGTTCAATCAGATAATAATTATGTACAGTGTCAAAGGACTAAACAATCTCGTGAGAGGTAATATTCGTTGGCTTGGAAAACTTTGGGCACTTTTATTAAATCTTCATTTGCCCCTACTAGAAGTGACCAAACTTTTTAAACAATAATTTTGATATACAAAAGGGGTAAATTTGTAAATAGTCATTTTAGATGTGTAACAATTTTTTGTCTTATCCCATAAGATCATTAAAGCTTTAGCTAAGGTTTATTAATACAGGGATGGATGGTTTTAGGCTATTTTCTGCCTTCATCCTTCGAATAATTGATTATTCCTTTCCCTCTGAAAAGACTAGACAAAAGATTTTCTAGGGCATAATTCTTTCAACACAAGCATGTAGTAACAAAGCAATTTCATGCTTTCCCTCAAAGTTCTTAAAGAGCAATTAATCCTTCCACCCATCCTATTATTTTTAAAATACATTATAGTTATTGGGGGGAGTTAGTTTTTTTTTAACTGAATCCAAATTGACCTAAAGTAACAAAGAAACAAAGAAACAAAAATTAAATTATCTGCCCCCCCTCCCATATTTTCAATTACAATATTAAGGGAGAGGGGGGTGGTTCAGTACTCGACAGGGCACTTTGAGGGGAAACTGCTAGCAATTTAGACAGCACATTGTTAATTTTATTTTAGGATTTAAATTAGGTAATTATATGATAACATCCATGAAAGCGCAACTCATAGACATAGACTAACAAAACAACACAATCTGACAAAGTAGTAGGTGCATGCGTATCTTTGCATAAGTTTTCATAAATTTGAAAGAAACCTTTTTTTGTTTGAATAAAGATAAATAGAAAATTTGAATATTTATGAATAAGCAAGAAAGTTTGTATTGGAAATATTAACAATTTATTTTCACATAAAATTGAATAATCCTAGTTTTAATGTATAAAATTGAAAAGTTTTTTTGTCAATATTATTGAGCTCTTCCAGTTCCTTTTCTTAGGAAAGCTTCACATATGTCCCGGGATGGTTTTAAGCTATTTAATTTCCTATTTCTGTGGATGGTATTAGCCTATTTTTCCGCTCTCTTTTTATCCCTTCCAATGCAGGGCCTCTAGAAGCTTTTTTCCATATGTCAGACGGGTGAATAAATGTATAGCCTCATAGTTAAAAAGTAGCTGATAATAAGCAAATACCTAAAACTTAAAAAATTAGGTTGCATGGTATATTGGACTTTAAATTGTAAAATACTGATCCTAAAAGTTCATTCTTTTGCTTGATAACCTTTATGACAATTACTAAATATTTATAAGATTTACAAACAAGCTATCAGTTCAATTTATTGTTTATTGTCTTATATTTTTAGATCCCTAAAAATTCTCCAAAAATCTGCTCTACTCAAAATAAAATTTTAATTCGAAATTGGAAGAATTTTCATATGTGCAAAGTTTGTTACAAGTCAGAGATGGAGGGGACAATGGACTATAATTTACACCCGTACCCAAAGTTTTATAACAAGGTTATCAATAGGCTAGCTAAAAAATTTTGGGTACCTTTCATTTTATGTGTTTGGGTTGTTTCCATATCAGAAGTTATTAACTAATAATTTAGATCTACAGAAGGGATACTTTAGTTTCTTTTCATTGAGGATGTAAATTAATTTATAGTATATTGTCTTATCCCTCAAGATCCCTGGTTGAAATTATTGGAATCTGAACAAAGTTAATTTACATAGGCCTCCGGGCTTTTGTCATTAGAATTAATTGAAAATAAACTTTAAATGTTAATCCTATTGTATAAAGTAGTAAGGTATTTTGTAGGTAGCTTAAGATTTCAATAACTACTGGATGGTTTTAGGCTATTTTTATGCCCTTCCCTTCCGCTGGATGCTATGGGCGCATGTGCTAGTCCTTATACTAAAGTAACAGGATGTTTGTTTGTTTGTCTGTGTGTCTGTTTGTAACGAAGGATCTCGATAAAAATTAAAAAAAATATTATTGGTAAATAGCTAATTTTAACATAGATTGACAAAAACAATTTTACGTGTCCCTAGAGGCCTCTAGGGGCGTAGCCGCTAGTAATTAGATATAGAAGGAATAATGTAAAGATAAACTAATTTCAAGTGTCATTCAAAAACTACCAAAAAAGCTATCGATGGGGGGATCTCAAAGGGCGTGTAAGGTAAACTTAAAAGTTGAGAGGTTTGGTGAATTTTGAGCCTAAAAATATTTGACTAAATTTTCTTTCTCCATTTCAGGTATTAAACTCTGGCGGCCAATTGGTAGCTCCCCCACAGCAGGCCGCGCGCCAGGCGCCGGAACCGCCAGTTGCCAACACCGTGACAACGCCGCGCGGCAGCATCGACAATAACGGCCTGCAGCAGCCGCCAATACAGCAGCAACAGCGTAATGGGAGTGTCAGCAGCGGCGGCGGATCCCAGAGCAATGTTTACCAGCAGCCGCATCAGCACAACGGTCACGGCGGCGGCGTTGGTCATGGGGTTCACGGCGGTCATTATGACGGGTATTCATCGGGCAGACAAGATGACAACAGGTACAATATTAGTAGCCTCCCGCCCAGTAATAGTCAAAAATCTTTCCTGGTCCAATATGAAACTTACCTGTTTGTTAAGGAAAAGTTGGTTACGTAGTTTAAGAGATCTTAGCAAACATATACAGCTGTTTCTTGTAAGGGAGATAAAAAAAGGGGTTTGACAGTTTTGAGGGTGGGGGGGGGGGTATATAATGTATTTTTAAATTTTGAGGGGGTAAACACCCCTTTACCCCTTTTAATTTATTTATTTATGTACTGTTTTATTGCTAAAATGAGAGAATAAGGAAATAATGGAACACCGAAAAGTTATATTACTAAGGTTCCTCCAACCCTATGATGCATTTATGCAAGCCTAATCCTTAAAAAGTTGTATTGAAAGGTTACAACCCTATGATTTATTTATGCAAGCCTAATCCTTAAATAACATTATTCTGTAACTAGGTTGCAGTCTTAAATCAGAGTTTTAGTAGATTTTTTTTATATTATTACCCTGCTATTAATATAACTTTTTGGAGGAAAAGTTACAATTTTAAAGATCAAACTGTATATGGATAGATTTTGCATCCTTAAGTTTAACATATTGGCTATAAACTGCGGACACTTTGAAATAGATGATGCTTAGGGATAGGGCAATGTATGATATTTTAATAATCCCCCAACCTTCCATGCCACCTTCCTCGAGGAAGGGAACGTTTAACTGTCAATTATACTGGTATCCAGAGTTTTATAAACAACTTTTAGCATTAGTTGGCTTAAACTAACCTTTGGGTACTTCCATTCCTGTGTTTTGACACAGCTTTGAAAAATATTTTATAAAATTTAAATTCATAGGCTCGTAGCTTCTCTATAACCTAAATTATATTTTAGTATGTACGACGAATATCAGAAGAGTTCACTGTCAGATCAATATGATATGAGACATCATGATGTAAGTTTTTTTTAATCAAGTGCTTTCCCTCAAAGAACCTATCGAGCGGTGAACCCCCTCCTCCACCCTATTTTTATCATTAAATTAAAAATAGGGTGGTTCTTACAACCCATGCGGGGGAGCCTTAACCCTGCGATGCTACTTACTGCCCAATTTATCCTAACCTAATAAGACTTAAAGTTACTGTTGTTTTCAAAATAACAGGTGATGGGGTTTCTGTGCCCGACTATGTACTTTAAGGAAAACTGCTTTAAATGTTTACCTAATTTAAAGTGCTTTACCATTTCGACATTTGAAAAGATATTAGTAATAAGACTAGTTTAAGGTCAAAATTCACAATTTAACAGACAAAAAGAAAGAACTAACTAAAAACTAATGTAGAATATTGTGAAAAGTTTTTAGCTTATCTGAAAATGTCTAATATCGGATAGGTTAGATATGGATAGTCGGCTTTATCCTTATAATTGTCTTTACATAATGTAGCCCATCCTTCTAAATAGAAGTAAAGGTAAAATAGCCTAAAACTATCTCTGGATCTATGTGAAGCTTTCTTAAAATGGATAACTAAATCGGTTCAGTGGTTAGTGAGATCTTAACGGACAAACCAAAAAGCCTTACAACTTTACATTAATTAAAGCAGTTCTCTTTTAAAGTAGCATACAATATGAGTATGACTAGTGTAGCAGTTCCTAAGATCTTTTGCCACAAACAGACATAGCAATACTTACTATACTACTTCATGATTTCACCCCCTCTGTTAAATGTTAAAAAGATTTCTCGTATTCATTCGAATCCGGTGGATAGGAACCGGTTCTCATCCATACGAAAAAACTATCTCTAGCATCGTATTATATCCAGCTTTCTACGAATATAGAAATGTACAATCATAAGATTAAAACCAGTTTTTTTAGCCGGTGCCTTCGGCACCACGGGGCTAAAAAACTAGTTTTAATCTTATATTTGTACTTTCTATATCCGCGGAAAGCCGTTTATAATACGATGCGAGAAATAACTATTAAAACTACCCCTCCCCCCCCCCCACACTTAAGCCTTAAAGCTTGGCTTTGGCTGTAAGGCTTAACCAAATAGGTCCAGTGGTTAGGGAAAAAACATTCATACACACAGGCATCCTACTGCTTCAATATAAGGGTGCGAAATTCTGTCGGGGCTACCTACTTCATTTCAAAGGACAAAGCCAAAAAATCATTCTTCCCAATACAAAGTTATTTCTAAAGTGTTTTATAAATACTGAATAGTATCATAGAAACTACAAAAAAGAAAATTATTTATCCATAATACAAAATAGGACGATGTATGTCCGTCTGTCTGTCTCAGGCCTGTGGTAGTTTTAGAGCCTTAAAGCAGCATTAATATCTGCATATGTAACATATTATCAGAACTGCATATTATTACAACAGCGCCAGCTGCCTTTCCCTTAACTTCACTCTAATCATAAAAACAGCCCCCTTCATGTGTTTGCTGTTATGTCTTTAAAGTAATGAAGTTACTCTAGTCCGTTAGTCTGCTATGGGGGAAATGTGGCTTTTCGGTTCTATTCAAGATAGACGGATTTTTTCTTGTAATGAGCATCCAGTATATTATTTGCTTTGTCCGTCGGTCTGTCAGTCATGCAGAAATAGAAATTGTAAAACATATTAAAGGTTTCGAGATTTTTTCAATAAATTATTTTATTAATTTCTGCTTTTAATATCTTTCGTCTGTATCTCGTAGTTTTTTTTGAGTGCCTTACTTAATCTTATTGCTATTTCTTGCTTGTTGCAAATATGAAGCACTATGCGTATATGATAATATGCGAAAATTGCGTATATGATAATATGCGAAAGTGTATGCACACCCCAGAGAATTGGTTTCCTATAAATATGCATTTTACAATAATTTATAACCCTTCTGGTTTTCAAAAACACACCTTTTATGATATTTAAAACCTAATATAAGATTTTAACTTAATAGTATTTAGATTTTTATAGCTTTTGGTCCTAACAAGGATATAAAGGTTTAAAATAGCATCACCTATAAAGGATTTAAAGATCAAGCTCGTGACAACTAATGATGATTTAATTAATTAAGGAGAGAATGTACGCCGAGAGACCGAGTAATATGCAACATGTCAATTCTTCACCTAATATGTCAAATGGTAAGTTTTAGTAATATGCAACATGCCAATTCTTCACATAATATGTCAAATGGTAAGTTTTAGTAATATGCAACATGCCAATTCTTCACATAATATGTCAAATGGTAAGTTTTAGTAATATGCAACATGTCAATTCTTCACATAATATGTCAAATGGTAAGTTTAAGTAATATGCAACATGTCAATTCTTCACATAATATGTCAAATGGTAAGTTTTAGTAATATGCAACATGTCAATTCTTCACCTAATATGTCAAATGGTAAGTTTAAGTAATATGCAACATGTCAATTCTTCACATAATATGTCAAATGGTATGTTTTAGTAATATGCAACATGTCAATTCTTCACATAATATGTCAAATTGTAAGTTTTAGTAGTATGCAACATGTCAATTCTTCACATAATATGTCAAATGGTAAGTTTTAGTAATATGTAACATGTCAATTCTTTACCTAATATGTAAAATGGTAAGTTTTAGTAATATGCAACATGTCAATTCTTTACCTAATATGTCAAATGGTAAGTTTGAGTAATATGCAACATATGTCAATTCTTTAACTAATATGTCAAATGGCAAGTTTTAGTATTATACAACATGTCAATTCTTCGCATAATAAGTCAAATGGTAAGTTTTAGTATTATGCAACATGTTAATTCTTCACCTAATATGTCAAATGGTAAGTTTTAGTAATATGCAACATGTCAATTCTTCACACAATAAGTCAAATGGTAAGTTTTAGTAATATGCAACATGTCAATTCTTTACATAATATGTCAAATGTTAAGTTTTAGTAATATGCAACATGTCAATTCTTTACCTAATATGTCAAATGGTAAGTTTGAGTAATATCCAAAATATGTCAATTCTTTACCTAATATGTCAAATGGTAAGTTTTAGTATTATACAACATGTCAATTCTTCGCATAAAAAGTCAAATGGTAAGTTTTAGTATTGTGCAACATGTTAATTCTTCACATAATATGTCAAATGGTAAGTTTTTAAAATCCTAAAGTTAAAGTATCATGATATCTGGCTCTCTGTTTCGTATGAAATGGTTAACAGCCAAGCTGATAAGGTTCTCTTTTACAGTGAAGCTACTTATATGGTATGGCTGAAAACTAATTCTAATCTAGCGGATATTAATTGGTTTGAAGCCATACGAGGATGAGTTTTAAACTTTTGCATAGGCTGCACATCCTAATGTATAAGTTTTTATGAAATAATAGCACATATACTATTGCATAGATTTAATGTGGTGAAATTGAGGCATTTAAATGCAAACTACAACTTTGTATATTCTTTAACAACTTCAATATGCAGTATGCATTGTATATTCTCTATCTTTCTATCTATCTTTAAATTACTATCTTTTTACAATTTACATGCATTCTACAACTTGACATATTCTTTAAATACTTCTATAGGCAGTAGTATGCATTGCTTATTCTCTATCTTTCTAACTATCCTCTAGCTATTAATATAACTAATTTCTAACTATTAATATACATTATACAACTACAACTTAATCTACTTCTAAAGGTAGTAGGCATTCTATATCTTTCTGTCTATAATTTTGTATCTATTTTCTGTGTATTCTCTTTCTCTCTATCTATCTGTCTATCATTTTCTATCCATTTACATGCAACTAAAACTTGCCATATTCTTTAACTATTTCTAGCAATTTATATCTATCTATCATTTTCCTTCTGTCTTATCTATCTAATATATTTATCTATCCTAGTGCCTGGGCACCACCGCACGTACTCAGCCCCTCCGATGCCGGATCAACAACAGTTGCATCACCCACAACAGCCACAACAACAACAGGAAACTTAATTATTCAAATCAAATCCAGGGATTGGAACATGGATCATGGAAATCCCAGGGAGGGAGGGGGCATTGGGTTTATAAATTTAACTGGTACCCAAAGTTTTATATACACTTTTTTTGGGTACTCCAATATTGATTGATTGGTCCAACCTGACAGTATCCAAACTTATTAAAAACAAAATTTTATCTTCAGAAGAGGTAATTTTGTTTATTATTATTTGGGATGTACATCAATTTAACTTCCATTGTCTTATCCCTTAAGACTCGAAACCATAATAAGCTCGCATCGAATTATAAACAGCTTTCCGCGGATATAAAAATGTACTTATATTGTATTAAAACCAGTTTTTTAGCCCCGAGATGCTGAAGACACGGGCTAAAAAACTGGTTTGAATCTTATGATTGTACATTTTTATATTCGTAGAAAACTGAATATAATACTATGCTAGTCATATTTTTTCCGTATGGATGAGAACCAGTTCTTATCCACCGGATTCGAATGAATTCGAGAAAATGCTCTCCTGTCTTTGGTGATTTGAAACAAAAAGATTTTGTATAAATGCAGTTTAGTTGAATATTCATTGAGAGTGTGAGTTATTATATGTTTAAATAAGATCAGTTATTGCATTTGATAGTGTATGCAGGGTGGTATTCTGGTAACCAAAGTTTTAAGAAAGACTTTCTCTAAATTGAGGGCTTGAAAGCATCGGGTACTTAAATTATAAATTAATTTGTTAGTTTAATTTAGCAGTATTTTAAGTATTCAATTAATATAAACTTTTAAGGTTAAAAAGCAACGTGTTTTAAATGGACACACAGACTTTCTGATAACAATTATAGAGTTGCTATGCTTCCTAATTCGTACCTTAAGGTTATAGGAATCATCGTGCAAAGATTGAAATCGATAGAACAATTATAAATTAATGAAAAGATCTAACCGTTTCGGACGAGCCGACCTTTATTATAGAAAAGCTTTGTTTTTAAAAATGAGAAGTGTAACAGACAAATATCCCTTCCCTCTCTGATTAGAACCTAAAGATAAATGTTTATAAATGAAAGATGTTTGAATAATTAATTTGGTATAGTATCAGCAACAAAATCAGCAGTCTCAATACCAACAGTATAACCAACAGGTAAACATGTATAGATGGACAGGTATATAGATGGATGGACATATAGATAGACAGATGGACAGATAGATAGACAGATGGACAGGTAGATAGATGGATGGACAGACAACTATTTCTGTAACCTGATTAATTATAGATTGATTGACCCGACAGATAAATAAAATAACATATGAACAGGTAAATAGATAGAAAAACAGAAAACAAAAAATTTACCTAAGCATTATTAATATTACCTGAAAAGATGATAAAAGTAGCATTACTCAGCTCACCAAAGCAACAGTGTAACCGATCATCAGGTAGACAGGATCAATGTCATTTTAAGCTTATTCTAAAACATATATATATAGAAAAACATCCAGTTTATCTAGATAAATACATAAAATTGCATATTCTCACATTACATAACAGGATTTTTTTCTTAAAAATATAACTGTTAATTCAGACAATTAGGGGAAAGCGGCAAAGCCTGTCCCTCAAATAAAATCTATGGAATAAATAACAACTTACCTAATTTTTATTTCAGTATCAAGCCCCACCACAGCCTCCTATGCCTCCACAACAACCAACACAGGTAGATAGATAGATATATATTTATATAGATAGATAGTATCAAGCCCCACCACAGCCTCCTATGCCTCCACAACAACCAACACGGGTAGATAGATAGATATATATTTATATTAGATAGATAGTATCAAGCCCCACCACAGCCTCCTATGCCTCCACAACAACCAACACAGGTAGATAGATATATATTTATATAGAAGATAGATAGTATCAAGCACCCCCCCCCCCCACAGCCTCCTATGCCTCCACAACAACCAACACAGGTAGATAGATAGATATATATTTATATAGATAGATAGATAGTATCATGCCCCACCACAGCCTCCTATGCCTCCACAACAACCAACGTCCAACACAGGTAGATTGATAGATAGATATTTATATAGGTAGATATACAGGGTGGGGCAAATAAGACCGGACAAATTCTAACTTATAAACAAATGAACATAAAATCGTCAATTTTAAAGATTTTATTGAATTTTAAAACTGGCAAGCAAAATAGGTATATGACTATTAGATTGTTCAATAAAATCGCCGCTAGCCTTAATTACCGCCTCTACCCGCCTCCTCAACCGCCGGCAGGTACAGGTCAAAATGTACCTGTCCAAGCTGGCGTAGTTCTCCTTGATAGTGGCAATGAGGGAGGTCTTTGTGGTATGGGCACGTCTATTGGTGCATGCTTCAAAGTAGCCCCAGGCCCAAAAGTCCATTGAATTAAGATCGGGCTACTGGGAGGCCACATTTCCTTAAGAACGTGAGTAACCGCAGGATCCAAATTTGCCCAACTTTCAAGCTACCCTTATACACGGAGGCTCTTATTCGGACCACAGTTGAGCTAGAACGACGTTCTTTACCTTTTTAGAAATGGCATGAAGTTTCAGCTAGGGTTGTCAGCGCAACCCATAGTCTAAAATGAGTTTTAAAGTTCAATATGTGTCCCTAAAGTCAAGAACTGAGAAATTTTCACGAATTTTCACGATTTTTGACGTTTTTTACATTTCAAAATCTGCCCCGTTTCACTTTGCTGGAGTACTACGGCCAAGCCATTTCAGATAGAGAGCTCTAGTCTTTTTTAGTGTCTTACTTATGTATCTAACAGTATCCCCAGCAAGTTGCATAACTCTACCTCACCTACAGATGGGCTGAGGTCAGATTTAGTGGGCCCTAGTCGAGAATCCAGATTAAAACACCGGCGAATTCGGAATCTGCCTTGTAGAACTTTTGTGCGGCCAGCTCGTTGTACACGTCCATCTACGTCCAAAGATTTTTATTTGCTAAAAGGTCATTACCTAAGCTTTTTACAGTGTGGTCAAACGTCCTGATTGGTCAAGTAGTTTTGTCGCTATGGCCGTTTAAAGTTTGTCCGGTCTTATTTGCCCCACCCTGTATATATATGATAGATAGTCAGTTAGACAGATATAAAGATTAACAGATAAAAACATATAAAGATAGACTCTTAGTCGTATAGTCTGATATTCACATAGACAGATACACAGTTAGACAATCAGTCAGATAACAGACAAATAAGGTAGACATTTAGACAAACAGATAGACAACCTGGTAGAAAGTTTGTTTATACAATAAAATTTCTTATTTCAGTATAACGGTCAACCACAGTACAGTCCCGCGCCTCCTCCCCAACCACCTCCAGCCCCCGCTGCTCCCCCTGCACCCCCCGCCCCTCCTGCCGCCCCACCAGCACCGCCTGCTCCCCCCGCGCCCCCAGCTCCCCCTGCATTAGGTAAGATGATTTCTATCTTTCGCGCCAATTTAAAAAAAAAAAACAGGAAAAGTAAATTGGCAGTTTTTTCAAATGTTTAAATTATTCATGCTTCATTACAGAAATCTTAAGGGATGGGCGAATAATTTGTACAATGCTAACAAATGAAAAAGCGTGTCTATAATATAGTTTAATATTATCTTCATTCCTCTATAATTTTATGAGATCCCTTTTATTAAAAAGGATAAGTTTTGGTTTTCTAATAACTAGGTACTGTATAGAATTTTGAAGAATTCATTTTTGTTTTAGGTGGTGGTGCGCCCCCTCCTCCCCCGCCCCCAATGCCCGCATTAAAGAAGTCAGATTCTGGGGACCCGTTGGGAGGTCTTGCAGGAGCTTTACAGGTCAGACAATTGATTAATTGATTAGCCATAGTTTCTTAGAGTTGGGACCTAAGACTCCTTGAGTAGACTGTGACACTTCAGTGCAGCCACTAGGGCCAGTTCAAGCTCCATGTTCAAGTTTTGTATGTACCCTTGTAATTATATCACCATATAAGTTTTAAGTATGGCAGGTGTCCCAAATTAAGTCCCCGAAATTAATGACACTCTGCTCAAGGAGGCCTGGGATTTAGGGATGTGTTGGTATTATACACTTTAATATTAGGTATCCGGCGCAATACTACCTAACAATCTCCCTTCTTACGCAACATGGGCGAGGTTGCGTGAATACTGATTAACTGTTTGCTTATTTGGGCCATTACACAAATCTATTAAAATAATATACATTTATAATATTTATTAACTATTACAGGGTGTCAAACTGAAGAAGACAAACCGTCAGAACTCGATGTCCGGGCCCCACGAGAATAATACCAACGGGACCGCGGCCAAGTCCGGATTCGGGTCGGTTGGCCGGTCCTCTGGCGGCGGCCTCATGGACGAGATGCAGAAAACTTTGGCACGCAGGAGAGCTAAGGTAATTTGGAATAGTTTTTCACTATAACTTCCAAACCGATTAATATACGTTGGATTAGAACCGGTTCTAAGCAGTACTAAAAATCATATATTGTATCGTATTATATTTAGTATTCTACGAATATAAAATGTACTAATTAGCTTCGGTATCTCAGGGGTAACAAAACTGGTTTTAATCTTAAGTTATAACTGTTCATTTTTATATCTGCGGAAAGATGTCTATAACTATCAACTCTTCAACTGTAAATCTCATTCGTTGGCTTAAAAGTTTTAGGGACTTTTGTATAACCTTTATTGGTTGGTATAAATCAGTTTTTCGGATCCGCATTGATTGTATGCGGATCCGGATCCTCCAAATTTGGTCAGTGCGGATCCGGATCCGGATCCTTGACAATAAAAATAAAATCACCAAATTTTTCAAAAGATATTTAGGGTAAGGGGGGGGAAATTTCGGTATTTTTTCGGTTTTTTTGAAAAAAAAATGGGGTAAATATTAATATTTTCAAATGAAACCAAGACCGGTAGGAAGCTTATGGAAAGGACTATCAGGTCCTAAAAGAACGTTATCCTAGGACTTTTAGAAGTTTGCCGAAATTGACCGCAAAAAAGTTACCGAAAATTCCCCACCAGCGGGGGAATTTTCGGTAATTTTTTTCAACCTAAAAAAAATCGATGAAAAACGGCCAAACGGCCAGTCGAACATAAATAATCATAATTAGTATAGGTTATAGGGATTATCCACAAAAAATTTCATAATGATCGGACTATTCCTTCTATGTTAAAAATGAATTTTTTTGAAAGACGCGAATTTTCGATTTTTTTTTCTCGAAATTTTTTTTAAAAAAAACTTAAAATTGATATAAGAAAAAAACGTATTTTATTACTTTTTAGGCCTGATCCTAAAAAAGCTTACATTGAACTATAGATTTAGACCAAAAAACATGAAAATTGATTAAAAATTGACCTCAATAATCAAATTTGAAGCAAAAGTGTCATCTTTGCAAAAAATCTTGACTACATTTTAACCTTAAAAAAATCGATGAAAAAAGGCCAAACGACCAAACAAGCGTAAAAAATTATAATTGGTATAGGTTATTGGGATTAACCACAAAAAATTCATAAAGATCGGACTATTCCTCCTATGTCAAAAATATTTTTTTTTCAAAGGACCAGAAATTTTGATTTTTTGCTCTCAAAAATTTGCTTCAAAAAATAAAATTAATTTTTTTTTGTTTTTTATCTGTTCTATTCATTTTTAGGCCTAATTCTTAAAAAGTCCATATGGAATAATAGATTTGACAAAAGAAAACATGAAAACATGACCTTAAAAGTTGAATTTTAATTTCTTTTGAAATTACCGAAATTTCCCCCGGCGCCAACTTTGGTCATTTTTGAAAAAAATATTACCCCGATTTTAAAGCTCTCAACGGATTTAGAAAGATCGGGCAATTCTTAGTTCAAAAGGTTTTTACGGATCAGCTCTAGGTCTTACCAATTTTTGTGTACGTCGATCTTTACACACCTACTAAAAAATTTTTGAAAAAAAAAAATTTTTTCGTCCGACTTTGAGACCCAATAAGTATCCTTAATATTCATCTCACAAAAATTCATTTCATACTTTTTTGTAGGCAATTTAATAAGGAACAAATTTACTTTTATGTTTTTTTCTGTCATTTGAAAGGAACATGGAGAAAAAGGTCATTTAATGAAGGTAGGTCGAAATTACCGAAAATAGCCCCTTACCGAAACTTCCCCCGCCTTACCCTATTCTTTAATTCGAAGTCAAAAATACCTTATTTTTCAAGTCTGAACCTAAACCTTAAAGATTGGCTCTCATAAAGAGAATGCCTGAGATTTTTTTTTATAAATTTAGGTAGATTTTTCCATTTTTTCCGAATTTTTTTTAAAGTCCAAGGATCCGAAACTCTGGTATAAACTAGCGATGTCTATGAATGTCTAAATCTATATAAGGTTTAATTTGATAAAGTAACAGGTTAGCTTCCCATAGGTCCCGATAGGCTTCAAGTTTGGGGGGAGGGTACCACAACCCTCCCAAAAGAAATCGCCAGAAATACGAAAAATATTATAGTATTCCCGCAGGGCGGTGAGAAACATAAAAAAAGCTTATCTTAACATTATTTCTTAAATTAAGTATTTAAAATAAAAAAAATATTTAAATTTAAAGTGCCACTAGAGGCTTCTAGGGGGCGTAGCCGCTAATCTTAGAATAAATAAACATTTTATGCTGAAAAATACAATAATTTTAGGCTGAGGCGCCAAGTTCTGACGGCGACAAAAATGGCGGCAGCGGAAGTGACACCAAGGGCTCAGCATCCCCGGGTAAGCCGGGCTCAGAGTCGCCCAAGGGACCCACGGCGGGGTCGGTGAGGGGGCGCAGTGCGGAGTTAGACGGTGCAGGGATGTATATATTGTATGCAATGCATGTTTCGGAAATTTTTGGATAATAATAAACTCTGGTTAATATTGATATGTCTGTAGGTTATTCCCATTGATGGATTGCATTGGACTTTATATGATTGGTTCATATTTTGTAAACATTTACTCTCATTGGTTGGCTTAAAAACTTGGGGGGGGGGGGATTTAAATCTTTAAAGTAAAACATTTTCACGAATAATTTTAATCTTCAGAAGAAGTAAAAATTTCATAGTCTTATCCCTTATGATCCCTGAAACATTTCAATGGGTTGATTTGAAAATTGAACATATTGGGAGGTTTTTTTTTAAATTTTTAATGTGGATTACTTAGGTAGCTTTTCGGTGATGGATTTATTTAGATTTATATAAAAAGCATGATGTATTTTTGGAATATTTAATATAGAAGATTTGTAATATGTGGAATATGGTTATTAAAAATTGTTTAATTAAGCTTAGTTTCATTTTAAAAGATAAATTTATAGGTGACTTAACGATGTTTTTTTTTCTCAAATAAAATCTGATGGGATACTCTCCCCATCATACTTAGACACACGGGGAAAACGAAGTAGCGGGTTTTGTCGTATTTTCACAGTAGCTTTTCTCATATTTCTAGCCCCTGTAGGGGCTCTAACCCTGCAGGGCCAATTTCCTAACCTGAAATAACCTATCAAGAGCTACCGGGAATACACGACGATACCCGCTACTTTGTTTTCTTTTGATCCTAAAATGATCATAAAAACATAATTATGAAAATATTAATTAATTTTAATAATTATACATCCTATACTACTGGTGCAGGTGGTGTAGCTAGCTTGTTAGGCGGAAGATCTGTCACGGACAATTCCAGGGCTGCCAGCTCGGAGCCCAGAGGTGCCAGCTCAGACCTGGACACGGAAGCAATGCACAAGATTGAGAAGAGCGGCTCCGCAGCCGGCGGGGTCAATGGTTTAGGTGGGTGGTTGGATGTGAGGGGGCCCTGTGGCCACCTCCCCAGTGTCAGCTAGTTCTTGGGCATGTGCATTTATAGGGTTGGCCATCTAAAACCAGACTTTTTTCTAATTTCTAAACATAAAATCGTCACTTTTAATAATTTTATTGTATTTTAAAAACTGGGAAACAAACTATCCTAAGTTTTTATGGGGGAAAAGGTCAACCATCCTGATCTGTCATGTAGTTTTGACCGTTAAATTTAAGTCCGGTTTTATATAATGGCCCACCCTGTATTTAATAAGGATTTAAACAAACTAGTTTAAGGGGAGGAGACATTGAACTTTTAATTATATTAGTTCTCAAAGTTTTATAAAAAGAAAACATTGAATATTTTTTGTGTTCAAACTAGAAGTATATAAACTTTTCCAACAATAATCTACTAATTAAAAATCATAATTGGAAGGTAAAAATCAATTTGTTCTTCATTGTCCTATCCTTAAGTAATCCCTAAGTAAAATATCAATTTCATGGATTTCAATCCTAATATAGAAATTCGACAGCTATTTTCGGCATACATTTGCTTTGAACCATAATTTTTTAGCTGCTTCGCTGTAGATTATTTGATATTTTACCTGCCAGTTGCTTAATAATAGCGGCTACGTGATTAGAATACGGCTGCTTTTGAACAAATTATCAACTGTTTGTTTGAATATTTATTGAATCTTTAAATTTTATTTGATTCTTGCTTTACTTTGTTTTGTCTTGTTTTTGTAGTTTAGAATTATTGCTTGCTTTATATAATTTTAATGATTCTTTTTTTAAATATGCATGGTTTTTCATTTGTTTTACAGTTAAATGCTTTACTTGTTAAGTTATACTTTTTTATTTTATTTTTAAGTGGTATAGGATTTTAAAAAATGCTGATCCTAAATGCTGATGGGATATTGGTCTATAGTTTTAGTTGGTTTGAAAACTTTATATTTTATTACATCTGTATTGGTAAGTTTGAACGAGCAGAATTAAGCTCTTCTACGTTGGCTAGAATTTTTCAAAATTAAAAAAGATGCTATAGGTGGGGGGGGGGGGGGTCAGTGGACTTAACTAAGGCTAGAGTGAAAGTCCAAATATAATAGGATGCTCATGGAAATTGCATGGCAATATTTTGTGTATTAAAATGCATATCATTAGGTGGGGTTATAAAGAGCATGATTATTTTGGAAGTAAACATCAGGGCTCGACAGCTGCGCATCAGCAGCCTGTAAGCCTCGGGGAAATCAACCTTTAGAAAATTTCATGAAAGTCTTAACTTTACCTTAATTATGGCAAACATTTTTAGAATTTTTTTCTAGACATTTTAAAGCATTTAAGTAGTATTAATGGATGAATTAAATTTAGTTTTTAGGAGCAAAACCTTTTTCTTTGTAGTTCGACTTGATGCTTCTAAATGTTTTTTTTTTATTTTAGCTCATCACTCTTATTTTCTTTTGCTTACCATCCGTATTTTTAGTAGCGAAGCTACTCTCTAATTAACTTTGTCCGTCAGTCCGTCCGTAACGCTATGGGGGAAATGTCCTATAAAAGTTAGAATGCTGAAATTTTTATCAAAATTAAATTTTCCGTTTGGAGAACCTACAATGACGGTCAGACTGCCTTTTGCAGGTTTTTGGCTTTTGGAAAGAACTAAATTGGTTTAGTGGTTGGCAAGATCTAAATGTGCAAACAAAAACAGGATTGTTTTTCTGTGTCGCTGTAAACCATTTAACCTGCACTAACTAACCAAAGGCGTTTTTGTCACACTTTTTGTATCATTCATTTTTATTCATTTGTTTCAGTTTTCAACTGCGGGTAATTTATGTTTGAGTGGGGAGGGAGGAGAAATAGAACTGAAAATTAAACTGGTCCCCAAAGTTTTAAAACATGTTCTTTGAATTAATCTTGATGTCGAAATGTCCAAACTTTTTCTCCAATGATTTTAATCTACAGATGATATAGTTTTGTGTATGTATATGAATTCATCTTAATTGTCTTATCCCTCTTACTGAATTTGTTATGTTGCATGTTGGTCATGTGTATCAAACGCCCTTTCAAAGTCAAGGTTAGGGGCGGGGATCTAGAGGGATAAGACAATAGACAATACTTCTTTATGTTATGGAAATTTGTTGCAAAGTTTATGCACACACTAGCATGCAAACAATCAATGAAAATACATTAAAAGTACCCAAAGTTTTGTCGTCAACAAATAATAATTTTTCTCGTATTCATTCGAATCCGGTGGATAGGAACCGGTTCTCATCCATACGAAAAACTATGTCTAGCATCGTATTATATCCAGCTATCTACGAATATAGAAATGTACAATCATAAGATTAAAACCAGTTTTTTAGCCGGTGCCTTCGGCACCCCGGGGCTAAAAAAACTAGTTTTAATCTCATAATTGTACATTCTATATCCGCGGAAAGCCGTTTATAATACGATGCGAGAAATAACTATTATTTCACTGTAATTAACAGTCCAATGTCCTCTCCCTCCCTGGTTATATGAGAAAATTAAGTTTTTAATTTCAATAACAAATTAATAGGTTTTTTACTAGTTTTATATCTTTCGTGATTTTTTATGCATGTTTCTTTTTTAAATTTTATATTAATAAGTGGCACAGCTTCTCTATAACTATGTAATGGTCTGTCAAACAAGATATTAATCCTATGATTTTTTTATTGGTGGAGAAATTCCAAGAAGTATAATTGACACTTCAATCCAGCGAAAATTAATTGGATTCGGAGCTATACTAGAACAGTTATTAATCAGAACGTATTATAAACAGTTTTACGCGGATAGTAAGATAAAATATTGTTAAAATATTGTTTAATTATTTTCCAGTGTGGCTCAAAACTAGTTCCAATTCATCTTATAGTAATTTGTTTCCAATCCATAACGAAAATTCTATTTTGCTACAGTATTAGTGCAATATAATTTTTAATTTTTAAGATTTTACAAAAATTGATTAAGAATTGTTGTAGGTGACCGAGTGGACAGTGCAGATTTGGAGGCCATGAAACAAGAAATTTTAAGAGAAATGAGGAAAGAAATTAACAAAGCCAAGCTTGAAATCATTGATGGTAAGTTATTATCCTTGTTCTTTAAGATTCAGGGAACGGTTAAGCTAAACTATCTTCTTACCGCCATCTTGTTAATCGCGCTGAACCGATAGAGTTATCCTTTACATTGAATTTTTTTTTACAGGTCCAGGGAAGGTTATAACTTTTTTTTTATGAGGGTACTTTACAGGCTGCTAGTAATTATGGTTAAAAAGGAAGGAGGAAGTGATATTGGACTGGGAATTATACTGGTACCCAATGTTTTTTTTAACTAACTCTATTCCATTGGCTTTTATTTCCTAAATTATGACTGATTGGTACAAACTTTAATTGTTTAAACTTTTCTACCTATAATTTTGTGATCTACAGAAAGGGCAATTTTGTTTATTATAATGGGTTGTGTTTTGTCCCTTAAGATTTATGTGATAATACCTTTTTTATTAAACACTTTTTCAGCCATAAAACTGGAGCTCTCGAGAAGATAAACCAAAACAAAACAATAAAAAAAGAAGCACCACTAAAAAATCCACAATTACCAAGAAACAAATAACATGTACAAGATTTTGGAATAAAATCTATTTAGTCAGATAAAGTGATAAAGGTGTAATATTATAAATTCCAAGTATTTACGTAAGTTTAAAAAAATGAAAACACCTTGAAATACAATTTTTCCAGTGATATTTAAGGTCTTATTTTGTAAAAAAAAATCATATTTAAAATATTAAAACCAATGAAATTTGAATTTGAAGAGAAAAATCTCCCAAAACCAAATTTTAATAAAAATCAAGTTCTAAGAGACACAAAAAAGTTAAGAGTGAGATGCAAAAAAGGCGCGAAATTATCCCGCCATTTTTTTTGTAATAAAGACGACATTGTTATTTGTCTGGCAAAAATAACGCGGGAAAATAATTGCATTATGTGTTTTTCCAATCAGCTGAGGCCATAACTTATATGAAACACAAAACATGACATCATTTGTACGTTTTTACTTAGAATGTAAAATTTTAAAATCAATATTATGAAAAAATTGAGTAATATACATATAATCAATGATTATTTTATATATACCTATAATGTAATAACTTAGAATTGTAGAACGCAGATTTTTTTTCTTTCATTAAAGCATTGCATGGCCAAAAATTAGACAAGTTTAATTCTTGTTAATTTTGGTCTGTGTTTATGAGTATGAAAAAATGTTCTATAGAGCTTATTTTAGGTGTTTTTCTCCCTGCAAGCTTCCATAGTTATTTATTTATATTTATGCAATATTAACATTAGTTTTATCATATTAGGGACAGAATAATTTTACATTTTAATCATGTCATGTCCAAACTACAGATACAACAGTTAAGACAAATATTCAAAGTTCTCTTAAATTAATCTATCCTTCAAAAGCTCTTATTATTTTGAACGATTAAAATCATAGATTTTTATTTTGATCAGGGACAAGGTACTAGAATTAGGAAATTTCAATTCTTATAAGTTAACAGGGATGGATGGGAAATTGGACTATAAATTAGTCTGATGCCTTAAGTATGAAAACAATGTTAACTGTTTGGTTGTATCAAAATTTATGGGTACTTTTATGAAGTTTTGATTGGTTTGTTCCAATAAGTAAAATATTTTTTACCTACCAACAGAAGGGGTAGTTTTATTTTATCATCCTGGGATATTTATAAAATCTATGGTCCATTAAGATCCCTGGTTAAACTAAATTTTAAATGGTTCATGAAGTTAATGTTTATTGATTATTCTCTAAAGTGCCAAAAATCTACTTCCAAATTTTTTTACTAAGAAAAGATGTTCTTTTTTGTAATTGAAGCTTTTCCCCTTGCTTGGTAATCTAAAAAAAATGATAATAATTTTTATAACTTATATGCATAAAAGCTAACATTCCTTTTATTTGTAAAATCTTGCACAAAAAAAAATATTGATAGGTCATTTAATAATACAGCAAAAAAAATTATTGATTTTAGTTAATATACCCTTACCTTTTTGTTTAATAAATCAATTCTTAAGCTTATTAAAAAGATCTCTCTTATATAGGCAATTTTTATTTAGTTTAATTTAAAATTAATTCTACTAAAATATTGTTTTATTGTGATATTCGCTTCCCATTCTATTTTGGAAAAAAAAACATTATTGAATTGTATTTAGGTATAAAAAAAATTGAGGGGGGGAATGGTATTTGTCAACCAACAGGCCATATTTCTTGAAGAAATCCATCAATATAAAACAAAATTATGAGTTATTTTGGTATGTTGTTAAAATATGCCCCCCCCCCCACTTTAATATTAATTTATTATATCATAAAATGTATAATTTTCAGTGCTTTTTCATTCTTAATAAGACTTAACTTGCCGAATTAATTGTAGATAATATAAAAAAAACCACGTCTATTTTGAATTTAGTTTTTATAACTTGATTTTATTTCAGAAGAGGTGTGTTTTTATTACCAATATAAGTCTAGTCAATTTTCATATTGTGGAGGCTTTCCCTAAAAGTGTACTTCGAGCACTGTCCCCCCTATTGTGGGGTTGATTTTTCTGTGTCTAGCCACTTGGAAATAAATTGAAAATAAGGGGGAGGGGGTAGTTTTTTTTCGACCTATGCCTAGTCCCTGCCGGGGGCTCTAACCCTGCGGGGCTACGCAGTGCACATAATAACCTAACCTAAAGTAATAACAAACTAAACATTACCCCTCTCTTACTTTCATCTTATTTCATAAATAGGAAAAAGTGGGTTTCTGTGCTCAATATGTCATTTTATGGGAATGGCCCTATTTTATTCTCGCGATTTTAATAAATTTTTAATATATGTGCTTTGACATCTAAATGAAAAAATAGATAGGTATCTATCGCATCGTGTTATAAACAGCTTTCCGCGGATATAAATAGAAAAAAATATAAGATTATGACCAGTTTTAGATGCCTCAAGATGCCAAGGCTCGGTGAAAAAACTTGTTTTAATCCTATGATTGTACTTTTTCATATTCGTAAAAACTGTATGTAATACGATGCTATACATAATTTTTCAGTATGGCTGTGAGAACCGGTTCTAATCCACCAGATATTAATCGGTTCCGAAGCGATACTGGAAAGAAGTTTTTTTTTGGATACTTTGAATACCATTTTTATTTTACCATGTTGAGTAAATTATTTCATTATATTCGAATTTTTTTTTTATATATGTGATAATTTACATACCTATTGCATGTTAAAATTATTACATTAAATCGCTCAAGACAGAAAATAGGATATTTGAATGTTTAAAGAAAATGGAGGTGGGAATTTTTTACTAGATTAGCAAATTTGTTCTTTTTATTACAAAAATTTAAAAATCTACTAAATATTTTTTTTCAATAGAGGGAGGTAAAACAATGGACTGTAAATCATACTGGTACCCAAAGTTTTCAATACTTTTATACCTTAGCTGAAAACTTTGGGTACCTTTATTAAATCTTGATTTGTTGGTTTAAACTAGTAATATTGGTACACCGACAAACGTCCTACTACGACAAACGTCCTAATGCGACAAACATCCTAATCCGACAAACCTCCTAATATGACAGCTCTTAAGTAAAACCTTATAAAAACTTTTTTCAAGTGATATCACATTTATTAAAGGTGAGGTAAGGGTCGATTTTTTCAATGCAAAGTTGTATCGGGTTCGAAACCATGCCGATATGGTAGCCAACTCCGACTTTGGGAAAACTGTCGAACAGATTTTTAAATTTCACCCTATGGACAAAGTTATTTAAGAAATAAATTTCAGTTTTGAATTTCGTCCCTGTGTGTTTTATCGCCATATTGGTTTGGATTTTACATTGTTTCACAGTTGGTACATAATGTTTGGAAGATTTAAAAATCAAAATTTTTAAGGAGGTTTTACATAAGATATGTCACATTAGGAGGTTTGTCACATTAGGACGTTTGTCCCTTTAGGAGGTTTGTCCTTTAGGACGTTTGTCGCATTAGGAGGTTTGTCCCTTTGGGCGTTTTAGGACGTTTGTCGCTTTAGGACGTTTGTCGCTTTAGGACGTTTATCCCTTTAGGAGGTTTGTCGGTGTACCGTAATATCTTATCTATTCAAGTAATGATTTTAATTTACTGAAGGTGTAAAAAATCATAATTATGGGGTGTTCATCAATTTATTGTCCATTGTCTTATCCCTTAAGATTCATGTATTGAATCACAAATATAATTCTGACTTAGAATAGTGAAAAATCTCCCCCCTTTCCCCTTCTTTATAGGATACAAAATCAGTTTCATTGTGATTACAAAATAAATGTGTCGACAGTTCTTTTGATAATTTGACAAAACTTTTTAACTTTTAGCTATACATATAATTATATAAAATTATTATAAATTGTAATAAAAATAATGTTTTGTGTTGCTTGTATAATTTTATGTATGGGTAGATTTTTTGTATTATTTTTATTTTACAGCTTATAAAAGACTTAATATTTATAAAAATTTTGTTTTTGAATGCTTGACTATGATAAAAAGAGTTTTTTGAAACTAACAAAATTTATTTAGTTTTATTTTTACTTTTAGGTTAAAAATATTTCTAATTGTTTGTATAATGACCTTCCATTACAAAAAAAGGTGTTGGAAAGAGGGGGGGGGGGATTTTTCCATTTAATTAAATTGCAATTAAAATTCAGATAGAATTGATAATTATTATATGAAATGCAAGCCCTCCCATCCCTAACAAAAAAAACTTCAATATTGGCCATAACTGGTATAATTTACACTTCCTTTATAATGAATACAGGGCCTTATGGGATAAGACAATGGATGATAAATTAATATACATTCCCAATTATGACCAAACTTAATTACCTTTTTGATAGATTAAAATTACTGGTTTAAAAGGTTTGACACTTGTAGTTTGTACCAAAGAAGTTAAGCCAACGAATAAAAAAATGTGTTCAAAAAACTTTTGGTACTAGTATTTTTGTTGGCTAATGTATCCTCCCTCCAAAAGTGACATTTTATCTCAATTTTATGTGTCATTTAATTGCAATGGTGATTTCCAACAATATTGTAAAAATCCCCCCCCCCCCCTTATTTTCATTTTATATTTTGAAAAAGACTATGTCTTTTAGTATTTTGATCCAGTTTTATATCAGTTTTATTGATTTACACATATTAGGGCTAGCAACAGCTTTTTTTATCATATTAGGTGACGACTGCGAATTTATTAAATTTTTCCGGCGGCTGACTGCTTCTGCGAATGTATTTGCCTTTCGAATAGTTTTTAAAGCCAAAATATTATTGAAAATAACTAGTTTTTTTTAAAGAAAGTTTTATTAAAATTATTATTTATTGTGTTTTTTTTTCCAGCTTGTAAATGAGAATTGATAAAGTTCGTATTATTAATTGTGTAATGTGTATTATTATTATTATTATGTAAATATATATTATGCTTAAATACATAAAAAAAAGTGTATTAAAAAGCGAAGCTTTTCTATAATCAGGGTAGGTCCGTACGTCTGTAATGGTGAGCTCTTTTCGTTAGTCCTATCGATTTCAAACTTTGCATAATGATTAATTTTACAATATTAGAAGGTAGCAACTCTATAATCGTTACCAGAAAGTCTATATGTCTTATTAAAAATCTGCCCAATTTAAACTTTATAAAGCAAATATGAAAATAATTATCCTGTTCATCTAATTTGTAATCCTGATTCCTAGGACAACAAGGTACAGCCTTACAAGCGTGGCATCTCTAGAAACATGTCCTAACATTATAATCTGTATTTAATTTTACAATTTTGTTTAGACTTACAAATTATATAATGTTCTGCTTATTAAGTTAAGACACTCCAGAAGGGTTATTGTTCTCTTGAAAAACTTACTAAAGGGTGTGCAAAAAAAATGCGGACTTTTAAAAATTGTAATTGCGCGGCTTGTGTTAATAGTAGAAAAATAGTACGCACACCGTTAGAACCGCCAAGAAGTCTATTTTTAGGAAATATAAAAACTATTCCTGTGCTACGCATAGTTTAGGAGCTACCTATTAAAATGTCCCAACTGACTTAAAACTTTTCTTGCGAGTAAATTTTGGGACATTTTACCATCTGGCTCCTAGATTATTTGTAGCACAGGAACCGTTCTTATATTTCCAAAAAATACAGTTCATAGCGGTTCTAACGGTATGTGTAAATTTTTCTACTATTAACACAAGCCGCGCAATTTGAAATTAAAAAATGTAGGCATCTCTCTGCAAAATATATTCTCTAATTTTTAGCTATATTTCAGAATTTACTCGCAAGTCAAGTTTTACATCAGTTGGGACATTTTAACACGTAGCTCCGTAACTATACGTAGCAGAGGAATCGTTCTTATATTTCCAAAAAATAGACTTCTTAGTGGTTCTAAAGGTATGCGTAACATTTTTTTACTATTAACACAAGCCGCGCAATTTCAATTTTAAAAAGTCCGCATTTTTTTGCACACCCTTTAGTTAATAGCGAGATCGTAATACTAAAATCAAAATACAATTATATAATAATTTAAACACATATATAACTTTTTAATTTATTTTTTATATACATATTACAAATGTTTGATATTTAAAATAAAGTAATTCTTCAAATATTTTGTTTGCCCATTTAATATTTTTAAAGAATATAATATATGATTTATTATTTTTTAAAACTTAAAAAAAATTGATGTAAAATTTTTTTCTTTCGAGATGGGGGGGGGGGGGTTGTTAAAGAAATTTAATTTACTCTGCGGGGGGTGTGCATGGGTTGCCCTGACCGGCATCCGCTATGGCCGCGTCACAGGTCCATCCCTCGGGACACAGCATGGGGTATCCGTTGTTGTACCATCCTGCGGGCTCTCCATCAACACATCCAGTGGGGGTGGTGTCCGACTGAGGTCGCCCGGGAAAGGTGAATGCTAAAATAACAGAATGTTAATAATGAAATTAATATTGTTGAAGCTTTTGTATATTTAGGGTCGGCCCCTCTGTTTGTAGTTCTCCTTATTATATAATGAAGGCATGTTAAAATTGTCTAATCGATTTAAAACTTGAATTATGATATTCGAAACAATCAAAATACAATTTAGGATGCCTGGCAAGAACCTGACATAGCCAGTAGGAACCATTTTTTACGTCTTTTGTATGCCACAATCGCGGGTTAAGAATTATACTTACTAGGTCCTTGATACCATGGACCAGCTAGAGCCAGGTTTAATACCATCAGATAAAGAATTATACTTACTAGGTCTTTGATACCATGGACCAGCTAGAGCCAGGTTTAATACCATCAGGTAAAGAATTATACTTACTAGGTCTTTGATACCATGGACCAGCTAGAGCCAGGTTTAATACCATCAGGTATAGAATTATACTTACTAGGTCATGATACCATGGACCAGCTAGAGCCAGGTTTAATACCATCAGGTAAAGAATTTTACTTACTATGTCCTTGATACCATGGACCAGCTAGAGCCAGGTTTAATACCATCAGGTAAAGAATTATACTTACTAGGTCATGATACCATGGACCAGCTAGAGCCAGGTTTAATACCATCAGATAAAGAATTATACTTACTATGTCCTTGATACCATGGACCAGCTAGAGCCAGGTTTAATACCATCAGGTATAGAATTATACTTAATAGGTCCTTGATACCATGGACCAGCTAGAGCCAGGTTTAATACCATCAGGTAAAGAATTATACTTACTAGGTCATGATACCATGGACCAGCTAGAGCCAGGTTTAATACCATCAGGTAAAGAATTATACTTACTAGGTCCTTGATACCATGGACCAGCTAGAGCCAGGTTTAATACCATCAGATAAAGAATTATACTTACTAGGTCCTTGATACCATGGACCAGCTAGAGCCAGGTTTAATACCATCAGGTAAAGAATTATACTTACCAGGTCCTTGATACCATGGACCAGCTAGAGCCAGGTTTAATACCATCAGATAAAGAATTATACTTACTAGGTCCTTGATACCATGGACCAGCTAGAGCCAGGTTTAATACCATCAGATAAAGAATTATACTTACTAGGTCCTTGATACCATGGACCAGCTAGAGCCAGGTTTAATACCATCAGGTAAAGAATTATACTTACCAGGTCCTTGATACCATGGACCAGCTAGAGCCAGGTTTAATACCATCAGATAAAGAATTATACTTACTAGGTCCTTGATACCATGGACCAGCTAGAGCCGGTTTAATACCATCAGGTAAAGAATTATACTTACTAGGTCCTTGATACCATGGACCAGCTAGAGCCAGGTTTGATACCATCAGGTAAAGAATTATACTTACTAGGTCATGATACCATGGACCAGCTAGAGCCAGGTTTAATACCATCAGATAAAGAATTATACTTACTAGGTCCTTGATACCATGGACCAGCTAGAGCCAGGTTTAATACCATCAGGTAAAGAATTTTACTTACTATGTCCTTGATACCATGGACCAGCTAGAGCCAGGTTTAATACCATCAGGTAAAGAATTATACTTACTAGGTCCTTGATACCATGGACCAGCTAGAGCCAGGTTTAATACCATCAGGTATAGAATTATACTTAATAGGTCCTTGATACCATGGACCAGCTAGAGCCAGGTTTAATACCATCAGGTAAAGAATTATACTTACTAGGTCATGATACCATGGACCAGCTAGAGCCAGGTTTAATACCATCAGGTAAAGAATTATACTTACTAGGTCCTTGATACCATGGACCAGCTAGAGCCAGGTTTAATACCAACAGGTAAAGAATTTTACTTACTATGTCCTTGATACCATGGACCAGCTAGAGCCAGGTTTAATACCATCAGGTAAAGAATTTTACTTACTATGTCCTTGATACCATGGACCAGCTAGAGCCAGGTTTAATACCATCAGGTAAAGAATTATACTTACCAGGTCCTTGATACCATGGACCAGCTAGAGCCGGTTTAATACCATCAGGTAAAGAATTATACTTACCAGGTCCTTGATACCATGGACCAGCTAGAGCCAGGTTTAATACCATCAGGTAAAGAATTATACTTACTAGGTCCTTGATACCATGGACCAGCTAGAGCCAGGTTTAATACCATCAGGTAAAGAATTATACTTACCAGGTCCTTGATACCATGGACCAGCTAGAGCCAGGTTTAATACCATCAGGTAAAGAATTATACTTACTAGGTCCTTGATACCATGGACCAGCTAGAGCCAGGTTTAATACCATCAGGTAAAGAATTATACTTACCAGGTCCTTGATACCATGGACCAGCTAGAGCCGGTTTAATACCATCAGGTATAGAATTATACTTACTATGTCCTTGATACCATGGACCAGCTAGAGCCAGGTTTAATACCATCAGATAAAGAATTATACTTACTAGGTCCTTGATACCATGGACCAGCTAGAGCCAGGTTTAATACCATCAGGTAAAGAATTATACTTACTAGGTCATGATACCATGGACCAGCTAGAGCCAGGTTTAATACCATCAGGTAAAGAATTTTACTTACTATGTCCTTGATACCATGGACCAGCTAGAGCCAGGTTTAATACCATCAGATAAAGAATTATACTTACTAGGTCCTTGATACCATGAACCAGCTAGAGCCAGGTTTAATACCAACAGGTATAGAATTATACTTACTAGGTCCTTGATACCATGGACCAGCTAGAGCAAGGTTTAATACCATCAGGCAGACAAATAGGACTGACAGAAAGCTTCTCATCTGAAACAAATTAAAAATAACTAAATAGAAAGGAATGAAACATTAATGTTTCATCCAATTATGAAAAACACAATTAGCCAATGAATGGATTAAATAATTGGGTGATAAAATTGAACACAGGGCCAAATCCTATAATAGCTATTTATCGCATTGTATTAAAGATAGCTTTCTGTGGATATTTAAAAGAAAAGTATATGATTAAAATTAGTTTTGTTAGCTCCTAATGACCGGGCTAACAAAACTGGTATTGATTTTATGATTTTTATTTTAATATTCGTGGAAAAAGAACGATGAAATACATCTTTTATTGATGTACAGACTTCCGGAAAGACAGGGTCAAGTACAGATAAGCATCTTGTTTAGTAAGAATTTGCCATCAACTATTTTTAAAAGCAAAGCTTTTCTATTAAAAGCGAAGCTTTTCTATAATTAGGGTCCGTACGTCCTAGATAGATAGCTTTTATTTGTTAATTTAGGCATGTTAGAATTGTCCTATCGATTTCAAACTTTGCATGATGATTTCTGTAGTAGTTAGGTACGATTTAGAAAGCGTAGCAACTCTATTATTATTAACAGAATGTCTGTATGTCCATTTTAAACATGTTAATTTTTCTGCTTTTTTAACAACAAATTTTTATGTGATCTAATTATCCGTTTGATCTGATTTTTGTTATATTGATTCCTAGGACAACAAAGAACAATATTATAAGCGAAGCAACTCTATTATCAAGTCTTACAGATGTAAATATGGCCATAAACATATCAAGCAGTTTTTCAACAAATTTACTTAAAATTTTGCTTCGACTCTTATACTTTTATATTCTGATTATTCAGTTTAGACACTATACAAGTGTTAAAGTCCGTTTGTTCTACCGTTTCAGTGCTTCGCTTTTATGGATGTTGTCATCCTTGTTTTAACAATTATCAAGTAAGACGACAATTTTTCTTAACTTTTGGTGTAAAAATCTAAAATAGTTTTCCTTCAAAATTCTTATTTATAATTTAACATTTGAAATGTTATATATGCTTGTATTCTAAGATCCGTTACCTTGTATGTATGTATGTGTATGTGTGAGATCTGTAGAGATACTGAGACAAGAGAAATTTTTATATCCAAGTCGTTGCCTCAAAATTCATATCAACATCGGTGCCACGTTGTTTCATCTATCTACACTTTTTATTTGCTTTTCTAAAATATCAAAATTATTCTTTGTAAGGTTGTAAGATCTCCTTTAAGATCTTGTAAAAAATCGCTATATATTTATTTTTGATTTATGTATATAAATCTTATATCTCTTTTATAGCAACTTGGCTGTGTTAATATTCCCTACGCTATTGGTTGATTTCCAAGGACCCAATTGAAAGTTGGCACATGGTCCTCGGGAATGGGAATGGTGCGGCAAGGGGCCCGACTGTTAAGTGTTAATGTGTTTGGGCCAAATACCCTTTAAAAATTATTTTCCTCTATCCTAAAATGATTTTTTGGGGGGTAAGTTTGTGTAACATTCTAAAAAATCTACAGCCTTTTTGCTTGCTTGGCCGTTGGCTTACAATCTATGTGTTATAATTGTTAACACTTGTTTATTGGTTACTCAACTTTTAATGTTGAGTGTTCATAGTCATCAAAATGAGATAATATAGACATGCTCTCTTAAGCAGCCAATCGTAAAATTGATGACATCTCCATTTGCCCCCCAAATATTATTTTATATTTAATTCGCTTGTTGGTTATACTGTGTAAATTTGTTTCCTAGTATAGCAAGAAATACATAACTAGATCTGTAAAAAGTTATCTGAATTCTTTAGGATAAAGTTAGCTTTCTAGAAATTATTGAAAATTTTTGTCAATTGTAAATTTGAATGCAAAAAATAAACATAGGTGTTTGGAATATGGAATCCCTTTTTAACCCTTAGCAGTCGGGCCCCTTGCCGCCCCTTTATCAATTTTTGCTTTTTTCGCCCTTTTATTTAACAACCTATGTTTTTAGGTACTTTTTTACTTCAAATCTAAAAAAGGTTGTTATTTTCTTATTTTTAAAGCTAGAAATACATTTTTTTTCAGAAAATGTTTATCTTTATGTAAATTTTATATTAGAAATCTTAAAACATAAATTTTGGCATCTGCAGCTATACTTGGCAGATGCCAGCCGCCGCAGTCGGTAAGCAGCGGATCTTTCTGAAATCTTAATATGTTAGGTAGACATGTAAGAATAGCTTAAGTTTAAAGTTTGAAGTCTTTAAGTAAAATATTGTGGTCATGGGAGGCTTTTAAAGATTTATGGATACCTGGAGGATCAGGACTTTCAGGATCATACCTGGAACCTAAAATTGACTGGAACACCTATGTTTTATATAAGGGTTTACTACTATTTTAGTATTTTTGTAAAATAAAATGCTTTGTTTAAGTCAGAGAAAATATTTTTGCTCTTTACTTGGATGTTTGCTAGCATCCTGTGCCCGCCAGGATGGAGATATTCAAAAAATTCCAACTCTCAGTTATGTGTAATACCCATACTTAAAAAGTCACTGAGTTATGGCCCTCTACCTTTCACACACAGAAAATGAGATAGAAAAAAACATTAAGGGTTAAGTTTGACAACTTTTGGGGTCAGATGAACCATCTAGACATATTATATCTATTTGTATTAATAAGAACATTTTCTGCTGAAAATGGATTCCTATTCGAGCCCTAGTTTCATAAAGTGTACAGCAGATAACCCAATTATTGCAAACGCTATTTTCAGCTACCCCGGTCAAAAGGAAAAGTGATATAATGTATAAACGATTCATACATTATACATTCAAAATATTAATTTTTAAAATTTTGATTTTTTTGGGAAGTTAGAAGCTTTTTTAGCTAGTATCAAATTTTGAGATAGGACGCGGACGCTAGGTACACTTTCGGAAACTAAATTTCAGGTCACCTTTTCTCTGTCTTTGAATGTGACTTGGTTTAAACCGAAATTCGGACCCAATACATTTTCTAAAGTCGCGGCTTTCTCCCTTAAAATCAAGTGTTTCTAGATGAAATAATCTGGCATCTGTAAAAAAAAACTAATTCATGTCTGTAAAGTATCAACCATTGATACCCATGGAAAAATTACACTAGGGTGTCACAAAAATATGCATATCCGGGTTTTTTTAAACCAGCCTAAAAATCATTAATTTCTTCCTGTTTTTCCTCCTAGGTTTTATATCATAGCTATTACTGTCATAAAAATGAAAGATATAATTTTCAAAATTTAATTTTTTTTAGATGAGACATGTAAAGAGATGAGCATAAGGCGATGCCTTGCAGTTTTTTCATTTCAACAAATAATTTTTTCATTCCCCAAATAAATATCATTTTTGAAGCGATGGTACTCTATAATTCACTGTGACTGTCCGTCTCGGCTGCTATTGAAGATACAAAGATGTAAATATTCCTGTAATATTAGTCAGCTTGGTGAAACATTTTTTCAGAGTATTCAATTACTATGAAATATCCACGCATTCTATATTCCTATATATCATAAACAAAAGGACGTTATTCTAATAATATTATGACTAATATTTTTACATTTTTATATGGTTACTTCGTTTGGACACCTTACTGCCTGGTTAATCTAAAAAAATTAAGGTGTGGCCTATGTATGTGTGTATGCGTGTGTGTGTGTGTGTGTATGTGTATGTGTGTGTGTGTGTGTTCTTCATAATAGGAACAAAAATCTTTGTATTGGTTTAAAGATATCAAAACAAAAAAAGCAGATCCTTTTTGAGCATCTTGTAAAATATATTTGTTAATATGTAATCAAGGACAAAAACAAAAAAGGTATAAAAACTCCAAAATAATCTTTTTGCATCCCCCACCAAACCCCTGCATTAAATAAGATTGGTGTAATTTTTACCGCCCCTCCCACAAATACATTATCTCAAACAATATTTTTTTTGTAATGGAATAAAAATATCTTTATAAGATAATCAATAATTTATAGGGATAGTTAATCAAGCTCTTTAAAGAGTTAATTTTGATATTTCAGTATGTATTTACCTTTCTGTATTTGGTCAGAAAGCCTATTTATAAGTTCATATCCCCAGAATATAAACTTTAACTAGGATGACAACATCCATAAAAGCTCTGAAACAGTAGGACAAACAAAGATTAAAACTTGTAGAGTGTCAGAACTAAAAAAAAAGATATATGTAAACGAAATTGTAAGTAAATTTGTACAAAAGGGCTTTAATACAGGAAACTGTTTAAGGATATAACTACATTTTTAGGACTTGATTATAGAGAATCTTGACTTATAATATTGGATTTTGTTGTAATACGAATATGTATTCTAAAAATAAGATAAATATCTAAGGTAATTATATTACATAAAAAATTTTAAATGGACGTATGAACTTTCTGATAACAATTATAAAGATGCTATGCTTTTTTAATCATACTATTATAGGAATGATCATGCAAAGTTTAAAATTGATAGGACAATGCTAACATGTCTGAATAAACAAAAAGAGCTAATCCTTCTGGACGTACCGAAGGACCGACTCTAATTATAGAAAGTTTCTGCTTTAAAAAATAATGTTGCGTGGCATACCTAGACTGAGGATGCCTTATTCGATGCACCTCTGTAAATAAACTACTGTCTCCCTAGATACTGTGCGTCAACAGTTAATTTTAATTTATAATTATCATTGGAGATGTACATCAATTTGTCTCCTATTTTCTTATCCCTGAAGATCTCGTGCTATTTTAGAATTTGCAATCATATACCCCCCCCCCCTCACACAGAAGAACTGAATTTAGTTTCCGAAAGTGTGCGTAGCTTCCGCGTCCTATCTCAATATTTGCTACTAGCTAAAAAAGCTTCAAACTTAAAAAAAAATCAAAATTTGAAAAATTAAAATTTTTGAATGTATAATGTATAAATCGTTTATACATTAAATTGCTTTTCCATTTGACCGGAGTCGCTGAAAATAGGGTCTGCAATAATTGGGTTATCTGCTGTACACTTTAGGAAATTAGGGCTCGAATAGGAAATTCATTTCAGCTGATCCTCACACAGTATGATAACCATGTTATTTAGTTTGTATATGGAGTTATGTATGCTGGGAGGGAGGGAGGGGACAGTGGCCTGTTTATTGGGACTAGTCCCCAAAGTCCTATAATAATGTTTTCTTATTCGTTGGCATAACAACCTTGGAGACTTTTATGAAATTTTGATTGGTTGGTTCATTTAGTTGAGTGTCCAAACGTTTCGACCACTAATTCTAATCTACAGAAGCTGTAATTTGGTTTGTGTGCCATTATTGGGGATGTACAAAATTAATTTATCGGCCATTGTCTTATCCCTTTAGATCCTTGGGAGTTACGTATTAGTATTATGCTTCTCAGCAATCTCATTTTAGTATAATACAAATTATAATCAGGTCCGTCGGTCTATCTGTCCTTACGTCTTTGCGTTAGTCTGTCTTTCCGTCAGTCTGTCCGTCCGTCCTTGTCACAAAATTGTTTAGTTTTTAGTAAAACATTAATATGGAGTCAAAATTAGAATATCGTCATGTAAACTATATGGTTCTCCTTTACTTTAAACCTTCTCATAGGTCCAGGGAAGGTTTATTGCTATTTTATGGTAGGGTACCACCACCCTCCTATGAAAAGCGCCGATAGAAAATTTAATATTTTCTTTTAAAACGAAATAAAATAAAAAGTTTAGGGTTGACCACCCTTCAAGTGCAAATATAATCCTCTGGGGGCGTAGCCGCTAATTTTTCGGTAATATCGTAATCTTGCAACATTCATGATTGGTTGGAATTACAAAAAGCCAATAACAACTTTAAAATAAAATTGTATTTCATATTTTACGCTTCACGTGGCTAAAATTTAATAATAAATAGCCTAAAACCATTCTTGTATCTATTTGAAGCTACCCTTAAATGGAGAACTCAATCGGTCAGTGGTTAGCAATTGATCTTCTAAGGAGCCTTACTACTTTGTATAATAAAATAGGATAAATTGAATGGTCAAATAAATATCAGAATATATTATACCTTTTGTAAAGTTTTATTCTTTTGGAATAATAATTACCATACCATAAACGGATTAAAATAGATTGTATAACCTTGCTCATTATGCATGATATTTTCATTTTTGTACTTTCTTCTCGAGTTTTCTTCTTAATCTTATTATTTATAATGTCCATATGAATAGACACAGTATATTAAAAGAAAAAAAAACACCCAAAAAAAAAACAATTAAAAGTAGGTTTCTACAGCAAAATAGACCAAAAAAGGCAAGAATTATAGAGTTGGTATATATGAAAAATATTTTGAGTTTAAATATCTAAAATAATGGGCAGTTTTAAGATTTCAAGTAACAAAGGACCTAATCTAAAACCGAAGGTTGCTATACAATTTTTTGTATATTTTTGTTGTGCGGGGGTTTCAGGGGTGAATTATCTTGGAAGGGTGGAGGTACCCTCCTCAAATAGTCAAAAACTTTCTCTAGACCTACAAAAAGCTTCACTGGAAAGGAGACATATATTGTTATATAAACATTAAATTTATTAATAAAGTAATACATAATCAATACATGGCCGCAGCGCTCGGCCCCCTGGCCTGCCTAGCCGCGGGTGCTCGGCCCCCTTGTCTATAACCTAACCTATGTGTATGAATGTTTAATGTACATTAACTTATTTATAGTTTAGAATTTCGTGGATTTTACAAAAAGTGGGTGGTAGATTTTTTTCTTGAAATTTTTAATATTTTTTTACAATATTTAGGTAACGTTAGGTTAGGTTATAGGCAAGGGAGCCGAGCGCCCGCGGCTAGGCAGGCCAGGGGGCCGAGCGCTGCGGCCATGTATTGATTATGTATTACTTTATTAATAAATTTGATGTTTATATAACAATATATAGGTGTTGGTCTAATGTAGGTGTTGGTCTTTGTAGGTGTTGGTCTTTTGTACAGTTGGTCTTTTGTAGAGTTGGTCTTTTGTAGGCGTTTGTCTTTTGTAGAGTTGGTCTTTTGTATCAAATGGACGTACAGACTTTATGTTAACGATTTAAATCAATAGGACAATTCAAATTAACAAAAAGAGCTAACCATTATATGTGGACGGAGGTACATACCTATCCTAATTATAGAACAGCTTCGCCCGTGGGTGGGAGGATATTAAATTTTTTCTCTTGTCACTATAGAAAGTTTTTTTTATTATTTTATATTCTTGTGAACAGAATGTTTAGAAACGTACCCTATGTGGTATTATCTAAGGTTTTTAAGTATTCAAAATATTGGTTTTATTTTAACTAAGATACAAATATGGAACCTAGTAATAGTGTCTAACTTTTTATCTTCGTGACGTAACAAAAATCCATCTCTTTTTTAGGGGTTTCCTTTCCCACCTCCCCTCTCATCCTTCGATTTTTGTTACGTCACAAAGATAAAAAGTTAGACACTAATACTAGGTTCCAAATATGACCATTAAATAAAAATTATTGGCTGAAAAGTATTGAAAACACATGTCTGAATTAATGAAAAGTGCTATCCGTTCCGGACGGACGGACTGATCCTAGTTATAGAAAAGCTTCGCCTTTAAAAAAAAGTAATAAATCAGGTGTCTAATGGAGAGATAGCAATAGGGGGGAGGGGACGACCATAATTATAGAAAAAGTCTAAACTGTGTGCTTGTGTATAGGTAATTCACACAGTAAAAGCAATAAAACAAAAATGACATTACATTAAACAAGGATGACAACATCCATAAAAGCGAAGCTCTGTAATGGTAGGATAAAAGAACATTAACACTTGTAGAGTGTCAGAACTGAATAATCAGGATATAAATGTTTAGAAGTCGAAACTAAATAGTAAGTAAATTTGTAGAAAAACAGCTTACATGAAGGATAATGTTTAAGGACATACTTCGCAATATTAACTTAAACACTTTTCAGTGTTGTATTACTGTGACGAAGATTCAAGATCTGATATATTACCTGACTAGACGCAGTCCTGCTCAAGATAATCAGGGGATACAAATATAACATGTACATTGTACTTTCTCTTACAAATGTTCATTGTGTACATATATATTTGTATTTCAGATAGATAGTCCACCTCTGGATATATTTACCTCACTCAGTGATAATAGAGTGACTGTGATAAAATGACCATCACCAGAATCAGTAGCTGAATCCTGTCCGCGATCTGACTGTTGTACCTTCTGCGTCTACCATCCTGGCAGAAGGCCAGGTCATCACCCAGTGTTGATCTGACCTGTCATTGCAACACGATCAGGTAGTGACTTTATTTGACGTGGTGGCAGCCTGAAAGAACTCAGCCCCCGACATCATTTAAAAGCACCAACTAAATCTTGTGCAATGGACAGTTCACATCTCAAAGTTCCTTTTCCTAGACAACTGTCTAAGAAGGAAACTTTGGAATCACTTTCCCACTGGAAATCCAGTGTTAGAAATTACTTCCGCCGGTCTACCAACTATTCTATCTTCTTCAGCTGTGGCACCAAATGGAATCATAGCTTACCATGTTATGGTTTCACAGAAGAAAATAAAGAAACTCTTGCTGACAATTTAGAGTGTCTTTTGGATACTATTGCATCCTTCCTACCAAGCCCATACATAACACACAAGATTGTTGAGAACTCAACATCAATACAATCTGTATGGGACATAATCTGGGAACACTATGGAGTAAGACCTACACAACATAGTTTCCTAGACTTCAATAACTTGAAAATTGAACAAGATGAAAGATATATAGATCTATATGACAAAATGATCTATCACACAGTGAACCACCTGTGTCCTGCTGGTACACCTCTAGCAGAGTCAAGCCCCAGTCCATCAAAGTTAGAAAAGACTGACATTCTAACTACCAGCCATAAAAATCTCATCGCATTAAACTGGCTGAATGCTATCAATCCGAAACTAATTGATATTGTAAAATTGGAGTACTCCAAGGACCTCAAGGCAGGTATACCCTTATCCTCCCTTGTCAAAACTATTGCAGAGAATATTGATTCTCTTATGATGAGATTCACTTCCAAAGTGAATAAGATTGACAGTACTGAGAATCCTGATTGTCAAGCTAATGTGTTGAGAATAGCCAATCAACGCTTCCCTGCTTCCTCCAGTTCCAGAGGTGGCAGAGGTCAGGTAAGCAACTACCAACATACAAGAAATCAGAACCAAAACAATTGCAATAGTTGCTATTCTCTAGGAAAGCGCTTATCTCTTTATGTCAATTTTAGACACAATCCCTCCCAGTGCCCACAACGATCCTCAATACGCTCAGTGCAAGAGTGTACTGCTGAAACTATTACAGAGGATCAGGATCAAGAAAAAGATCCTGCTAGTGATGAATCTCCTGAAGAAAATACAGGTAACATTACCATATTACCACCCTCTGATCTGATAAGTAAAATAAGAAATATTGAAACTAGATTAGGTAATACTTCTATTCTAAAAGCTTCTTCTCCATCTTTAAAAGCATATTTTAAAACTAAAAGAACATTTTGTCTAATTGACGAAGGTAGTGAATTATGCTGTATTGATTTTAGATTTGCTAACAGCTCTAACATAAAATTTTCTAGGACAAATGAATCTGCTGTCTCAGCTGGATCACACTCAATGAAACTCATGGGTCAAACTGATGATCCAATTATCATCCAATTGGAACACAACAACAACAAGATCGAATGGAATTTGGGACATTGTATTGTTGTTATGAATCTGGGATGCCCAATTCTCATTGGAGAACCTGGAAAATCTTATAATACTATTTTAACTGATCCTGTTAAAAGAAAAATAACAACTCTTGATGTTAATAAATGTCCTGTTTCCCTCCCCTATATAAATAAAAAACAATTTTATCCGAATGATTTTATTTGCAGAATAAATAAAAATGAGACAGTCTATTCTGGTGAAGAAGTTGAACTTGATGTCCCAGCCCACTTCAAAGAATCAGAACAGGTATTCTTTTCTCCAAGACAACTAACATCAGGCAATTTCTTTTCACACCAAATTTGTTCAGTGAAGAATGGCAAGGTAAGTATTAAGAACAACAACAATACTTCTATTTTTGTCAAAAAGAACAGCCATTTTGGTGATTTAACACCTTCTAGTCCATCATCTTCTTTGCAATTAAGTTCATTGCAACCTTTACAAGCTTCAAATCTACAACTCAGTAATGACTGCTCTACTTTAGCAAAGGTATCTATAGATCCTGACAATATCTTAAAAGACAAGGACAAATGTCTTTTTCAAGAACTTATACATGAATATTCTGACACCATCTCATCTCTTCCTGGTTGTTATAATGGGTATTTTGGAGATGTAGATTGTTCCATCAATTTCATTAAAGATCCACCTGCATCTCTGAAAGCAAGACTACCCAGCTATTCAAATGACAAACTTGTGACTATGGCAAATCTCATGGATGAAATGGAATCCATGGGGGTTTTATCTAAGCCAGAAGATGTTGGAGTGATTCCAAGAAATGTTCACACCAGTTATCTTGTTCCGAAGACAGATGGAACATTTAGATTTGTCACTGACTTCACTAGCTTGTTACCCTTCATAGGAAAGTTGGAAGTGGTTGCACCATCTATTGCTAATGCAAAAAGAATGATATCATCTTTTGCATTTCTTGCTGAACTTGATTTGACCCATTGTTTTTGGCAAGGTAAAATGTCTCCCCAAGACAGTCAATACTTGGCTACTCCACATCCCTTTGGAGGCATCAGAGTTTACACTAGAGAACCTCAAGGTATAAGAAATGCCTCAGAACATAATTCTGAAAGACTTGCCAGAATCTTTGGGGACCTTGAACAACAAGGAAAGATGAGTAGAATGGCAGATGGACTCTATGTTGGAGGATCATCTCCAAAGGATTTGTTAGAAAATCTAAGATCTGTATTTCACAGAGCCAGACTATGTGGTCTCACATTCAAACCTTCAAAGATTGTTATCTGCCCTTTAAAAACAATTTTGTTTGGGTGGGAGAAGAATGGAAATCTATGGTCTCCCACTCCACATGTAGTAACCCCACTATCTCAAGCTCCACGGCCTAAGACTGTCAAACAACTGAGGGGTTTTATTGGAGCTTTCAGACAGCTTAGCTCTACAATTCCCAATTATTCAATGAAATTAGGAAAATTGGAAAAATATACTGGAGGCAAAGGCTCACGTGAATATGTAACTTGGAATCAAGACATGGTTTCTGAGTTTGAAGATGCCAAAGCCTCTTTGAATGACCTGAAAAGCATTGCCATCCCCACACCTGAGGACACATTACATATCTATCCAGATTTTAGTGAAAATGCTAATGCCATAGGTTCACACCTTATAATTCACAAACCTGGTAAGGAAATAACCAGGTTAAATGGTGGTTACTTCTCTGTTAGGTTGGAAGACTGCCAAACTAGATGGACCCCCTGTGAAAAGGAATGCTTAGGTATAAAACTTACCATTCAACATTTCAAGCCATACATTCAAAACTCCAAGAACAGGACCTATATCCATACTGACAACCTTATTTGTGTACAAGCTTGGAACAGACTTAAACAAGGACATATTTCCACATCATCCAAGGTTGCTTCATTTTTGTCGTCTATATCTGAAAACAATATAGAAATAGTACACTTTCCAGGGACCCAGACTAAGGTTGCTGACTTCAGCTCAAGAAATCCATTGCCATGCAACATATCAAGATGCCAGATATGTAATTATGCATTTGAACAGACCTCTATTGGGGACATTGCTTCAATTATGGCTATAACTGTTAACGACATTGAAGATGGAAATTACAAAATTCCACTTACTGAAAAACCAACATGGCTTAAACTACAGAAACAGGATGAAACACACAGGTTACTTTACAGACTCATAACATCAGGAGGACTTCAACCTGAACCTAAACTTAGAGGACACACAGATTTAAAAAGAATGTATAATCTCTACAAAAAAGGTTTATTGTCTATTGATCAATCAGGATTAATAACTGTGAAATACATTGATGGTTCATCAGGAGTGGAATATGATGCTATTTCAGTACCTAAGCAGCTTTATCCAGGCCTTGTTCAAAGTATTCACATTAAACTTTCACATCCATCTAAAAATCAGATGCATAAATTTCTCCACCGCTATTTCTTTTGTATTGGAGTCAATGAAACAGTGGACTCAATACATAATGCCTGTCAAATTTGTTCATCACTAGCAAAACTCCCTAAATTTGAAAACACATATACAACATCACATAGACCAACATTTGGATCATATTTCAGTGCTGATATTTTAGTTGATAATAATCAAAAAATCTTTGTCTGCAGAGAAAATCTTTCTCAATTTACAACAACAAAGATTATTGAGGATGAAACTTCTGTCTCAATCAGAGATGCTATCCTTTCGTGTGTCATGGAGTTCATCCCTCCAACTGGGACTGTGATTAGAGTGGACCCTGCTCCAGCTCACAAACTCCTATCTGTTGTAAAGAATGATGATGTACTCAGAAAATTCAATATTCAATTAGAATTAGGGAGAGTGCATAATCCTAATAAGAATCCGATTGGGGAAAATGCAATTAAGGAGTTTCGTAAGGAACAACTAAAGTTAAACAAGAATGGTGGCCCTATAACTGAATCAGACAGAGCAATTATTACCTACAATATGAACCAAAGAATTAGATATAGAGGATTGTCTGCCAAAGAAATTTTACTAAGAAGGGAACTAATGACTAATGAAACAATACAACTTCAAGATGATGAACTTGCAGAAATACAATTTAAAGCAAGAAAAAGCTATAATGACAAACATAATAGTAAGGTTAATGCAGAAACTAATCTTGACTTTCATATTGGCGACAGAGTTTTTATAAAAAATGACAAGTCCAAATCAAGAGGGAGAGAAGAACATGTGATTACTAAATTATTTGAGAAAGATAACATCAAATGGGCAAAAATTCAAAAAATTGAAAAAGGTCTTAGATCAATTGATTATGATGTTCAATTAAACAACTTAGTACTTGTCTCAAATTGTTTTTCCAACACAGATGTAAAAAATGATGAAATAGATGAAGAAAATGAAATGCATGGATATAGTTCACAGGATATAGGTGTTGATGATAAACTGAAAAATATTATCACCAACCTTGAAAAGGAGATTCCGAAACAAAAAGGAAGACCCCCCAAACCTAAATATCCTGATTATATTGTAGATGATGCTATACCTGGTCCTTCTTGCATCAGAACTTTGAACAGTAAGTTAAAAACTGTTTCTAAACCTCCAACTCATGGCTGGGACCAAGAACAATGGTCCCAAATGCTGGATTTTGAGGATGATTTAGATTATACAGCAGGTATATCATCTATTGTTAATTTTGAATGTGCACATTTAGATCTGTCCTGGGACTTTGAGGAAATGCCCAAATTGGATGATCAGACTATTGCTGATTCAATTTCATTGAAAGACCTGTCAATGATTATTCCTGAATGGCCTACAAAATCTGATATAGATATCCACAGTGCTGCTGTTAAGATTCAACAGTCTTGGAGAAACTATAAGCGCAGGTCATCAACTAATCCTTTTCATCTAGAGACTGATCTTTCTTCAAATTCATCAGAGGATGACATATTTAGCTCCTTACAAAGCACTTTAAATGATCCCGATCTATTTGACTTCATGTCAAGCACTGTTGTTGAATGTGATGATTCTAAAAATGAGTCTCTGCAAATGGCATTTGAGAACCATGAACAAGACATAGTGAATGGTTTCCTAAACAATATTTCTTCTCCTGCATTTCAAGATTACCAATTTCCCACTCACACTAAAATTGATGAGAAAGAACCTACTCATACTAATAATGATGAGAAAGAACAATCTCATACTAATAGTGATGAGAAAGAACAAACTTATACTAATAGTGATGAGAAAGAACAAACTCACACTAATAGTGATGAGAAAGAACAATCTCATACTAATAGTGATACAAAAGAACAAACTTATACTAATAATGATGAGAAAGAACAAACTCATACTAATAGTTATGAGAAAGAACAAACTCATGCTAATAGTTATGAGAAAGAACAAACTCATACTTATAATGATGAGAAAGAACAAACTCATACTAATAGTGATGTAAAAGAACAAACTCATCAACATCTTTCCTTGAATATGTTAAATCAGAACATACAATACAGAAACACAGACTATCTATCCCAAAATACTCATGAGACTGACTGTTCTCATGTGAACCCTTGTAAAAATAGGATTGAAGGAAACCATATATATCCTATTGCCACTATAAATGATCCCAATTCTTCAATCTCTGTCAATGTTGTATGTGATGTCTCACCAGCTCTCAACCAATTAAACTTGCCAACAGACACAAACAAAGTTCAAGATGTTTCCAAAACTCTTGACCTCCTTAATAATTGTCCTAAAAGGAAATCACTTAGGCAAACTCAAAGACCTGATTACTATCACATGAATAAATATGGTAAGCAGGATCCAACAGAGAAAAATTGAAGAGGGAAGAAAGGAGGAACAGGACTGCGCAATATTAACTTAAACACTTTTCAGTGTTGTATTACTGTGACGAAGATTCAAGATCTGATATTTTACCTGACTAGACGCAGTCCTGCTCAAGATAATCAGGGGATACAAATATAACATGTACATTGTACTTTCTCTTACAAATGTTCATTGTGTACATATATATTTGTATTTCAGATAGATAGTCCACCTCTGGATATATTTACCTCACTCAGTGATAATAGAGTGACTGTGATAAAATGACCATCACCAGAATCAGTAGCTGAATCCTGTCCGCGATCTGACTGTTGTACCTTCTGCGTCTACCATCCTGGCAGAAGGCCAGGTCATCACCCAGTGTTGATCTGACCTGTCATTGCAACACGATCAGGTAGTGACTTTATTTGACGCTTACATTCTTAAATTTATTACATTTTTAATTTTAAAGAAAGGATAATGTTTTAGGACTTGATTATAGAAATGTTTTGCTTATAACATTTACTTTGTTGTCATAGGAATCAGTATTCCATAAATCAGATCATTATATTACATAAAAAGTTACAAAAAAAGTTAATAAATAGTTAATAAATCAACAAGTTTAAAATCAACGTACGGACATTCTGGTAATGATTATAGAGTTGCTACGCTTTCTTAATCGTACCTAACTACTACAGCAAACACTAAACAAAGTTTTAAATCGTTAGGACAATTCTAACATGCTTAAATTAACAAAAAAAAACTATCCGTTCCTGACGGACAGACCTATCCCAATTATAGAAAAGCTTCGCCTTGAAAGTAATAAATTAACTTTCTAATGGAGACATAGCACAAGGGGGGGAGGGGGGCAATTTTTAGGTTATGCACCATCAATGTAAAATGTTTTTAGAAACACATAAACAAACAAATATATGACAATTTTATTTATTTTACAAATTTTCCAACTAAACTAATAACAATGATGCCAAGTTGGATTCCAACACCAGAAAGAAAGTTTCAGTAGGTAATTGTATCTAAAAACAGAATTTTACATTTTTGAATAGGGAACCTAAGTTTTGTAAATAAATCCATAATTTAAATTATTTAATTCACAACATGCAGAGTATTCCTAAATCTGGACCCCCCTTGCAAAGATGTAAACAAAAAAATATATCAACAAAGTACAAATAAGAGAAAGATACAAGGTTTTTTTTATCATACAAAATGTTATTTAGTAAATCCAATAAAATTAAACATTATAAATCTTACTTGAATAAAAATGGAAATTCTTCTGCATATAAGCTTTCTCCAGCATAATGTTCAATATAAGGTTTGGAAAGGCAGGTATGATACTCTAAGTTTTGTTCTTCAATTATCCAAAAAACTGGCTAGAGAAATAAAACAGCTATAAGAAATCATTTTTGATTAATTGTTTTAGATATTTAGTCGAAATGTGAACACAGTAAAAGTATCGGACTGATTATGACGCAACCAAAAAAATTAGCCAATGAGAGGCCATTATTGACCAATGGTAAAATTTATAGTGGCCTCTCATCGGCTAATTTTTTTTTTACGTCATAATCAGTCCGACACTTTTACTGTGTTCCAAAATGTTGTCAAATCAAAAAAAATTACCATATAATTGTACAGACATGGGAGCATATACACCTAAGTAAATTAAATATTGGTAATATTAGATACATAAACAACCAATACATGATAGTTTTACACACTTTAAAATATCATAAATAAATACTTTGTTGATCCTAAATTTTTTTGTTACCAATTTAAATCTAACAAGGATGACAACATCCATAAAAGCGAAGCACTGAAACGGTAGGACAAACGGACATTAACACTTGTATAGTATCTGAACTGAAAAATCGGAACATAAATGTATAAATGTCGAATCAAAATTGTAGGTAAATTTGTAGGATAATGTCTATGGACATACTTACATTTTTGGACTTGATTATAGAGTTGCTTCGCTTATAATATTGTTCTTTGTTGTCCCAGGAATCAATATACCAAAAATCAGATCAAACGGATAATTAAAACACTTGAAAATTTGTTGTTAAAAAAGTAGAAAAATCAACATGTTTAAAATGGACGTACGGACATTCTGGTAATGAATATAGAGTTGCTACGCTTTCTAAATCGTACCCAACTACTACAGGAATCATCATGCAAAGTTTGAAATCGATAGAACAATTCTAACATGCCTAAATTAACGAATAAAAGCTATCTATCTCGGACGGACGTACGGACGGACGGACGGACCGACCCTAATTATAGAAAAGCTTCGCTTTTAATAAGATTGCAACTTTTCAAATTAAATATCGTGTTTAAATTTCCTACCTTCTCTGGGTGTTTGTATCTCATCAGGTGATAACCTCCCTAAAAGTAAAATATTTAATTCACATATAAATTTGGCTTTCATAAAACAGAAATCTTGCTTATTTTTATACATTTAATGTTTAAGATTTTATGAGCATTTGATGATATAAGTTATTCTCCCATTATAGCTTTTAAAGTCCTGATTTCTGGACTGATTTGAAGAAGAATAAAGGTCTAGCTGTATAGTTTTAGGACCCAAAAAAACGATTGGAGCAATCCATAATAGCATAGGATTTATCTTAACATGATTAATATATTAAAAATTACATCAAGATTTATGGTGTGCAGAGTTATAAAATTTAATGTTAAATTACTATGGAAGAAATACATTTTCAGATAAATGGCAATTAAAATCCTTATTAGTATTATAAAAGGTAACTACTTCACTATCATTAAAAAGTTTTGTTAATATTAGTGATTATGACTGACCTTATTGTTTAATGCATCAGACAACCAACTGGAACCTTTATTTGAACAAACTTTTCCTGGAAGTCTTTAGTTATTATGTGGTGTCAGGCCAAGATATGATCCTATGACCTTTGCCACAACAAATTGATATGCTATGTGTTTCATGACAGTCATGAGTTTTAATTCACATTTATAAAAGATACAACCCGAAATTTTGATGCCAGACTAGACTGTGTGAACTTATACCTGATCAGTCATTGGGATATAGCCAAACTCTTGTTTCATCTTGTTAAAATATTCTGGAGCAATTATTTCAGGTTGTGCCCGCAGTTTTTCAATATCCAATAACAGTAATCCACCATTTAAAGCCTATAGATAAATATAGTGATGATATTTTTATTACTTCTTGATAAACCCTACTAATGCAAAACATTTTAAGGAAAGCACTAAATGCAGGCAAACCTGGCAGTTTCACCCAGGTAAAGATAATTATTAAACAATTTAAATGATAGTTTTAATATGATTTTTAATGAACAGGCATTGTCTTTTTATTATAGGTTATTAAACTACCTGATAAGGTCCTGTCTGTCCAAAACTTGAAGAACTAACTTTTGCTAGATATTTCAAAGATCTAATGCCGTGGGCTTCACTCCTATCCTTTGCTAAGCCAAATATTTCTTGTCTAAGAATAAAATAAAAATCAATCTTTTGCCTTATAATTCAAGCAATATTGTCAAAAGAATTTTTGTTATTTATTTTAGTCCAAAAACAGATAATTATGAATTCAATATATTCAGTATTGTTTATAATAAATACCTGTTCATTTGATTAAACTGATCATGTAACAAGCCTATATCAACCCTATAAAAATAAATAAAAAAAACTAAAATTTTCCTAATTTTTGTAAGACATAACTTTATATTAAACTTTTTAAAGAATTCCACCAACCTTAAGCGCATATCAATATCAAGACGAATGATTTTCTTTATGAATTTTGGAAATTCATGCATTATCAGGAACTGAATGTAGAAATTATCCTGAAAAAAAAATATTTTAAAATTAATGATTTTATAACAAACATGATACATAAAGCACTTTTTATACTCTGAGCAAAAGACAACATTTTAACATTAAAACCATTTTTTAAGCAAAGATTTTCCATACAATCTGCCCATCTATTTGTCAATAACGGATAGCTCTTAACATTAATCTTTGCATATTTATCTGTTAGTTTCAAAATTTGTGTGATGACAATAAGGTACAATTTAGACATGGTAGCAATTGTTACCAAAAAGCCTGTATCCATTTGATATTTTAAAATAATGATTCCTTGGATTACAAGTTATTATATTATAAGCAAAGCATCTCTAAAATAAAGTCCTAAAAATTTTGGGAAATTTTGCAACAAATTCAAACAAAATTTGTTTAAACTTTGAAATAAATATTTTGCTTTTTAACCCCTTCCCTAATTCTATCTAGGAAACGAGAAGAGATATCAAGATACACTCAAGGTTGTTAAAAGCGAAGCTTTTCTATAATTAGGGTAGGTCCGTCCGTACGTCCGTCCGTCCGTCCGAGATAGATAGCTTTTATTCGTTAATTTAGGCATGTTAGAATTGTCCTATCGATTTCAAACTTTGCATGATGATTCTTGTAGTATTTAGGTACGAATTAGAAAGCGTAGCAACTCTATAATCATTACCAGAATGTCCGTATGTACATTTTAAACATGTTGATTTTTCTACTTTTTTAACAACAAATTTTTATATGATCTAATTATCCGTTTGATCTGATTTTTGGTATATTGATTCCTAGGACAACAAAGAACAATATTATAAGCGAAGCAACTCTATAATTAAGTCCTAAAAATGTTAGTATGTCCATAAACATTATCCTGTATCAAGCAGTTTTTCAACAAATTTACTTACAATTTTGCTTCAACTCTTGTACTTTTATATTCTGATTATTCAGTTTAGACACTATACAAGTGTTAATGTCCGTTTGTCCTACCGTTTCAGTGCTTCGCTTTTATGGATGTTGTCATCCTTGTTTTTTTAAAAATTCATGAAGATTGGAATTAATTTTATGGCACAGTGATTTATCATTAAAAAAGGAGATAACAATAGAAAACCTAAAAATATAAATTATGCTTGAATTTTCTCAATCAATTAGCTTTATGGTAACTTTTGCAATTAAAAAACTTTAATCTTTCACAGAATAAAATTAAATGAACCCTGAATTTTTAGTAATGATTATAAAGATTTCCTCCCTTATAAATTGTGAGTAACTTACAGTGAATCACCATGCAAGTTTGAAATTGACTATTCTAATATGCCTTAATTAACTATAAGAGCTATCCGTTAAGGCAGGATGTAAAGAACAGATGATTCTAATAAATACTTAAAAATTGATTGTGTTTAATTACACTTGCAATTCTTAAATCATTGTTTACAGAGTTAATACTTTTAAAAAATTATTCCTGAGTTTTTAATTAGTGGTTGTATATATAAGTATAGAATAGTAACACCTTCATCACTTTACAAATTAAGATATTATTTTGAGTCTAGATAGATAACAAAATAAAGGAAATAATGTCTTTGTTCATCACCATTGATTGATCCAGGTAGAAAACAAAATGATACCAATTGATATCTTGATGGACATGCCCAAGAGCTTTGAATCCTGAAAATTGTCAAAGGTATCACAGAAAAAAACTGGGTTTAAGGTTTTGGACAAACTAACATTTACACTTTAAGGTTTTAGAACTGGTTGATCAGAATATAAGCAAAATTGTAAATAAAACCTGCTGTGATTGGTTGCTTAGCTGGGCATTTTTATTGTAAAAATATAATTAGTTACTAGAAACCTACAGACACCCTTACTCAAAAATTACTATACATTAAAGTTAATATTAGAAAATTATATATTAGAAAATCTTAGACTTAATAGATTGCCAACTATTGAGAGGGAAAAAGAAAACAACAAGAAAAAAAGAGAAGTGAGTACATATTATTTAGTGAACTTTGCTTGAAACAGCAAAAGAAATTTGAACAGGAAAATTTTTTTTAAATTTAAAAATCATGCTAAAACATGATTTAGAATTCATATCAGAGGCTTAAATAATTGTAATATCGCAAACTTTGTAATCTTTTCACATTTTAACTATAATAATCAAGATTGTAGAAAGAGACATTTCATCTAATATGTATGTACATTATTTATTATATTTTGAATATCTTTAATTCTCACCTTTGCACATTCATAATCTCATTGACTGAAATAGAATTCATATCAATTTAATATTAATACATTATAGTGACTTCTCTCCTATCATCTAAGGATTCCTGTGTCTTTTTGTTTTTACAATTATTTTTAAAATGGTGATGCTACACAAAATAGTGTATAAGTTGTCCAGGCCAATTATTAGACTCCTCTCTAAAACAATTGGCCTCCCTGTTTTCAAGGTCCACACAAACATACATAAACCTTTCTACTTTTTAGGTCTTAAGGTTGCCATATTTTAATATTTTTCTCATGTATAGTTTGGAAATTGATTAATATCTGCTGGATTAGAACCGGTTCCCAGTCATACTTAAAAATCATGAAAAGCTTCCTATTACAGACAATTTTCTTGAATATTAAAATGAAAAGTCATAACATTTATACCAGTATTGTTAACTTGGTTTTTGTTTACCTCATGGCTAACAAAAATTGGTTTTAATGTTATTATTTTCAATTTTGATATCTGCAGAAAACTGAATGTAACCCAAAGTGATAAATAACTAATCTTTCTAATTTTTGCTTAACAACTAAATATGGTTAAAATACTATTCTAAAACAATAATTAAATTGTTTGCTTGTTTTTATGTATATTCAATTCATACCTGTTATATTGCCAAATAAAGTTACAGCTTCATCTATATCAAGAACTTCAACATTTTCTTGAGGACACAAGATTTTGCTGTACAAATCTGATACAATAATAAGTTGGAAATTGCTAGGATGTTTAAGGCTAGGAGTAAAATTAAAATGCTTGGGTTCTAAGATGAAGACATTGGCTGATTTAAAGGCAAAAAAATATCTATGAAATTGTAATGGTAATTAAAAGGAATAAAGAAGGACCAATACCTAATATTTTCCTATACTTTTGTTGAAAAAACTCAATAGAAACATACTGCATCTTAAACCTAAAAAAATCATATGTAAGTGTTTTGTAAATATATCATAACCTTATATATTTTAATAATTGAATTGTCCTTATACAAGAAGAATCATAAATTTAAATATAACCATAACAAAAAAAACTTTATTTTTAAAGATTTTATTTGTATAATTTTACCTAGGAAATCTCCAGTTTTTATTTATAAATTTTCTATCTTTATAAAATAGTTTGTTGTGAAGTACTCTTCCAATAGATTCATTAACTATCTTATTCATAATATCCTGCAATAAAATAAGATGTTGGAATTAATGGTTTAGATGTCATGTAAATAAATGATATCCTTGAAGGAATATAATCATAATTTAGTTTGAATTTACCTTGCTTTTTTCATCTGTTACAAAGATAAAATTTATTGGAGTTCCAGTACTTTCAACAAATATGGAAAACAAAAATCTACCAAGATGTCTTTTCAACCTCCTTAAAATGTTTTTAAATGTCTTTAATGATAATGAAAACTATAAAAGATATTAGTTTTCGTTTTTTTGTTGTTGTTGTAATAGGTATCAAGAAATTAACAAAAATTAACACAAAACTGTAAGTCAATGTAAACTTATTAGAAAAATCCTAAAATGTTAAAATTCTAATAAACTTTAAACAGATAATCAATTAGAGTTAAATCAAAATTATTGTTATTTCTTGCATATTTTTTATTTTTACAATATATCTATCTATGATATATTACAGGGCATTTAATGTCAATTAATTGTTAAAGTAATAAAAAATAAGAATAATTTTGATAAAACTTCCTTATATCTGTTTATAGAAAATGTATTAACATAGTAAATTTCCTTCTTTCTGGCTTACAGCACCAACAACATGTAGCTAATACCAAGCTTAAGCCCCTTTTTAACAATCTAAGGAAAGGGAGAAAGAGCCCCTAGATTAGATTAGATTAGTTACAAAATTTTCATACTTTTCAAATGGTGTAATTATGCAACTTTAATTGGAAAATAAATTTGTATTCATCAAGACATGTACCTTTTTTACATTTTCATGTCCTAGTACTGTAATTGCAATTTGTAAGTGTAATTAAGCAACTTTGTCATTAATTTTGTTTTAATATTTGTTTTGGTTTAGAGATTATTAGAGGCAGTTATATAAGAAACCCCACTTTCAAAATAAGGTTAATAATGATATCTAATATTTTCCTACTTTAACCAAATTCATCAATATCATTAATATAGAATTGATGAAAATATTTACTTTACCTTATTACTTTTTCCTCGTCAGAATTTGGTGAAATGTGAAATAATAAAAGAAGGTGAACAAAATCATCACCAGCATTTTCTATGCTTCCTGGGAAATCAAGTATATCTACAATTGTAAGTATAACATATAATTAATGTTTTTTTTCTGTAGTCTTTTTATAGTATTAAGTGAGAAAAAAACTTTCCTCCTGACCCCGAAAAATAACAAGGGGATCATGGAAAGAAAACAAAACAGTAGGTATTATTATATTTTTGTAGTAGCTTTTCTTCCTATCAAAAACTACATTATAGATAATATTGTTGGGCACACAAATATACAAATAACATACATATTTACCTGTTCCAGCAATAATTTCTGAATTATTTACAATAGAACAATTTTCAGGTAAAGAAAATTCACTCAAGTTTAAAAAAATTAAGGCAAGAAACAGCATTTTAATTTTCATCTGAAATAAAAAGAAAATGGTAGATGAAAACCAAGAATAAGATATTAGAAATGTTTGCTATATAGGATTACTACTGAATTAAACTGAATTAATAACAATGATGCCACGTTGGATCCCAACACCACAAGGACAGTTTTAGTAGGTTCTTGTATCTAAAACAGAATTGATTATAATTGTTGAAGTTCTGGGGCTGGGAAAATGACATTGAATGCCATCTAAGGTATTTGCTATTTTTATTGTGTTTTAGGTACAGACACACAATTTTTTCAACGTGTTCAACGTCCCCCCCCTATTATCTCAGTTCCTATTAGAGCTAGAGGGCTAAAAAATTTTTGTGCAAGTCCACTGTTTGATGATGAATTTCCAACCTTAAAGGGACTGTAAACGAGAAAATTTCTCATCAGATTATCAAACCTTAACATCATCTCAATTATATAATCTCAAAGATAGGGCAAAACTGTCTCTCGTTTCCTTAAAAAAACGATTTTTATTATGGCCAAGATTGGGGAAAAAATTTCCGGACTATATAAATGTGCAGTTAATTGTCTTTTTTTCCTTCTATAGCTAAAACTAAACTTTTTGACATAGTTCTCTATTTTTCCTAACGGTTAAGCTGACTTTTAATATAATCCTTGCTTTAAACAAATGTATAGTTACTTAGAAATTGATAATGTAAGCAAAAATTTTTATTGAAAATCAAATAAAATAACAAAGCTAGAAACAGGTTTTTTTATTAGTATCCAAGTAACTTTAGTTGGCCCATCTCTCGCCCACCTTTAATTACAAAGAAGGCATCTTAACTTTTTTTTATAGCTAGCCGGTTCTTTTAGTAAGTAGTAGATGTAAAATTTTTCATAGAATTCAGATATGCAATTGTTTTTTTTGTAGACCTCTTATTTTTTAAGTAATTTATGTTTTAAAAAAAAAAATTAAGTCGATTTTAATTCAGATATGCAATCGGTTTTTTTGTAGACCTCTTATTTTTTAAGTAATTTAAGTTTTTTTTTTAATTAAGTCGATTTTAAGGTACTAAAACGCAAAAAAAAAGGAAGAAAATGGCCATTATGAACAAAAATAGTAAGATCTTTAATTTGACACCTTACTTTTTGAATTTTGTCAGGTAATTATTGAAAAAATTGATTTTTTTAAACCCACAAGAATAAAAACTTTGAACTTAATTTTATCATTACACAGGTAAAAAAAATATGGGTTCACATATACCTTTAGAATTAGAAAAATATTACGAATCCATTGTAAGCAAAATTGAAAAAAAGTAAAAAAATAAAAAATAAAAAAAATGGCCTATTATATTTTTTTGTACAGGCAACACTTTCTTCATCCCCTAATTACCCCCTCTTTACCCCCTTCTCATTTTTATTCTCAATTCAAGAAATTAGATGGTTGCCTCTATAATATAATATAATATTTTCATATAATTCCTTTTATTGTAGTTTATATACTATAATGTAAACTTTTTATTTAAATGTTGCTTAGAATGGATTTGTAATATTTTTCTCATTCTAACAGTATATATAACGCCTATTTCTTATGCCTGGGTAATGATAAAATTAAGTTCTAAGTTTTTATTCTCGTGGGTTTAAAAAAATCAATTTTTTCAATAATTACCTGACAGAATTGAAAAAGTAAGGTGTCAAATTAAAGATCTTACTATTTTTGTTCATAATGGCCATTTTCTTTCTTTTTTTTGTTGCATTTTAGTACTTTAAAATCGACTTAATTAAAAAAAAAACTTAAATTACTTAAAAAATAAGAGGTCTACAAAAAAACCGATTGCATATCTGAATTCTATGGAAAAATTTACATCTACCACTTACTAAAAGAACCGGCTAGCTATAAAAAAAAGTTAAGACGCCTTCTTTGTAAATAATAAAGGTGCAATATTTCTTTTTAAACAGTCTGATAAAAGTGTAAACTAACTCTCCTAAGGGGGCTATTTATTGTCCAACACAATAAAAAAGGATATAATTATTAAGAGATATAAGTTTTCCAGAATTGTAATGTAGGGAGTAGATTTGAAATCTGCATCAAATTTTAAGGATTTTTTATAAAATTCGTTTTTTGTATAATTCTTTATCTAAAAGCGGAAATACAAAGTAAGTTAATTAATTTTGGCATCCGTGATTGGTGGATTTAAAAAATCTGCGCTCTGATTGGATGTCGTACATCATTCAACCAATTAGAGCGCAGGTAGTTTAAAATCCACCTATCCTATTGGTTAAAATTAATTAACTTAAAATGTATTTCCGCTTTTAGATAAAGAATTTTACAAAAAACGAATTTTATAAAAAATCCTTAAAATTTGATGCAGATTTTAAATCTACTCCCTACATTAAAATTCCGGAAAACTTATATCCCTTAATAATTATTTTAAATAACCTCTGAGATTCAACCCTTTGTAGACAGAGAGGTATTTTTTTGTCAATATTACGAATTTGAAATAGAACTAAATTACCTAATTACTACGTTATTAAAAAACTAATTGGCAATTTCATATCATAGAATAAATCCTTAAGTAAATCATAAGAAACAAAAACGTTCAGATTTTCCCTGTTTTTTCCTTTTTTCCTCCCAAAATACCATAAAATCAAGGCATTATTCCTGCATAGTTTTGTTGATAGGACGTTTTTGGTTGATCAGAGTAATGAAATGTGGTTAGAAAATGTTAAGATTTAAGTAAGTCAAAGTCAATTTTCGGTTCCTTCACCCTTTTATTCAACAACCTTTGTTTTTAGGTCCTTTTTTACTTAAAAATTTTTAACAGCTGTAATTTTCTTATTTTTGAAGCTAGAAGAAAATTTTTTTGCAGAAAATGTTTATCTTTATGTAAATTTTATATTAGAAATATCAAAATATAAATTTTAGCAATTGGCGGTCGGCGGGTAAATGGCAGTGAATCTTTATGAAATTTTAATACGTTATGTAGACATGTAAGAAAAGATTAAGTTTAAAATCTAAAGTCTCTAAGTCAAAAATTGCGGCCACAGGCGCCTATAAAAATTTCTGGAGACCTGGAGAATCAAGAAATGCAGGATCATACCTGGAACGTGAAATCGACTTGAACACCTGTATTAATATGAGGATGTATATATATACAGGATATATTAGTATTTTTTAAAGATAAAATGCTTTGTTTAAGTCCAAACAATATTTTTGCTCTTAACCTGGATGACCCTGCCAGGTTTGCTAGCATCCTGGGCCCGCCAGGATGGAGAAATTCAAAAAATTCCAACTCTCAGTTACGTGTTATACCCATACTTAAAAAGTCTCGCAGTTTGGGCTCTTTAACTTTCACACACAGAAAATGAGATAGAAAAAAACGACCGTTAAGGGTTAATATATTCATAAGGACAGGATAAATGCTTGAAAAGGACTGTCTAAATTAGACTTAGAATTATGAATATCTATTAGATTTTAAGCATAAATTGGCTTCAGCAACCTTAACGAATATATTTGCAATTTTTAACAATTAATTAATTAATTATTACAAATACCAAATTATAGTATTTACTTACCTAACTAGAATAGAGTCTGCAAGTATATTTTCTCCTGCAAAATGTTGAATGTATGGCTTAGAGAGGCAGGTATGATAATCCAAGATATGTGGTTCATACTCTTCACTAGCAAAAACTTCCTAAAGTTATTAGATCTGTTTTATAATCAAGAGAAAAGGACAAAAAAAATTATTTCATAAATTATAAGATATAGATAAAAAACATTTACAATTTCATTTCTAAAATTGTAAAGAAAAAGAAATAAGGTGAATTGAGAAAAATACAAAAATGAGATATATTTACCATATAATTGTATTGACATGGGATCATATACACCTAAATAAGTAAATTAAATATTGGCAATATCATATTAGACACTTTTTGAAGTATAAAATGACAGTTTTAATCATATCTAATTTAGTACTTTTAAATTGATTAAGAAGCTAAGACAGTTCTTATAGTGTCTATGTATATTTCTCAAATATTTTACAGAATTTTGTTTTTCTACTAAGTATTTTGTTTTACCTTCTCAGGATGTTTGTAACTGATCAAGTGATAGCCTCCCTGAAATTAAATATAAAAACAACATTGATAAATAATTAATATACAATGACAATAATATAAAAAAAGATTCTTGTTTGCTCTTGTGGTAGGGCGGGAGCAAATGCATTGTAGAGACGCTCCGCACCCCAAATGATTCTCTAATTGTTATGTACAGTTGTAAGATAGCTAAAAATCAGGGAGTAAGGGAGGGGACAATGGATCGAATATTCAATTTTTAAGGAGTCTCAGACTTTGGGGACTGGCTTAAAGGGAATGTGCACAAATACAGCAGATTCTTACTGATTTTGGGGACTTGCGCATCAATGCCCCGCTAACTAGCTGAGCTAGTTTTGAATATGCAGACAGAAAAGTTTGTTATTTATCGCTGGTTTTAACAAATATTTTTTCCCAAGAAAATGTCTTTTCATGTATAGAAACTCTACTGTGATATTTATGTATTAAATAATCTAAGAACCGCTTGAATTTAGGGGTCAATTATAAATATATCAGAAGGGTTGAGGTAGTTCTAAACAAGATTTTTCTAGTGATTAATTACAGAATGTTTACTACATTGTAATGTGTGGATACTTTAATTTTCAAGTAAATGATTTTTTTCTTAGAACTAATTTTGTTCTAAATTAGGTTACCATGATCCCTTTCCATTTTTGGTAAAAATTTCTTGATAAATCTGGTTTTTATTGCTTTTCAGCGAACCCTCTTAAATTGAATTAATTGCCCATTGTCCCCTCCCTTACTCCCTGGCTAAAAATAGAATGTTGATAACAAACAGTGTCTATTGTTATCACCAGTCAAGCCTACTGAGGGAAGGGGGGATGTCTCCCCCCAACCATCTAAGGAGCCTTTCCCCAGCTTTGACTCTACACCGCCACTGCGACAACCCCGTCCTACCCCCTCATCACCGTGACTACCAGGCTCACCCTGTTAGACTATAATTTGCTTTTTTTTTTTGCTAAAGGTATCATATGTTAAAATTTTTATATTTACTATGAATCCAGAGATGTAATGCAAATGTTCTAATCCAACTTAAACTGTTTTTAACCTATTTTTAAAACATATATCGAAAATATACTATGACACCAGTAGAAATAAACTGCAGAGCCTAAATTTGAATTAAGTCCCCAATAAACTTTTTTGAGGGGATTTAAAAATTAATTTTACTGTTGCTGTGGTCTTTTTTGATCAGAGCAAAAGGTCTTTTTTTATTTGGGTAAAATTCGTAGCTTTTAGAGTGTTTTGCTTCATATATATAGTATTCTGGTATAGAGTAAAATTAGGCCTTTTGATTTCATCTCAATTAATTCATTAAAAACTTAATTCTTTACAATATATCAATGAATTAACTTTATCGTGCTTGTTTTCCATCACTTATTTAAAACACAAAAAAATTGGCTGTAAAGGGTTAAATAGTGAAAGATGACAACAAACGTTTACGCAATACAACAAATTTTTTTTTGTCAAATATACAAATATGATAAAATATAAGATTATTCAAACTTATTTTTTTTAAATATTTTTAAAAAGCATGTATCTTTTATGTGTATAGTTTTCATTCTTTTCATTTTAATTAAATAAAAAATATTTAACTACATTGGAAATAAGTCACTTTGTAAAAACACTCTTTTTTGAATTGTAAAAAACTGAAATGAAACAAGACTTTTAATTGGTTCAGACTTCAGAATAATATGTTTTATTTTAATGTTAAATTTCTTCTATATAAATTATTGTTTTAGAAAAAAATTATTTGCATCGAACAGAGTAGAGTTTTTATTATTGTATTGATATAATCTGAATCACATCAAATTGTTCTGTAAGAAACAATTTAACCCCAAACTAAAAAATGCTTTTGCTTCCATCAAAATGATCACAGCAACATATAAAATTGATTTTTAAATCCCCCAAAAAAAGTTTATTGGGGACTTAATTCAAATTTGGGCTCTGCAGTCTGATTCTACTGGTGTCATAGTATATTTTTGATATATGATAAAAAAATAGGTTAAAAACAGTTTAAACTATATTTATACCTGAACATTCATTGTAATATAGCCAAATTCCTCTTTCAACTTATGCATATATTCTGGAGCAATTATTTCAGGTTGTGATCTTAGTTTTTCAATATCAAACAACGTTACTCCACTGTTTAAAGCCTAATAAGAAAAAAACATCAAAAAAATCATATATGGTTTTGAGTTCAAATCCTAAAATAATGTTATAATTGATTAAACTACCTGATGAGGCCCTGTCTGACCAAAACTTGAAGTATTAGCTTTCGCCAAATAATTCCAAGCTCTAAGTTTGTTGAGACCAATCCAGTCCCCAGGCCAGTCCTTTTGTAAGCCAAATATTTCATTTCTATACATTATAAGTTTAAACAAATATTGCCATATTCAATTTTATATTTATTTCCAAATTTCATTCTTATAAAAATAAAGATTATGAAAAGACTAAACTTAATAAACCTGTTCATTAAATTAAACTGATCATGTAACATTCCTATATCAATCCTAAAACATTTAATAAAAGTAATTATATGATGTCTTTTTCATATTTTGTAAAAGACCTGTTAAAAATTTCTACTAACCTTAAACGTATGTCAATATCAATCCTGATAATTTTTCTTATGAACTTTGGTAATTCATTCACTATTACAAACTGAATGTAAAAAGAATCCTGAAAAAAATGATAAAAAGGATTACATGGTAATGAGTTGGTTTTTAAAAAACAGGATAGAATGTGTCATGATATAGTTTTAAGATATAATGGTAACCTTTATGATTAAAAGGACATTGGGTATTTAAAGAAAAGGTTACTACTTCTTTCAGTTACTTTAGACATGACAAATTTATCTTGATTATTTCTTATAAAAATGCAATTTTAAAATCTTATTATGCATAATATATTCATTGCCAGAAAGTACTTTTGAAAGCATCATCTTGGTGAATAACAATAATAGGCCAATTATTATAAATTTCATTCACATTTGTGTCTTTTATCTAAGAATTTTTTAATAGTTACTGTCAATCTATAATTAGAATCAGGCATATTTGACATAAAACATTTAAAATAAAATTACCTTCCGATATCTTGGTGGACAAAATGAAGAGCTATGAAGTTGAACTCTGTAAATTATAAGTGAATAAAACACATATAAAACATAAAATGACTTTTTGAAATATGAGTAATGATCATTTTTTCAATTAAATTTAAATTAAAGATTTATAAAAAAAAACAGCAGACAAATTTTAACATTTTTTTACTTTTAAAAACTTCTATATTCTATCAACTTTTAATGATGTTTTTTGAGACCTAAAAACAACAAGAAATATTTTAGCCTCCCTCATCCGACATCCCCATTCCTCAATCCTCATAAATATTTAGGGTTAATAAGAAAACCTATAATTCTGGCTCAGGCACTTTTTGAATAGAATTTTAATAATTAGCTCATCAATAAATTTCAAGCTTTCTATAATTAGAATATGTTTGTATTTCCATCTATACATCCAAATTGAATGTATGTATGTATTTCATTAATTTAACTATCGATATACAATTTATGATAATAATATAAGATAAGGTATGAATAGTTTATGGTACACGGATAGTAGAGCTTAGTACACCTCTTTTAGTACATGGCAATACTGGTAGAGGTTTTACTACTAACTCGATTTTGATTAGTATTTAGGGGTGTAAAAACCCCCTGGAGATATGATTGCAAAATTAAATGTGACTTAACTGGTGGTTATCATGTAGTTATATTGAAGTTATAAGTGTAGTTATATTGTAGTTATAAATGTAGTTATATTGAAATTTTGTAAGTAAAAAAATTGTAGAAATAATGAATGTCATTTAGGAGTTCTAAAATGTAAAAATATGCTGATTTGTATGTTTAGAAGAAAATTATGCGGATTGTATCATAAAAAAAGATTTGTATTGGGATATTTAGAAGGAAGCTACTCTATATTTAGATGTCTAAATTGTTTGCAGCTATGGTTTATTAGAATGGATGTGGTGGCCGTTTAGGATACGGTAATTTGGTTTGCAGATGTTTATATTGCTGACATTTTTGTTAAATCATCTATACAATATTGACACCCATCATTCATTAAGCATAATCTAAAGATTAATTTTGGGAGACCTTTGTAATAGAAAATGCTAACCCTACTACCTAGCTAGCAAAATTCTGCCACTAGGCCATTGTTGTCATGTTTGTTACAGAAATGAATAATGTAAGTATAATTTCATAACTAATGTCTAGCAGATTAAGAATTGAACGTGTTGGCCGTTTAGGATACATTATTTTAGGTTTGCAGTTGATATTGGTGACATTTGCTGTTAAATCTACTTAATAAAAAAAACACCTCTGAAAGTTTAAATTATTATATGTAGTCAAAATAGATTCATGCCCCACCCCATTAAGCGTAAATTTAAGGACTAATTTTTTGGAGACCTACATAAAACCTAGAAAAATGCTAACCCACACACTTAGTTAGCAGAATTCTGATGCTAGGCCAATTTTGTTATGTATATTACAGAAGTGAGTGTTGAAAGTATAATTTTACAACTAATGTCTGGCAGATTAAGTTATATTAGAAGATTTGATGGAAGATTATTTTTTGAAGGCTAAGTTGACTATGAAATATTACTTATTTTCTTGGGAATAAGTGGCCGTTTTAGGTAAAATATTTTAAATTTGAAGAATTTTGTTTTTATAAATGAAGACGGAGATGACATAGTAGCGATTTTAATTTATGAGGATTGTGAAATTTTGAAGATGAAGTGTTGAAGTTAGCGATGCCTAAGGGTTCTTAATTCAAAAGAAAGCAGGTAGAATTGGGAAGAGCTTTGACATCTAATGAATAGATATATAAGATCTAGATGGTCTATCTGGCACCAAATTCTGTCATACATATAGAGGTGTAAGACAAACCCTTTTGTTTATTTGTAACTGTATAAGTTTCATTTTGATAATTTCAGCAACAAAATGTTTAGATGATATAAATTTCTGAAATGCTTTTGATTATTTAGACGTATTTGTTTAAATTCAATAATTTGGGCAACAAAATTTTTAGATGATATATTTTTTCCTGATTCTTTAGCTTTAACCCTTAACAGTCGGGCCCCTTGCCGCACCTTAATCAGTCGGGGGGGGGGGGGGGGGGGCGTTCAACGCCCCCCCATATTATCTCAGTTCGTATTAGAGCTAGAGGGCTAAATTTTTTTGTACAAGTCCCCTGTGTTATGATGAATTTCCGACCTTAATTAAGTCAAAGTCAATTTTCGCTTCCTTCGCCCTTTTATTTAACAACCTTTGTTTTTAGGTCCTTTTTTACTTAAAAATTTCAAACGGCTGTAATTTTCTTATTTTTGAAGCTAGAAGAACAATTTTTTTTGCAGAAAATGTTTATCTTTATGTAAATTTTATATTTGAAATGTCAAATTATAAATTTCAGCGGCCGCAGCTGTACTTGGCAGCTGCCAGCCGCCGCAGTCGGCGGTCGGCGGGAAAACGGCGGTGGATCTTTATGAAATTTTAATACGTTATGTAGACATGTAAGAAAAGCTTAAGTTTAAAATTTGAAGTCTCTAAGTCAAAAATTGAGGCCACAGGAGCCTTTTAAAGATTTCTGGAGACCTGGAGGATCAGGACCTGGAGGATCATACCTGGAACCTGAAATTGACTTGAACACCTGTATTTCATAAAAGGATGTACTACTAGAGGATATTTTAGTATTTTGGCAAGATAAAATACTTTGTTTAAGTCAAAAAATATTTTTGCTCTTTACCTGGATGACCCTGCCAGGTTTGCTGGCATCCTGTGCCCGCCAGGATGGAGATATTCAAAAAATTCCAACTCTCAGTTATGTGTCATACCCAAACTTAAAAAGTCATGCAGTTTGGGCTCTTTATCTTTCACACACAGAAAATGAGATAGAAAAAACCGGATGGGGGGGCGTTCAATGCCCCCCCCCCCCAACCGTTAAGGGTTAAATACTCTAGGAAGTAGTCCTATAGCCAAAAACCTGCTAAAAAGCACTCCAATTACCATGGATGTTTCCCTTAGAGCAATAAGAAATTAACCCTTACAGATTGGGGGGGCTAAATTAGCGGCCCCCCTCTAGTTTTTTCAATGTCACTTGCCTTCATTACATCATGACTTTTTAAGTTTAGTAATTATACATTTTTATATAAGCCGGTGCTTTTATTAAGTAGTAGATGTAAAATTTTTCATAGAATTCAGTTATGCAATTTTTAAAATAATTAAGTTTGTTTTTTTTAAATTAAGTCGATCTTAAGGTACCAAAACGCAACAAAAAAAAGGAAGAAAATGGGCATTATGAACAAAAATAGTAAGATCTTTAATTTGACACCTTACTTTTTGAATTTTGTCAGGTAATTATTGAAAAAATTTATTTTTTTAAACCCACGAGAATAAAAACTTTGAACTTAATTTTATCATTACACAGGTATAAAAAATATGGGTTCATATATACCTTTAGAATCAGAAAAATATTACGAATCCATTATAAGCAAAATTGAAAAAAAGTAAAAAAATAAAAAATGGCCTAATATATTATTTTGTAAAAGCAACACTTTCTTCATCCCCTCTTTACCCCCTTCCCATTTTTATTCTCAAAATAAGAAATAAGATGGTTGCCTGTATAATATAACATAATATTTTTATATAATTCCTTTTATTGTAGTTTATATACTATAGTGTAAACTTTTTATTTCAATTTTGCTTAGAATGGATTTGTAATATTTTTCTCATTCTAACAGTATATATAACGCCTATTTCTTATGCCTGGGTAATGATAAAATTAAGTTCAAAGTTTTTATTCTTGTGGGTTTAAAAAAATTGATTTTTTCAATAATTACCTGACAGAATTTAAAAAGTAAGGTGTCAAATTAAAGATTTTACCATTTTTGTTCATAATGGCCATTTTCTTTCTTTTTTTTGTTGCATTTTAGTACCTTAAAATTGACTTAATTTTTAAAAAAAAAACTTACATTACTTTAAAAATAAGAGGTCTACAAAAAAACCGATTGCATATCTGAATTCTATGGAAAAATTTACATCTACTACTTACTAAAAGCACCGGCTAGCTATAAAAATAAAAGTAAATACACCTTCTTTGGTGCCACCTAACCGACTTTGACCGGACGCCATGACCGACACAGACTAGATATCCTTATAAGATCAACTCTTGCCGACATATAATTACTAAACTTAAAAAGTCATGAAGTCACAACTCTCTATCTTACCTACAAAAAAATGAAATTGAAAAAAATAGAGGGAGGGGGGGGGGGTCAATATGACCCCCCCCTGATCTGTAAGGGTTAATAGATAATTATACTTCTTAATATGAGAGTGTTGACAAAAAGTTACTGCTGTATATCTTGAATAGGAGATGAGATAATCATATTCTCTACATTTTTGTCTTTGAAGGACAAACTGACCGATAGACAAACATTTGGATCTAAAGAGTAGCTTCACTACTAAAAATGATTTACCCCTTCATCAAATGTTGGTAAAGATTTTATTGTGAGGGTAATAAAAAAAAAAATTTTTCAAAGCATTTTTAGGAAGATAAACAACCATCCCTCCCCCCCCCTTCCCCACATATTTTGACGTCCTCACTTTTGTACAAAAATCTGCACAATTTTTAACCAATACTATGGCCGAATTATTGCTACATTGTTTTCCTATTGGCTGCATTAGAAAATGTGTATCTAAATGTCCTATATCTATTCAATTAAGGCAGGTTCCTAAAATCTAAAATTTTAAAAATAACAATACTAATAAGATTGGGAACATAAATGTAATTACATAACAAATTTAATTGAGAGAATGCAACTTTGTACTTCTCTTTTTAAAAGCGAAGCTTTTTTATAATAAGGGTAAGTCCGTCCATCTGTATCTGATAGCTCATATTATTAATTTAGGCATATAAGAATTATCCTATCAATTTCAAATAATGTTTCCTGTAATAGTTAGATACGATTTAGCAACTCTATAATCGTTATCCAAATGCCCACATGTTCATTTTAAACATACTGATTTTTAAAACTTTTTTTATAAAAACTTTAATTATTTAGTTATCCTATTCATCTTGATCTTATATTTGAAATAATGATTCCTAAAAAATGTGTGTATGTCATTATCCTGCATTTAATCAATTTTACATTATAATTGTTTACAAATTTAGAGTTTCGCTTTTATTGATGTTGTCATTCTTGTTTAGCAACTCTCTAATAAGAAAGGAAAAATGCAAAGAGTACATCCAATAGACAAATTCATGCAAATAGATTGTTAATTTTTTTCTGTTGTAGTAAAGTTAAATTTAATCTACAATATGTTTTGTTAAAAAAATGTATCAAATTGTCTAGCTAAGAAAGAATTTCATTCATTATTATTTAAATAAAATAAGGAAAGCCTTATTTTTTCTTAGGGTATCCTATCTTTTACAGAAAAGATAGGAAGAGTTTTCATAAATCAGCTAAACAAATGTTAACTTTAAAGTATTAAAAACAAGATTAAGGGAGAAAAGAAATAAAATGCTATCTTTAAAGTAGCAAAAACTAGATTAAGATTAATGGGAAAAAAGGAAAAAAAACGTAAGATACAAATGTACAGCCTCAATCATGATAACTTTTAAACCCAAAATGAAGAACACTAAGGGGGGGGAGGTGGGGGGAGGATTGGCCTAGTGAGTGTTAACACAAAATTAAGGTACACTTATTGGGGGGAATCGGTTGAAAAGGGTAGATATAAACAATTGGGGGGAAAAGAGAAGCAGTAAGTAAAGTAAAAGAGAGAGGGGAAAAATACATTGGTGGTGCAGCCTTATAATGTCATGAGGAAAACTAATAAGAGTTAAGACAACATCTTTTCCAATATTATTTTTAAGCATATTTTCATTTAATGTTGAAATTAAAATGAAGATAAAAGATAAAATAAATTGTTTTCAAATCAATCAGAACCTTTTCTATTAAAAGCAATTGAACCAAAATGGCTTTCTCAAATATTAAATTTCCCATAAATGTTTCAGATGGACAGACATAAATTCATATTATATAGTAACTTTGCTAATAAAAATCTTTTAAATCCACGATATTAGTAGAAAAAGGTTTAAAATATTTTTTTAACAATTTAATATCAAAATTTTATAACAAAAGTTAATTAATCTTCTTTAAATTCTTTTAGTTTGGAAAGAGGTGCAACAACAATATGGTTTAGCACAGCAAAAATGGCCAGGCCTACTGATTTTGTCCATTCTTAAATTCCCTTGATTCCCCTCTTTTACTTTTTTCTCTTTGCCTTTATGAACTTTTAATCATACAAAGAGTTCATTTCTACAATTCTATTCTTACAAATAATGCAAAGAGAACTGTAATTTATTTATGAAATACTTTTTTTTAAATCCACGTTATTTTACATAAACAAATACATAAAGGATAAGTTAAGAAAGATTTTAAAATATTCCTATTTTTTATTGCAAGTTGATGTAATAAGGAAGGTTTAGTACAGGCTTATGTACACTTGTTTATGAGAGGTTTATGTAAGGCTAAAGTATGCCTATCAAAATCTTTACTTAAGCTTGACATTACTAAATTTAAGGGTAGCCTATCTCCCCCAAACTAAAGTAAAGCTTAAGATACCCTTATTTTTAAAGGGTCCCTAATAAACCGTTTGTGATTAGCTCTATTGTCTTGGAAATGTGGTTGACATTGAATTGGGTTTGTAGATATTATCCCTTAGATCCATTTTGGGTTGTAGTTTCTAGAAGTTGTGTCTTGGAATAAATATTTTTATATAACTAAAGTTGATATTTATAAGTTACATTTTTTTGTGTGAAGTTACTCACTTAAGTCACAAGTGAGTTTACTGCAGCTTTCACATTGTGCATGCGACTGTATGACAGGGCATTATGGTAGATCTGTGCATGTTAGAATTAATTGTGTCTTATTATTGCAGACTTAGCATGCTGACTCCTGTAACATTATTGTAATATATAGAAGGTCCAGCAACTCTAATAAACCAACAACTAGAATATCCATATGTTCATTTAAAACATTTCTAATTTAAAACCTATTTTTACAAATATTTTGTGTAATACAATAATCCAATTTATTTGATTTTTGGAAAACAAATTTAAACAATTTATGTACAATTTTATTTTAACTTAAAAATTTGTATTTTGCTAATTAAGTTTTAACATACAGAAAGTGTTAATGTTCATTTGTCCTTATGTCTGATTTTAATCATTTGCTTTTATGAATGTTGCTAACCATGGTTGTTTACAGAATTTATTGATTATTCTAATGGTAATGCTAAATTGTTTAATTATATTATTAACATTTATTTTTCTTACCTTTCTTCTTTCATGCTCTTATTAGCTGAAGTAAAAGAATGATTATTGATTGAATCTTTATTAATACAAGTGTTTTGCTACTATCTTCTGTATTTTTTAATAAGGGTTGTCAGGATATCTGTCTTGGCTGGATATCCTGCAATATAATCTGACAATGCAGCAAAAATTCATGTTAACAAACGGTCACAATCATTATATTGAATTATTGGTATAAGATAAGTAAGCTGGATATTTGTATAGATAAAACAGCATTTTAGGATTAATTTCTCTTTGGGAGTTTAAACAATCCAATCCTTCTGTCAAATAGCCTGTACATGACCACATTAATCTGTACACCAATTACAAAAACTGTCATGTAGGTCAGTTACCTAATCACTTTAAATGTCATAAGCTAGTATGATATCCATCATTAGTAATGATTGAAATAGTTTTTTCCAACCCTTCTGAAATAGAAAATAGACATTGCATCCCCCTTTTGAAAGCAAGAAATTGATGTTTATTATTTTTTGTAAGTGAAATCATACCTGAAAATGTGGTAAGTGTTTTAAGTTCATCAACGTCTATGATTGGGATCTCGACAATTTCTTGTGGACATAAGATTTCACGGTACAAATCTAAAAAATATAGGCCTCATTCTATCAAATTTTCAAGGCTACCATAGGATTTGGATTTTCTTAGACTTTTATAGAAATTAGTCATTATGAGTATTGTGACCCCTTCAGCCATAGGTTTAGAAAGCTTGCAAATACACCTTCATGACCACAAGTGAAGATTTGCTGACTAGTACAATTGGTACAAAGTACAACTGAAGATTTTGCTGACCTATACTATGAACATACAATTGTACATAAATCATATAACTCAATTGGTTTGCTTTAGTAAACAGCTAACTTTTAAAGATAATCAAAACAATACCTAATTTTTTCCTGTATTTTTGTTGAAAAAACACATAAGAAACATACTGTATCTTAAACCTATGAAAATTGAATATTAATATTGTGAATGTTGATTTTGTTGCTTAAAGGGACTGTAAACGAAAAAATTTCTCATCAGATTATCAAACCTTAACAGTATCTTATTCACATTTTTTCAAAGTTAGATCAAAACGGGCTCTCATTTTCTTAAAAAAAACGGCTTTTTCCGCCGATTTTTTCTATGTCCAAATTAGGAATTCCGTACTATATAAATGTGCAGTTAATTGTCTTTTTTTCCTTCTATAGCTAAAACTAAACTTTTTAACATAGTTCTCTATTTTTCCTAACGGTTAAGCCTACTTTTAACATAATCCTTCCTTTATAGTGTATAGTGTATAATGTATAGTTATGTGGTACGGCGGCAGCATACGGACAAGCCTTTCATAGAGTTGCTATGCTTTGGCTTATCAAATCACAACCCAGCGCTAATCCTATTATCACCATTTCACCCGGCCCCTGCGGGGCCTTGCCGACACCTCACAAGCAGCGGTCAAATTGGACATCTCTTATAGTGGGAGGGGCGCGGCCCCTCTACAACCCCAAGCCCCAGTTACCTGTCTTGCCGGGAGATGTCTACCTCCCCCTTGCCGCAGCCGGACCTTCCCCTTTCTCTGCCATCACCTGCCTACCCCAAGGAGGCAGCCTTCCCTCCTACCTTTGCGCCGGTGGACACAGCCCCAGCTCAAAGGAACCCATCACCAGCTACCCCTCATAATCTATTATTATACTTCTATTTGCTATATAAACCTGTATGTCTATTGTAATTAATCAGTTCAAAATATATCCTTTAATCAGTAACTCCTTGTAGTTATTTATTGGTAGAATCTTTAAGGCTAGGGGCTCGTTTGAACCGAACTCGCTCAGTAGGGTTGAACTGCTTCACCTCTTACCACAGTTACATAGAAATTGATAAAATAAGCAATATTTTTTATTGAAAACCAAATACAATAACAAAGCTAGAAACAGGTTTTTTTTATTAGTATCCAAGTAACTCGCCCACCTTAAATTACGAATTTTTAAATAATACAGGTGCAATATTTCTTTTAAACAGTCTGATAAAAGTGTAAACTAATTCTCCAAAGTGGGTTATTTATTGGTAATATAATAAAGGATATTATCATTTCAAATAATCTCTGAGATTCAACCCTTTGTAAACAGTGAGGTATTTTTTTGTCAATAATACGAATTTAAAATAAATCTTTATTACTTAATTTCTACATTATTACAGCATGAATTAAAAATTTTATGCCATAAAATAATTAATAAATGCTTAACAGTAAGTAAATAGTTTAAACTAGTTTAAATATCCCAAGAAACATTTTAATAAAGATTTTCCCTGTTTATCCAGTTTTCCCTCCCAAAATACCGAAAAATCAAGGCTTAAATCCTTGATAGTTTTGTTAATAGGACATTTTTGGTTGATCAGTTTATTAAAAGGTGCTTAGAAAATGTTAAGCTTTGATAATATGATGAGAAATTTTTACCTTTACACTCCCTTTAAATGTCTCCTTTTTTGGAATTAGTATTATCAACAACTTTTTGAACAAATTGATTTTTATCATTTTTTACCTAGGAAATTTCCAATTTTCATTTACAAGTTTTCTTTTATTGTAAAATAGTTTTTTGTGAAGAACTCTTCCAATAGATTCATTAAATGCATTATGCACAATAATCTAAAAAAAAAAGAATGGTAACATCCATAAAAGCAAAGCTCTAAATTCAGACATTATAATGCTTATAAATAATATTATGTATAGTGTTAGAAGAAAAAAATTGTTCATAAATTATTAAATACATGACCCTATATAATGACATACTTACATTTTTAGGCCCTAATTATAGAGAAAGTATGCTTATAATTTTGTTCTTTGTTGTCTTAGAAATTATTAGTATAAAATCAGCATGATTTAATTGGAGACAAAATGTAGACTTTCTAGTAACATATTGCTATATTGTCTAAATTCATCATGTAAAGTTTGAAATCAATAGGACAATTGTAACATGCCTAAATTAACAACAAATTGTATCTGTTACTATCAAATGGATGTACAGGCCTACCCTAAATATAAAAAAGCTTCATATTTAAACAACCCTTTTAGTGCACAAACTTGGTCTGAAAAGTCCTAACTGTGCTTACTAATTAGTTGCCTTGTTTATGGGACAAGGCATTACCCCTACTCCAACTATTTATGTTGTGAACATGACATAGCAGCAGTAGAAACCATTTTTAATGTCTGTAGTTATGACGTGGTGTCTGGCCACCACACCAATGACAAGCGAATGCACTACGTGTTGAGCCATGATCGCAGCTCTTTTAGAAATTATTTTGAACTTACCTTACTCTTTTCATCTGTAACAATGATAAAATTTATAGGAGTTCCAGTACTTTCTACAAATATGGAAAACAAAAATCTATCAAGGTGCCTTTTCAACCTCCTTTAAAATTAATAATAATTATCAAAATTACCTTAAAAACTCATAAAAATGAAAACTCTTCCTGGGCTATCAAAATTAGTATTAATTTTATGATTTTTATTTAAATATTCGTGGAAAATTGTCTGTAATACGAAGATTATTTTTCCTACCTTGTAACGTTTTTTACTTTCTCCTCATCAGAATTTGGTGAAATGTGAAATAAGAAAAGAAGGTGAACAAAATCATCTCCAGGATCTACCAAGCTTCCCGGGTAAATTATATCTACAAACAAATAAATAAGTAATATTTATAGTTTTATACTTAACAATTAATTAGGTTTTGTAATCAAGTTTTTATACAAAATTTCATTAGAACAACTAATAACACAGTTGGATAACATTCTACTGTTTTAGGTAAAGGGTGAGCAAAAAAAAATGCGTAGATTTTTAAAATTCAAATTGCGCGGCTTGTGTTAATTGTAGAAAAATGTTACGCATACCATTAGAACCGATAAGAAGTCTATTTTTTGGAAATATAAGAACGATTCCTCTGCTACGTATAGTTAGGGAGCTACGTGTTAAAATGTCCCAACTGTCTTAAAACTTGAGTTGCGAGTATATCAGTAAATATTAGACAATAATTCTTGCAAAAAGACGTGCGTACATTTTTAAAATTCAAATTGCGCGGCTTGTGTTAATGGTAGAAAAATGGTACGCATATCGTTAGAACCGCTATGAACTGTATTTTTTGGAAATATAAGAACGGTTCCTGTGCTACAAATAATCTAGGAGCTAGGTGGTAAAATGTCCCAAAATTTACTCGTAAGTCAAGTTTTAAGTCAGTTGGGACATTTTAACACGTAGCTCCCTAACTTTATCTAGCAGAGGAATCGTTCTTATATTTCCATAAAAAAGACTTCTTATCGGTTCTAATGGTATGCGTAACATTTTTCTACTATTAACACAAGCCGCGCAATTTAAATTTTAAAAATCTACGCATTTTTTTTGCTCACCCTTTAATAGGAATGTTTTACATGGGATTCTGATCACTAAAGACAGATGGACAATATTCATCTTTTTTTTTGATAATTTACAAAAAAAAACATAGCAAGATATGAAATGAAAAAAAAACCTTCCACTATAGTGAAACAAGCTTAAACCTGCCAGAGAGCAACAGCAGAAATAGAATGATGAATGTAAAAAGTAATAGACAACATACCATATGCAGCTTTATTGAAATTTTACCTGTTTCAGGAATAATTTCTAAATTATTCACTGCAGAATAAGTTTCAGCACTGTAAAAGAAAAAAAATAGTAGAAAAAACTGCATTTTTAGTTTCATCTGAAAAAGAGACAATGGTAGGTTAAAATGAGAATGTGATTTTAGAAATGCTCCCTACAGAAGTGGAGGAATTTGTTTTAAAAATAAGGAGTTGGGGATTTCAAAATTTTGACAGACACTCTGAGAGAAAATACCAAATCTTTTTTTACTCATAATAAAAATAAAGAAAGGTGGATGCACAATAATATTTATTATTTATACATGTACTATTGGCTACGCCCTTAAAGGCCTCTAGACATTAAAATTAAATCCAATTAAATTAAATCCTAATTAAAATTGAACCAATAGCATAACATTTTAATCCAAAATTGGTGAACAAAATCATTTGCTTTTATAAAGTTCTTCATAAAACCACTCCTGAAGCGAGTTAATTAATGGCCATTTTTATCAGTTGCTTTGCTAAGGTCACTGAAATTCAGCCTTGTGTAAATCATATATAGAAGAGAGGTTTTATGAAAGACTTCATAAAAGCAAAGTTGTTCAAAATTTTAAATAATCTTTGCTTTTCCTGTCATGATTATGCTGTAACTCCTAGGGGATAAAAATTGAACTTGAAATTTTTAAATCTAATTTTCTCAAAAAACCCTCGTTAGAATATTTTGAAAATTTCAGGATTTAATCTTGATATCAATGTCTAAAACTTTTGTTTTCTTCTTATAGGGCACACATTTTTTGTTTTCCATTTACACTTCAAGAAAGATGTGTCCCCAAAGTTTTATAATAATGTTTTCTTATTAATTGGCTTATCAATTTTGGGGACTAAAGGCAGACACTAGAAGTAGAGAAGCTGCCCTATTCATATAATTGGCTACACTTATGGATACATATTATGAGAAGCTATCCTGTAAAGGAGAACCATATCGTTTCAACGGTTAGCGAGACCCTTAGTACAAACATACAGTACAATTTTGTTGAAGGGGTTATTTTAAGCAATATTTTCTGTCTTTATATTTTTACAAATTTCTTTATTTTTAATAATCTTTTAAGTTTGTAATTTAGATTAATCCTTAAATTAAAGTTACAGGATGTCTGTTTGTCTGTGTGTTTGTACCGAAGAATCTCGCTAACCGCTGAACCTATCGGGTACTCCTTAACAGGGTAGCTTCTCATAGGTCCCGGAAAGGTTTATAACTATTTTGTGGGAGAGTTAAACCACCCTCACAAGAGAAATCACAAAAAAATATAATTTTTTGCGTATAGAGACTTGAACGCAACATAGATAGGAAACGTTTTATTTAAAAAAAAACATTTAAAGTGCCACTAGAGGCCTCTAGTATGATATATGTCATTTAGACTGCTGTGAATTTATCTTCTAAATTCTAAATGAATTATATATTTAATTTAATGATAAGCACCCTTCTATATCACTAAAACACGATTTTGGTTTTTTCAATTCTAAATTTTCTTTTTATTACCATGACTAAACTTATTCTATATACCTTAATAGTTATTTCTCGCATCGTATTATAAACGGCTTTCCGCGGATATAGAATGTACAATTATAAGATTAAAACTAGTTTTTTTAGCCCCGAGGTGCCGGAGGCACCGGCTAAAAAACTGGTTTAAATCTTATGATTGTACATTTTTATATTCGTAGAAAGCTGGATATAATACGGTGCTAGACATAGTTTTTTCGTATGGATGAGAACCGGTTCCTATCCACCGGATTCGAATGAATACGAGAAAATACAATTATGGTTTCAAATCTAAATTTTCTTTTTTTTATTACCATGACAAGACATATTCTCTACTCAAGAGCTGTAGACATAACAACCAGGGAGGGAGGGGAAATTGGGGTGTTTATTACACTAGTCCCCAAAGTTTTAGAATATTGTTTCTTATTCTTTGGCTTAACAACTTTGGCTTAAGACTTTTATTGAATTTTGATTGGTTGAATGTCCAAACGTTTCAACCACTAAAAGTAATCTACAGAAGGTGTAATTTTGTGTATCATCGTTTGAGATGTACATTAATTTATTGGCCATTGTCTTATCCCGTTAGGTCCCTGCGAACCAACAGATTCATTACACGCAGTATAAAACGTACCATGTATACACTTTTAATTACAGAAAGGGGGATAGGGTCGGGTTGGGGTGTGGTGTAGAGAGGGTATGAACAAATTGTTGTAACGTTTTCATTGATGGTGCATAACCTAAAAATTGCCCCCCTCCCCCCTTGTGCTATGTCTCCATTAGAAAGTTAGTTTATTACTTTCAAGGCAAAGCTTTTCTATAATTGGGATAGGTCTGTCCGTCAGGAACGGATAGCTTTTTTCGTTAATTTAGGTGTGTTTTCTGTAGTAGTTAGGAACGATTAAGAAAGCGTAGCAACTCTATAATCATTACCAGAATGTCGGTACGTTGATTTTAAACTTGTAGATTTATTAACTTTTTATGTAATACACCGGTGTCCTGGATAGGAAACAGGTTTTTTTTGACATACGTCTCACAAGACCTATGTAGTCATGACCGGGAGACAATGACGGTTCAGTACATGACTTTCGTTAAATCACAGCTGATCATTTTTGTGGCTTTTTTTGAAAATTACTTTTATACCCAAATTTTCATAGTTTTCCTTCAAAAATCACAATTTTCTCACATTTGCAGCTTAGTTAACTTAAATTTACACAAGAAAAGTATAACAAATACAGCTGAACTAAAAAACTGCGTTATCATTAATAACAAAATCTTTAAGAATCTTGAATAATCTAAGATTTGTAGTCTAGAAATGAAATAAGAGTTATTTGAAGTAAATATTTGAATTGATGTCTAAACAACTCTTGTAATTAACTTTTTAAAAAATATTTTATTTCCCTGTTGCATGCTTCATGACATATTATATTTTTAAAACACGTTTCCTTGAAATATTAACAAGTTATACTGCTCAATATTGGTTCCTGGCTGATTTGATGTCTCAACATCAAAACAATATCTGCTTGGAGTATAACATATATATCCACAACCACAGTTGCCATGTTTAAAGTCCTATATTATCATATATACCAGGCTACAATTTAATATACAACCAGTCCTTGGTTCAAAAGAGCTTAGTAGAAGGTTAATATTTTTAACAAGTGGGATTATCACTTGTAAGTGTTTGACTTGAACTTGGAATCCGTGTAAAGACCAGTCTATAGCTGGTCTTGATTGAGTCTCTGCCTTTTGTACACACTGCATGTCTTTACTACTGATTAAATGTCATAGTGAGAACCATGGAAGGTTTTACATAGGTGAACCTACAGAATGATTATAGATACATATTGGATTCTAAGCTGGATGAATAATTTGCAAGATAGTGTATTCAAGATAGTGTAAGAGCAGCTAACTGACAGGAAAGCACTTGGCTCATAGCTTGAAGAAAATAATAGTAGCTTATTACTAGAGTGAATGTGAATGCTGGTTACATGATCATAACTGGATTTTATTCAAGTGTGATTTCCAATGGCGACTTTAAAATCCAATTTGAAAATAAACACAGGCAAGTTCTTTGTCCTAAGCAGATCAATACTACCCTTCCTAAAAGCTACCAGTAGTAAAGGAACCTAGGAAGGTGTTGAACAGGAACACCAAAATGTAGGATTAGCAAAGCAAAAATAAAGGGCAGTTTGTCTATCAAGTGGTGTTAAATTTGGAATCATAGACACACCTGACTTTCAATCAGCAGAGTAGGCGGAAACCATGGTGAATTTCTGAGTAATAGAGAATGAGAGGATATGAGCTCTTAGCTGAAGTAACTAAGGCAAGGGAGTCTTAAAGACCATGTAGCTAGATGCATGACAGTCTTGGCTTTCATTCATGGAAAGATCTCTCATGACAGTAGTTGGTTCATAGGAAACCAAAGGAAGTAAAAAGTAAGAATACTTGAAAGTTTATTCTGAATCTTGAGGTTATCCCTTTCTATGGCAAAAGTCAAGCCACAAGTTCAATAGCAAACAAGTGCCATAAAGAAAGAGTCAAAAGTGTGTGAAATTGTTGATTAACAAACAAGGTCAGAATTCTAAACTGACTTCCATCAAGATTTATAGGCTGGGTGAAACATGTCAGCCGGCTAGAATAGAGGTCTGGCTATACCAGGGTGGAGAGAGGTACCCTGTTTAGTGGAAAGTATTATGAGGCATACTTGTTAAAGTTGAAGGACAGGGACGGTAAATTTAATGTCTTTAAACAAGAAGTTTAACATGTGGATTGATAAGAGATAATGTTTTAGTGAAGGAAATTTGAGGGCAATAATTTTATGTTGTGGAGTCAAAGGCAAAGTCAGATAGATTGAATCATGTTAAAGCCAGGTAAAAGCCTATGGAGGCTAGAAGCAGTTCTGACGTGCAAATTTATTGTTGAACATTAATTTAAAATAATTAACTCTTACTCAATTTCTAGACTACAAATCTTATTCCATTGATTCTGAAAGATCTTGTTATAGGTGATAGCACAATCTTCAGTACAGCTGTTACTTATTATACTTTTCTTGCATAAATTTAGACTAACTAAGCAGCAAATGTGAGAAAATTGAGATTTTTTTGGGAAAACATATGAAATTTTGGATAAAAAAGTAATTTTCAAAAAAATCCACAAAAATGATCAGCTGTGATTTAACGAAAGTCATGTACTGAACCGTCATTGTCTCCCGGTCATGACTACATAGGTCTTGTGAGACGTATGTAAAAAAAAACCTGTTTTCTATCCAGGACACCGGTGAATATAATAATCTGATTTATGGAATACTGATTCATATGACAACAAAGTAAAATGTTATAAGTAAAACATTTCTATAATCAAGTCCTAAAACATTATCCTTTCTTTAAAATTAAAAATGTAATAAATTTAAAAATGTAAGTATGTCCTTAAACATTATCCTTCATGTAAGCTTTTTTTCAACAAATTTTCTTACAATTTAGTTTCGACTTTTAAGCATTTATATCCTGATTATTCAGTTCTGACACTCTACAAGTGTTAATGTACTTTTATCCTATCGTTATAGAGGTTTGCTTTTATGGATGTTGTCATTCTTGTTTAATGTAATGTCATTTTTGTTTTATTGCTTTTACTGTGTGAATTACCTATACACAAGCACACAGTTTGGACTTTTTTCTATAATTAGGGTCGTCCCCTCCCCTATTGCTATCTCTCCATTAGACACCTAATTTATTACTTTTTTTTAAAGGCGAAGCTTTTCTATAACTAGGATCGGTCTGTCCGTCCGGAACGAATAGCACTTTTCTTAATTCAGACATGTAAGTATTGTGCTATTGATTTCAAACTTTGCATTATGATTAGGTTAGTAAGCGTAGCAAGTCTATAGCAACCGTTATATTATGGAGCTTTAATTAAAAGCGAAGCTTTTCTATAATTAGGGTCGGTCCCTCCATCCGTACGTCCGTCCGTCCGTCCGTACGTCTGTAACGGATAGCTTTTTTCGTTAATTTTGGCATGTTAGAATTAGAATTTCAAACTTTACATGGTGATTCCTGTAGTAGTTAGGTACGATTTAGAAAGCGTAGCAACTCTATAATCGTTACTAGAATGTCCGTACTTCCATTTTAAACATGTTGATTTTAAACTTTTTTAATAACAAAATTTGTATCAGATAAAATTATCCGATTGACCTGATTTTTTTTAATAAAGATTCCTAGGACAACTAAGTGCAATATTATAGGCGAAGCATCTCTATAATCAAGTCCTAAAAATGTAAGTATGTCCATAAACATTATCCTGTATCTAGCATTAATCAATATACATCTTCTGTTCCCCTCCCCGATGCAGCCCTACTTAATTATCATTTCTAAGCTATAATTTTTGCCATGTAATTATGATTTATATGTATCCCTAACTCCGATTTTGGAAACTTTTTTTCTGAGACCAAAGCGGGGATCTGCAAATGAATTTTATGAGTACAATACACCTCTGGAAGATTTAAAATTTATCCTAAGTCTTAAAACTGCTAACGACCAGGCATTCAATTGTATAGCTATTTGTAAATTGGTGTCAAAAATTTATTGAATCTAACTTTTATGATGATTCCTGTATACCATGATAGTTGGAATCTTTCTTTTTAATGCCAAAGTTTATTGTGAAATAATGATTTCTTGTATGATTTGTTCTTTAATAAAAAGGTTTTTTCTCTGTAGAAATGGATCTCTCTAAACACTGAACAGATATGGGTAAGCTTTACAGTGAAGCTACTTATAGGTCTATGGAATCTTTTAAAATATTTTTTGGGAAGGTACTTTCACCCTTCAAAGATAAATCGCCAATAGAAATTATTCCATATATTTTTTTCGTTTCCCTTTTTAAAATTGAAAATGGGTTTGATTTAAAAAAGTTTAAAATCAACATGTTTTAAAAGGAACTTACGGACTTTCTGGTAACGACTTTAGAGTGGATACGCTTTTTAAATAGTACCTAACTGTTATAGGAATCATAATGCAAATTTAAAATCGATAGGACAATTCTAACATGTCTAAATTAACCAAAAAAGCTAATCGTACGGACGGACGGAGGACCGACTCTATAATAGAAAAGCTTGGCTTATAAAAATAAATACTTGTCCAAGTCAAAGAACATATAATGATTTGTAATCTATAGAGTGTACTAAATTTATTTTTAGTTGAAACGTATCCAAATAGAAAGTGTGTGTGTGTGTGTGTGTAGAATAAGATCTGGCTAACCGCTGTAACGACACCTTATTTAAAGTGAAGCTTTTCATAGGTCAAGTAAAGATTTATACAATTAGGTAGAAAAAGGCGGTTAGATAGATAGAAAAATTGATAGATTGTTTTAAATAGTAACAAGGATGACAACATCCATAAAAGCGAAGCACTGAAACGGTAGGACAAACGGACACTTGTATAGTGTCATAACTGAATAATCATAATATAAATGTATAAGAGTCAAAGCAAAATTGTAAGTAAATTTGTTGAAAAACTGCTTGATTCAGGATAATGTTTATGGACATACTTACATTTTTAGGACTTGATTATAGAGTTGCTTCGCTTATTAAATTATACTTTGTTGTTCCAGGAATTAATATACCAAAAATCAGATCAATCGGATGATTAGATCACATAAAAATTTGTTGTTAAAAAAGTAAAAAAATCAACATGTTTAAAATGGACGTACGGACATTTTGGTGATGATTATAGAGTTGCTACGCTTTCTAAATCGTACCTAACTACTAAAGGAATCACCATGCAAAATTTAAAAACGATAGGACAATTCTAACATGCCAAAATTAACGAAAAAAGCTATCCGTTACGGACGTACGGACGTACGGACTGACGGTCGGACCGACCCTAATTATAGAAAAGCTTCGCTTTTAAAAAGTGGTACCCAAAGTTATGAATGCATATTCTCATCTATGGATATTCAATCTTTTAACCAAAAATTTTTGTTCTAAAGTCATTTTTGTATCTTAGCTAAAACATTTTTAATACTTAAACACTCTTGACGCCACATATGGTACGTTTCTAAACACTCTTTTCACATGGAGAATAAAACAATAAGAAACTTTCTATAGTGACTAGAAGAAAAAAAACATTTAATCTCCCCCACCCCCCAACCAACTCTACATATAAGTAGGACTACTTTATATGTTTTCAAAAGCGAAGCTTTTGTGGTATTAGGATCGGTCCGTCCGTCCGTCCGTTCATAAGGGTTAGCTTTTTTGTTAGTTTAAACAAGTTTGAATTGTCCTATTGATTTCAAACTTTGCATGATGATTCCTGTAACAGGTAGGTTCGATTTAGAAAACGTTGCAACTCTATAATCGTTACCGGAAAGTCCATTTAAAACATGCTGATTTTTAACGTTTTCGACAACTATTTTTTGTATGATATAATTACCTTCTTCATCAGAATTTGTGAATTAAAGATTCATAGGACAAACAATATCCATTATTATAAGCGAAGCATCTCTTTGATTAATTCTTATGTAAATCAAATTTATTAGCAGAAATATTTCAAATATTTTTATGTTTCTCAATGAGTCGCTCTCTTATTTCCTTCGTCCTCTTTTCAAAGAACTTTTTTATTTCAGTTATAAGACACCTATAAACTTTTAAATAAAAAAAAATGGGGAGAGTAGTTTTTTTCTTTTGTCAGTGGTATTAGCCTACTCCAAAATACAGTGTTTTTTTTTATGAGCACTTTTTTGAAAGCAATTTTACCCCACTTATAGTTATCAGAATTTAATGATTAATGGCTTATTTTCTTCGTTTTTTAAGGGAAATTATGAAACAACAAAAAAAATACAGTTTTTGTTGAAAAAGTACAGTAAAGTTGAAAATTAAAAACTTAGGTGTCAACATCTAAAAATGGTTTTAGCGCATTTTTCTTATGCTCAAATAATCAACCTTTTGCAAGAATGGCTGCTAAACAAAGTTGAGATATAGAGCTAAAAATGTATACAGATACTATTAGGGACATGTACTAGAACATATCAAAGTTTGAAGGTCATATCTCAACCAGGGAGGGAGTACTGGCCCCCCAAAGTCGACTACAGAAAATCCATTTTTTAAAGAAAAATGCGCTAAAACCATTTTTATATGTTGACACCTAAGTTTTTAATTTTCAACTTTACTGTACTTTTTCAACAAAAACTGTAATTTTTTTTGTTGTTTCATAATTTCCCTTAAAAAACGAAGAAAATAAGCCATTAATCATTAAATTCTGATAACTATAAGTGGGGTAAAATTGCTTTCAAAAAAGTGCTCATAAATAAAAACACACTGTAGTTATAAACCTGTGTCAGGGCCTGTGAAGAGCTTCATTGTTAAGGGGAACCAGATCGGTTTTTTGGTTATTGAGATCTTAAGCATACAGGTAGGCTAGTAAAAACAATTTGTTTAGATATATTGAATTGTGTAATACTAGCGGCTTCGCCCCTAGCCTCTAGGGGCTTTGCCCCAAGAGGTAATTAAAGAAAAAAAATAATTACCTCTGGAGATGCCCCGCCAAATTTTAAATAATTATAAAAAAATTGAGGGGGGATTTTTTTAATTTTGGGGGGGTTGGGGGTGTCCCAACCCCCAAGAAAATAGCCTAAAACCACCACAGGACCAGTAGGTATATTCCCTGAAGAGTAGAATCCGATCGGTTCAGTGGTAACCAAGATCTTAAGGGACGGACAGACGGACAGATAGACGGACAGACAGACGGACAGACAGACGGACAGACAGACGGACAGACAGACGGACAGACAGACAGACAGACAGACAGACAGACAGACAGACAGACAGACAGACAGACAGACAGACAGACAGACAGACAGACGGACAGACAGACGGACAGACAGACGGACAGACAGACGGACAGACAGACGGACAGACAGACGGACAGACAGACGGACAGACAGACGGACAGACAGACGGACAAACAGACGGACAGACAGACAGACAGACTGACGGACAGACATCATTCTACTTTGTATTATAGATAAAGAAAGACCAGCCAATACCTACAAATATTACTTATTAACAGACCACAATGAATGCCAGAATTCCTACAAAATTAGAACTGAATTTTACAGGTATATCTTTTTTTTGGGGGGTGGGGGGTGGGATGGGCAAGTTAACCCTCTTTAAATAGCATAAGACCTGTCCTTGACCAATATTATCCTTTTCAGAAAATTACGTTGAACTATCGATTTAGCCGTTTATGAGATTTTATTTGTCATACATATTTACCTTATCTGTCCATCCGACAGTCCAAAATTTGTGATTATCTTCGATGCTGAAATCATTTCGCTGATTTTTAAAAAATATTTGTTATTATTAATCTTGAAAAATATATAGAATAACTTTAAGAGGTTTCGTGATAATCATTATAATCATTAAACTAAATAAAAGGGAGGGAGGGGACAATGGACTGTTTAATACACTAGTCCCTAAAAGTTTTATAATAACGTTTTCTTATTCGTTGGATGAACAACTTTGGGAACTTTATTGTACCATGATAGGTTGGTTCATTAAGTTAAGTGTCCAAACGTTTCAACCAATAATTGTAATCTACAGAAAGGGTAATTTAGTGTATTAGGGATGCACATCTATTTATCGTCCATTGTCTTATCCCTTTAGATCCCTGACTAATAATAAGCAATTCCATCTATGATTTTTTTTGCTACACTACTTATTGGTAATCTTTTTTTAGGCTATCAAGAAATGAACCAACAGAAGCCTTAAGAATGAAAGTATTCAATTATCATAACTTCTTCAACTTTGATTATTTAACCCCTTACAGTCGGGCCACTTGCCGCACCTTAATCAGTCGGGGGTGTGGGGGGGGGGCGTTCAACGCCACCCCCCCCATGTTATCTCAGTTCCTATTAGAGCTAGAGCCCTGTGTTATGATGAATTTCCGACCTTAAGTAAGTCAAGGTCAATTTTCGATTCCTTCACCCTTTTATTTAACAACCTTTGTTTTTAGGTCCTTTTTTACTTAAAAATTTTAAACGGCTGTATTTTTTTTATTTTTGAAGCTAGAATAAAATTTTTTTTGCAGAAAATGTTAATCTTTATGTAAATTTTATATTTCAAATATCAAAATAAAAATTTCAGCGGCCGCAGCTGCAAAAATTGCGGCCACAGGAGCCATTTAAAGATTTCTGGAGACCTGGAGGATCAGGACCTGCAGGATCATACCTGGAACCTGAAATTGACTTGAACACCTGTATTTAATATGAGGATGTACTACTAGAGGATATTTTAGTATTTTGGTAGGATTAAATGCTTTTTTTAAGTCAAAAAAATATGTTTGCTCTTTACCTGGATGACCCTACCAGGTTTGCTGGCATCCTGTGCCCGCCAGGATGGAGATATTCAAAAAATTCCAACTCTCGTTTATGTGTCATACCCAAACTTTAAAAGTCACGCAGTTTGGGCTCTTTATCTTTCACACACAGAAAATGAGATAGAAAAAACCGGATGGGGGGGGGGGCGTGTAACGCCCCCCCATCCCCCGACCATTAAGGGTTAATATGTTTTCTCGTATTCATTCGAATCCGGTGGATAGGAACCGGTTCTCATCCATACGAAAAAACTATGTCTAGCATCGTATTTTATACAGCTTTCTACGAATATAAAAATTGTACAATCAAAAGATTATAACCAGTTTTTTTAGCCGGTGCCTTCGGCACCTCGGGGCTAAAAATACTAGTTTTAATCTTTTATTGTACCTTCTATATCCGCGGAAAGCCGTTTATAATACGATGCGAGAAATAACTATTATTGATAGTTTTATTTCACCAATATAAATATATTTTTCAAATTATATTTATTTCATGTTTTATTATTATTCAAGTCCAAATATAATCATAATTTTTTTTCCTTCAGTGATGTCCTGTGTAGTTTTTTCTTCTATTTTACCTCTCGCGTCGCTATATGCCGCCAACGAGATAGGATAATTTTAATTTGTGCCTGTTTAAAGGTTCCAGCAAAAAAGCATCTTTACATGTTTCAACAATGGTCAATTTTAAATTTTGGCAGTTGAATTTGTCACGTTATTTGAACCTAGTGGCCGCCCGGATTGATGGATCAATAATAAAAAAGCTTTCATAGAACATACAAATTCGTATTTTTTTTTATAGAAGTAGAAAATTGAAGATGTAAAAAAGTTTATTTTTCAGAACATACAAAAACATTTGGGGAGGGTGGTTCTTTTCCATATCTTGCGGCATACTTCTGGCGGAAAAACTGATATGCCTAGATATAAAAATGATTAAAAATTAAGTGCAAATAATTATTCAATTAATGGACGTAGAATATACGTGGATGTACAGGAGAAAAATTGTCATCAATTTTGGTTGCAAATTCCTTTTTATTGGTCGGGCCATTTATCCAGTAGGAGTAGAGGGATGGGGTAAAGAAGGGGATATGGGAGATCGTTATTTTAGCCCGCTACAGAGTTCACTTTACTATAGAACATTTGGTGTAAGATTCAAGTAATAATAAATCCATTATCATGTTGTACAAGTTCATAAGTATCATTCAAAATAATTTCTTTTTCTGAAGCTAAGCTGCTCTACATAACTTTTTTTTATATATATATAGCTTTTTCTTTATATATTATCAAGAATCTTGATAATCGCTGAACCAAAATGGGTCTTCTTTACAGTTTAGCTTCTTAAATGTCCAGGGAAAGTGTATAATAATTTTGGGGAAGGTTAAGTTCACCCTCCAAATCTTCCCTAAAAAAATGACCCTCCCCACCCCAAAAAAATTGTTCCTTTCCCTTTTTGAAACTAAAAGTGAAAGCAAAGGGCAGACTTCCCCCATCCCCTATTATCTCAAGTGTCCCATGAGGCCTCTAGGGGCGTAACCGCTAGTTTACAAAAACAAAAAGTTGTTAGAATTAATAAAGCATAGTAAAATAAAATAAACTGTTCACAAAAATCACAAAACCTTGCAAAAGTACATTTATAATACACGGACAGACGAAGACGCCATATTTATGGGTAGCTGCGATGCTAATAAGTATAACTGTAACCTCTTGAGCGGAGCAAAGTTCTTCTCTGACTTTACTTGATGTCCACTTGGCTATTCTCTCATAATCTGCAGGGTCCATTTTAGTTTTACCTATAGAAAGATATTAGTGGCTACGCTCCAAGAGGCATCTAGAGGCACTGACCAATTTCATTTAATTTTAGTTTTTAAAGATTTGGGGGATAGAGGGACACAACCCAATCTTTCCAGATTTTGTATAATTTTTTGAGGAACACGACTCCAGTTACGTCATATTTTTCTTTCCCGAAAAAGGGAAGGGGGGAAGAAAAAAGAGATGGGAGAAAAGGGGGTTTTCCCCATCTCTTTTGAAGAGATTTTCTTCCCCCCTTCCCTTTTTCGGGAAAGAAAAATATGCGTAACTGGAGTCGTGTTCCTCAAAAAATTATACAAAATCTGGAAAGATTGGGTTGTGTCGATAAAGGTCCATTTTTTCTAGGGTTCATTCCTTGGGAGGTTGTTAGTACTCTCCCCAAAAACAGTTATAAACCTCCCCCGAATTCCATTTCGATGCAGCGGTTAGCGAGATCCAAATGTACAGACAGTCAAACGGACATCCTGTTACTTTTACATATAAAATTCAAATAGATATTCCTTTATTTATTCTTTAAAAAATATATTACTAGGCCTCAAGGTTGGCAAGATCTTTAGCTACAGAAAATCAATTATTCTTGTACTTAAAAAAAACAAATTCGGCGAGGTTATTTATTTTCAGGGAAGGTTTACATCTTGATAATGAAAAATATTCCAAGGACCTGATAAATGATTCATTTATACAGACAGACAAAAATCCTACTCTTTTATAAAGGGAAATATAAATAATGTTAACATTTATTTATCGCATTGTATTATAGACATCATTCCGTAGGTATCAATATGAAAAATTATAAACAGTTTTGTTATACCCGAGGGGCCGAAGGTCTGGGCTAACAAATGTTTTATGTTTTTTTTATATTTTATTATTCGCTGAACATTGTCTGTAATACGATGCTATACATGATTTTTTCAGTACCATTATGAACCGATTCTAAACCAGCAAATATTAACCGGTTAAGAAGCTAAAGTGGAAAGAAATTAACTGTTTAGTACCTTTATTTGCTTCTAACTTCAGAGCACTACTTCGTTTTGCCTAAAACATGTTGTTTTAATAGTTATTTCTAGCATCGTATTATTAACGGCTTTCCGCGGATATACAATGTACAATTATAAGATTAAAACCAGTTTTTTAGCCCCGAGGTGACGAAGGCACGGGCTAAAAAAATTTGTTTTAATCTTATGATTGTATATTTTTATATTCGTTGAAAGCTGGATATAATACGATGCTAGACATAGTTTTTTCGTATGGATGAGAACCGGTTCCTATCCACCGGATTCGAATGAATACGAGAAAATATGTTATAGGTTTCTTTTAAGGAATGCGTTTTCTAAGTTTAACAAATTATACTTTATTTAATGACAGGCGTCCTATTTGAAAGATATTTATAGAAAAAGTTAAAGTTTGCTGTTATTCCCAAAAACCCAATTGTGGAACAATTTAATAATGTTATTCTATCTCCATCTGTTCCATTCCTGCGGGGCCATGCAGACTCTTACTTAACCCTACCTTACCTAAATGAAATTTTTAAAAAAATACTTTTTAGTGACTTAAAATTGGATTCAAATTATCAAAATATTTTTAAATAGACAATACCTCTATGTGATGAACTCTTTGGGCTACAAAGTTTGATAACATAATTGCTCCTTCTGAAATTAGAGAATAGTTATTTCTCGCATCGTATTATAAACAGCTTTCCGCAGATATAGAATGTACAATTATGAGATTAAAACCAGTTTTTTAGCCCCGGACTGCTTTTAAGCAGCTTTTTAGCCGCTTCAAATTTAAAAAACTGATTTTCTTGTCTCCTGTAAAGGAGAGAAGGCTGAAACTTCTTGTCAACATTTCCATCAATATGGAGCATAATTATGTATAAAACATCAACAGCGGTTGGACTGCTTTTAAGCAGCTTTTTGGCCGCTTATTTTTCAAAACTGATTTGGTCGGCACCTGTAAAAGAGAGAAGGCTGAAACTTCTTGTCAACAATCTTATTGATATGAAGCATTATTAAGTATAAAACATCAATAGCGGTCAGACTGCTTTTAAGCATCTTTTTAGCCGCTTTTATTTTTCAAAACTGATTTTCTCGGCTCCTGTAAAATATATAAGGCTGAAACTTCTTGTCAACATTCCTATTAATATGGAGCATAATTAAGTATGAAATATCAATAGTGGTCGGACTGCTTTTAAGCAGCTTAGAGCCGCTTTTATTTTTTAAACTGATTTTCTCGGCTCCTGTAAAAGATAGAAAGCTGAAACTTCTTGTCAACATTCCCAACAATATGAAGCATAATTAAGTATTCATCATCAATTGTGGCCAGACTGCTTCTAAACAGCTCTTCAACCGCTTTTATTTTTTGCAACAGATTTTCTAGGTTCCTATCATTGGTAATCTGATTGCTTTTAAGCTGCTTTTCTTTTTAAAACTTTCAGAAACCTTAATTTTTCAAAGTTTAATGATTTTAAGTTTTTGCATATTTATCTCTTTCTTTTCTTTGTTATGATAACAGTTAATCAGCTGTATAAATTACTTTGTCTGTTTGTCTATTTCATTAAAGATTTTGTGCTTCGCTACTTATGGATGTTGTCATCCTTTTTTTTTATGAGGAAAGCTGTTCATAATACGATGCGATAAATTATTTCAGTGTGGCATCGAGACCAATGATATCCGCTGGATTAGAACCCTCATCGGCTAACAAAAGTGGTTTTAATCTTATATTTTTTTGGTAGCGAAGCTACTCTAAAATTTGAAATGTCCGTCTGTATGTCTGAAACGTTTTGGGGGAAACGTGATTTACTCGGCTTCTATAAAAGACAGACAGCTGAAATTATTAGGGATTTTATCATTCTTCATATTTTCACCAAGTTTCATTGAGATATGTCAATTAATTGGGGTGCTAGATCGATTCCTAGACTTTCATGATTTTCATGATTTTCTCTATTGCTATTAAAGATAGAAATCTAAAATTTTCTAGGATCAAATAAATTCGAATTCTGCACACTTCTATAAAGTTTCGGTGAGATTTGCTTATTGGTTGGGGTGCTAGATCGATTCCTAGTTTTTATGTGTTCAAGCTTTTTCCTAGTCCAGATAGATGGCTAAAATTTAGGGATTAAATAAGTTTACATTTTACATAATTACACAAAGTTTCATTAAGATTTACTTATTGGTTGAGGTGCTAGATCGATTCCTAGATTTCCACATTATAAATCATGAAAGGTTTCGTGATTTCACAAATTTTTTTATTTTGTATTTAAATACTCTATAGTTCATTCTGGATGTTCTTCCATGATTTTTAAGCTTCGCTACTTATGGATGTTGTCATCCTTGTTTTTCATTTTGTGTCCCGGAAAGCTGTCTATAATACTTTGCAATAAATAACTATTACCTACACCATTCTCCAGTCCATGAGCTGTACAAATCCCCAATGCGGCTAAAGCCTTTGATGACGTCATAGCCTACACAAAGATATGTTTGATATAGCTGAACTACTCTATAAATCACACATTGTACGTCCGTCCGTCGGTCCATCCGTATTGACGAACCCCAAACTGTCCCACTTTGAGAAAGACGATTCCAGTGACGTCATATACGTTTCGGGAAAGAAAAAGGGAAGGGGGGAAGAAAATATCTTTAAAAGAGATGGGAGAAAAGGGAAGAGATTTTCTTCCCCCTTCCCTAAACATATATGACGTCACTGGAATCGTCTTTCTCAAAGTGGGACAGTTTGGGGTTCGTCTCCGTCGGTCTCTCAGACAAGCTTCAAACGATACAAATATTTTCAAAAGCAAAGCTTTCCTATAATGAGGATCGATCAATCCGTCCGTCCGTCTGGAATGGTTAACTGTTTTTGTTAATTTGAGAATGTTAGAATTGTCCTATCGATTTAAAACTTTGCATGGTGATTCCTGTAGTAGTTAGGTAAGATTTAGATAGCGTAGCAACTCTATAATCTTACAATTTTTTCGACTTTTATACATTTAAATTCTGATTATTCGTATCTGACACTCTACAAGTGTCTTAACCTCTTTTCGAGGAAGCTTTGTGTTTATCAAGTACGAAATTAATTCCTTATCATTAATCCCAGAATTAAGCGCAAATGTCGTCTTTTTTGACTTTCCCTTCATAAAGTGACGCAGCATGGATTGTTTATATGCGCCCACGTTTCACTTTTGAATGAGACATGTGTGTGTGAAGATTTCGGAGAACAAAATTGGGCCTATCATTGGTCTCATAGTGTGTGAACGACCCTAGTATATCAGGGATTTGAAACCATAAGAGCTTCAGGTAGAATTTGTTAATTTGATTAAGAAGTATGGTGTATAGGACGATTATATGTAGTTTTAAAAAAAGGCTTTAGCCAGCTAAGCATGAAACTTAATTATGATTAATATATGTTTTAGTAATTTTTATGTGCCTTATTGTTGCAATTAACAATGATTTATTAAACCAAATAATTTTCCTTTAAAGCCAAAGTTTCCAAAGATTTTTTACCGTAGAGAAAAATGATTTTTAAAAAGCAAATAAGATTACGTGGTTATAAATAACTGGAATTATGAACTAATTGATATTGTAATTTCAGGTCTTTGAAATAATTTCATCAATAAATCTATATTCAAACCTGCTGTTGAAACTTGATGGTTCCTGGTATTGGGGGTTTGTATGTTCGCCAACTGATCTCGTGAACTTCCCGCTAATTCGGAAGTCCAAGCTCAACCAAAGTGTCATGGTTGAGACAATTTCAAAAGACTTGAAGTTTAGGCGTTAGCAAATTTCAAAGTATCTGATGAATAGGCGTTAGCATTCATCAAGAGATCAATAGCATCTAGATTATTGATGCAAAAAAGAAAGAGCTGCACAAGCAATTTCAAATGAATGGAGTTTGAAGGAGCTGCACAAGCGAATTTCAAATAAACTGATGGTTGAAGGCGCTGCACAAGCAATTTCAAATGGTTCTGAAGAATAGGCATTAGCATTCTTCAAAGAATCTGAAGAATAGGCGTTAGCATTCTTCAATAAATCAATAGCATATAGTGTATTGATGCAAAAAAACATTGACAATTTTTCTGTGAAATAATTACCTAGTGAATCAATATGGTGCTCACTAAAAAGCAGAAAATTGAGCGAGCTATCGCTATTGGCAATGAAAGGCTAGAGGTGTTTGACGAACAGATAAAAGTGTTTTATGAAAATCTAAAAGCCTGCCAAAGTTTTAGTTCATGTGAAAATGTGAATTTAAAATCAATTCGTGACATTTTTAGTGAGGTCAAGGACCAATCTGACCTAATAAAAAGTCTAAAATCTGCCGTGGAGACTAGTGAGATGCGCAAGTTCAAGCGTGATTTGTATGAAGCTAGTGAACAGAAAACTGTTGCAGTTAAAGTTTATGCGTCGTTGGAGCAGTGTACGAAAATTCTGCACTGGCTTGACAATGATTCAGACGACGCGAGGTCGAGCACTGTCGCCAGGAACCTCGACGTCGTTGAGAAGGTGAGGATGGACATGGGAGTGCTTAAAATTTCCATGGAGTTGCGCCAAGAAGTACGTGATATATACCGAAGGCTTAGAGAGATGGAACGTCGTTCATCTAACTCGGATAAGCTTGGTGTCTGTGGCACCAATAATTGCGACAGTTATTATAGTCGTAGGTTGCTCCATGAGGCTAGTGCTGGTGTGAATACAGTCTACAAGTCAAGTTCTGCACCCAGCCCCTGTACCTTCTTTGTTGATAATGAACCGGTTGGTACTGCCGTAGCTGTTGATAATGAGCCGGTTGGTACTGCCGTAGCTGTTGATAATGAACCGGTTGGTACTGCCGTAGCTGTTGATAATGAGCCGGTTGGTACTGCCGTAGCTGTTGATAATGAACCGGTTGGTACTGCCGTAGCTGTTGATAATGAGCCGGTTGGTACTGCCGTAGCTGTTGATAATGAACCGGTTGGTACTGCCGTAGCTGTTGATAATGAGCCGGTTGGTACTGCCGTAGCTGTTGATAATGAACCGGTTGGTACTGCCGTAGCTGTTGATAATGAGCCGGTTGGTACTGCCGTAGCTGTTGATAATGAACCGGTTGGTACTGCCGTAGCTGTTGATAATGAGCCGGTTGGTACTGCCGTAGCTGTTGATAATGAACCGGTTGGTACTGCCGTAGCTGTTGATAATGAGCCGGTTGGTACTGCCGTAGCTGTTGATAATGAACCGGTTGGGTCTGCCGTAGCTGTTAATGATGAACCTGTTGGTTCTGCTTGTGATGCTGTTATTGAGAAACCTGTTATTTCTGCAGTTGACGCTGTTGTTTGTGTTGCAGTCAAATCTGATGTTAAAGATACTGCCGTAGCTGTTAATGATGAACCTGTTGGTTCTGCTTGTGATGCTGTTATTGAGAAACCTGTTATTTCTGCAGTTGACGCTGTTGTTTGTGTTGCAGTCAAATCTGATGTTAAAGATACTGCCGTAGCTGTTAATGATGAACCTGTTGGTTCTGCTTGTGATGCTGTTATTGAGAAACCTGTTATTTCTGCAGTTGACGCTGTTGTTTGTGTTGCAGTCAAATCTGATGTTAAAGATACTGCCGTAGCTGTTGGTAACATTGCTACGGCAGGTGAGGCTGTAGCCGTTCACAATGATGATGCTGAAATTGGTTGCGTTGCAGCCGGTTCTGATAATGAGGTTGGTGCTGTTGTGAATCAAGAATCGACCTGGCTGCTGCCAGGCTGGCCGCCCGACACAGGGTAAAGGGCCTGCAATATGGCGGGTGTTGCCGCCAGAAAGTTATTGAAAGTCTGCCAACCCCACACATATCTAATCTACAACATAAACTATTTATGTGAAAATGATCTTTAAAGAAAAAATATTACAAGTTATATATTAAGCTTGTGAAGGGAACCTAAAAAGGTTCTGCAAAGAATATTCATTATTCAACTAATTTTATTGTTCATATTTAAGCACAAAAATTCTACAAAATTGTTTAGACTTTTAAAGCAGATTTTAAAAGATTTTGTTTCTTTAAGTATGATTTTGAAAAGCAAAAGTTTGTGTGTATCAACTACCAAATGATTTTTGCAGATTTTTTTTAGATTGAGAAAAATAGATTTTCAAAATTATTTTTCGAGGTATTTTTTTCATGGTTCACGTTTGCTTAAAAAATGTTATTTCTCAGATTCTCGTATGAGATAATGCATTAAAGTAAAGAACACAACATGTAAAATTATTATGATAATGTTTAAAATATTTCTTATTATTATTTTAAAAAGATTATCGCAAAAAATCAAGATATTTGTTTTAATTTGTAAGCAAATAAAGTTTTTTCTTTCACTCCGGAGGCAAGGATTCCTAATAATCCACGCGTAAAGATTTTTCTTCATTCCGAGAGCAGAGATTCGTAGTAATATATGTACCTAGCGACTTCGGACAAATTTAAACCTTGAGAAAGTATTTATAGCAATTATTTCCTAGGTACGTATATTTTCGTTCATGTCTAAAAATGTAAACTCTCTTTTCTATGAGATAAGCATTTATAATAATGAACACGATGTATGATATTATTAAAATATTGATTATTATTTATATGAATATCACAGAATTAATTTAAGATAAACTATGCATATTTTAAATTAACCTTTCCTTCATTTTTATCGCAGATATTAAAATAAAAGCGGTTATTAAAAAATTATGATTAATAATTGATTCTTATTTTATGGAAATTGAGATTTTTTTTAGTAAAATAGCCACATTTTTCATATGCTATTTTTATGCCTAAAATAAGAATCAATTGAAATGCGATTAAATTTTATTCTATTTCATATGCTCAAATTTAATTTTATTGAGTTCAATTTCTTTTCAAAAGTACAATTCATTTTAAAACTTACCTGAAAAGTTTACCAAAAATGAATAAATGTGTCGAGGTTGCGTGATTCGATATTTATTCTAAGAGAAAAAATCAAGTATTTTTTTTAGCAGATTTTTTAAAAATTATATATGAATTTCAATCAAGTAAACATTTTTATTCAGATCAAGGAATGATTGAAAATTCATATTTAAAGTCTCATATTTTTTTACAAAGAAAAATTGGTATTTTTTTTATAATTTCAATGAAAATTCTAACGAAGATATTATTATTTTGCTATTCTTTAAGTATTAAAAAGTTTTATTGTTGATTGAGATATTACAGTTCTTATTCATTAAGTTTGAAAAACTTTCTGCCCAAGGATTTTGAAAAATTTTTTCTTACTACTCTTTTTGATGCTTAACCAATTTAGTTTTAAGTACCTATAAATCTTAATTTTCTTGTCTAAGATTTATTTCGTTTTACTTTACCATTATTGTTTACATTTCGACCTGATTTCGTAGGTACTTATTGATTTATTAATAATGATTTATTACCTATTGATTATGAAATGATTATTATTTAGTATAAGTTGTTATATTTACAACATCATGATTAATAGGATTATCCATTTTAGGATTTGTGTATGTGATCTTGTGATTGTCATGTGCATGGAATGTTGTATGGTACAAACCAATCCCCATCCTTCTATCCTAAAATGTGAGGTATTATGAGTCCTAGTGAGGAGTATAATATTGTGTATGCATTTCACGGGGTTTCATTTAGTTAGGAGCAGAAATTGTCATGTTTTTCGGGATGTGGCTATTCTCATGTGATTATGGTGAGTTGAGTTTAGTGAGAAATGTTGCTAGTGCTCAGCGCAAAAAAACCTTGAATCTCGTTAAGGAAGTTAATTTGACTTTCAAACGGGGGGTGTGTCTTAACCTCTTTTCGAGGAAGCTTTGTGTTTATCAAGTACGAAATTAATTCCTTATCATTAATCCCAGAATTAAGCGCAAATGTCGTCTTTTTTGACTTTCCCTTCATAAAGTGACGCAGCATGGATTGTTTATATGCGCCCACGTTTCACTTTTGAATGAGACATGTGTGTGTGAAGATTTCGGAGAACAAAATTGGGCCTATCATTGGTCTCATAGTGTGTGAACGACCCTAGTATATCAGGGATTTGAAACCATAAGAGCTTCAGGTAGAATTTGTTAATTTGATTAAGAAGTATGGTGTATAGGACGATTATATGTAGTTTTAAAAAAAGGCTTTAGCCAGCTAAGCATGAAACTTAATTATGATTAATATATGTTTTAGTAATTTTTATGTGCCTTATTGTTGCAATTAACAATGATTTATTAAACCAAATAATTTTCCTTTAAAGCCAAAGTTTCCAAAGATTTTTTACCGTAGAGAAAAATGATTTTTAAAAAGCAAATAAGATTACGTGGTTATAAATAACTGGAATTATGAACTAATTGATATTGTAATTTCAGGTCTTTGAAATAATTTCATCAATAAATCTATATTCAAACCTGCTGTTGAAACTTGATGGTTCCTGGTATTGGGGGTTTGTATGTTCGCCAACTGATCTCGTGAACTTCCCGCTAATTCGGAAGTCCAAGCTCAACCAAAGTGTCATGGTTGAGACAACAAGTGTTCGTTTCCTAGCGTTTTAGAGCTTCGCTTTTATGGATGCTGTCATCCTTGTTTGTAAAGGTTTTCTTATATCTTTTTTTACGACAACTTAAAACCTTCTTTAACACACTCACAATGTGCAAATTGCAAACTCATAACTAAAATGAAAATTGCCCACCAAAGTTTTGGGTATTTTATCTTCTTTTCGTCTTGCGGACGCAGGTATGTAGGGTTTGCTTGGACCTAGCAGCTCTTTCTTTCCTTAAATAATCATTTAATTAGACTGCTGTGATCGCATTAAATCAGGGGTATGAGGCAGGGAGGGAGGAAACATTGGGCTGTTTCATACACTAATCTCCAAAGATTTATAATAACGTTTTCTTATTCGTTGTGCTAATAATTTTGATTATTTCTGTAAGTTGAGTGTTCAAACGTTTCAACCACTAATTGTAATTTAAAAGAGGAATACGTTTGTTTGTTATCATTGGGGGTGTACATCAATTTATCGGTTATTGTCTTATACCTTTAGATCCCCGGGTATGAGGCCATACCTAACATACCCAAAAATTTCACATTTTATTTCTATTTTGGGGGTTGAACTATCCCCAAAATTGGATAAGTATGCTCTGGATGTGTATGAAGTTTTACTACAAGGGTAAATCATAATGGTAATAACTTTAGGATTAAATTAAAGTAGTTTGTAATTATTTAATACTTATATTTGCGGGAACTTTTATTTATTGAAATCTTCCAATTTTTAACATTTACAAAACAGCCTGCTTTATTGCATCAAGATCCATGATAGATCTACATAGGAAATAAATGTCTATATATAAGCTCAAGTTTTCCAAGCAATAAATGTTTAAAACTCATAGTGCTCCAATAATCCGTAATAAACTCTCATTGACCAGAACGACAAGACCCATTATTTTACTGTATAAAGAATAAATTCATTTTTTTTATTTCATGTTGCTATTTGAATTATATTGAAGTATTAAATTTCTATCCATAAAACAGAAAATTTAAATTTATAATATAGTAAATAAAAGAAAACTTAGTTTTAAAATAATTTGATACTAGCAATACGTGCGTAATGTGGTCAGATATTGAACTAAAATTTAACAGTTAACTAAACATATTAACCCTTTCAGGACGATAATTTGAAATAAAAAATATTAAGATCTTAAAACAGTTTAAGAAAGAAATTGTCAGTGAGAAGATAATGGAAGAATAGGGTTGATAGTCAGAATTCAGATAACCAAAAGAAAGTAAATAAAACATTGAATAAACCTAGCCAATAGCGAGATAATTATATCGAGCCCAACTCTAGTAATGAAATAACTCAGCTATCTTTTCTTTTCTAGAAGAATGCATTTAGTGATCTAGCTTTCAACAAGGACGTATATAATACGAAATCTATAAGGTAGCAATGGTGTGCTTTTCTACAAAGTGCCAGATAACCCCCCGTAATCACTGAAGGAGCCCTAACTATGTGGGGCCTCTACCTGCAGTGTCCTAAACCTGCAGTAAGAAATTTAACCTAACCTAACCTGACCTAAAGAAATAATAAAAAAAACGAAAACATCTCAACCCGTACTTTTCAATTAATTTAAAAAAAGGAAGGGGAGAAGGATAACAGTGTTCAAAGGGTGCTTTGTGTGAAAGTGCTGATTATTTCTACCTGATAGATCCATATTCACATCTGCCTAAAATTTAAAACATTAAAAAAAAATTAAATATACACACTTATATATCATTGACTTAAATGTATTTTTAAAAAATACTGCGAAGAAAAATACTTTTGTTTAATTTGAAATCTGCATAAAATTTTAAGGATTTTTTATAAAATTCGTTTTTTATATAATTCTTTATTTAAAGGCGCAAATACGATTTAAGTTAATAAATTTTGACCAATAGGATAGCTGGATTGGAAACTACCTACTCTCTAATTGGTTGAATGATGTACGTCACTTTAGCTTCTCCAATCAGAGCGCAGATAGTTTTCAATCCACCAATCACAGATCTCAAAATTATTTAACTTAATTTGTATTTGCGCCTTTAAATAAAGAATTATATAAAAAACTAATTTTATAAAAAATCCTTAAAATTTTATGCAGATTTCAAATCTATTATATTGATTAAAAATCTTTAAAACTTTTATAGTCTATTATCTAATAAGAGACACACTGCAGACTGAGTATGTATGCAAGTTTAAAAAGTACAAGAAAAAAAACATAACTAAAATAATGCTTCTAATTGTTTAAGTTATACTTGGTTTTAATGATCTCTCGACTCTTAAGTCTTGTATATTTTAGTAAACCTTAATTTTAAAAACAATTTAAAAAGAACGTGTCCTTTTGTGATTGTTTTAAAAATAGCTAGTCGGTGCTCCTTCAAGTGATCATCTAGAGAATCCAGAGCATCATCCGAATGTAATGGGATGCGATACTCTAACACCCAAGGATATTAGGTTAAGCAACAGATAACAGACAACCAACCCTTTGTTTGCACGACCTTTGTTGGAGAAGTCCTAACTGTGCATGGCAATGAGTTGCGCCTGCTTTTGGGCCAAGGCATTTCCCCATACTCTTACTATTTATGTCGCGCACCTGACATGACAGCAGACTTTTCATTTCATCTGTTCAAGACCGCATGGGTTTTAAAAATGAAGCTTACCATATCAAAATATAAACTGTCAGTACTTTTCTGCTTACATAGCAAACAGGCTTTCTAAAACATTATTTGTGTTAATAAGACATATTTTCAATTGTTTAGACTGCAAAGACTGCAATGATAATATTTCAGTATCATATTTCGTAATCCATTGTAAAGTAGGAAAGTTTTTTTTTCTCTGTTAAGATTTTGATAAACTGATTGAGTTCTCCTTTTATGGGAAGAATGGCATAGCTTACAGGTTGGTTTTAGACTATCTTTCATTTATAGAAAGAGAAAACACTAAACTGAAAATAAATCTTACCCCTAAACTGTATCACAATAACATTGAGAATTGTGAAAGAGGGCAATCTAACCAAATAATTTTCCAGGTATTATCCTCTTAGAAATTTTTTTTTCAATATTGAAAATTTGAGTACTCCCCCCCCCCCCCGAACTATGAACTCTGGCCGCAGCGCTCGGCTCCCTAGCCTGCCTAGCCGCAGCGCTCGGCCCCCTTGCCTGCCTAGCCGCAGCGCTCGGCTCCCTAGCCTAAAACCTAACCTAAAATAGTTGTTTGTCGGTAGTCCGGGAAAGGGGGGGGGGGGGGGGGTACAAAATTGAAAAAAATTGAAAAAAAAATTTCCAAGAGGATAACGCCATTTTCCATATTATTTTGATGAACTGTATTTACCAAAAGGTGAATTATATTTTTGTTTATAACAAGGATTAAAACATCCACATAAGCGAAGCTCTAAAATTAAGAGGAAGGACAAACGAACAATAACTCTTGTAGAGCGTCAGAACTACATGCAACACATTAACTTTAAGTCGTGTTGCACAACGGCGTAAATAAAGGATACAGTAAAGAGTTTCAAATCGTCGTAGGGACTTTCTTATAACGATTATAGATTTGCTACGCTTCCTAAAACGTACCCAACTGTTATAGGAATATAATGCAAACTTTGAAATCGATAAAACAGTTTTAACATGTCTAAAATAATTAAAAAAGCTAACCGTTACAAATAGACGGACTGAATGATTTATTGATAATACCTACTGAAATGAATATCTACCTTCATAATTTGTACAAATTTCCATCCTTTGGTTCCCGGAGGCTCGGCACCAAGTTCAATGTCGTCGTCCTCACAAATCTAACAAGAAATAATAGAGTTACTCAAGATACATATTCTCTAAATGTGCCAATAAGAAAATACTGAAGGAACATTGAAGATATCTCGTTAGTTGAAACATTTTACAGATCTTGGTACGTAAGGGCATAATTTTTTCATTTCGTTTGCATTATGAGTCAGCAATAAAATGTCACATATCTTAGAATTAAGCTTTTTTCTGGGTAAATTAATTCGGGTAAAAATAATGTCAAGCATATGACAAAACATAAGATAGTTATGAAATTCGTTTGATAAAGTTAGCTTTTTAAAAGTTATTTAATGAAATAAATTCGTCTCAAATTTCAATATAACAAAATGTAAAGTTTCTGTCTGCAAAAATTCCTCCTTTTGATTTTGATGAAAAATGGGGTCAGTTGGGCCATCTAGATATACTATGTCTATTCAAGAAAGATTGATTAATAGATATAGAAGATCTAGATTGTTAATCGGGTTTTAAAAAAGGTATTCCTATAATATACGTGAATATTATGACAGGAGAAAAATTTTCATCAATTTAGATTGCAATCGCCCCCCCCCCCCCGCATTAATTAATCGGGCTGAGAATGGGGTAAAGGAGGGTGATGTGGGAGATCGTTATTATATTCCGCCACAGAGTTCACTTTATTAAAGAACATTATGATTTGGTGTAAGATAATAATAAATTTATTCTAACAGGAACGATAGATGAATATGTAGATATAAGAATCTAGATGGTTAATCTGACACCAAATTTCGTAGTTATCACATCGTATTATATACAGATTTCCGCAGATATTTAAAAAAGGATATAAAATTATTTTTTTTAGACCTGAGGAGCCGAATATTCGTGGAAAATTGTCTATAATACGATGTATACATGATATTTTAGTATGGCTTATAACCGGGTCTTATTCCAAGGGGTATGAATCAGTTTCGAAGCTATGCTGGAATATTTTACAGTCCGCAGAAACCTGTCTATAATACGATGCCATAAATAAATAAAACAACACCCCCCCCCCCCTACACACACACTGCATTAAAAGGAAAGGTATTAAAAAAAATGTTTTATACCTCTTCTAACTTTGGCTTTCTGTTTTCTTCTTCTGTAATATAAAATACATAATTAAATTAATTGCCAAAATTTAATTTAAAATCAAAGATGACAACATCCATAAAAACGAAGCTCTAAAACGGTAGGACAAACGAACATTAACACTTGTAGGGTGTCAGAACTTAATAAGCAGAATATGAATGCAATAGTTTAAGCAAAATTGTTAGTAAATTTGTTGCAAAACTGCTTAAATTAATAGATGTTTAATTACATACTTACATTTTCAGGACTTGATTATAAAGATGCTTCCCTTTTTTGTCAAAAATGTTAAAAATCAACATGTTATAGGAATCATCATGCAAAATTTGATTTAGATAGGACAATCGTAATATGTCTAAATTGTCCGTTACGGACAGACAGACGGAACGACTCTAATTATAGAAAGTCTTTGATTTTTTTCTCTATGATTTTAATAAACAAGGATTGTTATTTCCTATGCCAATGTCACAAGCATAAACAATCAATTTAGATAGACATTATCTTAATTTAATACAAACTAAGATTTCTTTAATAACATTTAAATTAGAACTTGATAAACTATCTTATAATATTATAAAGTAAGTTTTTTTTGTCCTTAACTTAAGATTTGGATTAAGTTCTCTTTTTAAGGGAAGGTTTATTTAGGTTCTGGGATGGTCTTATACTATTTTCCACCAATAAAGCCCCTTACACCTAGCTTATATAAATATAGACGGACACAAGTTGTAGAGTAGCTTCGCTGATAAGTTTTGTTATGTTTTACCTTGTGCTTTTAACTTCTTTTTGGCCTCCCTCGACTTATAAAAAAATATTTATCAGTACATAAAAATTATTTTTTTTGGCCGCTATTATAGATAGATGGATAAAATTTTTGTGGTAGGTAATTTCTATAAATAATGAGCATTTAGACATAAATGTCTAGTCGGTCTGTCGGTAATGCTATGAGGAATATTCAAACTCTTGGAGATATAGTATTTATACTCTGCTGTAAAAGATGTTTTTCTTTTCTTGTATTTTTTTTTATATTTCATTATATTCACATATGAATATTGTCATCCCAGTTTTAAATTTGTTTAACAATATTGAGCTATAAAATACTAAACCTGTAACTTTAAATCTTCGTCCAAATTGCACTTTCTATAAAATTAATAAAAATAAATAAAAACATATTTCATAAAATTTTATAGAATAATTAGTGTAATAATTTAATCAATTCTCTTCCCCACTTTTTAGGGGTAAAATTTAGTTGTTGCTCTTATTTTAGGTTAGGATTAATATATGGTTATAAGAACCCCGCAGGGATAAGGACTCGCCTTCATTAAGAGCCTAAAATTGAATACTAAAACCAAGGATCCAAAGGACTAAGACAATGGACGATAAATCTCCAACAAAAAGTAACAGAATTACATCTTATGTATATCAAAATAATTGTTTGAAATGTTTTAAGCCTACTAGTTTAAAAACAGTCAAATTTCAATAAAAGTACTCAAAGATTTAGAGGCAATAAATAAGATGAAGTGGTTATAAAACTTTGGGTACCAGTGTAATTTACAGTCCAATATCCTTTCCTCCGAATAATCTATTCAAAGCTTACTTTAGGTTGATTGAAGATATGTTTCTTGGTCTCCATTCTAAAATTATCATTTTAATCAGTTTTTTCTTTTTTGTCTAATTTTATATGCAATTACAGTAAAGCTTATCATTAAGCTTTATTAAATGGGAATATAGAAATGGGCAGAAAAAAAAAGAATTAAACCGCCCTAAGACAATTTTGAATTAAAATAACCCAAAACCATTCTGACATATATGTGAAGCTTCCCTAAAACTGGAGACCCAATCGGTTCAGTGGTTAGCAAGATCTTAACGGTTATATTAAAAGACCCTTTATATCATGACATAAGCCAATATTGAAAGCAAGTAGAGGGGAGGGGTTACAATGTTTTTATCCCCCCCCCCCCCTGACTTCTTCCAAACATGTGGGTCATAGACCTTTAAAATGCCTGTAAGGAAATATAGAAACCCAAAAAAACTGTAATGAAATTCTTAACCTCCACCCCAACCCCAAAAAATAAACAGACAGTTTTTCATATTTAATTCGTAGATTACTAAACAAATTGTATATATTTTTCAGATCATGGAAAGAAAACGAAGAAGCAGATTTCGTCGTATTTTCACAGTAGCTTTTCTCATATTTCTAACCCTGCGGGACAATCATAAACATTTATCTAACCTAACCTAAAATAACTGATCAAAAGCTACTGTGAAACTACGACGAAATCCGCTACTTTATTTCATTTCCATGATTCTATCTTTCTAACCTATAGAATAATAAGGTTTACTAGTTCGGAAAGCTGAAAAGCCACGATCTGACCTAAAATAACACAGTCATTGTTAATATTCAAAATAAATTTGTCATAAAATATAAATAGCTACATCCATAAAAGCATGAAATTCAAAAAGAAATTCTAAAATATAAATAAAAAAGATAAATCTTGAAATTTGATCAAAACACTGAAGAGGAAGGGGTTAAATAACTGTATCTCCCAATCGAAGTAAGCTTGTGCCGACTCTCAAATTAGTTTTGAAAATCAACCAATGGTGTCGGGAATTTTAACACAAGTAGCAGAAAACAATTTGCTAGCAGACGAAAAAAGTCATTGAAAACGAAAGGGAGGTAGTTATCTGGACCAAATTCAAATTGCTGCAAAATTGTGTTAAAAATCATCCATGTAACGTCATAAAAATGAGGGATTATCCATTTTTTTTAGGGGTTTTCTTTCCCACTTCTCCTCTCATCTCCCTCATGTTTATGACGTCACATTGTTGTTATCTGAATATACATCTATACTATGGATTTGTAACCTTGACGATTGATAAAAAAAGCTAACAAACCTTTCTACTCTGCCATTGGTTGTGAAAGATAAATAAATTCCAGAATCTATTGTTCCAAACATTTTTTTACATTATTATTGATATGTCTTAAAAAAGATATGACAATTACAAAGTAGCTTATAGTGCCGTCATACAATACAAATTACCAATGATAGGCCAGAATACATTGTAATTGTCCAATGATAAAATGTATACTGGCCTATCATTAGTCATTTGAATTGTATGACTTATTTTTTTATAAGCACTAAACAATGCTTCGACTATAATATTAAAGATATATGTATATAAGAACAAGAATGACAACGCTCTGGAACAGTAAGACAAACGAACATCAACAGTTGTAGAGTGTTAGAACTGAACAATAAGAGTCTTCAAGCATGACACCCATGAAAAAATTTTAAGGCATGCGCAAGCTGTATGAGTTATGGTTGGTCCAAAAACTCACCCCCTTAAAGGATTTTTAATTTGGTTAAGGTTTTCCAAGGGATATAGATTTTGAAAAATACGTGGTAAAATTAGGTATACATTTGAAAGGTTGCGTGATTTTTTTCAATTTTACATATATAATTTTCTTTTATGAGACATTAGGCGACCACTTTGAATGGGAGAGCTACATCTTTAATAGGTTTTTTCTTGGTCACTCTAGGCTGTTTCAAAAGACATGCAGCCGAAGGCTGTCCAACCAGCCGTTTGGCAGCCAGCCGCCATAAAAGATATCATAAATTGGCCAAAATTGACGTTTCTGAGGATTTTTGTTGGCATGGTGCGGCTAAGCTGTTTGACTGAAAGGTTAGGGTAACATATTTCTGAATTCATTCAGCCATGAAGTTTCATTTGTATTTTGAGAAAATGTTATATCTCTATTTCCCTGGCCATGACAGCCGGTCAAAGTCACTTGTATAAAAATGGCAAAATAAAACAGCTGTTATTGTACTTCAAGTTATAGCTGTTCTGGTAAGATGACAGGCCTAACCAGCACATCAACTGATAGTGTCAGGACATTGAAACTTTTGGGATAGATTAATATTTTGACCCCCTTAATGTTATTTTAACAGGTTTAACTATTCTTTATAATGTTTTACATAAGGATATATCTTATTAAACATAGTAGTTAAGATTTTTTGTCTGTAGCTTAAGATTTTGACAATTACTGAAAAGATGGAGGTCTCCATTATAGGGAAGCTTGACATAGGTCCCACATGATTTTAGTCCATTTTATTTTGGGACTTAAGTATTGGGATAGTTTTAGGCTGGATTTGCCCTTTCTACCTCTTTTTGAGCCCCTATACCTAACACAGCCACTTGATATAATATATATATATATAAAGATTACAACTACAATTAATATAATTACATTGAGGGGGGTCAAAATATTAATTCCCTTTAAAAATATTTAATTTCTGATAGTTTTAATGCTGGACAAGACTGTCGGTTCTTCCGTTACTGACCGTAAAATAATAATTATTTTAAATGTTACTGACCAATTTACACTCAATGACTTTGAACAGCCACTACGGCCAAGGAAATAAAGGTAAAATATTTGCTAAATATGCAAATGAATCTTCATGACCCAATGCACCCACAGATGTGTTACCCATGCCATTCGGTCACATAGCTTTGCCGCACCATGCCGCAAAAAAACTACAAAAATGTCATGCTTGAACACTCTTACTGAACAAGCAGAATATAAATGCATGAGTCTAAACAAAATTGTAAGAAATTTATTTTTTTTAAACTGCGTAAATACAGTATTTGTTTAAGGAGAAACTTACATTTTTAAGACTTGATTTTTTTGACGTTTCGCTTATAACAGTGTACCTTGATATAAAAGGAATCATTATTCCAAAAACCAAAAGATAATTTAACACATAAAAAATTGTTGTTTAAAAGGGTAAAAATCAACATGTTTTAAATGGGCATACGGACTTTCTGGTAACGCTTTTAGAGTTGCTTCTTAAATCGTACCTAACTGTCAAAGGTATCATCATACAAAGTTTGAAATCAATAGGACAATTCTAACATGTCTAAATTAACGAAAAGAGCTAACCGTTCTGGACGGACGGACCGAACCTATTTATAGAAAAGCTTCGCTTTTAAAAACATGTTATGGCAATTACAATAAAACAAGGATGACAACATCCATAAAAGCAAAGCACTAAAACGGTAGGACAAACGGACATTAACACTTGTATAGTGTTAGAACTTAATTATCATAATATAAATTTATAAGAGTCAAAGCAAAATTGTAAGTAAATTTGTTGAAAAACTGCTTGATACATGATAATTTTTATGGACATACTTACATTTTTAGGACTTGATTATAGAGTTGCTTCGCTTATTACATTATACTTTGTTGTCCCAGGAATCAATATACCAAAAATCAGATCAATCGGATGATTCGATCACATAAAAATTTGTTGTTAAAAAAGTAAAAGAAATCAACATGTTGAAAATGGACATACGGACATTTTGGTAATGATTATAGAGTTGCTACGCTTTCTAAATCGTACCTAACTACTAAAGGAATCACCATGCAAAATTTGAAATCGATAGGACAATTCTAACATGCCTAAATTAACGGAAAAAGCTATCCGTTACGGACGGACGGACGGACCGACCCCAATTATAGAAAAGCTTCGCTTTTAAAAATTTTAATTTAAAAAAAAAGAATATATAAAAAAATTCAAAAGTAAACTAAAAATTAACAAGGAGGACAGCATCCATAAGTAGCGAAGCTCAAAAATTATGAATAGATATCGGGAATAAAATTTACTATAGAGAAGTGTCATACAATAAACATTAAACTTGATAAAATAGGGAAATAACAAAACATTTAATAAACGAAAAATCAAAACTCTAGGAATCGATCTAGCACCGCAATTAATGAAACTTGATGAAAATATGTAAAAAAATGGGTATATTCATTCTTTTATATATCAGCCATCAATCCTTAATAGGAATCGACGAATCTAAAAACATAAAAATCTAGGAATCGATCTAGCACCCCAGTTAATTAACAAATCTTAATAAAACTTGGTGAACATATGTAGAATGTAAAATCAATTCATCCCTAAAAATTTCAGTTTCTATCTTAAAAAGGAATTGAGAAAATCACGAAAACTTAAAAATCTAGGAGGAGGGGACTTAAGGCTATAAACTACACTTATACCTACAGTTTTAAACCACGTTTTCTTATTCGTTGGTTTAAAATTCGGAGAATTTTATTGAATTTTGATTGGTTGGTTCCAAAATAATAGTTTCCAAACTTTTCACAACTTTTTTTTGTTTTTGCAAAAGGAGCAATTTTGTTTATCGTCCTTGGGAGTGTATATCAACTTATCGTCCATTGACTTATCCCTTACGACCCTTGCATTTCATAAATCAAGAGTAGTTATTTATCTCATCGAAAGACAGACAGCTTTCCGCGGATATTAAAATGAAAATTTATTTTGTTAGCCCCGAGGAGCTGGAGGCCCTGGCTAACAAAACTGGTGTTTTTCATGATGTTTATTTTATTATTCGTTAAGAATTGTCTGTAATACTATGCTATGTATGATTTTTCAGTATGGCTAAGAACCGGTTCCTATCCTTCAGATATCAATCGTTTTCGAAGCCATACTGGAAAGAAAAAATATAATCACCAACAGAAATAAAAAGAACTAAAAATCACATCTTATAAAGTAGATTCAATAACTATGAATTATTTATTATCACTGCCAAACTACAATATCTATAGTTTAACTATAAATAAATTTGTATTTTGTAGTTTTTCATTTATCACTTAACTTTTTTCTTTGCAACAAAAATTTGTCTTTGTTCATTGACAGGTTCAAATTGACTGCATATTTCTTTTTCTTTCTTGCGTTGGTAAATAGTAGAATAGTATTTGTAAATAAACAAGGATGACAACATCTTTAAAAGCGAAAATCTGTAAGTAGATAAAGAAAGGTTTAAAGTTTATTTTGATATCTTAAAAAAAGATTATGTTTGGAGGAATATACTTCACAAAACACTAGCGGCTTCGCCCTTAGCCTCTAGGGGCTGTGCCCCAGGAGGAATTTTTAAAAAAAACCATGATATGAGTATGCTAATCTATCTTCTAGTACCTACCTTAAAACAAGGATGACAACATCCATAAAAGCGAAGCACTGAAACGGTAGGACAAACGGACATGAACACTTATATAGTGTCAGAACTGAATAATAAGAATATAAATGTAGCAAAATTGTAAGCAAAATTGTAAGTAAATTTGTTGAAAAATTGCTTTATACAGGATAATGTTTATGGACATACTTACATATTTAGGACTTGATTATAGAGTTGCTTCGCTTATAACATTATACTTTGTTGTCCCAGGAATCAATATACCAAAAATCAGATCAATCGGATGATTAGATCACATAAAAATTTGTTGTTAAAAAAGTAAAAAAATCAACATGTTTAAAATGGACGTACGGACATTTTGGTAATGATTATAGAGTTGATACGCTTTCTAAATCGTACCTAACTACTAAAGGAATCACCATGCAAAATGTGAAATCGATAGGACAATTCTAACATGCCTAAATTAACGAAAAAAGCTATCCGTTACGGACGGACGGACGGACGGACCGACCCTAATTATAGAAAAGCTTCGCTTTTAAAAATTGTGAGGAGATTTTTGTGTTTTTTGGGGGGTTGGGGTGTCCTACAAGGGGGTGGTGAATAGCCTGAAACCACCACAGGACCATTAGGTATATTACCTAAAGAGTAGAATCCAATCGATTCAGTGGTTACCGAGATCTTAAGCTTCAGACGGACGGACAGACATCATTCTACTTTGTATCATAGATGACATGAAATTTGTAATATTTGATACAAGACTTTATTAATTTAAAAAACCAACATGTTTCAAATAATTTGGAGCCGTGATGAGACAGTTTACAGTGTGTCTTTGAAATTGTTTAACGTCTGCTGGATTAAACCAATTTTTAGCCATACTAAAAATCATGTTTAGCATCGTATTACAGACAATTTTCCACGGCTATTAAAATATGGATCTTAAAATAAATGTCAGTCTTATTAGTCTGGGCTTTTAGGCCCTCTTGGCTAACAAACCTGGTTTTAATCTTATATTTTAATTTCCGCGGAAAGCTGTATATAAAACAATACTGTAAATAAATAATGTATTATTCGAGTTCTTAAATTATTTTCTTACAAGCTGACCGTTAAAAAAGGAAGATAATGCGAGCTGAAAATAAATCATAACGTAGAAAAGTGTGGGTTTGAAAGTAAATAAAGAAGGGAGGGGATTAAAGGTATAATGTATTTAAAATTGGTAATTTAGGACTTTTTATTTTGAAAAAATTAGTTTGATTTAAAAATTGGTTTACATATTTGACATCGACACATGACACAAACTTTTTAAACTTGAATATACAGATTTGCTTAGCTTATGTAACATGGTATCTAAGTATTTCAGATATCATCATGCTAAGTTTGAAGATAATAAGACAATTCTAACATGTCTAAATAAACAATCAAAAAATTTGTCAAAATCTGTTAAATACTCTTTTTAGTAAGTCCTTCGCGCTATGGGGGAAATTTGATTTTCTTAACTAATATCTAAGATAGAGTGCTAACATAATATAACAATATAATATAAACCAAAGAGCAGTTAGCATACAACTTACTTGGACCGTCGGTCTTTTGGTCATATTTTATACATATTAAGTTTCGTGATTTTTTATATTGAGAATTAGTATATATTCTCTCTCTTTCTTTTTCTTTTTGTATGTCCACTAAACATCTTCTCTGTAACTCATCCGATCCAGTATACAATTTGGGCTGTCAGTCTGACGTTCGTGCTACAAAAAAAATTTGTTGTTTCAGAGGTTTCGGGCAGGGGCGTCCAAGGTTTTTTATTTTTTTGGGGGGGGGGGTTATTTTTTTTTAATGGGGGGTAAAAAGGCCGCAAATTCCCCCCCCCCCCTAATATTTTTTCCCCGGGGATAAAATTGGCTGGGAGGGGTTGTAATCCCCCCTGAAATCTGTTGGCAGGTGAATTTTTTTTTACCTTCCTCAAAATTTACCCCCAGGGTAAAATTTCTTTTTTTTGGGGGGGGGGTAATTTAATAATGTAAAAAGGTTTAGGGGGAGGGTACCCCCTCCTAAATGGTTGGGGTAAATATCAAATATCAAATGGGGGGGGGGGGGTTAAATAAAAAATTCGTCTGGGGGGGTAATCACCACTTTACCCCCCCCCCCTTGGACGTCCTTGGTTTCGGGATTTTCTGTGTTTGATAATCTTATATTCTCTCTCTTTCTTTTTTCTATGACCACTAAACATCCTTTCTATAACTAACTTCTTCCGTCAGTGCATCTATCATTTTTATGTGCTTTACTACTTATGGTTGTTATCATCCTTGTTTTCAGCAACTACTTTTTGAGAACTTCCGGGGACTCTATAGAGCTGGAAACTATTAAGATTCAGTGATCTTAAGGGATAAGACAATGGCTAATAAATTGATGTACATCCCAAAATGATGATACCCTAAATTACTATTTCTTGTTGACCTTACAATGACCCAACCAGTCAAAATTCAATATAAGGTATAAAACTTGGAGTCTAGTGAAACAAACAGGCCAGTGTCCTCTTTCTCACTGATTATGAATCGTCCAAAATGTTCCGAATTGAAATTCTTTAACTTGTTTGAAAGTTACTTAACATTGATGACAGAGTTACTTGCATATTTTTACTAGAAATCCAACAAGCAGAGCTAGGTTTGTCACAAATAAAATATCCTTTCTGCATTGGAACATTTTATTCCAACAACAAATATAATATAAGTCTTAGGTTTGGTTGTTTTATCAAAAAAATATACTTCAAAGTTTTTAAAAACAAGTTCTCTCATTGGTTGATTTATAATTTGGATACTTTTAATAATTCTTGATTGATTGCTTTATACGTTTAGCATCAAAACAATGATTTTTTATCTCCTAATAATTTAGTTTATCATCATTGGAGATCTTGATCAATTTAACGTACATTATTTTATCACTAAGATCCCTGCTATAACTTAAAATTCTTGCTAACAATCAATGTAAGCAACACCCAATTAAATCCACCTGAAGGTTTCAGAAGCTGCAAAATTAGGGATTGCTTGCAGGGATCAAAAGGTATAAGACAATGGCCAATAAATTTATGTACATACATACCAAATAATGATGCACAAAATTTCCTCTTGTGTATATACAAATAGTTGTTGAAACGTTGTTAGTCAAACGAATATGAAAACGATACAATAAAACTTTCCTAAATGGAGGAATAAATCGGTTTACTCTTTGTCGAAATCCTAAGCTACAGACAAAAAAAAACTTTACTACTTTATATATATCTAGTAGCTTTGCCCCTAGTCTCTAGGGGCTTTGCCCCAAGAGGTAATTAAAAAAAAATTAAGTATTTCTGGTGCTGCCATTTTTTTGTGAAGTAGTTTCCCCAGAATTTTTTTTGGGGGGGGTTATCATTCTTTGGGGGGTTGGAGTGTCCCACCTACGAAGAAAATAGCTTAAAACCACCATAGGACCAAAAGGTATATACCCTGAAGAGTAGAATCCGATCGGTGCAGTTGTTACCGAGATCTTAAGGGACGGACGGACAGACAGACAGACAGACAGACGGACAGACATCAAGCTACTTTGTATTATAGATAGGATTAGCTGCCATGTTGATCCCATTTAAGTGCAACCATAAATCAAATAATGCAAATATTGGATGCTATTACCCTTGTTTATTTTGCAAGCAACCCCGAATGCATGCATCAATAAGACGCAAAGACACAAAATTTTCGCTAAAAATAATATTGTAAACCAAGGAAAGTTTAAATGGCAATTATAAACTATCGATGATAAATAAAAACTACATCTATTAACAATAACTTTTTCGCACTATTAACAGTTAACTATATAATTATTGCCATTTTTATGATTTCTTTACCTGATTATCAAGACGTTCGAAACCCGCACCTGTCAAGACAGAAATAACGAACGTGTCCAAATTTTGATCAGGTTGCAGCTGAAAAAATTTCAAGGGCTTGGCAGCCGCGCATCAGCCACCAAAAAGCCTCAGGGAAATGAAAAATGAGCTGGAAGTCTAAACCTGATCCATATAAAGTAATCACTCTTTTCATTTTTTTCAAAGCATCCAAACGGGTTTCAATTTAAGTCTTTCAAACTTTTATATTTATAGTTTAACTTTCCAAATTCGATCAGTTTCTTTTATGATATAACAAATGTAAAAATGGATATAGAATATACGTGGATATTATGACAGGGGAAAAAATTGGTTGCTAACATCATTTGTTGTTTATTTCGTTCATCCCGTGGAAGGGTAGGGGATGGGGTATATGGGTAGGGGTTGGATGAGAGAGGGGGTATAAATATTCTAGCCAGCTACGAGTTTAACTCTATTAGAGAACATGATAATCTAGTGTAAGATCCAAGAAAAAAAAATCCATTGATGTACGTGTGCACCTGTTTTTATTAGTAGCGAAGTTAGTTCGATTCCTACAGTTTTAAGTTTTCATTATTTTCTTTTCTCCTATTTGAGATAGACGGCTGATATTATTAGGGATTAAATAAGTTCACAATTTACATATCCCCACAAAGTTTCATTAAGATTTGCTTATTGGTTGAGGTGCTAGAATGGTTCCTATATTTTCACGTTATATATCGTACAAGGTTTAATGATTTTTTGTTTAATGTTTTTTTATTAAACTGCTCTATAGTTAATTTTTTCTGTATATCCATCCATAATTTTTTACCTTCGCTACTTATGGATGTTGTCATCCTTGTTTTATACCAAACTTATTTAGATAATGAATATGGTAATTTTATATACAGACCGACCCCCAATGCAAGGAAAAACCCCAAGTTCACGATTTATACTTGAAATTTGGCTCCAAAATAGTTACCTTGAAATTGGAAATAAAGCGTTTCCTATTTTCAATAAAATTACTCACAAAAAATTGCATTTCATGGATGCAGGGACAGGGCAAAGAAGGATAAATAACCATCCTTCCAAAAATTCTAATGCGTGAAAATTTGCCTTTGGCAGCTGTTAACTTTGTTATGTTATAAAAATAGTATAGACAATTTTTTTATGCCATTGCCCTTTTCCTCCCGGATTTCAACTATACTTTCTTTCTTTGCACAAGGAAAAATTATTTTTTAAGCTCTATAAACGAGATATTGGCAAAAGAGCTTGTTATTTTTTTGTATTTTTATGTAACCATGCTTCTTTTAGGATCTAATTATTGAGTTAACGTTTTTTTTGGACGATTTCTATATATTCAGATATTTTATGAAGTAACCCCCCCCCCACACCCTCCTTCTATCATACCATGATTTCCGTGTCGAATTTAAAGTTTCGAAGACTAACATTTTTAGATTTCCATTATTAATAACATAGTATATAACAATCTGGCCACATAATTACTTAAAAAGTGCACAGTTTTTTTTTTTTATAAAACCGCAAAACTTTTCGTCATTTAGGGTCAGTCTGACCGTCTGTAACGGAAATAAAAAGTTACCATTGTTGAGATATAATCTAAAAATGGTTGTAGAATATTCGAGAATATTTTGACACGATTGAAAGGGGAAAATAGTTATTTCAGACCGCTTGTGAGGTTCGCTTTATTGGAGGACATGAAAATCTGGTGTAAGATCCATGTAAAAATATATCCATTAATCTAAATAATGACATATACTTATAAGTAAAATAATCTCTGTCTGTCTGTGTGTACTGAAGGATCTCCCTAACCACTGAATTGATAAGGTTCTTCTTTACATGGTAGGTCTAGGAATTTTGGGGGACGGTACCATCACCCTCCAAAGTGAAATCACCCCTGGAAAAAATGAACCCACCCTATTATTTTTTTCTTAAAAAAAAACTACAATTGAAGGTGAGGGGCGGGTTGGCTTCCCCCCTTTCCCGCCATCAAGGGCCCTATAGAGGCCTCTAGGGGTGTAGCCGCTAGTACTTAATATTTTATTATTTATAAATTTTCGGCACAGCATGGGATTGTCAATTAAAAAGGCAATCTTTAATAATCTGCAATATCACTGCAATACAAACAAGTGCGGATAGTTGGTGCAAACTTTTCTGATTATTAAAGGCGAAGCTTTTCTATAATAAGGATCGGCCCATCCGCCCGTCTGTAACATTTGGCCTATCGATATAAAACTTTGAATGGTGATTCAGTAAGGTACGATTTAGAATGCGTAGCAACTCTTTAATCATTACCATATGTCCATAAGTCCACTTAATGCATGCTGATTTCTAACTTTATTTAAGAACAACTATTTGTTGTTTGTATGACATTGACAACAAGGTTCAATATCTTAAACGCAGCATCTCTATAATCAAGTCCTAAAAATGTAAGAATGTAATTAAACAGGATCTTGTATTTACTGCACATAAATTAAGATAGTGCTTATTAAGTTCTGACACTCTACAAGTGTTAATGTTTCTTTAACCTACCATCTGATTTTATGAATGTTGTCATCCTTGTTTAGCATTATCCATTGTTATGCTAATATTTTTTGGCCAACCTTCTTTATTGTTACAAAATAATGGTTCTATTGGAATTAAGCATACACGGGATTCAACCCAAGGAATTCAGCCCACACGTGACTCAACTCATGGAATTCAGCCTGTATGGGATTAAACCCATGGAATTCAGCCCACACGGGAATCAACCCATGAAATTCAGCCCATATGGGATTCAACCTACTGTATTCAGCCCATATGGGATTCAACCCACTGTATTCAGCCCATATGGAATTCAACCCACTGTATTCAGCCCATATGGCCCATATGGAATTCAACCCATGGAATTCAGCCCACACGGGACTGAACATATGGAATTCAGCCCATATATTTAATCGGGTTAGCTGATAGGAACATCTTAACATAAATATAAAAGTTACATGATGGTTGTCCCGAAAAATCTCGCTAAACACTGAACCTATAAGGTTCTCCTTAAGAGAGTGGAGCTACTCATAAGTCCAGGGAAGGTTTATAATTATTTTGAGGGTGGCCTCTTGGGGCGTAATAGCTGGTTATTTGTTTTAAATTCAGGGACTCTAAGTTATATATTTCTATTAAGCAGTAACCTTTTCCATTAATAAATTATACATTGTACCATTCAAAAATATGGAATTATATTCAAGTGTACATACATCATAAATAACTGCGGGGAAAGATATATATTATTTTTAAAAAAATTAAATATAATAATTATTGATTTTTAAAATCAACAAATACCCAATATTTCATATAATAATTTAAAGTTGCCAAAACGTACGACTTTATGCCCGTGTTCTTTATCCGTACGGTAGACCATTTATAAATTAGATCTTAAATATAAAGTTAAATTATTTTAGCTGCGCTACTTATAAACATTATTTTTCAACATTTCCAAGGCGAAGCTTCAATAATAATTAGTTATCGAAATCTTAAGCTGCAGACAAATAAGATCTTACTACTTTATATAATAGGATATACAAAAATAAAATAGAAATAATTCGATGTTGTATTCTTTCAACTTTTATGTAATTTTTTTTGCCAATAATGTAAACTTTCCTATATTGGCTAAAAGTCATAAAAAAATTAAAAAAATTATTAATAATCTTTGTTAAGAATATTTTTACCAGTATGTAACAGGGAGGGAGGGGACATTGGACTGTAAATTACACCGGTACCTAAAGTTTACAAACACTTTCTCTTACTGGATGGCTTTCAAATTATCTACCCCCCCCCCCCCCCCCCTGTTTCCTATTGCTGTATAATATAGTGTACATATATTACTTATATTAAAGACCGCTTGATAAAAAAAATTCTAAGTTTAAACTTAAAAGGCTGTCAACACCGCCCCCAGGCATTTTTCCGTCCTTGGATACTTGGAATTATATTGTTAAACCTATAGTGTTCATTGTTTACTAAAAATAGTTTATTAATAAATTTTAATACACTGTAATTATCATTTATTATTGTTGATATTAAATGTAAATGTTGTTTTGTCCCAATAAATATTTGAATTTAAATTTGATTTGTACCTTTGAGTTCTTTATCAAATCTTGCTTGATACAAAAGTTGTCAGCTCCCAAACTTTTTAACCAATAATTTTAATCTACATTACTTAGGATTTATATCAATTTATCATTTATTGTCTTATCCCTTAAGATCCATGAGTATATAACCTATTCTTCATAAAAGTCTCTTTCATTCAAAAGAGAGACAGAGAAAGAGAGAGGAGTAAAATTAACTGGGGAAATGTCAAACTAGGGAAAATGTTAATAACAAGAATGCCAAAATCCATCTAATTCTCTAAAATCATACGACATTTACACTTGTAGAGTGTCTGAACTTGTCTAACAAATAACTAAAGTCTAAACAAAATTGTATATAAATTTCTTAAATTCGGGATACTTACATTTAAGGATTTTAATTATAGGAGCGAATTGACCTATTTATATTCTGTAATTGAATATAGATTAGCTACGCTTTTAAAGAATTAAAGTGTTACAGGAATCATCATTCCAATTATATTAAAGAGTTGCTTTGTTTATAACATAATTCTTTGTTGTCTTAGGAATCAGTATTCCAAATAAAATATTTATATCACATAAAATACTGTTGTCAAAGAATCTAAAAATGAATATGTTTTAGACAGTTTAAAATCGATAGAACAATTCTAACATGCCTAAATTAATGTTACAAGTTGTCCGTTAGTTACGGATGGACGTACGGACTAACCCTAATTATAGGAAAGCTTCGCTTTCAACAAAACTTTAAGAGAAGCTAGGAGTAGGTAGAGGCCGCGGTGTATGTAATACGTGGAAACACAAACAAACCTGCTAAAATTAATTATAGCAAAAATTACAAAATAATTTCTAAAATATGGATTGATTATCAAATTTTTCCGAAATCTAAAAACAAATTTTGTTTAAAATTGATTAAAGAATAAAAACTTTTATTTGTATTTCTTATAAGAATAATATTTAAGGACATCCTATGATATAAAGTAGTTAGCTAGGGTCGCAGCAATTCCTAATTTTAAACAGTATCAATGAAACACAGAGCAACAGATAAGTTTGACATTAATAATATTTTGCAGCTTTTCATGGACATATTCTAGTGGTTGGGGGTGCAACAGAGAGAGGACACACACACGCACACAATAGAGATTACACACACTGACACCCACAAACACACACACATAGGGAGATGGCACATACTGACAAACACACACACAGTCAAACAGTCGACAACAGGTGGTCATGTCAAAACATTCGTATAAAATGTCATCAAAATTTAATTTAGTTATGGTTATGTTCACAAAAATAGTTAATTTAAAAAAATTTTTAAGTTTTTTTTAAAGAATAATGTTAATAAAATGGGCATACTCATTATATTATAATCTAGTTTAAAAATCTAATATTGCCTACAGCTGTTATGCAAAAGTATTTAAAACTAAGTAAAATTTTCCATACTTTAAATTTAAAAAAAAATCTATCAAATTAAATGTTAAAAATCAACTAATATTAATAAAATAGGGAGTAATATGTTTTTTTTTTACAGTCCTATTAAATTATTAGTGACCTAAGGCTTTTTTATAATAAAAATTGGTCCCTACGTCCGGCCTTAGCTGATTATAATTGTCTAAATTTTAATACTAAAATGGATACAATCTTTTAGTGATGATATATTTTATGTTAGACTTAAAATAGATAATAACTTTTTATAAGTTATGTGATCAGTTGAATAAATGACAAATTTATTGTCTTTAATTTTGTGTAATAGCGTCTGCGCACCTACAATTTAAGGAACCTGTGTTCGAAAGGGGAAAGATGGGGTAGAAAAAATACCCTAAAACCATCCCACTAAAATTTTTTTTTACACGAAAGACATTTTAGAAAGACATAAGTATTTATATTGTTTATATTAAATATTTTATTAATTCAGAGAATTAATGTATTTTAATACCAAAGTAATATAAAAATGATTGAGAGTACAATTTAGAACCATTGAATATAGCTAAAAACTATTTGAACATTTGAAATAAAAAGTGATTTGAAAATGGGAGATTGTTTTGAGGATGACTTTGACGATACTACCATGTTTGAAAACAAATCCGGACTGGCCGAGGTAATTTAAAAAATCTTTGATTGCTCTGTAGTTAATCCTATTACATAAAGTACTAAGGTTAATTTTTCAGAAGCTTAAGATCTCATCAACTTGTCATCAATAAGGAACTGTCATTTTAACTGGCGGAAAAATCCTAGGTTTATTTTTATACTCTTTTTTGTTTGTTTGGGTTCATACAATTACAATATTGTGTTTAATTAATTGTCCTAGAAATCATCATTTCAACATAATAAAATTAAGCTTTCAAAAATTTTTTATAGTTAAATGAATCTCAATCTTTTCGCAAAGTTTAATATGTATAAGAGGATTCTAACACGCTTGAAACTTCAAGTGGAAATCTTTTTAAGTATTTCTATATAATTTTCTTATATATATTAATGAATGAAAATATTGTGTTTACGTCAAACGCTATCTTAAAGTCAAAACTACATTAATTGCAAATACATTCATTATACACCTTGCACTTTTTTAACGTTTTTTATGTATTGCAGCTTTTATAAATTTAGGGTGTGTCCGTATGTTATTCTTTGAAATGTTACATCACTTTCAAACGTGAAAATCCCTACAAACAAAAAACGCAGAAACTTTTTTTTATAACCATTTTTTACATTGTAAAGGAGACCATATTGATTCATCGTAGCAAGATCCTTAGACACAATAAAGACTAACATACAGACACACAGACAGACATCTTGTTGCTTTTCTATATAGATTTATAAAATTGTCTTTAATACTTTTTGATGTTTTATATGAAGAAAAAAAAATTTCTTTCAGGATATGCGATTTTTAGCATCGATGCCGGAACTTTGTGATGTAACCTTTCTGGTTGGAGATACAAGGTAACAAAACTGGTTTTTATCTTATAATTGTACATTTTCATATCCGCGGAAAGCTGTTTATAATACGATAAATAACTATTTTACAAGTAGGGTCTGTCAGTATGTCCTACCTTACGTTGTCTTTACGTCCAGAAGACTGCAACGTAAAGCTCTTTTAGTTAATATAGGAACCCTATGATTGTCCTATCAATGTCTAACTTGGCATACAGATTCATGTAACAGTTTAGTAATTCAATAAGTGTAGTATTTTATTTTTGGAATTATGATTCCTAAGACAACAAGTTGCAATATTTCTATAATCAAGTCCTTAAAATATATTGCAACAAATTTAAACACAATTTTGATTATATTCTGCTTATGATATTAGAACACACTCAAATGCGTTAATGAACGTTTGTCCTACCGTTTTAGAGCTTCGTTTTATAGTTCAACACGGGCGGTTTTATAGTTCAACACGGGCGGTTTCATAGTTCAACACGGGCGGTTTTATAGTTCAACACGGGCGGTTTTCCTCATACAGCAATTGGACAACAAACGAATTTTAAAAGAAAATAGTACTTACTAATTTTAGGGTAGGTTAGAGGATAGGCACCAAACTTCAAAGGGTTATTTGGAGCTAGGAGGAAAGTGGAGGAGGTCGATTAGTGGAAAATAATTAGGTTTGAATGTAAGCAACTCAGAAAGCAAGAGAATACAAAAGTCACACTCATAACTCTATGGATTCAACAGTTAAGATTTTTTGTAGATAAATTTAATTTTAATTTAGAGAACCAGTTTGTGCTGTACGAGCAGTGCTGGCTGCCAGAAGCAAGTAAGTGTATAATTTACCTTAATTAGAACTAGAAAAATGGCCTAAAACCAAGCCAAGAATTTAACACCCTCCTGTCGTCGGCTAAAGCCCCATGCAGCTTGTAACTCTGAAGCCGCGCATTATTTAATTTTGTAATGGTTGATTCGTAAAATAAACGAAGCCCAAACTGTACCAATTTGACGTCATATTCTCCATCTCTTATTTAGGGGTTTTCTTTCCCACTTCTCCTCTCATCTCCCTCACTTTATGACGTCACAGGAATCAAAAGTGGTGCAAAAATGGTACATTTTGGGCTTCGTCGTAAAATAAATACCTAAAGAGTAAAAAATATCTTTTAAAGAAATTTCCGCCTCTAAAAACAAATTAAGTTAATGTTTTTCTCTTACGGTCACTTTCTTTGATTGATAGTGGTGTACTATACATAAATTTTTAATTTCAGTATGGCTTTAAAACCAATTAATATCCGCTGGATTAAAACGGGTTTGAGCTATACTTAAAAATCAATTATCCCCTAATAAATAAAATAAGAAGCATTAAATCAATGCCTACTATATTTGTTGACCTGGATCTTTTGACTCCACGGGGCCAAGTAAACTGGGTTTAATCTTTCAATTTTTTACATTCTATCCGCGGAAAGCTGTCTCTAATACGATGCGATAAGTAACTTACATAGATTAAAATAAAACAATTCTTGGTTTTTATATTACTTTGAAAATATTTTTTTTGTAGTTAAGCAATTATTTAAATTTATGTTTTATTACAAAAAAAATCTGGATAATTTAATAATTTAATTGTATTCTAGCAATATAAAAAATAATATTTTATTTTAGTTTGGAAACGATGGAAAAATTTTCACAAAAATCCTTACTTAAAATTAGTTATGACCTGTATTCAATTCATATTTGTAGAAAAGCAAATTATTATTTTTTTTCTCAGAATTTTGCAGGTATGGGACAATAGACGATGAATTTATAAATCTCGATAATCGATATTACTTCTTTTGAAGATTTATTTTATTTCAGTTGAATAATATGGGGTCTAACCGCAAGGAAAGCTTATGTTTCGCTTTTAGTTTACTGAATATCTTTATTCTTATTTTATTTTAAACAGGATGTTCAAATAGTTGATGATTTTCAATAGAGAAAACACACTATTTTTGCATAATTTTACAGAGTTTACATGTTTTTATTTTATTTTTAATTAAGAAAATCCAATAGAAAACTAAAGGCAATTCATGTTTTTTGCTTAACTTACAGAATTTCATTTTTTTATTTTATCTTTACAGGGTGTTTAAGAAGATGTTGCTATCCAATATGGCGGCTAGTAGGAAACGAGAGGCCATTCACAAAGAAAGCAAATTTAAAGCTTTTATAAAGAGAAGCTCGGAGCCCCTCATGGCTATGCAAACACAACAGGTTAAATTTTGAAATTTGTTAAATATTTTCTACATATATTTTTTGTGAATCAGCTTATAGTTCCTATACAAAAATGACGTCATACAATACAAATGACCAATTATAGGCAGTATACATTTTAATTGAAATAACGTCATTTTGTATAGGCACTATAAGCTGCTTCATTTTTGTTTATATGTTCGTACACTGTAGCATATATGTATATGTCTTTTATATTGCAAACCTTGTATGAATAGCAATAGAAAAATTGGAATTTCTTGGTCCTTAATAATATCTAATTTTGATCTGGTGCAGTTCACGAGAAAATGTTCGTGGGATCGATTATTCCAAAAAACTATAAACTTTAAAAGCTGCTAGCGGCCAAACGGAACCTGTACCTAATCTTTTGATTCATCTTGAGGATTTGAAAGGCTTTTGATAATTTTAAAAAAAAATTAGCAATTGCAAATATTTCTTGTTTTATTATCAACTTTAAAAGAAGAGAAATAATTCTATATAATAAGAATACAAAAACAGAAAGGGAGGAAACAATGGACTGGATTGCAAATTAAAATGCCCAACAACCTCTTTTTTTTTATTTTATAAAAAATAGGTTACAATTGAATCTTCATTTGGATGTAAAAAAATAACTGTATTTACACTTTTCCGTCAATAATTTTAATCTATACTAGCGGCTGCGCTCCTAGCATCTAAGAGCTCTATATTCGAAGGAGTATAGAGAGTAGGATACGGGAAAATAGCATTAAACCAAACTTAGATATAAAGGTTAGATAGCCTAAGATTATCCAGGGAACTATAAGAAGCTTCCATGAAATGGAGAACTCAATAGGTTCAGCAGTTATCAAAATATGAAGCTACAGACAAAGAAAACCTTACTATTTCATATAATAGGACTAGTGGATACGCCCCTAGAAGCCTCTAGGGGCACTTAAGGTAGAAGGGGGGAAAGTGGACCTCATCCCATTTTAAATTTGAGTTTCAAAAGAGTATTAAAAATATTTTTGGGGAGGAGGGGGTGAGACACCCTCCTCTAAAATAGTTTAAAACCTTTCCAGGACCCATCAGCAGATTCACTGTAAAGGAGAACAATATCGGTTCAGCGGTTTGCGAGATCCTTCGGGACAGACAAAAAAACGCTTACTACTTTATATATTAGGATAATGGGTATTTTTTAACACAAATGGGGAGAGGGGGGGGGGGAGTACATTAATTTATCATCCATTGTTTAATCCCTTAAGATCATGAAACACTATACATTTCTCTTCTCAATTTACAATATCAAAAGAAAAGGAAAAAAATGCGATTAGATTAAGAGATACATATTCTTTTTAAAAATAAGTAGCAGAAAAGATGACTTTTAAAAATAAAAATGAAACGTAGGGGTTAGTACTAGTAGTCCTTAACTTAATTCTGCCAGGAATCAATATTCCTAAGTCATTGGATAATTATACAATTGTAGTTTAAAAATATTAGAATAGGATATATAGTTTATATGCTTTGTCAATGGTACCTATGTAATTGTTACAGGACACATTATACTAAGTTCGTAATTGATAGGACAATTCCAACATATCTAAATTAATGGAATAACTTATCAGTTTTAAATGTAGAAAATCTTTTCCTATCCCAACATTCGTATATCTCTCTTTAGTCTAAATGAATAGAACTTCTATGAAATTTTTATTCATTTCTTTTACATTTTTTTAACAAAAGAATATATGGTTGATTCATTAACAAAAATTTTAGTAGCGACGCCACTCTATAACTTGAGCATGTATTTACGTCTGTTGACCTATAACTAAACAAAGCCTATTAGGATAATTGCCTGTAGACTTCTTGTTTAATGACAAATTAAAAGAATAGAAAAGAAAAAAAAATGGTATAACACTTAATTTATCCATATTATGTGGACGAAATTGTTTTTGTTTTTAAACAGGAAGCAGGTAATGAATAGTTTTTAACTGGTGGCCACTCCCCTAGAGGCCTATATTGGCACTATTAAAAATATTTTTTCGCCGCTAGATGCGGTTAGTTCTGTTTTCATTTGCGATTTCTTTTGGAAGGGTGATGGTACCCTCCCCAAAATAGCTATGACCTTCCCAGGACCTATGGGAAGCTACACTGTAAAGGAAAACCATATAGGTTCGGCGGTTAGCAAGATCTTTCGGAACAAACAGACAGAAAAATAGGCAGAGATCCTGTTATTTTATTATAAGGATAGATTAACCCAGCAGCAATAAGAATAACAGAGTATTTTAAAGGGAAAGCTAGCAGTTGTCTGTTTTTAGGGAATATTCTCAAGTAAATTTAGTGTAAATGTATGGGGGTAAATAGGCAATTACAGGGGCCATCCTCTTTTTTAACCCTATGGCAAAACCCTGTGCAAGCCACTTAACAATTACTTCAACCATTTTGTTAATAAATCACCAAATTGCACAGAATTTGGAAAACAAAAATATTTTTTTTTTTAGAAATCTCGAGTGACCTCTCAAATATCTACAGCCGGCCTTCTTCCACCAATAAATGAGGTACATTTATAGATAGATAGATAGATAAATAAATGAAGTACATCGATTGATAGATAAATAAATGGAGTACATAGACAGATAGATACAGAGAAAAATAATAACCCCACTTCCTATATTTCAAAAATAAGGAGAGGGGGTTAGTGCTCAACCAGTAATACCTGACAATATTTTACCGTGCAATAAAACTGTTGTTAGCTTGATATTACTGTGTTGCTTTTATAATTTTTCACTTTATTTATGAATGTCGTAAAAAATAGGATTTGTAAACTCTATCCCCATAGAGGGGTCATTAGAGGTGAAACACTAATATAGCATATTGTTATGACGACCTTTATCAAGGATTATCGATAATACTACATAATAAAAAGAAGTTTTCCAATTTGCATATGAAATAATTTAAACAGGGATGAATTAAAGCAAAGGATTATTTCACTAACATTTTAATTCAACCCAAGTATGACAAGATTTATTGTTTTCTGGTAGTCCTATGATCCTTAATCTTTTCGAAATACCAGAATTGTAGGAAAAAATCCCATACTTAATACATCCCTGTTTAAAGTATTGTAATATCGTCGACAAGACTTGTAGAATAGCAAATATAATAAACAAATATTGAATGATTAACAAAATCTATTATCAAACACAAATTATAAATTAGGAAAAAGACGTTGGTCGATCAACACATCTCCGTCCGCAGCTTCTTCGTCGCCGAACACGAAATGAACGTCCGGGTCAAATACTCTCGGGTTGCGGGTATCCATGATAGTGCTGTGTTGAATGGAAAATGCTTTGGCCAACTTTAACTTGTGGGAATCGCTGACTCGTCTGTAGTGTTGGGCTGACTCGAGGCTGCGCCAGCAGCCCTTGTCGCGGACGTCCGCGTCGGACAATCCGCTGGCAAAGGCCGCGGAAGTACCGCCAATCTTGGCGGACTTCCCGGACACAACCCCGGAGAACCCGATCTTCTTGGCCAAAGCTTTGATATTAGTAACCAACGTGTTCTGAGAAACGGCGTGTCGGCCGTCGGGAATGAGTACCCGGGTGATCTTGGCCATTCTTAATCTCGGAAAAAGGAAATTGAGATCCTCTATTTTATCATCACGAAAATAGTAGGCGTTTCTGGCATAGTAAAGTTTAAATAATGTGTAAGGGCAAGCTGCGCCGCCTTCTTTGATAATGTGAGCCGTACTGCCGATGTGGAGCTGGTCATTTTTCATTGAACGGAAAAGGATCTTGATGGCAGGAATGCCGTCCAGTTCAACTAGTTTTAAATCGCATGCTCTCAGCTTCCTCGCATCGCTTATACGGCTGAGGGTATAGAACTGCAACAGGAGAAGTATAACCGTGCGGAAATCTCGTAGCGGGATTCTGTCCAGTTCTTGCGTGGTTCTGGGCCAGCAGGGAATCACCCATTCAATCATTTGCCTGATGATATAGCCTGGCAACTGTTGGACGCGGGGGCGGCGTTTCCTGCGCGAAGCGGCTAAACGCACGACGCCCTGGTACACGCGGTCCGTTGCTAGAGACCAGACTTCCGCAGACAGTCCCATAGCTGCCAAATAAGCGTATATGGCCCCCTTCACTGCAGATGTATAACCAAAGGGTCGTTCGTCCTGGTATACCTTCATTAAAAAACTCATGACGGCGGCTTCGTCTAAATCAAGCGGTTCCACGCCTTGTTCTGCGATAAACGACGTTAAATCCTTGATGATCCTGTTAGGGCTCTTTCTGGTGCCCTCAGCCCTAGCGGCGCCGGCTAGCCTGAAAACAGAATAGGAGGTAGAATATAATAATTGTAAGTAGCTAGGATCGCCTTATGAATTTGTATTCTCTCATGTAAATAAAAAATTATGCTGTAAATAAAATTAGTTTACGATAAAGAGGTACTTTTGGCCGACATATTATCTGTGAAAGCGAACGTTAGTATAAAATACTGGCCGAAATGTTAGAGCAAAAATAAAAAATGGCCTGTACCTTGCTTGTAATTCTTTCTTTCCGGCCAAGCCTAATTCCTGAAGGGCCGTCATTGTCCGAACCGGTTTCAGAGCGCCTGGAATTTGTGTGTAGCTGGAACCTGAGACTTTTTTCTGGAGCAACCGGGAAAATCTGCCTTTATCAGTGGATGCATTTTTAGTTTTCGCGGCTAGGCCCATTTTCTGAAAAATGAAAATTAAATGTGGATATATGAGTATAAAAAATAACAAAACTGGTAAGACCCGAAAGAAAAAATATTCGTGAAAATAAAACCAAATACTAAATACAGTGAAGAAAAAGTAGGTTATAATAACTAAAAAGAGTTGAAAATACGTGGTAATAAAAAGCTGTATGGAAGCATAATGATTTGACCGACATAAAGTCGTTTGAAAGAAGAATAATAACAACGTAGATATTCGTATAATTCTAATTAGAAATTATAACCAGTATGTTACTAATATTTTTAATATAAAATGAAGGGCCGTAATCGACAAAAAATGCAAGACTTTCAAAAACTACCAAGAGACTCGGATATAATACTATGTAAACATGAAATGGCTGGGTCGGAATAAAACTGTTTAAAGAATATAACAACGACTTAAATATTCATAAAAATATTAGATAGAAATATATAATCTGGTATATAAAAAGTGTCAGTTTCAAAGAAGGGCCATGGGCAGCAAAGCTGTATGGAACGAATGACCTTCGAAAAAGACCATATGGCATGGTAATTAAATAAACTGGTATTTTCAAGAGTAATGTCCTGTACTATAACTGGCATAATATGTGACTATAAAGTTAACACAGACAAAATAGAATCATAGGAAAATAACAAAACTAAACACGCGTAGAAAAAGCTCGTAGTTTAATGAATAGAACAAAAAAAATTTTTTGTGTAGCAAAATATAGGATATAAAGTATTAAAGTATCACAGAAACAATCCAGCGTGAGTTTTCGTTATTTGCCTATGAAATATGTAATACACTAATCCACTATTACTAACATAGCCAAAGTGGCGAATTTAGTGGATCCGTTAAACATACATGATTCTGACTTAGAAGTAAAAGAAGCGTCAAAAATAAAATGAGATTTTATGCAAGGCTTAAACTGGTCTTTCTCCAAAAAATCAGCGAAGAAGGCGTGTGACCTCCAATAAGGGACAACTATTATGGATGTAAGGCCAGGAATTTTAGTTAGCACACGCCAAGCTCTGGAAATACAACTGATAGGGGGACAAACATATAAAATATCACTAGGGTTGATTGTCTGGTTGAAGAAATTGACACCTGCCGTATTAGTTTCAGGTAACTTGCTGAAGTAACGAACGCACTTCGTATTACTTTGTGACGCGAAAGCGTCAAGCGTTGGTGTCAGGCCAAACTTTGACAGAACTCGGGCGTAAGATGCATCGTCCAAGGACCACTCGTCGGTATTAGACTTCTTGGAACCCATGTCCGCGATGGATAAATTGTCGTCGGACCGTTCTGACCAGAAGCAGAAAATCCGTACATCTGAAAAAACACAGACAATTATAAAATTGAAAATTGGGGTTAAATATAACTAAAGAAGGAAAGAAAAAACCCGAATATTATATCTGAATTAGACAAATCTAAATTTATAGAATAGCTTACTTATGTGTGAATGTGAAGACGCAAAAAAGACAAACACAGAAGCGCGCATATAATAAAATGCGAATCTTACCCCATTTGAGTTGGAGCTCAAAGATTTTTAAAACCATTCCTTGGAGCTGGCGCACTCTGGACCCGCGTCTCATGATATGGCACAAGGACAAGGGAGTCCGTTAACCATAGGACTAAACGCCCTTTGTTGTCTCTGAGAAAATCCTCGTTGACGGTAAGCAGCTTGTGTATAGCACTTAACTCGCGTAGAGTCGAGGACGCTTGCGCTTCATTGTCATTGAATGGGAACTCCGCAACAATTTGAAAAGTATCTGCTTGGTAGATGTATGCAGATTTGTCGCTAGCGTCGCTAACCATGGTTATAAGCTCTCTGGTATCGTTGTTAGGTTCCCAGTTCTCTAGCAGGTAAGTCTTATGGGCAGGTTTGACGATGGTGGTGTGTTTGGACTCGTATCTGATAGGTTTACCGTTGTACGAATCCAAGTATACCTTGCACAAGGATAATTTTTCGATCATTCTTGGGGAAACATTCATGAAGGCGTTCCATCCTGACACTATGACGACTTTTCCTAGCTGGTGTTGTGATTCTCTGGAAACAATTTTCAGTATTTCTCCGTGGGATTGTAATAAGTGGGCGTTGGTGCCAAGTAAGCTGGCCGTTTGCCGACACGGAATAGCTGTGCCAGATTGTCCTGCCGAAATAATGTCGTCAATATCGGATAGGAGCTTGGATATCTTACAGGCAGGTGCCCAAATTCTCATGCTGAGAGTATCAATGACAAAGCCTAGGTATCTGACTCTTTGCGAAGGTAGCAATGTCTTGTCTTCGGCAATCTCCCACGCGGTGCATGACATCACGAAAAAGGTGTATTGCAGATATTTCGAGCAACGCCTTAAAAACGTTTCCATTATAAAAAACCGCCGATTTTTCTAGCTAAAATCGTTTTTTCATATGCACTGGATATAATCTAAATAAACATAGCAAAAAATGAACGTCACAAAGGACGTCATAATGGAATAGTCATATTCTTTAATATAACATTTTAACTTAATTTCATAAAAACTGGAATTCGCGATTTAATTGTCGCCGAAAGGCCATATCACTTATAGAGCAGTTATGTGTTCACTAGTTCTTCAAAAATATGACTAAGCGAGTCCGAGAGATGTATGTATGTTAGTGTGCGTGTGTGTATGTATGTGTGTGTGAGTGTCCGTGCGAGAGTATGTGTGTGTTCCCCCCTTCTTTTCTATTGAGTGTCCCGTGGCCTTAAATCACAACCCTCACTCTGTGCTTTCCCGCGGATATATAAATCAGTAAACCGACTCTCTGTGGTGTACGTCTGTCTGTAAAGTATATGTGTGTGTGTATATGTAGCTATGCGTGTGTGTGTATATGTAAGTCTGTGAGTGCTCGCTCCGTCCCCTCGAATGTATTTTCCCCCCGTTCCCTTTGTGCCAAGGTGTGGGGGGAACGCAAAGTAAGTTGCCTTCCCAAAGGGAGAATATGGTGCCTTCCCCAAAGGGGTATAATAGACTCCTCTCACGTTACAAAAAACAGAGAGAGAATATGTCCGGTTTTGTATACGAATGTATTTAATCCAATCTTCGGACTCTCGGACGTTACCGTCCGGAATATATAATGTTTTTACCGAACTGCAGAAAAACTGCGCATCCTCTTAATTAAATAATTGAAGAGGGAAACAATGGACTTAATGAACCTTGTTGTGCCATAGATCAAACTGCGGTATAACCGCGCTTCCTCTAATGATTGTAAGTAGAGGGGATGTCATAACAAATCAGTAATTACTAGCAGCTAAGACTCCAGGGTATGGGGGAAACCTCCCCCTCCCACTTTTATTTTTTTGGGGGGGAGGGATTTTAGGGGCGATTTCTCTTGGAAGGGGTGTGGTACCCTCCAACAAAATAGTTATAAACCATCCCAGGACCTATGAGAAGCTACACGGTAAAGGAGAACCATATCGGTTCAGCGGTTAGCGAGATCCTTCGGTACAAAGAGACAGATAGACATTCTGTTACTTTATTATAATTGTTTTTAGAGCACAGGACAACACCACCAAACTCTGATTGTGGAAGAATTTGAACCTGATGTCTTCAGACAGCTCATTGGTAATACATTTATCTACATTTTTACTTTGTAAAACCCTACGTAACCCAGCAAAGCTACTCTATAATTCACTTTTTGGGTCCCTCCGAAATGCGATTTTCTCGGCTGCAATTTAAGAGAGACAAACCAATTTCCTGTTTTTTTCTCTGTACAATAATTCTTTTTCGCGCATTTACAAGCGGCGCGCTGTGAGATGACTGTGTCTAATAGAGTATTTTTTTTAGAATATATTCATACTGGATGTGTTACCTTGCAACCCAGAACTCTTCTTGGTAAGTTTTTATTCAAGATAGACGTCTGATGTTTGTGTGTGAAGATTTCAAGCATGACATATATTTTATAACTTATAATTACCTTTTCTGTTGATAGTGCTCGTAAAAGATAAAGTTTAATTATCTATTAATAATGTAAAATTTCTTACAATGATGTTCCAAAAGGGTAGGCAGCTGCAGCTAAATACAAGGTGACTGCAGCTGATTTTTCTAATTTTCAACATAGCCTATACTGTGCTATGAAGGACATTGAATTCATAAGAAGTAGAACCTCAAACAAATCAGGGATAAGAGACGAGGATTCATACAAGCAAGTGAAAATTTCCCCACAATCATCTTCCTTCTTTCCTCCCAATTAAAATATCCAAATTTTCAGCAATTTTAAATAAATGAAATTAATTTGCTGAATCAAAACCCCTGGAAATAATAAGCAACTACTTTGTACTTCTATTTGTCCATCTGTTTGCTGTACTTGATATTTCAATGTGTGCTTTTTATAAAAAAAAAGTTTAAATCTTCATTCGACGCGTTTAAAGGTTAACTATAATTAATGATGATATACATAGAGACCCCTTCTGTAGATTAAAGTTTGTAGTTGAAACGTTTGAACACTCAATTTTATGAATCAACCAATTAAAATTTACTAAAGTCCCCAAAGATGTTAAGCCAACTTATGGACTAGTGCAATGCACAGATAATTGTCCCCCCCCCCTCTCTCTCTATGATGGTTAGGCCTTTCATATTTCTGTTTTTTAATTAATTTTCTCGTATTCATTCGAATCCGGTGGATAGGAACCGGTTCTCATCCATACGAAAAAACTATGTCTAGCATCGTTTTATATCCAGCTTTCTACGAATATAAAAATGTACAATCATAAGATTAAAACCAGTTTTTTTAGCCCGTGCCTACGGCACCTAGGGGCTAAAAAACTGGTTTTAATCTTATAATTGTACATTCTATATCCGCGGAAAGCCGTTTATAATACGATGCGAGAAATAACTATTAAATGTCAGGTTTAATGAATGCCGCTGATTATTATGGACTTGACGAATTAAAATATGCATGCAACGGTTTTATTCAGGTGACAATCAAGTTTTTTAAACGCGATTATTTTCTATAACTAGGGTATGTACGTCCGTCCTTACTTAATTAACAGTAGTTAGGCATGTGGCCCTTTGTGGGGATACTAAGTACCCATTATAACAAAAATATTAAACAAAAAACTACCTCCTTTATGTAAAAACGACTAGGCGCTTTAATTGAAACTCGCGGCAGTGGAACTTCTCCCCCTTCTATCATAAATTTTAGTTTTAAAATAAAGTAAAAAATAAGGTTTTTGCGAAAAATTCTCATAGGAGGGTGGTATTAAAATTAGTTATAACCCTTCTCTGGGCCTATAGAAGCTCTACATTGGAAAAGAGAACCATATTGGTTCAGCAGTTAGCGAGGGCGTTCGTTACAGACAGACAAATAGGCAGAAATCATGTTACTTTTATATAAGGATTATCATTTTTTATATTTTAGTGTTGTATTACTGTGGATACAGTGTGTGCCCTGTTGGCTACAGCTGAGAGGTACATACAGTACAAGTGTACCAAGTTTCTAATTCAAAAGGTATGTTGGATACATCTGAGAGGTACATACAGTACAAGTGTACCAAGTTTCTTATTCAAAAGGTATGTTGGCTACAGCTGAGAGGTACATACAGTACAAGTGTACTAAGTTTCTAATTCAAAAGATATGTTAGCTACAGCTGAGAGGTACGTACAGTACAAGTGTACCAAGTTTCTAATTTAAAAGGTATGTTAGTAGCTGATAGGTACAAAAAGTACAAGTGTACCAAATTTCTAATTCAAAAGGTATGTTAGCTTCAGCTGAGAGGTACATACAGTACAAGTGTACCAAGTTTATAATTCAAAAGGTATGGATTTCAGAATAGTTATTTATCGCATCATGTTATAGACAGCTTTCTGTGGATATTAAAATAAAATAAAAATAAGATTTAAACCATTGATAAGGCCAACATATTTAGTATCATTTTATGTTTTTCTTTATATTTATTATCGTAAAATTGTCCAAAATATGATATTACAGTAAAAAGTTTTTTTAGGAACGTAGCCGCTAGTAAAAGTTAAGTTGTTTATCTGCAAAATTTTCTAATTATTAAAATAAATTGATATAATAAATTGGTTAATAAATCTTTAATTAGTCCTATTAAAATGATATCATATCTTATAATAAAAAATATTAATAATTGATTGAAAAACAAAATCTAGATAAACAAATATCAAGCTATTAGAAAATGTTATCATACCTAATTAAAGAAGAAGAAAAAATAAGAGAGCAGAAAATATTTCATTAAAAATTAAAATAAACCTATTCAAGTGTGATTATTGAGATATCAATTTTTGATAAAAATACTAAAAACAGAAAAAAAGGCTTTATTAACTTTTTAATGAACCTATAAAAAGCCTGAAATATAAGTAGCTAATTTGACCGACGGAGTAGCATTCAAGTATTAGTATATGTTAGTATTGGTGGAAATCATAATGAATGAAGTCAAATACCTATACAGTGTGTTTTTTTATGAGAACTTTTTTGAAAGCAATTTTACCCCACTTATAGTCATCAGAATTTAATGATTAATGGCTTATTTTCTTCGTTTTTTAAGGCAATTAATAGAACAACAAAAAAATATTTCAGTTTTTATTTAAAAAGTACAGTAAAATCTAAAATTCAAAACTTAGGTGTCAACATCTAAAAATAGTTTTAGCGCATTTTTCTTATGCTCAAATATTCTACCTTTTGCAAGAATGGATGCTAAACGCTTCAAAGTTGAGATATAGAGCTAAAAATGTATACAGATATTATTGGGGACATATACTAGAAGATATCAAAGTTTGAAGGTCATATCTCAACCAGGGAGGGAGTACTGGCCCCCTAAAGTTGACTACAGAAAATCCAATTTTTTTCTTGCAAAGGGTAGAAGATTTAGGCATAAGAAAAATGCGCTAAAACCATTTTTAGATGTGACACCTAAGTTTTGAATTTTAGATTTTACTGTACTTTTAAAATAAAAACTGAAATATTTTTTTGGTGTTCTATTAATTGCCTTAAAAAACGAAGAAAATAAGCCATTAATCATTAAATTCTGATGACTATAAGTGGGGTAAAATTGCTTTCAAAAAAGTTCTCATAAAAAAAACACACTGTACAAGCTTAAAGGTTTTATTTTCGACCCATCAATAGAACCACTTAAAAAATGCAGCAAATGTAGAGTAATTTAAGCCTTGACCGCTCTTAAAACAGACGAAAAATTCTATTTTAAAATTTGTTTTTTTTTGTCAGGTTTTGGAATATGTGGACGACCATGGAAATGAGGTATAATTTCTAATAGCACAGCTACTCTACAACGTTCATGAGTCGCGTCGGTTGGTCTGTCTTAAATGCTTGTTTGTGAGGAATTTTATTCTGATGTTGCCTGTATAGGAAGTGGTTGTATTAATCTGTTTTTCATAACCATTCATTACATTGACTTTATTCTTTAACAGAATGTCTTAGTGGAACAAAAGATCTCATGACCTATATGGTTCTCCTTTACAGTGAATCTCCTTATATATGATTATTTTGGGAGAGGATACCCTCACCGCCCCTGGAAAAAAAATCCCCCTCTCCAAATAAAATGTTTTAAACTTTTCCTTTTAAAACTATAATGTAAAGATAAGTGTCGATCGATAGCCCCCTTATTCTCTCAATAAATTAGTGCCCGCAAAGGCCTCTAGTAGCGTAGCCGCTGGTAATAGAAATAGAAGAATAGAAGCATATTTTGAACACTTTTTTCGTCAAATCTAAGAAGGAACATTTCTAGCAGACAAAAGTATTGTTTACTTTCGACTCAAGCTGATGTGGATTCTTAAAAAATTATAGACTCGCTACTCGATAGTGAGGCAAAATTATTTTTGTGAAAAATCATCCAAAAGCACATTAAAAATCTACAAAAATTAAACAAAATCATATGTTAATAACCCTTTTAAGATTTTATTTAATTTTTGTACATTTTTTTATTTGATTTTGGATCCATCTCGTTTTGAAGCTTTCAAATTTAAACGAAATTTTTGGGCAATTAACTCTGATTCCGCAAAGCTTTCTACTAAGAAAATATACTGTTTACAGCTGACTTTTATCTATGTATGAAATGAAAAAAAACATGCATTCGTAACAAGATGTGTACAAAATTTCAACCAATGAAATTAAATGTATTTACCGATGCGATTCTCCTATTGGCTCTATCAGACATTCCCTCTCTTTCTTAGTACCTTTATTCCGCTGGTAAAACTACAAAAATATAAAGAAATCCAAAATTTTTAACATCTCAAAAAATGAATTTGTTAAGCAAAAGCTATTTAAACAACATTTACATTAAGCAAAAACATTTGTTTATTAATTATTTTGATAATTTAATTATGATTTAGATTATTTTCTATGAAATATGACAAGAAAAAATAATTAATTATAATCTCTGTATAATTTATGACGAGTACTAATGATAAATTGCGATTTAGTCAAAAACATAAATCCATAATTTTTATTTGATAGAAGCACAGCTATTCTATAACAAGAGTATGTCAGTGATTTCCGGAAAGTGCCTGGCACTGAAATTGACACTATGTGTTAATGATAAATTTAAAAAGGGGGGATTTTCATAAAATACTGTGCTCTCATTGGGGGAAAGTTGGCTCATCCCGATCTGGCTCACCACTAAAATTAATTAAAGATCCAGCTCTGAATATAAAATAACCTAATCTGCTCTAAAGTATTAAATAAACAAACGAAAATAGTTATTTCTCGCATCGTATTATAAACGGCTTTCCGCGGATATAGAAAGTACAATTATAAGATTAAAACCATTTTTTTAGCCCCGAGGTGCCGAAGGCACAGGACAAAAAAACTGGTTTTAATCTTACGATTGTACATTTTATATTCGTAGAAAGCTGGATATAATACGATGCTAGACATAGTTTTTTCGTATGGATGAGAACCGGTTCCTATCCACCGTTTTCGAATGTATACGAGAAAACAATTTCCCCTTTTTATTCAAGACATATAGGAAGGGGATATTTGTGCTCAATTTTAAATCTCAAAATATCCCAAGAAAATAATTTAAAAATATTTTATATTTTTTAGGTTTTAAACTTAGGATCTTTTGCCACGCTACCCCAGCACGTAGTTAGATTGATCATGGCAAGAGAAGAGTTAAAAGCTGATGAATTCTCAAAATTCCAGGTATAAACCAATAGATGCATGGTAGGTTGCATTAAGATTAAAAACAGTAATATGCATTATATATGAAGGGCAAATGCAAACACATAATTAATTTAATATTACGAGCTTTGTTTCAAGAAATAAAAAAAAATCATTATAAAACCCAGTCATTTTAAGTGTAACTGCCAAATCTCAAATTTTGGATTGTGGTATGGGACGTCTATTATGGGACTTACATTTATTTTTATCACTGCCCCCTCTATTCTTTAAATTTATTATAAAGCTTACAATAATTTTATTTTCAGGCAGCCTTGATGTGGAGTAAAAAATATTGCGACAACACCGGATTATCTTTAAAAGAGGTAGGTTAGGTTAAGTAAAGGTTAGAAGGGCCTAATTGGGAGAGGATAGGAGCTAGAAATGACAAAGGGGGTAGGGGGGGGGGGGGGGTTAGTTCGGATATCAACAATTATGCTTGAAGGAAATTTCAATAAAAAATTTTGATGTTTTTTAATCCAGGGAGGGAGGGGACAATGTGCTGTTTATTACACTAGTCCCTAAATTTTGATAATAATGTTTTCTTATAACGTTTAACAAACCTTTCAAAATTTAGTAAAGGTCCCCAAAGGTGAGTGTACAAACGTTTCAACCACTAATTCCACACATTAATTTATCGGTCATTGTCTTATCCCTTTAGATCCCTGTATTTTACAAATGCCTGTCAACATTACAGGTGTTGAACACATTTCTGGAGTATATCAGATTCCATATGATCCCTGCAAACATTCTCATGCAAGAAATTCACCCTCTGGGCCTTGTTCCTAACAGGTAAGTTTACAGGGAATAATAGACATAAGATATCTAGATGGTCCATCTGACCCCATTTTTTGCAGACAAAAACGTTTGTTTACTTTTTGTTATACACGAGATACGGGTGACAATATTTGCGATGAAATTTTTTGACGATATGAGTTAAAGAAAATGCTTCAACCAATGAGATGTCTTCAATGTACCTTTAGTATTCTCCTATTGGTTGACTTAGACAGAAAATCTCTAGATTATCTCTATTTTCTGAATAGAGATAACTTAAGGACACACTCTTCAAATCAGCCAATAGGATAACAGTGGAGGTACATTTCAGACATGCCATTGATTGAAATTGTACAGATTTTGGTTGGAGAAGGGCATACTTTTTTTTTACACGTTTGCAGTATGAGTCAGTTAAAAGGGAATAGAGATAATCTTCGCGGAAAGCTGTCTGTTATACACACTTTCTATTTTTAGCATCATAATGACGGCATTGGCGTATCAAGCAGATCCAACAAGCGTTGTTCTAAAAGTTTCCCCCCAGAAGGCAAAAAAGGTAATACCCACTAATTTTGATATTGCTAAAAATTTGGATATTGTTTAAGGGCAAAATTACATTTTTATTCGCTTAAAATATTGTACCTTGTTGTCCTAAGAATAATTGTTTTTAAAAATCAGATGAATAAGATATTTATATCAAATTAAAATTGTTGTAAAAAAAAGTTAAAAATCATCATGTTTTAGATTACCTACATCTAAAGTTTTAAAACGATGGGACAATTCTTACAATTCTTATCAAAAGACCGTTCCTAACTATGAAATATTAAATTCAAATAATCAAAAAAATATTTTTTTCAGCGAACCATTGGTGTGTATAAAACTTCGTCTATACAGAGCTCAACCATGGATACGTAAGTATTTTTTTAGTAGCGCAGCTACGCTTTTTTAGTTTTGTCTGTTCGTCCATTTTTGGGAACGTTTCAACTCTATTTTTCTAAATTATGTTCGTACTTTTATATGATATGTAACTAAAACTAATTAGCAAATTATTATGAATTTCAAAATTTTGCACTTTCCCTAAACGTGTTTTGTTGAGCATGCCATCCCATTGAAAAGTTTAACATAAGGGAGGGCGGGAGGTAGTTTTTGTATTGTTTGAGCCCCGCAGAGTTAGGACACCTTAGAAATTAGGCCCCCCCCCCCCCTCAGGAGATAGTAATTAAAAAAATCCACTTCATTATCATCAATTTTCTTAGGGGAAAGCACCCAAAATCTCTTTATTTACCTATAAGCAATAGAATAATTTGGTATTAAGACGGTTGAATGGTTTCTTTGAATTAATCAGAGTAAACAAGGAACCATTGTTTACCTAACCAGAATTTACGTCTATTGATCACCATCAATGGATATATTATTACTTGGGTCTAACACCAGATTTTCATGTTCTATGATAATGTTCTATGTTCTATGCTAGGATAACGATCTCCCCAATTCCCCTCCTTTACCCAATTCCCTCCCCTCCTACAAGATAAACGGCCTGACCAATAAAAGCAAAGGATAAATTGCAACCCAAATTGACGACAATTTTTCTCCTGTCTTAATATCCACGTATATTTTACATCCATTTCACCATCTGTCCTTCAATTCAATATATTTATGGTTAGTAAGCATTATAAGTTGTCAATAGATTTTTTTTACAAAAACAATAACTTCCCCTTTTTGATTCATTAGTTAGAGGGAGACTTTAAAAAATCCATAAAACTGGTCTGTAAGTCTGTCTCTATGTCTGTATGTACCGAAGGATATCGCTAACTTCTAAACGGATATGATTTACCTTTACAATTACCTGAAGAAAAAAAATAACCTTCCTGCCATTTTTACTTTTTCTTTTTAAAACTAAAACAAAAATGTGGTGGAACGATTCTCACCACCCTAAATGCCTCTAGAGACCTCTAAGGGGATGGAAAGTTAGTTTTTTAAATAAAGTTCAATGTGTTTACTATTTATAGTAAAAGTAAAAGATTGTGGATTTAGTGGTCTGATTTAGTTCACAAAAAGTACATTGTTGAGTACTTATAACCCACCCTCCACTTATTTTTAAAATAAACTTACATAACGGGGGGGAAGTTTCTTGTTTGTTTGTTTATTTCTTTTGGTTAGGATAGGTTAGGTTATGTTGTGTGCTAGGATGCCTTATAGGGTTGGGGCACCCTGCAAGTAAACATATCATCCCCCCCTTATTTTAAAGATATCGGATGGGCCTTCAGTGCTCAACAGACCATTTGTGTGCAAGTATTTTTCAGGCAAATTTGATGTAGGGGTTTTAGGCTATTATTTAAAAAAATACAACTCTATTTTAGTCGCTACAGTTCGAATACCACGTTATCATCTACCAACTCAACTGGATCTACTGACAGGCCTTCCCATTAATCAATTAAACCAGCAATAAAATTATATATTGTATCCCAGTATGGCTTCGAAACCGATTAATATCCGCTGGATTTTTGGTCTAAAGCTATACTGAAAAGTCATGTATTGTATCGTATTATAGCCAATTTTTTACGAATATAGAAATGTACAATCATAATATAAAAACCAGTTTTGTTATCCCGTACCTTCGGCATCTAACAAAAACAAGATTTAATCTTATATGTAATTGTACATTTTCTATCCGCAGTAAGCTGTTTATAATACGATAAATAACTAATATGTAATATTATTCTAGAATATATAATTATGTTGAATATCTTTTTAATCTAGGCTCGGCAGCCCCACACAAGCCGGTTATTTGGCTGATTTTACAAAATAGATAGATTAACATGTTGGGAAAAGGTTTAAACTTTTTCTAGAGTAATGGTGGCTTATTCGCGGCTGTCGAGCCCTGTTAAAAATCAATGTTATTTTCTGAGTTGATTTTGTAATCTATAATACAAAGTAGAACGATGTCTGTCCGTCCGTCTGTCTGTCTGTCTGTTTGTCTGAAGCTTAAGATCTCGGTAACCGCTGAACGGAATAAGCTCTTTAGGGAATATACCTACTGGTCCTGTGATGGTTTTAGGTTATTTTCCTGGGGGGTGAGACACTCCGAACCCGCCCCAAAAAAGAACCTCCCCCAAATATTTTTTTTCTTTTTTTTTCAAAGAAAAAACAAGTAAGGGGGATGGGAAAACCCCGATCACACCTTAGGGCGAAGCCCCAATGAAAAAATGTTGCTCCCCACCCCCCCAAAAAAAATTAATTAAAAAAAATTTTTGAGCCATTTTGTAATTGTTAAAAATTGACGTTTCTCTGTAACATAAAGTTGTGGCACATATAGGTATTAAATAAATATTACGTAGTAAAAGCTCTCACACTTATATAGGTATTAAATAAATATTACGCAGATTATAACACACAAAACAAAAAAAGGGTTGGGGTTGAACTTCCCATCACATCTTAAGGCGAAGCCTTTAGCGGCTAGGGGCAAAGCCGCTAGTTTATATGAAAATAAGAAAATTTATTTTTTTGTTCTTAAAACTTTCATACCTATTATTATGTGTGATCTCATACTAAGAAAATCTAAGCTAAAAAATAGTATTCGCTTTGTTGATTGCCCTTTTGGGTTATAAAAGGTTCTAAATATGGAAATACTAAACTAAAAGTCACCACGTCTTAAAACATTTAAAAATGCTGGTTTATAAGAAAATGGACAATTTAGAAAGGTTTTTCATACCAATTAAATCATCTTTTAATTTTTTTATAATAAAAAAAATGACTTTAAAACTTTTTTTTTCTCAAATAGGGAATTTTGAGATATAATGCCACTTTAAAAAAACAATGTTATATATTACTTCCAAGTTTTAAAAAGATTCATGAAAACTGCTTTTGTATATTCATAATTTTATCTAAGATAGCACTATAGATTTTCAAAACATAATTATTTTTTTTCTTCAAATCATATTTGTTTTTATTAATGTTATATTATTAGTTGTAATATGTTATCACAACGAAATGCAAAATATTAAATAGCGCTTTTTTCCCTCAAATAAAAAAAACACCTTTTCTTTACTTGATTTATTTTAAGAAACATTTGTTAGTTTTGCTCATAGATGTATTTTAAATGTATGTATAAATGTCTATTTTTAGTTTAAAATGTACACCTATATATTATATAATTAGCAATTACAAAATAAATGTAATTAATGGTAAATTAAGCTTTTACGTATGTTCTTTATTAATTGATTATTAGATTTTTTGCGTCATATAATTAAAAGACCATAAAAATAACAAGGACAACTTTCATAAAAACGTACATTAACAATTGGGTAATACCTAGCCATGGGTTGTTAGTTTTTAAACCTTTCATGCTATTTTTTAAACCAAAAAGTACAATTTTAATGAGAATAATTAGTAATTTTTATTAAACACTTTGTTAAGATCAAACTGACAAAAATTATGCTCTGCGGCGGTGAGAAGCTCTGACTTTGTTTGAAGATTTATATTTGCTTGCAGCTGTTTTTCTGGTCGCATCTGCCAAGTCACAATCCATTATGTCACTCCTAAATAAACACAATTATTATACGATATAAATTCTTTTAAAATCAACAAAAAAAAATCCTTATATAAAAGTAATAGGATCTGCATCTGTATATACAGAAGGATCTCGCTAACTACAGAATTGATTTGGTTCTTCGTTACAGTGTAGCCTCTCATAGGTCCTGAGATGGAAAAAAAACTTAAAGTGAAACTCCTTTCCCCGCCTTGGAGTACTTAAAAATTTTTTTTTTTTTAGATATTTCCGGAATCTTGAGGAATTAGATAATAGACAATAATTTGATACACTTCCCCAATTTATCCCCAATAATGATAAACAAATTTATCCCTTCTGTAGATAAAATTATTTGTTGAAATGTTTGGCCACTACAAATATGTAAATAACCAATATGAATTTAATAAAAGTACTTGATTAAAATAACGTGACTTAGCTTATAACACTTTGGGTACCAGTCTAGTCCAGTGTCCCCTTCCTCCCTGGGTACCAGTCTAGTCCAGTGTCCCCTCCCTCCTTGGGTACCAGTCTAGTCCAGTGTCCCCTCCCTCCCTGGGTACTAGTCTAGTCCAGTGTCCCCTCCCTCCCTGGGTACCAGTCTAGTCCAGTGTCCCCTCCCTCCCTGGGTACCAGTCTAGTCCAGTGTCCCCTCCCTCCTTGGGTACCAGTCTAGTCAAGTGTCCCCTCCCTCCCTGGGTACTAGTCTAGTCCAGTGTCCCCTCCCTCCTTGGGTACCAGTCTAGTCAAGTGTCCCCTCCCTCCCTGGGTACTAGTCTAGTCCAGTGTCCCCTCCCTCCCTGGGTACTAGTCTAGTCCAGTGTCCCCTCCCTCCTTGGGTACCAGTCTAGTCAAGTGTCCCCTCCCTCCCTGGGTACTAGTCTAGTCCAGTGTCCCCTCCCTCCCTGGGTACCAGTCTAGTCCAGTGTCCCCTCCCTCCCTCCCTAAGATTGTATGAAATCAATCACTTGACTGTAAGTGTTTAATAATCAGGAAGGGAGGGGACATTGGACTAGACTAGTACCCAGGGAGGGAGGGGACACTTGAATAGACTGGTACCCAAGGAGGGAGGGACACTGTCTAGTCAAGTGTCCCCTCCCTCCCTGGGTACTAGTCTAGTCCAGTGTCCCCTCCATCCTTGGGTACCAGTCTAGTCAAGTGTCCCCTCCCTCCCTGGGTACTAGTCTAGTCCAGTGTCCCCTCCCTCCCTGGGTACTAGTCTAGTCCAGTGTCCCCTCCCTCCTTGGGTACCAGTCTAGTCAAGTGTCCCCTCCCTCCCTGGGTACTAGTCTAGTCCAGTGTCCCCTTCCTCCTTGGGTACCAGTCTAGTCAAGTGTCCCCTCCCTCCCTGGGTACTAGTCTAGTCCAGTGTCCCCTCCCTCCCTGGGTACTAGTCTAGTCCAGTGTCCCCTCCCTCCTTGGGTACCAGTCTAGTCAAGTGTCCCCTCCCTCCCTGGGTACCAGTCTAGTCCAGTGTCCCCTCCCTCCCTGGGTACTAGTCTAGTCCAGTGTCCCCTCCCTCCCTGGGTAACAGTCTAGTCCAGTGTCCCCTCCCTTCCTGGGTACCAGTCTAGTTCAGTGTCCCCTCCCTCCTTGGGTACCAGTCTAGTCAAGTGTCCCCTCCCTCCCTGGGTACTAGTCTAGTCCAGTGTCCCCTCCCTCCTTGGGTACCAGTCTAGTCAAGTGTCCCCTCCCTCCCTGGGTACTAGTCTAGTCCAGTGTCCCCTCCCTCCCTGGGTACCAGTCTAGTCCAGTGTCCCCTCCCTCCCTGGGTACTAGTCTAGTCCAGTGTCCCCTTCCTCCCTGGGTACCAGTCTAGTCCAGTGTCCCCTCCCTCCCTGGGTACCAGTCTAGTCCAGTGTCCCCTCCCTCCCTGGGTACCAGTCTAGTCCAGTGTCCCCTCCCTCCCTGGGTACTAGTCTAGTCCAGTGTCCCCTCCCTCCTTGGGTACCAGTCTAGTCAAGTGTCCCCTCCCTCCCTGGGTACTAGTCTAGTCCAGTGTCCCCTCCCTCCCTGGGTACCAGTCTAGTCCAGTGTCCCCTCCCTCCCTGGGTACTAGTCTAGTCCAGTGTCCCCTTCCTCCCTGGGTACCAGTCTAGTCCAGTGTCCCCTCCCTCCCTGGGTACCAGTCTAGTCCAGTGTCCCCTCCCTCCCTGGGTACCAGTCTAGTCCAGTGTCCCCTCCCTCCCTGGGTACCAGTCTAGTCCAGTGTCCCCTCCCTCCCTGGGTACCAGTCTAGTCCAGTGTCCCCTCCCTCCCTGGGTACCAGTCTAGTCCAGTGTCCCCTCCCTCCCTGGGTACCAGTCTAGTCCAGTGTCCCCTCCCTCCCTGGGTACCAGTCTAGTCAAGTGTCCCCTCCCTCCTTGGGTACCAGTCTAGTCCAGTGTCCCCTCCCTCCCTGGGTACTAGTCTAGTCCAGTGTCCCCTCCCTCCTTGGGTACCAGTCTAGTCAAGTGTCCCCTCCCTCCCTGGGTACTAGTCTAGTCCAGTGTCCCCTCCCTCCCTGGGTACCAGTATAGTCCAGTGTCCCCTCCCTCCCTGGGTACTAGTCTAGTCCAGTGTCCCCTTCCTCCCTGGGTACCAGTCTAGTCCAGTGTCCCCTCCCTCCCTGGGTACCAGTCTAGTCCAGTGTCCCCTCCCTCCCTGGGTACCAGTCTAGTCCAGTGTCCCCTCCCTCCCTGGGTACCAGTCTAGTCCAGTGTCCCCTCCCTCCCTGGGTACCAGTCTAGTCCAGTGTCCCCTCCCTCCCTGGGTACCAGTCTAGTCCAGTGTCCCCTCCCTCCCTGGGTACCAGTCTAGTCAAGTGTCCCCTCCCTCCTTGGGTACCAGTCTAGTCCAGTGTCCCCTCCCTCCCTGGGTACTAGTCTAGTCCAGTGTCCCCTCCCTCCTTGGGTACCAGTCTAGTCAAGTGTCCCCTCCCTCCCTGGGTACTAGTCTAGTCCAGTGTCCCCTCCCTCCCTGGGTACCAGTCTAGTCCAGTGTCCCCTCCCTCCCTCCCTAAGATAGTATGAAATCAATCACTTGACTGTAAGTGTTTAATAATCAGGAAGGGAGGGGACATTGGACTGTTTTTTATACAGTACCCAAAGTTTTATATTCACTTTATATTATTCGTATGTACAAATACTTTGGATACTTTTGTTAAATTTTGATTGGTTTGTTCCAAACTTGAGGTGTCCAAACTTTTAAACAAATATTTTTTATCTAGAAAAGAAAATTATTTATTATAATTTGGGATTAAGATTAACCTATCGTCCATTGTCTTATCCCTTAATAATAAATTCTTGCCTGCAATCTCTACAGCTGCCTATTTCATTTAGATCTGGATCCAGACCCATAGATTCATAAGGCCTAAAAATAAACAAGTGAGGGGAGAAAATCGGTCAAAAAATCAGCATGTGACGTCATAAAAATGAGGGGTTATCCATTTCTTATTTTGGGGTTTTCTTTCCCACTCCTCATCTCCTTATCTCTCATGGCGTCATAATTTTTCTGTGAGCGACTTTCTCCCCTCACAATAAACCAGGATGACATTATCCATAAATATCCAAAAGTACTAAGTAGCGAAGCACAAAAAAAATCATGATTGACGGACAAAGTGAGTTATAGGGTAGACTTTAAGTTCTCTTAACAAACAGGGACAAGGGAAGGCTATTCTGGCAAACAATGCTTTAGAGCTGATTTCATAGATTTCCAGTTAAAACTAGATGATGAGATTATGCAACTTTTGGCAGAATTTGATAAGAATCTCAAGCATTATTTTATTAGTTTTTGCTCACTTTACTACAAGCCATGCAAAAATGATAGTCAGAGATTAGTTCCATGTTCAGTTTTGAGATGAACGAGATGAATAATGCTTTTTACATATTTTATATATTTTATCTAAATCATAGACTACTCGTAAATTATATGTTTAATAGTGAATAAAATTTATTGAAAATCCCAAAGAGTGGATAGCTGTAATATTTTCAAAAATATTTAAGATTGTTTAGATATTTATCTCATCTAAAAATTTTACATAAAAAAAGTTTTTACGACACCTATCAATAAAATTCTGAACTACATAACTATTCTTTTCCAAATCCTAAATTTTATAATATATGTTGTGGTTTAATTTGGTATTTCTTGACAACTTCTTGCCTCTAATTGTGAAACAAGTTGGAGGGAAGTGGCGAAATGGGTAATGTAAATTAGAAGCTTCCCTGAAATCATGATTTATTATGTACTGCAATACTAAAAACAACTAATCTTCTCCGAATATTAACATTTACAAACTTTTCACAGAATTTAAAATATGGGGAATTTCCCCCATAGTGCCTGGTAGAGCACAGAATCCCCACTTTCCCGACCATTAATTTAAAACAAATTGTAAACGACCAAAGGGGAGGGAGTCTTGGTATAGCAATTAAGAAACCAAAAGATATAATTCAAATAAGGAGGGGGATCAGTGCTTGATAGGCAACTTTGTGGTAAGGCACCAATATATGTTTTTTTTATGATTTATATTAAATTAAGTTGATCGTCAAATAGAATTTAGTTCTTTATGTTTCTAGGTCATTTATTTTTTAAAAGCGAAGCTTTTCTATAATTAGGGTCGGTCCGTAAGTCCGTCCGTACGTCCATCCGTTACAGTTAGCTTTTCTCGTTAATCTAAAAAGGTTAGGATTGTCCTTTCGATTTCAAACTTTATATGCTAATTCCTATAGCAGTTAGGTACAAATTCGAAAGCGCAGCAACTCTATAATCATTACTAGAAAGTCCGTACGTCTATTTAAAAGAAGCTTTTCTATAATTAGGGTCGGTCCGTAAGTCCGTCCGTACGTCTATCTGTTACAGTTAGCTTTTTTCGTTAATCTAAAAAGGTTAGGATTGTCCTTTCGATTTCAAACTACACATGCTAATTCCTATAGCAGTTAGGTACAAAATGATAAGCGCAGCAACTCTATAATTATTACTAGAAAGTCTGTACGTCTATTTAAAACAAGCTGATTTTTTACTTTTTTTACAACAAATTTTTATATATTAAAATTATCCTAGTCATCTGATTTTTTTAATACTGATTCCTATTACAACAAGGTATAGTGTTATAAGCGAAGCTTCTCTATAACTAGTCTTAAAAACGTTAGTATGTCCTTAAACAGTAACATGTATTTTATAAGTTTTGCAACAAATTTACTTACAATTTTGCATAGACATATGTTCAGTTTATTCAGTTCTGTCACTCTATGAGTGTTAATGTTCGATTTCCTTCCAATTCAGAGCTTCGCTTTTATAGATGTTGTCATCCTTGTTTCAATAAGTAATGAGCAAAGGATTTTATTTTTGAGCTTTAAAGTAAGATGTTTTTAAGTTATTGAATCAATTTGAAACTTTTACTTTAACTTGCTCTAAAGGGTTAATTAGGAAGTGTTTGAAAATGAGCCGAAGTAAAAATTTGTCAAAATATTTTGTTTTTCGTCTTTAAACAGTTACAAATTTTATGGGTAGGAAAAATATTTAAAGATTTTATTTTTAGGAAGTATTTAAAAATGGTTTTTAATCTCCCTACTGTGTTTTTTTTTTAAAATCGGTCTGCTAATAACATAAATAATCAGGGTTCGGCAGCCGCGCCTCAGCCTCACTTTTAAACCTGCTTGTGAGCAGAAAAAGAAATTTCAGAAAGAAGGATTGTCTGCTAAAGAGCAGTTTTATACATCCAGCTGAATATTATAGTAATAAAATGACGATATCACTGAGGCTTACACGTGGCTTACGTGCGGCTGCCGATCCCTGTTAATAATCTACAAACTTTTGATGAGGTTTAGTGAATTTAGATTAGCGAATTTATACTCAGACATAATTACTACAAGCCCCTTTTAATAATAGTTGAATCATCGATAATATTACACACTCATAAAGGTTTCGTGATTAGATTGCGTGATTTTAATAGACTTTTTGGTCAGAGAAACCTTCCCTTGTCCCTGATAACAAAGAAAAGAAAGAGAGAAAGAACATTTTTAAGCTCAAAATAAATCACAAAACCTACTAGCATTTTTTTTCTGTTGAAGAATGAATGAGTCCGACAGACAGACGGACAAAACAATGTATAGACTAGATGAGTATATTTACTACAAATCTTCATTAAAATTACAGCTGTCTATCTATAATACCAGCTAGATAGCTACATAGCGGTACAGACTAATTGAAATACAGAGAATTATAGAGTAGCTTTGCAACTAGAAATGTTTCTACGAATTTACTGCTACAAGATGTATAGATATAAACTGTATACGAAGTATTAATGCTATTGCAATTAGCACACAGTGCCTTCGAAGGTGCTTTGACTTTAGTTTCAGAACCTAAATTGGGACATAGTGCATTTCATTACCCTAGGTTAGGTACCTAACTTCATTTCACTTTTCAATAAAATATAAAATGCAGCGGTTTTTGAGAAAATTAGATTTAAAAATTTCAAGTTCAATTTTCACCCACTAGGAGTTACCGCATAATCATGACAAGAAAAGCAAATATTATTTATTTAAAATTTTGAACAACTTTGCTTTTATAAAATCAGTCATAAAACCTCTCTATATATGATTTATTTAAGTCTGAATTTCCGTGACCTTAGCAAAGCAATTGATAAAAATGGCCATTAATTAACTCACTTCAGGAGTGGTTTTATGAAGAACTTTATAAAAGCAAAGTTGTTCAAAATTTTAAATAAATAATCTTTGCTTTTCTTGTCATGATTATGCAGTAACTCCTAGTGGGTGAAAATTGAACTTGAACTTTTCAAATTTAATTTTCTCAAAAACTGCTGCATTTTAGATTTTATTGAAAAGTGAAATGAAGTTACCTAACCTAGGGTAATGAAATGCACTATGTCCCAATTTAGGTTCTGACACTAAAGTCAAAGCACCTTCGAAGTCACTGTGAGCAGTAAAGACATGTATGTAGAGTATCTCTGCTACAAAAAAAACCAAGGGAGAGGTCATTTTCTAGTAAATCCCGTAAAGGTGTGTGTTATAAGGCCTAAAAATAGTAGTAGAACGATAAGGTGCTCTATATATTTGTATTTCCTATTGAATAGAACAATAGGGAAGAAATTTTTTTTTTTTTTTTTTGATAACCGTACCTGGAATATCTGAAATTTCTATCAAACGCTTTGTTTGGCTCAAACTGACACAAATAAAAAAAAATATAATTATAATAAATCAACCTGTAAAGAATGACTTCTTCCTTTGTTTAATGGTATAGATTGTTCTTAACCTTTACCTTGTACCTATAGAAAACATTATTATTATAATTATATTTTTTTTAAATTTTTGTCAGTTTGAGCCAAACAAAGCGTTTGATAGAAATTTCGTATTTTTTTTAGATAATCCAGGTACGGTTATCAAAAAAAAAAAAAAATTTCCCTATTGTTCTATTCAATAGGGAATACATATATCTAGAGCACCTTATCGTTCTACTACTATTTTTAGGCCTTATAACACACACCTTTACGGGATTTACTAGAAAATGACCTCTCCCTTTTTTAGACACCTGCAAGCAAAGCTTTTCCTCATATCTTTAGGTGTGACACCGAAATAATTTTCTCCATTGTCCAGTCCATAATAATACTCAGAATCAAGACAACAAAACTTCACTCCAGGGTCAGAGTTCTTCCTCACCTGGCCACTCATCTGTAATAGTTATTTACCGCATTGCATTATTGACAGCTTTCCACGGATATTAAAATAAAAAATTATAAGATTATAACCAAGTTTGTTAACCCCAAGGGGTTAAAGGACGGGCTAATAAAACTAGGATATCGCTAACTGCTGAACCGATATTATTTTCCTTTACAGTGAAGCTTCTTATAGATCCTGGGAAGGTTTTAAACTATTTTTGGGGAGTATGTCTTCACCTCCCCCCCCCAAAAAAAATAATATATGTTTTTACTCTTTTGAACACAAATTTAAAATGGGATGAGGTTGACTTTTCCCCCTCCTACCTTAAGTGCCCCTAGAGGCTTCTAGGGGGCGTAGCCCCTAGTAAATAAAATAGCAATAAAATGTGATATAGTTCTAACCGAATGAGCGGAAAAATTTGACAAAGTATACTATAATACAGAAATTATAAGGATATATTCAGTAATTAAAACTTTAAAACGTGATTAACTTACCCTAAAGTTATCAGTAGGATTAACACAGTATTCCAAATCGCCTTCGTCCGGACTTTTATGGCTCTACAAATTAATTAGCTAATTATTTAAAATCAAAGCTAAGCGTTCATTGACCTCCCCCTCCCCCTCGGCATTTGGGGTTAAGGAGCATAAAACAAAAATAAATCTTTAAAGAAAAAAGAACGAAAATTTTTACTAATAAAGCATTTTCACAAAAAATTTCAGTCATCGACCTTGAAAAGCTGCAGAATAAATCATATTTCCCCCATAGAATTAAGGAATGGTTATCTGATGGACACACAAAGTAAATTATTGAGTAGCTTTGTTAATAAAACAATAAAGAGAGTGGACATTGGATTGTGATTAATACTGGTCATCAGTTTTTTTTGCAAGAATGTTATGTTTTATGTAGGATTAGAAATGATATGGACTTTTCTTTCATCTTGATTGGGTCTTACAAACAGTAGTCCATAAACATTTACCTTGAGAGTGTTATAGTTTCCATAGGCATCACAATCATCATATGTTAATGCATACCTTGAGAGTATCATAGTTTCCATAGGCATCACAATCATCCTATGTTAATACATACCTTGAGAGTATTATAGTTTCCATAGGCATCACAATCATCATATGTTAATACATACCTTGAGAGAATTATAGTTTCCATAGGCATCACAATCATCATATGTTAATACATACCTTGAGAGTATTATAGTTTCCATAGGCATCACAATCATCATATGCTAATACATACCTTGAGAGTATTATAGTTTCCATAGGCATCACAATCATCATATGTTAATACATACCTTGAGAGTATTATAGTTTCCATAGGCATCACAATCATCATATGTTAATACATACCTTGAGAGTATTATAGCTTCCATAGGCATCGCAATCATCATATGTTAATACATACCTTGAGAGTATTATAGTTTCCATAGGCATCACAATCATCATATGTTAATACATACCTTGAGAGTATTATAGTTTCCATAGGCATCACAATCATCATATGTTAATACATACCTTGAGAGTATTATAGTTTCCATAGGCATTAAAATCATCATATGTTAATACATACCTTGAGAGTATTATAGTTTCCATAGGCATTAAAATCATCATATGTTAATACATACCTTGAGAGTATTATAGTTTCCATAGGCATCACAATCATCATATGTTAGTCCATAAATTTTATCTCTTGCACAACTAAAAGTTTCAATTTTTTATTATAAAAAATTAAAAAATCTTCTCTTTGTAAAAGGAGAATTTAGGCATCTTAAAGGTCGTCCTGGGCAAAGTTTTAATAAACAATATAGGGTGGTTTCTTATTCCGTAAAGGCAGGGCAACAAACGAAGCAATATATATAGTCGATTTAAATGATATAAAAATATAATTTTAAAAATCAGCATACCTAAATGGAAGTCATTAAATTGAATCATCAAGAGAGTTTCATACAGAAGAAAGAGAAAAAATGGAAAGTTATTTCACATTATGTGGTGCAACTTGCTTCTCTCATGGGGTGAAGCCCTTAGAGGCCAGGGGCGAAGCATATAAATTAGAGTAAAGGCGGCACAAGGTTGTGCAAGAACAAAGGATACTTATATCTGCAATATTTCTTTGGTTCGTCATATCCTGCTTAACTCACATCTACAAATTATATCATTGCGGTGCTTTGAGAGTGTTCCTGTTGAGTATTCCGCGTAATTTCTCCTTTTACAGTTGTTTAATGTTTATATGTTGTAGGATAATTAGTAATAAAAATCTAACAACCTAGGCTTGATCGTCATACTCTTATAGAGTCACTTAGCTAATAAAAATATTGCTAGTTTTGATAGTGTTAATAGTTATTTCTTGCATCGTATTATAAACAGATTCCCGCAGATATAAAATGTACAATAATAAGATTAAAACGAGTTTTTTTAACCCAAAATGCCGAAGTCACGGGCTAAAAAAACTGGTTTTAAAATTATGATTCTGCATTTTTATATTCGTAGAAAACTGGATAGGATAAGATGCCAGACATAATTTTTCAGTATGGCTGAGAACTGGTCTAATCCACTGAATATTAATCGGTTTCAAAGCCATATTAGAAACAGTGATAACTTACTTGCATGAGCTTTGTGGATAGTTGGAATTTCTTGCAAATCTGTAAGCGTCAATCAATTTTCCTAGTTTCATATTTGATTGTTAATTATTGAATCGTATTAAAGATAGCTTTCAGTGGATATTAAAATGAAAAATTATAAGATTAAAACCAGTTTTGTTAGACCTGAGAGGATGAAGGCCCGAGCTAACTTAAAATTGGTATTAATTCTATGACTTTTATTTTATGTGAAGCTTACCTGAAAGATAAAACCCTATCGGTTCAGCTATAGGCTTCAAACAAAAATCCTTACTACTTTAATTAATAGGGTTATATTTTAATAATAAAAAACCTACCTCCTTTTGTAACACACTCACAAGTAGACTTGTCACAATACCTAGCAAATTTAAATAGTTATTTATCGCATCATATTTTGGACAGCTTTCCGCTTAAAATTAAAGATAATAGATTAAAACCAGTTTTGTTCGCCCTGTTGGACTGAAGGCATGGGTTAACAAAACTGGTATTGATTTTATTATTCTAATATTTGTGATTTCAAAAGCAGACCAACACATAAGACATCCCACCTTTATTAAGGATTGGTTGAATAGTTTGGACACTTCTGGTTTCGAACCAAAAAATTTACGCATCTTTGAAAGTTCCCAAAGAAGATAACTGGATAAACAACTTTGAGTACCAGTGTAAATTACAGTCCAATGTACTCCTTCCCTGTAAAAATTAAGCACAAAATATCAAAAATTATTTCAAATATTCTTACGTTTTCGTGAAGCCTCCTGTTGGTTCACAATCCTCGTCCGTCTCCATATTAATCCAAGAGGAGCCTCGCTCTCTTAAAGGAAACTAGAATTAGGATAATGCTTTTCAAAGTCTGTATTACGACAACGGATAAAAGCGTCATGGATTTTTAAAACTAAATAAGGATGACAACATCCTTAAAATTGAATCTCTAAAACTACATAAGGTAGGACCAGGGAAAAGGGAATGTGATTCTGACAAACAATTCTGAAGGAAAATTTTCCCACAACCACCTTCCCCTTTTCCTCTCCTTCTTACCCACCCCTCTTCAGTTACATAAAAAAAACAAGATATACCCCCATCTTACTTCCTAAGGTTTCGTGAATTTGTTGTTAGAATAGCTAGGCCTGGGTAGGAAAAACAAACATTAACACTTGTAGAATGTCAGAATAATTATCTAATATAATATTTTAATCAAAATTGTAATTAAATTTATTGCAAAATTGCATAAATACAGGATACTGTTAACGACAAACATACATATTTAGTACTCGTTTATAGAGATGATTTGCTTATAGCATTGTAATGTTACTAAACTTTCTAAATCCTACCTAACTATTACAGGCATCATCATGCAAAGTTAGAAAATCTGGCTTTGATAGCAGCTGAGTAAAACCCAATTCTCCCATAGTGTTAGGACGGACAAACAAAGCGAATTATATACTTGTTTTGCTACTAAAAAGTAATAATTTGAAAAAAATGGTATGATCTTAGTAACCTATCGATTATTCTTATATGGTTTCTACGATTTCAAAATTATTATACCGTATCATGACATGAGTCATTGCATTGGTTTGATTTAAAAAGTTTTCATGTAATCAACAGTTACATGTAAAAATAGGTTCGACAGTTTTCCTAAAGTATCTAGTAGATCACAGATCCCCCCTCACTCTTATTGAAAAATTTGTTCGAGTTGATTCTTTCCTTTTGCTAGTTTAGGTTATGTTATATAGGGTACAAGGTAGCCCCCCCAAATATGAGGAGGAGGTCCTGAATTCTGTGCTCGCTAGTCGCTTTTAGGTAGATCACTAAACCCCCAAAAAAGCATACTGTAAAAATTGTTGTGTCTGATCGATGGCAATTTTTCTACTCTCACACTTTCTGAAATACTTTCCACCAATCATATCCACGTTTCCAATAGTCATACTGAAAAAAATAACAAGATTTCATTAAGGTTTAGTTACTCAACTCCAGCTTATAACAACAACAAAATTAATTTGGGAAAAAATCACGAAACTTATTCGTGATTCCTAAAAAACTAATCTAATCTAAATGTAGGACACCTGTCATAGCAAGGAAGGAATTTCATCAAATTTTCTGGCAAAACTTTTGAGGCAATATTTCCTAAAAATAAATCTATTTTAAAATAATTATGTTATGTTCTATCTATGTATCGCACTGTCTATATCTTTATTTATATATCTATATCAATCTATCGTCTAATCAATAGTTCAATCTATCATTCAATCTATTGTTCAATCTATCGTTCAATCTATTGTTCAATCTATTGTTCAATCTATCGTTTAATCTATCGTTCAATCTATTGTTCAATCTATCGTTCAATCTATTGTTCAATCTATTGTTCAATCTATCGTTCAATCTATCGTTCAATCTATCATTCAATCTATAGTTCAATCTATAGTTCAATCTATCGTTCAATCTATCATTCAATCTATCGTATCTATTTTAAAACAATTATGTTATGTTCTATCTATGTATCGCACTGTCTATATCTTTATTTATATATCTATATCAATCTATCGTCTAATCAATAGTTCAATCTATCATTCAATCTATTGTTCAATCTATCGTTCAATCTATTGTTCAATCTATTGTTCAATCTATCGTTCAATCTATCGTTCAATCTATCGTTCAATCTATCGTTCAATCTATTGTTCAATCTATTGTTCAATCTATTGTTCAATCTATCGTTCAATCTATCATTCAATCTATAGTTCAATCTATAGTTCAATCTATCGTTCAATCTATCATTCAATCTATCGTTCAATCTATCGTTCAATCTATCGTTCAATCTATTGTTCAATCTATCGTTCAATCTATCGTTCAATCTATTGTTCAATCTATCGTTCAATCTATCGTTCAATCTATCTTTGAATCTATCGTTCAATCTATTGTTCAATCTATTGTTCAATCTATCATTCAATCTATCGTTCAATCTATCATTCAATCTATTGTTCAATCTATTGTTCAATCTATCAATCAATCTATTGGTCAATCTATCATTCAATAAATAAATCAATCTATCGCTATATCTATTGATCTATCTACTGTTCAATCTTTCAATTTACCATCAATCAATTTCGTGATCTCTAATGATCAATCCAAACTTTATCCATCAATTAGGACATTTTACCACGTAGCTAAATTATATGTAGCACAGGAATTGTTTTTATATCTCGAAAAACTAGAGCTGATAGCAGTTCTTATTGTATTCATAACATTTTTCTACTATCTATCTTTCCGACCTGTAGCAGAGTTGACTCACCAGCACATATGTTTATCACACTGTAAAGGTTCATAATTAGTATCTATCTATCTATCTTACCTGTAGCAGAGTTGACACACCAGCACATATGTTTATCACACTGTAAAGGTTCATAATTAGTATCTATCTATCTATCTAACCTGTAGCAGAGTTGACACACCAGCATATATGTTTATCACACTGTAAAGGTTCATAATTAGTATCTATCTATCTATCTTACCTGTCGCAGAGTTGACACACCAGCACATATGTTTATCACACTGTAAAGGTTCATAATTAGTATCTATCTATCTTACCAGTAGCAGAGTTGACACACCAGCACATATGTTTATCACACTGTAAAGGTTCATAATTAATATCTATCTATCTATCTAACCTGTAGCAGAGTTGACACACCAGCACATATGTTTATCACACTATAAAGGTTCATAATTATCTTTCTATCTATCTATCTATACATCTAACCTGTAGCAGAGTTGACACACCAGCACATATGTTTATCACACTGTAAAGGTTCATAATTATTATCTATCTATCTATCTATCTTACCTGTAACAGAGTTGACACACCAGCACATATGTTTATCACACTGTAAAGGTTCATAATTAGTATCTATCTATCTATCTATCTATATATCTAACCTGTAGCAGAGTTGACACACCAGCATATATGTTTATCACACTGTAAAGGTTCATAATTAATATCTATCTATCTATCTATCTATATATCTAACCTGTAGCAGAGTTGACACAACAGCACATATGTTTATCACACTGTAAAGGTTCATAATTAATATCTATCTATATATCTAACCTGTAGCAGAGTTGACACACCAGCATATATGTTTATCACACTGTAAAGGTTCATAATTAGTATCTATCTATCTATCTATCTATATATCTAACCTGTAGCAGAGTTGACACAACAGCACATATGTTTATCACACTGTAAAGGTTCATAATTAGTATCTATCTATCTATCTATCTATATATCTAACCTGTAGCAGAGTTGACACAACAGCACATATGTTTATCACACTGTAAAGGTTCATAATTAATATCTATCTATCTATCTAACCTGTAGCAGAGTTGACACACCAGCACATATGTTTATCACACTGTAAAGGTTCATAATTAGTATCTATCTATCTATCTATCTATATATCTAACCTGTAGCAGAGTTGACACAACAGCACATATGTTTATCACACTGTAAAGGTTCATAATTAATATCTATCTATCTATCTAACCTGTAGCAGAGTTGACACACCAGCACATATGTTTATCACACTGTAAAGCTTCATAATTTCCATTCTCCTCACAGTGCAAACTTTTATAATAATAATAGGTTAGGTTACAAAAATTATGTGATTTTGCTAATGTTTGATTTATTCAGATATTCTAAGGGATAAAACAATAGATTAAAATAAATATGAATTTCTGATTGCTAGAAACAAAACTAGTCTTCTTATAGATTTCTGGTAAAAAAATTGAACACTTATGGTTTGTCCCAAAAGTTTTGATTCAACGAATGAGAGATTATGTTGATAAGACTAGTAAGATGAGAAGTAGTATAAACTATTGTAAAAATTTTATGGTAAAAAAGATAGTCCAAGAGGGGAGGATGTAAAGGGATGTTTACCCCCCTCAAACTTTGAAACTATTCATTTTACCCCCCCCCCCCAAAAAAAAAAAGCTTAGATGTCCTTGGTCACAATTAAAATAGGCAATGTAAAATCTTCTTTATTGGCAGATACAAAAGAGTTTTAATAATAAAAATTTGGGATCTACTGCAATTTACGGTAAAATATTGCTGGTAAGCAATATTTCCAAAAAGCTATGAATTTTAAAGGATGCTATCTGCCAAACGACTGAACCTACAGATCATACCCGCACACCATTTTAAGCGGTATAAGAAGGCCTATAAATAATCTGGAATAGCCAAGATTCAATGATGCACAGGGAAAGCTTCACTGAAGAAAAAACGCGTAAAATAGGCCGTTTTCGCGCATTTCTCTGCACTGCGAGATAATTATGCATTATTGACCTATGACTATTCCAGATTATTTGTAGGCCTTCTTATGCCGCTTAAAACAGTGTGCGGGCATGATCTGTAAGTTCAGCCGTTTGGCAGCTAACAGCCTTTAAATTCATATATTTTTGGCAATATTCGTTACCAGCAATATTTTACCGTGAACTGCAGTAGATCCAAAATTTGCTTTGATACAATTATATAAAACTAAAAGTCTTCTTCCATGACTTTCAGACTAAAGGCATAATATTGGTACTTTGTTATTGCTGCGCTTTTTATCGATATGATAAGTTATATTAATAGATATATCATTCTGTGGAAGATAATAACAACAACAATGATTATAGAGTAGCATGACTTCTAAAAAGACATGTTTACCTAACATCATTTCTGAGGTCGATATTTTCCATTTCAGGTTCTAATTCCTAAATAATTGTCATGTTTTCGTTTTTGAATATTTTACAGGCTATCCCATCCCCAAGTACACTTATTAGTGGAAAAGCTACTATTTAATTCACTTTGTCAGCTATTAGTACATCAGTCATTCTTAAAAAGAAATTATTGGTTAAGGTTTCAGGGTTTTCCATCATTTAATGACCACATATTCTCTCCTTTTCTTTTTTATGACCAGTGAACATCTGCACTATCTGTTTGTCCAGTATGGTTTTATTGTCCTTTGCTCCTTATGTATGTTGTCTTCCTTGTTTATATTATATTCAGCTTTCCGCGGATATTAAGATGAAAACTTGCATGATTAATTCTTTATTGTTAGCCCTAGGTAACCGAATAGACAGGGCTAACAATACTGATAAATATTAATATTTTTATTTTATTATTCGTAGAAAGTTGTCTATAATATGATACAATACATATTTTTTTTATTATGGCTCAAAATAGTTCTAATCCAGCGGATATTAATCGGTTTCGAGGCCATACTGAAATTACCTTTTTCTGTGCTAGATCCCAGTGTTTTCTGTTCAACAATTATATTCTTTCTTATTAGCGGTTGCACGCCCCTAGCATCTAGGAACTATGTATTTTAAGGAGTAAGAAAGTAGGAAAATTGACTAAAACAAACTTAGATATAAGAATTAAAAGCCTAAAACCATCCAGGGACCTTAAATAAAATGGATAACTCAATCGGTTCAGTAGTTATTGAAATCTTTAGCTACTGACAAAAAAACCTTACTAAATTTTATAATATGATAGTTATTGAATTACATTGGGAATAGCAAATCTAAATGAACAATCTCTTAATTGGACAATGTAGGAATAATCTGATCACATTATTGGGATAAATTGTATATATTAAGCTACTTATAAACAGAAATCTTTGTCTGCTATAAATTGTGAAGATGGACAGATTACTGTGTCTGATTTACCATTTAGTACAATAAGTCTATTGCAGAGGTAAAAAAAACAGACAACGCTACACGACTATATGTGTGTCTGTTACTTAAGATCTCACTAATCACTCGTCAGATATGGTTCTTCTTTACGGTGAAGCTTCTGTTTATGCCAAGGGAAGGTTTAAGTATTTTTAAAGATGGTTAATCAACTTACAATAAACTATAATGAAAAGTGGATCATCTTACCCCTCAACCACCTTCCCTCATGTGCCACTAGAGACCTCTTTGGGGCGTAAACACTCGTAATAATGAAAGTATTAAAACTAGAAAGGGCAACTCCTAGAAATCACGAATAGGATTCAATTTAAGATAATATATATATAAAAGAATATAATATTTCCTTGAACATTTACAGTTAATAATTGGATAATTCATTGTCGATTTTTCTTCACCAAATATCTTTTCTCCTGAAATATTACACAATTATTCATATATCCTCATATTAAAGTAACACGATGTCTGTCTTACAGAAGAATTTTTGTAACCCACTGAAATAATATGGATTTTTTTACAGTTTAGGTCCTGGAAAAGTTTATAACTATTTTGGAGGGTTCCAGGACAAACGCAGGAGTCCCAAACGTCGGAGTGGACAAACGCAGGAGTGCTAAAATATTAATATAAGTAGGTATTTTTAGGTTAGGTTAGGTTAGGTTAAGCTAAGAATATACAAATAAGCCCCCAAACAGTGGTTAGGTATTTAAAAAGCATAAAATATGGTTTAAAATAGGTTAGGTTAGGTTAGGTGTCCACTCCTGCGTTTGTCCACTCCGACGTTTGGGACTCCTGCGTTTGTCCTAGGACCTTTTGGAGGAGGGCAACAACAACCTAAAAAAGAAATCGTCCTTAGAAAAAACCCCAAAACATGTCTTTACTCTAAAGCCTTGGAGTTGTTTTATCAACATAGTTTTCCTTTTCAGTGAAGCTATTTCTATCTAAAATGACCTACCATTAGGATCTGAACACCAGTAATAGGAATCCGTAGATTTTCTTTGTACAGCATCAAACATACCTAAATTTATATGTGTACAGTAAGATCTATAAAACAGCTCAGAGTATTTAATTATTCTGAAATAGTTATTTCTTTCATCGTATTATAAACCGCTTTCCGCGGATATAGAATGTACAATTATTAGATTAATACCAGTTTTTTTTAGCCCTGAGGTGCCGAAGGCACGGGCTAAAAAATGGTTTTAATCTTATGATTGTACATTTCTATATTCGTAGAAAGCGGTTTATAATACGATGCTAGACATAGTTTTTTCGTATTGATGAGAACCGGTTCCTGTCCACCGTATTCGAATGAATACGAGAAATGAATATAAACAAGGATGACAAGATCCATAAAAGAGAAGCTTTAAAGAAGGTAGTACAAGCAAACATTTTTAGAATAACAGATCTTTTGAACAGGTATTAATTTGTAAGTTTTAAAAAATTCTATAATATTTTTTTGTGCAAAATTAATGAAATGCATAATACAGACTAGCGGACAAAATAAGTTAAATAATGGCAGGTTTTAAAAAGTCAGCAGTTTATCTTAAATAGCATAGCATTGAGGACTGACAGAAGGACAGACAAAGTGACTTATAGAGTAGATATGCTACTAAAAAGGTAATTACCTAGGTATGGCTTACAGTTGGGCTTCCAATAGCTGAAGGTACAGTCCTGAACTGATTCAAACAACCTAGATATTAATTAATTTTGTTCCATATCTATTTATAAAGTATATTTAGTATTCCTCTAACGATTAGGAAGCTCATTTTTACACCTTTTAAAATGAGTTTGTCGCAAGGAAAGGTTTTTTGAAAAATTTAAAAATATTGAATTTCTGGTCAAAAGCATTGGTGAGAAAAAGGAAAATATCAATTTGGGTTCAAAATTTAAAAAAAATTTGAATTATTTTCCAATCTGGATAATGTTTTCAAATGGTCAAAGAAATTAATTACAAATCACTAGGAGTGAAATATTCCAATATTTAAATTTTTATATTTAATTTCCCTATTTAACTTGTAACTAGCTAATGGTAATAAATATGAATCATTACTTGAAGTCACATTCTTGTAAAGCACAGAGCGCATCATCGTTGTCCGATAATGTGCCATATTTATCCTAAATAATAGTTTATTTTTAGATACTTAAAAATAAAACAAGGATGACAACATCCATAAAAGCGAAGCTCTGAAACGATATGACAGACGAACATGAACTTTTGTTGAGTGTCAGAACTGAATATATAAAATATGAAAATATAAGGTTTGACAAAATTATACGTAAATTTGTTGCAAAATTTCTGAAATACAGAATTCTGTTTAAGGACATACTGACATTTTAATACTTGATTCTATAGAGATGCTTCGCTCATAATATTGTACCTTATTGTAATAGGAATCAGTAATAAAAAAATCGGATCAATCGGATGATTTTATCACATAAAAAATTGTTATTAAAAAAGTAAAAAAAATCAACGTACGGACATTCTAGTAACGATTATAGAGTTGCTACACTTTCTAAATCGTACCTAACTACTACAGGAATCACCATGCAAAGTTTGAAATCGATAGGACAATTAAAACATGCCTAAATTAACGAATAAAAACTAACTAATCTCGGAAGGACGGACGGACGTACGGACGGACGGACCGACCCTAATTATAGAAAAGCTTTACTTTTAAAAATATTTATTATGGACAAACAGACTTTCCATGATAATTATTATTGAATTGATGCTTTCTACCAAACTGCTACAGGAATCATAATGCAAGTATTAAAACGATATATCGATTCTTACATGGCTGAATTAATGAAAACCAAAGAAAAGAAGGGGACTATGGGCTGTTTAATTACACTAGTCCCCAAAGTTTTATAATAACTTTTTCTTATTCGTTGTAAACAGATTCAAACAACTGAACAGTATGATGGATATTTAAAGATTACATTTACTGAATAAACCACAATTTTTTTTCTTCTGAAATGCAACTGGTAATTTTATCAAAATGATACTTTAGCTTTCCTTAATGCGATACTTATAGATGTAATTGTCTGTTAAAGTGATCACGAAGCAAACAAATTTTTTTTTTGTTAAGAACAATTGGTATATAAATTCTGCGGTAATAGTCCATTTCGTGGCAAGAGGCGAGAGGGGATTCTTCATATTTTTCACGGTAGCTTTTCTCTTATTTCTAGTCCCTGCAGGGAAGTAAATTTGCGGGGACAATAGCCTAACACTGCGGGGCAATCACCTTACCAAACCTAAAATAACCTATTAAAAACCATTTTGAAAATACGACGAATCGCCCCTAATGAGTGTTGCCACGAAAAGGACTATACCCAATTCTGCTTGTATAGGTTTTGAAAGTTGAAATAAATTCAGAATTTTAACAGATAGAAATGTAGAGTTACCTCATATACAGGTCTCGAACATTTGGCCATTTTGTAATCAAAATAATCAAAGTTTTCTCTTTTAGCGCATCTAAAATAGATTATTATGAAAGAAATTGTTATAGTATTAGTTATTAATAATAAATAAAAAAAAATGTTTGTTTTTATAAACCATAAGATACATGATTTTTAAAGATGGCTGAGAACCAGTTCTAATCCAACGAAAACTAATCAGTTTAGAAGCATATCTATCGCACCGTATTATAGACTGCTTTCCACATATGATAAAAATATTCAAACCATTTTTGTTGGGTTTCACAAAAAAAATACTGTTAATATTACAACATTTGTAGACATCAAGATGCCAACTAAAAATCAATATAATTAGGTACTTTTTTATAATCTACTTTTAAATCCTTCTATCTTTGTTTTCTCATAAATCTTATGAAGATATGAGTACTACTTAATAGAAAAACAAAGGTAAAAGGATTAAAAAGTACATTATAAAAAATGTACTTATTTTGACTTTTAGTTGGCATCTTGATGTTTACAAGTGTTGTAATGTACACGAAATTTTATTTTATAAAAACCCACCTCAGAGAAGATCAATTGGCTCATTTTAGCGGCAAATTCATAAATTCAAAGTTGGAACCCGGTATTAGTGTCTTAGAAATTATCTTAGTGACGTAAAAAAAATAGGATGTGTCGATACTACTAGGATTTTTAAGAATTGTTAATATAGGCCTGAAATCAAGATTTTTTGTGCTTTTAAAAAATATTAAAAATATTTCCAAAAATTCTACATTAGTTTTGCTCACTTTTAAAAAACAAAATCAACTTTTTTTTATTTTTTTTTATAAAATTATCTTTCAAAATTGAAATAAGATCTATCAGCCGATATTGTACTTCTTACATAACTCAAGAGTTGACTTACAATGTGTAAATATTTTATAGATTATTTAGCAAAATAATGAAAAACCTATATGTAATTTCGTGATTAACAATTGGCTTAATCTTACATTAAACATTGAATGATTTTAAATAATTTTCAAATATTTGCTGTTATAATTATACTTATTGTATAAACCCTTCATAAGTTAGCGCAAAATGCTATATATTTTATCACACATGAGCTATTTTTTAAGCCAGCTTTTTAGTCAAAATTTCAAACCAATAACAATTAAATCAAAAGATATTAGGTTAAAACTATATATAAACGAGAGTAAAGAAATAAGATATTGCTATCAACAACAACAAAAAAGGGTTTTGTCTAGTTTTTGGTAAAAATAACGCATATTTATCATTTTAAATTAAAGCTATCTTTTCAAGATTACATCTATAAATTCGTCTGTATTTTATAACTTATACCTGAGGTGGATACTTAAAAACATCAAAAACACTTGAAGACACGTTCGACGACTCAGTCTTCCACGACTCTAGGTTAGATTTTTACCTCTTCTTAAAAACAGCTCAAGACACGTTTGAAGACACGTCAAGTTTTGTGTAGTTTCGCGTAATTTTCCGTTAAAAAATCCTACTGCTTTCCCACCTAGTATCCTGTCAATTATAAGAGTTAACAACTTTTTTTCTTAAGTTTTTTTACATTTTTTCAAAATGAAAATCACAAGCGATTTCTCACCTAGCATTTAGGAACTCCATATTTGAAGGGTAGAAAATAGCATAAAACCATTTATAATTGGATATTGTATTGTATAACAAACAATTTTCAATGAATAATAAAATAAAGCTTCGGTCCCTCGGAAAATAGCAATTGATAATAAACTTATGATATTTAATTTTACTATCCGTGGAAATATTAAATAAATATTTAAATAAAAAAAATTGTAAAAATACTTGTTTGTCACCCTATGACTCCCTACTGAAGGAAAGTGCCTATTTTACAGACTAACATACACACACTGTTCGATGTAAATTGAGAACACTTCGAAGATGTCTTCAACTACCTACTTAAAGACTTGTCTTCAAAGAGTAGCTCTTCAAGAAAAAGTTTTTAAGAATTACTTTTTGCCAAAATACTTGAAGACTGCAAGACTTCAAGACGTCGACAATGTTTTAAGTATCCACCTCTGTTACCATGAAAAATCAATTGATTTTCCATAATAATTTTATTTCTATATTAAATTTAGAGACAGCTAATTTTTCTTTAAATATAATGAGATGTTTATCAGAAATTTTTAATTAAGCATAATAATGTATATATAAAAAAGACAATTACGAATAAAAACAAAACAATCAATTATTAGATTATTTATATCAATAAATTTAACGGAATTTGAACGTAATTGTTAAAAAAGCTAGCTTAAACAGTTTTGCCATTAAAAAATAACCTTCTTTATGAATGGTACATTCTAACAAGGGTAATGATATCCAGTAGAGCAACATATTTAACAAATATGTCTTTAAATAATCAGTCTATTTAATAAATATCTTTTTAAAATGCATAAGTTATATTACCTCTCACAAGATTGTTTAGTCCTTTGACACTGTACATAATTATTATTTGATTGATCTATCCTTAATTTTTATTCATATTCAATTTTATTGTTTGTATATAAATATTTAATACCTGTATTATAATACGGTTATTATTTTTTTTGCTATGTTTTTATAAAATAAATATCTAAGCAAATGTTACCAATTCTTATAATTATCTGGAATTGAAACGAATTACTTTCATTCGGTTGCTAAAAAGAGGAGAAAAAGAAATGTATTGAGTCAGATAGTAGCCTTAACCTGTACAGCTTTACATTTATTTCATAGATAAATTGAAATTGAAATTAGATAAAATTATTAATTGATTTTAGATTATTAAACAAGACATGTTAGAATTATCCTATCAATTTCAAACTCTTCATGATGATTCCTATGACAGTTAGGTATAATTTAGAAAGCAACTCTATCATTGTTAACAGAAAGTCAGTACGTCCATTTAAAACATGCTTTGTGTGTTTTTTGGCTGCTATTGAAGAAAGACAACTGAAATTTTAAGTGAAAAGGTCTTTTAAGAGGTGTTTTAATGTATTTTTTTTTACAGTAGCTTTTGATGGATTATTTTAGGTTAGGTTAGGTGATTGCCCTGCAGGGTTAGGAAAATGGCCCCGCATGGATAGAGCCCCCCCCCCCCCGCAGTGGCTAGAAATAGGATAAAATCTACTGTGAAAATACCAAGAAACGTCCCTTAAGAGGCATTGTCATGAAAGGGACTATACCCAAGATATATGTGCATCTACTTAACGACTTCCAAAATTTGAGGGTGCCCTCAAGTAATCACCCCTTCCCCCCCCCCCCTGCATCTACTCTATACATTATTTTGTCTGTCTGACTGTCGGTCATGCTTAAAAAACCTTATTGTTGGAGAAATGTTATTTTCACGACTGCTTTTTTAGATAGCCAGCTGTAAGTTTTAGTCAAGATACCTTATATTTATTCAGATCTGCTCCATATATTTATTGTCTGTCTGTCTGACAGATATACTTAAAAGGACAATTTAGTTTTAAAAGAAAAAAATTTAAAAAATGTTGGTGGTTTTTTTTCTAAGCGCGTGAGGGTGCAGGTACCCTATCCTAAAATAGTTAAAAACCTTCCCATGACCTATGACCTATGTCCCTGCAAAGGAGAAGCATATTAGTTAGGAAGATCCTTTCATATAAATAGACACACACACACAAACATTCTTTTACTACGCCTTAGAGGCCTCTTGGGGCACTTGAGGAGGAGAGAGTCCAATTTAATAAACCAATTTATTTTTCTAGATTTTAAAAGAAAAAGACAAACAAACAAACAAAGAGACAGACAAACAGACATCCTGTTACTTTATTATATCCTATTATATAAATTAGTAAGCTAAGCTTTTTTTGACTGTAGCAACGGATCTTGTTAACCGCTGAACCTAAAGGGTTCTTCTTTACAGTGAAGCTTATTATAGGTATAGAGAAGTTTATAACTATTTAGGAAGAGGGCTCTCCACTCTCCAAAAAAAATAACACCTAGAAAAAAAGTACCATCTCCGCAATTTTACTTCTTTGTTTTAAAACTTAAATTGAAAATTGGAAGAATGAACTTTCCCCCTTACCACCCTAAAAGCTTCTAGTGATGTTACTGCTAGTGATAATATATTATAGTTTATATCAACATAATATGCGGATTTTAAGAAAAATTTAATCAAATATGCGGACTTTTTTCAACCTTTTTTTGACAACATTTATTAGACATATTAGAATTATACTATTGATTTCAAATTTTGCACGGAAGTATGTCCTTTTACTGTATGCTATATTTACGCAATTTTGCAACAAATTTATGTGCAATTTCATTTAGACTTCAAAATTAATATTCTGCTTATTAAGTTCTGACACTCTAGCTATTGTGCGTTTGTTCTACCTTCTGATTTTTGTGCTTCGTTTTTATGGATGTTGTCATCCTTGTCTAGAAAATACAAATTAATTAATCTATGGTAGAAAGTACAGAGAGTATAAATTATTTCCTACATTTTCTTTATCAATTATCAATTATCAATCACCTCTATTATCCATCTCTTTTTTAGGGGTTACCTTTCCCACCTCCCCTCTAATCCCTCGTTTTTAGTTACGTCACTAAGATAATTTCTAAGACACTAATACCGGGTTCCAAAGTTGACTGCCCCCAAGCTATTTTCAATTAACTAAAAAATCTTATTACCTCCTCTCTATTCTGTGAATGCTAATTTACTTACTTAAGATTTGGTGCACATCTTGTTGATTGTATAACTGGGACTCTCAAATTGGAATTTCTAAGTTTCAAAAAGGTTGATGGATATTTGACTTTTTTAAAAAAAGGCAAGGACTGTTTCTTGATGACCTTTTCTCAAATCATTTCAACAGCACAAACTTAACCTCTATTTCTTAAATTGTAATCGTTATTGTAAACCAGAAAAATCCATCAATGCCTGGTTGATTTGACCCATTCAGCTTTGAAATATCTTTCAGGAAGTGTATGTTTGTTACCATATGTACTTTGGACTATTGTCATCGTTGAGCAGGGCATCTCAAAGGTTTCCCTGAAAAGAACAAACAAAATTAAATATTTCTTTTATCTTTTAATATACAGTTAAGCGTGGAATAAATAATGGAAAAAAATGATATTTCCTTTTAGTTGGACTTATTGAGTCAATCTGAAGGCTTTTGGACTCAAAATTTTTTGGTATAAGACTAACATAATATGATGATATCATAGAGCTGTTCAGTTGTATTGGTATCTCCATCTCATATTAGATAGGTTGCATATTTATGTTTGGTTATCTTTCATACAGGCGCACATGCCGCGTAACCTATCTAATAGGATACAGGGATACAAACACAATGGAGGTTGCATATTTAGTTTGGTTATCTTTCACACAGGCGCACATGCCTGCCGCGTAACCTCTCTAATAGAAAAAAATATGCGGATAAGATTACCATGGAACAGAGGTGGGTTTTATAAAAAGAATGCCGCATTAATGCAGAGAAGGAAAAGGGAGGTGAGGGCAAGGGGAATGAATGGGGGGGGGGGGGGCGTTTATTCTTCATTTTTTTGTCTCATAAACCTGTCTCAGAGCAATTGTCAATAACTAAAAAGTTACTCTATGAATTGATCTGGGTAGTAGGCTCTAAATGTTGATCCAGGTACCACCTCTTCTAGATCTTTTTTGTAGCTACCCCAAGTCTAAACATAAATTGTTTATTTAAGGTGTATAAGCAATTGTAACATAACTAGGAGCTTCATCCATAGTTTCTAGGGTCTGAATATAAAGATGAAAGAAATAAAATAGCATAAGGCCTTTCATTTAAGTATTTAAAGTTTATGTACACTGGAAATGTTGGAATTTAAGCCAATAAGAGATTAACAAAATCTCTTAAAAAGTAATGTTTCATACTGCAGTACATCTAATAATTGATTTCTTGTGAATTCAAATAAATCCTTTAGCTTATGAAATGTTTACTTACCATGTATTGCTTTGTTATGGCAAAAGTGACAGGATCAACTTCCCATCCAATACCAGGACAAGGGTCATCATATTCGAGGTATCTAGATAATTAAATAACTAGTTTCATATGCAGGAATATTACATTTAAAGTATCTACATAAATATATACTCATTAAGATATAAGTTAGAAAGAATTTTATTGTTAGAGGTAGATTTGAAATCAAATTTTAAGGATTTTTTTTATAAAATTCGTTTATTTGTATAATTCTTTATCTAAAAGCAGAAATACAATTTAAGTTAATTAATTTTGACATCCGTGATTGGTGGATTGAAAGCTATCTGCGCTCTGATTGGAGAAGCTTAAGTGTCGTACAGCAATCAACCAATTAGAGCGCAGGTAGTTTTAAATCCACCCATCACGGATGTCAAAATTAATTAACTTAAATTTGATTTGTGCTTTTAAATAAAGAATTATACAAATAACGAATTTTATAAAAAAAATCCTTAAAATTTGATGCAGATTTTAAATCTACCTCTAACATTAAAATTCTTTATAAAATCTTAAAAACTTATATATCTTAATACCCATGGCATCAGTAATGTGTTTGCTGGCTGTCAGGTAGGTATCAGGTTTTAATTTGGACAACACCAGTTCATACTAGAGATGATAAAATTGTGCCTACTGCTGCTATGTCAGGCATGTGACATTAATATAAGAGTATGGGGAATTTCTTGGCCCATAAACAGGCGCAACTTATTACAATGCACAGTTAGGACTTCCAGACAAATGACATTGAATCTAAGGGTTGGTTGTGTATTTGAAAAATGGCCATTTTACACCACACTCATAAGACTGGAGTATGTTTAAAGGTGTGGGGTAAGGTCAAGAACTAAAAGTTACACCATGCCCCATAGATATAGTTTCATATAGGTACCATACTAGGAAATACAATATAATATTTTAGTTAGTGTTTGAAATGCTTCGCTACAATTGGACATAAATATCCTTGAATTATGCAATACTTTAGGCAAGCTGGACAACAGCCGAGCATAACATTTTCTGTCAGGATGGTTCCCTCTGGGCAGTCATTCTGTTCCACCTCTGAACATCTACATAGATAGATAAGGTTTAAATATTTTTGCATATGTTCTTTAAGATATCTTTAACAACTAGTTTCGTGAGTTTATAGCTGTTTACATCCAAAATGTGGGTTTTACCCTTACCGCCCATTCTCCCCACCCCAAAAAAGCTTGGATTTCCTAGCTTCTTGTCTGAGATATCCTTTGCCGTTAGATCTGAACTTACAGCGTCATTGAATACATCCTTAAACCCTTAAATAACAATTACAACAACGTTCATAGGTAGCAAAGCAAATGGTCAAACATGCATTTACTGAAATTTCAACTGTTTAAATAGCAGCCAAAGAAATTTCGTTTTCCCTATTTTGACAGACAACGTTAATTATAGAGTAGCGTCACTCTTTTTTACTCTTTTCTACCTTATTGTAGAACAATCAGGACATTTCTGTTCAGGTGTCAGCAAGAAACTTTCCTAAACAAATTAATTTAAAAATTAAGCTTTTGAAAACTTTGGGCCGTTTAAATAGTCGGTCAATTGAATAATCTTAGAAGAGTCTTATAGATTTCAAATTGGCATGGCAATTCTATAACAGTTAGATACAAAAAAACGTAGCAACTCTTTTGAAAAATGTTTTAAGAACAATTTTTAAGAACAATTTTTGTATGATTTAATTATCCCTTTCTTTATTTTCAAAAGCGAAGCTTTTCTATAATTAGCCGTAACGGGTAGCTTTTTTCGTTCTAGGCATGTTAGAATTGTCCTATCGATTTCAAACATCGATTTGCATGGTGATTCCTTTAGTAGTTATGTACGATTTAGAAAGCGTAGCAACTCTATAATCATAACCAAAATGTCCGTACGTCTATTTTAAACATGTTGATTTTTTACTTTTTTAACAACAAATTTTTATGTGATCTAATCATCCGATTGATCTGAATTTTGGTATATTGATTCCTGGGACAACAAAGTATAATGTTATAAGCGAAGCAACTCTATAATCAAGTCCTAAAAATGTAAGTTTGTCCATAAACATTATCCTGTACCAAGTAGTTTTTTAACGAATTTACTTTGACTCTTATACAATACATTTATATTCTGATTATTCAGTTCTGACACTATACAATGATTACTATTAGGCACCGCGTAAGAAAAGCATCTTAGTTATTTTTATGGATTTTATCATCCTTGTTTCTTTTAAAAGATACTCTATATAGTGCCTAAAAAAATACAATAGGAAGGACCAATCATCAGCCAACCGTGGCTCAACACGTAGCGCATCCGCTCGTCGTCGTGAATGTGATAGGTTCGAATCTTGGTCCGACACCGCGTCATAACTGAAGACGTTAAAATGGTTTCTACTGCTGCTATGTCAGATGCGCGACATAAATAGTTAGAGTAGGGGGAATGCCTTGGCCCAAAACAGGCGCAACTAGTCTCATTACCATGCACAGTTAGGACTTCTCAGACAAAGTTCGTGCAATCAAAGGGTTGGTTTCTGATGGGTGTTGATACCCTAGGCGATTAAGTGCGTTACTCTGTACTTTAAAACGCAGAGTATGTTCAACGGTGACGTGGATAGGACTTGTGCCCGAAGCGTCACCACGCCCCAAAGTCAATAGTCAATCATGACTAAATTATTAATTTCAGGCCAGTATAGTTTTTGATTAACCAATGATAGGCCAGTATTACGTCATTTTTTTATAGGCACTATAAAAAAACTTTCTTTTAAAAAAGATTTTAGTTATTTCAAAGCGGATTTAAAACAGAGTAATAAAAATACCTTTATGAATAAGAGAAATAGAAAAAAAGATAAGTTCATTTTAATTGTTATCACTGCAATGTTAAATCACTCCATATGTGCAGCACAGGCTGTTAATTACTAAAAACTTAAATATTTTATTACTTTGAGATAACAAAATATTTTTGCATTATCTGTAATATTTAAATTGGACAAGTAAAATAACCCAGCTTATACCAATAACGAAATAAATTTATACAAAATTCACGAAACCTATACGTGGTTTTCAGCTGTCGCAACATATAGAAAATTTGACGACCTCTCCATTTGCCCCCCAAATATTATTTAAGATTTATTTCACATGTCGGTTATAACTTATACCTGGAAATAACCGCTTTCTTAGAAGTTTTTAGTTAAAATAATTCTGTTTATTCTTCCTTTTTTGTATGAGCAAAGCTACTATTTAACTGCTGGATGTTCCTACTTCACTAAAAATCGTTATAAAATTTTGAAAGTAATAAATTAAAGAAATTTATTTCCTATAAGTAGAGTGTATAAATAGAATGGACATAGTTATTGGGTAGATTTTCCCGGGATCTAAGAAATAAGACTATGGCCGATAAATTGATGTACATCCCCAATGATGATACACAAAATTACTCTACTCTTTGGACACTCAACTTGATAAACCAACCAATCTAAATTCATTAAAAGTCCCCAAAGTTGTTTAGACAACGAATAAAAAACGTTATTATGAAACTTTAGGAACTAGTGTAATAAACAGTCCAATGTTCCCTCCATCCCTAAAATTTGCTACTAAAATAGGGATAGCCAATTATTGTTTTTGTAAAGGGGGGGGGGGGGGGGGGGGCAACGCATTCTATTCTACGAGTGGGATTTTAATGACTTAATAATTGGAATTTATTTAAATGTTGACAAATCATCTCGAACATTTCTTTTAAAAACTTATAAGAAACCGACGACATTTGACACAGTCAGTTTTTTTTCACTTAAAAAAAGATATCAATGTTTAAAAGCTGAACAATTAGTTAATTTCACATTAAACATTACTATTAATTCTTTACTTCGTGGTTAGAACCGGTATTGATTCAGCGGAAATTAATCTTTTCGAGTGCGTTATGATGCTGTGAGTAATGGTGCAAAAAATATGACGTAACAAAAAAAATTAGCCAATGAGAGGCCGTTATTGACCAATGGTAAAATTTATAGTGGCCTCTCATTGGCTAATTTTTTTTGTTACGTCATATTTTTTGCACCAATACTCACAGCATCGTGCGTTATATGATATTTTCAAAATGATTAACAATGTTCAAATAAATTTCCAACCAATTCTTTCTCAAAAAAGGCACAAAATTGTATTCTACTTAAGGAGAAAGATTAATTTATCTACTATATTGTCTTACTCTTATATCCATTTAAAACCAAATAAAAAAAAAACATATTCTTCAAATGTTTTATTTACATAAGCAATCAATAATACAACAATAAATAATCAATATGCAAAGCGCTGGAAAGCGTCATGTGTGACGTCATAGAAATACGTCTAAAAAGGAGGGATGAGAGGAGAAGTATGAAAAGAAACCTCTATAAAAGAGATGGATTTAGACTATTTTTTGACGTCACACATGACACTTTCCAACGATAATCAATATGCTATAAATATATAATGGAAGACTTAACTTTGGTTTAATACATATTACATTATGGAAAAGAATACAAAATAAAAGCTTAAGAGTATTTGGCTAATTATAAATAACATTTTTTATCACATAAAAATATTTGTTCTATTAATATCTCTGGATTAGAAACAGTTATTAGACATACTGAAAAATCATGTATAGCATCGTATTACAGATAATTTTCAAAAAATATTGAAATAAAAATTATGAAATTAATACCAGTTTTGTTAGCCAGGACCTTCTTCCTTTCAAGGTTAACAAAACTGGTTTAAATCTTATGTTTTATAATTTCAATATCCGCGGGAAGCTGTCTATAATACGATGCGATAAATAAATTTTATATAATTAAAAGGGAGTGTGACGGCGTTTACCGTTTTTTGATTAAAAATATCTTTTTATATTAAAATAGCATTTGTCATGGTACATAAAAATGGTTGAAAAACCAAAGAATTGGCATCTTAACTCGCCTCTAATAACCGCTCATGAAAACCTATGCATTAATTCAACTATTACTAATCCTCATAATTATTGTTGAGATTAATATGAGTGATCAGCTGATCTTCATCCTTGTGTATGAAATTGTTAAGGAAACTGTGTAGTAGTCCTGTATCCACCTCGGGACCAGAGCCGGAGAATCCCTTTGTACGAGAGTAAAATTTTCCTTTAGTCCTACAATATAATAAAATTGATAGATAGATACATAAAATCATATTTAGAAACATAGATGTTTACTAGATATTAGATGATGATAGACGGATAAAAAAAATCCATCTACTTGTCCTTTCATCTTTAGGCTCAAAAACGGAAACAGCTTATAGTTACCTAAAAAAAATGACGTCATACAATACAAATAAAAAATTATAGGCTAGTATACATTGTAATTGAACAAAATATATACTGGCCTATCATTGGTCCGTTGTATTGTATGACGTCATTTTTTATTGGGCACTCTAAGCTGATTCCTTATAACGACTTGAAATTTAATTTTAAAACAGCCAAAGATAAGCGTTAATCAGTTATAAAAGATTCTAACCTACGGACGAGCGAAAAATTGGAATAATAGAGTAGCTTCGCTCCTAATTGGATTAAATATAAGAATATTTCTCGTATTAATTCGAATCCGGTGGATAGGAACCGGTTCTCATCCATACGAAAAAACTATGTCTATCATCGTATTATATCCAGCTTTCTACGAATATAGAAATGTACAATCATAAGATTAAAACCAGGTTTTTTAGCCCGTGCCTTCGGCATCTCGGGGCTAAAAAACTAGTTTTAATCTTAATTGTACATTCTATATCCGCGGAAAGCGGTTTATAATACGACGAAATAAATAACTATTCAATTTCTTACCCTGAGAAAGCATTGAAGTAGGCATAGAATAAAGTGGCAGCAGCTATACCAAGTCCCAATAATATAGGTCCTAAAAATAAAACAAGGATGACAACATCGATAAGTAGCGAAGCTCGAAAATTATGAATGGATATTGGGAAAACATTATTATAGAGCAGTGTCATACAATAAACTTTTAACATGATAAACTAGGTAAAACATGAAACCGTTAAAATCGCTCAACTTTTAAAATCACGAAAACTTAAAAATCTAGGAATCGATCTAGCACCCCAATTAATAGAAAAATCTTAATGAAACTTGATGGTAATATGTATCATATGAGCCTATATAATCCCTGATAATTTAAGCCGTCAATCCTGAAATTAGGTTGTTAACATGGACATAATTTATTGGTCAGTTCGTTTATCCAGCAGGAGGGATGAATATGGGGTATAGGAGGAGGGGGGGGGGGGGGCTTTAATAGTGGGATCGTTTTTTTTATCAGAGTACATTATATTGATAATCTGGTACTATATGAAGTAGTAAGCAGTTAGACAGGCAAACATCATGTTGCAAGTGAATTTTCCAAAAAATCTTAGAAAATCACGAAACTTTTAAAAATAAGTGTTTATATCTTTGGAAGCATGACCGATAAACAACCGGGAAAAAAACAATGTAATAATGCTCATACGATAAGGGGTCTTTGCTGATAAATTTGGCTATGGCTATTTATCTTCAATAGCAGACGAGAAAATAAGAAATTCTTTGCTTTACGGACTGAAACTCAGTCAAATAGAATTATAGAGTATCTTCGCTACTAAAAACGAGAACAGAAAAATGCTGAAATAATTGGTATGCATTATGCAGAGTAGTTGTAATCATTGAGGGAGGGGACATTGGGCTTTTATTATACTAGTCCCCAAGGTTTTATGATCACGTTTTCTTATTCCTTGGCTCTTAAACTTTGGGGACTTTTATTAAATTTTGACTGGTTGGTTCATAAAGTTGAGTTACCAAACGCTTTAACCACTAATTGTAATCTATAGAAGTAGTAATTTTGTGTATCATTATTGGGGGGTGAACATTAATTTGTCGGCCATTGTCCTATCTTTTTAGTTGTAATAATTCCCATTATTATAATAAACCACTGCACAAAAATTGTCTCTAAAGATTCATTTAAAACAGTTATAGAGGGGGGGGGAGGATATGTAATGACATTGTTCGCATATATGCAATTGTCATTACTATAATGTTTTTTTTTTTGAGTAAAGCTTTTCTATGTCAGGGTCTATAGTCTATTTTTCTGTTAGTGGCGGTTAGCTTGTAAAGAAAAATATCAAAAAAAGATATTGAGATGCTATGAAATTCTTAAAATCTTTTAAGTCTTTTATATGCCAGAGTTTTAAGAGCTATATTGATGCATCTCAATCTAAATAACAGATAAAAAAACGCATTTCCCCCATAGTGTTACGGAAAGACAAATAATAGTTATTAAAAACGGCTTTCCGAGGATATAGAATGTACAATTATAAAATTAAAACTAGTTTTTTAGCCCCGAGGTGCCGAAGGCACCGGCTAAAAAAAACGGGTTTTAATCTTATGATTGTACATTTTTATATTCGTAGAAAGCTGGATATAATTCGGTGCTAGACATAGTTTTTTCGTATGGATGAGAACCGGTTCCTATCCACAGGATTCGAATGAATACGAGAATAGTTATTTCTCGTATCGTATTATAAACGGCTTTCCGCGGATATAGAATGTACAATTATAAGATTAAACTAGTTTTTTTAGCCCAGTGGTGCCGAAAATTTAAAAATTCTAAAAATATCTCACTTCTAAGTATAAATATACAATCTCTAAACTCTAAATTTTCTAGTTTATCCGATTTAATTGCATTCTGGAAAAGTAAAGGGGTTGTATTTGACATAATTTGTTTGCAAGAGACTTTCTCCATAATTATGCCATCCATGTATGAACTTAATGACTACCATACAGTTTTATACAAAACAAGGAAAACTTTTGTAGGTGGCGGGGTTGGCTTTTATATTAACAAATCCTTAAAATTTTCTATATTAAATGAATATTCTATCTTTCATGAAAAAATAATTGAATGTTTATTCATTGAAATTGAACTTGGCAATAGAAAAAAACTTCTTGTAGGTAATTTCTATCGTAGCCCAAGTAAAGGAGTAAATAATATAACAGCTTCTATGCAAACTGAAATGTTTCTTGAGCATTTTCAGGGTATTTTAGACTCTATTTCTCAACGCAAATGTAAAGCAATCATTTGTGGGGATTTTAATCTTGATCTTCTTTCCTTTAATTCTCATAATCTCACTGCTGAGTTTATTGATATGTTGTTTTCAGCTGGCTTTTTGCAACTTATTTCTAACCCAACAAGAGTATCCAGCCATAATAATCTTAATTCAGCAACCTTAATTGATCACATTTGGACTAATGATGTTAAAGACCAAATGGTGGCTGGAATAATCACCACCTATTTAAGTGATCATTTCTCAACTTTTCACATTATTAAAACAAACAAATATCAGCCAACCCCAAAAGTAATTTCAAGTCGAGATTTCTCTGAAAATAATATTGCAAATTTCAAAGAAAAATTAACTAACTTACCTTTTACTGAAGTCTATAACCATAATAACCCTACAGATAGCTATGAAACTTTTCAGAAAATATTTAAGGAAGCATTTGATTAAAACTTTCCATTGAAAGAAATTCGTTTTAATAATAACTATCACATGATAGAACCCTGGATGACCAGGGGGATTCTTAGGTCTAGGGCTAGAAAATTTCAGTTACAGTCTCAGCTTTCAAAAAATCCGTCAGAAGTGAATAAAGAATTGTATAGAAAATATAAAAATGCTTACAACAAAGTTTTAAAAACGGCCAAAAAAGTATATTACAGCAATCTTCTTTTAGCTAACCAGGGAAACCTTAAAAAAAATTGGCAGATTATAAAACAAGTCGCTGGGCTTAAGTCAAAAAATAATTTCTCAACTGAAAAACTGGTAATAGATGGTACTGATATTATTGGTGAAAACAACATGGGTCAAGCATTTAATAGGCACTTTTCAAATATTGCACATAATATTAGGCAAACTATCAATCCTACTGACAGGCCACCTGATAGTTATCTTGAAGAATCTGAATTTTTATTTAACATTCCACGTATTACACCAGCTAACATTATTGAAATTGTCAATAATTTTGAAAGTAAGAAGTCTGTTGATTATTTTGGAGTATCCTCCTTCTTGTTAAAACAAATTATTACACCAATTCTAGATCCATTGTGTTTTATTTTCAATCAATCTTTAGAATCTGGAAATGTACCAGATCAATTTAAAATGGCAAAAATAACTGCTGTATTTAAAAATGGCGGTGATATTTTTAATTTAAATGACTATAGGCCAATTTCACTTCTTTTAATCTTTTCTAAAATATTAGAAAAATACATTGCTAACCACTTGCAAGATTATTTGTCTGAAAATAATTTGATTAATGAACTTCAGTTTGGCTTTCAAGCTAAAAATTCTACATTTCATCCTATGATACACTTACTAAATCATGTGAGTAAAGCTATGAATAAAAAAGAATACACAATTGGCATCTTTTGTGACATTAGAAAAGCATTTGATTGACATTAGAAAAGCCTAAACAGACACTTTTAATGAAACTTCGTAAATTTGGTATTCATGGTAATATGCTTAGTTGGTTTGAGTCCTATCTTTCTAATCGAACTCAATTTGTAAGGCTTGGGCTATTTGACTCTGAACCATTAGAAGTAGATAGTGGTGTGCCTCAAGGTAGCATTTTAGGACCAATCTTGTTCTTGATATTTTTTAATGATCTTCCAAAGTCAACATTACTTAAACTTCTCCTTTTTTGTGATGACACAACAATCTTAGCCTCGGGAAAAAACCTTAATGATCTTATTTCGTTTGTTAACACTGAACTTCAAAATATTTCTCAATGGTTCAGAGCCAATCAGATGTGTTTACATCCCAACAAAACCAAATTTACAATATTTTCCCCATCCCCATCCCTTATACCTTGGAATGAAATTAACCTTTACTTTGATGAAAATGATCCCAATACACTGAATCCAAATCCATTACTTAAACATAAAATTGACTTTGTAAACCATGAAAGTGAAATCCCCGCAATCAAGTTTTTGGGCATTTACCTAGATCCAGCCCTAAATTTTAAGTTTCATATAAAAGAATTAAACAAAAAACTATCTAAATCTCTCTTTTGCTTAAGGAAATGTCAAAGCCTTTTAACAGAAAGTGCTATGAAATCTTTGTATTTTTCTATTTTTCACTGCCATTTGGTTTATGGAATTCAAATATATACTTGTGCATCGCCTTCAATTCTTAATGCCATCAAAATAAAGCAAAAAATGGCTGTAAGATGTATAAAACAAGCAACATATTATAGTCACTCTGGTCCGATCTTTAAAAATCTTCAAATTCTACCTTTTGACTCTTTGTGTATCTTTTTTAAACTTAAGCTTATGTATGAATACAAAAACAATCTGTTGCCTAGGTCTTTTAACAACATGTGGCCCCGTAGGGGTGATTTAATTGCCAATTATAATCTTAGAAATGATGATAATCTAACTATACCTGCTTCTCGCATTTCTCTAGTTGAAAGACTACCTTACTGTTCCTTACCAACTCTATGGAATAATTTTAATGATATTGACAACATAAGAAATAGTTTGACTAAAAAGCAATTTATAAGCAAGCTTAAAAAGTGCCTACTAAATAGAATTGTAACCACATGTAATAGAATTTTATGCCGCTCATGTCTTTTGAGAAATTTAAATTAAGTAATAGCTTTAACTCCATACTTCATCTATTATCAATTTTATTTTTAAAAATTATTTTAATATCTATTGTTCTAGTCCTCTCACATACAACCTTCCTCACTCCCTCATTTTCACATTGGAATGAAATATAATCCTTTTAGTTAATTTCTGTTGTTGTTTCATATTCCTATTTTATTTTCTTTAAACTTGTATATCATCTATTGCAAAGGCTATCCAATATTACCTCTCACGAGATTGTTTAGTCCTTTTTCACTGTACATAATTATTATTTGATCTGTCCTTAATATTTTATTCATATTCAATTTTTTTGTTTGTATATGAATATTTAATACCTGTATTATAACACTGTTATTATTTTTACTTGTTATGTGTGTCATAAAATAAATATCTAATCTAATCTAATCTAATCTAAGGCACTGGCTAAAAAAACTAGTTTTAATATTATGATTGTACATTTCTATATTCGTAGAAAAGGGGCTATAGCACTTACACATCCAGCAAATTTACAGTTGATGTATTTTTGGCAAAATGTTTTCTTACTTTTTCTCATGCCATAAATACATCCAACACTGGCATTTACACATCCATACTTTTTCAATTATATGTCATAAATACATCCAACACTGGCATTTACACATCCATACTTTTTCGATGATATGTCATAAATACATCCAACACTGGCAAATACACATCTAGATTAATTTATATGAATATTTATTTACAATTAATTATATTTTGTACAGTATGTATAGGTCTTAAACTTTTTACCCTATTTTAGTTACTCTCCCCCTATTTACTTCCCTGTTTCTCAAGATGCTCCCTACAAAACATCAATACATTTCCGCAAGTGGTCAAATTATTGCTATATAATATTATAATTTAGATATTTATTGTTAGTTCATTGTTTTATTATGGCAGAGCCAGAGGCTATTTTTTTTTGTGACAACAAAAACAACTGGGAACCTTTAGTTGCTGTGAGGCACTTTGTAAGGCCACGATAAGCTGCCGTTATACTTCAAAAGAAGCCGCCCAAGAGACTGATGAAGAACCTCAAATTATTAGGTAAAAGTTTACTACATTTTTATGTTTAATATATATTTGTATATATATAAATATGTAAAATGTATATATCAAAAGAGTTGGGGGTTATAAACAATTACATTAGATCTTGTTATCGATTTAAAATATATAATATTGGGATTAAAATAATTGTAATTTACGTTTTGTATTTTAATTAATATATATATTATATATGTATATATCAAAAGAGTTGGGGGTTATAAACAATTACATTAGATCTTGTTATTTATTTGTAAAATATATATTATTCCTTTGCAAATTGTAAATTGCGTTTTGTTTTTTTAGTATTCCAACTGTGCATATAATGAGTGATGGGAGATTACATCTACCTAGCCCTGCTGAATCAAAAGTCACCGAGACCAAATTTGCCATCCGGGAAGCTATAGTATCCGATCCGCTCTCCTTCATCACCCAAGTTTACGAAGCCTGTGTTGCAACCACACTGAATTCTATCAGAACATCTGGTGAGTATTTTCATTTTATATGTAGCGAAGCTACTTTGTATAAAATAAGAATAAAATATGTAGATATAGAATATATAATCGAGTATTTTCATCATAAATGTATCGACGCTTCTTAAAAAAGAGAATATTTAATTGGTATAAAATAAGGTTTATGGTTTATAATCAAATTCAATAAACAATAAAAACTAATCTTTTTTTTTATTTATTAAGGAGATTTAACAATAGAAGTACAGGGATTCAAGGGACAGGACCTCCAAGACCCCACAATCAATATGGAAGTGGGGATATGTCTGACTTGTTGGTTGATGATTTTGGTAGACCAATATATAGAATTGTGACAAGGTCAAGATCGTCACAACAATCCATCACATAATGTTTTTTTTTTTTATTTTAATCTGACAAATATATTTTAATTTAAATCTTTAAAATGCTTTTTATTTTAACCTGACAAATATATCATAACTCAAATAATATACAAGTGTGTTTTCTTATCATTTTGTGTAAAATTGCTATGGATGTATAAATGCCAGTGTTGGATGTATTTATGACATATAAATGAAAAAGTATGGATGTGTAAATGCCAGTGTTGGATGTATTTTTGACATATGTATAAAAATATGGGATGTGTTTTTGCCAGTGTTGGATGTATTTATGGCATGAGAATCGAATTTACTGTCATTTATACAGTAAAAATTCAGTTTGTCATAAATACATCCAATGCACTGGCATAAACACATCCACTGTAAATTTGCTGGATGTGTAAATGGCAGTCCCCCGTAGAAAACTGGATATAATACGATGCTAGACATAGTTTTTTCGTATTCATGAGAACCGGTTCCTATCCACCGGATTCAAATGAATACGAGAAATTAAATTATATGGAGTAGCTTCGTTATAAGATAATCAAATGAATAGTGTGATATATACAGTAAGATATATAAGTTTTCAGGAATTTTAATGTTAGGGGGAGATTTGAAATCTGCGTCAAATTCTAAGGATTTTTTATAAAATTCGTTTTTTGTATAATTCTTTATCTAAAAGCGGAAATGCATTTTAAGTTAATTAATTTTGACCAATAGGATAGGTGGATTTTAAACTACCTGCGCTCTAATTGGTTGAATGATGTACGACATCCAATCAGAGCGCAGATTTTTTAAATCCACCAATCACAGATGCCAAAATTAATTAACTTAAATGGCATTTCCGCTTTTAGATAAAGAATTATAGAAAAAAATAATTTTATAAAAAATCCTTTAAATTTGATGCAGATTTCAAATCTCCCCCTAACTTTAAAATTCCGGAAAACTTATATATCTTAATATACAGTAGGATATATAATTTGGAAAGAATTTTAATGTTAGAGGGATATTTGAAATCTGCATAAGATTTTCAGGATTTTTTATATAAAATTCGTTTTTTTTGTATAATTCTTTATCTAAAATCGGAAATACAATTTAAGTTAATTAATTTGGACCAATAGGATAGGTGGATTAGAAACTACCTGCGCTCTAATTGGGTGAATGATGTACGACACTTAAGCTTCTCCAATCAGAGCGCAGATAGTTTTCAATCCACCAATCACAGATGTCAAAATTAATTAACTTAAATTGTATTTCAGCTTTTAGATAAAGAATTATACAAAAAACGAATTTTATAAAAAATCCTTAAATTTTTATGCAGATTTCAAATCTCCCCCTAACATTAAAATTCCTTCCAACTTATATATCCTAATATACAGACATAAGACTCACAAACATCTTTATATTTATTGTGATACACACATACAGACCTACTGACATACTGTTACTTTTATAAAAGAACTATTGGAATAAGTATTTGATGCAAGATACACACAGACATACAGACAAATATTCTCACAGACATCGTGTTACTTTTATATAAGGATTATGTGAGTTTATATGTGATGCAAGGAAACCAATATCTATCTGATGACTTATATATCACATACACAGCCAGTCAGGGTTTAAATGAACAATATTGAAGCGCTAAAAAGTGTCATAAAAATATGTCTTAAAAGGAGGGATGAGAGGAACAGTGGGAAAGGAAAAAAGATAGGATTTACACGTATTTTTATTACGTCACACATGACACTTTCTAGCACTTCTAGTACTGTTGCTACTCTATTATTGGGTATGCTTGTAAGTCCATAATACTGCCACTATGTCAACAAATAATTATCAGGGCTTGGCAGCCGCGCGTCAGCCGTTTCACCTCAGGGAAATCAACCTTTTACAATTTTAAAAATCTGCTGGAAGTCTAAACGTGGCGCAAATATGGCGACCCCATCCAAACGGGTTTAAAATTGAGGCTTAGTCTCGGATAACGCGTGGCTGCCGAGTGCTGATTATAACTAATTGATAGAAACTACACAAATTAGTTAAGGTAAATTTTTCATCATACATATTTTTAACCTAACATCCTAAAATTGACGTATTGTGTTACTTACTAGTAGCTTCGCCCATAGCCTCTAGGAACAAAGTATAATATAGCTAAAAGCAAGACACAATAAAGCTTCCCTGAGATATTAAAAAAACTCGATTTGTTTTCAAAATCAAACGGCTACTCTGGGGTTATAATGTTTATCTGTTCTTTTGATAAGTGTATAAGTAAAGATGTATAATCCAGACCACTACCTGGCCCAATTGTTGGAGACCTTTTACGTCTGCTAGCAAATTGCTCTCTGTTCGTTTGTAGGGAACCGGCTGTGTTTATATTTCCGAAACTATTAGCTCATTTTAAAGACCCAATACAAAATCGATTTAAGGTTTCCGCCCTCTGGGCAGAGTTACACCTCTATTCTTTTATTTTTCTGTTCTTTTACCCTTACTATATTTTATAAGTTGCATTCTAGTTGAGACTAGAGATAGATTGAAAAGCCTTAGTAGCTGCAGGCACTTTGCACACACACACACCTAGAGACACACTAACACACTTTTTTAGATAATTTTTTTTATTTAGGAATTAATATTTTTTCATATTTCATTACGAAAGTAACTAAAATGATTTTTTCTTAAAATTACCTAGTGATTTTTCATTAATTTAGAACATATAAAATACAAAGTAGAAGTCTGTGTGTCCGTATGAAGCTTAAGATCTCGCAAACCACTGAACCAATTAGGTTTTGCTTTTCAGGAAATATACCTTCTGGTCCTCTGGTGGTTATATGCTATTTTGCCTTTATTGTCTTTGAAAAGAAAGAATAAGCTAAAAAAAACTCTAAGGAATCACGAAACCTTTGAAATAAGTATTTTTGTCTATTGGAGCATGAACAAACAACGGACAGATGTGCACAGGTCATGGAAATTTTTACTGTATACTATAAATAGTTGCTGTGAAAATCACATTAACTCCATAGCGTCAGGGACTAAATGTCGGAGGAACGAATGGAAGGACATACAAATAAATACCATTATTTAAAGAAAGGTTACCTTTTTGCTTTTAAAATAATGATTAAAATTAAGTAATTAACTAAAAAATTTCTTTTTTTCCCAAAAATCTTCTACAATTAGATGAATCATCGTTTAGAAGATGATTAAGGTCCCTCCACAGATACTGACGTCATACGATAAAATAACCAATGAGAGGCCCGCATAAATTTTACCATTGGTCAATTACAACTTATACTGGCCTCTCATTGGCTATTCTATCGTATGACGTCATAATCTGTGGAGGGACTTTATTCATCTTCCATCGTTTATCCAACTGAGATAGGGGACGCCTCGGCCCAAACTTGGAGCAGCTCATTACCTTGCACAGTTAGGACTTCCAGGCAAAGGTTATGCAATCATTATCAAAGAGTTGGTTGTCTGTTGAGTGTTACTTAACCTAATAACCCGGGTGTTTTGACAGAAAAGGAGAGATAAGCCTCCCTTTAATTATCCTTGTTTGTTGTGTCAAGAACAACAGCCTCGCCGATATGAGGTAATTGAGAAGTAAAGTCTGTCTGTTTTTGAGTCTTTTAGTTTGTCCGTAACGATATGGAGGAAATTTTATTTTCTCGGCTACCTCATGAAATAGTACCCATAGGGGCCTAGCCGATTATTTAAGATATTATCCTTATAACAAAGTAAAGGGTAGCTTCTTATAGGTCTTTGGAAGGTTTATAACTATTTTTGGGAAGGGTACCACCACCCTCCCAAGAGAAATCACAAAAAAAAATCTAGAAAAAAATTTCGCGTAGAGACTTATAAAGTGTCACTAGAGGCTTCTAGTGGCGTAGCCGCTAGTAATGTATATTCTACCTGTAAGATTCAAAGTTGTGTTAAAAATGTAACGTCAAAAAAATGAGGGATTATCCATCTCTTTTTTTTATGGGTTTTCTTTCCCACTTCTCTTCTCATCTACCTCATTTTTATGACGTCACATGTGACAATTTAGGCTTTCTCTTTTACCTGTAAGATTCAAAGTTGTGTTAAAGCTGGTAGATCCGGAGCTGAGCTGTACAAAACCAAGTCTAGGCTCCCCGTCTTTAAATATTTCTTCTTCCTGTAACAAAATAGGTTTATTTTTATATAGCGAAGATACCCGCAATCCTGGCTCAACACGTGTACACAGGTGCACGCCATAAATAGTAAGATTAGGGGGAATACCTTGGCCCATAAACAGGCGCAAATCATTACTATGCACAGTTAGGACTTCTCAGACCAATGTCTTGCAATCAATGGGTTGGTTGTCTGATGGATGTCACTTAACCTAATATCCTTGGGTGGTAGAGTATCGCATTCTATTACACGCGGATGATGCTCTGGACTCTCTAGATGATTAAAGGAGAATCCCGCCCTTACGAGGAAATCGTAATGGTATGTAGCTAGCAACGATACTCTTAATTCAAAATGTCAGTTTGAACAGTAGTCCGAAACATTTAAAGATAAACGCATTTTCTCGGCTCTTATTTAAGATAGATATATGGTTCAAAATGATTTACTTGTCCCGTCGGTCATAGATCAAAAGACATTAAAGACACTTTGTCCGTTTGTCCTACCATAAAATATAATGCTTTCTACTTATTGATGTGGTCATCCTTGTTTTAACATTTGAATAAGGAAAAGTTTAAATTTCAGGGATCGGAAGCCGCGCGTAAGCCGCGTGTAAGCCTCAGTTAAATCTTTATGTTATCAATATAAAATTCAGCTGGATGTATAAAACTGCTCTTTGGCAGACAATCCTTCTTTCTGAAATTTCTTTTTATGCTCACAAGCAGGTTTAAAACTGAGGCTTATGCGCGGCTGAGGCGCGGCTTCCGAACCCTGAGTTTAATATACTTTTAAAGATAATTAGCATATTTTTAATTGTTTTAACCTTAAACTGTTTTAATGGATTATTTTATGTTATATTGTGAAACAGATATTAAAAACGGCAGACAGCAACATATATTCAATTAAAGATATTTCAAAGTGTCCTTGCAATGTGAATGTGCAAAATTAAAAAAAAATTAACAAGGATGACAAAATTTTATAAAAGCGAAGCTCTGAAATCAAAGGTAGAACAAACGAACATTAACACACATAAACAAGTTGTATATAAACTTGTTGCAAAATTGCGAAAATACATATCCTGTTTAAGGACATAATTACATTTTAGGACATGATAATAATATGCTTCGCTTACAGTATAGTATCTTGTTATCCAAGAAATCAGTAATCCAAAAATCAGATGAATAGGATAGGTGCATGTTTTTAAGAAATGTACGGATTAGAGATATCTCTCTTTCTAAATCGTAACTATTCTTACAGGAATCATTCAAAGTTGGTGACAATTTTAACATGCCTAAATTAACGAAAAACACTAACCGTTGCATCCGTTATAATTTGGTAATTATAGGAAAGCTTAGCTTTTTAAAACATATGACAAAAAATCCGGCAAAGATTCATTTTTTTTGCTCGAATAAAGGAACACCGCCATATGAAATGGTAATCCTGAAAAAGAGGTGTAAAAATTGAAATTCTGTAATATCTGCATTTGTGGTAGAATTGATTGTGGTTACACGAAGGATATATAAGTTTTTTTTTGTTTAGAAATAACATTTCTGCAAATATGTGGATAAACAATTTAAATCAGGGCAATAGATTTATTACCCTTGATGGGCAATGAGACTCAATAATCCGTCCAATTTAAAAAAAATAAAATTTCAAGCAGGTAAAGCTTTTTGTTTTGGTCATATTTTACTTAAAATGTACTGTAGAAATCGATCTATTAATACTTGGGTATTGCACCAGATTTTCATTTACGCAGCTGGCTAAAGTAACGATTTGCCATCCCCTCCTTTACACCATCCCCTTCTCGCATACTGGATGAACGAACTGACCAACAAGTGAGGTCCAATAAATTGACGAAAATAGAATCTTAACTAATATACGAGTCCCTTAAAATTAATAAAACAATCAATTTTTGATTATGATAATTTTGTAGCTTCTATTCTAAGTAAACCAGGACAGTAAAATTTTCCACAATATACAGTAAAGATACACTCAAATATTCACTTTTATATAAAAAAATACTAGGATGACAACATCAATAAGTAGCTAAGAACAAAGAATCATGGAAAGGACAAATAATAGTTATTTCTCGCATCGTAATATAAACAGCTTTCAGCGGATATAGAATGTACAAGTATAAGATTAAAACCAGTTTTTTTGCCCCGAGGTGCCGAAGAACAGGTTTTAATTTTATGATTGTACATTTTTATATTCGTAGAAAGCTTGATATAATTCGATGCTAAACATAGTTTTTTTCGTATGGATGAGAACCGGTTCCTATCCACCTGATTCGAATGAATACGATAAAAGAGAGTTATAGAGTAGATGTTTAATTGTAATAACCAAGAAAAGAAAGATAGAGAATAGGTACAAAATCATAGAAAATCACGAAGCTTTAAAAGAAAATTAATTTCTTTGTTGTTGGGGGGGGGGGGGGATTTATATAATCCTTTTATTGAATCATTACATTAAAGGAGAACCAAATCGGAATATCGGTTAGTGAGATTATTCGGTTCAGACAGACACTCAGATAGACAAACATCCGGTTAGTTTTATACATTTATAATACAAAGTAGAACGATGTCTGTCTGTCTATCCGTCTGTCTGTCTGTCTGTCTGTCCGTCTGTCCCTTAAAATCTCGGTAACCACTGAACCGATCAGATTCTACTTTTCAGGTTATATACCTATTGGTCCTGTGGTAGTTTTAAGCTATTATTGAAAATTAGTGGTGGAGTTCATTAATTACCTCTTTGGGGGGGGGGGGGGGAAGCCCCTAGATGCTAGGGGCGAAGCCGCTAGTATGATTAATTTTTCGAAGAGAGAAAAAAAGAAGAGTCTCCCCTTACAAGAAAGATGGGAAAAGGGTTAGATATAGAATATGAAGAGATAGGGATATAAATTAGAAAATTTGATTCAAAATTACAATATCCATAATTAAGTAGTAAATAAATTTATAACTGCATATTCATATTGACGTATAATAACAACACACTATTTTGACAAGGGAGAGCAAGAACATATTGTCAAGCTTTCCCTCGTCCATGCTCATCACTCATGTTAGAGTGGTTTAATATGGAATACCTACCAAAACATTAGGCCATGGTGATGTAATAATTGAGTAGCAACCCGAGCATTGCAATATAGACTTCACATAGCTTTGCGTGAAGCTTACAAATCTTTGCCAAAGGATTCTCACCTCCAATCTCCGTGTACTCCTGAATCCTAACTCCGGAGAATCATGGCTACACACATACAATATATTGTAGGGAGATGCCCCTATCCCATTCAACCTCCTATGTGCAATTTTTAGTAGCGAAGCTACTCTATAATTAGAGTCAGTCCGTCCGTCTGTAATGGATAGCTTTTTTCGTTAATTTATGCATGTTAGAATTGTCCTATCGATTTCAAACTTTGCATGGTGATTCCTCTAGTAGTTAGGTACGTCCATTTTAAACATGTTGATTTTTTACATTTTTAACAACTAATTTTTATGTGATCTAATTATCCGTTTGATCTGATTTTTGGTATACTGATTCCTGGGACAACAAAGAACAATATTATAAGCATAGCAACTCTATAATCAAGTTCTAAAAATGTAAGTATGTCCATAAACATTATCCTGTATCAAGCAGTTTTTCAACAAATTTACTTACAATTTTGCTTCGAATCGATCACAGTAATAGTGTCTAACTGATTATGACGTAACAAAAAAAAAATAGCCAATGAGAGGCCACTATAAATTTTACCATTGGTCAATAACAGCCTCTCATTGGCTAATACTTTTTTGTTACGTCATAATCAGTCAGACACTATTACTGTGTTCTTCGACTCTTATACTTTTATATTCTTATTATTCAGTTCAGACACTATACAAGTGTTAATGTCCGTTTGTCCTACCGTTTCAGTGCTTCGCTTTTATGGATGTTGTCATCCTTGTTTAAAAATAAACATATCTATGTCCCTCCATATGAATGGCACATGTGGCCGGCAATTACAATATTCATAAATATTCAATTTATAACCAATATTTTAACTGGAGAAGCCTTTTTCCAATCATTGGATTCAAATTGGAAAATTGTCAGGGATCTTAAGGTATAAGACATTGGACGATAAATTGGGTACCAGTTGTGATTAACAAAATTAACCCTTTCGTTAAAAAGTTTTGACACTTCTAGTCGGGAAACAACCAATTCCAATTTAATAAAAGTACCCAAACTAATAAGGAAACAAACAGTGTTATAAAACTTTGGGTACCGTTGTAAATTACAGTCTAATGTCCCATTCCTCCCTGAAACAATATATCTACATTCTTGTACAGTTTTGCAAGTAAAGCATCTCTATAATTCATTGTATTTGTTCGGTGGTTATTTTAATTTTACAACATCCATAAAAGCGAAGATCCAAAATCAGAAGGAAGGAAAAACGAACAATAACTCTTAATTAAAAAGTCTTAACAATATTGTACATACTAGTGCTGCAAAATTGCTTAAATACAGTAAAAAGGACAAACTTTCATTTTAGGATTTTATTACAAAAATTCCTCGCTTATTTAGTATTGTACCTTGTTGTCCTAGAATCACTATTCCAAAACTCAGATGAATGAGATGATTATATCATACAAAAATGTCAAAAAGAATAAAAAATCTTTTTTTAAATGAATGTACGAACTTTCTGGTAAAAATTGCTTCGCTTTTAATAGTTTCAGAAAAGCTTCGCTATTTAAAAGATAGAATTTTATACATATACCTGAATCTTTTTCATATTCTGTTTTTAATAATATTTTATTATTGCACGATTGGTATTAGCTAATAAATTTAATTTGCCTTTGAAAACGTGCTAATAAAATTCATTTTCTTTTTCATATCCCACACTCTCCCTCTCTCTCTCTATCTCTCTCTCTCTCTCTCTCTCTCTCTCTCTCTCTCTCTATCTATCTATCTATCTATCTATCTATCTCTCTCTTTCTTTCTGTCTTTCCCTCTCTCTCTCTCTCGCTCTGTCTTTCTCTCTTTATTTCCCTCTATCTATCCATATACCTTTGGTCATGGTCTATTTATTTCTGATTATGAATTTCTATCTTTGACCAAGCAATTATGCACTCACACACACACACACATACACACACTAATATTCACACATACCAACTTACATCTAAGAAAAAACAACCCTTCTATTAAAATCATGTAGAAAATTTTGGATTTTACAAAAAAGACAAATAGATAAGTAATTTTCAAGCGATATTTTTCTACAATATGGTAGGTCCGTACGCCTTGCACCTATAGATATCAATGTTGACAACTAACAAATGCCTTTATAAAATCGGTCAACCTTAAGCTTCTTATGTCTTTTGTGAACTAGGCTTTACATTATATTTGATTTAAAACTCTATAAGCGTTGCCAGAAAGTTTGGTTGTTTATTTTAAACAAATTGAATTGAAATATGTTAAAATACATGTTTAACTTAATCCTGCGTTGCCTTTACTAAAAATGTCATAACCCTGCTACCAATCATTCAATTTAAACTAACCTAACCTGAACAAAAAATACCCTCAACATTTATTTTAAATTTTTCAAAATTAAAAAGGCGGGGTTGTCTGTGCTTAAAGGGAAAACGCCATTTTACCTAATGATCAAGTTTGTTGTAAAAAATACTGGGCCAGGTCCATGAACCTGAACTACTACTCATACCAAGAGGTTTACCTGATCAAAAATACTGTGAAAAATACTAGACCAGTTCCATGAACCTAACCTACTGCCCATAACAAGAGGTTTACCTAATCAAAAATACTGTGAAAAATACTAGACCAGTTCCATGAACATGAACTACTACCCTTACCAAGAGGTTTACCTGATCAAAAATACTGTTAAAAATACTGGACCAGGTCCATGAACCTGAACTACTACTCATACAAAGAGGTTTACCTGATCAAAAATACTGTGCAAAATACTGGACCAGGTCCATGAACCTGAACTATTACCCTTACCAAGAGGTTTACCTGGTCAAAAATACTGTGAAAAATACTGGACCAGGTCCATGAACCTGAACTACTACCCATACCAAGAGGTTTACCTGATCAAAAATACTGTGAAAAATACTGGACCAGGTCCATGAACCTGAACTACTACCCATAGCAAGAGGTTTACCTGATCAAAAATACTGTGAAAAATACTGGACCAGGTCCATGAACCTGAACTACTACTCATACCAAGACTTTACCTGATCAAAAATACTGGACCAGGTCCATGAACCTGAACTAATACTTGAATACCAAGAGGTTTACCTGATCAAAAATACTGTGAAAAATACTGGACCAGGTCCATGAACCTGAACTACTACTTCTACAAAGAAGTTTACCTGATCAAAAATGCTGTTAAAAATACTGGACCAGGTCCATGAATTTGAACTACTGCTGCCCATACCAAGACAATTATCCAAAGAAAATGCAAACATAAATATTTTCAACTGTTCCCGCATTTTTATTTTCTGAAATAAAGGATATAAATGTATAGTTCATTTTGCAGTGAGGGTGGGGACATTGGACTGTAAATTTTTCTGGTACCCAAAGTTTTACTAACACGTTATCCTATTTATGATTCGTTGACTTTAGATAATCTTAATTTGGTTGATTCAAACTAGCAGTGTTCAAACTTTTAAACCTACAATTTATATTAATTTTTTATAAAAATATTATTTTCAATAATACCTAATTCCTGATTATTATCTAGAAGAAATTTTTTTTTTTATAAAAATGACCATGGATACAATTGTCATCATATTCTGCATAGGACATTGATAAATGATTGAAGACAATTACAAAAATAATAGTTCCCAACAAATAAGAAGACGTTATTATAAGACTTTGAGGACTAGTGTAATAAACAGCCAAATGTTCTCTCCCCCTCTGCTAAAGTCCTGTAGAATATCTGTTTATATTTTACAACATAACATATTTTTTTGTTACTTTAAGACATAATTTATGTTGCATTTCTATTTCTTTCATGCGATATATGTATTCATTCTAAGATAACTACTGCATACTATATCTGCAATAACTTTTAAATATTCACTTTCAATTTTTCAACCACAACTTTAGAGAGTTCATCTTATTGCAATTTTTAACGGTGTTCCTACATTTCTGCTAAAACGTCTTTCTTTCAAATTATGTCTGTTTGTCATATTCTCAAAAAAAACCAAAAGAACTAAGATTAGAAATGACATTTAATGATGTAAACAAATTGAGGGAAGATAATGGCTGATAAATTGATGTACTGTACATCCTCAATTATAATACACAAAATTACCCTTTCTGTTGATAACAACTTGTTATTAATTCTTTCGGCACGTATGATCCAACCAATCAAAATTCATTAAAAGTCCCCAAATAACGAATGAGAAAATTACTAGTGTAATAAACAATCCATTGTCCCCATTCTTCCTGATTTATGATGGCTATTAATTAAATTAAACTTTTTACGGAAACAGTTGCACACTGGATTTTGCTAGTTAATATACATTTGCTATTTAATTAATACATTTCATTTGTACTTTTAAAAAAAGAAATAGATTTTTTCCTTCCATCAAAAAATACTTTTTACATACTTTTTCAAAACACTGGATTAGAACCGGTTCTAATCAATACTAAAATATCATGTAACGTATAGTATTGTATTATTAACCAACAAAATAGGAATTAATCTGTCTATAGTACGAAGCGATGAAATGATAAAAGTCATAGTTATACCTAGACCATAGATAAGTATTCCTTCATAACTTTATTGATATGGCTGCTGTATAATTACTAAAGTAAAATAATAGAGGGAGCATTAGCTATATGTAACTCTGATCTTAGTCTTTATTTTGTTTGAAAATCAACCAATAGCGTCGGAAATATAAACACAACTAAGTCCCTTAAAATAACAGAAAGCAATTTGCTAGCAGACGAAAAATGTCTCCACCAAATTGGTCAGGTTTTTTTCTATACATTTATTGAATAGTCTATCAATGTTCCTAACTTTTATTCGTGAGTATATATAGATGTTCATTCCCCTACTTGCAATGCAATGTATCAAGTTCTGCTGTTGATTTTTTAAGGAATTTTTTTATATCCATTGGCATATCTCTCCATGGGCAAAAGTTTATCAGAGTGGAAGATAAGTCATTAGAAACAAAAGGTTGATTTTTTGCTAGTCTGTCATTTTTAACCAGGGAGGGAGGGGACATTGGACGGTAAATTACATTGGTAACCACAGTTTTGTTTACATGGAGCAAAAACTTCGAGTACCTTTATAAAATCTTCAGTGTTTGTAGGAAATTTTCAATGTCAAAACTTACCAAAAAAAGTTTAATCTACAGGTAATTTTGTTTATCATCATTAAGGCTGTACATTAAACTATCAACCATTGTCCTATCCCTTAATATCCCTGCATTTTTACCCAAATTGTGTGAGCTAATGTACCGATAAATTGATCTTTTAACAGACAATTTTACTTTTGGTACTTTGTAACTTCAAAACAAGGATGACAACATCCATAAAAGCGGAGCTCTGAAATCAAACGGCGGAAAAAATGAACATCAACGCTTGTAGAGTGTCAGGACTCAATAAGCAATTATTTCTTAAGTCTAAATAAAATTGTATAATTGAGAAGAAACATTGCATAAATACGGGATACTATTTAAAGATATACTTACATTTTTAGGACTTAAAATATTTGCCTTGTTGTTCTAATAATCAATATTTCAAAATCAGATAAATATATCACACTAAAAATGTTATCGGGTGAATAAAAAGTTACAATAAGAGCTATACGTTGCATACAGATGTAAGAATATACCCTAATTATAGAAACGGTTCACCATAATAACAAGGATGACAACATCCATAAGTAGCGAAGCACAAAAATCATGGATGAGAATAAGTACAAGTAGATTTAAAGTGTATTTATTAAAATCAAGAATAGATTTATTGGAGAAAATAAACACCAAACCTTGTTTTATTAATTGTATGATGACGATTGTCAAAGTAAATTACATAAAAGATGCTCATAACAATGAGAAAAAATATTTTGATACTAATATCCCAAAATTTTGAAAATTGGACTAAAAACACCAAAGATATGGGGAAATATGTTAAATATATAAAAATAGCTAAAAACCTGATAAAAGGCAGTCTGACCGCCATTGTTGTTCTTAAAACGACAGGAAATTTAATTTTCAAATCCTTAACTTAAAAAAATTTGGAAAATTGGACTATATACATCAAAGATATGGAAAAATTTAAAAATAGCCAAAAACCTGCAAAAAGGAAGCCTGACTGTCATGGTTGTTTTCTTTAAACAACAGGAAATTTAATTTTGATATGTATAACTGAAAAAATTTTGGAAATCGTACCATAAACACCAAAGATATGGAGAAAAATGTAAAAAATAAAAAAAATAGCCTAAAACCTGCTGAAAGACAGTCTTACCGTCATAGTTGTTTTCTTAAAAGGACAGAAAATTAATTTTGATATATATAACTAAAAAAAATTTGGAAATCGGACCATAAACACCAAAGTTATGGAGAAAAATGTGAAAAATACAAAAATGGCCTAAAACCTGCTTAAAGGCAGTCTGACCATCATAGTTGGTTTCTTTAAAGGACTGAAAATTTAAATTAGATATCTATAACTGAAAAAACTTTGAAAATCGCACCATAAACATAGAAGATATTGAGAAAAATGTGAAAAATACAAAAATAGCCTAAAACCTGCTAAAAAGCGGTCCTACCGCCATCGATGTTTTATACTTAATTGTGCTCCTTATTGATGGGAATGTTGTCAAAAAATTTCAGCATTCTATCTTTTATAGGAGCTGAGTAAATCCCATTTCCCCCATAGCGTTACGGACTGACGGACGGACAAAGTGAATTATAGAGTAGCTTCGCTACTAAAAACATTGAACGTATAATATTACAGCATGCAGTATAATATAGAAAATAAAAGGAAGATGGCTTACTTGGGAATTCAAGTGGTCTAGGGTGAAACAATTCTTAATAAGAGGGTGATTTCTCTCTCTTGGGATGCGAAAAGAGACGGGAAATGGAAGATTAGGGGAAAGGAGTAAATTAGAAGAGAAGGTTAGGGGAAGAGAAGGGAAGATAAAGTAAAGAGAATAGAATTTGCAGAAAAGTCAAGAGAAAGAGAAGGGAAAGTGAAGGGAAGACAAAGTAAGGTAAGGAGAAGAGAAGGGAATTTAAAGGGAAGGTTTTGGGAAGTGGAAGGAATTTGAAGAGAAGGTGAGGGGAAGAGAAGATAATTTGAAGGGAGGGCAAGTGGAAGAGGAGGGAATTTTAAAGGAAGGTGAGAGGAAGAGATGGGAAGGTGAGGGGAATTGATGGGAATGTGAGGGGAAGAGATGGGAAGGCGAGGGGAAAAGATGGAAAGGTGAGGGGAAGAGAAGGGAATTTGATGAGAAAGCAAGGGGAAGAGGAGGGAGTGTGAAAGGAAAGTGAATCTTCATTAATGGGGAGGAAGTTGAGAGAATCAGCAATGAAAATGAAACAAAGTCTTTTAAATTTGTTGGGGTACATCTTGATGAATTTCTCAATTGGAATGAGCATACAAAAATGGTAAAAAACAAAGTTTCTAGTTCTCTATATGCATTAAATCAAATAAAAAATGTTCTCCCATCAAAAACTTTGAAAACGATTTATTCCTCAATGATTTTGCCTCACTTAAATTATTCTAATATCACATGGGGTCTCTCTAAAAGTAAAGATATTGATCAAATAAGAAAACAACAAAAAAGGGCAATTTGATAACATGTTTAAAGTTCTTTCTTCTCAGAGATCAAAAAAGTTACTGATAAGTATACCTAAAACAAAACATCTTGAATATTTTCCAGCAGTGTCATTTCCAAAACTTTGGAATAACTTGAGAAATGAAATAAGGCTTTCAGACTCTGTAAAGAAATCATTGTCCATGATTAAAAAAGATTATTTTTTTAAATTATAAATCATTTCATTGCAACAAAAGAAAATGCTTTTCCTGTAAGAAATAAAATCTGTACCAACTTCTGTAACTGTAAATAGTCATTTAGTCAACCCACTTAATTATTGATCTATTAAATTTGTGTAAATATCTTTATATAATAAATAATTTTTGTAATTCTCGCTATAAATAAAATAATAAATGAAATCAATTAAAGGGGTAAATTTACGGCCTACTCCAAGGCTTAATTACTCCTTGCTATGCAATTTTTAAAATATGATTTTATATGTATATTTAATAATTTAAATGTATTGCATTAGTTAATAAAATTCTATTCTATTCTAGAAGAGACGGCAAGGGGAAGCGGAGGGAATTATAAATGTTGTGATGGGAAGAGAATTGAATATGAAGGGAAGAAAGGAATTAGAAAAGAGGAAGAAAAGGGAAAGAAAAGGGCAAAAAAGTTGAGAGAAAGAGAAGGGAATTTTAAAGGATAATGAAAGGAAAAAAAGAGAATTTGAAGGAAAGGTGATGCGAAAAGAAGGGTTTATGAAGGACAGGCAGACAGAAGGACAGACACAAACACTTAACTCAAGGCTTTTGTTTGTTACTATAAATTATTTGTTACACCCTACATAAAATCTCGTTAGGGGTAGAAGAAAATGTTAATGGTTTGCAGAATACAGAGAGAAAAATCAGGGATCTTAAGGGATAAGACAATGGGTGATGAATTGATCTACCCCCCAACATGATAAACAACATTACCACTTCGGATATCTATTGGTAGAAAAATTCGGACACTGCTGGTTTCTACAAGACAATCAGGTAATATCCTCTTAGAAATTTTTTTTCTAATTTTGAAACTTTTTATACCCCCCCCCACCCCCCCCCCCCCCCCCAACGACAGATTTATGAAATCTGGCCGCGGCGCTTGGCACCCTTGCCTGCCTAGCCGCAGCGCTCGGCTTCCTAGCATAAAACCTAACCTAACCTAAAATAGTTATTCTGTCGAGGGGGGGGGGGGAGGGTATAAAAATTTTCAAAATTGAAAAAAGAGGACAACGCCGACAATCAAGATTAATAAAAGTTTCAAAATTTTTAAGTTTGAATTTTAAAAGAATCTTTTATAAAACTTTGGGTATCAGTTTAGATTTACATTTAAATGTCCTCCTCATCCCTGAAAAAATTACAGAACAATTTTATGCCAATTAGGCTACACAGTAATATACAATTAAAACAAGATAGGCTTCTGACAAAATAACCAAAGAAATAAATTCGTTATAGTTCGAAAGTTGTCAAACGTTTTTGAGGATCATGGAAAGAAAACGAAGTAGAGGGTTTCATCGTTTCACAGTAGCTTTTAATAGGTTAATTTAGGTTGGACTAGGTAAGTTAAATTTTAATAAATGCCCCGCAGGGTTAGAAAATTGGCCCCACGGGTTTAGAGGCCCAAACCTGGGCTAGAAATAGGAGAAAAGCAACTGTGAGAATACGACGAAACCCACTACTATATTTTCTTTCTATGATCCGTTTTCGATTAAAAGCTATATTTAAAGAAAAAAACATTAATTGCAATTGATAGTCAGTAATGTAATTTAATAAATAAATAACTGTCAAAACGGAAGAGAGATCGTTCAAATGTGGTATCCGCCGAGGATCAATGGCAGACACCGGAGTTCAATTAGATTACGGCAGTGTGACAGACGTGGACACCTTACTATAGAGAAGCTACGCTTCTCTAGCTTTCACTAGATAATGATCAACATCTACTTTCAGTTGTCACTTTATTGAAGGGTTAAGAGATACTGGAGTTATATACAACAAACAATAATTACATGGATAGGAATAAATAATCATAACATAAAAGCATAAATAATACATATACAATGGTCAGTTTGGGCAATAATGATTCCCCCATCCCTGGAAAGGGTGGGGGAGAATTAAGAATACAGTTAACCATAATAAACATGACAGATTCAAATCATTAATTCTAAGCGTAGGGAGGGGGTCACTAGACCCCTTCCCCAGGACTCGGGGGAGGGCCATTGACCCTCCACCGAACCCCAGATCAGGGGTGCCATAGACATGGCTCACGGTTGCCGAATACCACAACTCTCCCCTCGGAAGGCTGGGAGATGGTTTCCCTGCCAGACTTCCGACAGTGGTTGAGGCCTTCGGCCCGCTCCTTAGGGCTAAAATATATACAAACGATAATGATTCAATGGAATCCTAGTGGTGAGTATCTTCTTAGGGTTGATGGGCTCCCAACGTGGGATAGAAGGCAGAGGCTGACTTGGGTTGGAGACGTTGGTCAGCACCGGCAGGTATCAGGTTTGGTGGTGGCACATTTGTTGCTGGAACGGTCAGCAGTGGGACCTGCGGGTTGTTGTTGGCAGCGGCTGGGGCACTGGCTGCCAGGTTGATTGTCTGAGCAGCGGCCTGTCCTCCTGAGGGGCCGCGGGGTCTGCCAGAGGGCGGTCCTGGCCTACCTGGGCGGTCATGCCCGCTGTCCGTTGATTTCATAGACACCATTTCCTCGGCTGCTTCCCTGCCGATGGGAATGGCATCCCAGTCCACTGAAAAGTCCCGGGACTTGGCATGGTTGAGCCTGGCTCTGGCCATCGCCTTCTTATACAAGGCTGGGTGGTACAGGAACACTTGTGATATCGCATTCAGGGCTGCCCGGACTCCTCCTTGTGCTGCTGCCAGAGAAATGATGGTTAGGTCCCCCAGCAGTTTGAGGATCAGCAGCAGCAAGCACAGGATGGCGGCGCCATCTCCCCACTCGTGGATGGCTTGTCTAAATCCTGCCCAGACATCCAGGGCTGCCTCTCCTTCCTCCGCCAGTCGGTCAATGTTGTAGGACACTATCCCATGGTCTCCTGTGGCCGAACAGCTGCCTTGCTGAACGCAGGAGCCATAGGATAGGCCGGTCAGCATGGCACTCTTGTATGCTGGGAACGCCAGCAGTTGTTGCCAGTCGTTCAACTCAGCCTGTGAATACAAACCACCTGAACTGAAGTCATCTAAGGGGTCTGTCAACAACTGCTTAGGCGTATCCAGCGGGGGTGGCCTCTTCTTGGGAGCAGGGGTTAACTCTATCCAGCCTTCCTCCGCGTGCACAGTCAGGGGGTAGGTGGAGGAACAGGGAATCTTGGTGGCGTGCTCACTGTATACCCGCGTCACAGCGTCTACAAAACCTGTGGGCTCCACTGGCACTTTGTCCCAACACTCCTTGTGTTCGCGGACAACATACTTGTGCCTTTGGCAGGTCAGCTGCAGCAGGATGTCTCCCCTCAGTACCGAGAACGTGCTCCCCTGGACACGCACCGGGTGGGCCGGGTCTAGTTGCTGGAGCTTCCAGCAGTTGGCCGCTACTTCTTCTGCTGCAGTGCTTCTCATGCGTGTTTCCAGGGTGAATCCAATATAACCTGCATGGATCTGTGCTTGAAGGGGAACGTCAACATCCCTGGCCGACACTCGGGGCAGCGCAGCCGCGGCTGGGTCAGCTGCCACAAACAACGCTGGATGGTTGGTGGCATGGGCCTCGAAGTCGCAGTTCACAATTGAGGTGGGGCTGGTCATGTTGATGAAAAACTGGGCCTGATGGTCAACCAGATATGCATCCCTCACCAGGCTGGGCTGGAGGCTGCGGATCAGCCTCAAGGGGCAATCTCTTCCCAGGTGGTCCCACACGTAGGTTGCTTCCCCAGTGATACAGGACAGCTCAGAATGGGGACAATCGAGGGTCAGGTGGTCAGACTGGGACTCCACCCGTCCATCCTCCACCACATAGGTCTCCTCCTTGACCAGCAGCCGCCGCTCCTGGAGCACTAATTCATTGCGGTAGAGCTGGCCCTCAAAGTGGACGTCCTCCCCCTCGCAACCCACCCCCTCGGGGCTGTTGACGAGGGCGCCCACCATATCAATGGTGAAGAACAGGGGGTGGTTCAGCTGGAACGTCAGTGGCTGGGTCTTGCCTGGCAACGTGTATACTCGGTTCCTGGCCAGGTCTCGGCACGCTTCTGGGTCTATCTTGGTTGGCCTCATGAGGGTGGGGACCGAGGTCACCTTGAGGTGACCCCATACCCCACACCTGAATGTCCACTGGGACACGGTGAGCTGACAGCTGAACCCAGTGGTTTCCCTCACCTTGACTTGCTGCAGGACGTGGATGTCATGGCCCAGGGGCACCTCCTGGTGTAGGGGCTCCGTGTCACACATCTTTTCTTTATTGTAAGACGTGACATGGGTGGGGTTGGCACAGTCCCACCCCACCAGGACGTAGCTGGTTGTAGGCCACACGGCTGCCAGCAGGAGGCCCCACAGGACCATCCACCAATGGGAGAGGCTTCCAGGTAACCATCTTCCTCGGGCACGCGGCTGGGGATCTCCGGCTCTGGTCACGGCTGCTTCTTGGGACTGGACACGGCTGGGCTGCTCCTGGCTAGACACAAATTTCCATTGAGCGTTATCTGTATGCGGCCGAGGCACCCCGATACCCTCCCCAATGACAGACTGGCAAGCGACTGGCACTTGCCTGGGTGTCGGCTCCCCTAGCCCTAAGTGCTCCCTTCCCTGGTCCAAGGCATGCCCAGTGGCATGGGGCTGAAGTGCATGTGGCACAGGCTCGCCCTTACTCAATGCCCTCCCCTGCCCTAGGAACTCAGGTGCATGTGGCACAGGCAAGTCCTTATTTTCCCAATTTTCAATCTCCCCAGCCTCAAGTGCAGGGGGCACAGGCAAGGCTGGGTGTTTACAAGGTTTTGGATTCAATACATTTAACAAATTCAACTTATCCTGATGGTGAGCCGCTGGGTTCCCTTGGCTGGTAGAGGGCTCTGGATGGCATGTAGCTGGACTCTCCCTGCAGGCTGGTGGCGCTGGCTGGCATGTAGCTGGGCTCTCCCTGCAGGCTGGTGGCGCTGGCTGGCTGGGGGTGACGGGTGTCACCCCTTCCTCTGGGACCGCTGGCTCGTTCCAGGACTCAGGTCTCTCGGTGGCGGCGACGGTTGTCGCCCCAGACATCAGGTTGGAGGCTGGCTCGTTCCAGGATCCAGGTATCTCGGTGGCGGCGACGGTTGTCGCCCCAGGCACACGGTGGGAGGCGCTGGATAGCACCCCCCCATCATCCCAGGTGGCGACGCCGGGTGGCGTCCCATACATCGATGCAGAGGTGCTGGCTAGCACCTCCTGCCTCTCTCGTTCCGCGGCTGCCAGGGCCTCCCCATACACCGTCTCAGGGACGCTGGGCAGCGCCCCTCCACTCTTGCTGGGTAGGCTCAGTCGGGCAGGTTCCATCATGTTGAGGCTGAAAGGCTGGGGCCTCAGCACCTCTGGCTCGGCTATGTTGTTGGGCTGTATCAGCTCTGGCCCCAGATGGTTAAGACTGAAGCCTAGGCCAACCCGGTTGGGCTCAGCCGCGCCGCCCAGTACGTTGATCCTAGCTGGGACAGTCCCGAACTGCGGCATCCCATCGGCTCGGTCCGCAGCTCTGGGGGCGGCTGCTTGCGGTGGTGGTGCTGGGGGCGCGCTCCCTTCCATATGGGCCACTCTGCTGGGCTTCCCTGGAGGGGCACCTTTGTCGGCGGTGCGCCTGCGGCTGGCTACCTGGGCCCAGTCAGCTCTACACTCGGCCGCCGTGTGGCCGTCATAGTGGCAACGCTCACACTTGGCAGAACGGTCACGGCGTGGCTGGGTGCGCCTCTCCTCTAGGCTAACTTCCACAGGCGTTGGACAGTCTCGAGCTCGGTGGCCTCTCCCCTGGCAGCGGTAGCAGCGGCCTGGAACCTTGTCATCTGGAGCGACCTTCCCCATCTGGTGGAGACCCGGAGCCAAGGAGCCAATCTCCATTGGCTCCGACTCGTCATATTGGGGCAACTGGATGCAGGCAGATCCAGTCAGCCCGTCGGTCGAGTCCACTAAGCACACACCTTCCTTCAGCTGCTTAGTAACCATGGTCACGGTGAACATGGCCTTGCGAGTGTACTCAGGTACACTCGCAATTTCATGGTTCATCATGAGGCGTTTTACATTGGCGTTACGAATTCCACGGTTTAATTCGTCCACCAACAATTCAAGATCCTCATGATTGTAGGCGTCCCTATACAAGGCGCACTTTGTTGATATGTACGCCTGTATAGGTTCTGTCGAGTGTTGCTTGTAGTCCCTAAACGCTTGTTTAAGCGTTTGGGACTCAAAAGCAGGGCGAAATAACAATTCACACTCGGTCTTGACCTGTTCGTAGGTCAAAGCTTGGCCTGCCTCGCCAAACAGATGGGACGCCATTTCCGCCGCTTGCCCTACCAATGACAGTAGTAGGGCGTTGCGGCGGTTGAGGGAATCATGAGGTGGCACGCGGTAAGCCGCCCATGACATCTCCAGTCGGCGGATATGTGCCGACCAGGACTGCTTGGGCGGCCCTCTATACTCCGGCAGATTGCTCAGCATCAGCTTGCGGTACTCGGCTGGGGCCGGCTGAGGGTCATCCTGGAGCCATACTGGGGCTTGGTCACCTCCTGGGACTTGATGCTGGTCCATTGGGTCAACGGTGAAACGGCGGGCACAAAGTTATACAGGACTACAATGAATGGGTTGTCACTTGAGGCTTCCTAGCCTAACAGCCAACACTGTTTGTATCACTAGGTTGGGAGTTTTAGTTGCAAAGATATAACTTAGCTGTACTTATCAATAGTTAGGTGTTGAGGTAGATAGATGTTGAGGGTCTGAACTGCTGTCAGGAACTGATTGGGTTTTCCCTTATCACACTAGAGCTAGGAGGAAAGAAACTTGCAATTCTTTATTTGCTAAAAATACCCCTGTTAGATGCTATGGAGTAGCTCTGCTCTGGTGTGAAAGTGTGTGTGTGTGTGTGTGTGTGTGCGTGGAATCTTCTGTCCTTGTAACGCGCGTTCGCGCCGTCAAATCCGCGCACACGGGGAAAACGCGCTCTCACCCCTCAGCTCGCTCCCTCATTGGTCCGCTTCGTCCGTTGGATTTATGATGTTTTCCGCACTTTGTTGCGCTACCCGTGAATGGCGCTCGGTATATCCGATCGCTAGCTCCACACTACAGACGGACTTAGTCTAGTGTGGGTAGGAAGGGGGAAGCGCGTAAGGGGACGGGGGTAACTCCGTCCGTTCCCACTGTGAGGGAGGGGGTAACTGTGTGCTGGTGTAATGGGGCCTCTGCTTCTTAATCTTAGGCTTATCTGTTATATAACCCTGATTGTATTTGTCTTCAAATGGAGAGGGGCCCCCTCCCCTTCCCTTGGAATAAGGGGTGTATTGTTATTGTGCTGTGGGCTTGAGATTGTTTTGATTATATTACATCTAGCTTTTATTGCTGTCCTTATCACAATTGCATAACAGATTTGTTGACCAACTCTGTTCTATTTTTAGCTGTTATCACAATACACAGTAATCCAAGCCTGTTCTATTCTTAGATTTATCACAACACAACAATTTGTTTGCCAAGCTTTGCTCATAAATCTATTGTTTGGCCATCACATTAGGGTGGTAATCCCTGCAAATGTGATATAATATCTGTCTTCTAGATGGGTGGCTGCGTTGTAGCTTCTCAGGATACTCGGGGTTGACGTAGTTTTTCTCTGTTCTGGTGCACTACACCCGTATGTTAGCTCGCAGCTTGCAGCTATGTGGCATGTTTCAGCCTATCGGCGGCAGGGAATGTCCCGTCCTGCTAGCGCCACTGGTTCGGATCCTGCTATTTCTTGCAGTAAAGTTGGCCTATTTTTCAGCCGTCTACACGTATTTGGCTTGTTTCAGCCGGTCCGCAGGCCTGTTTCAGCCCTTTTGGCGCTCAATTCTCCGTTAGATATCAGCGCTGCTCGCGGTTATTCGTCAGATTTCGCTGTTTTGCTTCCACAACTGCCGGATGCAGAGTTAAACTTTGCTGTCCAGGGTGGGTAATTCAGGTTGCTTGCGTCAGTTTTGCCAGATTCACTGCTGGGAGTACCTTAGCCTCAGATGCGCGTCTGCTCTACACTTGTGGTTCGCCGTAATCTCACACAGCTGTCACCAAAGTTGTGGTATCCGCCGAGGATCAATGGCAGACACCGGAGTTCAATTAGATTACGGCAGTGTGACAGACGTGGACACCTTACTATAGAGAAGCTACGCTTCTCTAGCTTTCACTAGATAATGATCAACATCTACTTTCAGTTGTCACTTTATTGAAGGGTTAAGAGATACTGGAGTTATATACAACAAACAATAATTACATGGATAGGAATAAATAATCATAACATAAAAGCATAAATAATACATATACAATGGTCAGTTTGGGCAATAATGATTCCCCCATCCCTGGAAAGGGTGGGGGAGAATTAAGAATACAGTTAACCATAATAAACATGACAGATTCAAATCATTAATTCTAAGCGTAGGGAGGGGGTCACTAGACCCCTTCCCCAGGACTCGGGGGAGGGCCATTGACCCTCCACCGAACCCCAGATCAGGGGTGCCATAGACATGGCTCACGGTTGCCGAATACCACACAAACAGACAAAACAGCCTAGTTACATAGCCATATCTATACTGAGAGGTTTCAATGTTTGACAAATTTGCAAATTTAGCTTCTTTTCAATGGTTAAATTTCCAACCATCTTAATTAATTTTTTTGCGCAAGGACTGCATTTTAGGAGGGTTGCGCTTTTATTATAATATGTATATGTAGTTTTATTACAGCAAATCTACTCAGGTACCTAAAGGGATAAGCCAGTGGCCGATAAATTGATCTACATCCCCAATGCTGTTACACAAAATTACCTCTTCTGTAGATTAAATTTGGAGGTTGAAACGTTTGATCACTCAACTTAATGAGTCAAACAATCAAAAGTCCCCAAAGTTGTTAAGCCAACGAATAAGAAAAACGTTATTATAAAACTTTGGGGACTAGTGTAATAAACACTTCATTGTCCCCTCTCTCTCTGTAATCTACTATGGATTTTTGTTTTTCTATCTTCTGATTATTTGCCATAAAATTAAGACCACTTTCACATCTTGAAGGCAATTGCAACTTTTTGAGTAATGATAATTGAATTGTTGTTCTGATGGATTGATAACCAAAAGACTAAAAACACACTGACAATAAATTTTACAGTTAAAAAGTTTAGAAAAGTTTTACAATAGCAAAAATATGTTCTTTTGTCCCGTTAAAAAGGTATTTAATTATTATTATTTTCTTAGTTAATTGTTAGTACCTATTTAAGTAGACTTTTCCTTATAAATTGGGTTGAGAAAGATTTCTAGCTGAATGCTATTTAATTATAACATTTTTCTTACTTAAAAAAATTGCTGTAAGCAAAGTTTATGATTTATTTTCAAGTTAACTCTTATTACCTTAAAATATTGTTTAATTTGAATTTAAAACCTGAAATCTAAAAAGAGAAAAATAGCCAAAACCTTTATGAAGCCTCTCTAAAAAGTGAAATTCATAGGTTCAGTGGTTAGCAAGATTTTAAACAAATAAAGTTTAAACAAAGTTAACCAGTTTCAACGATCTTATACCTAGCAAGTGAGAGGGGAGGGATCAAATGCGACCCTCCCCCCCCCCCCTACTCGACATCTGTTGCTAATTTTTTCAATTTTGTTTTCCTTTGTGCATAAAGATTTTTCAACTGTTATTGAATCGAAGACTTTTTTTGCTTCTTCAACCCCTTTATTTAACAACAATTAGTCTAAGTCTAAGATCCTTTTTTTTTCAAAAAGGCTCCCCCGGCATCCGGGATGTAGGCGAAACCAACTTTTTTTTTTTTATAGTGCTACAATCTTAGAGTGATCTAGTCTCAATTAAATGTAATTTAGAAATTTATTGTATTTTAGAATTGGGCAACTAAGATGGTGAATCATGTAGTGTATATTCCGCATTTCCGGGCCATTTAACCACTAATTATATTTCCAATAGATAAAATTTAGATACACACTCTCTTAATAAGCCAATAGGATAACAGTGGATGAACAATCCGACCATGTTATTGGTTAGAAAGTGAACAGATTCGGGTACAAAAGGGCAGTTACTTTTTTTATTTCATTCTCAAAAATAGTTGTATTTCTTAGGATAAAGCTTTGCTTGGGTAAATAAAAAGTTTGAAAAATTTCTTCATTCGTAAAATGTAAAGCATATTACAAAACAAATTTTTAGTCTTCTTATGATAAAGTTAGCTTTTGGGAAATCATATTGTCAAAAAATGTCATCGCTAGTATTATTAGACGGAATCGTATATATATAACAATTAATCAACAAAAAGGTTTGTCTACTAAAAATCTTTTAAAGTATGACAGAACATTGGGCCTGTTTGATCATCTAGATCTTTTATATCTATTATATTTTCCAAAACAATGAACATTACTACAACTAGAACACAAATGCAGTTCTTAACGGGAATAAATGGATTTACAAAAAAAAAAAATATTTACATATTACATTTGTTTCTCAAACGATCTATTTATAGCCATTGCATTTTATGTTTAGACTTTTTTGGCGATTTGTCGTATTTTTAAAATGGCTTTTTATAGGTTATTTTAGGTTAGGTTAGGTTATATTGGGTTGGGTGATTGCCCCACAGGTTTAAGTAATTGGCCCCGCAGGGGCTAGAAATAGGAGAAGAAAAGCTACTATGAAAAATACGAAGAATCGCCCCATGCGATGTTACGAAAGGGACTAAATATTTATAGTAAGGTAGAATTATCAATAAAATAGTTAATTAATAAAATGAATATATCATTACTAAGATATATAAGTTTTCCGGAATTTTAAATTTAGGGGGAGATTTGAAATCTGCATCAAATTTTAAGGATTTTTTTTTATAAAATTCGTTTTTTGTATAATTATTTATCTAAATGCGGAAATGCATTTTAAGTTAATTAATTTTGACCAATAGGATAGGTGGATTTTAAACTACCTGCGCTCTAATTGGTTGAATGATGTACGCCATCCAATCAGAGCGCAGATTTTTTAAATCCACCAATCACAGATGCCAAAATTAATTAACTTAAATTGCATTTCCGCTTTTAGATAAAGAATTATAGAAAAAACGAATTTTATAAAAAATCCTCAAAATTTGATGCAGATTTCAATCCCCATCACCATCACCTCTAATTCCCTTCACTTCCCCTTGCTTTCCCCTTCCCTTCACATTCCTTTCACACTCCCTCCTCTTCCCCTTGCTTTCTCTTCAAATTCCCTTCTCTTCCCCTTACCTTCCCATCTCTTTCCCACACCTTCTTATCTCTTCCCCTCACCTTCCAATCTCTTCCTCTCACCTTCCTTTAAAATTCCCTCCTCTTCCCCTTGCCTTCCCTTAAAATTATCTTCTCTTCCCCTCACCTTCTCTTCAAATACCTTCCACTTCCCAAAACCTTCCCTTTAAATTCCCTTCTCTTCTCCTTACCTTTCCTTCAAATTCCCTCCACTCCACTTCCCTTCAGTTTCTCTTTAAATTCCCTTCTCTTCTCCTCCCCTACACTTTAAAATTCCGGAAAACTTATATATCTTAATCATTACAATAGATTTTCATGTTCTCCAATAAAGTGAAACTCACATGGGGCTCCCATCCAACCACTTTTACTCGATCGATCCCTCTCCTCCTAATAAATGAACGAACTGACCAATAAATTAGTTCCATTTTAGCAACCTAAATTGGTGACAATTTTTCCCCTGTCATAATATCTACAAAATCTAAAGGACTAAACCGTCAATTTACAAATTAATTCGGGCTAACATACAAAACTTAGCTATATAACATGGCTATTAAAAATCTTATTCATATTTGATTTTCCCTTAATTTCTGGAAAGTTATTAGTCATGTCTATATTCACATATTAGTAATCTAATTTAATTTCAACAAAGTTAATTATAATTATGTGTTAGTAGGAGGTGAAAGTGAGAAATTATGTTTTAAATATATTTTCCATTATCGCTTCGAAACCGATTAATAACCACTGGATTAGAACTGGTTCTCAGCAATGCGGAAAAATTATGTCTAACAACGAATTACAGTTTTCTTCGAATATAAAAATGTACAATTATAATTCCGCGGGAAGCTGTTTATAATACGAGGCGATAAATAATTATCATAACAATTCTTAAGTAGCGAAGCTTCTCTTTAATTCACATTGTCATTTAGTCCGCCTGTTCGTAACGTTTTTCTCGGCTGCTTTATATCTTACTAGCGGCTACGCCCCCAAAAGCCTCTAGGTGCACTTAAAGTTGGCGGAGGAAAAGTCGACCTCATCCCATTTTAAATTTGAGTTTCAAAAGTGTAAAAATATATTTTTGGGGGGATGGGGTGTTGAAACCCTCCCCAAAAATAGTTATAAACCTTCCCAGGACCTATAAGAAGCTGCACTGTAAATTAGAACAATATCAGTTTAGCAGTTAGCGGGATCCTTCGGGACAGACAAAAAACGCTTACTACTTTATAAAATACTAGTGGCTACGCCCCTAGAAGCCTCTAGGGGCACTGGTAAGAGGGGGAAAAGTTGACCTTATCCCATTTTAAATTTGAGTTTCAAAAGAGTCAAAAAAACATTTTTTTTTTGGGGGGGGGGTTAGAACCCTCCCAAAAATAGTTAAAAACCTTCCCAGAACCTATAAGAAGCTTCACTGTAAAGGAGAACAATATCGGTTCAGCGGTTAGCGAGATCCTTTGGGACAGACAAAAAACGTTTACTACTTTATATAATAGGATTATTATATGTATAAACACATTTAATTTTTTAACTATTTATTGGTGGAATACATATGTTTCTCTATAAAAATAGATCATCAGTTCCAATTAAGATGTATAAAATAAGAGTTAAAAAGATATATGTCCATGCATTTTGAATCCTTTTTAAAGACTAAATGAGAAAGAAGTGTTAGAAAATTGTGCCCCCTGCGGGGTTTTTTACTGCCTATATCCTCTTGGGGTTGGGGGGAATTAGCATCTTTATATAAAAGGGGGAGGTGTTTAAAGGGAATCTTTAATAGGATTGCCCTCTTCATTGTGGCTTCTGGGCATCTGCTCCTTAGCTTACTTTGTCCGTTTGCACATCCATGATTTTTATGCTTTGCTACTTATTTACTAGCTTCGATTCAAAAATTTTAAAATCCATGATTATTTTTAGATCATAAAAATTATTTTTTCAATTCTAACATTAAACATCTTGGATAAATTTAAGGCTTTATTGCAATTATAAAGACAAAGATTCGAGTAAAACAAGGTATAAGCTAAGTATCTTTAACATTCCTACAGTATAAGTAGTATAAAGTATAAGTATATCACTAAACAAATTGCAACAAATTTACATACACTTTTGTTTAGACTCTCTGCTTCTAACACTCTACAAGTTTAAGAGTTGATTTATCTAATGTCTTTTTAGAGATTCGCTTTTATGGATGTTGTCATCCTTGCTTTACGATTTTTCATGTGTTTAAATCATAAGACATAAAATGCATGAAGTGTACTTTAATATTAAAAAGTTGCATTTGTATGGCGGGTGTTATATATCATCATGTAATGGATATATAATTACTTGGATGTTGCACCAGATTTTCATGTACTCTAATAAAGTGATGCACACTGCTGGCTAAAATAACGATAACCCTCATCCACTCACTTAACCCTATCCCCTCCCTTAAAAAATTACTGTCCAATAAAATATTAGCAACCTAATTTAAAGACAAATTTTAATCTGTCAATATATCATCCACATATACTATATCCACACATGTTGCTTGTTGAATTGATGCGTGATGATTTATTACAAGTTATTGCACTAAAAAATTATGGATTATGGATTTAAATTATAAGAACCAAGTACCAGAGACACGAGGAGAAGGCAAATTAGACTGTTCCTAAAATATTTATAAACACGTTCCATTATTCGTTGGCTTATAAACTTTTAAAAATCAAAATCCTAATTTAGTTGTAAAGACAAGCAGTATCAAAACTTTTTCACCAATATTTTTTAGCTATAGAAGAAGTAATTTTGTTTATCATTATTTGGGGTGTAAATCAATATTCCATTGTCTTTTAGCTTACATTTAAATGTAACGGAAAATCTGCCTAAATATTTCCTCCCCCCATTTCTTAAACCACTCAAGGGGGACTGTGGAGTGTAATTTACACTGATACTGAGAGTTTTGATTGGTTGGTTCCAAACTAGTTTTGTCAAAACATTTTAACCAATATTTTTTTTTACACAAAAGGGTAATTTTGTTTATCCTCATTGAAGGTGTATGTAAATTAATCATCGAATGTCTTATCCCCTAAGATCCCTGCTGGCCACTGAATGATAAATGTAAAATAAATATATTTTTTTGCATTTGACATAATAAAGTTCAAAATTTCATGGTCACTGACCAATTTTTCCAGTATGGCTTCGAAACCGATTTATATCCGCTGGATTATGACCGGTTCTCAGCTTTACTGAAAAATTATGTGTAGAATCGAATTACAGAAATTTTCCAAGAATATTAAACTAAAAAAATATGAGATTAATGGCAGTTTTGTCAGCCCGGGTCTTTTGCTTCTCGGGGCTAACAAATCTAGTTTTGATTTTATAATTTTTCTTTTGAATATCCGCGGAAAGCTGTCTATAATACGATACGATAGATAACAGATGCACTTAATCACAAACATACATTTTATTTCCTCAATTTTATATCATATAAATTAAAAATGAAATGGTCAATGCTTATATAAAGCAACAGGATGTCTGTCTGTGTGTTTGTAAGAAAGAATTTCGCTAACCGATTGACCGATATGGTTCTCCTTTACAGTGAAGTTCTAATCCGTACCTAACTTGTCTTTCCGGATTTCTCGTTAAAGGCAAAAATCTTGTCTAAAATTAGGGTCAGTTTAGCCATGTAAGAATCGTCCTATTGATTTCAAACTTAGCATGGTCATCATTTCTATTAGGTACACTTTAGAAAGTGTGGGTCCATTTCAAACATTTTGATTTTAAAACTTTTTGATATTGATGCCTAGGACAACAAAGTACTATAATGTTATTAGCGAAGCGTCTTTATGATCAACAAAAAGCTGAAACATTATAATCCCGTGTTTAAGCAATTTTGCATTTTTTATTTTGTCTTATTAGAGGTTCGCTTTTATGGATGTTGTTTAAAGAAAATGGTGAAAATAAAAAGAAGAACATTAATATGTATAAAGTAAAGGTCTATTTATTTTAGTTTATTCTGTTTTATTTCTTTTATTTTATGCTTAATCCTTACTAATCCAAGGATCTAAATGGATAAGACAATGGCCGATAAATGATGTACATTATCCATCACCAATGATAATAAACAAAATTGCCCCTCCTGTACATTATGTGGATATATCTATCTATCTACTTAATGGTTAAAACGTTTAACCACTCAACCTAATGAACCAAGCAATCAAAATTCAATAAATGTCTATAAAGGAGACGAATAAAAAACGTTATTTTAAAACTTTGGAGAATAGTGTAATAAACAGCCTATTGTCCCCTTCCTTCCTGCTATTAATCACACTTTAAACCCACTTAAATGAAATATTAAATCTAAAAAGTAACAACTAAAATATAACGTTTTATACTTAAGTTACTTGCGGCTGCAACCTAGCATATAGGGACTCCCTACTTGAAAAATAGTCTAAAACCATCCAAAAACTTAAATATAAAAAATAGCATAAATCCATTTCTGGACCTTTGAAATTTAAAACTCAATCGGTTCAGTGGTTATCGAAATCTTCAGACAAAAAAAGCATACTTCTTTATATAATAGGATAAAAATAAGTTACTACAAATAATGATTCACTTACAAAAATAATAATAAAAATTACGTAATTTTTATACATATATATACATATTATTTTGTTTATATTTGAACTCTCACTTTCTTTTTGGTCAATGTAATGGTTTGAACAAGAGTAGCGTGAAAATTAAACTGAATTGAAAAGCGTCATATGGTTGGTCATATAGCATACTTATTAGCTACTCATATAAAACAACTAAAAAATCACCCCTCCCACAAAAAAATCTAAAAAAAAATTAATTTTTTAAAAACAAAATTATTTTTTCTTTCTTTTTTCTTTTTAAATCTTTAATAAAAAAGTGGGTTATGGAATTCAACTCCCCCCACCTCAAGTGTCTCTAGAGGCCTCTAGGGGCGAAGCCGATAGTATATTATATAGCATACTAAACTATGGTACACTTATAATGCATAGCTATTAATTTAGAAGCTTTTGCTAATTAAAAAAATTACTGTTTCAAATGAATACCTACCGTCGTGTTAGACTTATTGCTTATTCTATGGGATGATATCTTGTACAGGGATCTAAAGGGATAAGACAATGGCCGATAAATTAATGTAAATCTCCAATGATGATACAAAAAATTACCCCTTCTGTAGATTACAATTAGTGGTTAAAACGTTTGGACACTAAACTTAATGAACCAACCAATCAAAATTTAATGTAAGTCCCCAAAGTAGTTTTTTGTATTTTAGGTAGAACTATATCACAGGATCTGTTTAATAATAGTTATTTCTCATATAGTATTAAAAACGGCTTTCCGCGGATATAGAATGTGCAATTATAAGATTAAAACCAGTTTTTTGGCCCCGAGGTTTAATTAAATTATTTACAAGTATGTTCACTCCCATTAAAAGTGAGAATAGTTATTCATCGCCTCGTATTATAGACATATAGACTCAAATTTTCAATATTGAAAAAAAATTTCTAAGAGGAAAATACCGTATTTTGTTTATATGTACGATTTATTCCAATAATACGAGCTTTAATTTTTTTAACAATATAATTTCCCAAAAGCTAACTTTATCATAAGAAATTAAACTTTTCATAAGCAGATTTATTCATAGTCGTCCAAGGGGGTGTTTATCCCCCTCAAATTTTAAAACCCTCATATTACCCGCTTAAAATTCGAAAAAAAATTATTAACCGCTTCCCCCAACCTTTCAGACCCATCGGGGCAAACAAAACTGGTTTTGATCTTTAATTTTTCAATACAATATCAGCTGAGAGCTGTCTATAATACGATGCGATAAATAACTATTCCAGTATGTATGGCGTTGAAACCGATTAATATCCGCTGGATTAGAGACGGTTCTCAGTCAGTTTAATCCGCGGAAAGCTGTCTATAATACGATGCGACAAATAACTAAAATTGGCTTCAAGTATAAGAAAAAAAAATTAGTTAAATCAAATTTTAACAACCTTTTTAGAGATTCATTTTTATGAAGTTTCTACATATCTGTAAAAGTGTTTTTCTGTGTGAAGTCAAATTTCAATATTTTCAATAGAAGGATCTTTCAATTTGTATGATTAATGTTTTTGCAGATAAAGTCAGAGGAAAAGGGAATTATTTTTTTTTAACAAAATCAAAATATTTTTTTTTATTTGCGGTCTAATTATGTTAAAAATGGTTCCTACTACTGCTATGTAAGTGTAAGACAAGACATAAAACCCGCGATCGTGGCTCAACGTCCGGAGGAGGTGAAAGGTTCGAATCTTGGACCGACCAGTATCAGAAATAAAGACGTTCAAAATGGTTCCTACTGCTGCTTGGTCAGGTGCGCGACATAAAAAGTTAGAGTAGGTAAAATGCTTTGGCCTATAATCAGGCGCAACTCATTGCTCTGGATTATTTTAAATGAATCATTTGAAAATGGAAGGAAAATTCCGCCTTTACGGCGTAAGGTAAAAAGACATGACATGTCCTGGGACAGATATAGCACCTCAAGACATAGGTCATGAAATTAAAAGTTAAGTTGTCTGTAGAACATTTGTCCCCAGGTCATATATTTCAATAAGAAATGTGCATGGTGATAATTTGGGCCTGTTTTGGGCTAAAACATTCCCATTACTTGTTATCCCTATACATATATGTCGTGTACCTGACATAGCAGCAATAGGAACTATTTTTGACTTATGATGCAGAATTGGCCGAGATTCGAACCCAATTCCTTCTTACTAGATCTAATATTCTTAAGAACTAGGCCATGTTTTAGGCTATTTATCTATCTAAGTATCCCTGTTGGAAAGAAGAGCTGAAATAGATATTTTCACATTTGTCTGAAAGAAAAACATTTCAATATTAAGATGTCAAAAAGTAGAGTTCCTGTTTTTTTCTTCCGTTTTGACCTTTCTATTGGGTTCTAGGTAACAAAGTATTTTTTTTCTTTAGCGAAGCTACTCTATAATTTACTTTGTCTGTCCGTTCGTCAGTCTGTAACGCTGATAGGATTTACTAATCTACTTTTGATTTTTTTGTTAACATTCCCACCATAAAGGGTTAGAGATAAGGTAATGGACTGGTTTATTTCGCATCTAATATTTACTAACATGAACAAAATGTAGAGTAGATGCGCTAATAAATACTTATGCAAAGCAGTTTATATATATTCTGTAGAAATAAGAACCTTAAGCCATGCAATAAGAATCTTTGTCTTAGGAATACTAATTCTTTTATTTTATTTTCAAAGTATTGTTAGAAAGTAGTGTTCCCTAGCCTATAACCTAACCTAACCTAATCATCGTTCTCAGCCTGAGACATAGTTATGGGGGGGGGGGGAGGGAAATGTTAAAAGTTTTCAAAATTGAAAAAAAAATTCTAAGAGGATAACGCTCGATTATTGACTGGGAGGGAGGGGATATTGGGCTGTATTACACTAGTCCCCAAACTTTTACAATATCGATTTTATATTTGTTGGTTCAACACCTTTGAAAAGTTTTATTAAATTTTGATTAGTCGGTTTATTAAGTTCAACATCTAAACGTTTCAACAACTAATATTGTAATATAAAAAAGGGGAAATTTTGTGTATCATCATGGAGATTATATCCCTTTATAACCCTAAATTATTGAGCTACTTTGAAATAGAATCTTTGTGCACCAACAACAATATGCCTACAGATTATTCAGGATAAATAAGGAAAAAAAGTTACTTTATCAAAGAATACTTCTCATAGAATATACAACAACAGCTTTGATTTGATTCTAAAAGACTAGAATAGTTTATAAAAGGACAGACAAACATGTTATTACTTTTATGTAAGTATTTAAGAAATTGTATTAACAAATTTTATTTAACAGCAATATATAATTTGTAATCGTTGTGATCTTTGACTAGTTTTGGTATTATTAGCTACCTGTCCTTTAACCTACGGTTTTCATGAATTCTTAACAACAAATTGCATATTATATGGATTTACATGTAAATATTAGGATTACTTGTTAACAAGGTATATTATCATAAGCGAAGCATCTCTTTGTTAAAGTCCTGAAAAGGTAAGTATGTCCTTAAACTGATAATATACTTAATTAATTTTGATTCAAATTCATAAATTAAGTTTAGAATTAAAATTTTATATATTCTGACAATAAATCTATAAATATAGAAGTATAACCAGACAACTACCTGGATCCCCCTGCTGGGGTTCTATTTCGTCTGCTAGCAAATAGGCTTTTGATCTTTTGTAGCGACTTGGCGGTGGTAATATTCCCGACGCTATTGGTTGATTTTCAAGAACCTAATTGAAAGTCGGAACATACAAGGGGACATACAGTTATTCAACTTCTTCTACCTCTATTGTTTTACTCTAATATTCTGACACTGTACAAGTGTTAATGCCCTACAATTTAATTTTGTCATCCTACAAATTGTACCAGAAATAAAGCGGACCAACGTACAATAATTATATAGAAGTATTGCTAAGTAGCAGGACAAAATGTCTAAAAAAACCAGCCATGTAAGGGAGATGAGATGAGAAATGGCAAAGAAAACCCCTAAAAAAAGATGGATAATTACACATTTTTTATGACGTCAAATGGCTGATTTTTTGAAACACTTTGTCCCGCTACATTGCTAATATAAATTCTGCATTGCAAACCAACAGATAAGCTAACAATAATTGCCAATATTTGATAATAAGCAGGGTTTATCTCACCAATTTTATAGGAATGAATATATAAACCCTAAACCTTTGTAATCTTTTGTTAGCTTGTAAATTAAGTATGTTTTACTTTAATCTTTTTCGTTTTGTATTACACTTATATTCAGTTTTTGCGTGATTTTTAAAAATATTTTTGTTAAACTATAAAATGACTAAAATTTGGCTCTCTAATCACAACCTTTAGTATTAAGTAGAGGCAAAGTAACTTTCAAGAAAAGAAAGTAATTAATTTTTTTTGCAATTAGTTAACCTTCTGTTAATGTATGTGTAAAGACGGTTTATATCTATTTTGGAGAGAATATCGAATCCCCAATAATTTTTATAATAATTGAAAGTGGAAAGGTCGACTTACCCTCCCCACCCACTTTCATCTCTTGGGTCCTGGGATGGTTTTTATCTATTTTAGGGAAGGTTACCACCAACCTGGAGAGAAATCACGCCTGAAATAAATTACAAACACTTTTTTGTTTACTTTTTATTTTTAGAATAAAAAAAAGTGCCCCTAAAGGCCTCTAGGGGGCGTAGCCGCAAGTAAAAAGTATTACATGATTTTATGAACAAAAAAACCTACTGAATAATAAATAAGTTTACTCTTTCTTTCTTCAAAACAATACATTTAAAAATAATGGATTTTAAATAATATAGATACAACACAACTTTTATTTAATAATTCAGCAAAAACAATTTAAACTTTTAAATTCTAAAGTAAAAATTGGCTCTTTACCTCAAAATGGTTGTTTAAGCACTGAAACCCGTTCATTAAAAAAAAGAGTTAGTTTTTTTTCTCATATGCTTATCACCCTCGGAGAGGGGCCTAACCGTCAGTTCTATACATGTGTTGCCCTAACCCTGCAGGGTTACCAAAACACCCTAATATAGCCGAACCTAACCTGACCTAAGGTAATAAACAAACGAAAAATTGAAAGAAAAAATACCTGATGGTAAAATGTGCACAATAAACATTTCCCAATATAGCTAAATTTAATTTTATTTTAATTCTGATCAGTTGAAAAACCAAACCGACTTTTTCTCCTACTCTTATCAGCCAAAAAAGTTTTTCGTATGTCTGGAATATTTTTTTTAATTTTCAGAGGTGTTGGTTAAGATATATAAGTTTTCCGGAATTTTAAAGTTAGGGGGAGATTTGAAATCTGCATCAAATTTCGAGGATTTTTTTTATAAAAATAGTTTTTTCTATAATTCTTTATCTAAAAGCGGAAATGCAATTTAAGTTAATTAATTTTGGCATCTGTGATTGGTTGATTTAGAAAATCTGCGCTCTGATTGGATAGCGTACATCATTCAACCAATTAAAATCCACCTATCCTATTGGTCAAAATTAATTAACTTAAAATGCATTTCCGCTTTTAGATAAAGAATTATACAAAAAACGAATTTTATAATAAATCCTTAAAATTTGATGCAGATTTCAAATCTCCCCCTAACATTAAAATTCCGGAAAACTTATATATCTTAGTGTTGGTGTATAGTATATACTCTTGGTAGTGAAGCCACTCTATAAATTGTACAATTGGTCTGCTCTTAAATTTGGAGAATTCAAATATTAGTACTCGTTTATTTATCACAAGATAAGTTTTTGATTAATATAAAGTTTGTTTAAAATGGATAAGCGGCTTGTTAATGTATTAAAGAAAAATTTATATTTAACAAAAACTTAAAGTAAAAAATAAAATTTCTATAAAAAAACAATAAAAATAACTTCTTTTCAATTATCTTACAAATATCTTTATGAGCAAATTTTTAACTTAATTTGTCTGTATGTCTATCTTCAAGTAGTAGGTAAATTTTTATTTGTTTTTGTGATGGAAATTATGACTACTAGCTTGATATATGATACTAGCGGCTACGCCCCCTAGAAGTCTCTAGGGGTACTAAAGGTTGGAGGGGGGAAAAGTCGACATCATCCCATTTTAAATTTGAGTTTCAAAAGAGTAAAACAATAATTTTTGTGGCGAGGGAGTGAAAACATCCTCCCCTAAAATAGTTTAAAACCTTCCCAGGACCTATAAGATGCTTCACTGAAAAGGAGAACAAAATCGGTTCAGCGGTTAGTGAGATCCTTCGGGACAGACAAAAAACGCTTACTTCTTTATATAATAGGATATGCCTAGGAAAAATTCTAAATATACAAGCACTGTATGCCTGTTTGTATCTCTAAATCTTCTTGAGTAGGTTACCTTTTTCTTACAACATAAAATTTGTAGTAGCGAAGCTACTCTATACTTTTTTACTTTGTCTGTCCGTCGGTATGTCCGTAACTCCATTGGAAAAACGTGATTTTCTCGGCCCCTATTCAAGATAGACAGCTGAAATTTTTAGTGAAGATTTCTATGACATATGCCCCTCTAATCTATACATAGTTTGGTCTGTCTGTCTGTTATTTGGGGTGCTAGATCGATTTCTAGATTTTCAAGTTTTCGAGATTTTTCTCAATTCCTTTTCAAGATAGAAGGCTGAAACTATTAGAGATTAAGTTATTTTAAATTTTAGATATTTGCACCAAGTTATACATATTTTCACCAAGACCTAGGGGTCACAATTTTAACTTCCTATGGATGATATCATCCTTGTCTTAATATTTTTCTTTTCAAACTAATCTTAGGTCACTGACTTATGCAAATATGAGTCTTTTGTCTTGGGTTAAGTTTATGAAAAAACTACTCTTTGATTATGCATAACTCGAAAAGTAAGGGAGTCTTCAGTAATATTTTTGAGGGAGGGGACTTTGATTTGTTTATTATTCTAGTTCCCAAAATTTTATACCATTGTTTTCTTATTCGTTTGCTCAATAACTTTGGTTGGTTCATCAGGTTGAGTGTTGAAACGTTTCATCCAATAATTGTAATCTAAAGGAGGGATAATTTTGTATATCATCATTGGGGATGAACATAAATTTTTCGGCCAGTGTCTTATTCCTTTAGATCTCAGGGAGGTATACACTAGATATAGACACCTACCTAATGGCACTATACCCCCCCCCCCACTTTTATAAAATAAATTGAAAGTAATTGGTGTGGTAGTGTATCGTTTGTATGAATTATTACTTTAGTTTAGGTTAGATTAGGTTAGGTTAGGTACTAAGCTTCCCTGCAAGGCTGAGGATTTTATAATTGTTGTTGGTCGGTTTAAACGTCTGTCCTCGTTTGTAGCGCAGCTTTTCTTAAACCGGTGCAGTGTGTGTCAATTGGTCTTTCTTTAACAAAGTCAGAAAAAAGTCTGTCCTGTTCTCAAAGAAAATCGCTCTATGAACAATATGTGATGTATAGTCCCAGTAACAGGTAACAGGTAACAGTCAAGGAGATGGTGAACCAGGTCGAACCTCTGGAGGAGGAGAGACATGTGATGCTGGACCAGGTCGAATTCCTGGACCAGTTATGCTTGAAGAATGGAGAGATGGTGAACCAGGTCGAACCCCTGGTGAAGGAGAGATATGTGATGGTTAAGAACACCATGTCACCATTCTGTCCATTGAAGGACACCACGACACCATCCTGTCTAGTGAAGGACAACATGTGGGTGGAGGACACCAACATAATGTCCAGGGAAAGATATGTGCCGCCCTGGACATGTACTATGTTGGTGGAGGACACCATGAAAGGGGAAAAGGTGCCGCCCTGGACATTGCAGGACAACATGTGGGTGGAGGACACCAACATAATGTCCAGGGAAAGATATGTGCCGCCCTGGACATGTACTATGTTGGTGGAGGACACCATGAAAGGGGAAAAGGTGCCGCCCTGGACATGTATCAGCAGGGAGAGAAGGATAGACATGTGTTGTTAAAAAATACATCCTTTTATAGTTTGTTTTTACACGGAGACGAGGACAGTTGAGTATTGTTAAAAATTGTTAAAAATGTCTCTCTACAGTTTATTCCATGTCATCCTTTTATAGTTTGTTTTTACAGGGAGACGAGGACAGTTGAGTATTGTTAAAAATTGTTAAAAATGTCTCTCTACAGTTTATTCCTTTCTACAATTTGCAGGGAAGCAAGGATTACATGTATTGTAAACAAGGACAGACGTATATTGTTAGACATGTATTTCTTTCTATAGCTCATTCAGGACAGACGTGTATTGATTAAACGAGTATTTCTTTCTACAATTTGCAGGGAAGAAGGATTTTCTCTACAGTTTTGGATTGTATCAGCAGGATATACATGTACTACGGCGATTTGACGGCGGTGTGGCGGCGATCGATTTTTGTAGTTTTGCAATTAAGATATCTATAATTGAATAAGTTTTGTATCTGATAGATTTGACGGCTTATAAAAATGTATAGAAGTTGTGCTTCTGGAAGTATTTTTATTGAGGAAATAAAACTCATTATTTGTGGAGCAACTTTTTCTATAATGAACGAAAATTTATCTGCTATTGTTATATCCATGTATATTACTGATCTAACTTGGAGATGTTATGTTACAAATCATATAGATTATTTGTGGAGCAACTTTTTCTAGAATGAACGAAAATTTATCTGCTATTGTTATATCCCTGTATATTACTGATCTTACTCGATTTTTTGGGAATGAACGTCAATTTATTTTCCATTGTTGTATCCATTGCTAATCAATGTAGATCTCTGATATTATTCGAATTAGTGGGATAAATGTTAATTTATCTGCCATTGTGGTGTCCATGCACAAGGTTAGAATTTATAACATATAATTTGGAAAGCGCTGACATTGTTTAAATAATAAGGAGAGAAACGAAGCAACTCAATAAAGTTTGTGATGGAAAATAATTTGATTTATGGTAATTATTTGAATTCTGGAAATATAACATTTTGTTAACTATTGAATACGAGTTTATGAGATTATGTTATTATGAAAATCAAAATATATGCATTTATTTTTTTTTTTTTTTGTTTTGTTACACTGGAATTGGATATTTGGATATATTTATTTTTGTTTCAGACTATTGTGGCGTCTAACAGAGATAAGAATAATAAAAAAAAATTGAAGATGGATTAATTTCAACGAAAATAGGAATACAATTTTGTAAAATTGTTAATGGAAGAAAATTGATTTTATTAAATGTTAAAATCGTGATTTTATGAAAATTGGATAAAAATTTGAAATTAGATACTTTAAAAGGTATTAGAATTTTGATGAAAGGCTGTAAATTGTTTTAAAAGTTGAGTCAGTTATTATGGTTCTAAGTATTTAATTTTAAAACAATTATATTGCGGTTTATGTATAAATAAGAGTAAAGCTACTCTTAAGTTTATATGTATGGAAACAAAATATTTTGAATATGGTTAAAATGTGCTATGAATAATAACGATTGTACTTGCGTGAAGATAGATATGTGATCTTTGATCTGTGATATATTATTCATAGTACGAAATTTCTATTATAGATAGAACAGAAATTTTGTTTGTTTTGTTTTTGAATTTACGTTGATTTGGATTGATACATACTTGTCATCATGATCAGTAGAATGTGATATTTGATTGGTGGGCGGAATTTTTGTGGATTTAACTAGATTTATTTTAAACAATTAAATGGCGATTTAAGATTGGAATGCATAACTCAGCAAAAATTTTAAATGAAGCAAAAATTGTTATTCAGTATTTGATTATGATGTGAGAAAGAGAGAGAGAGAGAGAGTGAGTGAGAGATATGTGTGTAGAATTGGATTGTACAATGGACATATTATATGTGGATTAATTATGATATGTGTGCAGAATTGAAATGGACATATTATATATATATGAATAAATTATCGGAAATATTTGTATAGTAGGAAATGAATGTTATTGGAAATATTTGTATGGAGAGAAGAGAAAACTTGTTGATGTGTGTACAATGGATATATTATTTATGGATTTAGAGAAAACTTGTTGATGTGTGTACAATGGATATATTATTTATGGATGTTTGTTGAAAATAAAACTTTGTGCAAGTTTTGACAATAGATCTATTATATATAGGATTGTGTAGGGAAGAGATGTCTATTGTGTATATCTATATCCAATGATGGGTGATGCAATATAGATTAATACTAAATGTGTTGTTTAGACTTGGTGGTTAAATGTGCAAGTTTAGTTTGACTTATATATGACTTCTATTGTAATTGAAACGTTTTCGGATATGATGTATAAAAACAAAGATGACAGCATCCGTAAAAGCGAAGTATTGAATGGTAGGACAAACGAACATCAACACTTGCATAGTGTCAGAACTGAATAATTTTTGTAAAAAACAAGGAAGACAACATTAACAAAAGCGAAGCATTGAATGGTAGGACAAACGAACATCAACACTTGTATAGTGTCAAAACTGAGAAAATAAGTGTATAAGAGTCGATGTAAAATTGTAAGTAAATTTGTTAAAAAAGAACTGATTGATACAGATTGATGTTTTACTTACATTTTATGAACTTGCTTATAGAGTGGCTTCGCTTGTAAACCGCTTAACACGTAGCACATCTACTTGTCGTTGGGTAGGTGATAGGTTTAAATCTCGGTCTGACACTGAGTCATAACTAACAAAGTTAAAAATGGTTCTCACTGCTACTATATCAGATACTTGAAGTAAATGAAGTAAATAGTTAGAAGAAAATAGTTAGAGTGAGGGAATGCCTTGGGCTAAAACAGGCGCAATTCAATACCATGCACAGTTAAAATTTCTCGAAAAAGGTTGTGCATCTCAGAGTGTTGGTTGTCTGAAGGGTGATTGGATGCTTGACACTGTAATCATAAAATATTGTACTTTGTTGTCCCAGAAATCAATATACATCAAAACAATCAGATAAATAGATCATATGAAATTATTGACACCGCAATCATAAAGTATTGTGCTTTGTTGTCCCAGGAATCAATATACACCGAATCAATCGGATAATTAGATCATATAAAATTATTGGATAATTAGATATTTTAACTGTTTCGATTATAATGTTGAATTTTGTTGTTCCCGGAATTAGTATACAATCGGATAATTAGATCATATAGAAATTTGTGGTCAAATCAACATGTTTACAAATGGAAGTACGGACGTCATAGAAATGATTATAGTGTTGCTACGTTTTCTAAATTGTACCTATCTGCTGCAGAAATCACCATGTAAAGTTCGAAATACAAAAAGTAGATAGATGTAAAGTATGGATGGGCGGACCGAATCTAATTATAGAAAAAAACAAATATATCAATAACACAGGGTGGTGAATCAAAATGGTCGTATGGATGGGCGGACCAAACCTAATTATAGGAGAAGCAATTATATAAATAACACAGGGTGGTGAATCAAATTGCACTCAAACTTGAAATTGAAACATTATGTGTTGCTCAATTTTGGATGAATCAAATTAAAGTGAATAGATGTGGGCGGATTTCAATCTATTTAAAAACTTGGAATATAAGGAACGTATTGCGAAAGTTTTGGTGGATCAGAATAAAATGGAAGAATAACTAAAACTTGGAATTATAATGGATGTGTTAAGTTGTTGTTTAAGCTTAAATTTTATTAAGGACACTCGATATAGAATAGTATATATTGCGATTTAGTGATGTTGATTCAGCAAAATTATTTATGAAGCTTAGAATTTCATGAAGCAAAATTGTTATAATGCATTAGATATTTGAGTGGAGCTGTCTCTCTTCATGGAGAAGGGGGGTGGGCAATAATTTGGCAAGGAAAGTTTGCACTGTCTCTCGGAGTTGGTATGCGCAAGATGGGGTGGTGCAGAGAGGTAGCAGCAATGATGAGCAGGAGTTGGGCGTTGTATGCGCAAAAGTTGAGCTGCGCAAGAAAGTGCTCTCAGGTATAGAGAAAAATAGTTAGTTGTGCTTCAACTTTCAAGATTCTAATACATAAAAATAGTTGTGGATGATATAAGTTATTATTCAGATATTTCATTGAATAATTAGGTAAATTTTTTACTGTATTAGACTAATATATTGTATTAAGAATTATTTTTATGTTGCTCGATTATTGACAAACATTTGATTAATATTATATTTCTTAATACATTTTTAAGAAGACATGTTGAAATTTTATTTGTTAAGTGATAACATTTAAGTATGGCATCTAAAATAATTGTATTATGTTTTAGATTGGTCGAAAAGAGGAGTAGTTGTGGTGGTTGAGATACAGTATTACCTGTTGGTGAGTTTTAGTTTGTTAAGATTTTAATGATGTTCAATATTGATATACATTTGATTAATGTTATATATACTAATACATGTTAAAGAAATTATTTTATTTTGTTGAGTGAAAATAAAATATGTATTAAATAAGTTTTGGCATCTAAAATGATTGTATTTTGTTTTAGATCGGCCGCAAGAGAAGTAGTTGGTGGTGACTGAAATATAGTTTTGAATTTGGCCATTGTTTTGTGTTGACATTGGTATTATTTGTAGGTGAGTGATTTGTTTTGTTTTATGATATAGTTAAAAGGTGTGAGAGAGAGTGGAGGCTGGTATATGATACACTTTGCTCTGACCGATTATATGTTGAATTGTTGGTGGAGAGAGAGTGGAGGCTGGTACAGGATACACTATGGTACATGACCGATTATATGTTGAATTTTATCGATATTAAAGGAGCATTATTTATGATTGTTTAGTAATTGGGTCAGTAATATTGTGAAACATGCTATTGCTGCTGTAGAATCTGTTTATAGATTAGATGTGAAGTCTGTTGAAGTTCAGAATGCTAAACAGGAAGCTAAACAATAATGCGGTCAAGAAGCTTGGAGTATCACCAGGAAGGTAGATATTAAGTTCAAGGTTCCTGTATTCTCTGGCAACTATAAGGAGATTTAGTGATCATGAAAAGTACCTGAAGCTAACAACTGAGTGCTTGCACAAAACTCCAAAGGAAGCCTGTGCTGGATTGACAACATATTTGGAATGTATGGAGCTGCTGGAGTTTATGGATTTACTAATATTCTGTCTATTGTGCAACAGAATATGTTTCCTCATGATGTACTAGAGCTGATGATGTTACAGATTAAATACTTGCAAACAATGATTGATGAAGCTATCTTTGAGCTTGAATATGATATCTTGCAAACAATGATTGATGAAGCTATCTTTGAGCTTGAATATGATATCTCTATATATGGGAAGACTATTACTGATCTTGGCAAGAAGAGTCTTAAATCAACCAGTAGTGGCAAATCATATGCAACTAATGATAGTACTGGTGATAGTGATGATCATAATCCTACTGAAGCAAGTCAATCTGTTGGTACTGGTGATAGTGATAATCATAATCCTACTGAAGCAAGTCAATCTGTTGATACTGTTGTTGCAACCCTTTCTCAACATGTTATAAGTACTCCAATCAACAGTCCAACTGCTGCCAAGGAGAAGAAAAGTAATTTAGATTTATGATTGCTAGATTTATAATAACTGTTGAAAAGTTTTGAAGACTTGGAGGTGTTAAATTTAAGCATTTAAGCAACAGTTGTGGATAATAAGACGTCGGAGAGTAGTTTTGAAGCTTAATTTGAAAATTGAGGATTCGTATGTCAGAATAACGTAAATAAATGCACAGTGAGTCAGGTAGATACAAAGAGTTAAACGAATTATGTTGATATTTATTTTGAACAGATGTGCACAGTGTGTCAGGATGATGCAAATAAATGCACAGTGAGTCAGGTAGCTACAAAGAGATGTATTTACAGTTGTCAAAATGAGAAGTATTTAGTTGATAGATAATAATAAACAAAGATATACACCATGGGCTAGAAGCTATTGTGAAGTTGTGCAGAATTTTAAAATAGCATGCATTGTATCTTAAATATATTTATGACTGATAAAACGGATATTTGTAAGTTGTTAATACAGTGGGCAGTCAAAGTATAATGCTGGTTAGTGAAATTTTAGCTGTTCTAAAGAAGGCGGGGCTTAAAGATGATGTGGCTGTTGTAGATTTGACTGCCAGGTTGGATATCTTACTTGTCAATAGCTGGTGTTTTTGTCGATAGTTAGTATTGAAAAACGAAATGGATCAGATTTCGAATCAATCTATGGCGAAGGTTTTGGTTGCTTTTGTTCGGCTGCAGTTTTCTCTGTGTTTGTTGTTTCTGTTCATTGATTTCAACGTTATCATTGGTTGGAGTGTCGACAGTAGCATCATTGTTATAACGAAAATCATTGGCAGTTTCTGTATTTTGAATGACATGTCGATTTTTGGATTCTAACAGAGATGTTAATAGCAGTTATTGTGGTTGTCATTATTAGGCTTAAGTCATGCCTGACTATGCAATAGATATAATCTCCTGGATGATAAATGTGAACAGCAGTTCTGATTTTTGACCTGAGACCTCAAACATTTGGCAGGTTTGGCTACTAGAATGGTTGAGTTAGATGCTCGGTTGGCTAACCTGCAGGATCAGCAACGTATTTTGAATCAGGAAAGGGTGAATTTTGGGAAGTAGCTAGAGTCGATGCTAGAAAGGATTCGATTCCAATTTTTTGAAGAGATTGGAGGCTTCTTGTGGTGGAGGTGAATGGCTGTTGTGTTGTTTGAGAAAATCACAGTTGCTAAGTGGAAACCAGTTTATAACTAAGTTTATAACTAAGCTAAGGTCAACTGGTATGGTTATATCGTTTGTGGTGTTGTAGCATTGGTATGGTTATGTCATTTGTGAGATGATTGATGGATTGATGGATAATGATGGATTGATGGATATGAATGATACTACTATTATCAAGAAAAATTTGGCAAAAGAAAATGAATATTATGATCAATGATTATGAATAATTATAGTTTTATGTGTGTTAATTCATATTTTATTTTATTTTATGTATTAAATATTTGTTGAGGCAGTAGTAGTCTCGAAAAGGTTCAAAATTAATGTTTTATATTAATGCTCTATAATGCCATGTTTTAAATCTGATGGTTATATGTTAATCAGTGTTTTTTTTATATCATGCATTTATAATAACTATGTTAATCAATGCATTATATGTTAATCAATGCATTTTCAGTGATTATATATTAATCAATGTTTTTTTTTTAAAAAAAAATATTAAAAAGAAACAAAAAAAAAAAAAAAAAAAAAAAAAAACACATAAAGAAAAAAGGAATATAAAAAAAAAAAAAAAAAAAAAAACACAAAAGAGTTCTAAGGAACCAAAATAATAAAAAAAAAATGTATATGAAGTGTTTAAAGATCTGGAAATAAAATAAAAAAAATAAAATAAAAATATGGCAGGTGTCATACCAGATCAATTATTATCTATTTAATAAGCATTCAATGCTACTTATAATATATATATGTCAATTAACATGTAATAAACATATTGTTATATTCAATCTGAAATATTACAGTTTTGAAATCCATGTTCATGTTAAAGCCAGGGAGAAATGTGATGTATAGTCCCTTTCTTCCTGACTTGAGAGCAATGTATGTATTTTGTATATTAGCTTTTAGTTCTTGTGTCAACCGTTTCGGAGCAAGACCTTTGCTCTGCAACTCGGCACGAACCCAAAAGTGAATACTTGCTATTATATTTAATATTATTATTGTATGTTTAACTTGTCTTGAATTAATACACTTTATTAGAATATTTAGTTGTTTGTTCTTGCTATTACTACACGTCAAATACGACACAAAATTATGTACTTTTAATATGCCTATAAATGATTTTATCCTTTAGTAAAATTAGCATAAGAAATAGGCGTTATATATACTTTTAGAAAAATATTAAAAATCCATTCTAAGCAAAATTGAAATAAAAAGTTTACAAAATAGTAAATAAACTACAATAAAAGGAATTATATGAAAATATTATATTATATTATACAGGCAACCATCTTATTTCTTGTTTTGAGAATAAAATAGGAAGGGGGTAAAGAGGGGATAAAGAAAGTGTTGCCTGTACAAAATAATATGTTAGGCCATTTTTTTTATTTTTTTACTTTTTTTCAATTTTACTTACAATGGATTCGTAATATTTTTCTGATTCTAAAGGTATATATGAACCCATATTTTTTATGCCTGTGTAATGATATAATTAACTTCAAAGTTTTTATTCTCGTGGGTTTAAAAAAATCGATTTTTTCAATAATTACCTGACAGAAATCAAAAAGTAAGGTTTCAAATTAAAGATCTTACTATTTTTGTTCATAATGGCCATTTTCTTCCTTTTTTTGTTGCGTTTTAGTACCTTAAAATCGACTTAATTTTTTTTAAAAACTTAAATTACTTTAAAAAATAAGAGCTCTTAAAAAAAAACGATTGCATATCTGAATTCTATGGAAAATTTTACATCTACTACTTACTAAAAGCACCGGCTAGCTATAAAAATAAAAGTTAATACACCTTTTTTAGAAATTATATTTTGCAGTATGTCAAACAATTATAAAATACAATTTTTCATTTTTTTATGGGATTTACTTTGACATATTCGAATATAATTGACTTAAATTCATAACATTGATTTATTCAATTATTATTGGAGGATTTTTATAAGCTAATATATTCTATATTTATGGTAGGTCCGTCCTTGGCTCTAAAAATTAATTCATGCATGTTATACTCATCTTTTTGATTACAACATGATGATTCCTGTAATATCTAGGTACAATATAGAAAACATAATCATTTTATTGCTTGCTACTTCTATTTCTTTGACTAGACTTCTAGAATGGTGATATTTTTTTGACGATTTATTAGGCACAAAGTTAAAACAAGTATTAGAGCATTTTGCAGCAGATTTGGTATTAAAAACATTTCTTTCTTTAATAAAAAAAGAACTGTTACTCTACTTATGTTTATCTGATAAATAAATAAAGATACATTTATCCTTGTTACAGATTCACTTTAACAAAAATGTATGTAAATCTTTATTCTAAAATACCTTTTTAAAAGCGAAGCTTTTCTTTAATTAGGGTCGGTCCGTACGTCCGTCACAAACAGATAGCTTTTTTAGTTAATTTAGGAATGTTAGAATTGTCCTATCGATTTCAAACTTTGCATGGTGATTCCTTTAGTAGTTAGGTTCGATTTAGAAAGCGTAACAACTCTATAATCATTACAAGAATGTCTGTACGTCGATTTTAAACATGTTGATTTTTTTTACTTTTTTAACAACAAATTTTTTTTTGTGATCTAATCATCCGATTGATCTGATTTTTGGTATGTTTATTCCTGGGACAACAAAGTATAGTGTTTCAAGCAAAACAACTCTATAATCAAAAACTTTTTTGTATGGCAAAATTCATACTAGATGTACAATAGTACAATTATATTTTTTTTAAATTGTAATGTCTATTTTTTGGCAAGTATTCTATTTTTTCTCGTACTTCTAGTACTAATTTTGTGTATTTTAGTATTTTTTTCGACAACCTGGGTATGGAAGAAATAATAAATATTGTAATTTTGTTTGTATGTATTATGTATATCTGTAATTTAAAAAAAAAATATTTTAAATACTTCTAGAGGAGCTTCACTGGAGCTAATAAGAATAATTTTGTTTGTAAGTTCTTCAAATATGTAGGCCATTCAAATTTGTTAAGACTTCGCGTCTATACCACTGCAAAGCTTTTACAACAAAGTTAATAAATTTTACAGTAAGATTAATTTGCAATTAATTTCAGTTTATCTGTGCATTGACATAAGATCTTATCTTATAATTTGACTGTCTAAAGCTTTATTGGATGAAAAATAGTTTTCAAGTATGGCTTCGAAACCGATTAATATCAGCTGGATTAGAATTCTCAGAGATTCTCAGCCATACTTAAAAATCATGTGTGTAGCCCGCGACTTTGGCTTCTCGGGTCTAATAAAACTGGTTTTAATTATATAATTTTTACTTTTAATATCCGCGGAAAGCTGTCCATGATACAATGCGATATATAACTATTCTTTAACATCAAAAATACCAACACCAGTACAATAAATAAAATTTTAAATTTTACACAAAGACTACTTATCCTTATTTTAAAGTAACAGGATGTGTATCTGTCTGCAGTCTAAAATTTCGCTAATCGCTGGACTTGCATGGTTTTTAAAGAGAAGTTTTTTTTAGGTCTTGGGAAGGGTTATAAATATTTTTGGGTAGGATACCTCCATTCTCGTAAGAGAAATCTCTCCCCCCCCCCCAAAAAAAAACACCTTTTTTGAATGATCAACCGTATAGAATGTATCCAACAACTGATTAATTCGATTCTCAGCTCAAATCAGCTCAGATCACTGGATCAACATGTTAAGTTGTTCATTTTAAGCTGCCTCAGTATTTGTGCGTCTTTAAAGCTGAAAAAGCAAGTTTTCGGTGTTTAATTGTGATTAAACTTTTTGTATAATCTCTGAAGAGTATAGGAATGAATGTATAATGTGCCAAACTTGACTTTAGGTTAGTCCATTATGAAAGCAATAGGATTTTAACGGGTGTCAAAGTTATATTTTGAAGTTTACTGCTTAATTGAAAAAGTCTAATTCAACAAGAAAATAAAACATTTGTTATTTAAGCTCAAGTTTCCTATCCGTAAAAGATAGGTCTTATGTTGATTTGGGCATTTTATAATTGTATTGTCACTTTTAAATTTGGCATGATGATTCCTGAAATAGGTAGGTACATTTCAAACATATCGATCTATAACTTTTTTTTGACAAAAGTTTTTTTTATGTTTGAATTATCCGATTCACAGGACAATAAAGTATAATGTCATAATAATAAAAATCTAGATATGTACGTGCATGGTTTGACTTCAGTTTTGTAACCAATTTACAGACCATTTTGTTTAGACTTGTTCATTTGTATTCATTTTAATAAGTTATGGCGTTCTACAGCTATTAATGTTAGTTTGTCCTACTGTTCAGAGCTTTGCTTTTATGATTGTTGTCATCCTTGTTACATTGACTTTTTTATCTTTAATATTAAAAAATTAGCATTGAATTGCAAAGCATTTGTTGATAACTAAGGTTTTGATGATTTGATTATGAAAGGCTTGGATTTAGTCAGGAATAAGGGATAAATACATTTACAATTTTAATTTTTTAATAATACAGCCTGGGGCATGCACAAAAACCTCATTTTGGACCTCTTAACACCCTCCCCACTCTATACAATTTTAATCTTTTCATTCATTCTACGGGGAACTTTACCTGCTCTTTTCATTACTTAACCTAACCTTACCAATATTTATTTTTTTGCATCGCTTAATTTAGATATTGTCCTCCCTGTTTTTATATTTGATTAACTAAAGCTTAATCCCTGAATTTAAATAGCAATGCATATATAGTATACATGGATGTTGGGACAGTGGAATTTTTGTCGTCAATTTAAGTTGTTAGTGTAGTCCTTAGATATTGGTCAATATGTGCCTCCATGTTCAATGGAGGTTATGAAGTATATTTGTGGTATTCGCCACCCCTAAGCCCTAAGTATATAGTAACTTTGCTTCCAACTTGTGGGCGGTCCGAGAGATCTGAACCCCCCCTGTATTAAAGTATTTATAGTTTGACAACCCTATTGTGTTTAATCTGATTATCTTGCTTTTACCCACCCCTTCCAGGGATGGGGGATAAATATTGCCTATTATATTTATTGTGTGTATATATTTGTAACCTCTGATTTTCGTATTAATTATTCCAATCTATGCATTGACCATTTTGTTGTATTATAAATTAGTATCTTGTGAGCTCTGAATAAAGTAACATCCCAAATTTATATTCTGTTTGTTATTTGTTGATTCATAGAGAAGCACAGCTTCTCTATAACTACACTTGTCCACGTCTGTTCACACCGCCGTAATACCCGGACTTGGGAAGCGGCTGACAAACTCCAGCCGCTACCACATATTAGCCAGCTTGAAGAAACAATTTATCAGGGTAAATGAGAATCTCTTACAATATCTCCACATATTATATATCCATTAATATGACAATAGTGTCCTGGTTTTAATTGGCAATAGAACATACTATTTTAAGCAAAATTCTATTTTTCTCTTCAAAAGTCAAATATTGTTTTCCTTACTAGAGGTTCACCCTTAGAGGCCTCTAGAGTCACGTGAGCAAAGTGTTTTATTTTAATTAAAAATAAAAATTTTATCATAGAAAAAAGTTTAGTTAAAAAGTTAAAAATCAGTATGTTTTAAATAGAGCTTTCTATACGAACTTTCTGATAACAATGAAGTATAGTTGCTTTGCTTTCTAAATCGTACCTAACTAAGATTGAAATCGATAGGACAATTCTAACAAGCTCAGATTTAAAATATGAGTTATCAATTACTTACAGACGGACTGGCCCTAACTATAGAAAAGCTTCACTTTTAAAAATTAAAAATATGATGAAATAGACAATATATAGACAAATTTATAGACATGATACAAATATATATAGATCAACAAAAGCCAAGGTATGCAATTAGGTCATATTTAGCATGGCATTTATCTAAGAATCTGCATTGGTCAAATTAATGAGAAACTACAAAACTCAAATTTTGAAAATTTTTAGTAACTCAGAGATAAAAATATGACAATGGTATGCTTTGGCAGGGGCCGTAATTTAGCTAATTAATTCCGTTAGAAATTGCTGAAAATTTGAATATTTTATTGGCAATGTTGGAGCAAAAATTGTTTTGTGTTGTGAAATGGGAAAGAAGGTCAAGGGAAAAGAAGAGGGGTGGGATAAAAAGGCAGGAAAGTACTATTCAAAGGTTTTCTCAGTCCTCTGTATTGATAGTTGATTAGACTATAAGAGTGTACCTTGTATTGAAAGTTGTCTAAGTGATGTGCCATTGCATTTGTATACAAATTAGACTGTAAGAGTGTCCACTGTATTGAAAGTTGTCTAAGTGATGTACCATTGCATTTGTATACAAATTAGACTATAAGAGTGTCCCCTGTCTTGAAAGTTGTCAAAGTGATGTACCATTACATTTGTGTACAAATTAGACTATAAGAGTGTCCACTGTCTTGAAAGTTGTCAAAGTGATGTACCATTACATTTGTGTACAAATTAGACTATAAGAGTGTCCCCCTGTATTGAAAGTTGTCTAAGTGATGTGCCATTGCATTTGTGCAAGAATTAAACATATGCCAAATAACTTTTCTTGGGACACCATAGAAAGCGGTAGAATGCTGGCAGAAGCTAAGAATAACTTTTTTTCTGATTTAATTAACATCTAGGCTGTGAGTGATGGTTGTTATTGTATAAAGTAGTAATGCTTTTTGTCTGTAGGTTAAGCAAGAACTACTGAACCGATTAAATTCTTTTTAAGGAAAACTTTATGTAAGTCTCGAGATAGTTTTAAAATAATTCTAGTCTAAAGAAGGGATAATTTTGATATTCATAATTGGGGATGGGGGGAGGGGTGAAACATAAACTTATCGTTCATTGCCTTATCTCTAAAGATTCAGGTGATAATAAAAGCTGCTTGACTTGTTAAGCAGGTGCCTTAAATAAACGATCATCAGAGTGGTTCAAGTAGGTATATTGAATAATAAGAATGGATGTATGATACGTGGATATAAGGACAGGGTAAAATTTGTCGTCAATTTAGGTTGATAATAAGGACCTCATGTATTGGTCAATTCGTTTATTAAGTAGTAGGGTAGGGGATGGGATAAAGAGGGTGGATGATGGCAATTTTAGCTAGCTGAAACTATCACTTTGTTAGAGTAAATGAAAATCTGGTGCAACATATAAGTAATTATATTTTGATTCATGTTAGACATATAATTGATTTTTGATTTTTGAAAAGAAAATCTCAAATTATTTATCTTTCTATTACTTGAATTGTATTGAAATAGCATCTTCTCTCACTGACTGACTGACCGTTCCTCCCTCCTTCAAACAGAAAACTTGTATAATTTAACCTGTCTTCTTTTTTCAAGAGTTATTCAATAATATTTGAAAACATTTGTATAATTTCAATAATTTGTAATCTTTTAAGAAAGTTTCATCCATACAATGTACATATATTCAATACTTCATATTTTTATATTTCAACTCTGAATTTTCGAAATCATAGTAATGCCGCTAAAATGAACCTACCACGCGGCTCCTTTGTCCAAAGACATCAAATAATATGCTATTGTTTTAATTTAAAGACTCATGGTTAATATTCTGTCTCCTCTTATGGGAAGAATAAAACTTTTTAAGGATCCAACTCATGGTTAATAATATTGTGTCTCGTCCTATGGGATGAATAAAACTTTTCAAGGGTCCAACTCATGGTTAATAATATTGTGTCTCGTCCTATGGGAAGAATAACACTTTTTAAGGATCCAACTCTAGGTTAATATTGTGTCTCGTCCTATGGGAAGAATAACACTTTTTAAGGATCCAACTCTGGGTTAATATTGTGTCTCGTCCTATGGGAAGAATAACACATTTAAGGATCCAACTCATGGTTAATATTGTGTCTCGTCCTATGGGAAGAATAACACTTTTTAAGGATCCAACTTTGGGTTAATATTGTGTCTCGTCCTATGGAAAGACTAACACTTTTAAAGGATCCATCTCTGGGTTAATATTGTGTCTCGTCCTATGGGAAGAATAATACTTTTAAGGATCCAACTCTGAGTTAATATTGTGTCTCGTCCTATGAGAAGAATAAAACTTTTTAAGGATCCAACTCTGAGTTAACATTGTGTCTCGTCCTATGAGAAGAAAAATACTTTTAAGGATCCAACTCTAGGTTAATATTGTGTCTCATCCTATGGGAAGAATGATACTTTTAAGGATCCAACTCTGGGTTAATATTGTGTCTCGTCCTATGGGAAGAATAACACTTGACTTGTAATTGGATGTGGTCAATAAAAGAGAGAGAAAGAGGACAAGGGGCTGTTTATTACACTAGTCCCCAAAGTTCTACAATATTGTTTACTTATTTGTTGGCTAAGTGGCTTCACAACTTTGGGGACTTTTGATTGGTTGGATCATTAAGTTGAGTGTTAAAACGTTTCAACCAATAATATCATTCTACAGAAGGGGTAATTTTGTGTAACATCATTGGGGATGTACATTAATTTATCGGCAATTGTTTTATCCCTTTAGATCCCTGGGTCAATAAAAAAGGAAGTACAATACTTAACAAAACAAAGTGGTTATACTAAAAGGTTACGATTTTACAACTTTAGATTATACTAGTTGCTTCGCTCCTAGCCTCTAGGGGAGGGCGGAGGAAGTTAGAAAAATGAATAAAAAAGCACTCCATTATTTATATCTAGCTTCTCTAAAATGTACAAACAATTCGGACCAGCATTTCCCGAGATCTTTAACTTCATACTAGGATAAATGAATTGGATAAAAAAATATATTTAGTTAGTTAACATCTGAACACCTTTACCTACTTTAGACTCACAATAAGCTTAAGGATAGATTTTTTGGATGGTTTAAGAAAGAAAGCATCTTTAAAAAATCTACATATTTTTAACTTTTTTAGCGTCTGCGGCTAGCTTCTCTATAATTTTCTACTATCAGCAACAAAGTTTGGCGGCTGAACATTATTTTAAAAAAAGGTGTATCAACTTTTTTTTTATAGCTAGCCGGTTTTTTTAGTAAGTAGTAGATGTAAAATTTTTCATAGAATTCAGATATGCAATCGGTTTTTTTGTAGACCTCTTATTTTTTAAGTAATTTAAGTTTTTAAAAAAAATTAAGTCGATTTTAAGGTACTAAAATGCAACAAAAAAAAAGAAAGAAAATGGCCATTATGAACAAAAATAGTAAGATCTTTAATTTGACACCTTACCTTTTCAATTCTGTCAGGTAATTATAGAAAAAATTGATTTTTTTAAACCCACGAGAATAAAAACTTTGAACTTATTTTTTTCATTCCCCAGGCATAAGAAATAGGCATTATATATACTGTTAGAATGAGAAAAGTATTACAAATCGATTCTAAGCAAAATTGAAATAAAAAGTTTACAATATAGTATATAAACTACAATAAAAGGAATTATATGAAAATATCATATTATATTATACAGGCAACGCCTTAATTCTTGAATTGAGTATAAAAATGGGAAGTGGGTAAAGAGGGGGTAAAGAGGGGTTAAAAAAGGTAAGACGAAAGTATTTGATTTTTTTACTTTTTTTCAATTTTGCTTACAATGGATTCGTAATATTTTTCTGATTCTAAAGGTATATATGAACCCATATTATTTTACCTGTCAAATGATAAAATTAAGTTCAAAGTTTTTATTCTCGTGGGTTTAAAAAAATAAATTTTTTCAATAATTACCTGACAAAATTCAAAAAGTAAGGTGTCAAATTAAAGATCTTACTATTTTTGTACATAATGGACATTTTCATCCTTTTTTTGTTGCGTTTTAGTACCTTAAAATTGACTTAATCTTTTTTTTAAAAACTTAAATTACTTAAAAAATAAGAGGTCTACAAAAAAACCGATTGCATATCTGAATTCTATGAAAAATTTTACACTACTACTTACTAAAAGAACCGGCTAGCTATAAAAAAAAAGTTGATACACCTTCTTTGACATCTGCAGCTTGTCAGCTGCTTTATCTGCATATTGCTTTTTTACTCTTTGCTGCATAAAAAGCGGCTGAATGCTAAAAATGAAATAAAATATTGAGCCTGTTTGTTTGAAATCCTTGACAAAGCTACTCCTAGAATATCAACAATAAATGTAAAAGTAAAGCCAGAAAGGGAGAGGACATTGGACCCTAATTAATGCTGGTTTAAAAACTTTGGGGACTAAGTTCAAATCTTGATTGGTTGGTTTAGAATAGCAGTGTAATAACTTTACAACTACAGTAGAGGTTGTAGTTTTTATTACTACATTTATTATTAACTGTCTTATCCCTTAAGATCACTGGACTAACAACAGTATATGTAAAAGTAATACATATGGAAATTTTCAGGGATTGAGAGGTAAGTCAATGGGTATAAATTAAAATCTAATATTTGATTTAAAGTTAATATGTTATCTTTGTCTAAATTGAAAGTGTTTAACATTTTTTTTATTTCAAGCTCAGACCGCGTCATAACTAAAGATAATAAAAAGAATACCCGATGGAAGACGATAAAAGTGTAAGATAAATCTATATTTAAAAATATAACATTAACACAAGGGTATCAAAGGTTTTTCTATTCAATAATTGTTTAGGTATATATGTTAGAATGTAAATTACTTAAATCTTACAAATAAAACCCTCTCTCCCCTGCTTATCTAAATGTAAGCACTACATAGCTTCTAGGGGCTTTTTCCCTACAGGTTCAGGGTAGATTGTTAAAAAATCATCATATTATTATTACAGACAATAGTTTTTCATATTTAAATTTTCCATTTTTATTTTATTAAAAAAGAAAAAAGAAGGAATATTTATTTTATCAAAATTTTTTTAAAAATTTAAATATAAAAAAATGAAAAAAAATAATTTGGTTGGGTAATTTTTCTTTATTTGTGGGTTGTCCCACACTCCAACAAAATTGCTTCAAATCACCAAGAACCAGTAGCTCCATACCCTGAAGAGAATAGCCCAATCCTTTCAGCGGTTTCTTAAGCTTCAGACAGACGGACAGACATGGTTCTTCTATGTATTATGTATTAACTTATTCAGTTACCTCTGGAAAGTGGAAGTCATATAATTTTCGTTAAGAACCTTAAACAAATATAATGTAATACACTCAACGATTCTTGACCCAAAAATAATGTCATTATAAAACTAGCGGCTGCTGCAATAGCCCTAAAAAATATTTCATTTTTTTCTGTTATCAATCAGGACACAAACAAAGTAAATGAGTTATTTAAGCAAACAAAATTTAGCATAAATGGATATTTAAATCCCAAGGTATTAAATGATCGAGCGTTAGCTCATCATTTAATACCGAGGGATTTAAATATCCATTTATGCTAAATTTTGTTTGCTTAAATAACATTCTATTGCAACAAAAAGGTGATGTTAGCAAATAATTTCTTAAATAAAATCATAAAACGTTTTTTCATTTAATTTTCATTTTTTTCACTTTTGTGTTTTTATTTGACATTAAAAATAAAAATCATAAAAAATCTTCCAAATCAAAGAGAAAAAATCTTTGAATTATTGGTCAATTTAAGTTCAAAGATTTTTTTATTGTAAAAAGTTAATTTTTTAAAAATATTTTAGAAAAAAAATCTTCTAACAAAAAAAATTATCATAATCCAAGATGGCGTCAATACATGTAAAATAATATTTTCAAAACAAAAAATTAAAACTTGAATATCTTTTTTCACAGATTGAATTTCAAAAATCGGTCTGACAGTTTTTCCAAAGTCAGTATGATCTATCGAATGGAAAAGGTTTGAAACTGATAGAACATTTCTTTATACTAAAACATATTCTTTCTCCCATTTTTTCCCACACTTGCAAAAAATGAAATTCAATGAAAATTAAATGGTTCCCACACTAAAAAAAAGTTCCCACGGGTCCTAAAAATGAAATTAAATGAAAAACATATGTATCATTTAAATGAAAATTAAATGGTTCCCACGCTCAAAAAATTTTCACACACATGAAATTCTTGAAAAAACCTAATTAATTGAATATTTAAACAAACTGAATATCGCGTTTTTTGCAATGGAATGAGAATTGATATTAACTTCAGTTAAGCAACCCTTCCCAAAAATATAGAATCATGGAAAGGACCAACAATACGCTTCTCTACAAAGATATCAATTAGCTTGGTTGCAAGATCTTAAAGAACAGACAAAATGAAAGACAAACGGATAAACTAAAGGATAACAGACAGACTGACTATAGATTATGATATTGAATTTGGCTTTATCATTAAAGTAAAAGAATAGACTTTCAATTGGGTCTTTGAATATCAATAAGCGTCAGAAATATTAATACAGCCAATTTGCTACAAAATAGCAGATATCAATTTGTTAGAAGACGATACTTGAGACAGGTAGTTGTCTAGGTTATACATCTATACATTTATTGCTTCTGCAACCGCTTTTAACCGCTTTTTTAACTGCAGCTGCCCGTAAATATTAGTATTTGCCTAAAACAAGTAGGACATTAATATGTAGCTATTTATTATATCGTATAATGGAATATAGACAGCTTTCCGCTGATAGTAAAATAAAAAAATTTAGATGAATTACAGCTTTGTCATTTTATTCTTTATGGAAAATTGTCTATACAATACGATACATGATTTTTTAGAATGGCTTAGAACCAGTTATAATACAGCGGATATTAATTGGTTTCGAAGTCATACTGGAAAAATTATTCTTTATCATATGTCCACTTTATAGTGATCGAAAGGGATAAGACAATGGTCTAATGATGTATTTCCCCAATGATAATACACAAAATTAACCCTTCTTGTAGCGTAAAATTAGTGGTTGAAACTTTTGAACACTCAATTTAATAAACCAACCAATCAAAATTCACTAAAGCCCCCAAAGTTGTTACGCCGACGAATAAGAAACGTTATTATAAAACTTTGGGGACTAGTATAATAAACAGCCTATTGTCCCCCCTCTCTCTCTGCCACTTTACTCCTGTCAACATATTTGATGATGATTATAAAACACAAGTATTTTTTTAAGTATTTATATTTACCAATGTCACAGAATGTAAATTTGGACCTCTTAGGTTTTTAATTCAATTAATAAACGTATAATTAAAGTTTCATGCCTAAAGATTATTACGTTTTTTTGTTTCATCATTTTTAATTGTAATATTATACTTATAAGCAATGAAAATTAGATTTATTTCAAATTGCAGCATTTTTTTCAAAGTTCATTAATGAAGTTATTTTCCTTTTTATCATTTTACTAACTTTTAAAGATTATAATATCTTTTTAGGAAATCATTTTCAAAATACTTTTATTGTTTATAATTATAGAGTCAAAGCAAAATTGTGAGTAAATTTGTTGAAAAACTTCTTAATAAGGGATAATGTTTATGAACATACTTACATTTTTAGAAATTGATTATATAGTTGCTTTGCTTATAATATTGTACTTTGTTGTCCTAGGAATCAGTATACCAAAAATCAGAACAATCGGATAATTAGATCACATAAAAATTAGTTGTTAAAAATGTAGAAATTCAACATGTTTAAAATGGACGTACTGACATTCTGGTAATGATTATAGAGTTGCTACGCTTTCTAAATCGTATCTTACTACTACAGGAATCACCAAGCAAAATTTGAAATCGATAGGACAATTATAACATGCCTAAATTAATGAGAAAAGCTATCCATCTCAGACGTACGGACGGACGGACCGACCCTAATTATAGAAAAGCTTTGCTTTTAAAAAATAAATTCTGTAAGCAGGGCCAATTTACAAAGCGAGGATATTTGAAATGTTTTATATGTCCTATATATTTATTTGTATTAAAGGTAAAGCAGGTTGCAAATTTTATTCCTTTCTCGGGGAGGAGAAGGACCATTAATCTTCACCACTTTCATTCCTCCCAATAACTTGAAGCTTGTAAAGTAAAATAATATTTTTTTATGGGGAGAGGGGGGGGGGTATTTGTACATCTTAAACTAGCGGCTACGCCCCTAGAGGCCTCTAGGGCACAAAAATGTTTTTTTTTTAAATTCTATTTTAAGATATCCTGTTGTTTTGGCCGCTCGCTGGGTTTAGTTATTTTTTGCGACCTCTTCCCAAATATAGTTATAAACCTTTCCAGGTGAGAAGCTACACAGTAAAGGAGAACCATATCGGATCAGCAGCAGACGAGATCCTTCAGTACACAGACAAGCAGATTTTATCATAAGGAATGTCTTATACCTGCATCCCTGTTTATTTCTACATTTTATGAAAAGCAACGGGTCATTCACTTTGACCTAGAGATATAAAAGCTAATATAAAAAAAGCAAGGATGAAAACATTCAGAATTTTTTAAAAGAAAGCTTTATTATTTATAATTTGAAAAGTGAACTTACGAACATTGTGCTAATGATAATAGAGCACCATGCTCTTTCAATATTGCACAAAAAGTGTGACAAAAATCTTCATGCAAAGTTTGAAATAGATTGGACAATTCTATCACGCATACCACTCAATATTCTATTTCTTTATTACTAAAGGCACAGTCATTCTAATTCGGTTAACGCTTGTTTGTCTTTCTTATTTGTTGGGATTATGTCATATGGATGTTTCATCTTTTTTTGGTAGCGAAGCTACTGTATTATTAACTTTGTCTGTCTGTCCGTCCGCAGTTCTGTCATATCGTTCACAAACGAAATGAGATTTTCTCGTCTGCTATATAAGAAATGCAGAAGAAATATTTAGTGAAGATTTCTTGTACTAATGAGTATCCAGTGCATAATCAACTTGGTCCATCGGTCTGTCGATCATGCGTCATAAATACTTTTTTTTCAAAAGTTTGCATATTCTCTCTCTTTCTAAACAATTAATATTTGCTTTATAGCTCACTTTGTCCATATGTCCAGCCATCTTTTTGGTGCTTCGCTACAAATGGATGTTTTCTTTTCAAGAATCGCTACCTATATGGAAATTGATCCTAAGATGATTTCATGAAGCTCTTTATAGTGCCCATAAAAAATGACGTCATATTACAATAGTTCATTATTCTAATATGACGTAATTAGGGATTTTTCAGCCAAAAGTTTTTAAAATTTATTGCCTACAAAAAGAGTGGATAGATTTAAGAACTTTAGGTCAAAAAATCCCAAATTACGTCATAGACGTTAGATTTAAGGACTATTCTAATATGACGTCATTTTTCATAGGTACAATAAAGATCTTCTAATTTCACCATAAATTTAATTAAGACTTGCAACTGATATTCAGAGAGTTAGGTAAAATTTTGAGGCCGACAATTTAAGTTTAAAATTGTTTCTATTTTACAACTTAGATTAGACTTTGCCTCATTTCACTTCAGGGATAAATGGATAGGTAAAGTTGTTTATAATTTTTTCCCCTTGTCTTTTTAGGATGTAGCATGTTTGTCTGTGTGTGTGTTTGTGCTAGTACCGAAGTATATCACCAACTACAGTAAACCAATTTACAGGTCATGTGATGGCTTAAGCTTTTTTTGGTGGAAAAAATAAGACACAATAAAAACTGTCCCGAATTTGTATTAATTTTGAGGAACACGACTCCAGTGACGTCATATTTTTCTTTCCCGAAAAAGGGAAGGGGGGAAGAAAATCTCTTCAAAATAGATGAAGAAACCCCCCTTTTCTCCGATCTCTTTTTTCTTCCCCCCTTCCCTTTTTTTTCTTTCTCCCTTCCCTTTTTCGGGAAAGAAAAATATGACGTAACTGGAGTCGTGTTCCTCAAAATTAATACAAATTCGGGACAGTTTTTATTGTGTCGAAAAAATCTTCTATCCACCCAAGAGAAATTACCGCCCCCTTCCACTTCCACAATTAGAACTAAAATTAAAAGTTGACGGTTAATTCCCTATTTCATAAGAGCTCCTAATTGCCTATAGGGGCGTGGCCAATAATATCAAATAAAGGTAAAATTTTATTGTTAGCAAAGCGTTATAGTGTAGATATAGGTTCAGTAAAGCCTGTCTTATATTATGCTCAAGTCAATTAATATATTTTACCTTGGAATTTACTTAATATTTGCTACTTAAAAAACCACTGAGCTAGAACTTTAAATCATTTAGTGCCCCCCCTCTGCCACTGCTGCCAATAAAGTATTGGTCTTCAAATCCTGTGGGTGCTTCGCTTTCCTGGCTCACCACCAATGATGTGTCTACTAGATATTTAAAATATTAACTATTCTAAACCCTAAACGTATCGTATTTCGAGAAAATTTGGAAGGGAATTTAGAGATATGAAAATATTGAAATTGGGGAATATTTATATACGTGTGCAAGAATTCTATTTCAAAAATAGGATATTTATTCCCCTCTCCCTTCGTTCAAAAATACATCCCTATTTCTATTTTTCTAAATATTCAAATTTCTTAATATTTATATACGAAGTACTTGGTAAATAAATAGAAGATTTTGAAAAATAATAAATTTTTACGTTTTATATTTCTATTTCGAAATAAATCACGCAATCTTAAATTAAGTATGTTCGTTAAACAATTCCGAAATAAAATTTACTAGATATATTAGACTTTTAGGTTCTTTCTATGAAATTAATGTGATGACATAATTTCCTTACTCCAAAAAGTCTACCTGTTAAGAATACGACATTTTAGACGTCTTACTTTTTTCATTGCTTTTTTTACAGGGTAAAATAAAAATTCTTCCTAATATTAAAAAAGGATAATTTTGCATTACGTAAAAAAAGTATATAACGATAATGAAATATATTAAAGTTAACTTATAATAGTTTGTAATTGTATTTGTAACAATATATTTATAGATTCCCTGTTATTTGATATCATCCGTTTCCGGTGTATGCTGTTATATCAGGGATAAATATATACACAAAAATTCCTCCAACAAATTTTTATTATTTACCGTGGTCAAAACATATTAAAAAATCTTATTTTAAAAAATGTAAATATAACGAAATAAATTATATTGAAGTTTCTAATTACCCATGTACATTTCTACCTCGTGCACCTCGTGCACACACACATAGTTCTTCAGTCCTTATTTGAATTTCAGAGTGTATTGACACGTCATACTACGCGTTAGTTAGATACAAAGAAAAGTGAAAAATAATAAAAAATTTAATATTCAATGTGAAAACTTCAAATGGAATTATATTAATACAATAAAATAAAGTGATAAATATTATTTGCATAGTTATAAAAAAAAGAAGAAAGAAACAAAGTCAAGTGTCAACACAAGAAGATCTAATTCTGTACTGTCGTCCGAAAAAAATTATTGTAGTCTATTGTTTTGTGTGAATGTCATAAGAGTACATACACGTCAAAATAATAGGCTATGTTTTCTATTTCGGAAGGCAGTACACATAATCATTTACTGTATATTAAGGTAAGGATTTTGTAATAATTTGTAAATATAAAGTGATAAGTCTGTTCGTTATAACTTAATTATTCTTATTTTGCCTTTTGGTAATTTCAATTTTAAACGCACAGATTTTATACTGTGAATAATTCGGCAAGCTCCATACTTTGTTTTTAATTATGTTTATTTTTTATTTTTTTATATCGTTCCAAAATTACAAAGTATCGGGTGTGTTTTATCGATAAGTCTTACCTAAAAATATTGAATCCCTGTGTTCGAAAAGAATTTCCGTGCATTTTTTTACGTCGTTCAGAACGGCTCGGCTCCACATTAGTTAAAAGTGAGTTTTTACAGTAATAATATGATTTAACGGTCTATTTCCTTAAATTAAACTTAAAAACCATATGTTACCAAATATACACACATCCGCAGCCGTATTTCTAGATTCGGCTCCGCGTTTTTTTGCGTTGAAACTCGGTTTTAAATGTACGCTCATATTAAACCTGATTATCAAGCTGTTTTTAAACAAATTTACTTACAATTTTGCTTAGACTCTTATATATTCGCATTCTGATAATTCAGTTCTGACATTAATGTCCGTATTTTTTTTTACATTTTAACAACAAATTTTTATGTGACCTAATTATCCGATTGGTCTGATTTTTGGTTTACTGATGTTTGAATGTACAATAATATAAGCGAAGCGGCAAGTACGCATTTTTATTTTTTTCCATCACCCTTTAATTGAAATTCAAATTTATTTTTGGATATTTAGTATTTACTTTCATTTGATGTCCAACTTATTTACTCTAGAACCTCGAGCAAGAGACCATCCACGCATAAAGACACAAGACAAGTATGATTTGAGTAATGTTTTTGGCTTCGCTACTTATTGATTATTCATCCTTGTTAAATTAAATAACAATACTGCAAAAAAAATAAATATATCAATAAACAGTTTTTTGGGTTTTATTACAACATTTATTTTATAATGGTAATGATACAGATATTTAAAAAACACAAAATTATTTCATTAAATTATTTGTTTTACTTTTACTTCTACTTTATTTCTTTCCAACATAATTAATATGATAAACATATTTACAAAAATTATTTCACTTTTCCAGTTCCTTGGTTGCTGTCTTCTTGGTAACTTTTACCTGCCTATCCCAAAATGCTTGGGACTTCTTGGGGACTAGCTTGTTCATCTTCAAGAACATGATGGCGTGGATGGTTTCTTTCTCTAGGTTATAGCGCCTCGATGAGTAAACTAATTTGAGGTGTGAGAAAATTCTCTCACACCTCGCATTAGAAACAGGTAAGTTGTTGAAGTTGGTCATCAAACTGACAAGTCCAGGTGGATAACATATCTTCTCTGCAACATGTTCATACCTGGCAGTAAGCATCCTGTGGCTTGCGGTCATTGCTCCTTGTTTGTACAGTTTCTGGCGTTCTTCAACATCGAAATCCTTGGACTTAGATTTTTTGACTTTCGCAATTTCCTCCTTTATCTTAGCGACTTCACGTTGGTAACCGTATGTCAAGGCATGCAACTTGGATTCTTCTATGTTATTCCAATCCTTCAGCCCAGCTTTCAGGTGTTTCTTCATGACGTCCAGGGGATCCTTCTGTTTGTCACGTTGTTCTTTCTTTTTCTTCTTGGCTGCTGCTTGAGCCTGAATTTCTTTGAACTCTTGTTGTTTGTTCCATAACATCTTTTGGATGGGTGTCATCATGCCTGTAATACATAAATATAATTAATAAAAATGATAATTGAATTATTTAACTAATGTTATTATTATTATCTATTTTAATTAATATTGTATATCTTTACCTGTGGGAGGTGCAGTTTCTGGAGATTCGTACTCGTCAGCTTCGGAATCCTCATTGTCGGCATCCGCATTAGCTCTACGCAGGTCGGCCTCTTCATCTGCCTTTTCTTCAGGACTTAGGTTGGCTCTCAGTGAGATTCGGTGTAGCCGTTCACCCAACAACCTACAATTTTTGGGTGCTTGTTGTAAAATTGTTTTTGCTTCATCCTGTGTCACCGTAAAGCTTTGTGTGCCACTCGCAATCATTTCCAAATGACTGCGTGACAGGGGGTGTAGGTAGAGACAGACTTGCCAGCCTGCATTAGTACGGACAATCTTGTTAACTCTCAGGTGAAGGAACTTGAATACACGTCTAGCGAATAAGTTGCCAGGCATACTTGTCCGTAGGGTAAAGAACACCGTATCCAGCATGGTGAACATCTGGACGATTGTGGCCTCATGGGCTTGTGCGGGAATTGTCAGCATGGTATCCACACACTCCAACACTTGCAGGACTTCTCTGAGGGCAAGAACCTGGTCAGGTGTTGGCCACAGATTGTCAAACTTCTTGTTGACTAAAATAAAAATTAAAAATTAAAAATTAATTCTATTGATATATACAGTTCTAATTTTTAATTAAGGGAACGAGAGAAGAAATAATTTATTTAGTTTAAATTTTAATAAACTTCTATTTGTTACCTTTCTCTTTTGTTTAATTAAGGGACAGAGAGAAATTTAAGTTGGTAATTTTGTTAGTTTTAAATTGTTGTTTAAATTATAATTAACTTTTTTGGGTTTACCTTTCTGATCCTGCACGGATTTTTTCACCTTCTGAAGTAGTTGTTTGTTGTCAAACAACTCTAAGAACCGCTTTATCATGTTCATTCTGGAGCTCCATCTCGTCTCCACGTATCTGGTAAGCATACGTTGTCCACTCTCTACCAAAATGCGACGCAGCTTCTTGTTATTCATAATTTTACTGACCAGCTTTGCCAGGTTAATTATGGTTCTGTTGTACCCCTTCCCTTTCTAAAAAAATATAATATTTGTTAATTTTCACGTTTTTGTATAATTTATTATTTAACTTTTTAAGTTACTGTATAAGTTATTTAGTTGGTTCTATTAATCATTTAATTAATTTACTTACAACTTTGGCAGCCTGCTTCAACGCCAACTCCACTTGGTGGTTGAGGCAAACACCTCCCACTATAAGTCCACATTTCTGCTCATCACATATCATTGTTTTCTGGATGTTCTCTTCTATTAGTTTCCCGAAATTTGTGATTGCTGAAAAGAAATAATTTAATAAATTAATATAATTTAGTTAAATGCATTTCGTGAAACTACCCCTGTAAATCATTAAATGTAATTCATTGAATTTTTTGGGAATGAATTTAATTTAACTTTACTTACCCTCTCTTTGTTGTGGATCTTTGATGGCGATGGACCTGTAGAAAATCGCACTTGATATGCCGCCATCGCCTTGTCTTGTTCCTGCCAGGGTTTCTTCACCTCCATCCTGACCCTCACCTTCGGCTTCTACAACACCATCCTCAACCTCATCTAAATCTTCTATAACCATATCCAACGGGATTTCATCTTCACTATCAGCCTCAGGTGTGTCTTCCTTATCACTATCATCATCATCATCACCGACTCCCTCATCTTCATCCTCATGGTTCATGAAACTTGTATACTCTGTGGGGGTTTTCCCGTGCTCTTCATTGAGTATCTTGACGGACTAAAGAATGAAAAATAAATTAATGATTTACTTTCTAATGGTATTGTTTTAGAATATTAATTCTCGTATTCATTCAAATATTCATCTAAAAAAACTGGTTTTATCTTACAATTGTACATTTTACATCCGCGGAAAGCCATTTAAAATACGATGCGAGAAAAAACTATTAAATAGTTATGATTTTATAATTATAATTTATAATTTTTCATTACCTTTACACAGTTGGCAGCCGAGTCGGATGTGGAGCTGAGAAGTTGATAATGCTCAAGCCCAAACCTTTTCAACAGTTCTTCGAAATATTCGTAGATGCTGCGGCCGGAAGCATCGGGTTTAGGCATCTAAACATAAGTAATTAATCAAATTATCATTTAGGTATTTGTGGTCATTCTAAATTTCTAAGAATTAATTTTAAACTTATACCTGTTCACAGGCGAGCAACAATTCTTTGGGACCGTCTGCATCGGTATAGTTTGCAGTTACTGAAAAATTAGTAATTCTTTTATATTATTCATTCATAATAGTTTACTTTACTTTATTTAATTCAGGTTATGTAGCTGCTGCAGTTGTAATTGCATTAATAAATAATAATAGTTTATTTATTTTATTTAGGTTACCTGCAATGAAGTCGGTGTGGTGAACATTGCCGAAGTCGAAGGAAAGGTGCAAACCTGCGGAAACAAAGATAATATTGATTATAATTATTTGTTATTTAAAATAATTAAATATTAACATTTTTTCCGCAGGTGTGCACCTTTCCTTCGATTTCGGCAATGTACACACCCGCGGAAGTGAAGATAATTTAAATTAATTATTTGTTATTTCTTTCAGATTTTGAAATTATTTAGTAATGTTTTAGTTTATAAATTATAATACTTAATAGTTAATAGTTATTAATACCTTTATTTTCTAAAATCTTCTTGAAGGATTCCATGTAATACTTGTGCTGCCCCTGCAGCCAGTTATGAAGCTGTTTGCTGGTGGGTGCATCCTGCTTCTTGCCTTTCTCAAGTAAACCGACCTGCTTGGCGATGAGATGGTCAAAGGCATTGGCATCCTTATCCTTAAAGCGAATTTTTTAAAGTTAGTATGTTTTTCAACCTATTTTTAAAAAATACACTATTCTAACTGACATGAAGATATATTTCGATTTTAGCAATCATTTTCAATTAATTTTGTTTAAAAAAATATAGGTATGAGACATTAGATAACAGCAAATATGATCAAAAATATTAAACATACATTTACCTTAAAGTGAAGGAAACTTTCATTATTAACCAGTTTTCCTGTTATGTGGCGCAGCGCTTCTAGGGCAGTGACGTATATTTTGACTTCATGGATAACTTCAGCATCTGCCTGGGCCTGTTGAAACTTCCTCTGAAAGCTGGCCAGGTTCACTCCCTTCCTATACTCTCGGTAAACATCTCTGTGGTCAATGATCCAGTGACGGGTAAACCTCCTAAACAGGTAAGCAATTAATATTATTTTTTTTAGCAAAGCTACTCTATAATTCACCTTGTCCGTCAGTATATATTTTTAATCAATGTTTATGAATACTTAATACCAGTGTTCTGGAGCCGGGAGCAGCAACATTTTTTGTGGAGCCGGATCCGGAGCCGTATTTTTTGTTAAAAACGGCTCCGGCTCCGGACTAGGTAAAAATGATTTTTTAAAGTAATATTATAATTTGGCAACGGTCTATTTCCATATAATAAACTGAAAAACTATTGTTACTTAACAAATAGACACACATCCTTCTACTTTTATATAGCTTTAATCAAATAAAAGCAAAATATTTTATATTATTTATCTTATTTTATCAAATTCAATAATGGAAAAAAATTGATATATTAATTTTAAGGTAGGAGCCGGAGCTGGAGCCGGAGCCGGGAGCCGTATTTCCAAATACGGCTCCCCGGAGCCGGAGCCGCATCAAAATTATACGGCTCCGGCACGTTGCGTTAATACATCATGTTATTTTATGTCAACTTAATATTATTACCTAAGAAGGTTAGTTTCTTGCAGTATAAATTTCTCTCTTGCTTTTCCATCTGTGGGGTATTCTTTCACGTGGTATGTGCCATCCCAGGTATTGAAGTTACAGTATTTGCACCCCCGCCCCCACGGGGTCTTATGCTTACCCTTTCCAGGGTAGTTGGGGATCATGTAAGCATGATCTTCAAGCACTTTAACCAAGTAGACATAAACCTGAAGTAATTTTAATTTTATTAAACATTTTATTTAATAATCTCACACCTGTAACTCTTTTTTTAGTTGTGTTCCTTTCTTGACTTTTAGTTTTGCTTTCAAAAAGTGTCACTTTTGCCCCCCCCCCCCCTCTACATTTTATTATTATTTTTAGTATTTATGTTTGTACCTTATCACCATTACTATATGTTATCCTCTTCCCATCAAGAATTGCCCCCCCCCCCCCCTCTACATTTTATTATTATTTTTAGTATTTATGTTTGTACCTTATCACCATTACTATATGTTATCCTCTTCCCATCAAGGCGGTCATAGAGCGAGTGTGTGTCCCCTTGTACTGTACCCACGCAGTCTAGGTAATCAATAGAACAGTTAATTTAATATATAGGTAAAGTAAAACAAACTAGTATTCTAGAAATTTATGTATTTACGGTTGAGATTGTATGGTTATTAATTATAAATATAATATAATGTATTTTATTTAAGTACAGACAAATAGACATCCTGTCAATTAAATTTTTAATGTTACTACCTATGTTATTGATATTAATTATACTAATTTAAGCTTACCTTTGATGAACATATGTTCCGTACTGTCACTGTTCATCTTGGGTTTATTCTTGGATCCTGCTTTACGGCCACCTCTCCCTTTTGGCTTTTCTCCAGCTGGGGATGACTGTGCTGAAGAAGGTGTGTCTCCAGCTGGTGTTGTAGGTGTGGCTGCGGCTTTAGGTGTGGCTGCGGCTTTAGGTGTGGCTGTTGTACTTGTAGGTGATGGAGACGGCGGCGGCGTTACGTTGAGTGGGCGCATTGGTGATGTATCTGGTGTTATTTGTGAAGCTGGTTGTGGGCTTGCTGGTTTTGACCTTAAAATAATTAATTAATTAATTAATATTATTTTTCCCTTGCCCTCTGGACAAAATATAAAAATTATTTGGCTACTTGTTTTTTTTACCTCGATTGGGGAGAAGGTTTGGGGGGTGAAGTTGGATTTTCAGGTTCTGGGCTGTCAGGTTTTGACCTTAAAAAAATAGCCTATTATTTTAATTATTAATTAATATTATTTTTCCCTTGCCCTCTGGACAAAATATAAAAATTATTTGGCTACTTGTTTTTTTTACCTCGATTGGGGAGAAGGTTTGGGGGGTGAAGTTGGATTTTCAGGTTCTGGGCTGTCAGGTTTTGACCTTAAAAAAATAGCCTATTATTTTAATTATTAATTAATATTATTTTTCCCTTGCCCTCTGGACAAAATATAAAAATTATTTGGCTACTTGTTTTTTTTACCTCGATTGGGGAGAAGGTTTGGGGGGTGAAGTTGGATTTTCAGGTTCTGGGCTGTCAGGTTTTGACCTTAAAAAAATAGCCTATTATTTTAATTATTAATTAATATTATTTTTCCCTTGCCCTCTGGACAAAATAAAAAAAAAATTATTTGGCTACTTGTTTTTTTTACCTCGATTGGGGAGAAGACTCTTTTCTTCTTTTCTTGACCCTTGGAGGTGAACACAACTTTGTTATTATGCGCTTCCGTTGTGGATCAGCTATTTTTGAAGTGACTGGAGTGCAACTGAAATTAAATAAATAAATAAATTTTCAATTTCTCTGGTTCTTTTTAGAACCCACCAAATTTACCAAATTTGGGATTATATTCTAAAAAAAAATGGCCTCTCTTGGTGTGTAGAGCACCGAGAGTTGCTGAACATGGAAGGAATTCGCCCCGGAGGATGGATTACTCAATGCGACCCAACCTAACCTGACCAAAAGTAAGTAAGGATATTTTTTTAACATTTACCTACCCTAAGATAAAAAGTTACTGTAAAAATACAAAGGAACCCACTACTTTTCATAATCCCATTTATTATAATTTTATTAGGGGTATGCATTTGAGCTTAATAGTAAATAAAAAGTAAAAATACGACGAAACCCACTAATTTTATAAGGGGTAGTTTCACGAAATGCATTTGAGCTTAATAAATAAAAAGTTACTGTAAAAATCCCATTTCTATACTTTTTTTAGCATGGGTAGATGCACTTCGTGAAACTATCCCTTTTAGTTTTTTTATAACATTATTAAATATAAAATGAAAATATTATTATTACCTAATGTTATCACTGGGGGTTATTTTTTTTGTGGGGGTCCCCAACCCCTCCTTTTCCTCCAACATTACCGACCCTGGAGTGCAACTGAAAATTAAATAAATAAATAACATTTACCTACCCTAAGATAAAAAGTTACTGTAAAAATACAAAGGAACCCACTACTTTTCATAATCCCATTTATTATAATTTTATTAGGGGTATGCATTTGAGCTTAATAGTAAATAAAAAGTAAAAATACGACGAAACCCACTAATTTTATAAGGGGTAGTTTCACGAAATGCATTTGAGCTTAATAAATAAACTTCGTGAAACTACCCCTTTTAGTTTTTTTATAACATTATTAAATATAAAATGAAAATATTATTATTACCTAATGTTATCACTGGGGGTTATTTTTTTTGGGGGGGACCCCAAACCCTCCTTTTCCTCCAACATATCAAGGTCAACCTCATCCAAAATATCGGGTATGCTTGCATCGTCGATCGTCTTACGTTCACGCAAACTACGAGTACGCGTAACTGAAGAGTCAGGCATAGCTTGGACAACCTCACTGTCAATATTAATAACATCCGAAACATCGGACATGTTGTCATCATCGTCACCTATAACTTTATTAGAGTCAGGCTCAGCCATTCTCTAACGATGTTGTAACTGAACTAAAACTAAAATAAAAAGATTAATATTAATTATGACTTTATGACTTTAAGCCTAAGGTGGTGAAAATGGCCAGGTTACCGCTTACATTGGATGATTGGGGGAAGAAAAGGGTTAACAACTTAACAGTAACTCCACCCATAATTTTATTTTTTGGAATAGTAAGGGATAAAATAAACACACATAAAAGAAAGTGTGGGGGGGGGGGGGGTATAACTATAATCCGTATCCAATTACTACGAAGTACGAGGGAAATCATGGGATGTGTTGGAAAATATTTATATGACATGTAAGACTAAGAATTCTCCTAATTTCCCCTTGAGGAGGGGGGAGGATTTGATGCTTAATCTGCAGAAGGGGTAATTTAACACTTAATTTACCCTCCGTAAAAGATTAAAGATTAAAAGATTAAAGATTATTTGAAACCTGCCCCACCCCCCTTTTTCAACACTTCTTATTTGAATATAATTATATGTAATCTTTTTTTCTCCACCCATCATAACGTAATGGTTAGGAGGAGGGGGGGGGGGGAACCAACAAGATTTAATTTGGATTTAATACGATGAAATTTTAGTAAATAAATTAGCCGTTAGAGGCTGGATATTTCAAATTGTTTTTCAATTTATACTTAAGTTTCATCATTCATTGGTAAGAAAAGTTAAAAATTATATTTCAAGTTTTAGAAACCTATTTTTAAGAAAAGTTACATTTGAGATGAATAGAATTAAAAAAGTATTCGGTAATGTAGACAAACAAAATTGCTTCATAGTTACATATTGGAAGTTACATAACATTCAAGGATTACCATTTTTATTGTCAGCTTTGATGTCACTTTATGAAGGCTTTTTGGCCAATTATAGAATAGATTGATGATAATGATATGATGAATATCTGTATCATTTCATATCTTTTAAAAACAAAGTTTTATACCAACGTTTTCTTTTTGGTTTGCTCAACAATTTTGGGGAATTTTGGGACTTGGTTGCTTCATTAAGTTGAGTGTAAAAACGTTTCAACTATTAATTGTTATTTACAAAAGGGGTAATTTTGTGCATCATCATTGGGAGTGTACATCAATTTATCGGCCATTATAATATAAGGTTATAATTTATAAAGGTGTCATATATATAAACCTTTCTTAAAAGTTAAAAAAAAAACTCTCTCCCGTCACCCAGCATTAGTGGAAAATTTTTATAAAGGAAAATTTAAATAAATAAAGGGATTATTCATTATTCTTTGTATTTTTTTTTGGGGGGGGGGGTTATAATAAAGGTGTCATATATATATTATGGAAAATTTTTATAAAGGAAAATTTAAATAAATAAAGGGATTATTCTTTGTATTTTTTTTGGGGGGGGGGGGGGTTATATTCAAAATCAAGTTCAACCCTTTCTTTTCATATAGCAACCCTTCTTAAATAGGGGAGGGGGGGGAGACTAGTGTAAAATAAACAGCCCATTGCCCTTCCCTTTATTTGGGGGGGGGGGGACTATAAAGGTGTTAACTGTTACTTACATGTAAAACCCTTTTCCCCCACCCATATATGTTTGATGATATTGACCTCTAGGCTCTAAATGCGGATGCCACTTATTTTAAAGGGTATGTAAAGATAAAATTTTTTCATGCTATTAGACTATTAGTATTAACAAATTAAAAATCTTAACATTTTCTAAATAATAAATATCGAAGATTGATTTTACGGCATTAGGTTGGTTTATTCGAAGATTGATTTTACGGCATTAGGTTGGTTTATAAAGATAATTTACATTTTACAAATTTGTAATTTAAAGTTAAATTGTAGGTTGGCGACGAACGAGAGATGGGCCAGCCAACTTCAAGTTACTTGGATACTAAGGGGAGAAGAAACGGCGGCGCAACCGCCGAAAACTGCCGAGAAAAGGCAAAATAAATTTCAGCGGCTTATCGGAAGGTAATGAGGAAATTACATTTTTGCATACAACCCCTTTATTTTAATGGCTTTCTCTACCTTTTGACCGCCTTTCTCTTTCTTTTAATGCGTAATTAGTTTTTATATACGCATAAAATAAACTTATAAAGTTAATTATTTTTTAATATTTGATTTTGCAGTGTTTTTATACGTATATTGTGAACGTTTTGAAATTGAATTGAAATTGAAATTAATTATATCTGCATTTGCATTATGAAAAATACTAATTATTAAATTATTATTTATTACCTTAATAATTTATTTCAGTATAAATATCCGAACGAATAATGAAATCTAGACCCAGCAGCACGAAACGAAGGAGCCAGCGAATACTTGAACGACGTCAACGACTTGACCCAGGTATAATATATATTGAATTCTATTTATTTTTAGTTATTCCAAGTGTAATATAATGAATAAATAATCTTTATACAAAGGATCTCGCTAACCGATGAACCGATCGGGTTCTCCTTTTTACCTTTTAATTTACCTTTTTAAAAGCGAAGCTTTTCTATAATTATGGTCGGTCCGTCCGATTTAGAAAGCGTAGCAACTCTATAATCATTACCAGAATGTCCGTACGTCCATTTTAAACATGTTGATTTTTCGTCCGAGATAGTTAGCTTTTATTCGTTAATTTTAGGCATGTTAGAATTGTCCTATCACTTTCAAACTTTGCATGATGTAGTTACGTACGATTTAGAAAGCGAAGCAACTCTATAATCATTACCAGAATGTCCGTAAATCCCTTTTAAACATGTTGATTTTTCTACTTTTATAACAACAAAATTTTATGTGATCTAATTATCCGTTTGATCTGGTTTTTGGTATATTGATTCCTTGGACAACAAAGAATAATATTATAAGCGAAGCAAGCAACTCTATAATTAAGTCCTAGAAATGTAAGTATAACCATAAACATTATAGGTTATCCTGTATGAAGCAGTTTTCCAATAAATTTACTTACAATTTTGCTTCGACTCTTATACTTTATATTTAAATTATTCACTTCAGACACTATACAAGTGTTAATGTCCGTTTGTCCTACCGTTTCAGTGCTTCGCTTTTATGGATGTTGTCATCGTTGTTTTAAGTATAGCTACTCTTTAGTTTAATTATATTACTGTAGTAAAGTTTAAACTTTTTTAAAGTTAAACTGTCCGTTTGTATAAACTATAGGACTAAGTTAATAAATTTATTTAGTGTATAAGATTTAATTCATTAAGGTGTGGCTGTTGTAATACTTTAACACTCCTGCGTTTGTCCACTCCGACGTTTGGGACTCCTGCGTTTGTCCACTCCGACGTTTGGGACTCCTGCGTTTGTCCACTCCGACGTTTGGGACTTTGAAATAATAAATAAGATTTAATTTATTAAGGTGTGGCAGCTGTTCCTCCTGTTGCTGTTGATGATGGCCATGGACGGGTTGTTCAACCAAGAGGACAAGGTATTATATATAATCATATTTTTATTATTACCTATTCCAAGTCTTATATATCTTGTACATATTAACCTAACCTAACCTGTACAGAAATACTTAAAATTAATATTTTAATTTAACACTCCTGCGTTTGTCCACTCCGACGTTTGGGACTCCTGCGTTTGTCCAGTCCCCTTACTTTGAAATAATAAATAAGATTTAATTCATTAAGGTGTGGCTGCCGTTCCTGTTGAACCCCAGCCTGATGGGAATCGTCGAGGACGCCGTAATGCTCCAAGAGGACAAGGTATTATATATAATTGGGACTCCTGCGTTGAGATATTTTATGATTTTGAAAAATTAACCATTTAAATTAATAGTAAATATCATACAGAATTGCTTACATGATTATTATAAAACAAGGATGAAAACATGCATAAAAGAGAAGCTCCAAAAAAATGCGTCAAAAAATCTAAGCTGGATCTTTAATTAAAATGTATTTTTTTTGGCTCTTTAATTAAAATGTATTTTTTTTGGCTTTTATGGAACTAATTGTAATCTACAGAAGGGAAAATCACTGGGGATGTACATCGATCTATCGACCACCCTCCTGAGAGATTTTAATTTTAATTTTGATTTAATTTATTAAGGTCATGCTCAACAGGTTTACCAGATGGGGAACCATAATAATGTTGGTGTTGCTCCGGGCCCGGCTCCCCATCAAGCACCACAGCCCCCGCAACAACAGCCGGACCCCCCACAACAACCAGACGCCATTCCAAACCCCCCCCAAGAGCCCCCCCAAGAGCCCCCCCAAGAGCCCCCCCAACAGCCCCCCCCACAGCAAGAACCTCGTGAGCGTCGTGAGCGTGTCGTACCGGCTATTTTTAATTTAACTATAGGTGCGCACGCAACAGTCAATATCAACAATAATCAATTTGAATTCTATTTAAATTAATATTTATAATTTTGTAATATTATTTCATAATAGAATTCAAATTGATTATTGTTAATTTTGCAATATTATTTCAATTTGTATATACTATTTAACTATTTTTCTATTTTGTGGTGTTATCCCCCCCCCCCCCCCCCCCCTGACTAAATGACTGGATTAGGTTAGGCTTTTCTCAAATTTATACCCCCCTCCCCCCCCCCCCCCCGACTAAATGACTGGATTAGGTTAGGCTAGGTTAGGTTATATGGCTAGGGGGCCGAGCGCCCGCGGTTATTTTTATTGGTGGGGGGGGGGATAAAAATTGTAAAAATCTATTTTGTATTTTCAAATTTTGTATATACTATTTTTGATATATTTATACTTTATTTACTAAATTTGCAGATTTTTTAAAGGGGTAGTTTCACGAAATGCATTTAAACTTAATTTAGTGAACCGCATATTTTATCCTGGTTAAATGGTTAAACTACATTTATATGGCATATATTTGAAAAAATTTCAATTTTCTACCACATAGTTTTTAAAATGTCAAGACTTGAAAATCGTCTTTTTAAATTGCATATATCACAAAAAAGACAATTTTAAGGTCTTGATATTTTAAAAACTACGTGGTAGAAAATTGAATTCATTTCAAATATATGCCATATAAATGTAGTTTACCCATTTAACCAGGATAAAATATGCGGTTCACTAAATTAAGTTCAAATGCATTTCGTGAAACTACCCCTTTTCTTTAGTTTTAATATTTTCATTTAATTTTTTTTTCAATTTCATTGTTTCATTTTCATTTTTTAGTAGCAAATCTACTTTATATTTCTAAATGTAAATATGTCTGTCTGTCTGTCTGTCTGTCTGTTTTTTTTTCGTTTTTCAATTTCATTGTTTCATTTTCATTTTGTATTTCATTCATTTCATTTCATATTCATATTCGTGATAAAAATAAATGTGATAAGAAACTCGAAATAATACACTTTTTTATTCATTCTTATGGTCGGTCCGTCCGATTTAGAAAGCGTAGCAACTCTATAATCATTACCAGAATGTCCGTACGTCCATTTTAAACATGTTGATTTTTCGTCCGAGATAGTTAGCTTTTATTCGTTAACGATGCAAGAAATAGCTATTGATAATTTTAAATACGTGGAACGCTTACCTAACCTACCTAAGTTTTATCAAATAACTATATCAAACGTCTCTCTTCCTTGGATACAAACGGCTGCGCCCCTAGCATTTAGAGGCTCTATATTCGAACCTACCTACCTACCTACCTAAGTATATCAAATAACTATATCAAACGTCTCTCTTCCTTGGATACAAACGGCTGCGCCCCTAGCATTTAGAGGCTCTATATTCGAAGGGATATGAAAGGGCAGAAAAATAGCCTAAAACCATCTAAGGACCTATACGAAGCTGTACTGTAAAGGAGAACCATATAGGTTCAGTGGTTAGCGAGATCCTTAGCTACAGACAAACAGAGCTTACTTCTTTATAAGTTTACTAGCGGCTACGCCCCTAGAGGCCTCTAGTGGCACTTTAAATGTTTTTGTTTGTTAAAGTTAATACTATAGCTATTGATAATTTTAAATTTATGTCTTCAATTCAAAGTTAAAATAAGTACACAAATAATCACGGCAGAAACATAAGTATTTCGTAAACATATATTAATTAACGACCTAACTAAACTTTAACTATATCAAACGTCTCTCTAGCCTAAAACCATCTAAGGACCTATACGAAGCTGTACTGTAAAGGAGAACCATATAGGTTCAGTGGTTAGCGAGATCCTTAGCTACAGACAAACAGAGCTTACTTCTTTATAAGTTTACTAGCGGCTACGCCCCTAGAGGCCTCTAGTGGCACTTTAAATGTTTTTGTTTGTTAAAGTTAATACTATAGCTATTGATAATTTTAAATTTATGTCTTCAATTCAAAGTTAAAATAAGTACACAAATAATCACGGCAGAAACATAAGTATTTCGTAAACATATATTAATTAACGACCTAACTAAACTTTAACTATATCAAACGTCTCTCTAGCCTAAAACCATCTAAGGACCTATACGAAGCTGTACTGTAAAGGAGAACCATATAGGTTCAGTGGTTAGCGAGATCCTTAGCTACAGACAAACAGAGCTTACTTCTTCAATTATAATTCAAATTATAGAGCAGCATCGCAATTACAAATTAAATTAAATAAAAATAAGAAAATTATTTTTCATAGTTTTATTATTATAGCATATATATGTCAAGTTATTTATGTGGAATCTAACTAAATATTCACAGGAATGCGATCTCAACTCAACGCAACATCAATGATCAATCCATAATGATCACAGACTCATCAGAGTCATCACCTTCACCTTCGCTCGCGCCACCTTCGTGTTCCAGAACTTCCAGGATGGCGTCAATATCGTCATCATCGGAAGATGGATTTACATCGCCGGAGATATCGGGATATTCGTCTTCATCTGATGATAGATCTACTGTGCCATCTAAATTAATCGCACGGTCATAGACAGCTAACGCCTGGATAACGTCGTCACGGTAACCGTTGCATTTGGCTTCCATTTGCTGCAGAACAAGTTCATTTTCTTCGCGTGTACGCTGAGAAGATGGAAGGGCTTGGTGAAGGAATTGGTATATACCAATTCCTTCACTAAATAGTCTGATCGCCTGCATATTACGAACACTCTGAAACCCCGACCTGTAAAGCAGGTTAGATATATCTTTAAAAGATCTGTGTAGGACCTGATAATGGGCGTACCATCCAGGCATCAGGTCGGGGTATAAACTTGGTTCTGGATCTGTGCAGGTAAGAGTACGGGGGAAGTAAGGAACCAAGTCATCCATCGCTACCGGCTTGCGCCTGCGCCCAACTCTGACTCTCTGTCCTTGTTCCGCCATAATAACGATAGCAAAAATAAAACAAATGTTCAAATGTTGTCACTTCAAAGGTCTGTAAGCAAATGAAATTTCAAGGAATCATTAATTACCCCCTACAAATTTTTCTTTGTTGTTGGTTTCCAAGAAATTATTAAGATTTATAATATTCTAGATATCTTCAAATATGAAGGGAATGGGATGTGTGAAATATTTTTAACAAGGATGACAATATCCATTAAAGCAAAACATTAACATAAATGCATTAGTATAATCAAAATTATAAGTAAGTATTCTGTCTATAAATTATATAAATACTAACATACTGACGTCTATAACCAACACAAATTATAGAAAAGCTTCGCTAATTCCTAGTATTTTGAATTTTCCATATGTTTTGTTTTGTTTTGTTTCTTGGGGGGGGGGGGGGGAACATTAACATAAATGCATAAGTATAATTATAAAGTAAGTATTCTGTCTATAAATTATATAAAATAGTAATACTAACTGACGTTTATAACCAACACAAATTATAGAAAAGCTTCGCTAATTCCTATTTTCCATATGTTTTGAATTGTTAACTTATTTCTTGGGGGGGGGGGGGGGAGGGGTCAATATTTGTATCGTAAGTTGTAACGGTCAACCTTCAAATAGGGGAGGGGTGAGACTACACTAGTATAATAAATTATAATCTTACCCACTCCCCAAGTTAAAAATTAATCGTGACCCCCCCCCCCCTCTCATATATATAAACATAGTGAAAATGAAATTATAAGAATCCTTGTTACTCTATAATTAAGGTATGTCCATACGTCCCTCCGTCCGAGTCTTTTTACGGAAATACACTATATTGTTATATATAGAAAAAGATTGTTATAAATGTTTTATCACGTATTTTACAATTTTTTTGTCCATTTTCACCGCTCATTATGAATATGGGCGGAGTGGTAATGCGCGCCCCCCCCCCCAAAAAAAAAGGGGGAAAAACATAAATATTAGGAGGGGATAGGACAGTGGACAATAATAATAATCTATATTCTATCTTTATATATTTAGAGGTGTAATTTGTAAAAATCTCATAATTTTTAACATTTTCTCCATGTAACCCCCTAAAATTGGGGTTGGTGTTGTATGTAATAAATATTAGGAGGTAATAGGATATCTGTTTAGCTCCCCCCCCCCCCAAAAAAAAAAGGGGGAAAAACATAAATATTAGGAGGGGATAGGACAGTTGACAATAATAAATAATAATCAAAATGCTGAACTGATAAGAAATAATTAATAAACAATTTTAAGTTTAGGCAAATTTAGGATTATGTAATTGTAAATTCAATTGTTTAAGTTTTAACGTTTTTCTATTAGCTTAATGCTTCAAAAGACAACCATACATTGTTCCAAATGGTCTATTTATTATTCATAATTTTAGAGCTTCGCTACTTATGTATGTTTTATTAGGTAGACATGTAAGAATTCTGCTAATTTCCCCTTTGAGGAGGGGGGGAGGATTTGATGCTTAATCTTTCATGTCACACGGTCCACGGATAAAAAACAAATATATAATATCGTAACCAACCTGGTAATGGTATGGTAATAATTGGGATGGGGGGGGGGGGAGAAACAAGATTAAATTTGGATTTAATACGATGAAATTATAGTAAATAAATTAGCCGTTAGAGGGTAAATATTTCAAATTGTTCTTAAATTTATACTTTCATCATTCATTGGTAAGAAAAGTTAAAAATTATATTTCAAGTTTTAGAAACCTATTTTTAAGAAAAGTTACATTTGAGACGAATTGATTTCACAAAGTATTCGGTAATGTAGAAAACAAACAAAATTGCTTCAAAGTTACATATTGAAAGTTGGAATATAGATATCTTCAGTGATACTATATTCTCTTTATAACACTTTATGAAGGCTTTTTGGCCAATTATATTATAGATTGATGATAATATCTGATAATATCATTTCATATGTTTTAAGTTTTAAAAACATTCTTTCGCAAGGAAGGGAAATTTAAATTTTTTAAAAAGGGTCAACTAAATAACATGACACGGATATGAAGCAAAATTGTAAGTGAATTAGTTGGAAGACTCTAATTGCAATAAAACCTACTCTTTTTGAATAAAACAAATATACAAAGTTTTTACTTTTTAATTCGTTCGTTCTTTAAGACAGATAGCTATTTCTTTCATAGTTAAACGGCTCCTCGGGGCTAAAAAAACTGGTTTTAATAATCAAACGATTGTACATTTCTGTTCTGTCTATATATCATAGTTATCATTGAAAACCAAAGAATAAAATAATAGGATGTCTGTTAATCTCCACGGATAAAAAACAAATGAAAAAAATTATATTTGATTTGCAATAAAAACTACTCTTTTTCTGTTCTGTCTACTCTATATATGTCATAGTTATCATTGAAAACCAAAAAATAAAATAATAGGATGTCTGTTAATATCTCTCTACCAAGGATCTCAAATTGAAATCTGAATCTCGTTTTTATGGTAAATAAAATTAACATATCTTCGCTTAATCGCTGTACAATATTTTTTTTTTGGGGGGGGGGGCGGGGAGGAAAAATTTATGTCACCTGATTAAGGAAGGGAAACTGGAAGGGTCAACTTAACTGAACTCACATGAGAAATATGAGATCTTCATACAGAACAATAATTTTCTATAATTAGGGTCAGTTTGTCCGTCGACTATTTGTCGACTATTCTGAACTATTTAAGTGTTATTATCCGTTTGTTATACAGTTTCAGAAATCGTTTTAATCTTACAGAACAATAGCTTTTTTATAATTAGGGCTGGTCAATCTCCGTAAGAAAGCGGATAGCTTTTTTCATTTCTGGTAATGTAGGCATTTGCTTCCTGTATCCGTTTGTCATAAAGTTTCAGTACTAGTTTTTATGGATGTTTTAATCCTTGTTAATATTCCCCAATATACAAGGTATATTGATAAAAGCGTTTTTTTTTTGGGGGGGGGGGAACATTTATGACCGCATAAAGCTAAGGGTCAACTCATGATACAGGAAATATGAGACCTTAGAGAACAAGGACAAATCGTTACAATTTACAAAACTAACTCCAATCCAAATAAAATAAAAATATTTATTTTCATTTTATTTAAGTCAACATAGTTTATTTATTTATTTAGATTATTTATTTCATTAAAGTAAAAAAAGTTATGATTATTGTTTTGTTAGTATGTTAGGTTAAATAATAAATTAGTACATATTACTTGAGTTAGAATGATTAATACATTATTTAATGGTTATTGGTGGTTTATTTTTTAACTTTTCTTTCACTTTATGATATTAGCAAGTTTGATATATGGTTGAGTTGAAATGTAGAAGACAGTAAGCAGGGTGGAGGGTTGGATAATGTAGGGTGTTGGATCTTTGGAAGGTGGATTATTATAGAGTAGATACGCTGAAAGCCTGAAACAAAAAATCTTAAGTCTTAACAGCTATGTGAGGGAGAGGGGGGGGGGTGGTAATTTATCTATCCTTTACAACCCTCTCACATACTCACACGACAATACAAATACACATAATAAATACTAGGATATGACAATGAAAGAAAAATCGAGATTTTTGGAATAAAGAAAGGGGAGAATAAATTATTTAAAAGTCTTATCTATTATACAAATTTTATATCTAAGTTTTCATATTTATTGAATTGTTTACAAGTAAAACTGATATGGTTCTGATATCGCAAAAACCAATCAACCAATATTATTTTTTTATAATTCATTCTAAAAAAATAAAAAAAACTCATCAATATTTAATTTTTAAAGTTTTCATATTTATTGAATTGTTTAAAAGTAAAACTGATATGGTTCTGAGTTCTGATATCGCAAAAACCAATCAACCAATATTATTTTTTTTATAATTCATTCTATAAAAATAAAAAACTCATCAATATTTAATTTTTAAAAAAAATTGTATAAAAAGTAAAAAAAAACACTGAGAAAATATTAGGTGTAGAGGTTTCGTGTTTTTTCTAGACAGCCATATTGGCTATTTTTCCAAATTTTGACGAAACGAAAAAATTTATTGGAAAATATCAGTAAATATTAACTTTCAGGATCGTAAAAATTTAGAAAAGATTTTAATATTTAGGTTTCCTGTCCAAATTCAACCCTTTCCCTAATTATTATAAACGTCTTTGGACAGTTAGAAAATAGGGGGAATATTAAAGAAATATTGACCCGAGAGTTTCAAATTTCCATCGTCAAAGATCTATTAAATAGATTTCAAGTAGACATATGTCTGCTCACCACTGTTATTTTGATTTAAAGATTGATATTAGACGAACCGCTTTTAAAATCGGCTCACTAGAGGCATCCAGAGGTGAATTCTTAAAAAATATTTTAACTCACTGCCTCACTAAAAATAGTGAGGCTCGCTAAAAAATTTTGTGAAAAATCCTCCAAAAACGCATAAAAAATCTACAAAAATTAAATAAAATAATAAAAGGGTTATTAACATAAGATTTTGTTTAATTTTTGTAGATTTTTAATGCAATTTTAGAGGAATTTTCACTGATTTTCGTGAGGCAGTGTGCCAAAAAGTTTTTTAAGAATCCACCTCTGTTCTGAATTCATTCCTTATTACCTATCCCTGGATTCCTGAATTTGGTTCATTTCATTTCATTTCACTCACTTTTCTTTTTCCCTCCTCCATTAAAATTGAAAGGAACATTCTGTGGATAGTTTTTAGTGGGCAAAGCTTTTCCATAATTCAATTTGTATGTTCGTCCGTCTGTAACGCTAGAAATGTAATTCTCTGCTTCTATTTAAGATAGACGTCAGAAATGTTTATTGAAGATTCCTTGCATCAATGAGCATCCAGTATATATCCTTTAAATAAAGTAGTAAGGTTTCTTTGTCTGAAGCTTAAGAAATCGATAACTACTGAACAGATTAAGTTCGTCTTTTTGGGGAAGGTTCACTAAGGTCCCGAGATGGTTTTAGGCTCTATAGTTTTAGATTTATTTCTTGGAATGGTTTTAGGCTATTTGAATGGCCATTCTATTTTGAATACAGAATACAGATCCCCTAGATACTAGGGGCAGAGCCACTAGTAAATATATAATTAACTTTATCCGTCGGTTAAGCTTCAAAAACATAAATTCTTATCTTTTATAAAGGTCTGGTAATTTTTTATAATTAATAAAATATTTTCCTTTTCATTTTATGACATTCGAACATGTACGTTAAACTTACTTTGTCTGTTTGTCTATTCACCGTTTACTTTGCTACTTATGAATGTTGTCATCCTTGTGTTTCGTAGCAAAGTTTCTCAAAGTATTACTAGTAAGTGTTTATATACTTGTTACACGTTTCTTGGGAAATAAAAATTACCAGCGTTGCGGGGCCGTTTGATTTTCGTGCGGCTCCGGCTACGCGGAGCCGCCTGTGAAGATAACGGCTTCGACTACGGATTTGGCTCCGGCTCCGACCTAAAATCAAGAAAAACTCACCATATTTTTTCTGCCAAGTCTATTATAGACTCTTGAAGGTTTGAAAAGTTAAATTTTTGATAAAAATGGACTTGAAAAACTTAAAAGGGGCATTTACACACGACAGAGCAGAGTTACCAAATTATAATCAATAAGAAAATTCTTATTTTGGCTTACCCGGAGCCGGAGTCGTTTTTTAACGAAAATAACGGCTCCAGAAAAATATGGCGGCTCCACGGCTCCCGGCTCCACCACGCTGAAAATTACCAATTAAAAAGATATCACAGAAAAAAATATGTGAATAAAGCAAATGAGAAAAAATACTCCATTCCCCCTTATTTTCAATTTCCCTATAAGAAGAGAAATAATGTAAGTGAAGGCTGTATTTAATCAAACCTATATTTATAACAACCACCGAACCCTAAAACTGAATTCAAAATTGTAAGAAGACTGTATGTAGTGAGCTATATATTAGGCAAGAACCTAAAGGGATAAGACAATGGTCCATAAATCCCCAATGATGATGTACAAAAGTATCCCTTATGTAGATTATAATTTTTGGTTGAAACGTTTGGATACTCAACTGAATTAATCAACTAATCAAAATTCAATGAAAATCCACAAAGTTGTTAGACCAACGAATAAGAAAACGTTATCATAAAACTTTGAGGACTAGTATTATTAACAGCGCAATGTCTCCTCTCTCCCTGATATTAGGTAAGTATAAGCTCAATTTGGAACCTTTTGATCTTTTAATTAGAAAGATAGCTAGGGTCTAGGTAACAAATATTTAGAGCAGTGGCGTGCACAGGAATTAAACAAGGCTTGTCTTGTGGGGGTAAAGAAACAGAAAGGCAGTCCTACCCTATTTTTATAATAGAGGGTTGTTGTCACATCCTATATACATCCCTCTACTGCACGCCTATCATTTAAAAGAAACAAAATAATGAACAAAATCAAGGATTGAGTGGACATAGGAATATAAATCAAATTGGTACGTCCAAAGGTTTATAACCCTGTTATTTTGTTCTTATACTCAAAAAAATTAACTTTAATTGGATTTTAAGTGATTAGTATCTTAAAAATTTAAAAGATTTAGTTATCTACGATTTAATTTCTTCAAATTAAAATAATTAAAAGAAGCTTTTATGTAAAAAATACTACAAAATTAAATATTTTGTTTTTGCCATATGAGATGAGTTTTATAAAACTTGAAGAGTTTTAGTTTAAGATTAGAAGAGTTGAATCATTAGTAAGTCGAGAGGGAAGTTAAATTTCTTTACATTCTTTTTGCAGCAACGCTTCATTATAATCACTTAATAATAATAATACGATTAAATTTTAAAGTGGTCGATTAATACAATTGTAACCTTCAAGATAAAATCAAAAATGATCAAGTAATATTTTATAAATCTTAATAAGCTTTAAAGCTCTAATTTGTGTATTTTAGACATAAGTAAAGGGTTTGATACTTAATGATAGGGTTGCCGGTCTAGATATGAAAAAAAAACAAAAAAAAAACATTTTCATCAGCACGATTTGCTTTATTATAGGTTACCTCAATGCCGGTAATGTACTGGTTTTAGGCTATTAATCTAAACAACCAAATTAACAATGACCTTTTTTTAAAGCTCTAGACTCCTACGGTAGAACAGGTTTAAGGTTAGCTCAATACCAGTAATGTAATGGTTTTAGGCTATTAATCTAATCAACAAGGTTGACAAAATACTTGTAGGATGTGAAAGCAGAATAAAAAATGTAAGTCTAAACCTAAACTGTATGTAAATATGTTGCAAAATTGATTAAATATTACATACTGATTAAGACTTCATTATAAGGAATGGGTTTCTTTGCTTTGATTTTCCATCAACATAGTAAACTCTTTAAAATTATCTTATTTGGACATTTTAAAGACTAATTATGCCTGTATTAAACTTAATTGTTCTTGTTAAGATGAATGGATGGAAGTGCGGAGTGGAGTTTTAGTGATGATTAGAAAAGCTAATGGAGTGTAAGGATCCTTTTCCAAGATATTTACATTAATTTCCGCTACTACACTCCTTTGCCGGGTTCTCTACTTGTTAAATAGGATAATGTCACCTTAAAATTTCAGCTAAAAGTAGCTTAATATGATAATGTTATTCTTTTGCAGATATATGGCTTTTAAAATGATATCTTCAATCTCAAGAGTCCCGTAACTCTTCTTATTAAGTGTGCCAGTTTTTCAAATAAAATTTAAATTAAAGTTTAGCTAATTTAACAAAGATGATTTTATCCATAATTAAAATTAGAAATGAAAGCAGTCATAAATTATTAGTATTGGTGAGGGGCATTGATGACCCTCCCCCTTTATTTTGAAATAAATTGAAAATAATTTTTCGTTTGTTTGTTTCTCACTATAGATCAGGTTATATTGGCCCCGCAAGGTTTGGGTTAGTTATAGGTAGGAAGAGAAAAAAAAACTACCATTTATAATTTTATTTCTTTAAGATAAGAGTGGAGGGGTTATCAGAGCTCAACTGGTATTTAGTATAAAGAATCAGTTTCTCTGCTTCAAGTATTTGTTTAAAGGTCTGTTGAATGGCAAAGGGGGAGGTAGGTTGTGCTAAAATTCCGTAAAGGTGTGTGTTTTTAGGCTTAAAAACAGTAGTAGAATGATAATATTCACTAAATATGTGTATTCCTTATTAAATAGAACCATAGACAAACAAAAATTATATATTTATGTTTAGTGAATATTATCGTTCTACTACTGTTTTAAACCTTAAAACTCACACCTATTCGGAATTTTAGCAAAACCTACCTCCCCCTTTGTGGGAAGGGATGGGACATTCTAAATCATACTGTATAGGCAAATTTAGTTGACGCTTACGACTCCCAATCATGGAAAACGATATGCTTCTTCTGTATTTTAAAATTGTTGGTTTAAAAGTTTGTACCAACAAATAAAATTTGCCAAAAAACGTTTCTAAAGCATTGACTACCCTAACAGTATAATTTACAGTACAATGCCCCCACGTCCGAGTTTTAGAAATGCTACGCTACTAACAAAAAAAGGGTCAAATTTTAATTTTCATGTCTGCGGTTTTGTAAGGCACCTTTATTTCTTGTTACCTACCCTCATTCACTCATCTCAATTTATATTCCTTCGGTCTACAGATTATAGTAATATAAAAGAGGGGGCAAGAGCTATTAGTAACTTTCCCTACAAGGCAAGGACCCTGTCTAATTGTGTGTCTTTGAAAATCAGCTGAGAACAAGTAAGGCAAAATTTCAAGTTTCTGGGATTATTAAAATGTCAGGTCCATACAAGTGAACAACAGACAAAATGTTGAAAAAATGTTTTTTTAAAAATACTTATTTTTCTGCTTTAAGCCTTAAAACCAGCGTTGCGAAGCCGTTTGATTAAGGTGCGGCTCCGAATTTAGCTCCGACCTAAAATCAAGAAAAACGTATTTATTTTGCCAAGTCTATTTTTGACTTTTAAGGTTTTAAAAGTTCAATTTTAAATTAATTAAAAATTTGTTTTTTTAGCTAACCCGGAGCCGTTTTTAACGAAAATTACGGCTCCAGCAAAATATGGCAGCTCCACGGCTACCAGTTCCGGCTTCACAACACTGCTTATAACAATTAAATCTTGATGAAAAATCTGCTAAAATATAGCAAAAGAGTAAGATACTTCATGCATAGGAATCGAAATAGGTATTATTACTTTGATGTTGCACCAGATTTTCATGTACTCTAATAAAGTGATAATCTCAGATGGCTAAAATAACAGTATTCCCAATTTACACCCTTTGCCCCATCCTCACCTACTGGATGGAAGAACTGACCAATAAATAAGGTCCATAATAGTATACTATATCCATTTTAATAGGGTACTTCAAAATTGAGACAAAGACAAGTTTTTTAAGAAACTTATTTTGAATGACCAAAGATCCATCCAAATCATGGAAAATTATTCTAAATTTTCTTGAATCGGTGGCAAACGTAAAAACTGGGTCTTTACTCTTTTTTAAAGCAAACAATACATAAATATTATAACGTGTATTTAATATAAATTTTAGAAAAAATATACAGAATTTTTACATACATTTGGAAGATCAATAGCAAATTTTAATCCAAACAAAATTTAGAAAAAAATAGAAATCTTTAGTAAAATATTAATTACATTTAAAGGTGAAATAAATACATATAACTTTTAAAATTATATAAGTAAAGTTATGCCCGAAGGATATATAAGAAATTACGTAACTAGATTTAATCATATGAAAAAAAAGGATGAAAACGTCTAAAATCAGCACAACAATAGATAACAACATGATGCAAATTTAACAGTGTGAAATTATCCATGATTTATTTATCAAAGGGGACTATGCACGAACAAGAGCAAGTGATTTTCAGCACCTTCCAGCTGTGATTTTAATTCGCTTTACGATCGCCTTTGCTAAATATACATTTCTCATCGAAAAAGTATATTTTTGCGTCAAACCAATTGCCGTTTTAATCATTTTTATCAATATATATCAATTATAATATCAACTACTTATACAATTTCATTTTATTGTCAAGACCATGGTAGACCCTAACTTTCTTCATTTGTTAGCCCTTTATAACAGAAACTTAGTATATCAACCCAAGAAATGTCTTATATCACAGCTGGAATGTGCCTAACACACTTGCTTTCTTTCGTGCATAGTCCCCTTTAAGGCAAGTGTTATGAAAATTGAGCCTTTTATTACAAAAGTAAAAGCAACAATTTTGAAATTTGCAGAAAGGGAATAATTTTCGGTAATTTAACTAGTTAACTGTCAGACATACTCTATTTATAGAAGGGTTGTGCTACTAAAACTAAATATTTAATAGTTATTATCGCATAGTATTATAGACAGCCTTCCGCGGATAGTGAAATAAAAAAAAATTCCAGTTTGTTGCATTGGAGCACTAACTACATTTATGTTTTTCTTTTATTATTCATGGAAAATTGTCTATAATACTATACGATACATAATTTTTCAGTATGGCTCAAACCCGGTTCTAATCTAGCGGATATTATTCAGTTTGTAAGCCATAATGGAAAATTTAACTACAAAATAAACTAACATTCATAAAATTGAATGTATCATGTTACATTAAATAAACTACATAAACAATTGCTGTAAATTCAATCTCGCGCAGTTACTCTATAATAAGTGCATGTATATTGTATAACCGTCCGCCTGAACGTCAAACCACTAAATAGTTAACCAAAAGGTCCAAAATGTCGTTTCTAAAGAATTATTTTAACAATTGCATTAATTGATATTATAACCAAAGCTACTCTATAATTGATTTTGTCCGATTGTCCGTCAGTCCATGACGTTATGGGGGAATTGTGATCTTAGCTAATATTACGTATTGACTGATTTTTTTTTGTAAAGATTTCCTATGCCAATGAGCTTTCAGTTTACAAATTACATGGTCCTTCGTTTTGTCAGTTATGCTTCTGACAGCTATATCTGCCCTTTTAATCATTTCGTCCGTATTTCCATCCGTTTTTTGGTGCTTATTTTATGGGTTTAATATCAATGTTTTAGCTTGCTTATTGCTGCGCTACCGGTGAGAATAATTATCCTGGTAATGAATACGTAGTCAATAAAAATATGATTTATGATTTAAAATATTATACAATGACTAATGATATTTTATTATAACTATTTATGTTTTGGCACCTTTACTTACCAACCCAGAAAGAAAAACATTTGTACACATTACAATTTTTTCAGATGTTTAGGATTAGTATCTAATTTCAAATACATTTCCTTTGTAAACTTTTACATCACCAAACCTATTAAATTAAAATTAATCATTTTCTCTGGAACTTTTGAACTTGCTGACTTATTGATTTAATTTAATTCATTTCATCAAAAAAAATATCGGGTATAGTCCCTTTCGTGACATCGCTTCTCAATGGGCGTTTCGTTGTATTTTCAAAGTAGTTTTTGAAAGGGTTTTTTAGGTTAGGTTAGGCAATATGTCCCGCAGGGTTAGAGCCCCCCTCAAGTGCAAGACATAGGAGAAAAGCTACTGTGAAAATAAGACGAAACGCCCATTAAGAAGCGATGTTACGAAAGGGACTATACCTAAATCAACTTGTTCAGTATTAGCACAAAAAGTATTTTGAATTGAAATGTTTAAAAATTGGTGTGTCAATTATTGTAAAAAAAGTTTACTATTATTTTACAAGCATTTTAAAGGTTAAAAGTGCAAAATGGTCAACTTTATAATGAAAAAGTTTTATGGCTTTGAAATTGTTTGGGATGGACATTCTATACGGAAGTTAAAATTGATTTAATTTAGAAGCATTACTACTACATAGTTTCATTTTCAAAATATAAATTTCTAGTTTGAATTTCAAAATAGAAAATTAACTTAAAAGGTATATTTAGCCTAACTTTTAGTTCAGTTTATATTTGCTGTTTATGACTTTTGAACAAGTAGCGTGCTTAGATTTACCAAGAGGGGTATATCTTAAAGGATGAAAAAGAAGAAATATGCCTTCCCAATTTAAATTTTACAGGGGTGTTGACACCCCCCTAAATTCCCCTTAAGCACGCCTAGATTTCAATGACTTTTGATTTTAAAAAGTACAATTTAAAATTTAAACAAATATTTGTACATAATCAAATTGAGTTACAAAAAACCTTAGATAGGTAAGAAAAACAAAAAAACTGTTATTTGATTTGTGACTGTTTTTTAATAGCACTGCTAATGTAAGGAGCCATGGCTTTACTATGTTATAGAGCGAAAACCAGACATATAACTATCATACTTGGACAAGGTATTGTTTAAAGCTTTATGCCTTCCACAAATCACTTTTTCCAGAATAAGTAGTGCTCGTGGAAAGCAAGAGCATGATGCTTCAAAATGATGAATATTTTGTTTCTGGTTTCTGTTCTCCAACATGTTGAAAATCCGTGGCTCCCTTTCTAAACTAAACAATTTCCTGGTACCCGTCCCTTGGTGTCCTTCTGGTGAGTGAGATAAGCTCAGTAAATTTTTGTGTAACTGTATCTGGTACTGGTAAGTCATATTTCCATGGTAACGGCCGTTTTGGTACCTTAAAAAATATTTTAAAATCTTTTTAATTTTATTTTATCTTTAACTCTTCTAATCCAAGTTCTGTAATACGTCTGTTAGTCAGTATTAGCTTTATTGTTCAGTGTCGCAGAAAATTCTCATAGCTTTCTTAAATTAATTTAACGCCCATTGTCCTAGTTTAAGATTTGTCGACCCCGTTCGTAGTCAATACAGGAAAGATACTTGCTACTTTAATACAAAATCAAAGGCACCATAACTTTCTAGAGGGGGGAGGTTGTGGGGTGGAAAAAGACATAGAATGTGGGAGGGTTCAATTCGGGAGTGGTAAAACCGCACTGAAATCTTTAAATCTTTTTATCTAATTTAAAAAAAAAAAAAAAGTATGATTCAAGAAAATTTGTGATTTTTCATGGCACCGACAAATTTTTTTTGAGATATTTTCTCTTTACCACCCCCCCCCCCTCCCTCCCCTTCACATTGGGCGTCATTTAACAAATAAAATTACCTTTTCTTCAAAGTAGTAGAATCCTTTCCACCACCAGTGATTGGTAAAGAAATTATGAGCTCCGCTCTCATGCAGACGCTCGTTATAGGCGATGCTAGAATTTTATATTTGGAATAAACAATAAATATCATTGCTAGGAGCTGTGATTCAGCCAACTTATTTCATTTGAAATTGCCGAAATTTAAATATTTTATTGGCGAAATTTTGATTTGTGATTTAACTAAAGGGAAGTGGGTAAGAAGGGGGGGGGGAGGGATAAGGGAAGAGGGTTGTGGGAAATTTTCACTTACAATAGTTTGTCAGAATCACTTTCCAGTTGTCTCTGATTATTACTAAAATTGAACCAGGTCCTGTGTTAATATTTATATAACAGCTCTCACCCTTTTTGGGTGGAGCATAAGGACAATTAATCCTGTAGATGCCTAACCTTAGTCTGGAACTGTTTAAGAGCCAAGACATTGACCGTATGTTTCATATGAAAAAGTAGGAATATGCAACTTTTTAATGATTTTAAAAAAGAATTTACAAAGACAGAAATATATTCTTTTAATGAATATAACACAGGCATATTTAACAGGATGGAATATGTCTGTCTGTCTGTGTCTTTAAAATAAAATCATGGATGGGAATGCAGACACGGAGATATAAAGAGCATTTATTAAAATCAAAAAGAGATTTATTGGAGAAAAAATCACGAAATCTTTTCACCTATTTTTATATATTTATCATGTCTGACTGTCTGACGGACAAAGTAAATTACATTCTGGATACTCATTGGCATAGGGAATCTTCACAAATAAATATACCGCATATCTTTAATAACAGCTTTGAAAATCACATTTCCCCAAAGCATTACTGACTGACTGACAAAATGAATTATAGAGTAGCTTGAAACTAAAAGGAACTTATTCTTAAATTATTCCAAATACATTCCTATGGTACATCCACCAAGTATTACTAGTGATAAAATATGCTACAATCACATCTATAGTATAGTGGCCTCTTCCTAAATAGAAACAAAATAGTTGAAATAAAAAATTGTTATTCATAGTTTATAATTACCTGGATAACCTTTAGAAGACAGGATATAATATTAGATCTTATTTTTGTTTGACTTCGAGCCAAATCTAGCTAATGAAGTGCATTATTACGCGGTTAAACGCCCTACAGACAACTAACTCCTTGATTGCGCGACCTTTAACTGGAAGACTCAAATATTCATGGGTATGAGTTGCGCCAGTTTTTGATCAGCTCATGTCTCCATACTCTAACTATTTATGTCAAGCACCTGACACAGCAGCTGTAGAAAGCATTTCAAATTAAGAGTCTTTAGTAATGACTCGTAGTAGCCTGAGTTTGCCAAAACAAAAAAAAAATTGTATATCTCACCTAACAATAAGAACACAATGCCCGTAATTGCCAGAACAAGGACAGCCCCGTGCAGATACCATAATCTGCGGGGCGTGTACTCACGGATGATGAAAAAGGCAAAAAATATCGACATTGTGTGTCCTGCTCAGTAATATAATTGGCATTTTATTCATAAATAAAAATATTAAATAGGAAGGTACTAGCGGTAGGGGGGGGGGGGGGAGGACCTTATCCATTTTAAGTTTTAGTTTTTAAAAGAAAAAGTAAAAAAAAGGGGGCGAGGGATATTTTTAGGGGGATTTCTCTTGATAAAATATTTAGAAACTTCCCTGCACCTATGAGAGGCAATAATATCGGACCAGCTGTTAGAGAGATTCTTTGGCACAGACAGTCAAAAACTCACAAACACAAAAGCATTAAATAAAAGTGGTCTATGCTGACGTTTTACATACATGACATTACAATTATAGCCTTATTTTTTAAAGTTAATTTAGCACAAAGCCGTAACAGCTGGGTTAAACAAAACAAATTTTTTATGATTTAAAATGTCAATTATTATCCCTGAATAAATAAAGTCACCACAAAAAACTTGTTGTCCATTGATACTAAGACCTCCACCTAAAATAGTTATTTTTTTTTATAGAGAACTACCGGATGCACCCCTAGCATCTAAGATATGTCTTTAAATGGGTATGTAAAAAGAAGACATAAAAATAGTTTTAAACCCAGCCAAAAAGGCTTAAATCTTAACTTAACATAAAATAAAAGTATCCCGAAACCTATGAAAAGGTTCCCTACTCAAACAAAGACATTTAAAATTTACCCCTCCCAAACAATTTGGGCCTCCCAAACAACTTATGGGGGGGGGGAATATCCCCCCCCCCCCCAAAAAAAAAACGCGCTTACGCGCATTTTGGTATTATCCTCTTAGAAATTTTTTTTTCAATATTGAAAATTTGAGTACCCCCCCCCCACCCCCACCCGACAGCGAACTATGAACTCTGGCCGCAGCGCTCAGCTCCCTAGCCTGCCTAGCCGCAGCGCTCGGCCCCCTTGCCTGCCTAGCCGCAGCGCTCGGCCCCCTTGCCTGCCTAGCCGCAGCGCTCGGCTCCCTAGCCTAAAACCTAACCTAACCTAAAATAGTTGTTCGTCGGTAGTCGGGGGGGGGGGGGGGGGGGGGGGTACAAAATTGAAAAAAATTGGAAAAAAAATTTCTAAGAGGATAACGCCCGCATTTTTACTACTAAATATTTTATAATTAGGTAGGTAGGTACTTTTTACATTATTAAATTACCCCTGCTAACAGATTTCAGAGGGGTAAAAAAATTGCGGCGCTTCGCGCGTCATTTCCCCCCCCCCCCCCAAATAAAAAAGGTTAACGCCCCTGCCTTTGCACGCCACTTTTTTCTACCTAAATACTAGGGTAAAGCGGGGCGATCTCGGTTTTGAGGTGAAGTCGGTATTTTTTTGACCACCTTCATTAAATGACATTTTTCTCCATGTTCTAATCGACTGACAGAAAAAAACATAAAATCAAATTTGTTCCTTATTAAATTGCCTACAAAAAAGTATAAAATGAAATTTTTGTGAGATTAATTTTTAGGGTACTTATTGGGTCTTAAAGTCGGACGACAAAAAATTTTTTTTTCGATTTTTTTGCTTCGGTCAGAAAAACGGTAAGTTGGACAAAAACTGGTAAGAGCTAGAGCTTAGACGTCTTCAGGGGACTTATTAAGAATCTAATAGGCTATCCATTTCCGTTTAAAACTTTAAAAAGCTTGTATAGTTTTTTCTTAAATCGACTAAAAGTGAAGCGGGGCGAATTCGGTTTTTTCACTTTTTATACTAACTTTTTCAATTTTATATAAAAAAGTGAAATTTTCGAGAAAAAAAGTCAAATTTCTCGTACTTAGAAAAAATTTTTTTTTTTTTGTAGAAAAAATTGTCCGATCTTCATAATTTTTTTGTGAATGCTCTTTATTACATTTAGCAACTTTAACCTTTAGGGCATGCTGTAATTAAATCAATATGTCATAGGTTTTTTGAAGCTGGAAAATCGACCCCAGATTTTGCCAAACTTTTCTCTTTTTTTCAACTTGATTTTTTTAGGAAATTTTGCTAAGAGAACTAATTTTTTTTTGGCCAAATCTATTCAAAATTGCCTGAATTTTAAGGATCAGGCCTTTAAAGTCATAAAAAGTTATTTTTTCTAGTAGTATTTTTATGTTTTTTATCAAAAAAATTTTCGAAAAAAAAGTCAAATTTCGCGTACTTCGGAAAAATTATTTTTTTTGGTAGAAAAAATTGACCTATCTTAATAAAATTTTTTGTGCATACTCTTTATTACATTTAGCAACTTTTACCTTTTGGGCATGCTGTAATAAAATCAATACGTCATCGATTTTTCGAAGCTTGAAAATGCCCTACCGACTTCGCCTCAAGGCGGGGCGAAGTCGGTGCCGTTTTAGAGATCAATTTTGACAAACTTTCCAAAGTCCTAGGTTTACGTCCTTTTAGGACCTGATCGACTTTTCCGAGATCTTTCTACTGGTCTTGGTCCCATTTAAAAAAAATAATTTTTACGATTTGCAGGTTCAAAAAACCGAAAAAAACACCGAGTTCGCCCCGCTTTACCCTAATATTTTACCTGAAATTATTCTAATACATCTTTGCATAAGCTCTACGAAGGTGATGGTATGATTCAACGGGGGAGAACAGTAGTACTGCGGGTCAGCTTTGGGTAGGACGGTCACGTAGAAACAGATGGCACGGTAAAAGTATAGCAGTCCCAACATTAGGAACACTCGTCGTAATACAATAAACCTATGTTCATCATACATTATATTTGTTTATTTATTATTACAATAGTAAATACTACCTTTTTTTAAAAAACAGGGATGAAAATATAACCATTCATAACAAGCAATTCCCCCCCCCCCCCCCCAACTAAAATAAATAAAGTGGAGGTTCGACCTTACCCTATGTTCTCCATCTCTGGGAGGTAGCCGCTGTTATATGATAATTAGGGTAGGAAGAATTGTTCTAAAATAATCTAAATCATATAGCAGGTGTCCCTTTTTTATTTATTACTTTTATTCGAATATTAGTGGAAAATTGTCTGTAATACGATGCTAAACATGATTTCTAATTATGGCAGAGAACCGGTTCTAATCCAGCGGATATTAGGTATTCGGGTTCGAAGCCATAATAGAAAAATATTTACCTACTTAATAATCTTTTTATATTGTGTATTTTTGTGTATCTTGAATGTAAATTAATCAATAAATCTGTGTATTAACACTTGTTACAAGCGGAGCTTTTCTATATTTAGGCTGTGTCTACCATAATACATGTACGTCATTAATGATTGCTTGCTAAAATTTCCCTATTATATTCAAACCTCACATTATGATTCATGTAAAAATAGGCATACCTAATAATTTTACAATAATCTTCTAAAGTCTCGAATCATAGGTAGAAATTTTTTATATTCTTTATTTGTGAATATTTTGTCCATATGTCTGATATGCTGTGCTTAGCTTTATTAGATAAGATATTGTCATCCTTGTTTTTATTGTAACTATGTCATTATATAGATTATCAGAGATTAAACAAATAAAAATCAATAATAACTCTTTTTGTAGTTCAGATTACAAGAATAGATTACTTTCTTATTTTTTTTAAAACAAAAACTTAATGAATCATAAATAATGTTAAAACACTGAAAAATAAAAAAAAACTCTTTAACAAAAGCTTAAAGACAGTGGGGAAAATTATAGAATATCTTTGCTACTAATAACATGTCATTTTTTTTTTTGGGGGGGGGGGGAGGAGGGAGGAGGAATCAAATCTAATTTTAAAAATGTCCGGATTTTGTATTGGGTCTTTGAAATCAGCTAAATCAGAAATATAAACCGAGCCAAGTCTATTTGCTATTTGCAATTTTCTAGCAACGAAAAGGATCTCCGCGACTTGGGTCATGTACTTGTCTGGATTATACAACTATTCTTATACAGTTAAAGAGTGGCTATACTCCTCCTATAGCCTACATAAAATATAATATGTATGCCTTGCCTGTATTTATGAAATATGATAACAGCTAAAGCTGTAAGAGAAAGAAATATCAGAATATATTCGCTTGCATCTAGACCCCACGCCTGAAAAATATAAATAATTAAAAAACATGTAACTACTTACCTATACCTATATCCTATTTTATACCTAAAGTAGTAAGTTTTTTTTATCTTAAGCTTAATATTTTGATAACTACTGATTGAGTTCTCCGGTTTAAGAAATATTTATAAGGTTCCGTGATGGTTTTAGGCTATTCAAACTTTTAGATTTAAAGTTGGGAATGTTTGTAGGCTATTTTCTTAACTTCCAATACAGAGCAACTTCCAATACAGAACAAACACAAAACACAAATTAGTGCCCTATCATACAAAGTACCCTGTTAAGCACTGATAGCCACCCGCCGCCCCCCATTTCTTATTGTGAAATCAATTCAGTATAGAGGGGTGGGGGGGGGGGGGTAGTTCTTAATTATCTACAGTCTAATACCCCTCCACCTTCTATAATTTTACCCTTAGCTCCAAAAAAATTAGACTTAAGTTATAAGCTTAAAATGTATATTTTAGAGTACAAATGAGTAACATTAATTTAATTGTTACATAAGCTTTTAATAATTCTTGTGTACATTTGACTAGAGCAGAAACTATATAACAAGGGTTTGTCATTATAACGTCGTATAACGTCATTATGTCAAGGCAGATTAAGTAGAATTACTTTTCATCCTTGTTTACAAAGTACATCACTCTAACCCAGGGAGGTAGGGGTTATTGACTAATCATACTGGTACCCAGAGTTTTATAATCACGTAATCTAACTTGTTGGCTTTAAATACTTGGGTACCTTTATTTAGATTCTTTTTTTAAAATTCCAATCTGCATGAGGGGTTTAGTTTATCATCATTAGGGATGCAATGTACATCAATATATCGTCCGTTGTCTTATCCCTTGAGATCCCTGTTAGTACTTACGGCTAAATAAAACAGTTCTCGTCCAATTTTGTTATTCAAACTATAGAAGATCATATTTCCATTTCACCGTCTCTAATTCACATATTTTTATTAACATCTAACAAATATCCAACACAAGACTTGTTAAGTAGCTCCGCTGTTATCTAAAGATGTGTCCCACCTGATATGGTGTATTATCGAGTATGACATCTGGTAGAGGGGGATAGTCAGGCATTCGGTCATGAGTTAAGGCCAAGCTGAATACAGAAACTTTTAAGAATTGTAATCACAAAAAAATTGGTCGTTTTATTTCATACCAGCGGATACGCCCCTAGAAGCATCTAAAGGAAGTTGGGGGCGGGGAGTAAAAGTCAATTTTCTAATTTAAATCTATAATAGGTACAAAGTAGATCGAGGTCTGTCTGTCTGTTCGACCGTCCGTCCGTCTGTCCCTGAAGATCTCGGTAACCAAAAACCCGATCGGATTCTACTCTTCAGGGTATATACCTATTGGACCTCTGGTGGTTTTAAGCTATTTTCTTGGGGGGGTGGGACACCCCCAACCTACAAAAAATGAAAATTCCCTCCCCCCCAAAAAAAAATTATGGGCGCAGCACCAGATTTTTTTTTTAATTTACCTAAATTTTAATTTTTTTTATTTTTTCAAAAATTACCTCATGGGGCAAAGCCCCTAGAGGCTAGGGACGAAGCCGCTAGTCTTTTAAAATGAAATTAAAAGAAAAAGTCCTAAATATAATTATTGGGGGTAGGAGGGGGACCTTTTTAAGAGCGGTGACATCTCTTTGTAGGTTAAAGATAACCACCCCCTAAAATAGTTATAAACCTACCCTATGGACCTTTAAGAGGTTAACTGTAAATGAGAAAGAGGTTTTAAAAACAAAGATTGTAATAATAGAACTAATGTACGTTGTCATTCTTGTTTTTTAAATCAGTTTCTATATTCCTGACGGTGGTAAAAAGAAAGCCAAAAGTTGTAAACAGGGCGGCAAAAAAAACTTTGGGAAGCTCCTGGGGTATGTCTTCAATCTCGTCATAATCTGAAACAGAAATAATAGTTAAAGGTATAGGTATAATACCTATCCTCTTAAAAATCTTTTTTTCTAATTTTTTAATTTTGGGACCAGGCATTCCCCTACTCTATAATCACGCGCATGTGACAAAACAGCAGAAGGCACCATATTAAACGTCTTTAGTCATGACGCGGTGTTGAGCCAAAATTCGAACCTATCACCTAAGCAAGGACGAGCGGATGCTCCACGATCGCGGGTAATTATAGAGTAGCTACACTTTTAAAGAAAAAAGTGACTACCTGAATTACTATCCCCTAAATCCAGGACAGCGCGACCATTCCTGGCAGGATTTGTATCACCAGATCCTACCACTCCAGGTCTATGCCCATTTCCTGCTTTGTAAAACTCAAATTGATATAGGCATAACGTTCAAATTTAAGAAAAAGGTTAAAGCACTAATCGAGCATTAACCCTCTCCACCTAATTGATTTTAAAATAAATTGACATATATCATATAAAAATTTTCTTTTTCCGGAAAGATTTAAATTTTTTCTGCCCATGTTTGAAAATTTTCCATGAAAACAGACTTTAAAAAATGCCAAGGTTAGATAAATTATTTCTTTCATAGACAGTACAAGTACTTTAAATACTTTATTTGCATTAACACAAAAGGATAGTGCTTTCTCTCAAACCTATTTGTTGTCCTCTCGTCTTGTTTTAATTTTAAAAAGAAAAACAATATATTTCTAGTCCCTCCAAGCAGCGTGTCGGAGCCGTTGAATTTTGATGCGGCTCCGGCTCCTACCTTAAAATTAATATATCAATTTTTGTTCATTATTGAATTTGATAAAATGAAATAAATAATATAAAATATTTTGCTTTTATTTGATTAAAGCTATATAAAAGTAGAAGGATGTGTGTCTATTTGTTAAGTAACAATAGTTTTTCAGTTTATTATATAGAAATAGACCATGGCAAATTATAATATTACTTTAAAAAATCATTTTTAGCTAATCTGGAGCCGGAGCCGTCTTTAACAAAAATTCGGCTCCGGCTCCACCAAAAATATTGCGGCTCCCGGCTCCGAAACGCTGCCTCCAAGGGACTCTAACCCTTTGTTGCCTTACCCATAAGGGGTTCTATCCCTGAGCGGCTCTCCTAACCAATATAACCCTAACTATTACAATATATTGTATGTTGAACTATTTCGTTTCTGCTCCATATGCGATTTGAGGGAAACAAGGACAATTAAGAAAGCAACAAACATAATTAGTAAATTAAGACACATAAATGTAACTTTAGGATTTGTTTTCTGCAGTAATATTTTGATTTGAGTTTTCATTTCCTTGATTTTGTCTGCCGCGATTTGCCGCCGTTGTTTGGCGCAAGGACGGCGGTTCTGGCGGCGTATCACATTCAGGTTCTGAGTTGCTGTGGCTGTACCTATGGCTCATGGCTTTGGACGTGCCTTGGTCTTGTTGCAGGTGCGATGTGGAAGGTTGATTATTGATTTCTGTGTGAAAAAGCATATTTTAATACACATAAGTATTTATTTTCTAACTAAAAAACAAATACCTAGTACTTTTTGTAACTTCTTTATCATTTAATGAAGTTTTACAAAAGATTTAAAGCACATTTAGCCTTTATTATTAAAAGACTTACTATTTAAATCTTATCAAAAAGAAACTTTGTAGATAACTGAGATGGACTAATGATGTAATCAAAAAGTAAAACTTATTATTAAGGAGTGGAGAGTACTTCACAAGAAAAACAAGAATTTTTGCATTGTGAAATTATTTTGGTTTTCCATGGTTCCAATTTAATTATTAAGTGCAAAATTATTACCAATTATCAACAATTGTTGACAACCAGTTTTTTGAAAGTCCTAATGGTACATTTTAATGAGTTAAATTTTGAGGAGGGGGGGGGGGGGGGGGAGCAAGACCTTACCCTTCTGTGGTATATGAATAAGCTCTTACATATGATTAAAAATTAGGCAATGAGTAAATATATAACTAGGTATTTCTTTATTACATAACTGATTTTATTAATATTTATTATTGTCTTTTTACATTTAAACAAGGATGACAACATCCATAAAAGCGAAGCACTGAAACGGTAGGACAAACGGACATTAACACTTGTATAGTATCTGAACTGAAAAATCGGAACATAAATGCATAAATGTCGAATCAAAATTGTAAGTAAATTTGTTGAAAAACTGCTTAAAAACAGGATAATGTTTATGGACATACTTACATTTTTGGACTTGATTATAGAGTTGCTTCGCTTATAATATTGTTCTTTGTTGTCCCAGGAATCAATATACCAAAAATCAGATCAAACGGATAATTAAAACACTTGAAAATTTGTTGTTAAAAAAGTAGAAAAATCAACATGTTTAAAATGGACGTACGGACATTCTGGTACTGATTATAGAGTTGCTACGCTTTCTAAATCGTACCCATCTACTACAGGAATCATCATGCAAAGTTTGAAATCGATAGGACAATTCTAACATGCCTAAATTAACGAATAAAAGCTATCTATCTCGGACGGACGGACGTACGGACGGACCGACCCTAATTTTAGAAAAGCTTCGCTTTTAAAAATACAGCTTAAATCTTATGTAGAACAAAGTGTTATATTTCAAATCAATAATAATTGCTGTGTTTTGAGAATAGAATTTTTTAAACATTTTATTGCAACCTATGATAAACACATATAGAATACGAAAATCAAAACATTTTAATTAAACTCGGAAATGTTATGGATCAGGATACCCAATATAATACTCCAGGGATCTGAAGGGATAAGACAATGGATGATAAAACAAGTATTTTATCTCATTGATTTCGCTGCTCATAACATTCTTGTATGGTAAAATTTATATTTATATAATGATACAAACACCCCCTTCAATTGAAATGTAACATGTTTTCTACAATTACATGTGCACTAAACGCGTTACAGTTTAGCAGTTGAATGCATTATTTTAAGAATTATTGTCGCAATTTTTGTGGGGTTAAAATCTTCCTTTTATACCAAATAATCATTGAACAGTGATTCGTTAAGATAATTTAAAACCTTTAGGGGGAGAATAAGGGGGAAGGCAGGTCTATCTAATATCTTTTTTAGAGGTGTGTTAACAACCCCTCCCTTCCGTGGAAAGAGAGGGGATTGATTTTTATTTCAGATTAAACTTCTATTGGAGACTGCATAACATAGACGTAGGCACCCGCAAAATTTTGGATTTTCAATTTTTACCCCTCCCCCCCAAATAAAAAATTGCCTCTATGAAATAAAGATTACCCCCCCCCCCCCCAAAAAAAAATTTTTCATTTTTAAAATTTTACCCCCCCCCCCCTCAAATAAAAAAGCTTGGACGCCCCTGCTGCATAATATTACCTACCTATCCCTAAACATAATATGGCAGGTGTCATATTTTCCAGTATGGCTCCGAAACCGATGACTTTCCGCTTGATTAAATCGGTTCTGAGCTCTTATGAAAAATAAAATCATATTATAGAGAATTATTAATTTGAAATAAACTATTATAATTAATCCCTATTTTATTGGCCCAGGCCTTTGGCATTTTGGGCCTAACAAAACTGGAATAAATCTGCGGAAATTATAAAAAGAAAACAAATTTTGTTTTAGCAGCCCAACTGAGCAAGGGAAGTAAAAATGTGTTATCAATTACAAAAACAGTTATCATATTAAAATCTAAAATAAAAACGACAAAAAGAAATTAGAAAATTGTAGCATTTTGATTAAAAATTGTACAAAAATTAAGATAAGATCATTTGAAAGAGTAGCACGATGTCCGTTTATCCGCTAAAAAGATGGAAAAATTAAAAAATCATGGTTTTAAGCTATTTTTTTATGAGGTGGGATAATTCCTACAGAAAATATTGCCCCCCCCCCCCCCCCACCTTCCAAAGAAGTTAGTTTTGTCATGCTCCCTGAGTACACGAGGGGTTACCCCACACCTGAAGCAAGTATTATGTGAATATTGATTCAAAGATCAATATTTTTTTTTAGAGAAGTGAATACTATTTAAATTAAGATCAACAATTTAAAGTGAAGGATATATTATTTATTTACAAGATTTTCCTAACTTCTCAACTAGACTTATTATGAGTAGGGATGGCAATCCGTCAAATTTTTGGACCGAATTCGGATTCTTACAAGAATCCTTCCAAAAAAAGGCGGACACCCGCGGATTCCGGATTCTTATTTTTCGCGGATTCCGGATCCGGATTCTTGCAATATTTTAAAAGGCTTTTTGTTTTTTTAAGTTAAAAAATTTAAGTGCTACAAATGTCCTAAAAATTAGGTAATGTTCTTGGTGTTCTCTATAATTCACTTCTGAGAATCGAACCAGATTTTAAAAGATATTATATTTAATGATGATAATCTTTGCCTTCAAAAAGGCGGAGTTAACTTTAGCCTACCAATTAAGTTTGAAATCCACCTATCCTATTGGTCAAAATTAATTAACTTAAAATGTATTTTCGCTTTTAGATAAAGAATTTTACAAAAAAACGAATTTTATAAAAAAAATCCTTAAAATTTGATGCAGATTTCAAATCTACTCCCTACATTAAAATTCCGGAAAACTTATATCTCTTATTACGGATTCCAAAATTGACAAAAAATTGGGTGGATTCCAGATTACGGATTCGGATTGCCAACCCTAATTATGAGTATTGTTAAAACTAATAAAATAGGTATTCAGCAGAACATTAATTATATTCAATTACAAGCTATACTTCTAATTGATATTGTCATATATCCTTATTTTAAACTATCTATATTTTCCTTAAATGAGTCATGTGACGCAATTTGACTAAATTTCTAAGCATTTAAGACCCCCACACTTGTTTGTGATTAATTTATTAGTTTCATATTAAGTGAAATTTTTTACGAGATTTTTTCCAGTAGGTATGGCTTCCAAACCGATAATTATCCGCTGGAATTAAACCAGTTCTCAGTCATACTGAATAATCAAGTATAGCATCGTATTAATGACAAATTTCCGCGAATACCAAAATAAAATTCACAAGATTAAAAGCTGTCTATAATACAATGCGATAAATAACTATTTTGAAATTAAATGATATTTGTTATTAAAACAAAACTTAAAAAGTTTATGTAGTATTTTTCTCTTTAGATACCTAGCTAAAAGTTCATCTTAAAATTACTTAGTGCGCGCCGAATATTTCCCTGGGAACAATTATCCCAAAAATCAAATGATAATATATATAGATACTAGCGGCTTCGCCACAAGAGGTATAATTACATCTTCTATTACTTACCCAGCAGAACGGATCGCAAATTTTCGCACCTACCCAGCAGGAAAAAATTTTTGCGATTAAATAACAAATTCGCAAAATTCGTAGAAAAAAAAAAGGAGGGACGGATTTTTTTGTTTTGGGGGGGTTGGGGGTGTCCCACCCCCCAAAAAAATAGCCTAAAACCACCACAGGACCAGTAGTTATATTCCCTGAAGAGTAGAATCCGATCGGTTCAGTGGTTACCGAGATCTTAAGCTTCAGACGGACGGACGGACAGACAGACATCAAACTACTTTGTATTATAGATTACACAAAATAATATTTTCATACTCATGCTTATTGCTTAACCATGCGGGGTTACAATTTACCCAATGTAACCTAACCTAAAGGTAAATATCTGACACAATAAAAAAACACCCTTCACCCTTATTTTTAAAATATTCCAAAATATGGGGGTTGTGAGGGGGTTCTAAGGTCGACTACAGAGGTAAACTACCATTGTTGTTACACTTTGAAAAAAACTTTCTAAAAAATATGCTTGCCTTTAGTTGAAACTTTATCCTTGTGTTCTAAGGTTTCATCCAATTCTATCACAGTAATTATTTCATTTGGATCACAATTATTAATTAGGTTATCACCACCATCATCAACATTGGCACTTGTTATAGCATCTTCAGTGGTAGCAATACAACCTTCGGGTTTCTTAATTTCTTCAGGACTATTCATTTTTATAATTTTGTATTTTTTAATCTTTATCACATTTTTGTGTACACTTTAATCATAATTTTACTATTTATAGTTGTTCACAAATATACATGTCATGGTTATGTAAGCATTTAAAATGCTTTTTGTTAAATAAACTTTTCACTTTTATATCTGAAAAAAGAGTATGATAAAAGTATTATTTTTATGTAATTTTGCAGTAACACGCCTGGAGAAAAATTAAGAATGACTTGATTGCTACAAATTCGAAGATTTTCTGTGAAAACAGCTGATTTACAAACAAACACACCCACACACACTCACGCTGTCTATAACACACACACACGCACACTGTAGTAGCCGAAAGCAAATCTTTATCTAGCAGACAATTCCGTCGTAGTAAACATCAATTTCTACTAGTAACACTCCCCTCCTCCCCGCCCTTCCCCCATCTAGGTCTTAGGTGGGTTCTATAAACAAAACTGTTACGGTATCGACAGCTGCAAATACGGTATCAACAACAAAAATCTGACGCTAGACGTTCAGAAGTCATCTCACGGTATACGCAATCGCTGTAACATATCGCTGTTATGACGTCATCTCACATTGCTGTAGATTTCACAGATGGATCAGGGAGATGAACAGCATCTCACAGTACAAGCTATCAAAAGCTGTCAAAATTCCTGCTTTTGCAGACGAAAATTATGAAAATAAAACAATAAATCATGCATTGAAAGCATGGTTTATGATGAAAAAAACGGGGCATTCCCAACAGATCTCTATGCAGGGGATGAAAAATTTTAAGTAAAAAAATTTGAATAATTATTTTAAAAATAAATATTTTCAATATAAAATTTTTGATAGGTAATGGAAATTAAAATTTTTTTTTTAATTTTGTAGAAAAAAATATTTAATTGAAAAAAAATTAGGTAATCTAAAAGTGAGTAAAAATTTTTTTTTTTCCCGGGGGGGGGGAGGGGCATTTTCTTTCCCCCTCTCCCTTCACATTTTCTGTACTTTAAAAAAAATAGGCTGAATTGACCAAAATTCAAAGACGACATTTGCTTAACATCCCATTTATTGTAGTTTTGCTGTTGATTTTGTTGTTGATGACAGCTGCAGTATTGCAGTTCTATCACTGTACCATATTACCGTATTATCTCTCACAGTAATGTTTATAGAACGCACCGACACAAAAAAATGGCCGCCCGAGGTACCGCAATGTGAGATACCGTGATAGAACAGCAATGTGATAGAACTGTGATCACAGTTCCGACTATAGAACCCACCTCTTGTTACAAATAGTAGCGCAACTACTATGAACTTTATGTTATACGTTCAACTATTTTTGACGCTTTTAGATGAAATTGAGTAAATTTCATTGCAATTAAAAGAAGGTTAAGATTTACTGCATATCATAAATCATCCTAAGATTTTAATAAAGCAACAAGATGTCTGATTGTTGATGTACACGGATCTAGCTAACCGCTGAACGAATCGGGTTCTCCTTAACAGGGTAGCTTCTCATAGGTACCGGGAAGGATTATAACCATTTTGGGGGAGGATACCACCACCCTCCCAAGAAAAATCACAAAAAGTCTAACTTATTTACGCAGAGACTTGAATGCAACTAAGAAATCTTTTCTTCTTGAATTAGCTATTTAAAATAAAAAATCCAACATTTAAAGTGCCTTTAGGGGGCGTAGCCGCTAGTAATAAGTATAAGATTGCAAAAGTACATGACAGAACGTATAAAAAACTTTACTGAAAGACAAACAGTTCAGTAGTTGCCGAGAACCTAATGGTCAAACAAAAGAACTTACTTATGTTTGACAGGATACCGTTTACGCCCCCTTTGTAACATATAAGAAACTTCACTTAAAGAGAAACCATATCTGACAAGCAGTTAGCGAGATCTGAAGATACAGACAGACAGATTTAAAGACATCCTGTTTCTTTTAAAGGATGATTTAGTTGTTACAAATAATTATTTTATTCTTGTGCATAAATGTTATTATAATCCTGAAATCTTCAGGGATAGGACAATGGAGCAATAAATTTACATGTATCACAAATAATGATAAACAAAATAACCACTAGGTAAATCAAAATTATTGATTAAAAAGTTTAAACACTAGCACTTTGGGTACCAGTGTAATTTACAGTCAAATGTCCCCATCCCTTAAGCTGTTATATCGGATAAATAATTGTACATGTGTTTTAATGTGTAACTATATCCTCTTTAATCTATATTTATATTATTACTAAATACTATACTAATAAAACTTAATAATTATACTGAAATAAAACATATAAGCAACAAGGATGACAACATAGATATTCTAAAAATTGAAAATAAAAGAAGCCATGAAAAATACATATCCTCAGAGAGTCCAGGGAGGTGCTTATTTCACTAGTCTCCAAAGTTTGATAGTAACGTTTTCTTATTCGTTGGCTTAGCAACTTTGGGAATTTTATAATCAAATTGAGATTGGTTGTTTAACAATTGTAATCAACAGAAGGTTTTTTTGTGTATCATCATTAGAAGTGTAAATCAATTTATCAGCCATTGTCTTATCACTTTAGATCCCTGCATAGAGTAGCTTCCTTGATGAAGAAACAAATTGATAAGAAAAACTTTTTAGTCACAGAGCTTCTCTATAATACACTTTATCTATCCGTCCGTCTGTAACACTAAGAGTGAATTTTTTTTTGTTAGGGACTATTTATTATTATTTTTTTTTTTTTGGGGGGGGGGGTTAAATACCCCCTCCTAAATGGTTGGGGGTGCCTACGGCACCCCCAGGGTAGGGATAAATTTGACCACTGTACTTCTCCTCTATAACTTACTCTGTCTATGACTGACCATTCAAGATGTTTTTGTTCATCGTTACTTAAAGATGTTGTCTTCCTTGTTTTTAATTCAAAGAAATTTTTAAAAGTAAAATATTTTTTTTTCTTTTTTTAATGTTTTTGGAGTAATTGCTGTTTTGTTTATCATTAAACAATGACTTTTTTCTCAAGCAAATATTTATCTGTCACTTTTGATATTGAAGATTTTTTTTTATATTCAACTTATAGATCCAGATAAGGCTTCTTTTTTAGTGGCATATTTTTCTAGGGGCGATTTTTCATATGAGAATGCGTTGGTACCCTCCACCAAAGTAGTTTTAAACCCTCCCTCGGTTCAGTGGAAAGCGAGATTCTTTGGTACAAACATACCAACACACACAAAGACATCCTGTTACTTTTTTTTTTTTTTTTTTTTATAAAATTACATACTATGCATATAAACGACTTTGTTTTCTGAAGTATTAAGAATCATTACTTCATTCATAATTATGTAATACTATTGCATTGCTATATGATAAATTTGTGGTTTTTACATGTAGATATTAGCATCAAGGGCGTCCAAGCTTTTTGATTTGGGGGGGGGGGGTAATCTTTATATCATAGAGAGAAGGACGTCCAAGTTTAAATTTTTTTTTTTTTGGGGGGGGTTGAAATTAAAAATCTAAAATTTTTTGGGTGCTGGCAAAATTCATATGGGGGGGGGGGGAGGAACCAGCCCTGTACCACCCATATTGGACGTCCCCGATAAGCATGGCCTTATATTTAAACCCGCTTATGTGCAATAAAATTCAGAAACGGATTGTCTGTTAAGGAACAGGTTTAGACATCCAGCTGAATTTCAAAATTATACCATCACGATTTCACAACATGCGGCTGCGAACCCTGAACATAAGTATAGCACCTCTAAAACATTGCTGAGTATTACGTTAGAGACATTGATGTTGATTGTAGTTCCAGTATAGCTTCGAAACCCATTAATATCCGCTGGAATAGAACCGTTTTAATGGATGTTGTCATCCTTGATAATTTATAACCTTTGTTTTCTTAGATGTTGTCATTCTTGTTAGATATAAATTTCATAATATTTAAGCTATCTTATCTTTGATAATAGTATTCTTTAAACTTCCTTCCAACCAGGGAGGGAGGGGACATTGGTCTGTAAATTTCACAGTTATCTAAAGTTTATAATCATGTCATCTTATATGTTGCACAGTAAGGGGGTGTACCCACCCACATGGCGAAATTAGGGAGTATAGGAAGTCACAGGGTTTGCTGGAGACCTGGAGAATCAGGACCTGCATGATCATACCTGTAACCTAAAGTCCTGAAAAGTCATACATAAAACGTTTAGCTCTGTAATATTCCACATTCTACTTGTGCAGTAATATTCCAATTTTTTATACAAATAAATAGTCAGGTAAGAATAAAAATATGGCGTTTTTGCAACCCTACCTTCCCCCCCCCCCCCAAAAAAAAAAAATTGTTTAATATTATGCAACTGCAAGCATTGTAGATAGAGGGGAGGAAGATAAAAATATTTCCTACACAGAGCAGATAAAACATATTCTGAACACCATGTCAAATAGAGGACAATGTCCAATTCATCTTGTTTTCTTATTTTTTAACCCTCCAAAAAAAGATATTTTTAGGATAAACCAGGAAGGGGTAAATGGCAGGGATCTAAAGGGATTAGATAATGGCCGATAAATTGATGTACATCTTCCATGATTATATGCAAAATTACCATTTCTGTAGATTAAAAGTAGTGGTTGAAACGTTTGAACACTCAACTTAATGAAACAACCAATCAAAATGTTCTAAAATCCCCAAAGTTGTAAAGCCAACGAATAAGAAAACGTAATTATAAAACTTTGGTTACTAGTGTAGTAAAATGCCCATTGTCCCCTCCCCACTATATCTGGGTAAATGCTTTATCAGAGATCTATAAATGACACTGCCCAAAGGTCAAAAGTTTATAAACACATTCCTCCATTTGTTAGCATAAAACTTTGTAGGAGGAGGGGCAAGGGTGAGGGTAAAATTGGTTACTGATATGGCTGTACAAATGTATTCTTTTGATTAATAAGCATCTATATTATATTTGTTGTCCGTCCGCCTGTATATCTAACAGTTTAAAGCCTTAAAGAAAAAATAATTTAAATTAATAGGAAGGAATTTTGACTCATTCTAAGGCTTCTTTTATTCATTTCCTTGCATCTATACTGACAAGTAACATGATGTCTATCTGTTTGTAGCTTAAGATCTCGCTAACCGCTGGACCGACGTGGTTCATCTTTACAGTTTCCAGGGAAGGTAATTAAATTATTAAGAAACAAGGATGACAACATCCATAAAAGCGAAGCACTGAAACGGTAGGAAAACGGATATTAACACTTGTATAGTGTCAGAACTGAATAATTATAATATAAATGTATAAGAGTCAAAGCAAATTGTAAGTAAATTTGTTGAAAAACTGCTTGATTCAGGATAATGTTTATGGACATACTTACATGTTTAGGACTTGATGATAGAGTTGCTTCGCCTACTACATTATACTTTGTTGTCCCAGGAATCGATATACCAAAAATCAGATCAATCGGATGATTAGATCACATAAAATTTGTTGTTCAAAAAGTAAAAAAATCAACATGTTTAAAATGGACGTACGGACATTTTGGTGATGATTATAGAGTTGCTACGCTTTCTAAATCGTACCTAACTATTAAAGGAATCACCATGCAAAATTTAAATTGATAGGACAATTCTGACATGCCTAAATTAACGAAAGAAGCTATCTCTCTATGACGGACGGACGTACGGACGGACCGACCCTAATTATAGAAAAGCTTCGCTTTTAAAAATTGTCCCTGAAAAATGACCCAAAATTAAAAATGAAAAGTGCCCTTTGGTGCTTCTAGATGTCTCTACGGGCGTAGCCACTAATATGAATAGTGCAATACTTCTTTTTTTTATGAACATATACTTATGGATGTTGGTATTCTTGTTAATTTATAGTCATTTTCTATTGTCATAATGTAGGTAATATAAAATGTTTCAAATAAGTATAAATGGAAAATTTGAGAAATATTTTGTTGAATAGGCTCCTCTCTACTTGGGCCTCTGTGAAATCATTACCGCATAAAAGAGTAGATTCTATAGAATCACCAAAATAGGAATAACATGTAATTAATTGGGTCTTACTATTGAATATTAAAATAATGAAGTCCTATATGCAATTACTATCGGCTTCGCACCTAGAGAACTCTAGTGGCACTTAAATGTTTTTTTTTTATTATTTCATGTCTATGTTGCGTTCAAGTCTCTATGCATAAGCAAGAATATTAAAAGAAAATTTCAATTTTTTTGTGATTTCTCCTTGGAGGGTGGAGGTACCCGCCCCCCCCCCCAAAAAAAAATAAAAAAGTTATAAACCTCACCAAGACCTATGAGAAGCTACCCTATAAAGGAGAACCTGATCGGATCAGCGGTTAGTGAGATCCTTTGGAACAAACAGACTCATAGACATCCTGTTACTTTATTATAAGGATACAGAGTTTTTTAATGGAACAAAAGTATTCCTTAATTTAACCCACTTACCATTGACAGAATCCTATTTTCTTCATTGGCTTGGGGAGTTTTATATAAGAAAAAAATATTTAGCAGTTTTCAACAAATTATGCCTTAAAAATCTGTTTATCCATAGCATATGATTTTGGAAATCCCAAACAGCTGAAATAATAGTCTCTGTAAACATATTATTAGAAATAAGGCATTCCGCTACTTTTACTAGCCTAAAAGCAGTAGGTAAAACTTTTAACGTCTTTATTTATGACGCGGTTTGGTTCTAGATTCGAACCAAACACCTCCCCGACGACAAGCGTATGCGTTACGTGTACGATAGTCGCGTACGTATAAAGCCTTTATATTCAATTATGATTTTTTTCTAATTTTTGCGATAATATAAATATGAAATGTACGAATGAACTTTCTTCTGCAATGATGGGCCACCTCTTGGGCCTATACTACTACAACAAGAATTGATAAAATTCACACGCATAAATCTTTCTCAATACATATTTCATTTCAATACTAGTATACCAATATTTATTGAGATATATATTAGGAAATCAGATAGATAGATAGATATACATATAATAAAGAGTTATATATTACTTGCATTAGATTCAGAGGTTTGTAGAAGGGTGTACACATTCATGGAGGTGTATCCACCCTTCCGACAACAAAAAGCACCCCCCTTATCTATAATACAAAGTAGAACGATGTCTGTCTGTCTATCTGTTAGTTTGTACCTAAGGATCTCGCTGAAACGATCGGGTACTCCTTTACAGGGTAGGTTTTCTTAGGTCCCGGGAATGTTTACAACTATTTTCTTGGAAAATGAAAAAATATCCCCCCTCCTTTTAACTAAATTTTTCTTTTAAATCTAAAATACGAAAATTTAGGTTGATCAAACCTAGCTCTTAGGGCACGCCCCTAGAAGCTAGGGGCAAAGCCGCTAGATGTTTATATTACACCCTCTCGATTTTGATATCACCGGTGTCCTGGATAGGAAACAGGTTTTTTTTGACATACGTCTCACAAGACCTATGTAGTCATGACCTGAAGACAATGATGGTTCAGTTCATGACTTTCGTTAAATCACAGCTGATCATTTTTGTGGATTTTTTTGAAAATTACTTTTTTACCCAAAATTTCATAGTTTTTCCAAAAAAATCTCAATTTTCTTACATTTGCTGCTTAGCTAGCCTAAATTTACACAAGAAAAGTATAATAAGTAACAGCTGTACTGAAGATTGTGCTATCACCTATAACAAGATCTTTCAGAATCAATGGAATAAGATTTGTAGTCAGAAATTGAGTAAGAGTTAATTATTTTGAATTAATGTTCAACAATGAATTTGCACGTAAGAACTGCTTCTGGCCTCCATAGGCTTTCACCTGGCTTCAACATGATTAAATCTATCTGACTTTGTCTTTGACTAAGCAACATAATGTTTTGGCCCTCAAATTTCTTTCACAATTTCTTTCTCTTCTATCAATCTACCTGTTAAACTTCTTGGTCCATGTATCAAGACATTGAAGTTACTGTCCCTGTCCTTCAACTTTAACAAGTATGCCTCACATTACTGTCCACTAAACAGAGTACCTCTCTCCACCCTGGTATAGCTAGACCTCAAATCTAGCTGGCTGACATGTTTCACCCAGCCTATAAATCTTGATGGAAGTTAGTTTAGAATTCTGATCTTGTTTGTTACAAACTTTTGACTCTTTCTTTAAAGTTTTTTTCAACTTCCTGTTCTTGTACTTGTTTGCTATTGAACTTGTGGCTTGACTTTTGCCATATGAAGGGATTAGCTCTAGGTTAAGAATAAAATTTCAAGTATTTTAACTTTTCACTTCCTTTGGTTTCCTATGAACCAGCTACTGTCATGAGAGATCTTTCCATGGGTGAAAGCCTAGACTGCCATGCATCTAGATACATGGTCTTTAAGACTCCCTTGCCTTAGTTACTTCAGCTAAGAGCTCCTGTCCTCTTATTCTCTATTACTCAGAAATTCACCATGGTTTCCACCTACTCTGCTGACTGATATACTAAAGTCAGGGGGGTCTATGATTCCAAATCTAACACCATTTGATAGACAAACTGCCCTTTATTCTTGCTTGCTAATCCTATATTGTGGTCTTCTTGTTTAACACCTTCCTAGGTCCCTTTACTACTGGTAGCTTTAAGGAAGGGTAGTATTGATCTGCTTAGGACAGAAAACTTGCCTGTGTTTTATTTTCAAATTGGGTTTTAAAGTCACCAAAGAAACCCACACTTGAATAAAATCCAGTTATGATCATGTAACCAGCATTCACATTCCCTCTAGTCATAAGCTAATATGATTTTCTTCAAGCTTCAAGCCATGTGCTTTTCTGTCCTTTAGCTGCTCTTACATTCATGAGTCAAATCAACACAATGTTTGAATACACTAACTTACAAATTATCCATCCAGCTTAGAATCCAATATGTATCTATAATCATTTTGTAGGTTAACCTATGAAAACCTTGTTATGACTTTTACTTAATCTAAATAACACAGTTTGAACCACTTGAAACTCTCTTGCTTCAAAGAACTAAAGTGTCTACCATGTCAACCAGTGTGAACAAAGGGCAGAGACTCAATCAAGACCAGCTATATTAACCTTCTGCAAGCTCTTTTGACCAATAGAAATAGAAGAATAGAAGCATATTCTGAACCCTTTTTTCATCAAATCTAAGGAGGAACATTTCTAGCAGACAAAAGTATTGTTTACTTTCGACTCAAGCTGATGTGGATTCTTAAGAAATTATAGACTCGCTACTCGATAGTGAGGCAAAATTATTTTTGTGAAAAATCATCCAAAAGCACATTAAAAATCTACAAAAATTAAACAAAATCATATGTTAATAACCCTTTTAAGATTTTATTTAATTTTTGTAAATTTTTTTATTCGATTTTAGAGGATTTTTCACAAAAATAATTTTGCCTCACCAGCGAGTAGCCAGCCTAACTTTTTTTTTAAGAATCCACCTCGTTACTAAGCTTTCAAATTTAAACGAAATTTTTGGGCAATTAATTCTGATTCCGCAAAGCTTTCTACTAAGAAAATATACTGTTTACAGCTGACTTTTAACTATGTATGAAATGAAAAAAAAAACATGCATTCGTAACAAGATGTGTACAAAATTTTAACCAATGAAATTAAATGTATGTACTGATGCAATTCTCCTATTGGCTCAATCAGACATTCCTTCTCTTTCTTAGTACCTTTATTTTTTGACCCAAGGACTGGTTGTATATTCAATTATAGCCTTGTATATATAGTATTATAGGACTTTGAACATGGCAACTGTGGTTATGGACATCTGTCATACCCCAAGCAGATATTGTTTTGATGTTGAGACATCAAATCAGCAGGGAACCAGTATTGAGCAGGATAACTTGTTAATATTTCAAGGAAAACTTGGAAAAGAATCATTGCTGTTTTTGAAGCATGTTTATATTACCTTCATTAGTGAACCTCAGAGGGAGGTCTTTTCACAGCCAGAAACATGTTTTGACAATATAATATGTCATGAGGCATGCAACAGGAACATGAAATATATTTTTAAAGATAATTACAAAAGCTGTTTAGACATCAATTCAAATATTACCTTCAAATAACTCTGATTACATTTCTAGACTACAAATCTTAGATTATTCAATTGATTCTTAAAGATTTTGTTATTGATGATAACACAGTCCTTAGGTTCAGCTGTATTTACTATACTTTTCTTGCATAAATGTAGGCTAACAAAGCTGCAAATGTGAGAAAATTGTGAATTTTTGGAGAAAAACTATGAAAATTTGGGTATAAAAGTAATTTTCAAAAAAATCCACAAAAATGATCAGCTGTGATTTAACGAAAGTCATGTACTGAACTGTCATCCTCTCCCAGTCATGGCTACATAGGTCTTGTGAGACGTATGTCAAAAAAAACCTGTTTCATATCCAGGACACCGGTGATATAAATGGGGTTTCAAAATTGATATAATTAGTTGTTTATCTTATCGTAAACAGTTTTCCGAAGTTAGTAAAGTTAAAATCTTTGAAGTTAATTTCTATGAAAAAAAGCCCCTAAGTGCAGTGCTAAAGACCTAGGCTAATGGATCATTTGACTGTAACATGAACTAGTAATCAAAGTTTTTTAAACACGTTCTCTCATTCGGTGTCTTAAAAACTTTGGGTACTTTAATAAAATTTGAAATTATTGGTACAAAATACCATTCGCCAAATTTTCCAGCCCTAGTTTTAAACTCCAAAGAGATAGTTTTGTTTATTATAATTGGAGACATTATGCTTTTTCGTGCATTGTCTTATTCCTTTATAAACCTAGGGGATACAAAAACCTAATTCTTTAAACGTACGCAGTCCTATTGTTTTTAAAAAATGCTTAGTATATTTATATAATCGCACCATCAATATATAAAAAATATTACATGCACAAAATATTTCTTAAAACGTTTACATCCATAATTGTCACAGCGATAAATGTACAATCATAAATAAACTTCCAAAAATGCATTTAAACAGAAAACAAAAAAACTTTCGATCATTTTTCAGTAGATTAGAATGTTTATTAGTAGGTGAATTCCCTTAAAGTGCATTGCACTTATTATTGAAATAAAATGAAAATAAGGGAGATGGTTTTTTTTTCATTTTATGTCTAAACACTGTTAGGCTTATACCTGCAGTCACATGACCCTCCGCGGCTATTCTGTACCCAATATAATCTAACCTAATCTGACATGAAGTAAAACACAAACAAACCAATAACTATTCCCTTCCTCCCACTTTAATTTAAATTTATTTCAAAATAAGGAATAGGAACTTTGACGGAAACTGCCGATCACTTAAAAGAGCGGCTCAAATAGGTATCTTTTTAGATAACTGCGGATATGGCTTAACAAAATCTAGGAAAGCAAAGGTTGCTGTTTGATTATAAACGACTGTGATTAGATTTTTTTACACAGCCGCATTGTAAAGATTGCCTGAAAAAAGTGGCTTGTAGTTGGGGAGGTAAGGGGTTCGAATCTCGGATCGAACCGCGTCAGAACATTGCACTCACTGCTGCTATGTCAGATCAGCGTCAATGATAGTAACACAAGGGGAAATAACACAATCTATTACCATACACAATCAGGAATTCTAGATAAATTAAAGGGTTGGTTGTCTGCAATAATTGGGACATTATTGCCTTGGGATCTACTATAAAGATAGAAATATTGATGTTAATTAATATTGTAAGATGGATACTGACCTTGCCTTGAAGGTGTAAATTTTAGAGTAGCTGTAGAGCGGTGGAAATAAATGTTATATGAATAGAATCAAGAATTTAAAGTATATGATAACTGAACTAATAATTTATTTAATTTTATCATTTTTTAGTTCATTTAGGGGAGGGTGTAATTGTCGCGAAAAATTTTATTTAGCACAATTCTACTAAAATACAACTCCTAACACTTTGAATATATTAATACTAACAATAATATTTCTTCAAAAGAAATAAACCTTTTTAAAAAAGTTTTCGTAATTTTCTTTAAGTTGTGCATATTCTCTTAACTTTCCTTGACATGACAACTGAAAATCTGCTATATGTCTCACTTTGTTCGTTTGTCCATTATTAATTTACCTAACATTGGGTACTTTTTATTGAATCTTTTTGGTTAATTAAAACTAGAAACCAATCTTTTCAACTAATAATTTTTATATACAGAAGAGCTAATTTTCTTGGATTTAAAGGGATAACAAATTAACGATAAACATATTAACATCACCAATCATGTTACACAAAATTTGCTCTTCTGTAGATTGAAATTAGTTGTGAAACGTTTGGACAATCAACTTAACAAAACAACCAAAAGAGAAAATTAAATAAAAGTCCCCAAATTTGTTAAGTCAAAGAATAAGAAAACTTTCTTCTGTAAAACTTTAGGGACTAGTGAAATAAAATTTCGTGAATTTTGTTGGGTATCATCATTAGTTATGGAAATACATATATATCGTCAATTGTCTTATCCCTTGAGATCCATGCTTGATTAGTTTTACAGCAATATCCCCTATATTCTAGTGATGGAAGCACTTTGAGATGCACTAAATCTATCCTATGCATATGCAGAAAAAAAGATGGAAATACATAGATTGTTGAGAACTTATGCAGATAGCCCTCACACAATAGATACAGTACTTCTAGATGGTCAATATGGGCCCCATTGTCGTCCAACTTTAAAAAAAATTTTCAATCAGACGAACCCTTTGTTAGTAGCAAAGCTACTCTATAATTCACTTTGTCTGTCCGTCAGTCAGTAATGCTATGGGGGAAACGTGATTTTCTCGGCTCCTATTAGAGATAGACAGCTTAAATTTTTATTGAAGATTACTATTACTAATCTATACATTGTTTTGTCCGTCTGTCTATTAATTGGGGTGCTAGATCGATTCCTAGATTTTTACGTTTTGCAATTTTCTCAATTCCTGTTCAAGATGAACGGCTGGAATTTTCAGGGATTAAATAAATTCAAATTCTACATATTTCCATCAAGTTTTATTAAGATGCCTTTATTGGTTGGGGTGCTAGATCGATTCCTAGATTTTTAGGTTTTCATAATTTTTTTAATTCCCTATACAAGATAGACAGCTAAAATTTTCAGGTATTGAAAAAGTTTAAACTCTACATATTTCCATCAAGTTTTATTACGATACTCTTAGTGGTTGAGGTTCTAGATCGATTCCTAGTTTTTAAAGTTTTTGTTATTTTCTTAAATCCTGTCAAGATAAACGGGTGGAATTTTTAGTAATTAAAATAGTCAATCTTCTACATATTTGACCAAGTTTTCTAAAGACTTACTATTAGTTAGGATGCTAAAACAAATTTTGATTTTAACATTTTTATTATTAGATTAATACTTCAAAAGACCATCATACATTTATAAAAGGTTTCATGGTTTTTATTATTGAAGTATTTTTTATAACATACTTTATAGATCATTTTTCCCAGATGTCTATTCTTAATTTTTGATCTTCGCTACTTATGGATGTTGTCATTCTTGTTTCTTTTAAGTCTGTCCGCCAGTCCATAACGCTATGGGGGAAATGGAATTTACTCAGCTCCTGTAAAAGATAGAATGCTAAAATTATTTTCAAAAATTTTTTCAACTACGTGTGCACAGTTCGACCTACACAAAAATTTGCAAGACCTAGAAATGATCTGTAAAAACCTTTTGAACTAAGAATTGCCCGCTCTTTCCAAATCCGTTGAGAGCTTAAATGTAGAGTTAATATTTTTTTTTAAATGACCAAAGTTCGCGGGGCTCTTTTTCGGTAACGTCGAAAAAAATTTCATATTCGATTTTTAAGATCAATTTTCAGGTTTTCTTTGGTAAAATCTAAAATTCAATATGGGCTTTTTGTCCTATGCTTAACTGTTTTCAATTTTCTAAATTAGAGATTATGTATCTAGATTGTATCTATTCCTCATACATACAGATAGATAGATACATAGAATTAGAAAGGTTTCATTCATAGGTAAATATATAGGTGACCATATTGATTTATTTCATTAAAATCCAATCAAATAAATAAGTATAAAGTTTTTTTTTGTGTGAAGCTTAGGGTCTCGGAAAATGCCAGTTCGAATTCGTAAAACTTTTCAATGAACCTAATTAAAAAAATTTCGTAGTGGTTTTAGGCTTTTTTGACATCCATCGATCCCCCTTCCTCCTAGAGGTTAAGCAACTAGTAAATCTTAAAATAATAGTCATAGAGGAATAAACGGGACTGCTATTTTTATAAATTTATAGGTATAATGTTTGTTGGAAATTTACTCAATTTATTTAGATGACTACTTAGGTCGAAACACTAAGAAACACTGGCTACACTCACATATACCTAGAACAGCTTTGTCTATATAGTATCGTAGCATTGGAAATAATTAGATGAAAAGATTGCATGTTATCTAAATAATTAAAGTTTTTAAAATTAAGGAAACATCACGAAACCTTTTAAAACTAAAGTACTTTGACATTGCAATGTGACACATTTAATTTTTTATTTTGTTCTTTTAATAATCCAATTAATTTGTCGACAACCGTGTTCAAAATGAAGCAAAAAATCCGAATTTGGCAACCGTTTGCGAGGAAAAGGTGGAAAGTGCACAAGTTTTATCATCTGTTCCTTAATACAAATCAAGGCTCGACAGCCGCGCTTTAGCCGCCGCTCATGTAAGCCTATGGGAAATCAACCTTTTACAATGTTAATAATCAGCTGGAAGTCTAAACCTGAACCAAATAGGGCAATCCCTCTTTTCGAAACAAATTTTCAAAACATCCAAACAGGTTTATATTTCAGACTGATTCGCGGCTGACAGGAGCCCCTATACAAATGCTCGGCAGCCGCCCATATGTCGCTATATAAACCCGGTATATTTTAAACCAATCGAAATAGACGATGGTAACATTAAATTAACCAATTTCGCATGAAATCAATTCACAATTTTAAATAAATACCCTGCTTATTAGGTTCTGACACTTTACAAGTGTTAATGCTCGTTTGTCCATATGGTTTTAGAGCTTAAATTTCATGAATGTTGTCATCCTTGTTAAAGTATATTTCCCTGCGGCTTATCCACGCGGCGGAAGAGCCCTTGTTCAAACTTTTTTCTTTTAGTTTGACATTTATTGATGGGTCCGGAGAAGCATTTATGTGTATGTATATATGTATATGTACATGTGTTTGTTTGTATTAAAGCATCTCTATAGCGTACAGATTAGAGCAAAACACTAGAAGGGGGAGGGGTTAAATAACTGTATGTCTCCATCCCAAGGACCTTGTGCCGACTCTCAATTGGGTTTTTGAAATCAACTAATAGTGTCGGGAATAATAAAAATAAGCCAAGTAGCAGAAATCAATTTGCTAGCAGACGAAGAAGGTCCAGGTATTTATCTGTATATACATCTATAGTATAGATCTGTTGCTCACATTATCTGCCCATTTGTTCATAATGCTCGGATGAATTATTATCCTCTTAAAAAAGTATCTTGTGTTTGTATGTAGCTCATGATCTTGCTACCCGCTGAACTGATATGGTTCTCCTATACAACCAAGCCTCATATAGTTCCAGGGAGGTTTATGAAGGTTTATTTTTGGGGAGGATACCATAATTTTCCTAAGATAAATCACCCCTAAAAAAAATTCCCCCACAAAAAACTAAAACTAAAATAAAATGTGAAAATTCTTATATCCTTTTATTGTTGTTGTAATTCGTTATTCATATATATAATTGTCCTTGTTCATATGTATAAAAAGTTTCTGAGAGTCTTTTTATTAACTATTTGTTTTCCTTTTTATCATAAGTTTTCAACCAAAAGAAAAAACAACAATATCATTATATTTTTGTTGCATTTGTTCAATATGCCATTGACATTAAATGTATTCTTATTTATCTTAATTTACCTACTAAACTTTTTTGTAGGCAAAGATACACTACAAATAGTAACTTTTACTATATGTCCTGCTTTTGTAATATGGCATACCCCTCATTGCAGGGACGTCCAAGGGGGTGGGGGTAAAGGTGGGATTACCCCCCCCCCCTATTTTTTTTTAATCTTTACCCTCCAAATAAAAAAGCTTGGATGTCCTTGCCTATATGGGATAAAGAGAAGGGAAGAGAGCAAAAAAATCTCTCCCCTAATTTTAAATGAAAAAGAGGGAGGGGGGTTGAATTATTCCTAACCCCGGTGGGGTAAAACCTTTCCTTGGGCCCTAATACTACGGGGCTCCTTTGTAACAATTATAACCTAACCTAACCTGACAAAAGAATACCTTTCCCGACCTAGGCACTTTTAGAAAAACCGCCTTTTGCTTAGAAATTTTATCCTTCATTCTATTCCTCATTTAAAATTGATAAGATAATCGCCGATAAATTGATGTTCATCTTCAATGATAATACACAAAATTACCTCTTCTATAGATTACAATTAGTGGTTGAAACGTTTAAACATCCAACTGAATGAACCAACCAATCAAAATTCAATACAAGTCCACACAATTGTTAAGCCAACGAATAAGAAAACTTTACCATAAAAATTTGGGGACTAATAAACAGCCTAATGACCCCTCCCACCATACCTACTTCAATTTTTTTCTACTACTTAAATCAATATAATATAGATGATCTTTATTCCTATACAGTGTCTTTTCATCTATATCTATCTATAGTTTTCCTTTTTTCATCTCTCTCTTCTCAACCCCCCAACTTCTAGCTGGAAATTTGTGTGTTTCTCTTTGTATTGTATGATGTTACCTTTGAAGTTGATTAATAATGTATCAGTCAAGATCAGAAGTATTGTATTTAATCTTGATACAGGGTTGTCAAGTCAAGATCAGAAGTATTGTATTTAATCTTGATACAGGGTTGTCAAGTCAAGATAAGAAGTATTGTATTTAATCTTGATACATGGTTGTCAAGTCAAAAATTAAGATATTACTTTTGTTTTAACATGGGGTTGCCAAGTCAACATCAGAAGTATTGTATTTAATCTTGATACAAGGTTGCCAAGTAAAGATAATAAGAATTATATTTAATATTGATACAGGGTTGTCAAGTCAAGATTAGAAGCATTGTAATTAGTTTTGATACACACTTGTCAAGTCAAGGTCAGAAGTATTGTATTTAATTTTGATACAGGGTTGTCAAGTCAGGGTCAGAAGTATTGTATTTAAATTTGATACAGGGTTGTGAAGACAAGATCAGAAGTATTGTATTTAATCTTGATACAGGGTTGTCAAGACAAGATCAGAAGTATTGTATTTAATCTTGATACAGGGTTGTCAAGTCAAGTTCAGAAGTATTGTATGTAATCTTGATACAGGGTTGTCAAGTCAAGGTCAGAAGTATTGTATTTAAATTTGATACAGGGTTGTCAAGACAAGATCAGAAGTATTGTATTTAATCTTGATACAGGGTTGTGGCGTGCAAAGCACTTTGTCTAGGGGGGGGCATTTTGAAGATTTTGTAAAATTTTGCCCCCCCCTAAATCAAAGTGCCCCGGGGGGGCACTTTGCTTTAGGGGGGGGGCATTTTGATTTTTTATACTAATTTTAAATAAGGGCGTTTTAAGGGGTGGGATTATTTGATTATGGGCCTTCTAGTCCTTATCCCTTCTTCCCCATCCCTTCCCCCATCCCTTCCCCCACCCCTTCCCCCATCCCTATTTCCCATTTATATCCCCCATCTCTTCCCCCCATCTCTTCTCCCCCATCCCTTCTCCCCACCCTGCAATGACCGAAGGGAAGGGAGCTAGAAAGCATCTTCGAAAAAAAGTACAGAAGATAATTTAACCTTTCCCCCCCCCCCCACTCCCCAAAACATTTTTTATGGGTGGAAGGGGATGTTATAAAATCTCAGCAGGAAGGATGAATAACCCCATTAAATTTTTTTTTTTTTGGGGGGGTTGATAAAAACACTCATTTTGGAAATAATTTTCCAAAAATTAACCTAATATGTAAAACTGATTTTAAATATTTCTTTATTGTATGACAACAAGGATGACAACATCTTTAAGAATCAAAGCATAAAAAATCATTAAAAAGAATACAGACAAGTAGATTTAAAGAGCATCTGTTGAAATAAATATATATTTTAGGTAGAAAAAGTCACAAATCCTTTTTCCTGTATGTTTTGTGATGACAGTCAAAGTAAATTACATACTGGATGCTCGAAGCAGCGAGAAATTTTATTTTTTTAATATTATAATCCACAAAAAAAAATTATTGTACCATAAAAACCAAAGATATAAAAAATAAAAAAAATTACTTGTCCTTTCATCTACAGATATAGGGGGGGGCGATTGCCCCAAATGCCCCCTTCGGTTCGCACGCCACTGGGTTGTCAAATAAAAATCTATTAAAAATTGCCTTCTCAGTAAATATTTTCTTTGCTTCCCTGATTTTCTATGTGAAAATGTGAACTAGGTCAGAGATGACACTTTTAATTAATCTTAATGGTTTCACTTTCTTTGGATATAATTATATTATTAATATTTATAGCAAATGTACTTTGAAAAATCCTTAGGAATTATCATATGAAAAACTTAGTAGATATTACTAGTTATCTAAAGGGATAAAACAATGGCCGATACATTTATGTACAACCCCCATGATGATACACAAAATTACCCCTTTTGTAGATTACAATTAGTGAGTGAAACTTTTGAACACTCAACTAAATGAACTAACTAATCAAAATTCAACAAAAGTCCCCAAGGTTGTTAAGCCAACGAATAAGAAAACGTTATTATAAGACTGTAGGGACTAGTGTAATAAAAGAGAATTATTGCTTTTTGTGTTTTTATTATAGTTGATTATTGTTCTAACTGCATAGACATCTGGAAAATTGTTAATAAATCACGAAACAACGTTTTTTCATATATTATTAAAAAAATGAATAAACGTATTAAAAATGTATAATATATAAAAAATTGTACCTTTACATCAGAATATTATACATATTATATTTTTTTTAGTATTGAAGCTTTTATATAAACAAAAATTGTACGTCTGTCTGTAATAATCTTTGTTATTAGCGCGGCTACTTAACAAGTTGGTAAGGTTAACTGTCAAATATTAAATAAATAAAGATGTTAACAATTATAATGTTAGAAGCTTTACTAAATTAACCTTTATCATCAAAAATGTTGTTGGAATTGATATAAGATATACTTGGATATATTCACAGGGGATAATTTGTCGTCAATTTAGGTTGATAACATAGACCTCATTTAATTGTCACTTCTTTAATCCAGTAAAAGGGGAAGGGATTGGGGGTCTCTTTAGTTTAGCCAGATGCGAGTATTACTTAAGTACCTGGTGCAACATCCACATAATAATATATTGATAGTTTTGGAATTGTTGCTGCTACGCTACATATCTACATAAAACTGTTCTTGTTGTTTATATAAAATATTGAAGTAGGATACAACATTGATAATGTTATCAAAAACAGACAACACACCATTTATGTCAATTTTATATCCGAATAAACATTTGCAATTATATAATGTATTTAGAAATACAATACAATAATCTATTTCTATTTGTATACAGGGTGTCCCAAAATTATGTAATGTATTTAGAAATATAGTACAATAATCTATTTCTATTTGTAGACAGGGTGTTCCAAAATTATATAATGCATTTAAAAATACAATATAATTGTCTATACAATTTGGGTACATGGTGTTTCAAAATTATATAATGTATTTAAAAATACAATACAATAGTCTATTTCTATTTGTATACAGGGTGTCCCAAAATCATAAAATGTATTTAAAAATACAATACAATGATCTTTTTCTATTTGGGTACAGGGTGTCTAAAAATTATATAATGTATTTAAAAATAGAATACAATTGTCTATTTCTATTTGGTTACAGGGTGTCATAAAATTATCTAATGTATTTAGAAATACAATACAATAGTCTATTCTATTTGGGTACAGGGTGTCTCAAAATTATACGATTTATTTAGAAATACAATACAAAAATCTATTTCTATTTGTATACAGGGTGTCCTAAAATTACATAATGTATTTAGAAATACAATACAATAATCTATTTCTATTTGTATACAGGGTGTCTCAAAATAATATAATGTATTTAAAAAAACACAATGATCTTTTTCTATTTGTATACAGCGTGTCCCAAAATAAACAACAATGTAATTGTCATCATAAGCAATATAGTTACATTTTCCCCATGTGTGTGTGTGTAGCCATAGTTTCTTAGTGTTTGGACCTAAGTAGTCATGGAGTAGGACGAGACACTTTTGTATGCTAGCACTAGGGCTAGCTCAAGGTCCACGCTCAAGCACAAGTACTTGACCCGCTGTCTCAAGGGACCTACTCTTTATTACCTCACCCTCGCCGAGTATGGCAGGTGTCCCAAATTAAGTCACCGTAATGAATGACGCTCTCCACAGAGGAGCTTGGGTAAGGGTTGTACTGATATTATGTACTTGATTATTGAGCATCCAAACTACCCAATTATCACCCTTCTTACACAACCAAGGGGAAGTTGCGTGAATGAATTGCGACTGAGAAATTCGAGTTGCCACATGGGGACTAGAACTCGAACTCTCACCACCGTAACTCAGTGCGTTACCACTGAGCTACGACGCCCCTTTTACATTTTCCCCATAGACATTTCATACTTATCTTAAACATTAAATTGCATGAAATTAAATAATTTCTGTGAAAAAATGGCCAATAAAATTCTAAAACAGAGAGAACGAAATATATATTAAACACCCTGTTCCTATTATTGTATAATTTATTTCATGGGGGACATAAATGTATAAGTATACATGTAACATAATGTATTTTTATGTCATACAGGCTGATTGCTTCCTTTTATAGAAAAAATCCTATAAATACTAAAATAATAATCTTTTATTATGTACAGTTTAAAAAAAATAGCATAGAAAATCATGAAAATCCTTTTTTAAATTTTATTTCTCTTTTAATAATAATAAAAAAAAACATGGAAAACAATTTTCAGTATGGCTACAATGCGATAAATATCCGTTGGATTATATCCAGTTCTGTGCCTTATTGAAAACTATATAAGTTATACGATTAAATTGATTTGGTTGACCTATGCCTACGGCCCCTCGAGGCTAACAAAACTGGAATTTTTGACTATGTTTTTTTTTGTCTATAATACGATGCGATAAATAACTATAATATTATACAATTCATTTACAATATTAACAATAAATTCTTTGGTAAATTATCACAGTTTGACAAACATGCATAACAGGCAAAACATAAAATCTAATGCATTTACAGACTACATAAGTTATTAGTCATTAAACCAAGGGCGTACACAGGGTTTTGCAGAGGAGTTTTTCAAGGACTCCATATGAAAAGTTTTACTCCCCCCTTAAACTCGGGGGTGTAGAGAGTTGAGGGTATAATACATGGAAGAAGAAGGGTGTTATTTTATTTTCAGGGTGGTGGATACACCACCCTACCTAGCCAACGAACAATCGGTGGTAAATTAACTGTTTTAGGAGGGTGTAGAGTGTAGACCCCTCTTAACAAGGGAATGTCAGGGAGGTGGAAACACCCCTCCTCTGCATGTCTCAGCATTACAGTATAGATAGAAAATAGTGTACCTTGAAAAATTTAAATCAAACATATAAAATAATAAACCAATTTGGTTAGTGTTATATTTAGTAATTTTTATAGTGACAAAAACTAAGTTTTACAGAACACGCGTTGTGTGTTTAACTAGATTTCATAAACAAACAATATACATACATGACAAGGACAAACTTCAACATTTGAAGAAATACATGGTAGTTGCTAAGTATGAAACTGGGACACTCGTCAACAATATCTGCGAGATAACTGAAAATTAAGAAAGTTTAATTAATCAATATGAAAAATAAACACCTAATGAATGATAATAGTAATTTATCGCATCGTTTTATAAACAGGTTTCCGCGGACATAAAAATCCACATTTATTAGATTAAAACTAGTTTTGTTAGCCCCGAGATGCCGAATGCACGGGTTGACAAAACTGATTCTAATATAATGATTGTAAATTTTTATATTCGTAGGAAACTGTATATACTACAATACGCTACATGATTTTTCAGTGTGGCTTAGAATTGGTTCTAATCCAGCGGATATTAATCGGTTTCGAAGCCATATTAGAAATGTATTTACCTTCTGATATAATTGCTATAGTAGTAGCGGCTTCATCTAGTTTTCAATAAGAATATTTTTTTCATCAAAAAATGCTTTTTTTAAATAGTAGAGTATCTTTTCTATAATAAGTGTATGTTTGTACGTCGGTCACAGTCAAAATATCCGTTAATACTTTCAATATGATATATTTATCTGAGTTTTGGAGTAATGATTCATAGGATAACAAGGTAAATTATTTTTTAGCGAAGCCTCTCTATTGGCTATCATCAAGTACTAAATCTGTAAATAAAGTTCTTTATAAAGCCTATGGATAGATTGTCCTAAAACAGTATCTAAGCAATTTTGCAGAAAATTAACATACAATTTTGTTTAGACTTATAAATTAGTATTCTTTTATTTAAGTTATGACTTATATAAGCCTATAAAAAGGTGAATAGATTAACCTAAAACAGTATTTAAGCAATTTTGCAGCAAATTAACATACAATTATGTTTAGACTTATAATTTAGTATTCTGTTTATAAAGTTATGACACTCATCAAGTGTTATATTCGTTTATTCCATCCTCTAATAAATATTTTAATGCAGAACCGGACCAAATCCAGTGGATGTAAATTGGTTTCAAAGCCAAACTAGAAAGATTATTCTAATTTTCCTAGTTCTTGTAAAGGAGTTAACAGCTGATAATCAGTTGTTGAGTAATAATCTGATCAAAAATGCAGATGATATAAAATTCATAATAAAGTTTTTAAAATTTTTCGATACCAAACTTTCATATGGTATAATGATTAATGATCCTATTAATTTTTTTGAAATGGTGTTTCCTGAAACGATTAAGAATAATGCCAATAGTGCATAAATTCTTTTATTAAAAAACAATTAATCAAGTCTCAATTATTTTACAATTTTTAATGGCCGTTTGCCCTTTTGTCTTTTAGTTAAGCAATGCTCTTATGATTGTCGATTTTATATGTAGTGGGACAAAGTGACTTAAAAATCAGCCATGTGACGTCATAAAAATGAGGGAGATGAGAGGAGAAGTGGGAAAGGAAACTTCTAAAAAAGATATTGATAATCCTTCATTTATATGACCGTACATGGAAGATTTTGAGTAACTTTATCACACTACTTTTATATATTTATCATCTGCCAAATTCCTGGTCTTGATGTGATAATGAGAGGTAGGACTGAGGAGGATGGTTTGTACAGAGATATTGGCTGCGCTACCTCTGGTTTATGTATCCCAGTTATCAGGTTGGTATTCCAGCTGTTTAGGCCCTAAATATAACAAAGATGACAACATACATAAAAAACATTAACATTTTAAGTTTCAAAACTCATTATGCAGATTATTAATCTATAAGTCTTCACAAAATTGTTTAAATTTTAATCAAAATTAATTAAATACAGGATTCTGTTTATTGCCATACTTTAGGACTTGCTTACTTGGATGTCTTGCTTAAAATATTGTACCTTGTTGTCCTAGGATTATAAAATACAATACATGTTGTCAAAATCACATTTCTCGCATAGAGTAAGGGACTAAATGAATTATTGAGCAGCTTCGCCTACATTTTCAAAATATGTGTGACCTGTCTGAAAGGAGTAACATCAGTATTGTTGACATTGTGACAGTCCCACGTTTTACACAGTAAGAATGAGTAGAGACTATTGTACAGTAAACTATAAAATAAACAAGGTTTACACAGTAAGAATGAGTAGAGACTTTTATACAGTAAACTATAAAATAAACAAGGTTTACACAGTAAGAATGAGTAGAGACTGTTGTACAGTAAACTATAAAATAAACAAGGTTTACACAGTAAGAATGAGTAGAGACTGTTGTACAGTCAACTATAAAATAAACAAGGTTTACACAGTAAGAATGAGTAGAGACTGTTGTACAGTAAACTATAAAATAAACAAGGTTTACACAGTAAGAATGAGTAGAGACTGTTGTACAATAAACTATAAATAAATAAGGTTTACACAGTAAAAATGAGTAGAGACTGTTGTACAGTAAACTATAAAATAAACAAGGTTTACACAGTAAGAATAAGTAGAGACTGTTGTACAGTAAACTATAAAATAAACAAGGTTTACACAGTAATAATAAGTAGAGACTATTGTATAGTAAACTATAAAATAAACAAGTTTTACACAGTAACAATGAGTAGAGACTGTTGTACAGTCAACTATCAAATAAACAAGTTTTGTTTTGTTAATTTATCTATTTAAGGGGGGGGGGGGCAACCAACACTAACACATGATGGAAAATTTTTGTGGAGGTGACGTGGGGGAGTTGGTTAATATTGCCTATTCCAACACTCCTAGAATAGCGTGCGCTCATTTATCCCATGTATCTTATCTATCTGTCTATCTATCTATCTATCTATCTATCTATATATCTATCTATCTATCTATCTATCTATCTATCTATCTATCTATCTATCTATCTATCTATCTATCTATCTATCTATCTATCTATCTATCTATCTATCTATCTATCTATCTATCTATCTATCTATCTATCTATCTATCTATCTATCTATCTATCTATCTATCTATCTATCTATCTATCTATCTATCTATCTATCTATCTATCTATCTATCTATCTATCTATCTATCTATCTATCTATCTATCTATCTATCTATCTATCTATCTATCTATCTATCTATCTATCTATCTATCTATCTATCTATCTATCTATCTATCTATCTATCGATCTATCTATCTATCTATCTATCTATCTATCTATCTATCTATCTATCTATCTATCTATCTATCTATCTATCTATCTATCTATCTATCTATCTATCTATCTATCTATCTATCTATCTATCTATCTATCTATCTATCTATCTATCTATCTATCTATCTATCTATCTATCTATCTATCTATCTATCTATCTATCTATCTATCTATTTATTTATTTATCTATCTATCTATCTATCTATCTATCTATCTATCTATCTATCTATCTATCTATCTATCTATCTATCTATCTATCTATCTATCTATCTATCTATCTATCTATCTATCTATCTATCTATCTATCTATCTATCTATCTATCTATCTATCTATCTATCTATCACAGCTATGTACCTTGTAACAATATGAGCAGAAATAAGAATTGATATCCATTTGCAGGACATCATCATAAAGCCCTCGGTAAGCCTCCTGTACAAATTTATACATTACAATCATAGAACAAAGAATAATAGACTACAATACTGGTATAATTCTATAGAATCTTACTAGTAAATAGAATATTAATGCCCTTTGTAAGCCTCCTGTACAAATTTATACATTACAATCATAGAACAAAGAGTAATAGACCAGCATACAGGTATAATTGTATAGGTTGTTACTGGTAAAAATCTCAAAGCCCCTGGTAAGCCTCCTGTACAAATTTATACAATACAATCATAGAACAAAGCATAATAGATTAGTATATAGGTATAAATGTATAGGTTGTTACTGGTAAAAATCTCAAAGCCCCTGGTAAGCCACCTGTACAAATTTATAAATTACAATCATAGAACAAAGAATAATAGACTACAATATTGGTATAAATTTTATAGAATCTTACTAGTAAATAGAATATTAATGCCCTTTGTAAGCCTCCTGTACAAATTTATACATTACAATCATAGAACAAAGAGTAATAGACCAGCATACAGGTATAATTGTATAGGTTGTTACTGGTAAAAATCATAAAGCCCTCGGTAAGCCTCCTGTACAAATTTATACATTACAATCATAGAATAAAGAATAATAGACTACAATACAGGTATAATTTTATAGAATATTAATAGTAAATAGAATATTAATGCCCTCGGTAAGCCTACTGTACAAATTATACATTACAATCATAGAACAAAGCATAATAGATTAGTATATAGGTATAAATGTATAGGTTGTTCCTTGTAAATAGAATGTTAATGCCATTGGTAAGCCTCCTGTACAAATTTATACATTACAATCATAGAACAAAGAATAATAGACTACAATACTGGTATGATTTTATAGAATCTTACTAGTAAATAGAATATTAAAGCCCTCGGTAAGCCTTCTGTACAAATTTATACATTACAATCAAAGAACAAAGAATAATAGACTACAGGTATAATTTTAAAGAATATTACAGGTTTAAATCTTAAAGACTCTAGTGAGTTACTTTAAAACTTGTGAACGCTCTCTATAAATTCTAAAAAAAGAGTAATAGGTAATAGAATTAAGATAGGTACCCAAGGAAAAATATATACAATAGAGTACATGTAGGTAGAAAGGCAGCAAAAAAAGGTCTGCATTTACAAAATCATTTATTACACACATATAAGAAGCACCAATATTAACCCTAAAACAATAGTCACTAAGCTGGACCTTAATACTTGCAGGAATGTACAAAAGTTACTCATTTTGATCTTCACTCATATTCAAGCTAAATGTCCAACATTAGCTGTGTTTTTTTTTGCAAAACATTTTCTGATTATAAAACAGTCAATATATTTTTTTTCTTTCTTAACCGCTTTATTTTTTTGTTTTCTATATTTTACATTCATAAAATGGTATTGTTTTTGTGCTTGCTTAATGGGTTAAAAGAAAAAAAATGGATGACAAATTGGTAAAACTATGTAACATGGTATAACATGGTATAAATTCTATATAACTTATTCTAAGATAACAAATAAGAATATGTTTCTGCCCCATAGAACAAAGAAAATACGTATCATATTTTGCTACATATAATAGTGCGAATTTATTGTTAGAAAAGATAATAAAATTGGAAGCAAGGACGAATTCAATCATTTGCAAAGATGAAAATTAATAAAAATAAATAATTTGGGTAGTAATTAAAGCCATTGATTTGAGTAAATTGAGGTAAATATAACTTATTTAACTATAAATCTGAGTTCTGTTTTAATACTTTGAGCCGACCGGTGACAGAACGAGTTTCTAAGGTTTGTACTGAAAATTATTTAGAGTTAATTATAACATTTTTTCAGTGATCTTAAGGGATAAGATAATGGCTGATTAATTGATATAAATTTCCAATGACGATTAGTTTTAAACCAACATAAAATAATTAAAGTATCAAAAGATTTTTGACCAACGAAAAAAGTAACATAGTATTTAAACTTTGGGTAATATACAATGTCCAATGTACCCTCCCTCCCTGCATTTCTCTTTAAATGAAAACAAATCAAGTTTCAAACTTGTGGTGAAGCGTCGCTTCAAAAATCATAAGATATTGTATGAAGTGAAAGAAAAATCGATATAATACAACTTTGATGTTGGACAAATTTTTCATGTACTCTAATAAAGTGATTATCGCAGCTGACTAAATTAACGATACCCCCTCCCTTCCTACTAGATGAAAGAACTTACCAGTAAAATAAGGCCCATATTAGCAACCTAAAATGACATTTTCCCATATTAATACATCCACTTATTCTATAATATCCGTTGAAAGAAATGAATTACCTTTTATAGTTTGTGAAGAATATAATGATGGACATTATAGGTATAATATTGTGAAGAATTAATAGTATTGACGAGGTAGCAAGGTGGAGAGAGACAGAATACTGTGTCGACACCACGAGTAAACTTCGTAGCAATCTAAAAATAAACTTTTTTGATAGGCTTTGAAAATTTGAAAATAAATTGCTTTAAGTATTTTTAATTGATATACGATTTTTTTTAGTTTTTTACGATTTTCCCAGGGATTTCAAGGAATAAGAAAATGGGCAATAAATTTATTTACATCCCCATTGATGATAAACAAAATACCCCTTCTGCAAACTAAAATAGTGAGTTAAAGAAATGGAACTTCTAGTTTGGAACCAACCAATCGAAATTTAATAAAACTTTCCAAAATCGTTATAAATCTATGTGTAACTTTTATAGTCAAATGTCCCCTCCCTCCCTAAAATTTCTTCATTGGTCTTTGGTTTTTTTTTATTAGGGTATGATAACAAAAAATAAGGGAAAACTTACCCAATGAAAAGAACACAAGATGCTGGAATAATTAGGAAGAAACTGCTGTTCAAATTACTTCTAAGGAATCGAACCTGCGACCTCAATAGCACTAAAACTAAAATATTCATTATAAATAAGACATTTTTTCTCGTGTAAAATTTATTTAATCATTTATATAAAAGTTAAAAAATGTTTAAGTCAGTCTGACTGGGTGTATCAAAGGATCTTGCTAACCACGTAACTGATATGGTTCTCCTTTACAGTGAAGCTTCTCATTGGTCCAGGAATGATTAATAATTATTTTGGAAAGAGTGCCGCCACTTACCCAAGAGAAATCACACCCAGAAATAAATGAATACACCCCAAAATCTCAATATCAAAATATATTATTTTTAAAAGCGAAGCTTTTCTATAATTAGGGTCGGTCCGTCCGTACGTCCGTACGTCCGTAACGGATAGCTTTTTTCGTTAATTTAGACATGTTAGAATTGTCCTATCGATTTCAAATTTTGCATGGTGATTCCTTTAGTAGTTAGGTACGATTTAGAAAGCGTAGCAACTCTATAATCATTACCAAAATGTCCGTACGTCCATTTTAAACATGTTGATTTATTTACTTTTTTAACAACAAATTTGTATGTGACCTAATTATTTGATTGGTCTGATTTTTAGTATACTGATTCCTGGGACAACAAAGTACAATATTATAAGCGAAGCAACTCTATAATCAAGTCCTAAAAATGTAAGTATGTCCATAATCATTATCCTGTATCAAGCAGTTTTTCAACAAATTTACTTACAATTTTGCTTTGACTCTTATACATTCGCATTCTGATTATCAGTTCTGACATTACACAAGTGTTAATGTCCGTTTGTCCTACCGTTTCAGAGCTTCGCTTTTATGGATGTTGTCATCCTTGTTCTATTTCAAATTAATAGTGGAGATTCACACCTCACCCCCCTCCCCACTTTCCTTTAAGTGCTCCTAGAGGCCTCTATTAACGTAGCCGCTTGTAAATATATATCGCCAACTATATTCTTTTTATCCAACCATCAACAAACTATTTACACAACCTAACCATGAAGTATCTCATTACTTTTTTGCTTTTACTGTTTTTTTCCTTGTTTGTTTTACAAAGCAAGCTTATACAAAAAAATTACATTATGCAAATCTTGTTCTACAAAGCTTACTCTTACTTACTATGTAACTATGTATTGAAAACATCTGCGCTATAACTCTGTCCGTTCGTCTATCTATGAATTTCGTTGTTTCGCTACTTATGGATGTTGTCATCTTGTTTTTTCTTTATTTTAAACGAGATAGCTTTACCACTTTTGCAGCTACAAAAAAGTAATATATTATTGCTCCAATTACAAAAAATAATATCTACATATACAGTAATTTATTGGCAATACCTGCCCAAACCTACAACCTCATAAATGTGTCCAACCATGAGATTGCGGAACGTGGGGGGAGGGGGGGGGGGGGGGTGGTGGGGAGTTTTGAAGGGTGACAACACACCTTAAAAAAAATTTGGGCATGATTGTTTTCTCCTTTTTCAAGCAATTATTATCAAATTATGCACCTATTTTACTCTCTCCGGTTTTATACCGTTATTGCCGTTTTGAACGGTAAATTACGTTACCACAGTGTTAATATAACCTTCCTGAAATTTAAGGATGAAAAACTTTGGTATCTGTCTTTATTTCCTTATAGTTTTTGCGAGAGGGTGGGGGACATTTTAGCCGTCCTCCCCCATCCTGGAAAAGTGATTATTTAGTTACCCATCATATCCCCTATCGAATAGGATTAACAAAAACGTAACTGGACAAAGTGACTCAAAAATCAGCCATGTGACGTCATAAAAATGAGGGAGATGAGAGGAGAAGTAGGAAAGAAAACCCCTAAAACAGAGATAAAATGCAAGTATATACTTACTGCTTGCATAAAGAAAGACTGTGTAGAAAGTTCTGCTGATATCTGTGAGTATCCTTGGTAAATAGATATAATATAGATACACACTCTCTAAATTAGCCAATAGGATAACAGTGATGAAAAAAGCCGGCCATTTCATTGGTTAATAAGTGTACGAAATGGCTGTTATATCTTCATTTCATTCGCATAATGAGTTTGCTTTAATTTGTCGCATTTCTTTTGTAAATTATAACATGCACAAATGTCTTACCTCGTATAATGTACAGTATAAGTGAAATAATAAGTCAGCAATGCATTGTTTAATTTCTAAGAATAAACAGTCTTTGCCGAAATTATATCTTCGAAAAATTTCTACGCTCATATTATTTAAATGAATCGTATATAACAAAAAATAAACAAAGATGTGTGTTTACTTGAATTTCCTTTTTGAGATTGACGGATTTTGCGGCCAGCTTTATCATCTAGATGTTAAGTTAAGACTCTAGGGGGCTAGGTGTCCTATCAGGTACTAACCTCTCTCCACGCACCTTGAAACATACATACAATACTTATGATTGCGGTGTAAAGCGTCCATTCACCCATCAGACAACCAACTCTCTGAGATGCACGACCTTTGTCTGAATAGTCCCAACTGTGCATGGTAGCGAGTTGCGCCTGTTTTGGGCCAAGGCATTCCACCCACTCTAACTATTTACGTCGCGCATCTGACATAGTAGCAGTGGAAACCATTTTTAACGTCTTTAGTTATGACGCGGTGTCGGACCGAGATTCGAACCTATCACCTTCCCGACGACGAGCGGATGCGCTACGTGTTGAGCCACGGCCACGGGTTATCATCTAGTTGTACTATATCTATTCCTTGTTAGCTCAGCATTCTCATTACTCTGGAGCTCTATCAGAAACAGAGCGTGGAAACCAGAAAATATTATTCCTAAAAAAAACAGGGATCTTAAGGGATAAGATAATGAAGGATAAATGTATATGCTTCCCAATTGATGATAAACATAATTATCCTATTATGTAGTTTATAACTATTGGTTGAGGATATTACTGCTAGTTTTAAAAACCAATCAAAATTATAAGAACAAACTTAAAGTTATTGAGTTACATAATTAGATACAGTTGCAATGAAACGTTGGGTAACAGATTAATTGATATAAAGTCCAATGTCTCCTCCCGCCCTGTAAAAAAGGAATATCAAGTCCCCATAAATTGCACAGTAATAACAAAAAGGTATTGATTTAAATGGAAAGTACAGTTTTACATTTATGATTAAATAGAAACTCTATTCTCGCCCTTTGTCGGTATGATGCCCATGTAGCCCCTAACCCCCCCCCCCCCCACCTCCCCAAATTAATTTGAAATAACATTGAATATAAGGGAAGGGGGAAGTTTTTTTTCTATATCCTAACCCTTACACAGCACTTACAACCTAACCTGGCTTGACCTAAAGTGCTAAACAAACTAATTTATATCATAATTAGGATAGGGGGGGATATCATTGCTCAAAAGGGAACTCTGTGTGATAGCGTCTCGGTTTTAAGATATTTTCTTTATATTGCTACACATCTTCATAAACTACTAAATATTAAAAAAAAGGATTAAATTTGTCTTACATACAATAAAAAATGAATTAATTGTATAATATTTAGTTTTACTATTACTGCTTTAGGTTGTTACAGATGTTAATGTAAAAACATTCCCAAAAAAACCTCCTTCTGTCTCATTAGCTTTGCGTTGAGTAAATTTAGCAACAACTACTAAAAAGGTATATTCTGAAAGTCATAAATGTTTAGCCCAAATATGAAGTAGTAAGGTTTTTATCATTTTATAAAGGCTTTACATAGGTCCCGGGATGGTTTTAAACTATTACATTTTATATGTTTATAATCCAAGGGATGGTTTAAGACTTTTATTTGCTTTCCCTACCTTATAAGTATAATAAAATGTTTACTAATTGAAGTAGTGGAGTGTCCTTCTAAGGCAAATAGAAAAGTAATGCTAACACATCAATTTTACCAACTAATCTATACCCCACTCAATGCTTACATTATTTTTCAGACATTTTTTTGCAACTGTTATTAGTCAGTGTTTTTTTTATAGAGAAAATTAACAATAAAGAAGGAATGGATGATAAAGAAAAAAATCCTAAAACCATTTCAGTTCTTGAACCTAAGTAGCCTTTGAAACTATATAAAACTTATAGAAACCTAAATATGTTCAGCAGTTAGAGAGAGCCAGGATATAGAATAAGTCTCTTATAAAACATATCTATATTACAAAGTAGAACGATGTCTGTCTGTCTATCTGTTTGTTTGTTTGTTTGTAGCGAAGGATCTTGCTAACCGCTGAAAATTAACAGAGCTGGATCTTTAAATCGTTTTTATAGTGCGCTGAATCGGGGCGATTCAGAGGTGATTTGTAGGTGCGCTGGTGGTTAGCCACAGCGCGCCTATAAAACATTGATATTTAAAAGATTTTCGGCGCGGTGTTGTTAAATCGCTTGCGACACTCAATAAAATATCGATCCGCGCCAGTACAACTTTATTACATAAGCCGTGTCAGTAAGGCATTTTATGTAAAATTCCGTGTCAGCATGGTATTTTATATAAAACATTAATATATAATTTATTTTAAAAATAACTATAAAAATGTTTTCACAATAGTTTTGCAATAAAATATTAAAGTAATTAAAAAAAAATATTTATTTATTAAATAAATCACCCCGATTTAAACCGGCAATACCACTCGGTGAGTGGCGTTGCCGCGCCGGGCCCGCGCCACTGCCCGATTCAAATCGCCCATGCAAATTCGATTTAAAGATTGATATTAATAATTTGATGGTGCGCCAAATGAATCGCCCCGGTTTAAATCACCTATAAACGTTTTAAAGATCGAGCTCAGGTTAGCTTCTCATAGGTCCCGGGAAGGATTATTACTATTTTTAGGGGAGGGTACCACCACCCTCCAAAGAGAAATCGCCCCTAGAAAAAAAATTACTCCATCTCCCCCCCCCTCCAAAAAAATTGGTTATAGGATTTAACTCCCCCGTCCTCAAGTGCCCCTAAAGGCCTATAGGGGCGAAACCGCTAGAAGCTTATAATAGGATATTCCAATTTATGTCACTTTGACTTAAACAAAGCGTTTGATTGTATACAAATTCAAATATTGCTAAAAATTGTTAAACTTTAAATGTATTTTATAAAGCTAAAAGTAAGATATAATAAGCTAACTTTATTTTTATTCAATAATAAAAAAGGAACTTGACTGGTACAAATACAATTATACAAAATTCTATCTTTTCTTTAAAAATATTTAATTTATCTATCGTAGAATAGCTTGAATTTAAAATGCTTAATATGAGAACCTATCATATTATGACTTGATTATGGAGTTGCTTCGTTTGTAACATTATGCGAAACAGCTTAAAGTGCCTAATAAAAAAATACGTCATACAATACAAATGACCAATGATAGGCCAGTTTACATTTTACTATTGGTCAATTACAATGTATACTGGCCTATCATTGATCATTTGTATTGTAAGACGTCATTTTTTATTAGACACTATATGATGCTTCACTTTATGCCTAATCGTCCAACAACAACAAAACGGCCAAATTATTTTTAAAAATCTGAAATTTCCTCACCTGCAATAGCAAAGACTAGAACACTTCTATCATAAATTTGTCTGTCCTATGAAAAAAAAGTTTTTCTAAGTATTTAAAACTATTGGAAAAACAGGGGTAGAGCAAATTATAGATAATCTTTTCTACACCTGTTATGCAGATTCTTATAGGTCCTAGAAAGGTTTTTAACTATTTTGAGGGAGTGTACCCTCCCAAAGAGAGATCGCCCCTAGAAAAAAGTCCCTCCTCCCAAAAATTTACTTTTACTTTTAAAAAACCTAATCTTAAAATAGGGACTTCCCCCCTTCACCTAGCAGACCAACAAATATACCGACAAAAGCCAATTGTAAAATATATTAATACATTGCCATTTCTTTTAAAATTGTAATGTTATCCTTCGCTGTCTTAGCCCTCCCCAGCCACGATAGAAAACTTAGATTAAGTATAGGTTTTCAAAGATTATGTGAAGAACGGATAATATACATTTCTACTTACGAAAACAGGGTTTTAGATATTACTTAAAGAGGTCTTATTTTTTTTATTCCAGTATAACTCCGAATACGATCAATTTTCCGCTAGATTAGTGCTTGTCTTGGGCCATACTGAAAAATCATGTGTCGTAGCTTATAAAAGGTAATTTTCCACGGGCTGATAAAATAAAAATTATATAATTAATCTCCGTCAGGGCCAACAAAATTGGAATTTATTATTCATTTTACTTTCAATATAAAACTGGCTCTAAAAAGTACTATTTTTAATTTTTCGTTTTATATGAAGACGAAGAAAGTCCCTCAAAAAAATTCTTACGTCATAAAAAGATTAGGTAAGGAGAAGTGGGAAAGAAAACCCTTAAAAAAGAGATGGAAAATCCCTCATTTTTATGACGTCACATGCTGATTTTTTTGATAGTTTTCTTCGTCTTCTTTCTAGCGAATTTCTTTAATTACGAGAAAGAATATTGAATTACTACTTTTGAGCAGCAGTTGATAATATTTGTTTTTTTTGATAAAACCAATTTTTAACCTGATTTTCTGATGTAAGGTAGAATTTTATCTCCCATAGTATAATTCCACAGCAAGCCAATGATATCTTTGAAAAATAGTAAAATTAAACTAATTTTTAATTTATGCATTTTACTTAAATGCTAATTTTTGAAGCACTTAATAGCTTTAGAATTAACATAAGATGTTTTCAGACCCTCAATTGGTCTTTTTGCGAATAAATGATAAATTGACATTTTACACCAAGATGTTCAGTTCAAGGTATATCAGCTTCGCTATTTGATTTGATTGACTAACGTACAATATCGGATATTAGTTTCAGTAACATCAAACAGACAACCAACCCTTAGGTAGCCCGACCTTTGTCTGGAAGTTCTAATTGTGTATTGTAACAAGGTATTCCCAATTATCTCACTATTAGGTAGCAATAGGTACCATATTCAATGACACGATGTGGATCAGACTCGAATTCAAAGCCTCCCTCGCAGCAAGCAGGCATGCTATCATTTACCAAGGTTTTTATTATTACTTCTTTTTGTCGACACAAATAATTGAATATTATGTCAGCACAAGGGAAAACAACTCCGGGAGGGAGGGGACATTGGGCTGTTTATTATACTAGTCCCCAAAGATTTATAATAACAATTTCTTTTACGTTGGCTCACCAACTTTGGGATCTAATATTGAATTTTGACTGGTTAGTTCATTATGCTGAGTGTCCAAATGTTTTAACAACTAATTGTAATCTACAGAACGGGTAATTTTGTGTATTATCATTGATGATGTACATAAATTTATCGGCCATTGTCTTATCCCTTAAAACAGCCACAACCTTACTTACCAATGAACATACACCTAGTGTAAGCAACTCAACATCAAGAATTGTTCCAGAATTTAGTTTTTCCATCATTATGATTATTCATCTGAAATTTGTGATCTACACAATTAATATTTTGATTTGCAGATTAGCTGTATTATGATAATTTTACACAGGATTTGCACTTTTTTTTTACAAAAGTCTTTTGATGATAAACAATGTAGGTTGGCATTGTTTTGCTTTTTATGAACACAATTGTCCTGGTTTGAAATTAAAGAGATGCACATTTCAAAAGACAGTAAAGATTGGCTTTTTCATATAACTAAATCGATCTCTCGACTGATAAAAAAAGAAACAGTTTTTTTTTATCAGTCAATTGCTCAAAATAATCAGGTCAATGTGGTGCAATTTAAACTAGTATAGATCTATCCAAGTCTGCAATAAAAACGATTCATTAAGTAAATTATGTAGAATTTCAAAACTTTATATATTAGGACAATTGCAGGGAGTGTGGGGACAATTGACTGCTAATTATACTGGTACCCAAAGTTTTATGAAAAATTATATTATGTATTGAATTAAAATGTTGGGTACTTTAATCAAAACCAATGCTTTTAATCTACAGATTTATTTATCCTTAACAGGGTTTTAATTTATTTTGTTCATTGTCTTATCCCTTAAGATGTCTGGACAATTAGCAAATTTAAATTATTTTATAACTTTATTATACATGTATGTACACTGTAATACGCTTTCACAATATTTTTTTAAATAAGCACTATTCTATATTCAATACGTCGAATATAAAACGATGTTTAAATTTCAACTACTAAATTGAGACATGTTTTGCAAAGCTTTGTGTATGAGCTGAAGTCATGGATGCCATTTTTTTTTCAAATGCTAATCTTAAATTTAAAGTGTACACAAAACGATCGCTCACAATTTGAATCGTCTTAAAAAAACTGTTGCCCCACTAAAATTTTAGTGCGGCAAAATTATCCCCTCTAAATTTTTAGTTTGTCTCACTGATTTTAGTGGGGCAAAAGTTTTTTTAAGAATTAACCTTTGGTTAAGGTGATTATAGAAAGGTCACAACATGCCCCATCATAAAATAAACATTAAGGGGTCTATCCTCTAAATTTTCGGGTAACTAAGACGGTTTGGTCTTTAGTTAAAAGAAAAACCTGTCTTAATTTGTAATAAGATATGCAATCTTATGGTAGAGCAAAATTCTTCACAAGAGCTAGTTCTCAAGCTGTGGTGCTCTGGAGAGGTGAGAAGATTCAAAATTTAATATTATTTTCTTATGTCATTTTTTGAGCAAAAATTAGATTAACCAAATCCAAAATTTTAACAAAAGTGTAGGGTTTAAAATGAAAATTGTGGGCGATTTTTTTCCTTTGCATTCTTTAAGTATTTAGTTTTTGGTAAGTCTATATATTGTCACATTCTAAAATTTTGACATTAAAGTCCAATCAAGGAGTAGGAAAGCGCATAAATAAATAATACCAAGTATTGCAAATTATATATATATTTTGTTTCAAAATTGTATAAATACAGGATACTGTTTAAGAACATAGTTGCCTTTTTAGGACTTGATTAAAGAAATGATTTGCATTAAATATTGTACCTTTTTGGCATAGGAATCAATATTACAATAAACAGATAAACAAAAATAAAATGATTTTGCCAAAAAAATTAGCATGCTGTAAATGTATGGACTTTTTGTAATGATTATAGAGTTACTGTGCTTTTGAAATCGTTCCTAACTGTTACAGGAGTCACCATGGAAATTTTCAAAATTTATTTTATGATTTGAGAACTATGATATCGTTGTCAAGTTGTCATCATTATTAAAATGAAAACCACATAAAATAAAGATAATAAATATTTTAAGGACGCACTATAATACACGCTTTTTTATGTCCATAGACACAGTGTTTCGCCATTCTAGGGCTCATCAGTATGACTCAATTCATCAGAGTTAATTTTGCACGTGGCGGGGCTTTAACCGTAAACCCTTAGATTACCAGACCAATCCCCTACCCATTGCGCCATTAACCCATAATGAGTAAGGAATTAAATTTTGGCCAGAGAGCTCAACCAACTCCTGAATGGGGGCCTATATTTCTCTCTTTTTCTCACCCCCACACCAAACAAAATGCAAATTATTACCATACACAATTAAATTTATTAGTGCCTTATAGATCATCTGACATACATCCAAAATTTAAAACTTGTAATTTTCTATAAAATATTTTTGAAGCAAAGGGAAATCTGAGTTTTTCATCTACTATTTAAGACTGACACCTGGTTTTTTTGTGAAGATTTCCTGTAAAATGAATATCCAATGTACATATAAATTACTTGGCCTGTCGACCATGCTTTAAAAGACATTTAATTTTAGAAAGATTTCATTGTTTATTTCTATGATGTTTGTATTCTATCTTTGTCTCTATTTTCTGACAACTGAACGAACTTTTTCTTATTGGTTGGCTCAACAACTTTGGGGACTATCATTGTTTGGTCCAAAAGTTTCAACCACCAATTGTAATCAACAGAAGGGATGATTTTGATTATTAACATTGGGGATGTACATCAATTTATCGGCCATTGTCTTATCCCTTTAGATTCCTGATATTAGACGCATTTTATATTATATCAACCTTGTAATACTTTTGTGGTTATGATATCCCCCATACACTAAAAAGGTATCTGGTTTTGCCTCTTTTTTTTTACATAAATAAGCATGACAAATTGATATAGAATATACGTGGATATTATGACATGGGAAAAATTGTTGTCCACATGGACATCATTTATTGGTCAGTTCGTTTAACCAGAAGAAGAAAGGAGTGGGGGTGGAGTAGTTATTTTAGCCAGCTATAAGTTTCACTAACATGATAATCTGGTGTAAGATCCAAGTAATAATAAATTCATTTATGACCACGTCTGAAAAGCAAAGCTTAATAAACCAGAGGGTCAGACATACAAACATTAACAAATATAAAGATACAAGGTATTTAAAGTCTGAAAGAAAATTATATATATATATATCCTAAATATTACCTAAATATGGATTGCTTAATGTTGACGTCATACTTTTATTAAAAGACTAGATTATAGAGATTCTATGCTTTCTGCATTGTACCTAACTTTTACATTAATCCTCATTTGATTAATATTGTAATTTTTATTTGAATTTCATTCCATAATCCTATTTTATAGAAATTATAAAGTTATCTTAAGATTTTGATAATATCTAAACCAAAGGAGTACTCTATTTTTGGAAGCTTCACAAATACAGAGGTCCCAGGATGTTTTAATCCATTTATTTTCGATATTCGATTGGTGATAGTTTCAGAGTATACTTTTTTCATTCAATGTCAAATTGAATACAGAGTACCTGTATGTTAGGGCCACCTCCGCTAGTTTTCTATAAAACCAGAATACATCTCATTTCAGAATCGGTTTGTCTCCAACGGAAAATAACCGGATTCTGATTCCTAAACGGAAGGGGTACAATTCAACTTTTGACAGAAAATGAACAATATCACTTTTTCTTTCAATATACTTTGTCAATGTATACATAGTGTACATGTTAATAGGGAGGGTTGGGACATTGGACTGTAAATCAAACTTGTACCCAAAGTTTTATAACTACGTTATCTTATTCATTGGATTGAAATTTGGGTACTTTTATTGAATTTGATGGGTTGGTTCCAAGGTGTCAATCCTTTTTGCTCAATAATTTTAATCTACAAAAGTGGTAACTTTATTTATCATAATTGTTGACATAAATAAATTTATTGGAATTTGCCTTAAGAAAATGTGAGAAAAGCCTACCCTGAATGTTATTTTGTGGTAAAAAAAAGTATTAATTTTGGGGGGTTTGTTGGTAGTTTTATTCGGGTACCATAACTATAACAATTATTCGGTTAAAGCCAAACAATGATCAAAATAACCTGAATTTTAAATTATTAATGTTAATTTGTCGATTTTTATCATTGATTGTTGATATAAATGGTAATATTAGCACAGATGACCCCCCTTTGATTATTTTTATTCTTGTATATTGCTAGGATTACAGCGGTTATAATCCTCTTAGTTCGGTGCAGGCTTACTCAATATATTTAATTATTATTTGCAAAAATATTTTTTATAATAAAAGAAGGACTTTTTACTATTTTGATTTTTTTTTACAAACATATTTACTTCCAAATATCAAATTTGTAACTTTCATGAAGATTTTTAAGATTATGTTTGAAATTTCGGATAAAATAAAATTGGTAATGACTATATTTAAAAACCCCTCATCGTTTGTCTGTGAACTATTATCTCGTGGAGTACATAATTAAAAGACTTATTTTACGCGTTTTTCTTCAGATGCAACTTTGGTTCTTGGCTGTTCAAGATTATGTATAGGCATTCTTATGCCGCCTAAAACAGCGTGCCACGAAAAACCATTTGGTAGTTAAAATTCATAGATTTTTAAATAATCGTTACCAGGAACATTTTACCATAAACTGCACTAGATCCGAAACTTAAGATGCTATTTTTGAATTCAAGAATGTTTTACATACTGTAATGTATTGAGTTGTGTACGGACAAATCTTAGAAAAAGAGTTGCTACGCCTATGAAAACAATTCTTGTTTTGTTATTTAATGATCATAAACGATTATAGCTTTCAAAGTACTTTTGATATTAGAACAGCTACAGAACTGTGGTTTTCTAAGCAAACAATAACATTCGTTTAAAGTGTGTTACTATGTTTGATAAAGCTTCTCTAAGTATCAATTTGTCTGTCCTATTCACTAGATTTCGTCCTCTTAATAACAAGAAATCAGTTGCTTGCACAGGGTTTAGACACCCCCCTTAAACCAAATTCGAGGTTGGCGTAGGGGAGTGTGTAATTTTATTGTATGGGGGGGGGGGTGTTTACAACCCCCGGAGGTGTCCACATTCAAAGAAGGTTTTTTATAGTGCCTATAAATAAGACGCCATACTGGCCTACCATTGGTTAATTAAAATATAAACTGGAATAGGTAATTTAGTCTGTGTATTGACTTAACATTGGTAATTATAATTGTATGACGTTATTTTTATATAGGCACTATAAACTTTTTCAACCTCAATATCGACATGCCCACAAGTAAATTGGCGAACGAAGAACAAAATTTTTTCGCAACCCCATGAATATATGGGGAAAATTTTTCGTCAATTTAGCTTGCAATTCCCCTGTCATTCATTGGAAAGTTCGTTAATCCAGTATGGGGAGGGGGGTGGGGTGTATTTTAGCCCGCTTAGAAAACTTAATTAGAAAACATGAGAATCTGGTGTAAGATCCAAGTAATAGTATATCCATTGATAGATTGTTTTGTTCTGTTTTTGGATTGCATTTAGTTATTTTTACTATGCTACTTATAAATACAACTTGAAATAAATAAATACATTTTAGCATTATTTTATTTGTACTTAAAAAACATATGACAATCGTACTTAATCGTAACATTTTCATTTTTAAAATATAACTAATTGGATAAATGTAGGATCTAAAGGAGTTGATATTATATTGCACTAAATTAATTCAATATCATTGATATTTTTAAAGAGACTGGGTAATTTTTAAACGATTATGTTTTTTTATATTTATTTTGGAAAGCAATGAAGCTTTCAAAGTGTCTTTGGAACTAAAAGATTAATTCTGGTTTTGTAATCCCAGAGGGGCCGGAGGCACGGGCTATCATATGGTATTAATATCATTATTTTTTATTCGTAGAAAATTGTCTATAATACTTAATAATAGCTTTTAATTAAAAATCTTAAAAATTTAGCTATACCCAGAGATATACAAGATATACATCCCCAATGATGATTTGAAAAATAAACACTTCTATATATTAGATTCAAATAATTCGGTTGAAAAGTTTTGACACTACAAGTTTACAATTAACATGTCAAAATTCAATTAAAGTACACAAAATTTTTGAGTTACCAGGTTTCAGATTAAGTATATAAAACTTTAGATACACTTAAAATTTAAAGTCCAATGTCTCCATACTCCCTGAGCTAATACGGCTCGAAAATCTGTAGATGCAAGATCTAAGTTTCAAAATACTTTGAACGTACAGACAAACCTTTTAAAGAAATGCTTCACATCTAGATCAATTTATTTATACTCTACTATAAATTGGTACTACAAGAGATATTACTCCAACTTTGATTGACAGTTTAGTGTAATTATCGCTCGCGCTTCAGGGCATAAGACACAGCTAAAATGGTCAACCCTTAGGCAATTTTAATGCACTTTTAGGCCTAATATTATCAATATACTTCCATATATGAGTAAACCAGGCCTATCTATGGTAATCTATATGTGATTAACTAATGTTATATATTTATATTGAACTTTGTATCTATTGATAAAATAACCATGTAACTATTATGTAAACTAAGCATACCTAAATCCACTGATCTATTTACGTCATAAGCTTCATACACAGACACTGTATTGAACAGACAGAATATTAAATCCGGGTAATAAGTTGTCTTTATAGCTTGTACCTTCTAAAATCAGTCAGTTATTTACTAACTCTTGAACTAAAAAGTTCTCCTCTTCTCTCCTGGCTTAAAGGTAAAGACTTAGTTAATTTAGCATGCATTGTAGTTTAAGTTTAGGTTCCTTAGTACTTGGCATGAATTGTGCATAGGTCTTATGTTAGAGGCCTAACACTATGCACAATTAGATGCTGTGGACTTAGGCACTCTCTTGTCCTACACTACTTATGTTTATTATCTCCTATCCTGTATCTTTCATACTTAACTGATTCACTTGTAATATAAATACACTTTATTAAACCATCTTCCTTCTTATATGCTTGATATACTTATATTATATAGATCGAACATCATAACCAGCCATTTACTCTTAGTTTAAAGCAATATAATATCATGCGTGGGTATTTGTTGGACTGCCACGGGTTCAACCAAATTTGTATTATACTTGTGGGAGTAAAAGGAAAAGCATTCTTCACTGACATACCGACTTTGAGAATGTCTATGGGTATTTCAGTAAAAGTAGGATTTAAGTAGTACCCATAGAAGAGCGATCTCCATATACCACAGATTTTGGACAAGCGCCCCATTCGCACTACCAAATCAACGACCAACCGACAAACCGACCGACCAATTACAAGCAATATAAAGAATCTTTGTCTATAAGAAAAACAAGTATTTTGAAATCCTTTAAAAAAGAAATATAGTATCAAAATTGAAAACACAATATGATTTGAATAATTGTTTATCATATCGTATTATAGACAGCTGTTCGTGGATAACAAAATTAAAAGAATAAATCCAGTTTAATGGGCCACGAGAGGCAATAAGTTTGGGTTAACATTCTGATATTAGTTTCATGATTTTTATTGTTATTCATAGAAAATTGTCTATAATACAATACAATACATGATTTTTCAGTTTGGCTCAGATCCGATTCTAATCCAGCGGTTTCTATGCCATACTAGAATAGTTATTTAACGCATCGTATCAAAGACAGCTTTCCGCGACTATTATAATGAAAAACTATAAGATTACAACTGGTATTAAAAATATGATTTTTATTTTAATATTCATTGTAAATTTTTGTTATACGATGCTATACATTATCTTTCAGTATGTTTTTGTTTTTTGTTTTTATCCAGCGGATATTAATTGGATTCTAAGCCATACTGAAAAATAAATTTTATCTATGTAAAAATGCTTTTGCTTCCAATGAACTCTTCTTTCTTCTCACTTTCCTGGGGCCTAGTTCCATTTTTGACAGGAAATCCTCTAAAATATTTTTAAAATCATGTTTTAAACAAAATGCTTTTCTATAATTAGGGTCGGTTCGTTTGTTCGTCCATCCTGATTTTTTATCAATCACTTATTATTCATAATAAAATTATCATAATTTCTGGAATAATGATTACTAGGACAACAAGGTAAAGTATTATAAGCAAAGCATCTTGATAATAAAATGATAAAATGTGGGTATGTCCTGAAACAATATCCTGTATTTTAGTATGGGGAGAAATTCACTTAAAAATCTGCCACGTGAAGTCATAAAAATGAGGGAGATGAGAGGAGATGTTGGAAAGAAAACCCCTAAAAAAGAGATGGATAAACCCTCATTTTTATGACGTCACGTGGCTGTTTTTTGAGTGACTTACTCCCCCTTATTTTTAGCAATTTAGCATCTAATTTTACTTGCAATTTTATTTAGACTTACAAATTCATATAATAATGCATATAAGTTTTAACACTTTACAAGTGTTAATATTTTTTTATACCGCCTGATTTAAAGCCTCGCTTTTATAGATGTTGTTATTCTTGATTTTATGATAATAAGATATATAAATGAGAAAATAAAGCACAAATAATACATTTTCGATTAAAAGCTAAAATAAGCCTTTATAGTAGAGTAGGAACTCTATTACTATAGTATATCAGAATAAAATCTACTGGCGCAACTCCTAAAAATGTCTGTTGAGCACTGAACCCCCCCCCCTTCTACTCACGTTAATTTTGAAATAAATTAGAAGTTTGTTTATATATTACTTGACAATAGATTAGGTTAGGTTATATTGGGTAGTTGGCCCCACATGTATCCTTCCCTACAGAAAGGAAGGGTACCGCAGGTATGGGCCCGGGGCCATGTAAAGGAGAACAGATACCCGCAAAAATGGGTGGGGTTCAGTGCTCAACATATACTTTATGGGAAAGCACAGAATTACTATTACCACAATTATAAATACAATTATCCTTTTTAAAAGCGAAGCTTTTCTATAATTAGGGTCGGTCCGTCCGTCCGTCCGTCCGTCCGTCCGTCCGTCCGTACGTCCGTCCGTCCGTCCGTCACGGATAGCTTTTTTCGTTAATTTAGACATGTTAGAATTGTCCTATCGATTTCAAATTTTGCATGGTGATTCCTTTAGTAGTTAGGTACGATTTAGAAAGCGTAGCAACTCTATAATCATTACCAAAATGTCCGTACGTCCATTTTAAACATGTTGATTTTTTTACTTTTTTAAATAGCTTTTTTCGTTAATTTAGGCATGTTAGAATTGTCCTATAGATTTCAAATTTTGCATGGTGATTCCTGTAATAGTTAGGTACGAGTTAGAAAGCGTAGCAACTCTATAATCATTACCAGAATGTCCGTACGTTTATTTTAAACATGTTGATTTTTTTACATTTTTAACAACAAATTTGTATGTGACCTATTTATCCGATTGGTCTGATTTTTGGTATACTGATTCCTGGGACAACAAAGTACAATATTATAAGCGAAGCAACTCTATAATCAAGTCCTAAATGTAAGTATGTCCATAATCATTATCCTGTATCAAGCAGTTTTTCAACAAATTTACTTACAATTTTGCTTTGACTCTTATACATTCGCATTCTGATTATTCAGTTCTGACATTATACAAGTGTTAATGTCCGTTTGTCCTACCGTTTCAGAGCTTCGCTTTTATGGATGTTGTCATCCTTGTTTAAAAATAAATCTTGATGTAAAGCATTTCCAAAGCACACAAGTCTTAGCTTACTAGTTTAAGATGAAAATATATCCTTCTTAGACAGAAATTCTTTTAAAATATTAAAATCAATTCATTACTTTTCAATGAAAAGTAAAAAAAATGTATTTTTTACAGTGGCGTTTTCGCTTAGGATAATGTAAAAGTATATTTGTCTGGCTGGGTGACTAACCACTGAACCGATATGGTTCTCCTTTACAGGATTGCTTCTCTTAGGACCTGAATATGTTTATAATTTTGGGGAGGATACCACCACTTTCCCCAGAAATCGCACCTAGAAAAAGTAACCACTCCCCCCCCCAAAAAAAAACTTTTTCTATTTAAAACTACTATTGAAAGTTAAGGGAGGGGGCGACTTCCCTACCCTCAAGGGCCCCTATAGGCCATTAAGGGCGTAACCGTTAGTTATAAATATCTTACCTAAATTTTCAGGGTTAGCCATGGGGTTAGGGCTCATATCTAAAACAACATTAAACAGTTATACAGTAAATATTTGACAATAAATTTTTTACAAATCTTTATGATTTAAATTAGAATTTTAAGTTACCATGACGGACTCAAAGGTCATGGATATTTGTGTTTTGGGCTAGGGCATTTACCTAATCTTAATACTAGTGGCGCATCTGACATAGTAGCAGAAGGTTCAACTTATAACGCTCTTCGAACCTATCTTAGCTAACGTCTAAGCTACCAGTATATAAATCAAGGAATAGAATATTCCAGTATGGCCTCGAGACCGATTAATATCCGCTGGATTAGAACCAGTTCTCAGACTTACTGAAAAAAAACATGCATTGTATCGTATTACACAAAATCTTCCACTAATAATAAAACAAAAATCATGAACTTGAATTAATCTTATATTTTTTTATTTTTCAATCCGCAGAAAGCTGTTTAAATTACGATGTGATAAATGACTTAGAATAACTAAGATATTAACCAAAATGAATTTCACTTCCGCCCCCATATTAACAAGAAAAAATCACTAAAAGTTTAAACATTATCTCAGTGGGCTTAATGAACCCTCTAGATATTAAGAAAAACCAGGATCTTAATTGACAATGCAATGGAGATAAATTAATTCAAACCAGTAATATTAAATTTTATGTAGAATAAAATAATTGATCGACAAGTTTGAGCACCGTTCTTTAGACAAGCCAATAATGATACTAAACAACATTAACAAAGATTTTAAGTTAACAAATAACAAAATTAATTTAAAAAAAGTTAAAAGAATTATAATTTACATTGTCCCCTTCCTCTCTGAGAAGAGGTTTCAACTAAAAAATGGAAGCGTACGAATTATTTTTACTATTTTGTAAATACCCCTTCACAATTATTATGGGGGGATAAGTAAAAAACATATTTTTGGAATAAAATGCCCCAAATTTGGGGAGTTGCAGAGTTCTTTCTTTTAATGGTTTTATTCCTTTTTTGCCTCTTTAACCCTTAACAGTCGGGCCCCTTGCCGCACCTTAATCAGTCGGAGGGGGGGGGGGGGGCGTTCAACGCCCCCCCTCATTATCTCAGTTCCTATTAGAGCTAGAGGGCTAAAATTTTTTGTGCAAGTCCACTGTGTTATGGTGAATTTCCGACCTTAAGTAAGTCAAGGTCAATTTCCGCTTCCTTCACCCTTTTATTTAACAACCTTTGTTTTTAGGTCCTTTTTTACTTAAAAATGTCAAACGGCTGTAATTTTTTTTTGCAGAAAATGTTTATTTTTATTTAAATTTTATAATTTAAATATCAAAACATAAGTTTCAGCGGCCGCAGCTGTACTTGCCAGCTGCCGGGAAAACGGCGGCGGATCTTTATGAAATTTTAAAACATTATGTAGACATGTTAGAAAAGCTTAAGTTTAAAATTTGAAGTCTCTAAGTCAAAATTTGCGGCCACAGGAGCATTTTAAAGATTTCTGGAGACCTGGAGGATCAGGACCTGCAGGATCATACCTCGAACCTGAAATTGACTTGAACACCTGTATTTAATATGAGGATGTACTACTAGAGGATATTTTAGTATTTTGGTAAGATAAAATGCTTTGTTTAAGTCAAAAACAAATTTTTGTTCTTTACCTGGATGACCCTGCCAGGTTTGCTGGCATCCTGTGCCCGCCAGGATGAAGATATTCAAAAAATTCCAACTCTCAGTTATGTGTCATACCTATACTTAAAAAGTCAAGCAGTTTGGGCTCTTTATCTTTCACACACAGAAAATGAGATAGAAAAAACCGGATGGGGGGGCGTTCAACGCCCCCCCCCCCCCGACCGTTAAGTATAGAGCCCCTAGATACTATGGGCGCACTCGGTCGTGATTATTAAAGCATTTTCTTTTCCTGTATCTCATATAATTGCTATTAATTTAATGAGAGTACCATTTCTAAGTTGGTAAGGAAATTGTTAGAAAATATATTTAACCTGGTTCTGTGAAACTTTTCAGTGGTTTTCTAAACTTTGCTGAGTCAGGTATAGTTCCTGTAGTAGGACTTGCTAGGCTTGTGGGAGAGTTCTCATGCGAGCTAAAATCTTCAGAAGGGCGTCTGAAAATTATTTTTAGAATCTTTCATATTTTCATATTTTTCATCATTTCTGTTCCTCAATTGCCTTAACCCTTTCTTTCAATATTCTTATTTTAATTTCTTTTTAAAAGTGAAGTCTTTCTATAATTAGGGCCAGTCAGTCCGTCCATACGTCCGTCTGTAACGAATTGATCTTTTCATTAATTTAGACATGTAAAAATCGTCTTATATCTTTCAAACTTGATTTTGAATTTGTAGCAACTCTGTAATAATTTACAGAATTTCCGTTTGTCCATTTAAAATGTGTTGATTTTTAAAAACTTGTTTAACAAGTATTTTCTATTTAGAAACTTACTGACCAATAAATGAGGTCCATATTAGCAACCTAAATTGACAACAAATTTTCCCTGTCAATATATCAAAGTAATTATATATGGATTGTTGTTTTTTACCTATGAACATTAGTGTATGATTTTGTTCTGGAGAATGTTTCTTGTCTTCTCAGCTCTCTCTCATTCTCTCCTTTTATGCCTTTCTCAGTATTTCTGAAAACAATATCTTATAAGAAAACTAAAGAAATGGTAGTATTTATTTAAGACACTATAGATCTCTAGGGGTATTTAAGTGAATGGGGGGGGGGGGGGGAGTGGAAAAGGGGTACACAGTCGACCAACCTTCCTTTTTCAAATTTAGCTATAAAAAGAAAGAAGAAAACAATGGGGGGGGGGGGGTGTTTCTATGGGCGGTAAATCGTATTCGGGTGGTGGTACCTTTTCCCAGAGAGGTTATATACCTTCCCTGCATGGTTCTATGAGAAGCTTTATTGTAAATGTGTGTATCATATCAGTTCAGTTACATGAAGTTAGCAAAATCCTTTGCTATAACACAGACAGGCAACGAGACATCCTGTTTCTTTTTTTGTAATCTGTCAAGCAAAAAAAAATATTTAAAATCTAAATTCTTGGGCCATACAAATGAAAGCATTAGTTGTTTTAATTGGTGGAAATAGTAAAAGCTGTATGCCATATTCCAAAAAGGCATAACAAATAAATCTATACCTGACTTCAAGAGTAAAATTATATATCATTTCAGCAAATTCGGAGGGAGGTAGGTCTTTGCTGTCTAAAATTAAAAATAGGTTGAATCATACATAAAAAAGCTTACAAGTTATACCTATTTTTACTTAGGAGAACCTATCCAAGAATACAAATCTTTAACAATAATGTTCGAATGTTGTAATATTCAAATTTATTCTAACTTTGATTAGACAGCTTTCAGCGGATGTTAAAATGAAAAATTATAAGGTTAAAACCAGTTTTGATAGCCCCGATACCGTCCCCCAAAATAATGCAGAATCTATGAAAAGTTATGAAGTAAAGAAGAACCATATCGGTACAGACATATAGACATCCTGTAAACTAAGGATAAACTTACTTTTGTTAGATCCAAACCATCTCATCAATTTGTCATAATCTGCAACAATTATCCTGGAATAAAAAATTATTGCAAAAATATAATCAGGAAGGGAGGGGACATTTGCCTTGTCCCCAAAGTTTTATAATAACGTTTTCTTGTTTGTTGGCTTAACAACTTTGGGGACTTTAATTGAATTTTGATTGTTTGGTTTATTAAGTTAAGTTTTCAAATGTTTCAACCACTGATTGTAATCTAAGGAGTGGGTAATTTTGTGTATCATGATATTGGTAAGTGTCTTATCCCTTTAGATCTCTGGTCTCTACTCGAGAAATATTTTGGTATTCAAAACTAGCGAATATGTTTTATGTCTGTAGGGAACCAAAATCAAGTTTCTAGCCTACTGTGATCTGCAAAACTACACTTTAGTACTGTCTTTGCCCTACTGTGCATTGGGACAAAAAAAAATACTGCAAAGACAGAAAGACAGGCTGGTATAATATTCACATTAACGCAGCTACCATGAAATTAGTTTTATATTGTGTGTATCATACAGGACTTGCAGATACATGGATTTAGATTCTTAATTTCGTTTCAATTATATATATATCCCATGATATAAAGTAGTAGGGTTTTTTGTCTGTAGCTTAATTTTTTGGAAGCTTCTTATAGGTTAATGGATAGTTTTAAGCTATTTTCTAACTTTCCTTCGAAACAACCCTTTTTTAAATTTTAGTTTATAACTGCTAATTATGATTATTTTCTGTTTTTTTTCTTATAAAAAGGGACAATTTATTTTCAAACATAGTTATAAACCTTCCCTGGACCTACAAAAAATTTTATTGTAAAATTGTGGAGGTTTCTTTCTTTACAGACAGACTGATAGACATCCTGTTACTTTTATGTATTTAAGTACAGTTTATCCTTTCTACTAATAGATTTACAGATTATCTATCTATGTTCTATTATGTATATATCGTTTTGGTACAGAAAAAGTAGACTTATAGTGTTATGCCTATTATATATATTTTTAAAGATAATATTTATAAAACATATTCGTATTAACAAAGTAGTAAGGTTTTTGTTGTTTGTAGCTACGGCACCGACTGAGTTCTCTAAATCTTTTCGAAAACACATTTCTAACTGCTTTTGCTTTTGTTCGTTATTTCTTGAAAAAGAACTGTAAATAAAAATTTTCCTATTGTTTTTTTTTAATAATCAAGTTACAACATTAAACTGACGATAGCTAAGCTTTAAAAAGTATAAAAATTAGTAAACTTTTGAGTACAATAAAAACAAAAAAAGTTAAATAAAATTGAGCATGATTATCGGTTTATTATCAAAAGAATTCAAAATTTGAATTTCTGAATTTAAAATTACTTTTTACTTGTGTGCATACTTTTTTTTATCGTATTTTTGTTTATTCACAGATTTACAATTCTTAAGTTTTGTTGGTTTTAGTCAGTATCAGCTTAATTATATATTTAAGAGTGACATAATGTTTGTCTGTTTGTTGTAGCAAAAGATCTCGCTAACCGTTTAACCGTTTGATAGATATGGTTCTCCTTTACATTGAAGCTTCTTATTAACCTCAGCCCTTCCCTTTATTGCTTACAGAGGCCTCTTGGGGGCGCTATTATTTGATAAGAGTCAAGAGATATTTACAAGAATTATTTCGTACATTTTCTTTTGAAGTCTTTAGTATTTGATTTTAGCAGACTGATAAATAGATTAGTTATAAATAGCACAATATATTCTGCCCCCTCGTAATTTCCAATTTTCGAGAGAAAAAGAATGTTTATAACCCTACAGGGTACTTTCCCTGTCTGACTCTCTCTACTATTACTAACCTCACCTAAACTTAACTATTACCAAAAATATTGTAGCTGTCAATAGTGCCCTAGTTGTCAAATACTTACTTGTAAATTTTGTGTATGTTGATTATTCTTTTTGCGGCGTCCTAAAAATAATCAAAATTATTACGACAAAAATAACAATGATGTTTTTTGTCCATAAAGAGCACAGCAAATTAAATTCTATATGAATTAGGACACACTTTTAATTTGTAACCATTTTCTAAAACTGCTTAGGGTTGAACATGTACTCTAGAAGAGTTTTTGGGTCATGTGAAGGAAAGGAAGTTGCGGGTTTCGTCGTATTTTCACAGTAGCTTTTGAAAGGTATTTTAGGTTAGGTGATTGCCCCACAGAAGTACAAATACAAGAAAAGCTACTGTGAAAATATGACAAAACCCGCAACTTTGTTTTCTTCACATGACTCGTGTTTTATAATGTCATTCTGACAATCTCTTTTAAAATTAAAGGAGAATCCCCCCTTCCCCCCGACGATGTAATGTAATAAACTATGCATCTAAAAATGCACCATAAAATATAATAAAAGAAGATTACCAGTAAGAACTCTCTGACCAATTTGAATGTTTCTTTATCCAACCTAGAAAAAAGTTAAATTTTTGTATACATATAAAAATAAAGTTAAAAAGTTCAGGTACCTATATTAAGTACTAAGTACCTAAAAATTCATTTCCATAGGATTCCTTGGTTTAGCCTTTTAAGATTAAAAAATTTCATACTTAACCTTAATTATAAAGAAGGTTAATTTTAAGGCGTAGATACTTGTAATAAAATAAATGAATATGCTATGAGAATCTTAATGTGAAAAGCTCTACTAAATCTTAACATTGCTTTCTCACGAAGTGTCTTTTGATCACTAATATCCTCACCTTGTTTTTTAACATAAGGGTGGGAGGGGAGTTCGTTTTTTCTTGCGGAAGCCATAATTCTGCGGTTCCTTTACCTGAAGTGCCCTATCCCTACGGGTCTATCCAGTACCCATAAAAACTATCCTGACCTGACCAAAATTGTAATCAAACAAACTAAAACTACTCTCCTTATTTAATATATTTTTTTCCAAAATAAAAGGCAGGGGGGGGGGTATCTTTGCTCACAAGGGTGCTTTGTATAAAAGTACCATGTTAACTGTCTGTAAATGTAGAATAAATGTCTGCAGAAAATTATCCATTGCATAAGTTACAACTTGGTTAAAGTCGTGACAGGGGTTCTAATTCAACTTTGTAAAACTAGTAACCATGTCTAATAGTTTCTTTTGTTGAAATGCTACTTTATATAATTACTAACGGATATACCCCTAGAGGCATCTAGGGCCACTTGAGGAAAAGGGGAGGGGATAAGTCGACCCTAGCTTTAAAAATAAAATAATATTAAGGTTGGGGTATTTATCCTAGGGCTGATATCACTGTAAAGGAGAACCATATTGGTCAAGCGGTTAGTGAAATCATCAAACGGTCATGTTTTAGATATAGAGTATCTACACAGGGATCTACAGGTATAAGACAATGTACGATAAATTATTATTGATTCCTAATAATGAAATAGAAGATTTATTGCATAATTTTGTTTATTAATTAATATTCTGGTTATTAACTTCTTATACACTTTAATGGTATTCATGTTCGTTTGTTCTACCGTTCGATTTTGGAGCTTCGCTTTTGTGGATGTTTTCATCCTTGTTTTATAGTTTATGCATACCTTGCTGCCAGTTGTATTGAGTTAAATCCCAGAGAATTTTTGCACTGTGCTTCCATACTTTGCAAGTTCTTGTCCAATTGACCAAAGTCAACCCTGAATTATAATGAGATTAATGGATAGATAGATGGATGGATATATATATGGATGTTTAGATAGATGGATGGATGGATGGATGGATGGATGGATGGATGGATGGATGGATGGATGGATGGATGGATGGATGGATGGATGGATGGATGAATGGATGGATGGATGGATGGATGGATGGATGGATAGATAGATGGATGGATAGATAGATAGATGGATAGATAGATAATGAATAGATGGATAAATAGATGGATAGATAGATGAAAATATAGATTTATGGATAGATAGATGGATAGATAGATAGATGGATAGATAGATGAATGGTATGGATAGATAGATGGATAGATAGATGGATAGATAGATGGATAGATAGATGGATAGATAGATGGATAGATAGATGGATAGATAGATGGATAGATAGATGGATAGATAGATGGATAGATAGATGGATAGATAGATGGATAGATAGATGGATAGATAGATGGATAGATAGATGGATAGATAGATGGATAGATAGATGGATAGATAGATTGATAGATAGATGGATAGATAGATGGATAGATAGATGGATAGATAGATGGATAGATAGATGGATAGATAGATGGATAGATAGATGGATAGATAGATGGATAGATAGATGGATAGATAGATGGATAGATAGATGGATAGATAGATGGATAGATAGATGGATAGATAGATGGATAGATAGATGGATAGATAGATGGATAGATAGATGGATAGATAGATGGATAGATAGATGGATAGATAGATGGATAGATAGATGGATAGATAGATGGATAGATAGATGGATAGATAGATGGATAGTAGATGGATAGATATAAGGATAGATAGATTGATGGAAAAGGAATTAGAGACGATATGGTATAATCTACAAAATATTATAGAATAATAGATAAATACTTCGATGTACTAATAAATTAATCCTGATTTAAAAGTAACAGGATATTTTTTCTGTTTTCAGCATAGGATCTCGCAAAATGCCGGATTGAAAAATTCATCTTTACAGTAAAGGTCCAAGGAAGGTTTATATTGATTTTGAAGGAGTGTACCAAAGGATCTCGCTAACCGCTGAACCTATATGGTTTTCCTTTGCAATGTAGCTTCTCATAGGTACAGGGTAGGTTTAATTATTTTTGAAGAGGGCAGCTTAACACTCCAGTGAGTAATCGTCCCTTGAGCAAAATGACCCCAACCTCCCTATTGAAGCGTAGTCGCTAGTATATAAGAAATCGATAAACAGGGGAATAGATTGAATGTAGATAGATAGATAGGAAGACAGGAGATAAGATGATGTTGAAATGTGCAGTAAAGTCCCAGGAAGGGAGAGGACATTGGACAATAAATAACACTGGTATCCGAATTTGTATAACAACTTTTGATTGGTTGTTTCCAAACTTTACAAGCAATGATTTTCATCTACAGAGGGGTAGTTTTGTTAACTGACATCGGGGATGTATAAAAATTTATCCCCCATTGTCTTACCCCTTAATATCCCTGGCAAAGTCCATACTGAATATTAATATTTCAAATATATTTCTCACTCTCTTGATATTGGATGTAGAATATACGTGGATACTATGATATAAGAAAAATTGTTGTCAATTTAGGTTGCCATATCCCCTCATATTTTTTCGTCGGGCTGTTTATCCATTAGGAGGGGAGGGTATGGGGTAAAGGAGGGGGATGAGGGAGATCGTTATTTTAGCCCGCTACAGAGTTCACTCTTTATAGAACATGAAAATCTGGTGTAAGATCCAAGTAATAATAATCCATTCTCCCGATATACATATTTACCAATATCTTATATAAAGTCAACAAATTATGAAAGTAACCAAGTTGAGACAATGCTACCCAATTACTTTGACCTTAACAAGGCAATATACATTAAGGCATTTGGGCAGACATAATACTATATTTTCCAAGTTCTCAGCCATACTGAAAAATCATGCATAGCATCGAATTACAGACAATTTTGCACGACTATCAAAATTTAAAAAAAAACCATGAAAAATAATATCAGTTTTGTTAGCCAATGCATTCGACCCACAAGGGTTACAATACTGGATTTAATCTTATAATTTTTCATTTAATATCCGCAGAAAGCTGTCTCTAATACGAATGCGATAATTAACTATTATTACACCTTGATACATAGTTTTGACACAAAAATATTGAACTGAGCATGCAGGAAAACGTGTAACAAAGAGGAAGTATACAGGAGGTTAGGGGACATTAGTACCCAAAGTTTTATAAACTCACTCTCTCATTCGCTGGCTTATAAGCTGTGAGCACTTTTTGAAAATATTAATTAGTTTGTTAGCAGTGTCTAAACTAATAAACCAATAAATTTCATCTAAAAAAGGTGTCATCGGGGATGTATTAAACATTATCTATTTTCCATTGTCTTATCCCTTGAGAACTCTGGGTGAGAAGTATATAAATTCAAAGCATGCATGGAGAATTTGAAAATACTATATCCTTAGGAAATTCATATTCTTATTTTGATAATTCATTATTGATTTTTAAATGATAGTAATTGTGGAGTAAAATATGGAAATATTAAAAAAATACCACTATTCTAAAAAAACTTTTATAACCATTTATATCTGGCTTATTTATATACTAGCGGCTTCGCACCTAGCCTCTACGGGCTTTGTCGCAAGAGATGATAAAAGAAAGTTGTGGTGAAAGAAGGACAAAAGAAATCTTCTACAAAAAAAAGACCAAAGATATCTGTTACAAAAAAAAAAAATGGGGGGGATTTTTTTTTGTTTTTGGGGGGATTGGGGGTGTCCCACCCCCCAAGAAAATAGCCTAAAACCACTACAGGACCAGTAGGTATATTCCCTGAAGAGTAGAATCCGATCGGTTCAGTGGTTACCGAGATCTTAAGGGACAGACAGACGGACAGACATCAAGCTACTTTGTATTATAGATATATCAAATACTAGCAATTACGCCTCTAGAGGAGGTTGTTTGTTTCGACACAACTTCAATTTCAGTTTTAAAAAGAAATGGTAAAACTTTTTTTTTGTTTTCGGGGGGTGGTATTTTTTTATATTTCTTGGGAGGGTGGCTGTAAGGAAATAATAAAAATTTATTTTTAAAAAGTGATTAACAAGAATGCCAATATCCATAAGTAGCAAATCACAAAAAGTTTAGGATGGACAAACGAAAATAGTGAGCTACAAAGCAGATATTCAAAATAATAAATAGCAAAATAAATAATAAATAGCAAAAATCACGAAACCTCTATGCATAAAAATGATGGTCCAAGTAAATTATATATTGGATGCTCATTGGTAAAGGAAGTCTTCACAAAACAAATCCAGTCGTCTATCTTGTATAGCAGCGCTGAAATTCACGTTACCCTCTAACTGTTTCTTATAGACGCACGGACATTTCGAACTATATAGTGGCATCGCTATTTAAAGTAATATATAGAAAAATTACCTTAGTAAATCTTTGAAGCACTGAAGATCTTCAACAAACGTGGATTTTATACCTTGATTTTTAGCCTAAAACACAAACATAATTTTAAAATTTGTATCTACATTAATTTGACAGTTTTCTTTTTTATATAACACTTAATCATTATATTGTTTAAAAATTTACAATATTGAATATACTCAGTTTTGTAACCACGTTATATTATTTGGCTCGAAAATAAGAAGACAATGTTAAACATTTGTTTAAACAAAATAATTAATAACTATATTTTATGATATCCTAGTGGCATACAATATACCTTTATAGTTTTGATAAAGATAGACAGACATTCAAGCACACTTATTAAATTTAACCAACCAATGATTTTTTTATCCAATCTTAACCAGACAAATGTCATCTAGCTAAAAAAGATGCGTAGATTTCATTTCTGGCAACCAGAAAATCCGCAGAAATTGAATTAACAAGTTCCAAAAAAGTTTCATTAAAAAAAACCTTACACCAAAAATAACAAACAATAATTATAACGACGACTTAGTTTCTTTTTCCTGTTTAATACGAATATTGAAACTAATTTTCAGGCATGCATGTTTGTTGGTATTGTACTTTTTTTAGAAACCAAAATACAGACATATTTAAAACTACGAAATTGTATATTAGTTACTAGAAAGATTATATTTTTTTTCTTGCTTTAAAACAACTTTTTGTACATAAAAACCTGTAATGTCTTCATTATTGACACAAACATGCATGCTGTATAGTTTTAAAAAATGTAGTCAAATAAAATACCTGATTAGAATACAAAGCAAGAAATAAAGGTTATCAACTCCCTATGAGCTTTTTGTGTTAAATAGAATTATTAATAAGAATAAAAGAGTTTCAAAAAATAGTAAAATAACAAAATGTTAGGTGAATTGTTAATATTAAATCAATCAAAAAATGTTTTACATTCTTATAATTAATTTCAATAAAACATAAATATGCTCAACAAAGGTTATTTATAATTATGAATTCTACCAGACTAAAATATAAAAGGGGAAATAGTTTATGAAGACGACACAAAAGGATTTTAAAAATTACTTATTTTTTTCTTTTTTTTTAATCTTTAACAATTTTAATGTTTTTATTATGTAGATATATAAAGTATTATTCAAACTTAAAGGATTTAATCTTTTTCTTTGTAATTTATATATCTAAACAGTGTAAAAATGAAGTTTTTAATTACGAATTTTCAAATCATTAGATTTTAATACAGTTTATTATAGAAATAAAGAATAATTTTAACAAAAAAAAATTGCCACAAAAAGGCTTACTGTATTATTAATCTGACCTAATTGTATAATTGCATTCATTTTGTTTATTTACCTTGAAAAATGAGTGTTTAAGTGCTGCATTGGTTAAAATCAAACCTAAAAGTGCTCCTTATTCAGTGACAGAGTGAAAAAATATATACCTTGTTTTATAGTTTTTGATCTCTTTTTTTATATATTTTTATCTGATATGTATATCAAAATTTAAAAGTATCTATTTCATTAGATAGTCATACTTTGCGAAAACGTCTTGGTTACTTTTTGCACTATATTTGCTCTAAAAAGGATTCTTTATCTGACTTTCACATTTAAAAGGAAAGATTTTATGCCAATTATTGTGTTGACTGTAGAAAAAAATAATTATTTTGTTTATATGCAATTTTCTATAATAAAATGTGAGAAATGCCTTTTTTCACATGTAGGGCCAAAAAAGTAACACTGAAAATATTTTTTATGTCTTAAGCATGTCCTATACTCATAGATAATAAACTTTCATAAAAGATTTATTTCAGAATATGTCATTTAGGGCATAAAATTAATTTTGCAAATTAACATTGCAAATGTTTGCCAATAACTTTTAAAAATGATTTCTGCGGATTTTCTAATTTACATGGGTGTTTTCTACACATTTTCCCCTTTCCAAAAATACCTTTCTCGTTAAGATTGGCTTCAAGAAAGTATTTACTTTCCAAAAATGATATGTGCAAGGCAAGTACAAGAGGGGAGGGGTGAAGGAGTGCTTCTCTTCCCCCCCCCCTAAAAAATTTGAATGTACAAGAGTTTACCCAACCCCAAAAATAATTAATAATAGAATGATTTTCTATAGCTTTTTTTAGTCCCTACAAAAAATGACTTCATACTTGCCTACTATTGATAATTTAGTCATTGGTCATTTGTATTGTATGACGTAATTTTTATGGGCACTATAAAAAAATTAGATTTTCTAGTTAGATGACACATATACCTCTTGTACAATATGATACAATAATGGTCTCTTCTTATCCGTATCTTTGAAGCTGGATAGCTTAGGCAGCAGGTCTATATTAAATCCAGAAGCATTTTGCCTTAAAAAATACAATATAATAATTAATTTTGAGCTAATCAACTCTTGAAAACTCGTACCCAAAACTTTAAAAGCCCGTTCTCTAATTAATTTGCGCTGTAAAAACGTTTGTTTAATCTCGATTGTTAGGTACAAACTAGCAATGTGAAAATAATAAATGTTGAAATAAAACTTACCTAGTGTTTAAGTGTTATTTACAGAATAAGAATTGTTTGTCAGGGAATTGGTATAAAAGACAAAAACATGTACATGGATATAACACCTACAGATTATCTAAAACTTTATAAACCACCAGCGGGTGCGCCCCTAGCAGCTAGAGGCTCTATATTCGAAAAAGGAGAAAGAGGTAGAAAAGAGCCTAAAACCATCGAAAGACTTCATATCTAAATTAAAATTAGCATAAAACCATCCCATATCGTATTTGAAGCTTTCCTTAATGGGGAATTCAATGGGAATCTTAAGCTACAGACAAAGAAAGACCTTTCTACTTTACATCATAGGATATGTATTAATTCTTGTGAATTTATACCTGTTTAATATATTTCCAACGGCAAGAGTAATGGCCAGGTATTGATGGAAGCTCTGACAGTATCTCAACTTCTCCATTGCATCCTGGGTTAAATCAATAATGTTCAGACTACATAGTGCAGAGTAATTTGTAACATTAAAACAAAGGTTGTTAAATAATCGAAGGATGAAAAAATTGATCAGGACTGTGTTACAGTCTAAAAAATAGGTAACAGTTCTCAAACACTATTAGAAATAAAAATAATAATGGGTTGCATTCAACGCCCCCTGCCCCCGAATATTAAGTAGAATCTACGTATAAGGTATCAGTCGTATAAATTTAATAGCAGCCAAGTAAATAACTTTCTAACATAATCAATGTCTTCATGTGTATTATCCATGAATAATAATATATTGTATGTAGACTGGATACTTATTTGTAAACAGAATCTAGCATTTTATCTTTAATATCAGCTGAGAAAAAGATAACGGATTAAGATAAAGGTTAAATAACTGATGCAGGATGTATATTAAGATATATAAGTTGGAAAGAATTTAATGTTAGAGGAAGATTTGAAATCTGCATCAAATTTATGGGATTTTTTATAAAATTAGTGAACACAGTAATAGTGTCTGACTGATTATGACGTAAAAAAAAAATTAGCCAATGAGAGGCCGTTATTGACCAATGGTAAAATTTATAGTGGCCTCTCATTGGCTAATTTTTTTTGTTACGTCAAAATCAGTCAGACACTATTACTGTGTTCAAATTAGTTTTTTGTATAATTTTTTATCTAAAAGCGGAAATACAATTTAAGTTAATTAATTTTGACATCTGTTATTGGTGGATTGAAAATTATCTTTGCTCTGATAGGAGAAGCTTAAGTGTCGCACATCATTTAACCAATTAGAGCGCAGGTAGTTTCCAATACACCAATCCTATTGGTCAAAATTTATGAACTTAAATTGTATTTCCGCTTTTAAGTAAATAATTATACAAAAAACGAATTTTATAAAAAAAATCCTTAAAATTTGATGCAGATTTCAAATCTCCCTCTAACATTAAAGTTCCTTCCAACTGAACCTAGTAATAGTGTCTAACTTTTTATCTTTGTTACGTAACAAAAATCGAAGGATGAGAGGGGAGGTGGGAAAGGAAACCCCTAAAAAAGAGATGGATTTTTGTTACGTCACAAAGATAAAAAGTTAGACACTATTACTAGGTTCCTTCCAACTTATATATCCTAATGTATATTGTACATAAATAATACAAAGTAGTCGTCCGTTCGTCTGTCTGAAGCTTAAGATCTCGTAACCACTGGACTGATTTGGGTTCTACTTTTAAAGCGAATATATTTAGATTTGGTCCAGGTATTTTCTAGGGGAGTAGATAGACAACCCTACCTCCCAAAAAGAAAAAAAATATCATCCCCAATAAATTTTTGTTAAAAAACAGCAATGGAAATGTATGTAGTTCAACTTTCAACTTTCATTGATTTAGCCTCTCACGGGGAGACGCCCCTAGAGGCTAGGGACGAATCCACTAGTACATTATAATGTAAAGATACAACCCCTTGCACATAAAAGTTTAAAATTGAACAATTTTATGATGTTATAAATCTTTTTATGCGGACAATATACACTAGTTACGTGAGGAAATAGTTATTTATAGTATTATAGACAGCCTTCCGCGGATAGACAATGAAATATTTTAAAAATAATCAAAGTTTTGTAGGCCTGAAAGGGACCCATGGCCTGGGCTAACAAATCTGTTATTAATTTCATGATTTTAATTCTATTCTTCGTTAAAATATGTCTATAATACGATACATGGTTTTGCAGTCTGGCTAAGAACCGGTTTTATTCCAGTTAATATTAAACGGCTTTGAAGCCTTAATACAACAAATTTTAAAAATTTTACTGTTTGAGTTAAATTCTTGTTTAATCAGCAAAATTGGCTTCTTTGCTAAGAAGTAAGAAGGAAAATAGAGAAAGAAGGATAGTGTAGATAAGTAGATAGAAAGATAAAAAAAGAGATAACAACGACAGTTACATCCAATGGATTAAAGTAATAATACAAAAAGAATTAAAAAAATTATTTTGTATTTTCTTAAAATTATGAGTTTTATTTTCACAAAGCTAATTTATAAAGCAGCTTAAAGTGCCTACCACTGGTCATTTGTATTGTTTGACGCCATTTTAACTATAACTATAAGCTGCTAAATCTTATTACTATTTTGTTAAAAGCCATTAATAGTTATTTCTTTCATCGTATTATAAACAGCTTTCCGCGGATATAAAATGTACAATTATAAGATTAAAACCAGTTTTTTTAGACCCGAGGTGCCGAAGGCACGGGCTAAAAAAAAGGTTTTAATCTTATGATTGTACATTTTTATATTCGTAGAAAGCTGGATATAATATGATGCTAGACATAGTTTTTTCGTATGGATGAGAACCGGTTCCTATCCACCGGATTCGAATGAATAGGAGAAATCAAATTACCAGACCAAATTTTACATTATTTTAGAGAAGTCACGCTACTCAAACATGCGAGATATGGGAAGAAAAGAGAAGTTGAATATGAAAAAGAATAAATTTTAGTATTCATGACAAAACGTTGGAAAAATTACTTAGTCTTTTTTGTCATGATTCGCCAGCCGCTAAAAATGAATGCATTTTCATAAATACATATGTACATTTGGGGATTGGGGAAAAAACTACTAATTTGCCCCCAAAAGCTTTAAAGTTTGTTCTAACCTAAAGTTTTACATTTGTTTTTCAATAGTGTAAATCAAATCACAAATGTACAAAAATAATTTTTTTTGAGAAAAGGCTTATTTTATGTTAGGTTAGGTTAAGTGGAGTTTAGAAGAGCCCTTAGAGTAACAATGGGATAGTACACAGTTTAGATAGTGATCTGAAGGGGCTAAAATAATGTTTGTCTAAAAACTCATACCGTCGTTTTATTACTCTTTGTGAGGTGGAAAAACGACTAGCGATTGTTGACCCCTTCAAGTCTTTTTTAGTCTTTACACGGATATAAAAGTAAAATATGATAATATTCTAAACTTTTCCTAGTATATTAAATAGTGCAGCTACACTTTAATTAAATTAGACAAATTAAATGAATAGCACAAAGCCATTTTCTGAATTAAGGTCAACGATGAAGGAGACATGGAATTTTAAAGACCTAAAAAGTCTTTATTAGAATAATTCTTACACATGGCCAACAAAAATCATTTAATTATTTGATTTACGTTTCCATGGTATATAATCCTATACTTTTTTCTTTTCTTCGACTGATATTCAGCAGAGCTGGATCTTTAAATCATTTTAGTGGTGAGCCAGATCGGGGTGAGCCAACTTTCCACCAATGAGAGCACATCATTTTATGAAATGCCGCGCTGTGATTGGCTGAAATTCGGCTCAACCCGATCTGGCTCACCACTGAAATGATTTAAAGATCCAGCTCAGATATAATTTTCTTATGTTTGATGCAAATTAATGGTACTTTTACCTACTTATAACATAGTAAAGCACACCCCATTATTATTGAATTTTGAACAAATACATAATTTCAGCCTTTGAGTTAGGGTTTAATCTTACGATGTCTTTTCTTTACGGGGTACCATCCCTGCGGGGCTGGTCAAAGTAAGAAGTAACCTAACTTTATAACAAACATAACAAAATTCCTGGAACGTTCGGTTGTGATCAATTTGCGATTTGTAAGAAATGCAATAATATACCTTTAAAATGCCCAGTGGGTTGCAAATATCCCGTTCCATAGCTTGATAGTCCAGTTTGAAAGCCCATAGTTTTAATCTACATGTTAAACCTAAACAAAACTTTTGTTTTGGGCTTATATATCAAGCTATATGATTAAAATAATTTATCTATAAGTTGGGCCAATCAATCTACTAATCTAATCTATCCATCTATCAATAAATCAATTTTTCAATACACAAGATGTTAAGACTCAAGGGGGCTTGATGTCGCTATGGGTACTAGTCAACTAGACCTCTCTCCACGCACCTTGAACCATACTCCGCTTATGAATGCGGTGTAAAGCGTCCAATCGCCCATCAGACAACCAACTCTCTGAGATGCACGACCTTTGTCTGAGAAGTCCCAACTGTGCATGGTAACGAGTTGCGCCTGTTTTGGACCAAGGAATTCCCCCCACTCTAACTATTTACGTCGCGCATCTGACATAGTAGCAGTGGAAACCATTTTTAACGTCTTTAGATATGACGCGGTGTCGGACCGAGATTCGAACCTATCACCTTCCCGACGACGAGCGGATGCGCTACGTGCTGAGCCACGGTCGCGGGTAATTTTTCAATACACAAACTGTCAATCTGTCAGTCAGTCTATTAATCTTCTGATCCGTCAATCAATCAAAATCAATCAATTCTTATATCCACCGATCTGTCAACCTATCAATCTATCCATCAAGTCAACATATTTCTAATCTATTAACCTATTAATCTGTCAATCTATACATCCATCAAAAGTTAACATTGTTCCAATTTATTAATCGATCAATCTATCAACCTATTATTCTGTCATCTATCATTATACAATTCTGTCAATTCTTATACACCAATCTGTAAATCTGCCAATCAATCAATCCATCAAGTTAACATTTTGTCCATCTATCAACCTATTATTCTGTCAATATATTATTCTACATATCTATTAATATTCAATTTGTCAATCTATCAATCTGTCAATCTATTAAATCTATCAGATTCATTATATCAATCTATGAATCCATCATTCTACCTACCTATCAATACTTAATTTAGCAATATGTAAACCTACCATTCTGACAATATATCCATCCATCGAGTTATCATTCTTTAAATATTTATTAATTTTTCAATCTATCAATATGTCAACCGATTAATCCTTTAATTTATCAATCTATAAACCTACCATTTTTTTAATTTAATCAACCCATCCATCATTTAATCAATCTAACAATCTATCTATTTACCAATCTGACTAACAATCTATCTATTCACCTGGAATAGAGCCTAAAGCCATGAGATATCTTTCAGCTGATCTTAATGGCAAGTCCGGATCTTTAGTTTGAGCTTCTAAAATAATAAAATAAACTATACAGATATGTAAGGTAAGTATTAATCTATAATACAAAGTAGAACGATGTCTGTCTGTCTGTCTGTCCGTCTATCTGAAGCTTAAGATCTCGGTAACCCAAGAACCGATTATGTTCTAATCTTCAGGGAATATACCTACTGGTCCTGAGAGGCTAGGGGCGAAGCCGTTAGTTATATATAAATTAGTTTTTTTTTCTAAATCTGTTTATTTACTAAGTATATTTGCGATAACTTTTATTTAATGAAAGCTTCCAATTTTTAACATGTACAAAACGGCCTGCTTAATTGCTTCAAGATCCATGTCAGATCTATATAGGAAATAAATGTCTATAAACAAGCTCAAGTTTTCCAAGGAATATTTGTTTAAAACTCATAGTGCTCCAATAATCCATAATAAACTCTCATTGCCCAGAACGATAAGACCCATTATTTTACTTTATTAAAAATAAATTCCTTTTATTAATTTCATGTTGCTATTTACCTTATATCAATGTATTTAATTTCTAATCATAAAAAAGAAAATTTAAATTTATAATATAATAAATTTAAGAAAACTCTGTTTTTAAAGATTCGATTGTGGCGACACTTTGTGTGTTCAAATATTAAACTAAAATTGTAATCATCATCATTAACCCTTTGGTGATGGTAATGTAAAGAAAAAAAATATAATTTAAAAAATCTTTTTAAAATCATTTAGATTATTAAATATTACTTTCTTTTAGATAGTAATGCTGGGTGAGGAAAATAGATTTATTGAGAAATAGATATGCATATAGAAAACTAGCCAATAGGGAGATAATTATATCGAGCCAACTCTAGTCATGTAAATATAGTAGAAAGCAAATCTAATTTAATTTTGATTTCAATTATATCAAATCTGCCAATAAACAAGTTTAAAGTTGCTGCTGTACTAACAAGTAATTTTTTACGCACCTTTGATAGAGGCAAGTTCACCCGTCTGTGGCATAAGACTCTAAATAAATAATTCACATATATCTATAATACAAAGTAGATGTCTGTCTGTCTGTCCGTCTGTCCGTTTGTCCCTAAAGATCTCGGTAACCATTGAACCGATCGGATTCTACTCGACACCCCCAACCCCCCAAAAAATGAAAATTCCCTCCCCCCCCCCTTAAAAAAAAATTCTGGGGAGATTCTTTTATATTTAAAAAAAAGAGACTAGGGGCGTAGCCGCTGTTTTTTTTTAAAATACATCAGTCCTTAAAGTTTTATAAATACGATCTCTAATTATAATACTTAACAACTTTGGGGACTAATTATTTTAATCTACAGAAGGTGTAATTTTGTTTAGTATTATTGAAAATTGACATAAATAAAGTCTTGAGTTTGAATTAATCTGTTAATTACACTAAGACAAAGTTACAATTATCACATTTGTTGGCTCAAAAACTTTACTAAATATTTATATGTTTTGGTTCAAAAATAGTAGTATCAAAACTTTTCAACCAATAAATTTAATGTAAAAAATGATAATCTTGATATAAACCTCATTGGGGATGTATATCAATTTCCCGTCCATTATCTTATCCCTTAATATCCCTGATTCTACCTGTAACTTTTCTATTCCATCCCTAGTGATCTGTCCATCCTTCATCTTTTCAACTGTTTCCTAAATATTAAATATTAATTTGTTAGATTTATATTCACAATTATAAAAAAGACTTTTGTATGTATTATTTACTGATTTTTTTTCTTCACAGGACGATTGCGAATACAAACCTTTAGTTTTTTGAAATATACATATGACCTGCACAAAGATGTTAGTTTGAAAAAGTAGCCTTGGGTTGAGATGGATCAATAGCTTTTAAAGTTATAACAAAAACTTCTAATTTAAGTTTAGTTTAAAAAAAAGTCGTCTATTTTTAATCAATGAGGGAGGGAACATTGGACTGTTAATTACACTGGTATAGTACCCAAAGACGTTAAACTTGTTTTTTGGTGTAACTTATGGGAAGTCGGTAAGAAGGGGAGAAAAAAGGGGAGGGAGCTGTTGGGAAATTTTCTCTTCGATTGTTTGTCAGAATCACATTCCTTTTTCCCTGCTCATAAACTTTAGATGGGGGGGGGGGGGGAAGTCTTGTGCTCGCTATTTACTTTTAGGAGAAGCCCCAAAGATTAAACTATGATGCCCTTTTCGTACCTTTAAAGTTTGAACATCAGGAAGACTCTTCATACCAATTTCAACTACCCGTAATCTTTTAGCGTCCAGGGTTGTGATTTCTTTCTAAAAATAACAAGGATAATTATAATTTAAAGTAGCACAGCTATGCAATTAACATATTTAAAACTAAGAATGCGTAGTCCCATAGAAAAAGGAGATGATATATAAGACATCTATGTCAGTGACATAATACTCCCTGCCTTACGTAGCAGCATATACAATAATACATCAGGCTACTGATTAGTACCTGGTACCTATTTTTTTTTGGGGAGGGGAGGTAAAATGAGATTTTAAAGGTTGAGGGAGTAAACATTTCTCTACCCCCCGTCATTTGACTTACATTTCTCCAACATAAATTCATGTTTACTGTACGCCCTTGTTGTGACTGTGTAGACGAGCCAATAATCTGATTTTAAATATCTGGAATCTGTCAATTGGAAATTTCTTATAACGTTGGTTCCAAAGAAATTCTTTCAAAGTATGTCACAGTTTTCTATATGTCTACGCAACCACCAAAGACTTATGTTACTAAACTAAAGTATAATGATTGAAAAATCCATATCTTGCTACCAAAAGCTTTAGAAATTATTTTGCCTACATGTATGTCACGGTATTAAAACTTATTCTAGACGCGTAGCATTACTTTTGATTTTAATGAAAATTTTCTTTGGGGGGGGGGGGTACATATTTGCATGAGAATGAATTTCCATTGGAGGGTGGAGATACCCTTCCAGAAACAGACATAAGCCTTTCCTAAATCAATGTTAAGGGTCACTATAAAGAAGAACCATATCAGTTCAGCTGTTAGCTTTATACTTCGCGATACACAGGCAAAAAACATTTGTAAGTAGGTCTATTTCATTAGAATAATTTTCTAAAAATAAAATTTCTATAAAATCTTTTCTTTATTAAATTTTTCAAATTAAAAAGAGTATTATCCTACAAAAAAAATCCAATATTTCCATAATTTCTTTGACATACTCTTTCCATACTAGGTGTGCCAATAATTCTGCAATTATACGCGGCATGAGCGAAATTAGTAACGCCTCGGCTTGTTGTCGGGTTCGAGGCTAGACCACACAGCGTCATACTAAAGACGTTAAAAATTGTGCCTACTGCTATGTCAGGCGTGTGATAGTAATGTTGAATTAGGGGGGTAACCTTGACCCCTTTTGCAACTAATTTCAATGTACAGTTAGAACTGTCTGAAGCAAAGAAACTCTATTCTATAAATTTTGGCTTGAAAATATGTACAGAAATGCACGCCCACTCTATCCTACGCATGTAATAACTCTAATGCAAATTTTATCTTAGATCTATTTCATTTTTTTACTTCACAAAACAACGATGAAATTTTCCATAGTTTCATAAAAATCAAATTGTTTAATTATTTGTAGTAAAGAAGTGTTGATAAATTGTTGAAAAAGACCTTCAAAATCAGTAAAACTATATCTATTTCTTGTTATATCTATCCCATTTTTTATTTCATAAGGATGACAACTTCCATAGTTTGAGAAAAATTAAAATGTTTATCAAATTTTAATAAGAAATGTAATAAATTAATTCAAACTATCTCATTGCACAACCTGGAATAAATTGTCTGGAATTTCTTAATATGTACGATGATAAGTTGCACCTTTTTAGATCAAAGACATTTCTCGTATTCATTCGAAACCGATAAATATCCGGTGGATTAGAACCGGATCTCATTTATCTCTAGCATCGTATAATATCCAGTTTTCTACGAATATAGAAATGTTCAATGATAAGATTTAAAACCAGTTTCTTTAGCCTTGGGTCATCTCAGTCCTAAAAAACAGGTTTTAATATTATAATTGTACATTTCATATCTGTGGAAAGCAGTTTATAATACGATGCGAGAAATAACTATTTTTTTGCTTTGCTGATAAAGAGAAACTGCAGGGGAATCTAATCTTTATAGAAAACTACATTGAAATGAAAGATTACATAAGGTACATGCATTGCATATATATAACACACAAACAGACAGACACCCATCCTGTTACTATAATACATTAGTTATTTATGACACCGTTTTATAAACAGCTTTCCGCGGATATAGAAATGTACAATTATAAGATTAAAACCAGTTATTTATTCCTTTAGCCATTTTATTTGTAGAAACATATTTTTTTAGTATGGCTAAGAACTGGTTTTAATCCACCGGATATTAATTGCTTTCAAGCCATACTATAAAAAATTTTACCTTAGTGGCTAAGTCTTTATTCATGGACATCTTTCTAAAATCTTCTTGAATTCTAAAGGAAGATTCATACGGCTCGGGAGCAATGTCATACCTAAAAAAACACACATCAACTTAATTTTGGCAGGTATTGTCAATAAATCATTGAATATGACATTTTTATAACTTATATATATGAATTAAACCTTAGAATAGCAGTTATTTTAGTTAAAGGACGTACTGACATACTTTAACATAGGGAAGCTGCACTTTTTAGATCTACAAATTGAGTCTTGCAAAGCTGATAACAAAACCCCATTATAAATATTAACATTTTCTTCCACAGAGTTCTCTATTAAATAGTTACAGTTATACCTGGTTTAAATGTTCAATTACCATTTTAAACTTTAGCTAAATGTTTTTTTTTAAAGCGAAGCTTTTCTATAATTAGAGTAGGTCCGTCTGGAACGAATAGCATTTTTTCGTTAATTTAGGCATGTTAGAATTGTCCTATTGATTTCAAACTTTACCAGTGCTAATGTTCGTTTGTCCTACCTTCAGGTTTAGAGCTTCGCTTTTAAGTTTGTTGTCATCCTCGTAAAATAAAATAAACTTACTTTGGCAATGTCTCCCAAATTGATCCTTTCATGTTGAAATTGCTAACAGGTCTCCAGTGAAGCTTGGCTGCGATGGTTTCACATATTTTGTTCTTGTTCTCGATTCAATAGTTATTTATCGCATCGTGTTATAGATAGCTTTCCGTGGATAGTGTAATGTAATTTTACTAGATTAATTCCAGTTTTGTTGGCCTCAAGGGGCCGAAGGCCCGGATATACAACTGTTATGCATTTCATGATATTTACTTAAAAATTTACCTATAATTAATAAATAACTTGATTTTTCAGTGTAGTTTATAACCGTTTCTGGCCCAGTGGATAAAAACCAGTTCTAGTCGACACTGCTAGTTCGATCCTACCAATCAATATTTAACAAAAGTTTTTAAGTCTACGATTGAGAAAAGATCATGAAACTGTTGAATTGTAGCGTAGAAATATCAAACTAAAAATTAATAATAAAATAAAAAGATGACAACAATAATAAGTAGCGAAACACAATAAAAATTAGGATAAAGAGCAGATGTTAAGTGGTCATAAAAGAGAGAGAGAAAAAGAAATAGAAAGAATGATTTAAGATTAGAAAATAAAAGTATACAAATCTTCATAAAAAAATATTGAAATGTCTTTTATTGCACATTCACAACCAACTGACTGACAGACAAAGTGATTTGTAGAGTAGCTTCGCTACTAAGAAGAGTATTATTTAAAATTAAGTTTATCGACTATTAGCCTAGGATGATATTATCAGTTACTGTAATTTCTCAAAGTACTTCTTCCTACGAACAGACAGCCAGACAGAACCTAGTTATAGATAATCTTTGCTATTGGAAATTATTGCTTATCAGTTACAGCAATTTCGAACAGTACTTCTTCGTACGTACAGATAGACAGACAGAACCTAGTTGTAGATAATCTTTGCTATTGAAAAGTATTGCTTTTCATAATAGTAATTTCGTACAGTACTTCTTCGTACGGACAGACAGACACAACCTAGTTATGGAGAAGCTTTGCTACTGAAAAGTATTGCTGTTTTCCCAGGGTTCAATAAAGAAATGTTTTCAATATTCTAATTGAATTCCTGTGCACATTTCTCAGAGAAGGAGGGGGACATTGGACTTTAAGTTTCTCAGGTACCCAAAGTTTTATAACTCAGTTATCTTATTCGTTGTCTCAAAAACCTTAGGGACTTTATAAAGTTTAATTTGTTGGTTCCAAACAAGCAGTACCAAAACTTTCGTCCAAGAAATTTTGTTTCTCATCAATGGGGATGTCAACAACATATCTTTCATTGTCTTATCCCTTAATATCCCTGATAGTTCTTTTACCTATTTTCAATATCCTGTTGTATAAAGTAGTCAATTTCTTTATTGAATGAAGCCAAATATCTGGGAAATGGTTTGTTGGTTTTAGAATATTTAAATAAAACAGCTTATAGAGTCTCATAAAAATAACGTCATACATTACAAATGACCAAAGTTAGGCCAGTATACAATTTACCATTAATCATTTACAATGTATACTGGCCTATCGTTGGTCATTTTTATTGTATCATGTAATTTTTATAAGGCACTATAAGCTGCTTCTATTTCACTTTTACATTTAGGTCTTGGGTTGGTTTTAGGCTATTTCTGCCTCTCCCTGCATTTTAGAACAAGCCCATATACGATAGGGACATAAAAGCTAGTACATGCAGACACTAAGAAAAATTGAATAACTTTAATTGACTTACATTGATGTGTACGGGCCCAATAGGAGTGCACATATCTATGTACTTAAACCTATCATGCCAAAGAAAAGAAAAAGTAGTTTAGTACTTTAACTTTAACCTGTAAAAAGCACTATTACAATCTTGTTTATAGGAAAAAGTTAAAGAGGTAGTTATTAAGAAGTCAAGAAAATAAAAAAATTAAATTGTATCAAACTAGCGACTGTGCCCCTAGCATCTAAGGGATTTATAGGGGTAATGCAGATAATGGAAATTTGGATCATGGAAAGAAACCGAAGTAATGGGTTTCGTCGTATTTTCACAGTACTTTTTCTCCTATTTATAGCTCCTGTGGGGGGCTCTAACCCTGCGGGGCCAATTTCCTAACCCTAAAATAACCTGTAAAAAGCTACTGTGAAAATACGACGAGACCTACTACTTCGTTTTTTTTATAATCCAGAAATTATGTGAATCTTTTTATTCTGCTGATCAGAGGAACTAAATATGATGACCTAGTTTAACTTCACTTTGTCCAGCTGTCCCACATGACACTCTGAGGAGTTTACAAATGTTTTTATTTCAAATTCTAAAGATTAGTCGGTAGCTCTCAAAGTCAATTTGGTCATGTTAGAATTGTCATATCGATTGGGATGATGATTTTTCAATTTATGTAACAGTTACGAACAATTAGCAAGCAACTCTTTATCAATTAAGAAATATCATAAATGTTTAATGTTCATTTGATTTTCTGATTAGTAAGATATTAGATAGTAAGCTAATAATTTTTAATTTTAGAAAATCAAAGAAAAAACATTTTCCTGTCTTTTGATATCTTTTTTTCATGAAAGGCCATTATGGGGGGTGGAGGGGGAATACCTCCTCCCAAAGAAGGTGGGGGAGGGGGCGGTAAGGGTGGCTTTCCCGGAGGAGGAGGAGGTGAAGGTATTCCGTTGGAAAAAGGGGGTGAGGCAGGAGGCGAGGGAATTCCATTTACAGGGGGTGGTGGTGGGGAGGGAATTCCGTTTGGTAACCGGGGTGGGGAGGGGATTCCATTTGGAGGAGCTGGGGGAGACGGAATTCCATTTGGTGGAGGTGGTGGCGGGGGAGATGGAATTCCCCCATTTAGATTAGGAATGGGGGGTGGTACAGGTGGCCCCCCAAATAATGGCATCGGGGGGAGGGAAGAAAAGGTGGGGGAGTAGTCACATCCATCTATCTCATTTCTTGACTCCTGAAATATTAATTTGATAGTTATTTATATTAGTATTACAGACAGCTTTCCGCGGATAGAACAATGATAAAGTATAAAATTTATTCTATTTTTGTTGAGTCAACAAGACTGGTAATAATTTTATGTTCTTTATTTTATTACCCGTACACATTAATCTGTGATATAATACATGCTTTTTCAAAATGGCTCAGTACCGCTTCTAATCAAATGGATATTAATCGGTTTTGAAGCTTAAATGGTAAACGTTTTACATAATAAAAATAAGTTTGAGTCATTTATTATTACGGCAGATATTTCTGATCATTTCCCTACTTGCACTATTATTCTTGACAAAGTTAAAGAGTCTGGTCCTGTTTTTATTCAAACTCAAAATTTTAGTGAGGAAAATATTTCCTCTTTTAAACACAATATGTTAAATGCTGATTGGAGCTCAGTGTCTAATAATTACAGTGCTCAAGATGCATATAATAAATTTTATAGTATTTTTAATGAGTCATACTCAAGACATTTCCCATTTAAAAAAGTTAAACTAAATAAAAATATTCATAAAGTTGAACCTTTTATGACAAATGCTTTGCTTAAATCTAGAAAGACAAAATTTGAGTTATATAACATTAAACTTAGAGAACCAACTCAAGATAACATTTCTAAATACAATGAATATAGAAAATGCTATAACAAAGCAATTAAAACAGGGAAAAAATTGTATTTTCAAAAATCTTTTGAAGAAAATAGGAATGATTTGAGAAAAACATGGTCAATATTAAGGGAAGCAATAAGGAAGCACAATGACAAAAGTTCAGTCATAACTGAAATTTTTAGTGATGGGGTTTGCTATAAAGAGGGGAAAGATATTTCTAACAAATTTAATGAATTCTTTACAACCATTGCAGATGATATAACAACTAAAATAAATCCATCAGATAGAGACTGCACTTATTATACCACTGCATCTGACTCCATATTTTCATTTACTCATATTCAGCCTAAAGATATAGTAACAATTGTAAATGGTCTAGAGTCTAAATCAAGCCAAGACATGCTAGGTGTTTCTAGTAAACTTATGAAAAAAATCATTGAAAATATTGCTATTCCTCTCACTCACATTATAAATTTATCCTTACAGTCAGGCAACATTCCAAATGAGCTCAAAATAGCCAAAGTTTTGCCAATTTTCAAACTTAAAACAAAAGAATCTGATCTTTTAAGTAACATGTCTAATTATAGACCAATAAGTCTTTTGCCAATCTTTTCAAAAATCCTTGAAAAAATAGTTGCAAATAAACTTACTGCATATCTTGATGAAAATAACATTATTTACAAACATCAATATGGGTTCCAGAAAAAAAAGTCAACCATACAGCCCATTTTTCATCTAATAAATGAAATTGTAAAGAATAGTAATGATAAAAAGTATACAGTTGGAGTTTTTTGTGATTTACAAAAAGCTTTTGATTGCTCTCATAGAATCTTGCTGGACAAACTTTCTAAGCTTGGAATCAATGGTACAGAATTGACATGGTTTAAAAATTACTTAGCAATTAGACAACAATTTGTTTACATCAACAATGAAAAGTCTAATATGAAATATATTAACAAAGGTGTACCTCAAGGATCTATTTTAGGACCCTTACTATTTTTAATTTATATCAATGACTTAGCTAAATGTACTACTCTATTTACATTACTTTTTGCTGATGATACCAGTTTTTTAATTTCGGGTAAAAACCTTTATGATATTATTGATATTCTTAATATTGAATTAAGAAAAATAACTTATTGGTTTAGAACAAATGAGTTAAGCCTACATCCATCAAAAACTAAATTTATGATATTTACAAAAGATGAATCAACAATTGACTTTGATAGCATTAGTATTAATCTTGATCACAATAATGATAACCAAAATGATCCAAATTTGGTACACAAACTTTCATATGTCAACTCAAGGAGTGAAACTCCTGCAATTAAATTTCTAGGTGTTTATCTAGATCCTAAATTAAACTTTAAATATCATATTGATATGATAAATAAAAAGATTTCACGCTCATTATTTGCTATAAATGCTGCAAAACATATTATTGGTGGAAAAGCATTGCAAACTCTATACAATTCACTTGTCCATAGTCATCTTACATATTGTGCCCCTATTTGGGGAAGTGCAGCAGCATCAACTCTTGATAAAATTGTAAAACAGCAAAAAAAAGCACTGAGAATAATTACCAACTCAAAATATAATGCACATACTACAATTTTATTTAAAAATTTAGAAATTCTTCCTGTAACTCAACAAATTGTCTATTCTAAATTACAATTTATGTTTGATTACGTTAATCATAGGCTTCCATGTTCTTTTGATAACTTATTGATTAGAAATAGCACAAGAACAACAAGAGTTCTTAGAAATAATCAACAGTACAATGTTCCATTTGTTAGACTTGAGACATTTAAAAAATTCCCTTACTCTGATCTACCAAAGTTATGGAATGAAATCATTATTCCTAATACTAATCCTAATCCTGTATATGATAATAATAATGACGAGGTTATGTATACTTTTAGCACAGTTATGTCAAGAAAACAGTTTTGTATGAAACTTAAAGATTTTTTGTTGGAAAAACTTAATTTTATTTGTAATAGAGAAAACTGTTCTGAGTGCATAAACAGATCTTAAAAATTGATTTCATAAAAAACCTAGTGATTTTTTTTAAGGAGGGGGGGGGGAGTTGTCTTTTTGTCGGGGAGGGGAGTGTTGTTTTTTGTTTTTTTTTGGCGGGGAGGGGAGGGTTGAATACAGGGCAAAGATCAAAGTGGCATTCTATAAAAAGATATTATTTTGAATTGAGAAATTTCTGTTTTTGAAAAATAATAAAATAATAGAATGACAAAGTCTTGAAGTATTGCTTTTTTTTCCTTTTTATGTGCTTTTTTCTTTCTCCTTTCTTTTTAAATAAAAACTTTACTTATTAATCTTCAATGAAATTTTAAAACTTAAAATATGGTATTAAAATTATGATCTATCTTATAATTTTTCCTTTTATACTCTCTTTGCTTTCATAATTGATTTATTTTGTTTTATTTTTCTCTAAAATCCTTTATCTATTTTTTTCATCCTTCTTATTATTTACTGATTTCTCTAACATAATATAAATGTTTATTTGTGTTTTTTTTTTACCATCCTCACAACTCAATTTAACTAAATTAAAGTTTCGATTTTCCCTTTAACATTTAATTTTTTTTATGTTCTTTTTTTTCTTTTTGTCTTCCTTAAAAAGGGACTTCAGGAATCAAATACACTATCCCCATTTTGGTCAAGATAGTACTCCTGTAGCTCCTGGTGCATATCCTGAAAATTTTCCTTTTCCACTAATTTATATTTAGTTAATAATTAAACTCTTAGTATATATTAATTCATTTTTGTATGATACTAAACATCATAATGTAAAGTAAACTCTAAATTGTCGATAGATAGCAGCAATTTAGAGTATTGTACATATGTGCTATCTCCTAAGCTAGGGGGTACCTAGCAGCACCAAATAAACATTATTATTATTATAATTTTGATTCAAATGTAATAAACGTCATCAATTCTTTCTAAAAGAATTAGACAATAGACGATAATAGAGATTCCCTATGATGAAAACAAAAAAGTTTGATCACTACTAGTTTAGAACCAACTAATCACAATAAAGTTTTCGAGCCAACGAATAAGATAAGGTGTTTTAAAACTTTGCATGCCTGTGGAATTTACAGTAAAATGTCGCCTACCTTCCTAATTGCAGCTTAGTGATGATTATCAACGTCTTTGGTTATATACGGACAAAATAATAGTTATTTCTCGCATCGTATTATAAACGGCTTTTCGCGGATATAGAATGTACAATTATGAGATCAAAGCCAGTTTTTTAGCCCCGAGGTGCCGAAGGCACCGGCTAAACAACTGGTTTTAATCTTATGATTATACATTTTTATATTAGTAGAAAGCTGGATATAATTCGATGCTAGACATAGTTTTTTTTCGTATGGATGAGATCCGGTTCCTTTCCACCGGATTCGAATGAAAACGAGAAAAAATTGTTATAGAGTTGCTAGGCTACAAAAAAAATCCTACCAAAATATCAGAAAAGTCTACTCCGCCAATTTGAGTAATTATATCCGTCGCTCTGGACAAATTCTTCCATATGGAGTTACCCTCGCGTTCAATCTAAAAATGGATTTAGTATACGTGGATATATTGACAGGGAAAAATTTGTCGTCCATTGAGGTTGTTAATATTTATAGCTCAGTTCACTAAAAACTTCGGCTTATTCTTACATGCCTCATTAACAATAAGAGCTCACAGTAGACCATAATTGTAGAAAAGCTTTGCTTTTGAAAATATAAAAAAAGGTTTAAAAAGATAGAGGTAAAATATGAAGGGTTATACCGTGTGCCCAAATATAAATTCTTTTCAAATCTTAAAAAAATTAAGCCAAATATAGCAGAAATATTGAACACAGATATCACCAATACATACATAAAGGCTTAGTTTCACAATTACATACCTAGTGAGGGAATGGTAACTTTATAGAACACACTGTGTTTTGTTGATAATAGAACAGTTATTACATTGTAAAGAAATATAGGAAAACACGAGCAACATGTATACCCACGGGGGGGGGGGGACTCTGTGTTGACTTTCATTTGGGTCTTTAACTGTGAACCAATAGCGTTGAAAATATTAACACAGCCAAGTCGCTACAAAAAAGCAGAAAACAATTTGCTAGAATACGAAAAAGGTCCCCACCACTCAGACCAGGAAGTTGTCTGGGTTATACATCTATACTCATACGTTTATTCAATTCATAACAATTGTAAAGTAGTTTTGCTCCAAACTTAAGACGAATATATCTTATAACTTTAGGTTTAGGGTGTCCATTCTTTTACGCACAACTTTAAACAATCAAAACAGCGAATTATTACAAAAGCACACATTCATAATAAAACACATCCTTATGTATACAATTTACTTGTTCGTCAGTCTGTCTATCGTTTCAAAAAAATTTATCTTTACAAAGATTTCGTGATTTTCTCAATTATTCATAAATAACTTTGTCTGTTTGTCAATCAATTCTTTGAGCTTTGATACTTTTGGATGTTGGTATCTTTGTCGCTATAGAGATGCAATTATGTGTGGGATGGAATGGACACCAGCTTTAGCTCTCTAGTACTATAACTGAATTAAATCTTTACAATATAACTTTATCAAAAGATTCAAAACTTTTTACAGAAAAAATCTTTCTACTTTATACTTTAGATTAATAAATCTATTTCTGTATCTCTCATTCTTTATCTCCTTTTTCAGTGTAGCTTTTCTCTATTCTATCTTGCGGCTCTAGATGCCTCTAGGGGTACTTGAAGGAATGGGTGGAAAGGAGGGGCGAAGGAACCCTCAACATTCAATTTATAAAGAAAAGTTCATATTTTCTAGGGGATAATTCTATGGGAGGGTTAAGGTAACCACCACCTCCAAAATAGGAATAAACCTTCCCTGAACATATGAGCAGCTTTCAAATAAAGGAGAACTTTTTGTTATAGTCGGTCTTTCTGTCTGTTTGAAAAACAACATTAAGATCAAAAGATCATGTAAGGTGTGTGACATAAATGATGAAAGTAGGGGGAATGCCTTGGCCCAAAACAGGCGAAACTCAGTTAAAACTTCTAGATAAAGGTCGTGCGATCAAAGAGTTGCAATTAAAAACGTAGAGTATGTTCATGTTCAAGGTGGCGTTGAGAGGACTTGTACCTGAAGTGTCACAGAGCCCTCAAGAGGTTGCCTATCCATTACGATATATATGTTGGAAGGAATTTTAATGTTAGAGGGAGATTTGAAATCTTCGTCAAATTTTAAGGATTTTTTTTTAATTCGTTTCTTTGTATAATTCTTTAACTAAAAGCGGAAATACAATTTAAGTTAATAAATTTTGACCAATAGGATAGGTGGATTGGAAACTACCTGCACTCTAATTGGTTGAATGATGTACGACACTTAAGCTTCTTCAATCAGAGCGCAGATAGTTTTTCATCCACCAATCACAGATGTCAAAACTAATTAACTTAAATTGTATTTCCGCTTTTAGATAAAAAATTATACAAAAAACGAACCTTATAAAAAATCTTTAAAATTTGATGCAGATTTCAAATCTCCCTCTAACATTTAAATAACCTTCCAACTTCTATATCTTACTATCCATCTATCTATCTATGTATCTACCTGTTCAGGTGAACAAACAGAGGCTTTCCTCATCCATTGTCTTTTCACCTTCTGTACAGAGTGAACTACCAGATACAGTGTGATTCAAAATAACTTTGTAAAAAATATTTCCTGAGCTGGATCTTTAAATCATTTTAGTGGTGAGCCAGATCGGGGTGCACCGAATTTCAGCCAATCACAGCGCGGCATTTCATAAAATGCTGTGCTCTCATTAGTGGAAAGTTGGCTCACCCCGATCTGGCTCACCACTAAAATGATTTAAAGATCCAGCTCAGGGACATAAACAGGAAAGCCAATGGCTAATAAATTGATGTACAATTCCAATAATATTACATAAAATTACTCTTTCTTTAGATTATAATTAGTGGTTGAAATATTTGGACACTCAACTTATTAAAATATAAATTCAATAAAAAAATCAATAGTTGAAAAGCCAATGAAAAAGAAGAATTTATTATAAAACTTTGGGGACTAGTGTAACAAATACCCCAAGAACCCTACTTTACTAAAATGTGTCTCAGAAAAACAAAACAAAAAGTTCTAGCAACAAAAATATTTCTATTTAATCATATGAATCATTTTATTTTAAAAGAGTGTTGTAAAAAGCTTTATTTCAAATGAATAAAGAATAAAGACTATAATGTTTTTTGTTATATAAACTAGTAGTGGCTAAATCCCTAGCTTCTAGGGGTCCCTTAAAATTTTATTTTTGAATGACCCTGTAAGAAAGTAAAATTCTTCTCAGTGTCTCCATCCTCATTTTGTGTCTCATCTTCTGTATCTTCCTCCTGAAAATAAAACCTTTTACTGGCCTACCATTGGTCGATTGAAATGTATACTGCCTTACCATCGGTCAATTAGAATGTGTACTGCCCTACCATTATTCAATTGCCTACCATTGGTCAATTAAAATGTTTACTGGCCTGTCATTGGTAATTTAGTCGGTGTATTGACCTATAAGATTGACGTCATACTGGTCTACTATTGGTCAATTAAAATGTTTTCTGGCCTACTATTGGTTATTTAGTCGGTGAATTGACCTATAAGAATGACGTCATACTGGTCTACTATTGGTCAATTAAATTGTTTTCTGGCCTACCATTGGTAATCTAGTCTGTGTAATAAACTTTAAGAATGACGTCATACTGGCCTACCATTGGTAATTTAAAATGTATGTATATTGGCCTGCCTATCATTAGTCATTTGCATTGTATGACGTTAATTTTTTTTATAGGAACTATAAAGTGCTTTCTTGAAATAATTTTTTTTCTTTCAATTTTACATTTTGATAAAAATGACGTTTGACAAAAGACATAAAAACATAAGACATAATGAACAAAAATCGATTAATATAAATTATATACTTAATAAAATTCATTAAAATAAATTCGAGGATTTATGTCTTTTACATTATTAAGTCTTCTGTCATTTAGATCCTATGTCAATAAGTTTTTTTTTCTTTAGAACTTTTGTCTTTAAAACATAATGTCATAGTCAAAAAAACAAATATTAAATCAAAACTTATATAACAAAAAAACAGAATTTTAGGTTTCAAGTTCTAATTTACGATCCTTGCTATAGATCTTTGAAAAACCAGTAAACATTCTTAAATTGGGTATCTTAACAATAAATTCCATTTTTCTACATAAGCTTTTACCTGTTGTAGCCTATTTAAAGCTGAAATAGACTGAGAAAACTGGAGCATTTTCTTTTTAGGTCCACCCCACCGTTCTATACGGGGAGAGTTTGGGTAGGAGGTGCTAGAACATGTCTCATATGAACCTAAATATGAAAAATGAAATTATTCAACACCCAAACAGGATGTCTTTCTGTCTACATGTCTGTCTGCCTGTATCGAAGGATCTCTAAGTACCTCAAGAACTCTCCTTTACATTGAAGCTTTCTATAGGACCAGGGAAGGTGTATAACTATTTTGGGGATGGTTACGCAAACCCTTTTAAGATAAATCAACCAGAGAAAAAAAATCCCCTCCAAAAAAATTTTACTTTTTATTTTCAAGAATAAAATTTAAAATGAAGGGTCAGCTGACCATTCCACCTTCTCTCAAGTGTACCTAGAGTTCTCTGGGGGCAAAATATGAAAGAAGTTTGGGGACTTTTATTAAATCATGATTGGGTTGTACAAAATTTATATACAAATAATTTTAAATTTAAAAAAGGGTAATTAGATTTATCATAATTAAGGGTTGGGCATCATTTCATTGGCCATCCTTGTTTGCTCATGTAAGATCTTTGGGACTAGTATAATTTACAGTCCAATGTTCCCTCCCTCCCTGCTAATAACAGAAAAGCTTCGTCTATAATAAAACATAAACATTTATAAAGTCTTGAGTCTTGGACAGGGATCCTAAGGGATTATACAATGGACGATAAATTGATGATAATCTACAAAATTATCCCTTTTTTTATTTATAATATTAATACAGTTTGGACACACCAAGTTTTAAACAACCAATCAGGATATAATAAAAGTATCCAAAGTTTTTAGGCCAACAAACAAAACTTTGGGTACCAGTACCACTTCCACCCTGATGTTGAGAAAGGTTAGTAAGTTATGAACTTGTTTATACAGAAAGTTTATAATCTTACACAAAGTTTCACAATACACACCAACAATACATAACACTAGCCAACTTTTATGGAAGCTATTTTATATATGTTTTTTTTCAGTTTTGTGCTATTTTTATATCAACAAAATATCATGGTTATGATATAAAGTAGCATTAAAAAAAAACATTTTTTTGAAATACCATGATAAAATTTAGATTGCTAAATCTTTCCCCTTTAACGAAAGTTTATTAAGTTATGTTTATCAAATTGGGGAGGGGGTTGGGGGGTTGGGGGATAACCCCCCTACTACAGCAAAAGGGGATTTCAAGTTTAAAAAGTCAAGGAGTGTAAAAAAATCGCCAATTTTTTCATAAAGCATCATATGATATTCCAACCTATCATACATATCTACATATCTAATTTTGTTTTCGTATATTCCACGAACCAAAAGAAGTATTTCATCAATTAACATCAAAACATCCGGCTGCCTAACGATAATTAACACTCATATTGTTGTGCATTACTTCCACAAAAGATAAAAAAAAACTCTTCAATTTCAATTCAATGGTGGTGTAAAATTTAGCCACTGAATAGTGATAAAACAAGGATGACAGCATCCATAAAAGCGAAGCTCTGAAAGGGTAGGACAAACGGACATTAACACTTGTATAATGTCAGAACTGAATAATCAGAATGCGAATGTATAAGAGTCAAAGCAAATTTGTAAGTAAATTTGTCAAAAAACTGCTTGATACAGGATAATGATTATGGACATACTTACATTTTTAGGACTTGATTATAGAGTTGTTTCGCTTATAATATTGTACCTTGTTGTCCTAGGAATCAGTATAACAAAAATCAGACCAATCGGATAATTAGGTCACATACAAATTTGTTGTTAAATGTAAAAAAAAATCAACATGTTTAAAATGGACGTACGGACATTCTGGTAATGATTATAGAGTTGCTACGCTTTCTAACTCGTACCTAACTATTACAGGAATCGCCATGCAAAATTAACGAATAAAAGATATCTATCTCGGACGTACGGACGTACGTACGGACCGACCCTAATTATAGAAAAGCTTCGCTTTTAAAAAGAAATCAAATGCAAACATACAAGTTTCCAAACGACCAAAAAGTGCTTAAAAATTCCATCGTGCTTTTACCTTTTTCCTCTTTTACCATTTCTCCTCCTTATACATTTAAAGTTTATCATAATACATTCTCTTTTATTATTTCTTTATTATTATAAGTAGCAAAGGTTATGTAAATGTAAATACTAAATGCTACATCCCTAGAGGCCTCTGGGATACTTGAATTCGACCCCATTTATATTTTAGTTTTAATAATAAAAAGTAAAAAATAATCTTCTTCGTAATAGTTATAAACCTTCCCAGGACCCATGAGAAGCTACATTGTAAAGGAGAGCACACAAACACAGATACTGTTAATTTTATATAAGAATGGTTTTAGCAAAAAAGTATAATTTCTAAAGGTGCTTTATACCTAGTAAATAAAAACAGAAAAAAATCTTACTTTCAGAATCTGAACTGGAATCAGAAAACTCCTCCCTGAAAAAATTTAGATATTATTATTTATCAGAAAAATATTATTAGAAACGGCGTTCATCAGCCATCCGCGGTTTCCCTTAAATCGCATTTAGACTGAAAACGAGTTTTTTTTGGAATAATTTGTATCTTTTACTTAGTTATTTGGTTAGGCTAGGTAATGGCTATTCGAGAGAGAGAGAACCTATTTGGAAGTTAGATATCCTTAGACTTACTTAGGATGTAAAATTTACAAGAATCATAATATTCTATATCCTAAAAAATTACCTAGGCTGGTCTGGAAGCTAGGGTTTCTAAGCCTATATAGAAAGTCTAAGAGATAAGTTACCCATAGAATTTTTATAGGCCTATTGTCTGCAATAATTCAAAGACTTTTTTCTCACTAAAATTTTAGCTAAAAACTGGCACAAATAAACAAAGGTTAATAATGTGGGTGTGATATCACGTTCGCATTATGAAATTATAAGAACCGCATAATTTTGGCATTATTTAACAGACAGAAATGCACTTAATGAAACTTTGCTTTCTCAACCAAGCTTCATTTTGGGCATCATTAATTTTCTAGTAGCGAACCACTCTATAATTCCACATGTGCGTCCGTCTATCTGTCCGTCTGTCCGTTTATTTGTCCGTCTGTCCGTCCATCTTTCCGTTTGTCCGTCTGTCCGTCCATCTGTCCATCGATCTGTCCGTCAGTATGTCTCGGCTCCTACAAAATCCCTTCATCATGCACCATACTTAGGTATAAAAAATCTATGGTAGTCTGACTGCTTTTAAGCAGCGTTTTAGCTGCTTTTCTTTGTACAACTTTCAAAGACATAAACTTTTTTTCAGGTTATGTAATTTTAAGTTTTTGCATATTCTCACTCTTTCTTTTCTATGTTATAATAACAGATAATCTTCTATGTAACTAACTTTGTCTATTTGTTTTTTAAAAGCGAAGCTTTTCTATAATTAAGGTCGGTCAGTCAGATCGTCCATCTGTCCGTACGTCCGTCCGTCTAGAAGGGATATTCTTTTGTTAATTTAGGCATGTTAGAATTATCCTATTGATTTCAAATTTTGCATGGTGATTCCTGTAGTATTTTGGTATGATTTAGAAAGCAAAGCAACTCTATAATTGTTACCAGAATGTCCCTACGTCCACTTATATCTTGCTGATCTTTCACTATTTTAACAACAAATTTTTGTGTGATAAGATTATCCGATTGATCTTATTATTTAAATACCAATTCCTAGGACAACAAAGTACAATGTTATAAGCGAAGCATCTCTTTAATCAAGTCCAAAAAACGTAGGTATGCCCTTAAACATTATCCTGTATTTAAGCAGTTTTTAAACAAATTTATTTACATTTTTGATTCAACATTTATACATCTATGTTCTGATTTTTCAGTTTTGACACTCTACAAATGTTAATCTTCGTTTGTCTTACCGTTTCAGAGCTTCGCTTTTATGGATGTTGTCATCCTTGTTCATAATATATTTTGTATTTAGCTTCTTATAGATGTTGTCCCTACTTTTATTTTACTTTGATTATATGTGATAATACACGGAAGAGAAGGCACACTAACAATCAGTATGTCAAATATCAAGTTACTTTCATACCAGAGTTTCATAGAAGGCGGATCTCCCAGTGTAGAAAATCTATGACCTCAATTATCTTTTGCGTTTAATTTCATCAACATGATTTAAACGTAACAGGATGTAAGAATCTGCTGTATATTAAGATTTCACTAACTGCTCGATTGACATAGTTTTGCTTTACAGTAAAGATTCTTTTTGTTGATTTAAAACTAAATACACATAGATATCTTATTTATTATTTATGAGTTTTAGTATTCTTTTTATACTCTTTTTCTTTCTATTTTTCCTACTCATAAATTACAATTTATAATTGTTTTATCAAAGTAATTGAAGTAAAATAATTAAAGTCTATATCCTACATACTAAAGTTTTATTGTGTACATTTGATTGTCTATTACGATTTCAACAAAATTACAATGTTTTCTAGATTTTTAGTGAAAATTACGAGGGATATGTCAGCCACCCAAAAAATAAATATTTACAACAAGACAAAAAATTACTCAAAACGCTTGTTAATTTGTTAATTATAAAGATGGATGATCTTTCATACGGGACGTCCAAGATTTTTATTAGGGGCGAGAGGGTGGGGGGGTATTATGAGTTGTTTCAAAGGTTTAAGGGGGGGGGTAATCACCCCTTTCCCCCCACCGTTGGACGTCTATGCTTTAATACCCTAGTTACAGAATAGCTACATTTCTAATCTAAACCTTATTTGTTCAAAACACTTTGTTTATGATAAAATACTCTTTGACATAATAACTTTGAAAAATCTGAAATTTACACTTTTCCTATTATTTTCAAGGTTAAAACAAATGAATTATTTTACTGTTAATTTTTAGACTAAAAATTTTAGTTTTTATTTATGAAGCATCTTCAACAAGGATGTGAAAATTTACAAGAGTCTGTCCGTACATCAATATGAGTTTCTAAGACTAAAACCAAAAGTTGAATAGTCTCAAACCATACTAAAATCTGCCCTAAACCTCAATCGGTTCAGTGGTTAGAAAGAGCTTTTAATGAATTAAGAAAAACTTTAGACAAGAAAATGTTTTCGTTTATTAAACAATTTGATCTTGAAGTTATTTTATTATTGTTGATCTACTTGTTTATATAGCATTAGAAATTTAATGAAATTAAAATGATTGGTTTATGGTATCAGCAGAAAAATCTGTTTCATATCAATATCTATTCCAACAAGTAAAATCAGCTATTTCATGCATTAATTAGTCCATATCGAACACTGTCACCCTGCGGGGCTACTCAGTACCCATCATAACCTAACCTAAAGTAAAAAAAATAGCTAACTCCCCCTCCCCTTATTTTATCTTAAACAAAGGGGAAAGCACTTAAAAATGTATATGACTTTGTTTTGCTTATGTAAAAACTTTAAAATTTCATAATACTTAAAGACAAAGAAATTTCATGGAAGGAAAAAGTTTTGGCATTAAACAAGGATAATGCAATCATAAAGTTCGTGAATTATTGAATTATGTTTATTAAATACAGTGAATTAATGAAATAATGTATGACTGGCTAATAAATGCATAATATAATAAGGGCATTTTTTATGCAAAATTTAAAAAGACAGTAAATTATTAAACATAAGTAAATATATGTTTTGAGACTTCTAAAACACGTTTTTATGCGAAAAGTTCTTATAATGAAAATTCAGTTCATGAATGTATTGCCGAAAAATGGCTGCTTTAGTTATTGAGTAGAAACGTTGAGAAATGAAGAATATTTTTGGTGTAATATAAATCGAACAAATAATTTAAAATGTTATATTATGTTTATGAGTGATAGATGAACATACACACATTCCCAGGTTATCGTATAGCTGCAATGCACAGCTAATACCCACACACAGACCTGTATAAAAGCGTTGCTACAAAAGACGGAGGATTTAAGACAATCGTAGGCTTAAAATAAATGGCATGAACATGCAAGTTTGGTTGAGAATTTAATCCTTTGGAATTGCCTTATGCTGCGACTGCGTTTTCTTACATTTCATAATGCAAACAAATACACTTATATAAAAGTATAGGATGACTGAATGTCTGTACAGAATGATCTGAACCGATTTGGTTCTCCTTTACAGTGTAGCTTAGTAGTTATAATTTATAAATATAATTTAAGGGGGGGGGGGGTATCCCGATTCTCCCAAGAAAAATCACCCCTAGAAAAAGGTGCCTCTAGAAACGTAGCCGCTAGTGAGGAATAAAGTAAAAGATATTTTGTTTAACTATTTAAAGATTCCTTTAACAATTAAGTACAATCTACCAACCAGGAAGCTTAGCAACTCTATGATTATTACAAAAAAAGTTCACGTTTCCATCTTTTTTTTAACTGTTTATAATGATAAAAATACATGATATATTTTCTCATCATTTCTAACTAACCCCTGAAGAGAACTAAAATTAAGGTACCATAACGACACAAAACAACCCTATACTTAATATAACCTAACCTAACCTGAGCTTAATTAAAACATAAACACACGAAATAATATCCACCTTATTCTTAATTTATTTCAAAAATAAATTCTTGTTTTATTAACCTTTCTTTAACTATATATATTTTCCAGTAAGACTTCAAAAATGATTTATATCATTTGAATTTGAACCTGTTCTCAGCCATACTGAAAAATCATGTATAACATCGCATTACAGAAAATTTTCTACGAATATTAATATAAAAATAATAAGATTAATACCAGTTGTATTAGCCCGTGCCTCCGGCCCCTCGTAGCTACAAAAACTGTTTTTATCTTATAATTTTTTATTTTACTATCCGCGGAAAGCTCTCTATAACACGATGCGATAAATAACTAATTTCAATTAACAATGTGATAATTATTTAACTAATCCTTCTTCTGTAAATGTTGCCATACTATTTCTCTTATCTTTTTGTACGTTTTAAAAAATCAATAACGTAATACTTAACGTATAAAATCCCACTTAATTTGCCAGGAATCTAAATGAATAGGATTATGGACGAATATTTATAAAAACCCCTTATTATGATAAACAAAATTAGCCTATCTACATGTTAATTTTATTGGTGAAAAATGTTTAAACTGCGTGTTTGTACTACGATGTCATGATTTAATATAAGTTTTCAAAGTTTTTAAGTCAACAAATGAGAGACCGTGTGTGTAAAACTGTGGAGACCAGTATAAATTACAGTCCAATGTCTCCTTCCTCAGTGTATTTAGTAGAAATAAAACAGATTTTAGGAAATTGTCAATGAATAATTATAAAATTTCCTTTGAATGTGAAGTAAGAAAATATATACTTTTATGTTTAATTTCTTTCTTGTTTTATCACTTATCTTCGCATTTTATTTTACACAAAAATGTCAAATTTATATACGTTTAATTCCTTAAGAATTTTAAATGGTCTTAAAATCCAAGCTAACTAAAAAAGGATTTTTAAAAAAAATCATCGAAAGTGTTATTACTGCATTACGTAATTTTCTGTCGATTTTTTTACCTTTTTATTGATAAATCACTTAAAATTTATTATTCTTTATTTTACAGAAAATAATAATTTTTGCTTGGCAATACTAATAATACTCCTGTTGTAAATGACGGACTAAACTGAAAACATGATATCAATATAGACCTACTACTACATGCAGTTGCTAATCAGTTCCGCTATTTGTAATCCATATATGAGAGTTATGGTAGGCATGTCTGTCTCTCTAACCGCTGTCCCACCCCCTAAGAAAATAGCCTAAAACCACCATAGGAGCAGTAGATATATTCCCTGAAGAGTAGAATCCAATTGGTTCAGTGGTTACCGAGATCTTAAGCTTCAGACGGACGGACGGACAGATATCATTTTACTTTGTATAATAGATAGTAGAAGGCTATTTATTTGTCTGTTTGGTCTTCCTTTGGAAGCTTCATTAAGTCCCTGGGACTGTCTTATTAATATATTGAAGAGTTAGGATGGTTTTATGCAATATGTCTTCCCCTCAAAACACAAAGCCCCTAGACACTAGGGCGCAGCCTTACTACCAAGAACCTTTACAAAATATTGAGTAATTTTAGAGGAATGATATATGAGCTGTGGTTGTATTTTGCAATTCTACCAGCCTTTGTTATTGTGTACATTATGTGAAAGTGTAGAAACACCACCTACACAACATTCATACAGTTGTAATCAGGTGTCCGTTAAAAACAGCCGAAAAGTTTAAATAGCAATTGCAAATTTATAGCCATGCTGCAAAACTACTCTCTATACATCTTTCCGCAGATAGTAAAATTAAAAATTTTAAGATTGATTCGAGTTTTTTTGTCAGACCCAAGAACGAGGAAAATTATCTGTAATGCTATACTGGATGAAGATTTCAAGAAGGTTGGGTTCAATAGAGAATGAAATTATAAATGTTTTTGCTCTGACAAGTTTAAATAAATTAACACAGAGTGAGCCAAACCAGGTAAGGCTTACTGCATCTAGTCAAGGATTACTCTAGGTGAAGTGAGCCTATGAAAATTTAAATTAACAAGGATGACAACATCCATAAAAGCGAAGCACTGAAACGGTAGGACAAACGGACATTAACACTTGTATAGTATCTGAACTGAAAAATCGGAACATAAATATATAAATGTCGAATCAAAATTGTAGGTAAATTTGTTGAAAAACTGCTTAAAAACAGGATAATGTTTATGGACATACTTACATTTTTGGACTTGATTATAGAGTTGCTTCGCTTATAATATTGTTCTTTGTTGTCCCAGGAATCAATATACCAAAAATCAGATCAAACGGATAATTAAAACACTTGAAAATTTGTTGTTAAAAAAGTAGAAAAATCAACATGTTTAAAATGGACGTACGGACATTCTGGTAATGATTATAGAGTTGCTACGCTTTCTAAATCGTACCCAACTACTACAGGAATCATCATACAAAGTTTGAAATCGATAGGACAATTCTAACATGCCTAAATAAACGAATAAAAGCTATCTATCTCGGACGGACGGACGTACGGACGTACGGGCGGACGGACGGACCGACCCTAATTATAGAAAAGCTTCGCTTTTAAAAATAAGAGTGTTATAACAATATGTTATAAATTGTTTCAAAAAGAAGATTATTCCACTAAATTTTATTTTATTTTGTATGAACAACTTTTGTTTCATCCGTAGGAGAATTACACAGAAATTTTTCAAAAACTAAATACTTCCCATAGAACGGAAATACAAAAATAATGGAAAAGAATTGTTTTTCACTTTTTTCTGTGCAGTTGTTCTCTTTAGCGCATTAAATCTGCTAAAAAACCAATTGCTGATATTAAACATTTTAAAGGCTTGGTTTACTCTCGTTTTAACATTATATTTACTGAATGCACAATAAGAATTTAAACTCTTTTGCCCAAAATTTGTTAATATTGATTTTAATTTTAAATTTCATTTTCATAGATAAAAAATGTTCAATGTTCCTATATATGTAAAAATTTTCCTAGGATAGGTAACGCAAAATTTAAACAGAGATATATAAAAGTAAAAAGACATGAGGATACATAAATTATTATTGTAGTATTTTTAGAGAAAATCAACAACAAGGATGACAACATCCATTAAAGCCAACAGGTAGGACAAACAAACATTAACACTTGTATATTGTCAGAACTTATAAAGCTGAATATCAAATTACAAGTCAAAACTATATTGTATATACATATGTTGTAAAATTGCTCAAATACAGGATAATGTTTGTGAACATACTTAGGACATAATTATCGAAATGCTTTGCATGTTTTATATGGACGCAGGGACTTTCTGATCGCGATAATATAGTTACTACCATATCGATGGAACAATTTTTACATGCCTTAACTAAGGATTTGAAATCCGTTACGTAAGGACGGAACGGACAGACCCTAATTCAAGAAAAAAAGGTTTAAATAGGAAAGAGGAGACACAATCGAAACACTTTCATAAACATAATGGTTTATATCGACTATGTTAAAATGAAGAATTAACAAGGATGACAACATCCATAAAAGCGAAGCACTAAAACGGTAGGACAAACGGACATTAACACTTGTATGGTATCTGAACTAAATAATCAGAATTTAAAAGTATTAGAGTCGAAGCAAAATTGTAAGTAAATTTGTTGAAAAAACTGCTTGAAGCAGGATAATGTTTATGGACATACTTACATTTTTAGGACTTGATTATAGAGTTGCTTCGCTTATAATATTGTTCGTTGTTGTCCCAGGAATCAATATACCAAAAATCAGATCAAACGGATAATTAGAACACTTGAAAATTTGTTGTTAAAAAAGTAGAAAAATAAACATTTTTTAAATGGACGTACGGACATTTTGGTAATGAGTATAGAGTTGCTACGCTTTCTAAATCGTGCCCAACTACTACAGGAATCATCATGCAAAGTTTGAAATCGATAGGACAATTCTAACATGCCTAAATTAACGATTAAAAGCTATCTATCTCGGACGGACGGACGGACGTACGGACGGACCGACCGACCCTAATTATAGAAAAGCTTCGCTTTTAAAAATGAGAAAAAAGAGATTAATAGACATAAAACAGATTCAGTAAGTTAGACCGTACAACAGATAGAAAATAAATATATAGATAGACAGAAAATAGATAGATACAACTGTAGCATCATGAAAGCATCAGTTGTCAAAATTTTTCGGTAATCAACTACGTTGTATAAATTCATAGTTTTTCATTTCAAACAATACTACCAAAATATTCATTGTGATAACTTAATCTGATTTTAAATGCGTGTTTCAAACGGCCTTTTTATTTTACACTTTGTAAGATTTCTGAAACATTTAGACATATTTTAAAAAGCATAACAACTTTTAAACCCAGATAAGTATTATAAAGAGAAAAAAACAATTATATGAAGTAGCTTATAGTACCTAATAAGAAAATACGTCAAACTATACAATTGACCAATGATAGGCCAGTATACATTAAAATTGGCCAATGGTAAAATGTATACTGGCCTATCATTGGTCATTTGTATTATATATATAGCCATTTCTTTTTTGGCATTATAAGCTGCGTCCAAAAGCCAAAAAATTGTATTTTGTATGAACGGCAAAAATGCCTGGGCGTGTTATGATGATTGTCAAAAATATTCTCCATCAGTCCACTGTTACCAGGGAAAAAGGGACTATCGATTCCCCCCACCCCCCTCCTCTATCATCAACAAATTACTTTCTGTTGATAAGCTGACAATAGAGTTAAATTTAACATTCCTCCAACTTATCTTCGAAAGTTAGGGAGAGGGGGGGGGGGACATTGGGCTGATTATTTCACTAGTCCCCAAAGTGTTATAATAACGTTTAATTATTTTTTGGCTTAACAAACTTGGGGACTTTTTATGACTTTGATTGGTTGGTTCATTCTACAGAAGGAGTAATTTTGTGTATCATCATTAGGGATGTACACCAATTTTTTACCATTGTCTTATCCCATTTGATCACTGACAATAGGTTAAATTTTGTTGGTTATAATTGAGGATAATATCAATTCATCATCCATTGTCTTATCCCTAAAGCCATGACAATAACTGTCAAGGATCAGCTGGATTTCCTATTCAAGCCCTAGTTTCCTAAAGTGTACAGCAGATAACCCAACTATTGCAAACGCTATTTTCAGCTACTCCGGTCAAAGGGAAAAGCGATGTAATGTATAAACGATTTATAAATTATACATTCAAAATATAAATTTTTCAAATTTTGATTTTTTTTTGGAAGTTTGAAGCTTTTTTAGCTAGTAGCAAATATTGAGATAGGACGCGGAAGCTACGCACACCTTCGGAAACTAAAATTCAGTTCATCCTGTCAAGGATTAATTTATAATCAGAGGACACTAGGAGTATTGGATTTATTGTCCAGGCTTTTCCACCAATATTTTAATGTATTTATCTACTGTTATCTATTTATCTACTGTTATCTATTTATCTGGGGTGTTACTGTTCAGTAAATCAATTTATCGTTTTTGCATACCTTAAAACCTAATACTTTCAGAAAATTTCAAGGAATCTTTAGGGATAAGTCCCCAAAGTTTTGAGCCAACGAATAAGACAAAAGGTGGTTATAAAACTTTGGGTACCATTGTAATTTATATGCCAATGTTCCCTTCCTTCCTGGAAAATTCTAGATTTTCTTATATTTATCAATATGTCTACTTGGTAATAAGCTTTTTATTCATAGATAATCTTATTAAGAGCTTACCAAAAATGAACTTATATTGATCTAATAAATTATTGATCCAACCTATGTAGGATGTCTGTATGTGTGTGTAGCTGTCTTTACTTGAGGATCTCGATAACAACTCAACCGGTATGGTTCTCCTTTACATTGTAGCTTCTAATGGCGAACAACTATTTGTTAGTAATAAGTGTATTTACAGGGATATGACGACACTAAAAATCAATGCTCCTTTTGATTCAAGCATCAAATTTTGCCTTGAGGAGAGGCGTCCAAGCTTTTTCATTTGGGGGGGGGGGAAGGGGTACAATTTTTTAAGAGGGGGGTAAATTTTTTTTACCTCCCCCAAAATTATTTTTGAATAGGATTTTTATTAGGGGGGTTAATCACCCCTTTACCCCCCCCTCCCTCCCATTGGACGTCCTTGGCCTTGAGTATTGTAACTGGCACAAAATTAATGGGAAACTAGTGTATACATTTAACCTTAATTGTCCTTTCCCTGCCTAGAGTATTTAAGAATATTATATTTCTTAGAAGAAGCCTTTTCACAAATATTCTATAGCTCCAATATTACATAATCATTAGGCAATAAGAATATAACAAAAGATTCAAAACATATTTTAATAAAAAAAAAATACAAAAGATTACATTTCATGAAACCTATGACTTATTGAAACTGATACTTAAAAAAAAAATATAATCCAATAAAAATGGCCAATAAAGCAAAAATATAGTGACATATACATCTTAAAAATTTGAAAGATAAACACCCAATTACTAAAAAGAACGACCACAAAAAATTTCTAATTGAAATCCTATGAAAAATAAATAAGGTACGAAAAATTTAAAGGTGTTACAAAAAGTTAAACATTTTGAGGATCATTGTTTTAGAGGTCCTTGGGTCCATATAAATGCTAAGAAAGCATTAAGACCATTTTTTTTAGAAAAGTTAAAAGCTATATGACTTTTTTTCTTCAAATATTTAACAAGATACACATTTATCAAAATCTTTTAACAAAGGTATAAAGATATATTCTAGCAGTTAGTGAAATTGAGACGAGAAACAGCTAAAATATGCAATTTTGTGTTTTAAACAGACAAACAAAAGACAGATATCATACTACTTAAAGCATTGGCAAATTTAGTAGAACTACTTTTAGAAAGTTCTACTTTTAGAGCATTTCAAATTTAACTTCATAGAAAAACATTTTTATTAGACTCTGAACATATGGATATTTCATTTCTTGTTAGACAGAGTTGCATTTTGTGGTATTCAACTATTCAGGGATACAATTGATTGGAAATTAGTAGATAAAAAGATTTATTTAAGATTAATTTTTCAAAGTTTCAGGATTGTGTAGTAATTTAAAAGTACTTCATAAAATGACCATCGCCTGCTGCCTTAGCATCTAAGGGCACAGTAAATAAAAGCACAGTATTTGAATGGGTAGTAAAAGCAGAAAATAGTTTTAAACTATCCCAAGTCTAAAATTTAAAAGGCCAAAAACCAACCTGGGACCTATGGTAAACTTCCCTAAATAAAAATTCAAATCGGTTCAGAAGTTATGAAAATCTTAGCTACAGACAAAGAAAAATTTACTACTTTTTATGCTGAGACATATACTTCTTGATTCACTATATAAATTGATTACAAATATACATAAACTAAAGAGTGATTTAAATTAACCACCCACAGAGAGTTACACCCACTTAAGTAGCCTTACTAATACGTATTGCCTTCCTAACTTAACTTTCACTGATCCAACATAACCTAGCCTAACATATATAATTTGTAATTTTGTAAATATATTTTCAATTTTACATGGTAAATTGGTTGGTTCAAGCTGGCAGTGTCAGAACTTGGTTGTCAGCAAATTCAAATTTCATAAGGGGTAATTTTGTATGTCATGGCTTAAATCTAAAAATGAAATACACCAAAGGACCAATGTGAAGCTTACCTAAACTCAATAAATTCAGTAGTTATTAAAATATTAAGCTTCAGATAAAAAATCTTACTACTTAATAAATAAAATGTATTGTCCATGTATAAGGTATAACCAACAAGCGAAATAAATGTAAAATAATATTTGGGGGGCAAATGGAGAGGTCGTAAATTTTACGATGTGTTGCCTCCCCAACGATAGCTGAAAAAACCGTATAGGTTTCGTGATTTTTTCCCGAATTAATTTTGTTATTGGTATAAGCTGTGTATTGTCTTATCCCTTAAGATCCCTGTATTTTGCCACAATTTCTGCAATATCTATGCAGTAGCTTTGGGTAATGGTATTGTATAACTGATCTAAGTCCAAACTGCCCTTTTTGCTCTTTATTTTATAACTTTTATCAATAGTGAATCTACTGTTTCACTAGGGTATGCCAAACCGACAAACTAACGTTGAGTAAAATGAGAAGGTTTTGTGATTATTTCAAGAATTTTTTTAAAAATTCAATGTTGTTTATATTGTAGTAATTAATGCAGCATAGAGTGTCCAATAAAAATGACGTCATACAATACAAATGGTCAATGATAGGTCAGTATACAATGTAATTGACCAATGGTAATTTGTATACGGGCCTATCATTGATTATTTGTATTGTATGACGTCATTTTTTTAAAGTACACTACACGCTGTTTCGTAATTACTAATTTTTAACATATTATCGTAATTAAATCAAAATTTATAAATTTTGACGTCACTCTCGTTTATCATACAAAATTATATTTGATTTTTAAAATTTTTGTCCTATATATTTCTCTAATTCCTTATTTACTTAAAATATTCCTTCATAGGACACTAAGCCGGGACACAGTAAATGCGGGAGACGGATAAAACGACCCTGCATTTTTAAAAGAAAAAGGAAAGAAATTATAGGGGATTGCATTATTTTCTAAGAGCGATTTATCCTGGGAGGGTGGCGTGGTCCCCCTTGTCCACGCTTTTTGATTTGTGGGGAGGGGGGGGGGGGGCTAAAAATAAAAAATAAAAAAATTGGTGTTGCCGTATTAACCTTCCCTGAACCCATGATAAGCTTTACTGTAAAGGAGAATCCTTATCGATCCATCGGTTAACGATATCTTAAGCTACAGACAGATAAACAGACCTACATCCTGTTGAGAATTTTTCTTAATATTTTGTTAAATTTGAAAATGTGCATCAACTGCATATAAAAGAATTAAATGATATGTTGATTTGTTATATAATCATGCATTTTCAAGTTTTATTGGTAGCACAGCTACTCTTTGTTTCTCTTTTCTTGCCATCAATATATTAGAGCCCCCTATGAGTACCTGCGGTGGGGGCAAGAAATTTGACCTTCTTTTAAAACAAAAAAGGATTATTTTGATAAAGATTTTACATTGTTTATTCATTGTGATAATCTCAATCTAAGTCTATATATATACTAGCGGCTACGCCCCTAGAATCCTCTAGGGGCACTTAAGGTAGGAGGGGGAAAAGTCGACCTCATCCAATTTTAAATTTGTGGGTTTTTTTTTGGGGGGGGGATGCGGTAGGTGAAGACACCCTCCCCAAAAATAGTTTAAAACCTTCCAAGGACATATAAGAAGCTTCACTGTAAAGGAGAACAATATCGGTTCAGGGGTTAGCAAGATCCTTTGGGACAGACAAAAAACAATTACTACTTTATATAATAGGATTATCTCAACCGTACATCTAGATCTTCCAAAGCTTGTTAAACAGACTACTTGCCTCTGTAATATAAAGATGTACTAAAGAAGTTATTGTCTAAAATACAAGTACCCGCAACATAGTAACTTTTCTACCCAAACTCATCTTACCTTGTTTCTTCCAAAACGCTCTCCATCTTTTTATCTGAAAAAATAAATCATAGACTAGAACAATAACATGTTTAAAACCCGTATGGGCCTTTGCCAAAAAGTGACAATCAAGCACTGGAACCTTTATTTGTGAACTTAATTTAAAACAAACAGATAGGTTATTTTTTTCTTACTAAAACATAAATGTATAGAAACTAGAAATTAAATCTTTTTAACAAAACAAGGATGACAACATCCATAGAAACGAAGCTCTGAAACAGTAGGACAAACGGACATTAACACTTGTATTGTGTCCGAACTGAATAATCAGAATATAAATGTGAAAGAGTCGAAGCAAAATTGTGAGTAAATTTGTTGAAAAACTGCTTGATACAGGATAATGTTTATGGACATACTTACATTTTTAGAACTTGATTATTGAGTTGATTCGCTTATAACATTATACTTTGTTGTCCCATTAATCAATATACCAAAAATCAGATCAATCGGATAAATAGATCACATAAAAATTTGTTGTTAAAAAAGTAAAAAATCAACAAGTTAAAATGGACGTACGGACATACTGGTAATGATTATAGAGTTGCTACGCTGTCTAAATCGAACTTCTAAAGGAATCACCATGCAAAGTTTGAAATTGATAGGACAATTCTAACATGCCTAAATTAACGAAAAAAGCTATCTATCTCGGACGGACGTACGGACCGACCGACTCTAATTATAGAAACTCTTCGCTTTAAAAAATGCATTACATTTGTTGAAACAATTACTGACTAATTATATTAATGTTTTAAACACTTGAAAATATACATTTATGATTGTATGACTCATTGTTAAAACACACTTACATAATAATTCATTGCAATATTTTCTAGAATGTGATACCCATATTTAACTTTTGAAAGATTAAAATTGACTATTTTATTCAATGATTATTTTTTACTTGAAATCACTAAATTATTTATAGCTTTGAGATAAAAATGTTCTCATAAAAATGCAGCCACTATATAAGTGGAGTTCGTTCAGATGTCTATCTAATTTTTACAATGGCGTGCACAGGATTAAGGGACCTCTATTTTTTTTTCTAAGGGAACGTTGACACCCCTCTGGCTCTACATGCAAGACCATTAATTCCCAGGGAAAATGGAATGTAATTCTGACAAACAATTTTAAAGGAAAATATCCTCCACAACCCCCCTCTCTTTTTTCTCCCCTTCTTACCCATTCCACTTCAGTTACGTAAAATAAACAAGTTTTACTCCAACTTTACTCCAACAAAATATTAAATTTTGCGGCATTTTCAATTGGAACTAATTGGCTTAATAGCAGCCCCTGATTAATTCCTTTATTGTAACTTCCTTTTTATGAAATCTGTATTACAGTTTATTGTACTTTTTTATTATTACTACGCTGTAAGTATGGGTGTACTTGTTCTTGCTGACTAATCACTGTTACTGTGTGATGATAATTATTACAACAAATAATAACTTTAACAAAATTTCTTATCACCTTAATCCAATAACTTTGGAGTAAAGTATACAAGTTGGGAGTGCTCAAAGCATTTTATTTTTAGTAGCAAAGCTACTCTACAATACACTTTGTCCGTCCGTCCATCAAAATACAAAATAATTGTTATGCAATAAAAATGATGATAAACGAAACACGAAAAAGCGTCAAATAAAAAATGGATTTATCGTTTAGATTTTTCTTTATTAATAACTTTTATTCAAATGAAGTATTTTTATATTTCTCTCTGTTGACAAAAGTTTGACGAAAAAAACATGTTATCAGCCATAAACAAATGAAAATAAGAGTTTTTTAAAAGCGAAGCTTTTCTATAATTAGGGTCGGTCCGTCCGTCCGTCCGTCCGTCCGAGAAAGTTAGCTTTTATTCGTTAATTTAGGCATGTTAGAATTGTCCTATCGATTTCAAACTTTGCATGGTAATTCCTGTAGTAGTTAGGTACGATTTAGAAAGCGTAGCAACTCTATAATCGTTACCAGAATGTCCGTACGTCCATTTTAAACATGTTGATTTTTTTACTTTTTTAATAACAATTTTTTATGTGATAAAATCATCCGATTGATCTGATTTTTTGATTACTGATTCCTATTACTATAAGGTACAATATTATGAGCGAAGCATCTCTATAATCAAGTATTAAAAATGTCAGTATGTCCTTAAACAGAATTCTGTATTTAAGAAGTTTCGCAACAAATTTACGTATAATTTTGCCAAACCTTATATTTTCATATTTTGTATATTCAGTTCTGACACTCAACAAAAGTTAATGTTCGTCTGTCATATCGTTTCAGAGCTTCGCTTTTATGGATGTTGTCATCCTTGTTTTTAAAACAGCAAAGCCTTCCTTTATTAATGTCAAGCTGCTTAAATTTAATGATTTCCATATATTTACTTTATTATAGAAAGATTTTTCTTGTAAAGTAACTAAATGTAACAATCTTTTGTTTTAAAAAAAGTTATGGCCAAAGACATGGTCGGGTAAAAGCCCCTAGAGGCTAGGGGCGAAGCCGCTAGTTTGTTATAAAGTAAAACATAATTTTTTAAGACCTCTAGCTCTTAAATGGGCCGAGTCAGCTGGGAGGGGAGGGGGGGGGGTCGTTGAATCCCCCTTAATAAATATCAAGGCCCTTTTGGTGACCCAAATTGGATATTTTAAAATTTTGATATTTCTGCCCATTGATTGACATCCTGTTTTTTATAATACAAAGAGACAAAGCTACATTACAGTTGTGTTGTGTAGGTAGGTGTGTTGATCACTGATAAAGTGCGATTTTAAAGAATAGGATATGTGAATAAAAAAATTGAAAGGCTTTAAAAAACTCTTAACCAATTAAAAGTTATATTGCCATTCTTTTGAATTATTTTTGTCCATAACATATCATCTTCCTAGTTTATCAAAATTTTAGGTTCTTTCCCTCAAAGTCCATAACGTGCAAAGAAACCTCCTTTCCTATTTTTGAAATAATATTGAAAATAAACCTTCTTAGTTACACCTGCGGTGCTTTAACCCTACGGTGCTACCGTACCCAGTACCCAATATATAACCTAACCTGACCCAAATGAACGAAAAACTATCCCCCTTTCCTTGATTTCAATTCTATTATATAAAGTAGTAAGCTTTTTTTGTCTGTCCCGAATGATCTCGCTAACCGCTGAACCGATATTGTTCTCCTTTACAGTAAAGCTTCTTATAGGTCCTGGTAAGGTTTTACACTATTTTGGGAGGGTGTCTTTTTTTTACTCTTTTGAAACTCAAATTTAAAATGGGATGAGGTCGACTTTTCCCAATCCTACCTTAAGTGCCCCTAGAGGCTTCTAGGGGCGTAGCCGCTAGTTTGATATAAATTAAGATGGGGGGCTAGGAGGATTTCTGTGCTCGACTAAGAACTTTAAGGGAAACCGCCAAATTTTATGTGTACGCCTGTATCTACATATGGATAGTGCCATCCTTTTTTAATTTAGATATTTTTGTGAATAAGAGATGTGTTGACAATAGGCAAAGGGTACAAAGTTTTTTTTCTTCTTTTTAACAAAATATGAATACAATATTTTCACTTCATACTTTTTTCCTTCAGGCTCGGCAGTCGCAGGTTTTTTTTTATGTCAAGACGGCAGCTGTTTAAGTATTTTAAATACAGGCGAAAATTGGGAGCAGTTTATAGTGCTTATGAAAAAATGAAATTTAAAACAAGAATCCATAATTATCATATTATGTAATCAGACAAGGATGATTCAAAACATTCAAAAAAGCTAAGATCACCAAATCATAATAAATGTCAAATGAGTGTAAACAATATAAAATTTGCAGAGCCTCCATGGTGGGGGTAAAGAGACTATACCCCCCCCCCCCCAAACAAATTAGGTAACATCAAATTTTTAGAATCTCACTCCCACTTAATTATGCCTAAAAAACCTTATAAAACTCTGAAATAAAGTACAAAGTCCTTTTTTTGTCAGGAAAAGGAGATCAAGAAAATAGCCTAAAACCTCAAAGGAATTTTAAAAGCTTCCCTGAAAAGTACAACTAATTCGGACCAGTATTTTCAGAGATCTTCATTTAGTTTATAGGATTAAATTGCTGTAAGAAGAATGGGAGATGATTTTCATAAAATTAAAGATAAAATTGCAATTTATTGCCTAAAAATGTTAGTTAATTTTCAGGGAGGAAAGAATAATGCTATTTTATTTAATCGACATTCCTTTCTTTTCCCCAATATTTAGCTTTTAGCTAATCTGCAATTTTACACGAAAAAATATGGGGGAGAGTAACTTTTTATCAAGTGTCCCAACCCTGTATTACTAAATAATTATAAAGTGTAGGCGTTTTGATAGAAATTTATTATTCCATTACCTATGTTTCAAACATATTTTAAACTTGTTTCATAAATTTGTAAAATTCACTATAAAAAGTCTTCAAAAGACACAAAATACAATACCAAATATAAAATATTTTACTTGAAGAAACAGTTTAAAATTTTTCACATAATTTATTTGGTGTAACAAGATACTATTTGAATTTAAGGATTAACAAAAAACTTCAAAATACACGATAAATTTTTAGATTCAGTGTATGTACAAATATAAATTGTATATAACCGTCTGCTAGCTAGAGCTTGCTTACTACGTAACTGACTGAATTAAGTAGTATGACCCAAGTGTAAGCAGTAAGAATAGAATGTTTAAAAATTCACCAAATTCAATAAACCACAGAAAAAACTGAAGCAGCTTATAATGCTAAATAAAAAATGACGTTTTATAATACAAATGACCAATGATAGGCCAGCATGCATTTATATTGACAAATGGTAAAATGTATACTTTTACTTTTGGTCATTGTATTTTATGACGTCATTTTTTATAGGCAATACCAGCTGCTTAAAAATTTTTTTTTTCTAATTTGACTCGGGTTATGTAAGATTTAGGAAGGCACTTAGAGATAGGGCCCCAAAATTTTGTAAAGACTGGATATTTTTACAAAAAAAAAATGAAAATAGGGGGAATGGAAGAGAGATTGTTAGCCTAATTAGCAGTTTTTGGTTTTATAATATTATGAAAAATAAATATGTAAGCTTATGTCATTTGTATAGGAACTTAACCGTAAGTAAAATTTTGTAAAATAGTATTATTTTGAAAAATTTCCAAATTGCATGATTCTTGAAACACTCTAATAGGCCATCACTAAGACATGATTAATACTTAATACAACTTATTGTATACACCGCGTGTTTACCTTATAAAAAAACAGTTCACCTTTAAGACATAAACAAATAATAAGTTTTTAATCTTTAAAAAGATAAAACACACAATAATTAATTATTTATGTACAAAAGCATATAAAAAAGATACGTAGGCTTGGGTTGGCAACAATAGCAGACAGAAAACGCGCAATTTTGAAATCAATTAAGAGCAAGATGCGCACAGCGCGTTGCACTCACTGGGAATTTCCCGGATTTGATAGAAAAGACGACATACAAATCATTTTTTGATAGAAAAGACGACACATACATATATAAATGAAGAAATAAGAATATCTTTGAAAAGAAAATATGATAAAATCAACATAATTTAAATGAAAGATATTAGAAGATGATTTTAAAAAAACCTTTTATACAAATTGTATGTTTTTATCAATTTTCTGATCATGGCCATTTAAAAAGAATTTGAGTTTTATTCTTATAATCAAACTTATGAGGACAAAATATTTTAATTTAACTTAAAATGTTATTTGTTGATAAAACTCACTCGTAATCATGTTAAATTTGATTTATGGAGCATTTAAATGCATTAACTTCGATAGCAACATAGGAATTGTATGTGTACATCAATTTAAAGCATTCGCGTTTAGCAGTAATTAACTATTTTTTTTGATACTGATAATTATTTCAACTTAATTAAAATAAATTAAAAGCAAATTTTACAAATTTGATGATTTTTCAATAATTTTATTTTTGCTGATTATTTTGTTTTGACAATCTTTATTGCTAATAAAAGTTTTTATTGCAATTTAATTGTGTTGTTAAAATTACTATCATTCATATAAATTAACTATAGGAAGATGTGTTCAATTGAATTTAAGCTTTAAATAAAAGTTAATAGTATTTGCGTGCATTAAACAGATCTTTTCTAATTGTAGAATGCTTCGCATTATCATTAAAACAGTTTGTTATTATATTTTATCTTTGTACATTTTAGTTTTATGATATAAAATTTTAATCTTTAAAAAATGAAATAATTGATTCTTTTATTGTTTAAAATTTTTTTTTATGATAAAGATTTATAAATAACTTTGATTTACAACTATAATAACAAAAGATAACATTTTTTTTTATCTATTTGTTATTTTTGTATAAATATCTTTATAAAATACATAATTTGTGTAATTCTAACTATAAATAAAATGAAAAATAAAATCAATTAAAGGGGTAAATTTACGGCCCACTCCAAGGCTTAATTACTCCTTGCTATGCAATTTTTAATATGATTACGTATAGTTAATAATTAAATGTATTGCATTAGTTAATAAATTCTATTCTTTTCTGACTAAAAAAGCCAATTAAGTCCAATGGTGGGGAAGTTGACTAAAATAAAAATATATAGCTAATCACTGAGAGTGAAAGAGATAAAAAATATAAACAAGAATGACAAAATCCAGTATGGCTTTGAAGGGTTATAATCGGTTCTCAGCCATACTGAAAAATCATGTATATTATCAAATTACAGACAATTTTCCATTAATAATTAATCATAAAATTAATACCAGTTTTGTTAGCCCAGGCCTTTGGCTCTTTGGGGCTAGCAATACTGGTTTTAATCTTATAATTTCCATTTTAATATTTATGGAAAGCTGCCTATAATGCGATGCTATAGTCGATACATTATCGTTTTAAACACAAAATTATGTGATTATGTATATAAATTATAAAACTGTAAAGTTTTTGATCAATTTACTGTTCATATATTTCAAAATTAAATCTGTATAGAATTTTGATTTACATTTCAAGAAAATCAACATATGAGTGTGTAGATGGATGAAAAAGTAGCATTTTTTGAGCGAGGTATCACATAGCCCGGGCCTGAGAAACCCAGTAATAGGGGATTTTAATTTCCCGCCTAATTTTAAAAATCTCAATGTTAATTATTGGGGTTGAACACCCTGAACAGCGCTAATAAGCATTATAGATAGAATTTTTAAACTGCTTTGTTATTTTGTGCCAAAATATTCAAATAATTTTGAAAAAATATGTTGAGTTTTTAAAACACTGATTGAAACGCTCAAAAATGGTAATTTATAAAAAAAAACTTACTAAAATAGACATTTTATTATTATAGGTGTTACTGAAGCATACATGTTGATGCAAATTTCAGCTCTCAGATATCACGATTTGAGAAGAATTTATCTTGATATCATAGCGAATCAAATAATCTTGCAAGCCTAAAAAAGTAAATCAAATAGCTAAAACTAAGATCTTAAATTTGCGTCACCCTTTCAACATTTCGTATTACCGCGTGAAATGGCATGTTATTAAACTCATTATTATTATCCCCTTTACCCTACCTTAAAATCCAATTTGAGGGCAATTTTAAACCGGAATAATTTACCTTGAAATTGGTGGGAATCCCAAAATATGAACTTTAAATCCTATTACTGGCTTTTTGAAGCGGGGTATTTGAATGCTACCCCCATTTTTTGTTCTTTTTTCCACTAATCTTTAATATTTTTGGTGTGATTTTCAAAAATTCTGTGTTGAGCAGTTACAAAATAACCTTTTTAGATTAACAAGCTTAAATTCTTTATGGTTGTTTCGTGATTTCTTTTCAAATTTTTGTGCTTCGCTACTTATGAATGTTGTCATCCTTGTTTTAGAATACTTAACATTGCATCTGAAGGATAAAAAGTTTTCAATTTTCTCCTAAAACTGCACACGTGTAAAAGTATACTGTTAAAGAAATGTGGAAGAATCCTTTAATTTTTGAATAAACATCACTATGCTTATAATAAAGTAACACGATGACTGTTTGTCTGTCTGTCTGTTTGTCTGTGTGTACCGAAGGATCTCGTTAACCGCTGAACCGATCGGGCTCTCCTTAACAGGGTAGCTTCTCATTAGAGGGTTTAGATATATTTTAGGGAAGTGTGGTAGTGGGACAAAGTGTCTAAAAAATCAGCCATGTGACGTCACAAAAGTGAGGGATCATCCCCGAAGGGTGTCCGAACATTGGAACTTTTGTGTCTATAAAAAGATTTAATCAAGTATGGATGGTCGTCAACCCCCCCTCAAATGTCCCTAGAGACCATAGTTGCTAGTGTTGAATAAAAATAAAGGTACTAAGAAAGAGAGGGAATGTCTGATTGAGCCAATAGGAGAATCGCATCGGAATTTACATTGGATCTCATTGGTTGAAATTATGTACACATTTTCTTACGAAGGCATGTTTTTTTTCATTTCATACATACATAAAAGTCAGCTGTTAACAGTATATTTTCTTAGTAGAAAGCTTTGCGGAATCAGAATTAATTGCCCAAAAATTTCGTTTACAATTTGAAAGCTTGAAACAAAGTTGGATTCTTAAAAAAAAAGTTAGGCTGGCAACTCGCTGGTGAGGCAAAATTATTTTTGTGAAAAATCCTCCAAAATCGAATAAAAAAATTTACAAAAATAAAATAAAATCTTAAGAGGGTTATTAACATATGATTTTGTTTAATTTTTGTAGATTTTTAATGTGCTTTTGGATGATTTTTCACAAAAATAATTTTGCCTCACTATCGAATAGCGAGTCTATCATTTTTTAAGAATCTACATCAGCTTGAGTCGAAAGTAAACAATACTTTTGTCTGCTAGGAATGTTCTCTCTTAGATTTGACGAAAAAAGGGTTCAGAATATTCTTCTACTCTTCTATTTCTATTTGAATAAAGTAACTACTGTATGTATATATTTATGTTTATCATATTGCAATTGTTTAAACTGAACAGTCAACAATTTTCCGAGATGATTGGTTCAGGGAATGTTTTCGACCTTTTCGAGTGGAAGGTCAACTCTCATAGAAGACTTTATCTTTGAAGATGATTAAAGTCCCTCCACAGATTATGACGTCATACGATAAAATAACCTATGAGAGGCCAGCTTAAATTTTACCAATGGTCAGTTGCAGTGTATACTGGCCTCGCATTGGCTATTCTATCGTATGACGCGATGCTGTACGTATTGGTGCAAAAATGGGGACAAATTTCAAATTGTTTTGGCGTGTGACGTCATACCCCCATCTCTTTTCTAGGGGGTTTCTTTCCTCCTTCCCTTTTCTTTCCCCTCACTTGTGACGTAAATAAACAGCCCCGTCAAATCAATTTAAAAATTGTCCCCATTTTTTGCACCAATACGTACAGCATCGTATGACGCCATAATCTGTGGAGGGACTTTAATCATCTTCTTATCCATGCCAAAATATCTACCACAATTATCTCCAAACTGTTTGCTGTGGCTGCTTCTGTAACAAACTTATAGAATGGCTGCGCTTGGCTTATTTTTCGTAACCATCACTAACAAATGTGGAGCTATTGCAGGCAATAATGGTGAATGCAATCCAAGATCCATTTAATAAATGTGAAAAATTTAAGCCTTTCTCCTTTTTATATTTCCATAATGTAATAAAGTGGAGTTTTCATGTGTCCATATTCGAATTCTAGGATTGTTCCCGGAAGGTAAAGCTTAAAGTTACTCTAGCACAACATGAAATGCATCATTTTATCCCAAGATTGATCATTCTTAGTCATTTTAAACAGATTTACTGCAGTTACACTATATATATGTATATACAACAGAACATTGTTGTCAAGTTTGTTTTTAAAATAAGATTCCTTGAGTGTTATAAACTGTGCTATAGAGTATATGCTCATTGGTCAGGGGATAAACATACAATCAGAATTTAAAGCCATGTGCATATACGACATATGTTTTTTTTTACTTTGGGTCACATTACAATAGGTTATATTGGGTACAAGGTGCTCCACAGGGTTAAGTTACAACTGGTATAGCCCCCGTAGGGATAGAGGGTCCCATTTAGCATCAAAATCCATCAAAATCCCTCCCCCTTATTTTCTTTTCTCGCAAGTTACTTTGGGGAAAAACACTAAAAAATCTCCACGTGAAATTACAGAATTCATAAAATAAAGCAATAGAAATAGAAGAATAGAAGCATATTCTGAACCCTTTTTTCGTCAAATCTTAGGAGGAACATTTCTAGCAGACAAAAGTATTGTTTACTTTCGACTCAAGCTGATGTGGATTCTTAAGAAATTATAGACTCGCTACTCGATAGTGAGGCAAAATTATTTTTGTGAAAAATCATCCAAAAGCACATTAAAAATCTACAAAAATTAAACAAAATCATATGCTAATAACCCTTTTAATATTTTATTTAATTTTTGTAATTTTTTTTATTCGATTTTGGAGGATTTTTCACAAAAATAATTTTGCCTCACCAGCGAGTAGCCAGCCTAACTTTTTTTTAAGAATCCACCTCGTTACTAAGCTTTCAAATTTAAACGAAATTTTTGGGCAATTATTTCTGATTCCGCAAAGCTTTCTACTAAGAAAATATACTGTTTACAGCTGACTTTTAACTATGTATGAAATGAAAAAAAAACATGCATTCGTAACAAGATGTGTACAAAATTTTAACCAATGAAATTAAATGTATGTACCGATGCGATTCTCCTATTGGCTCAATCAGACATTCCTTCTCTTTCTTAGTACCTTTATTAATAAAGCAGCCTAATAAATCATATTTATTCTATTGTATTATGGGACAGTCAAAGTAAGTCAGACGAAGACCAAAATACATAACTTTTGTGTCACTTTTGATTCCTGTGACGTCATATAAAGAGGAAGATGAGAGGAGAGGAGGGAAAGAAAATCCACCAAAAAAGAGATGGAGAATATGACGTCAAAAGTGGTGCAAAAGTTATGTATTTTTGGTCTTCGTACGTCAGTAAGTCATAGATAAATAATCAGTTAAATTTAAGCAGCTCTTGGATTTAACCTGTTCTAATTTTTGCTTGCAGGAGAGTTTGATAGGAAGGTTGAGCCAGAAAAAGAAAGTGGTGCTTTCCCACAAGTGGCCTGTTGAGCATTATTACTCCCACCCCCAACCTTATTTTCAAAATAAATTAGAATTAGAGATAGAGGTAGTTTATTTCCTATGCGAAACTACTGCGGAAGCCATAACCCTACAGGGCTTATACCTGTTGTTGTCAAAACCCTGCGGAACTACTCAATATGGTTTAACCTAATTTGACCTAAAGTAAAAAAAACGGTTCTACTGCAGTTCACGGTAAAATATTGCTGGTAAGGAATATTTACAAAAATCTATGAATTTTAAAGGCTGCTAGCTGCCAAATGGCTGAACGTACAGCTTATGCCGAGATATGCGCGAAAAAGACCTATTTTACGCGTTCTTTCTTCAGTGAAGCTTTCCCTGTGCATCATTGGATCTTGGCTATTCCAGATTATTTGTAGGCCTTCTTATGCCGCTTAAAATGGTGTGCGGGTTTGATCTGTACGTTCAGCCGTTTGGCAGCTAGCAGCCTTTAAAATTAATAGATTTTTGGAAATATTCCTTACCAGCAATATTTTACTGTGAACTGCAGTAGATCATAAACAAGGATGACAACATCCATACGTAGCGAAGCACAAAATTTTGTGGATGGGACTGACCGTCATGGTTGTTTCTTCAAACGACGTGAAATTTAATTTTGATATCTTTAACTGAAAAAATTTTGAAAATCGGACTAAAAACACCAAAGATATGTGGGAAAATGTAAAAAATATGAAAATAGCCAGAAACCTGCAAAAAGGCAGTCTGACCGTCATTATTGTTTTCTCCAAACGACGGAAAATTTAATTATGATATTTTTAACTGAAAAAATTTTGAAAATCGGACTAAAAACACCAAAGAAATGGGGGAAAATGTAAAAAATATAAAATAGCCAAAAACCTGCAAAAAGGCAGTCTGACTGTCATAGTTGTTTTCTTCAAACAATGTGAAATTTGATTTTGATATGTATAACTGAAAAAATTTTAAAAATCGGATCATAAACACCAAAGATATGGGAGAAAATGTAAAAAATATAAAAATAGCCAAAAACCTGCAAAAAGGCAGCCTGGCCGTCATTATTGTTTTCTCCAAACGACGGAAAATTTAATTTTGATATCTTTAACTGAAAAAATTTTGAAAATCGGACCATAAACACCAAAGATATGGGGGAAAATGTGCAAAATTAAAAAAATAGCCTAAAACCTGCTAAAAAGCCGTCCGACCGCCATTGATGTTTTATAGTTAATTGTGCTCCTTAATGATGGGAATGTTGTCAAAAAAATTCAGAATCCTATCTTTTATAGGAGCTGAGTAAATCCCATTTCCCCCATAGCGTTACGGACGGACGGACGGACTGACTGACGGACGGACGGACATAGTGAATTATAGAGTAGCTTCGCAACTAAAAACAAACAAACGATAAACCACCCCATTACTCATTATTTAGATTTATTTCAAAACAAGGAAAAAGGAGGGGTGGTGGTTTAGTTGATTTGTGTGATATCGCCTAAAAATTTATTTAAATCCTTCACTTTAAACTGCATTTTATATATCTAGATTAAGGTTTCCAAGAAGTAGATTTAGCACAGATCTAATTCTATAATTTATGAAGTTTTTTGCAACTAGACTCTTACAATACTAACATCCTTGCTATCAATCAAACCAATTATTCGGGGATAGTCATAATCAGTTTCCTTTTAAAGCCTGACTTACAAGGAAGCTGTTTTGTCTATATCATAAGTCGCCAATTGTTAAAAATAAAAATTAGCAATTTCAAGCCAGTCCCACAGAAATTTTGTACAAAAATAATAACTAGACCAAAAACGCAACCTATTATAATTTTATATTAATTAGTTGCCTTAAATATAACTAGTGGCTGCGCCCCTAACATCTTGGGGCTCTTCTTCCAAAGATTTAAAAATAGCCTAAAACCTTCTTTAAATCTTAAAATCAAATGTTTAAAACTAGGGTTGGGCCGGATACTTTTTTGGCCGGATACCGGATACCGGATATCCGGCTGATTTCTAATGCCGGATATCCGGTTCCGGCCGGATATCTAACCAACGTTCGATATCCGGCAAGTTACCGGATATCCGGCCGGATAACCGGATATCCGGCGTCAAAAACCAGCCGGATATCCTGTAACCGGATAATTTTAATATCCGGTATCCGGCCGGATATTGAAAATGGCCGGATATCCGGTCGGATATCCGGCCAAACCGGATATCCGGCCCAACCCTATAAATTAAAACTACATGAAGCTTTTTCAAATGAAGAACTCAATCGGTTCAGTAGTTACTCAAATCTTAAGCTTTAGACAAAAATACCTTACTAAGAATAAGAAAATACAAAAAATCAAATATGAGTTACTTTTTCAACACTTTGGCAACCCCAAAGGTTGGTATCCTTGAAAAAAAAAGTGGTTTAGATAAATGGGTGAGAGGAAATATCTGTAATCAGAACTCTATTCAAAAGAAAGGCATTAAATAACAAATGAACTTACATACTAAGTTATAGGACAGCCTTATACTTTTCCCAAAGCAGTAAGTTATCAAATCCCTTTTTAACAGATTTCATTTAATCAATAGTTTTAAACAGTCTTAAGAAAACTTTTTTTGTGCTATTTTAAGATATGGTTTTATAAACAGATATATGTATCAAGATTAAACATATATAAGATTATGGTGTCTCCAAAAAAAAGTAGACAAATCTTACAATGCTTGGCCGAACTATCCTGATTGACGTCATATTAAAAAGAATTTATGTTATACTTTTTCAAATTTAACGTTCAGTTTTTATGACACTGCCTTATAGTTGATTTTTTCCATCCATAATTTTTGAGATTCGCTTCTTGTTGTTGTTTTCATCCTTGTTTTTACATTCCAATTAAAATCAAAACTTTTAATGTATAATGATTTCTTTGTATTTTGTCTTCCTTGAAGGTAATCTAAAGTTTGCCTTTGTGATTAAAATGGCCTTGACATACATGAATATATCCCTTCCTACCAGGCATTTAAGGGATACGACAATGGATGATAAATTGATATACATTTCTTATAATGTAGAACAAGATTCCTTATTCAGTAGATTGGAAATATTTGCTAAAACATTTTTTCATTACTAGTTTTGAACTAATCCAAAGTACCCAAAGTTTTGAGTCAACACATAACATCAAGTAATTATGAAACATTGGTTACTGGTAAAATTTACAGCCCAATGTCCCCTCCCTGCCTGTTTCCTACTGATTACACACATTTAAATTTTAAAGTTGTTTTCAATATTACTTTCTCTAACTTTTAACTTATTTTAAATTTCCAAAATGCCTATTTTATATTTTTACTCTCCTTTTGTTTATCACAAATCTATCTATGCTACTCTACAATTCATGTCTGTCTGGCGGTACTTCCCTTTATGTATAATTTTCAATGTTATAAACTATTGATTTCTGTCACTACAAGGATTAGAGTAAAACGCTAGAGGGGGAATGGGTTAAATAATTGTATTTCCCCTTTTCAAGGACCTTGTTCCGACTTTTAATTGGGTCTTTGAAAATTAACCAATAACGTCAGGAATATTAACACAGCCAAGTCGCTACAAAAGAGAAGAAAGAAACTGCTAGCAGACGAAAAATTTCCCTAACAGGTTGATTCAGGTAGTTGTCTGGTTATACATTTACACTATAAATTTATTCTACAAGGTACAATAATCTAGACTAGCTCTAGAATTGCTCTTTAATGCATAGTTATATCGCAGTGCACATAAATGCGCAAAAAGACGTATTTCATTCGTTTTTTCTTCGGTAAAGCTTTCCCTGTTCATCATTAGAGATATTCGTTACCAGGATCATCTTACCGTGAACTGCACTTGAACTAAGATTTTTTTTGTCTTTATATTGAACTAGCCTTTAGGGGCTTTGCCCCAAGAGGTATAATTACATCTTCTATTACCTACCGTTAGGACGGACAGACAGATAGACGGACGGACAGACGTCATTCTACTTTGTATTATAGAAATATTTTTGTCAGACTATTAAAAGATCCATATAAAACAATTAGAATCACGTTTTGTTTATTTTAGGTAGCTCAAATAAGCCTTTCAAAAAGTTCATATACGCATACTGTGCTATTTTTAGCTTTGCACTTTCATTTCTAATTTCTTCCTTTTTTTACTTTCTATTGGTAGTAGAATGAATTACCTTAAATCAGGAATTAGGGGTATTGTGAAAAAATACTGAAGGGCTGAAAATTTTAAACAAAAAGACAAAGGTCCAAAAAAATATCGATTGCATAACCATTGCGACTACTTAGTATTTTAGTTGTCTGTTAAGATTGCTAACCAATGAACTAATTGAGTTTCCCTTATTAGGGTTGAATTATATAGGTCCTGTTTAGGTATTATGCTATTTTAGTTTTGAGTCGTTTGGGGTGTTTTTTGGCTATATGTCTCCCCGGCTTTGAATAGTATGATTCCATAATAGTTTGAATTTTTATTTTCTGATGAAAGGAAAAATAATTTTTTTCCTTATCCTTAACTCCTGTCTCATATTGAAACGTATTCAATGATTTTAATCAAGATAAGTCAAGTCAGGCATAGAGCACTCCTCCTCAATTCACAATTTTCCAGGGAGGTAGGGGACACTGGGCTATTTATTAGTCCATAAAGTTATACTTTAACGTTTTCTTATTGGTTGGAACAACAAACTTTGGGGGCTTTCATTGAATTTTGATTGGTTGGTATATTAGGTTAAGTGTCCAAACGTTTCAACCACTAATTGTAATCTTTAGAAGTGGTAATTTTGTGTATCATCATTGGGGATTTACATCAATATATCGGCCATTGTTTTAAGCCTTTAAATCCCTGTAATTTTCTGTACATAGTAAAGATACTTTACAATACAATTATCAGTTATTTAAATTTTATTTTATTGTACTTTTGTGATGAACCTAATGAATTATGAAATAACACAGATAAGTTAACTCCTATAATGTATAACTATAAGTCACTAATCCTAAGTAATAGAAAGTTTGTTTGTCAGTGTTTAGCTAATTATCTCACAAACCGCAGAACTGATTTGGTTCTCCTTTGCAGTGAAACTTATAATTGAACCAGGGAAGACTTGGGTATAGAGATTTTGCAAACCCATAAAAATCTATGATCTGTTTGTTTGTGCCAATTACACTTTTATTTTAGATAATTTTAACTTTACTACTTTTATGAATGTTGTCATCCTTGTTACTTAATTACAAAATACGACTAACTAAAGAAAATTTTGTAAAAGTGAAGGATTAGGTAATAGTATGAAAGGCATCTTAAAAATAGCCTTTTTTTCATCAAAATTTTGTGACTCTAAACAAGGATGACAACATCCATAAAAGCGAATTTCTGAAATGGAAGGACAACGAACATTAACACTTGTAGATTGTCAGAACTGAATTAGTAGAATATTAATGCATCAGTACAAACAATATTGTAAGTAAATTTGTTGCAAAACTTCATAAATAGATGATACTGTTTAAATACATACTTACATTTTTGGGACTTGTTTATAGAGATGCTTCGCTTATAACATTGTACCTTGTTGTAATAGGATTTGGTTTTCAAAAAATCTGAAGAATCGGATAATTTTAACATACAAAAATTTGTTGTCAAAAAAGTTTAAAATCGACATGTTTAAAATGGACGTACGAACGTTTTGGTATTGATTATAGAGTTGATACGCTTTCTAAATTGTACCTAACTACTACAGGAATCATCATGCAAAGTTTGGAATCGATAGTGTTTTGGAATTTTTTTGCTTAGCCTTAGCTTAAATAATAAAAGATAAAACTATATACAAAACAAGACTAAATTCATTTAAAATTATATTGAGGCCGATTTTAAATTTTTCTGCAAATATGATGATAACATCCAAAAAGATGCATATTTTGTTTTATAAGTGTACATGTAACTCTTCAATTTAAAAATTTTAATTTTTACCTGTCCAGAGTGTACCTGGAGGCCTGCAGCACCTGAACCTGGAGGCCGATTTTAATTTTTTTCTGCAAATATGATGATAACATCCAAAAAGATGCATATTTTGTTTTATAAGTGTATCTGTAACTCTTCAAACAAGAAATTTTAATTTTTACCTGTCCAGAGTGTACCTGGAGGTCTGCAGCACCTGAACCTGGAGGCCGATTTTAATTTTTTTCTGCAGATATGTTAATAATATTCAAAAAGAAGCATATATTGTTTTATAAGTTGCTCTCTAACTCTTCAAAAAAAAATATTTTTTTTTTTTTTACCTGTCCAGAAACGACCTTCCAGCCTGCAGCACCTGAACCTGGAGACCTTTTAAAAAAATGACTAATTTCCGTGAGCTACTACCCAAAAGTAAACTTTTATCCTAAATAACCTATAATCTCAGATCAATACCTAGCCAACACAACACTGATTACGCGAAAGTGGCAAAACTTACCCCCCCCCCCCTTAAACGCATATTTAAAACAATTTGACCTAATAAGCGCATTTGGGAATTTCTTTATGATTCCTAATCATTTTTCCCAGGGTAGAACAAATTAAAAACTCATTACTAATAATTCTTTGATGAATAAGCAACTAAAGGATTAGTGGAGGGTTGTAAAAGCAATAATTTTCTACATACATATTGAATTATTACTCAGTTCTAAATACTTAATCTTTACTCTTGCGAAAAAGCCCCTAGTGTCAAGGGGCTCTATATTTAAAGGATCAGAAAAGGACTAGAAAAATAGCTTGAAACCACTTAAAGCCCTTAACCCTTACAGATCGGGCCCCAATTCCCACTTAAAAGATCGGGGGGGGGGGGGTCATATTGACCCCCCCCTCTATCTTGGCTTCTGTTACAGATAAAGACGTAAAATTTTTTTCTGGTGGTTCATGTGTATTTTTAGAGAAAATTACTTTTTCTAGTCATAGCGGTCAGGCCGCTCCTTAGCCGTTTTTTAGCGGCCAGCCGCTAAATTTAAAACAGCTCTAGAGCGGCCAATTTTGCAGCTAGGATGACCAAATTTTAGGACGAACTTTTATTTTTCATAACAAAAAAAATACTTTTTCTGAACATCGCCGAAAAACGGCAAATAACGGAAACCGCCATTTTCGGCAGTTACGGCGGTAAAACGGCGGTTGGCGGCGCCAATTAATATTTATATCTGTTTATTGTTGCTCAAGGATTTACCAAAAAAAAAGGTCTCTAGCTGTAATAGAAGCCACGATATTCATGATATATGTCTGTAGTAAAAGCCGGACAAAAATCGGTCATAAAGTCGGTCAGGGTGCGGTCAAACGGTCATAACACCACTTTTCTCATAAGGTCATTGATATCTCAGTATTCACCAACAAAATTTTAGGTTTCTACCTTATACACAAAAGTCATAATGTAGAAATTAAGATTTATTTAGAATTTTTTTTTTAATTTTGGTGCTACCCAACCGACTTTGACCGGACACCACAACCGACACAAACCAGATATCCTAATAAAATCAACTCTTGCCGACGTATAATTACTAAACTTAAAAAGTCATGAAGTCACAACTCTCTATCTTACCTACAAAATAAATGACATTGAATAAACTAGAGGGGGGGGGGTCAATATGACCCCCCCCCCCCCGATATGTAAGGGTTAATCTGAAAATAAAATAGCCTAAACCAACCAAAGAAACTATGTGAAGCTTACATAAAATAGAATATCTAATTGGTTCTGTATATATAGTTATTGAGTAGATTATTCTAACAAAAACCCTTGTGCTTTATATAATACTAGCGGCTTCGCCCCTAGCCTCTAGGGGCTTTGCCCCAAGAGGTTTGATCAAGCTAATTTTTCGTATTTTAGATTTAAAATAAAAATTTAAAAAAATTTCTTTGGGGGGGAGGGTAGTCGACCCCACTATTTTAATTTTTTTTTTTTTTTGGGGGGGGAGGTTAATAGTTATAAACTCTCCCGGGACCTATGAGAAGCTACCCTGTAAAGGAGAACCCGATCGGTTCAGCGGTTAGCGAGATCCTTCGCTACACACAAACAGACAGACAGACATCGTTCTACTTTGTATTATAGAAGATAAAGAAAGAACAAAATTAAGATCAGATTCTACGTAGCACACAGTGCCCCACCCACTGTTAATCTATCTACCTTTTTTGGCCCTGTCTTACTCGGAAACTTATGGATAAACTTGTCCATGTTCTCATAAAATCCTATAAACTGGTTTATATTTTTTCCTTTTACTGTAAAAAAATGAATATGTTTTTCTTTTTATCTTTTCCTATATTTTCTCTTAATATTTCTGTTTTCTCTATTTCTTATTTTCTTTCTTTCTCTCCCTCAATTTCTTTCTGTTTCTTTGCATATGCACTATCTAAATACCTCCGCTACTACTGGATGTAATCATTCTTGTTTCTTATTTGTGCTTAGTGTGAACCCACTCGTTCTTGTTATTTAAAAATTGAGTTAGAAATTACTTATTGAGCAGCCATTCTCTAAATGAATTAAATAAAGTTTTCCATACATCATGCATAGAAATCTAGACATACAAATATAATTATCTCATGTTTTTTATTATTAAGTTATATATAAACAGTGTTTACGTGATGAAACAAATTTTTATAAGATTTTTGGTAACTAATAACTAATATGTTTAACTATTAGGCAACCCCATTTAATAAAATTTAATTCATGATTATTTCAATAACATTTTTCTTGAATCTAAATATCAATCTAATTTTCTAAAACTCAATATTTGTATAACAGCCGTTTGCTTATTTATTGTTTTGAACATATGATATAAGAGTGAAAGAGTAGAGGGTTCAAGAGCAATATGAAACTTTCCCTACAAGACCCTAATCTTCTAATAGGCCTTTGAAAATCAGCTGATAGTAGTTTTTGGAATCATAACATTGTCGAAGTCAATACAAAAGAACAACAGGCAAAATGTGAACTAAAATGTTTGCTTTTATAAAACTGACAATAACATAATCTGAAATAGATAATTTGCCATCATTTTAACCCTCAGTGAAAAAAAAGTAAACAAAACAATAAAAATTACACACCAAAGCTTGTAACATCTTAATTGAGAAAGCAAAGTTTAATAAACTTCATAAAACTTAGAGAGTTCTTCCTAATGAGGGGAAGTAATTGTCTGGAATATAATTGTATACATTTATTGATATGATCTGCCGTTTTGTGTAAACACGTAAAAATTATATCTATTTGATTACTCGCACTGGTTGTAATCTAATTATCTGCTCCTAATTATCGGTGTAGTATGTTGTAATTAACCTAATTAGTTACAAGTGTGTGTGTGTGTGTGTGTGTGTGTATGGGTGTGCGTGTGTGTGTGTTTTGTGTGTGCGTGTGTGCATTCACACGACTTGCTTAAAATGATCCCAGTCATAGTTGTGTAGGACTAACCAGGTCCAGGACCAACCAGATAGAACAATGGCTAATTGATTAACGTACATCCCCAATGTCTATACAAAAAATATCTCTTCTCTAGATTAAAACTAGTGATTGAAACGTTGGGACACTCAACTTCTGGAACCAACCAATTAGAATTCAATAAAAGTCCCAAAGACAATAGATGAGTAATTGATTAACATTCCTAATGGCGATAAACAAAATAGATTATAATTTTCATAGTTGGTCCTAATTGATTTTATCTTGTTTTATTTTCAGATTGCAATGTGTATTATTTATTTAATATTAACATTCATTTACATTAGAAAAACTTATTTCTGTGAATTTGGTATCACATTTAGTTTATTTTTTTGGGGGCTTTGAAAACAGTTGGGTGTTTCACAAGCATATATTTGATGTGGTAGGAAGATCATTTTTGTCCAAAATGGTATTTTGTTTTTTTTATTTCGCTTAATTGTTCTAACAGGTAACTGATTGCTTGTTTCGTTAAAAAGTAAAAAATACTGGTTGCAATAGCTTGTGGATTTTTTGGTCAACTAATTTATCTATCAATGTCCTTTCACTCACTTTAAATTTAGACTAATTAGAGTGTTTAAGACATGTTATTGACCAATTGGAAGGATATTGTACATTACATCACAATAATAGATAGTTACATTTAGTATCCTTTCTTAAAAGTAGTATTTTTTTTTGTCTGAAGCTTAAGATCTCAATAACCATTGAACTAATTGGGTTGTTTATTTCAGGTAAGCTTCACATAGGTCCTGTTAATTTTTTAGGCTATTTTATTTTTAGATTTAAAATTTTGGGATGGTTTTAAGCTATGTTAATCACCCTAAAAAATTTTACCTTTAAGGTAAAATTGGCTTTGGTGGAGAGATGTTTAATACCCCTCTGACCCTAATGTTTTTGAGGAAAAAAACTATCAAAATTTTAACTGTGAAATAAAAAAAAGGCATTAAACCGTGTCTGCAAAGTATGTAATAGAAAATACTTTTTTTTTAGATCCAATCAAATCAAAATTGGATGGTAATCTCTGTATATTATACAAGTGTAAATATTATCTATAATACAAAGTAGAATGATGTCTGTCTGTCCGTCCATCTGTCTGTCTGTCCGTCCGTCTGTCTGTCTGTCCGTCTGTCCGTCCGTCTGTCTGTCTGTCCATCCATTAAGATCTCGGTAACCACTGAACCGATCAGATTCTACTCTTCAGGGATGTGGTGGTTTTAGGCTATTTTCTTGGCAAAAATGAAAAAAATCCCCCCGCACTTTTTTTAAGATTATTTAAAATTAGTGGTGGATTGGGGGCTTCTCATCAGATACTTAAGTTTTTAAAAATTATTTAAAATTTGTGGGGGCATCTCCAGAGATAATTTCTTTTTCTTTAATTACCTCTTGGTGCAAAGCCCCTAGAGGCTAGGGCCAAACTGCTAGTATTTAAAAATAAATTAGAGTGCAACTCTAGTCAGGTGTAGTATAATATACATAGTAAGCTGGTAGAGGAATGTTTATGACATTCAATTAACTCATCTAACTTTAGAGAAGCATACATACTTCAAAACTTTATAAATGTGTTTTATCTGTTTAGTTTAGCTGAGTAAATTTAAATATTTTCAAGCTTAACTTATTAGATATTAGACTGCTCTTTTAACTTTCAAGTATAGAACATTTTTTTTTCAATATTACTTAATTGAACACAATCTAATTTTTTTCCAATAAGGATGATTTTCTTCTATAATATCTAATTATGTTGAACAAAAACAAAAGAATTACAAACTTTACACCCTTTTGTCTTTATTTATATTTATATTTTCCTTCTTTTTCAAATGTTATGCTCATCTCTTCTTACCACTTTGCATTTTTTATGTCTTTGTGACCATTTAAAACATTTAACTAGAAAGAATTGTCACCCTTAAATTTTATATTGGGTATAAAATTTTGGTTTGAAAGGAAACTGTAACTGCAATGTTATTCAAACAAGCAAATTTTGCATCTGTGTCCAGCTTATTAAATTAAAGTAGGCATATTTTAGCTAAAATAGATGTGAGTATAAAATAGATAATAAAAGCATTGACTTTACAGAGAATGTAAAGTATTTTCTGGTATTTATTTGAATCCGGTGGATAGGAACCGGTTCTCATCCATTTGAAAAACTATGTCTATCATCATATTATATCCAGCTTTCTATGAAGATAAAAATGTACAATCAAAAGATTAAAACCAGTTTTTTTAGTCGGTGCCTTCGGCACCTTGGGGCTAAAAAACCTAGTTTTAATCTTTTAATTGTACATTCTATATCCGTGGAAAGCCATTTATAATACAATGCGAGAAATAACTATTCTTGTTCATTCTAATATCAAATCCTAACATTTTCTTGTCCATGATATCTTACAGGTCCCCAGTTATTCCTTGATTTTTACAGCAGTTGTTTGTAAATAATACAAAAAAACTGGATAAAGCCAAAAGCTTTATCAAGAGTTTGTTTTCTTTGGTGTTAGCTTTGCCAGATTTTTGAACATACATTTAATGACAATTAACAAAGTATGGACTTTCCCTGGAGTTTAACATTTAACAATCATAAAATCAAACTAAAAAACATTTTCTGTTATTAATAATTATACTTGCTTTTTCAATAATTATAATTACTTTATCATATATTAATATAAAAACTCTACACAATTATCCTTCCATGAAGAGAACTAGTTAAAGAGAAATGTATTTTATTTTATTATTAGAATTTGACTAAAAGAAAGTGCTTATAAAATAAGATTAAGACTAAACTTTGAACCTACAACTTTTTCAAATACTCTTTGAGAATGCAAGCAAACTTTTTTTTCACTTTTGCATTTTACCATTCACATATGTGGTTCATCTAAGCTTAACCCTGCAATTCAATGGGGTATTATCATCTTTAAGTATACAATCTGCATGCAGATTATACTAAGCACTCTTATTTTGTGATGACAGGATATGCATTATCATTTCCTTGTAATGGTTGTTACATATTAACCTTGCTTTTATTTAGCCTACAAGGTTTAAACAGGTTTAGGGTTGGTTACACAATGTTGGTTGCAGGGCAATATAATTTTTTTTATTTGTTGGTATCTTGAATGAAATTGCTAAACAATATACCATAAAAATATATATATGAGGGAGGACTTAGTAAGGGATGTTTTATTTATCTATAATTGGGGAAAATGTAGCAATTTTGTTAGAAAAGCAATTATAGAAAGTTATAATCGTTCACATCTTTAAATTAGGAAAAAACGATGTTAGACTAAATGATGTACAGGAATTATTTAGAACAATTTTTTTCTAAATGGTAAAAATGAATTGAATACATTACTCAATTTGATAAAATCTCATCACAGTATTTTTTAGCTTTGATAAAAGTAGAATATTCAAACTCAAATTGTTTGAAAATGTTACTGCATATCTTCCCTCATAAACTATTATCCTCAATTATGCATTTTTACTCCCAGAATATTTAGATTTTATCTATAAAGACACTCTATGTAATCCTGTCCTAAATCCAGTGGATTACATAACTTTATTCCCCCCTCACCACCACAAAATGTTTAGCCACCACCAACAACATACAAATTATATATCATCAGGGTGAATGGAACAACATTTTAGCAAAGATTTCTTGTTTATTTATAAAATTGCTATATGTTATATACTAAATTTGCAGGATTTCTGTATGCCTGAATTTTTGTATATTAGGTTAGATCTTACTAATGGTTCATTTGTTGGGATAGTTTACAATGTTTTAACTATTTAATCTAATAGCTGGTTGGAATATAACCCTTAGTCCCCTCTCACACCCCTTTCAATAAATTAATCCTGAGAAAAAAATCTGTTTCCTTTATCACCTAAGCTATAGGCGGGACCACTAATCTAAAAATTTACATCATGGTTATAATCAAAGTATACCCAAAGAAGAAAATCTAAATTTACAAGGTAACCATAACAAAACATAAAATCTTCACATTACAAGGTTAACAGTAACATAAAATTTCAAGTTACTTTTTAGCTAATAAAAGCTACAAGAGCATTCAGCTATATATGAAGGTATATGCAAACGAATAAACAAATTTGTTTACCATTAAAGGATGAATCTATAAAGCATAAATCTTAGTTTCTTTACTAGAAAATATGCTAATATCTAAAATTTATTGTTTATTTCACTTGGATACCAAATTTCTTGTGGTCCCTGTGCAGTATCAGTTGCAAAAGTTTAAAATTATTGCAAAAATATTTTACATAACAGATGTTGTAGAAAATTTTCTTAAAGTAGAACAAACAAAATCTGACCAAGGCGAATTCAAATTTTACATTTTACATGTTGATGAATAAGAAATTATAGAAAAATGAAGATTTTCTAAGTTACTTGTGCTTTTTACTTTTTCCAACTCATTTCACTCCATTACTCTTATTTTTCAGCAGAAAAGATACATTTTACAAGGAGGTAAATGGTTAATATTTGGAAAGTACAACTATTTTACAGCTAACTTCATCTTTATTCTTCATTTAAAAGATTTCTTTGTTAAACAGAGATTTAGGTATTGTTTTGGGGTCCCATGCAGCAGTGCTTAGGCAAAGGTAAAGTAACAAAAAGTTATCAGACAACTTAACGTTGATTTATTTTTCTAATTAAGCATTGCTGTGAGCTATACCTGTTTGTGGGCTTAGGCATTCCTACAACTTTAAAAATATTATGCATTAATGCTTACTTTTTTGTTTTGTAAGTTATAAAATAAATAAGAGCTGGTATTGAAACATATAAACAGTATTACAACTAAAAAATATATTTAGCTAAAGTTTTACTATTTAAAAAATATTTTTTTGAATCTAAAAAAACAAATAAGTTTAGAATTTAATATATTTTAGATGATTAATACAAAAATTCAGATAGTAATGTTTTATATGAATAATGTTATTTATTAAATATAAATTAAGGTTAAATGAAAAATCTATCCTGTAAGTACCCATATTTACTTTTAATCTAAACTCTTCATTCCAATAAACATGTAATAATAAAAGGATTATATTATTTTGGAGATATTTAATTAATGTTTTTTGTCAACTTTTATTTACAAGAACAAACTGGATTTGTATATTTATGTAATAATTTCAACCATATGTAAATGAAAAAGGAGTAATGTTGTATTTGGTTACAGTCAGGTGATATAAACTAAAATTGTAATTCAATACATACATTTTAATTTCAAATCTTATGTATTAATTAAATAGAATATCTACTTGTATTTAATAGAAAATTGCAAACAGCTAAAGTGATTTTAATTAAGATTAATATTCATATAGGGATGATTTACAAAAAAAAATCAATTTTGAGAGGTTTAGTCTAAACTCATTTTGTAGAGAAAGCGTAATATTTGGGCGCAAATTTTCTTCTATTACATGAGACATAATCCTTATATAAAAGTAACAGGTTCTCTGTTTCTATTTGTCTGTACCGAATATGGTTCTCTTTTTCAGAGTATCTTCTTATATGTCCTAGGAAGGTTTATAACTATTTTGGGGGAGGGTATCACAATCCTCCCAAGAGAAAAAAATTAGCCCCCCCAAAAAAGTAGTGGCTAGAATATGAAATAGTTCTAAAGTCCCCAACTGTTGGCGACTGAAATAAGATTAGGACTTCTTTTGTGCATACTAAATATTAAACATGAAAAGAAACTTTCTTAACAAGAAAAAAAGAAATCTTTTTGTAGTTTTTTTTTGTTGGGAGTACAGTAACAGTATGTTGAATTAAATACGCGGTTCTCAACTTGTTGTTAGAGAAAGAAAAAAATATCCTATTATATAAAGTAGCAAGTTTTCATGTCTTAGAAAGGTTTTATGCTATTTTAGATTAAGTTTTAAGTCTTTGGATGATTTTATCATCCCTTGCCTACCACTTCGAATACAGGGTCCCTATATGGTAGGGGCGTAGTGGCTAGTTTAACTAAATTGTACAGCCTGGTCAGTCTTTAGAAAACCGGATACACCACAAGATCTTTTGTTTTATCTCTGAACCAAAACTTGCTAAGTGATGAGCATGTAGATACAGCCAAACGCCCCTCAGAAAACTTTTTGATTTCACAACCTTTGTTTTGAAGTCCTAACTGTGCCTAGTAATGAGTTGCGCCTTTTTTGGGCCATGGCATTTCCCGTACTCCATTTTTTTGTCGCATACCTGACATAATGTTTTAATGACGTGGTTTTAGGCCAAGATTTGAACTTTTAACCTTCCTCACAACGTCAAATGCAAAAAAATCAAGGACAAATGCGCCAAATACCAGAGCTTTTTGAATAACAAGTAAACAACAGATAATTTATTAGTGATACGAGTACAAATAGAAAATAGCTTTTGCTGTAACATACACTGTGCGATAGACGGACCGATCTTAGTTATAGAGTAGCTTACCTATCATGTTGTTAAATCAGGATAAAAAGATTAAAAGTTATTATTTTTCAGAATTGAAAGAGGGAGAAGAAAAATTTTGAGTCACTTACAGTTTGTGAACCCTGATTCAAATAAACACAAACATATACATACACAAATATTTATTCAAATCCCAACCACAGCTAATCTTATATTTTATTTTACATAAAAACTTACATTCATATTGTAAGAAGATTGAAGAGAAATTTTTAGTAGCAATGCTGCTCGATAAGTCTTCCTGTTTGTCCTTCTGTTAGTAATGTTAGAAGAGTGCAGATAATAATCTTTCCTGTATGTCATCAATTTACAATCCCTAACTTAACCCTTCCTTAAAAATCTTCTCTTCAAACCCATTTTCTTCCATTACCCTTCCTTTTTCATTTCTCTCACTCTAATCACTTTATAATTTTTGAGACAAACTTAGAGATGGAAGGGGTGGGGGAGGAATGGCTTAAAAAGTCACTCTGTCATATAAACAAATGGACGTACCGACCGTAGCAATAGAGAATTATTCATGTGTTTATAATTTAATGCTAATGCATAGTATCTTTCTTGTTTGATATTAAAAAAATAAATCTAATGGAATTTATTTGAAATATCTAAGAAACTAAAAATTTCTATTTGGATAAATATTAATCATAAATAAAATCTTATTAATTCCTAAATTACGTTTAATTTGTGTCAGGATGAAATCTTGAATACCTTTTAATTATGGTTTACGTTTTGTTTCTGAAGTGAGAAATATTTATATTTATTTAACTTTACTAATCTAGCTTCGATTTTTAGTATAATAGTAGCCTTTTTATTACACAAAATACTAGCGCCAACGCCCTTAGATTCCTTTAGGGACACTTGAGATAAATGGTAGTGATAATTAGACCCTCCGCTTTTTAATTTAGCTTTTATTTAGGTTGTTTATTTTTTTCTTTGTAGCGATTTTGAGGTAGAGGTACCCTCCGAAAAAATAGTTAAATAGTTATTTACCTTCCCAGATCCTATGAGAGGCTTCACTTTCAAGATGAGCCAAATCGGTCCATTGCATCGGTTAGCAAGATCCTTTGGTACACATAGACAAATAGAAATACAGGTAAAGGAAGTGGTAGAAAAGGAATATAAAGTATTCATGCAATAAAAATATAAATTGTCGGTTTTTCAAAATAAATATTTTGGGGTTAACACTATCTTATAACTAGTTGCTTTGTTCATAGCCTCTAGGGGAAATTTAATAGCCTAAGACCAACCAAAGACAATTATAACGCTTTCCTGAGAAGTATAATAAATTCGGACCAGCAATTTCCGATTACGCTTTAGACAATAAAAATTGTTTATATTATATTATACTTGTGGTTGCGTCTCTGGCATGTAGGGGCTCAGTTTGCAAAAGGGAAGCAATATATAGACAAATAACAAGAAAAACTTAAATCTAAATAATAAATTAGCCTAAAACCATCCCAGGCCTATTAAAAGTACTCCTTAAAGGAGGACTCAATCGATTTTAGTAGAAATCTTAAGCTTTCGACAAAAAAAACTTACTTCTTTATGTGATAGGATTATATGATAAAATCATTTTTTAAGGCAAATTTAAAGCTTTTACAACAAAATCTTAATATGTAAAAATTTGAAAAATATTAGAAGTTAGGCAGAAAAAGAGAATTTAGGGGTTTATAGTATAAGGGCTGTTTTCCCTCATAAAACAGAGAAATATTGAATGATATATAGAGAGGGTTGGGGTAGGGGGGGGGGGGGGGGTAGTATGAAGATTTCAGGCAATATAGAAGCATAACCGTGAACCACTGCAATACACTGCCATTACTCCGACCATGGCTCCGCTAGAAACCCTTCTCCGCTAGAGAACCAGATGTATTGGTAGGTTTTTAAAGTCCCTGTCTACAATGAGTAACAGCACATTATGCGGCGATTGAAGTAAGAAAATCTAGTGTGATAATTACATGAGAAACCAAATTAAAGTCTCATCTCTTTGCAGATAGATGGATAAATTTACCGGGGGGAGGTTGGAGGGGAGTGGCAAAAAAGAAAAGGGTTGATGCTTAGGTGAAAATCTCTTATTATAAGGCATCCTCTTCTTTGCTCTCTATTTTCTTCTCTCCCTCTCTCTTTTTTTCTCCCCTCTATCTCTCCGTCACTTATTTCTCTATTCTCCTAATGTTCTCTTATATTTCTAGACTTATAAACCACTCTTCTCTTTCTCTCTATACCCCCTCCTATCTCTCTCTCTATATATATACCCCCCTCTCTCTCTCTCTCTCGCTCGCTCTCTCTCTCTCTCTCTCTCATTCTATCTCAATCTTATTTAGTTAAAAACCAGAGTTTTCTTACAGAAGACACTTTTTTGTAATGTTGGGTTATTAAACTTTTTAAAGTGATTTTTTTTATACAGAAGTGAATTTTTTTACAGTGAAAATAATTACTAAAAATATGTTTTTAATGAAATTAATGGTAATAGTAACAATTTTAGAATTAAATATTATAAATATTTCTTTAAATAAGATGGTAAATTTAGTTTTGAAGTATTCATTAATCAGGTTTTAATTAGATTGAAACAATTAGGGTAGTTTGGACTTTAGCAAAGCGTGTGACAGTTAGCAGTGAGAAATTCTTTAGTCTAAAAGTTTAAATTTAAGAATTAGGAAAAAAATATAAACAAATTTTTTAATAATAATGCCTTAAAGTTTTAAATTTAATATTAAAAATAAAAATTAGATAAATCAAAACCATTTGATTATTGTTTTATATCATAGGGGTTCGGTATTCGGAGAGGAAGGGCATTTAAAAATAAAATAGTTTAAAACTATCAGGGGACATATTTTAAGCTTCCCTAAAATAGAGAACTAAAATGGTTAAGTATTTATTGAAATCTTAAGCTACAGACAAAAAATAACCTTACTACTTTATATGATAGTAAAGCTGAATGTCTTCGAAAATATATTTTAAAATAAAAAATTATTAAAAGTTTTATATCATGTTAAAAACTATTTTGTGTATATAATTTTCAACAGTAAGAAGCAACTGTAATCCATTTCAATAATATATAAATACAAGTTTCTTACATAACAAGGATGAAAACTACCATAAGAATATATTAAATATGAAACAAACATTATTAAATATTAGCAATTCGTCCCTAGCATCTAAGGGCTTTCTATTCAAAAGGGTAAGTAAAATAGCCTAAAACCATCCCAAGGCCTAAATATAAAGTTGAAATACTCTAAAACCATCTCAGGACCTATGTGAAGGTTTCCTTAAAAGGTAAACTCCATCATTCCAGTAGTTATTGAAATATCAAACTAAATACAAAAAAACTTTATATTAGAGGTTAGAGCGATAGTGCTTTTTAAATCAAAGATACGTAAGAAACGCAAACAAAATTCATAAGTACTTTTATTTTAGACTTATTTTAATTCCTAACGTTGTGTCTAATCGCTATAGAATTCACATAAATTAAATTTTTGATTTTAAAGAAATCATCCCAAAACTCATAATATAAAGTTTGTAATCGATGTAAGAATGAACATAAGGACACACTCCAAATAAAATTAAGCTATGCTTTTAAAAGGACATAGAACTTGTATGTTTCTTACTGCTGGTTCCATTAATGTTTTATAGTAATAACGGGACAAGGTAATGTTATCTTTCTTCCTATTTTGGGACATATTTATAGGAAAGATCTGCAGAATGGTTTGCCGGGGAGGGAGGGGTATATTGTACTGATAATTATAATGGTAACCAAAGTTTTGTAACTACATTTTTGTATTAGTTGGATTCAACTTTAGGTATTTAATTGGATTTTCATTGGTAGTTTGAAAACTATTTAACAATTTATTTCAAATCTAAAGTAGGTGTATTTTTTTCTATAATCATTTGGGATGTAGATCCTTTGTCTTTGTCCTTTAAGATCTCTTGGTCTTATTCAGAACTTAAGAGATTTTTTTATATCCTAATAAAATAGTAATAGGATGTTAATATGTCTGTTTGTATGGAATGATCTCGCTAACTGCTAAGCCTATATGTTGTACCTTTACAGTGTAGCTTCTTATAGGTCCCGAGAAGATTTATAACTATTTTAGGGGTGGTTACCATCAACCTACATAGAAAAAATGCCCCAAGATAAAAATACCCCCTCAAAGTTTTTCTTTTTCTTTTTAAAACTAAAATTGAAAGCAAGTGGGGGTTGGGGGTTGACTCTCCTTCCCAACCTCAAGCACCCATTTTCTTTTTCATTCGTTAACTTAAAAAAACGTTTTTTTGGGCCTAACAAGAAGAATTTTAATGACATTTAAAAAAGGACTTTTAACCCAATTATTTATCTATTGAAAAGTCCTATCGAAGTGATTGACTTTGTGGTAAAAATGCATTTAATAAGCATCCCTACGAAGAACAGCCCGATTATATCAGAATTCACATTTCTCCGAGAAATAGAAATAGAAGAATAGAAGCATATTCTGAACCCCTTTTTCGACAAATCTAAGAAGGAACATTTCTAGCAGACAAAAGTATTGTTTACTTTCGACTCAAGCTGATGTGGATTCTTAAAAAATTATAGACTCGCTACTCGATAGTGAGGCAAAATTATTGTTGTGAAAAATCATCCAAAAGCACATTAAAAATCTACAAAAATTAAACAAAATCATATGTTAATAACCCTTTAATATTTTATTTAATTTTTGTAAATTTTTTTATACGATTTTGGAGGATTTTTCACAAAAATAATTTTGCCTCACCAGCGAGTAGCCAGCCTAACTTGTTTTTTAAGAATCCACCTCGTTTCGAAGCTTTCAAATTTAAACGAAATTTTTGGGCAATTAATTCTGATTCCGCAAAGCTTTCTACTAAGAAAATATACTGTTTACAGCTGACTTTTAACTATGTATAAAATGAAAAAAAACATGCATTCGTGACAAGATGTGTACAAAATTTCAACCAATGAAATTAAATGTATGTACCGATGCGATTCTCCTATTGGCTCAATCAGACATTCCCTCTCTTTCTTAGTACCTTTATTCTCCGAGATTATTTGCTTCATACGATTGAACGTTGCAAATGTAAATTTTACCTTTTACCTAATTTTGTTGTGATAACCCTTTTTCAGCTTTCATATTATTTTTGTTATACTTTTTCTAATGGGTATATTACAATAAAGTGTATCTCAAGATAATTTTAGAATGTATGATTAATTGGATGTTATTACTCTAATAAAGTAATACTTTTAGCTGCATAAAATTTCGATATTCTACACCAACCCTCCTTTACCCAATCCCCTCTCCTCCTACTTGATGAATGAACTGACCAATAAATGAGGTTCATAATAGCAACACAAAAATTGACGACAAATTTTTCCCTGTCAATATATCTGCATATTTAATATTCATTTTTTTAGAAACTAATGTAGGGACATGCTTAAATCTATATAGAGTCTGTGCGACAAGGATGGATATAGAGTTTCCATTTTGTGGAAGGTTTATAAATCATTTATACTTATATCTAAAACTTGTGGATAGTGGGATTGGTTAAATTGATTCTCACCTTTCCATTTCATTTATTTTTGAATGGTATTTTTTCTAAGGGTGATTTCATACGGGAGGGTTACGGTACTCTCTCACACAAAATATTTATATACCTTCCATGAACTAATGAGAAGCTTCACTGTTTGGGAGAACGACATCCGTTAGACGATTAGCGAGATCCTTAAGTTCATACAGAAAGACATCCTATTAGCTTAAAATAATGATTGCTCAAATCAATTTTATCTAAACTTATTTTTCTGTATTTTACCAAAAAAAATTTCAAAGTTTTTTTTTAAAAATCATCGACAATTTATTTCAACCTAGTGAATTATGAGCATCTTCTAATTTTTACATTTTAATCAACAGAATAGATTGAAAAAAAAATATTGCAAAATTGAATAGAAAAATAAAATATTAATTATAGAATTATCATGAAATTTTATTTGATACAAAGCATCATTCATTGAAAGTAAATCGAAGATAAACAAAATTAATATCCAAAACGGCGAAGCTAAAATAATAAACGAAAATTGATTGTGATAAGTTTACAAATATAACTTTGGTGCCAAAAAGTTGAGAAAAAAAACTATAAAAGTAACATGATGTCTGAGTCTGTCTGTGTGTATCTCCTTTACAGTGTAGCTTCTTATAGGTTCTGGAAAGGATTATAACTATTTTTGGGTGGTTAAAACCACCCATCAAAGAGAAATCGCACCTAGAAAAAAGAACCCAGTCCCCAACCTGAAATTGTTTCTTTTTAAAACTAAATCTATTTAAGGTATATTTAGACAACTATAAAAAAGTTATCTTAAAAAAAAAGAATTTAAAAATCTAAGCTATTTTTTAATTATTTTTCTTTACTCTAAGCTTTATATAATACATTATATTTAAATTTTAAATTTAGTTTTTAAAATCATTTCAATATCTTAAAAAGTTAAAACTTCAAAAATAAAGAAACCTGTTTTTTCATACATTAGAACTATTTTGTGTTAAACTAATTTTGAACAAGGATGACAACATCCATAAAAGCGAAGCACTGAAATGGTAAGACAAACAAACATTAACACTTGTATAGTGTCAGAACTGATTAATCAGAATATAAATGTATAAGATTCGAAACAAAATTGTAAGTAAATTTGTTGAAAAACTGCTTGATACAGGATAATGTTTATGGACATACTTACATTTTTAGGACTTGATTATAGAGTTGCTTCGCTTATAATATTGTACTTTGTTGTCCCAGGAATCAGTATACCAAAAATCAGATCAAACGAATAATTAGATCACATAAAGATTTGTTGTCAAAAAAGTTAAAAAATCAACATGTTTAAAATGGACGTACGGACATTCTGGTAATGATTATAGAGTAGCTACGATTTCTAAATCGTATCTAACTACTACAGGAATCATCATGCAAAGTTTGAAATCGATAGGACAATTCTAACATGCTTAAATTAACGAATAAAAGCTATCTATCTCGGACGGACTTACGGACGGACGGACGGACCGACCCTAATTATAGAAAAGCTTCGCTTTTAAAAATATAGCCCTAACTAAAATTATATAATTTATGTTGTTTTTGTATATATCATTTCTTGTGTGTGTATTACCTACTTAAGTATCATTCATACAATTATTAAACAAGAAGGGAAAAATCCATAAGTGGCGAAGTAAAATTAAAGTAACAAAAAAGACAGACGAACGGACAAGCTGACTTTTATAATAGATACACTTTCCATGTACAAATTATATCCACTCAATAGTGTAATAGCCGAAATGACTGAAAATTAACTTATATCAGAGAGCAAGGGGACAATGGGCTGTTTATTACACTTAGTCCCCAAAGTTTTATATTAACGTCTACTTATTCGTTGGCTTAACAACTTTTATGACTTTTGATTGATTTGTTAATTAAGTTGAGTGTTTAAACGTTTCAACCACAAATTTTAATCTACAAAAGGGGTAATTTTGTTTATCATTATCGGCGATGAACTTCAAAATTTCGGTCATTATCGTGTCCATTTAGATTCCTGCAAACGTAGAGACAGAAAATTAGAAATCTTAGAGTAGCTTGGTTCCTAATAAAAAGGTCAAGTAGTGGGTATCCTAACATAATTGTTGTATTATATTGTACAAAGCTTGCATGATACAATAAAGAAAAAGAAAAAAGTAAATAACTAACAATACAAAAGTGTACAAAAAAAGATTATGGTTGGGTTCTTAAAAAACTCTTTCGATATCAAATGTAAAAATCTTCTTTTTATACTTTTGCTAAACTAATTCAGAGAAACAGTTAAATGTTTTTTTTAATCAAATATCCGTAATTTCAGATTTTTTTGACGAAAATTATTAATACAACGCTTATACAATTTCCCTTGAAGAAAATCCAAATTTCTAACGGATAGACCTTAATTTTACAAAGAAAAACTTTGCTTTTAAATGAAGAAAATGTTTAAATATTTAATATTCTAACTCATAAATTTGCAAACATTATTCCTTACATAAATTTTAAAATTAACCAGAGGTGGATCCCTAAAAAAATTAGGGTCGCTGAATTGCTGCCTCACCAAAAATCTATGAAAAATCCTCCAAAATCACATATAAAATCTACAAAAAATTAATATGGTTTTATTTAATTTTTGTATATTGTTTATGTGATTTTTAGAATTTTTCACAAAAACAATTTTGGTGAGGTGATGCAGCGATTTAGCGACCCTTTTTTTTAAGAATCCACCTCAGATCTTCGTACAAAGTGCATTACATTGAAAAAATATTAAATTATATTGGGAAAATGTTTTTACTTTACTAAAATACATTTATGATATGAAGGTACTTCATAATTCATTTTGTATGTCCGTCCGTCAGTCAGTATGTAACGCTATAGGGAAAATTTGATTTACTAAAATGTTATTCAAGATAGACGGCTGTTTTTTAAGATTCTCTATCCTAACGAGCATTCAGTGAGTAATTTACTGAAGTGAATAATATTTGCATTTAACATAATGTTAATATTTTAATAGTTAAGCTCTGGATGTTGCCATCCTTGTTTATACGATTAAGTTATGCAAAGTTCTTGTATAAAATTATAAATAAAGTAATATTTTAAGAATAGGGTCAATATACGATTAATTGGCTAATGAGGAATTTGAAAGAAAATATTCAGGATTTAATTCTGCTAATCCACTAATGAGATTACTTTGGTTAGAAAAAAGGACAATTTGGCATAATCCCTATTTATGCAATATATACCTCATAATAAGCCCCTCTGTAGTATTGGTATAGTTTTTGATAAAGAACATGGAGGTAGGGGACATTGAAATGCATTCTGGTAGATTGTACCCAAGGTTTAATACACGAGTTGTCACATTCGTTGACCTAAAAACTTTGGGTACTAGATCGGTTTAAACTGGCAAACTCAAAAAAAAAATAATATTTATCTAAAAAGGGTTATTTTGTTTATCGTAATTATGGTTGTAGTACACCAACTAATCGTCCATTGTCTTGTCCCTCAACAAATGTCAAAATATAAAATCTATTGAATAAGTTTAACAATGAACAATTGATTAAAACTTGTGATATAATAAATCCATCTACCATTCTACCATATGTACAATGAATAAACCTTACCTGTCCTATGCTATTTTTGTTTCAAGGGAAATGGAAATGGATGATGAAATAATATTCCCCCTATTTAATATCTATGTCCGTCTGTCCGTCCGTCCGTTTGAAGCTTAAGATCTCGGTATATACTAATCCTGTGGTGGTTTTCTTTGGGTGGGGGTGTCCCACCCCCCCCCCCCAAAAAAAAATTCCCCCTTTTTTATGCAGGTAATTAAAAATGTGGTGGTCGCACAATTATTTTTTTTTATTTAATTACCTTTTTGGACAAAGAAACTAGAGACTAGGCAAAGCCGCTAATTATTAATACAGCTTTAAATAGAAAGAAAAAATAATGACCACAATAAGTCGACATTGAAGAAAGACGGGCCATTTACACCTCTATTTCAAAACCATTGGATGTTGTCGACCATTTTGCGGAAACACTAATTATATGTCATTAGATCCTGTCTCAAACATTATTACAACAGCTGGTTGTCATATAAAACAGCTGATGAGAACACAAATAAATTGCTAAATTATAAAACCCCTCTTTTCTTAAAGAGAGTAACAATAATGGATATAAATAGAATGTACGTGGATATTATGACAGGGGGAAAATTGTCGTTGATCTAGGTTGCTATAAAGCACATTATTTGTTGGTCAGTTAGTTTATCCAGTAGGAGAAGATAGGATGGGGTAAAGGGGGTGGATGTGTGGAATCATTATTTTAGCCAGCTACAAGTTTCACATAATTTATAAAGATTATAACTAGTTTTGTTATCCCTAAGGGGCCGAACAACTAATAAAACTGGTATTAATTTTATGATTTCTAAATCAATTTTGTCTGTAATTCGAAGCTATACATAGTTTTACTGAATGGCTGAGAACAGGTTCTAATCCAGCGAAAATAAATCGGTTTCGTAGCTTAAATATTTTAGCTTGAATGTAAAACAACATAATAACATACAGACAAATGTGTGGACAAAAGAATGATTAAAAAGAAGAAAAAAAAAGAAATAAGTTGGTTTACACTTTTTACTACCTGTTAATTTGTATTATTAGTAATTGAATATTGAACACAATGGTCTTTTTTATATTTTTTTTTCAATAAAAATGGTGCTAGAATAAATCAAAAGGTATGTAAAGAAGCAAAAGGGCATGTTTTTAGTACCTTAAAGTCGATTTTAGCTCATACCTAAATAGCCCATCTGAGGTCAAATCTAAGGTAGATGATTTCTGCCCTTTTTTTGTCTTCTTTACATGATCCCCTTTTATTAATGAAATTATCATCTTTTATTATTACAAATATAAGTATGATAAGTATTCTTACTTTTTACTAATTATGTCAAGTTTAAGTGCTTCTTAAAAAGTAATTAATAATTATATATTTTAATTATTATTTTATTTATCAATAAATAGAGTTTTTTTAAAGGGCACTTTCAATTTTAATTTTGAACGGAAAAAGAAGAAGAATTCTTTTGATGGTTATATTTTCAAAAGAAAAATCTTGTGAGAGTGTAGTTGCCCTCCCCTCATATTTTTAAAACCTTTCTTTGACCTATAAAAGGAGAACCATATCCATTCAGCGGTTATTGATTGCACTTGGTACAAACATTGAGACAGACACACAAGCATCCTGTTAGTTCTATATAAGAATCACCCATCACATTCCACTTTGCCACAACCCCTTTCCTCCTATTGGATGAACATACTGACCAAAAAATGACAGGGGAAATAGCAACCTAAATTGATGACAATTTTATCCTTGTCATAATATCCACGTATATTCTATATCCAATGTAGACAGGAAACAAACAACGACAATTGTGTGTAACTATCACACTTTGTCTAAATTAAATTATGAACACTCAAAGGTTGGAAAATAACCCAACCCTCCACGCTTGCAATAAAGCTTTATAAATGGTAAAAAATCAGCCATGACGTCAAAAAAATGAGGGATTATCCATCTCTTTTTTAGGGGTTTTCTTTCCCACTTCTCTTCTCATCCCTCATTTTTATGACGTCACATTGCTGATTTTTTAAGACACTTTGTAAAGCTTGCTTATATTTAATAAATTTTTCTTATTGTTTTGATCTCAAAGAAATAGTTTAATAGTTTAACAATTTACAAAAAAAAAACTGTTTAGTATTCAAATCACTAGACAAATATATTCCTTATTTTTAGAAATGCTTCTTTTTAATTTAGGTAGGTTTTAGGCTATTTGGTGGAATGGGGTTTCGGGTTTAGAATCAAAGAATTTTAAGCCACTAGTTTCAATAAGAGTAGACTGGCGTTTGTAACTTTTTAGAAATTTTGTAAATTCTTAAATTAAAATGAAATGAAGAGTAATACATTTAAGTAAAAATATTTGGGAAGATTTGTCACATATTATAAAATAGGGTAGAAATAAAGACAAAAAAGAGAGAGAGAAAAAAGATAGAAAATGTCAGATATTATGTAATATAGAAAATAGAGCAAAGCATCTTCGGACAAAGCTGCTATTTCTCCAATGTTCTTCACCAAGTATAAATTACAAAAATGTTAAAACTTTTCATCTTTTTTTTGATAAGCAAAGCTACCTTATATCTAGGATTTATCCATAATCACTTGGCCTAGTAGTTCATATACTTATTGTGGATATTAATGTACTTGTTTATCTACATTAATGCTAGCGGCTACGTCTCGGGGCAAGGGGGTTACCCTCCATTTGCAATTTTTAGTACTTTTTGATTGGGGGTTGTTTTTATCTTCGAAGGATGGTATACCCTCCCGAAGAATAGCTATAATCAGATATTAGAGAGATCTTTAGCTACAGACACATAGACAGGCGGACATACTAGTACTTTTATGTAAGGATTTAGTAGTTGCATTGTACAACAAAAGTTCCTTTTTATCCAGAAATTTTCAGGACTTGTGGAAAATAACAGGGATCTTTAGGGAAAAGACAATAGACGATAAATGGAAATACATTTCCATAATAATCAACAAAATTATCCCTTGTGTAGATTAAAATTATTGGTCAAAAAGTTTGGACAAAACCAGTATAGAAACAACCAATCAAAATTGATTACAAGTACTTTAAAAGATTTGAGCTATCAAATGAGAAGGCATATTATAAAACTTTAATAAAACAATTATAATTTGCAGTCCAATATCCCTCCCATCCCTGGGAAAATAAGGTACCTCTCAAGCACTAGCATGAATACAAATGCTTCCATCCAATCTCTCTCCTTTCTTTGTCCCTTTTCTCTCTCTCTCTTTCTCATAATCTTTCCCCATTCCCTTTTTCACTCTATGTTACCCATCTTTTTTTTCAAGGAAGGGATGGGAAATTGAACATTAAATTACACTGGTACCCAAACTTTTAAAACATGGTTATCCTATTCGTTGACTAAAATTCTTTGGTTACTTTTATTGAGATTTGTTGGTTCAAATAGTGTCCAAATTTTTCAACCAAAACTTCTATTTTACAGAAGGGTTATTTTTGTTTGTCAGCATTGGAGATGTACATATATTAATTTACTGTCAATTGTCTTATCCTTTCAGATCCTTGCTTTTCCCCCTGTCTAAGTATGTGCTTCAAAAATATATTCCCTTTTGGGCTAAAGCCTTGATCTTAAGGGATAAGACAATGACAATTAATTGATTTATATTCCTAATGATAATCATAAATTATTACCTTTCCTCTAAATAAAATTATTTGTTGAAAAGTTTAAACACTACGAGCATGGAAATATCCAATAACAATTATATTAAAAAATCAGAAGTTTCTGAGCCTAAGAATAAGATAGTTTGGTTATAAAACTCTATAACCTGCTATCTACAATAAGAAAACAAATTTAAATCTTAAAACCATTCTTATTATCAACAATTTTAATTCAAGAATAGAAAATCCTTTAAATTTGTGATACAGACACCCATTGCTTATACTTATGGTTGACTCTTTACTTGGATAGCCTACTCTTAATATTGCAATATATATTGCTAGGAAAGATGCTTTATAATTTTTCTTGTCTGTTCGTCTGTTAGTAAAACTAGTTTTAATTTTGGAAATTTTTTAAATGTCACAGATTTCTAACTAAATGATTCATTACTAAAAAGTAGATTTTATAATTTAATTTTAAATACAAAGCTTGCTTTTAAATTTTGTCTGTACATTTTAGAATTAGAAAAAAGACTGTTTTTTCTTTCTAATTCAAAGCCTTTTCTACCGTGTTTTATTTGTTAAAAAAAACTTTTACCTTCCTGGCAAAAATAATGCTTAGAATATCCCATCTTTATCTAAGATCATTTATTTTCATTACAATCACAATCGATTTATTATTACTTGGATGTTGCACTAGATTTTCATGTATTCTAATAAACTTGTAACACAGTTGGCTACCCTCTTACTGGATGAATAAACTGACCAATAAATTAGATTCATATTAGCAACCTAATTTAATGACAAATTTTCCCCTATCCTAATATCGATATATTCTACATCTATTACAATTATATAAATGACTTAGCTTCACATCCGCAAGTTTTAAATTAATAAAAATGCATATTATAACAACAGACAGTTCGGTAACAACATACAGTTAGATGTACAATCCTGACTCAAGTGGTAGAGACCCATTTCGTCTTCTAGCATATTACTTTCTGTTTTTTTTTGTAGGCAATCAGTTGTGTTTATATTTCCGATGCTATTAGCTGATTTCAAACCCCCAATACACTGCTTTCCTAAAATCAGTGAGGCTCGCTAAAAATTAGGTGGAAGTAATTTTGCTTTACTGCGAGCCTCACTGATTTTAGTGAGCCAGTGCAGTGAGCCAAATCGTTATCTAAAAATCCACCACTGGTCTTAGGCTAATTAAAATAAGAAAATAAGAAAAAAAATTAGCGATGCATTATGAGTATTTCAGTCACTTGATAATTCTAGATTCCCATTTCCTTCGAGTGCTTCAAAATTCCACTTTATTTATAATAATTTTGACTGTAGCTACCCTTTCCATTACACCCCCGCTTATTAATTTGCTGTTGTGTCTTATTACGAATATGAACCACTTTGCTGGCATGGAAATACGCAGAATTCTAGGCACACTCAATTATTTATATAACCACGTACTTAGAAAAGGTAGAAATAACAATAAGGTGTACTTATCTGCGTTAGTCAAGTTATTTATATATACTTGATTAAAAATAAAAGAAGCTTACAATGAGAAAAAAATATTTTATACATATGAACATTTCCTGAAAGTTTGGTTAAGATTCATAAAAAAAATATGTCACTTTAAGTCTGCAGGATGGTCCAGGTACCATATACTCCTGTTACCAGGTATTATTTCCAGCGGCCGTTCTCAGGTAAAAAAAGAATTTTTAGAAAGCCTATTATCATTGTTATTTGGTATTTGGAGCAAAAAAAGGGCATATTATTTGTTATTTAGTAATTGTGAAATGTACCTGGATTTACCAAAAAAGATGCCATTTGAAGAGGCAATAAACCTTATTGGGGATGGTAGAGGGGGAGTCCTTAAAACATAATTATTATTTTCATTTTTTTCTAAGAAGATTACAAACATACATTTGTAATTCTATATAGAAATATGTTTATTATGCTTCCATTCATTTATAGCATATTATTAGCATCATTTAAGCTGGATTGATAAATTGTTTTTATCTGGTAAAAATAAATATAGATCCATATTTTTATCTTGCAGATTAATACAAAAATAGACATATTTCTATTTATATATTGCTCTTTAGTAGCAAGGCTCTTGTATAGATAAGGCCTGTCCGTACGTCCTTAATAGGAAGCTCATAGTTCTTGTTGCATACTTAGGCAAGTTAAAAACATCCTATTGAAGTCAAATTAAGCTTCAATGTTACCATCCTTATTTCATACATTTCTATCAGGGAGTAAGGGAGGGGACAATGGGCAATTAATTCAATTTAAGAGTTTTTGAAGAAAGGCCATGAAAACCAGAATAATCCCGAAAATATGGTGGAAATTGTAAAGTGATTGTTGATTAAATCTAGAAAACCATAAACTAAGAAAAAAGTTCCAAGAAAAAAAGCAATCATTTGAAAATAAGATTACTAGTATTACAGACTGACATAACCATTCTGTAATTAATTACTAGAAATATCTCCCTGGATCTCTTCAGATGACAGGGATAGAGAAAAGAGATTTGGGGGCAAGTGATGTGAACATGGAAAAAAGGGGCAGGCAGGTGTGTAGCTGGATGGGCAAGTATATGACCCGCACGCCTTCCTGCCCCTTTTTATCCTGTTTATTTCCCCCACCTCCCTTCTCCATTTCCCTTTCTCGTCTACTTTTAAAAAGGAGGTGGGGATGAAGGGAGTGAAATATAGTATGGGAGGGGGGCCGTGTATTTATATTTGAACTACTCTCTGTCTGCAAAACTATATATATTCAAAACTAACATAGCGAGTAACGGCATTTCTTGCGCAAGTCCCCAAACCCAGTCAGAAACTGCTAAATTCTTGCACATTCCCTTTAAGCCAGTCCCCAAAGTCTGAGACTCCTAAAGATTGAATATTCGATCCATTGTCCCCTCCCTTACTCCCTGCATTTCTATACTTCATTTTTTAAAATTTTAACCTACTGCGGTAAATGATTTAGTGGTTATTATTTTTTTTTTGAGTCTTGCGTAGACAAAAATATTTTTACAGCATGACCCTCAAAAAAGTATTTTTAAGCATCTGCAGCCCTTATTTCTCAATGAATTATAAAAAAATGCATATGTCCTTGTTCTCCATAGTATTCCACATAAGTAGATATAAAAATATTTTTTTTACCTCCTTTAACACCGGAGATTTTTAGAGCTAAAGTTTTGGAAAAGTGACTGAGGAAAAATTAACTTTTAACATGAAACGACTTTTTTAGCAAAATTAAGGTAGAAATCCTTTTATTTTTGTTACTAGCAGAAACTTTATACAAAAATGAAATAAAAAATTTAGTTTTTGAGTAAAAAGCATTTTTTTACACATATTTTTTGAGTCTTTTTAGTTTAATGATATTTTGAAAAACTTACTTATTAGGCAAAATTGTTTAAGATTAAAAAACCAAATAAATCTTTATGAATATAGCAGGAAAATTGTTTTTGTTTCACAATCCTAACTTTAATAACAAAAAAGTTATAAAGAAAATAAAATTAAAACATAATGATTTTTTTGTCTAAAAAGCTTAATTAACCCCCTATTAAATTATTGAGATGTCAGAAAAGTAGGCGGAGCAACTGTCATAACTAATCCTTTTCTCAAATAAGGGTTAATAAATAACCTAAAATTTGCAAATAATCAATTCATTCAGTAGTATTTTTTGCCATTAAAAATTTATATTTTTTGGTGGAATAAAAAAGAAATAATTAGTTAACTTGTTTTTCTTTGTGTATCATTATTCAGTTGCCAGAAAAACATAATATACCCATCCAAAAAAAAGAGAAACAAAAAAAAATTCTTTTTCTCAGTCACTTTTTCAAAACTTTAGCTCTAAAAATCTCCGGTGTTAATGGAGGTAAAAAAAATATTTTTATATCTACTTATGTGGAATACTATGGAGAACAAGGACATAAGCATTTTTTTATAATTCATTGAGAAATAAGGGCTGCAGATGCTTAAAAATACTTTTTTGAGGGTCATGCTGTAGATATTACAAAAATTAAATGATTCAAATGAAAAATTGAAATGAAATTTTAATACCTAATTAGTTTACTAGTGTACTGTCTAATTTATAGAATAATTAGAAGGAAAACAAATACCTAGGGATCTAGGGATAAGACAATGGCAAATAAATTGATGTACATCTCCAATGATAACACACTCAAATACCCCTTCTGCAGATCACAATTGGTATCTGGACACTCAACTTAAACAAAATGCAATAAAAGTCCCCAAAGTTGTCAAGCCAACAAATAAGGTATCATTATTATTAAACATTAGAAACTAATATAATAAACTGCTCAATGTCCCCTCCCTCCCTGTAAATAGCTCACCAACTATTCAACCTTATTGAGGTTTAGCCTATAAATTCGGGTGAATGTACCAACTTTTAGTACAGCTGCAAACCAACCAAAAAAGAAAAATTAGAAGAGAAATCAATCAACTCCCCCCCCCCCCCCAATGTCAATTTTAGTTTTAAAATGAAAAAGTAAAAAAATAATTGGGGTTAATTTTTTCTAAGGGGTGGTGATTTCTCTTAGAAGGGTTGTAGTACCCTTCAAGACGCAAAACAATAACGTAAAACCATATCGGTTAATCTGTTAGTGAGATCTTTCGGTACACACAGACAAACACACTTCCGGTTACTTTTATATAAGAATTCTTTCTTAAATTCAGTCTTTTCAAAATTTAAAAAAAACATCAGAATGTTTTATGGAAAACGTATGGATTGGGTATTTTGCCACAGACAAAAACATGTAGATTTTTTTCCCATTTTCAGTGACAACTTCTAAACTCTGGGTAAGTTCTGTTTGACAGCGACCACTAGAACACAAGGATAAATGCTCATACAAATTTTTACAGGTTTCTTAAAAACTTATTGAACCAGTCATAAGTATTACAAACAAACTAAGCAAAACTGGGTTAATTCTCTTTTTATTTCTTATTTTATTAAGCGTTTACAGACAGATAATTCCTATTATGTAAGGTAGTAAGGTTGTCTCAAGATAAAGATCTCAGAAACTGTTTGTCCGATTGATTGTCCTTTTAAGGAAAGCTTTATAAATGTCTTGGAATGGTTTAAAGGTATTGTCTAACCTCTTTTGCATCTCCTAGAGGCTGTGGCGAATATAAGGTCTAAGGTTTTTGTCCAAAAATGAAGATCTCGGAAAATGCTGGATCGAATAAGTTTTACTTTTCAGGGCAGCATTATAAATGTATTTGGATGCTTTTTGGTTATTTTTCTGACCTCCCCACCCTCCCCTAGAGGCTTAGAATAAAGCAACTAGTCATAGTTAAATAGTAACTACGAGGTATGCATTTCAATTTGTAATAAAAAATATGTCTCTTTATTCCTGGCTAAAAGCCCAGCAAACAAATTACGATATTCACAAATATTCTGCTTTTAATGGCTTTGCAATTTCAACTTGCACCAACTTTCAGAGCTCTGCAAAAAAGTGGGCAAAAATTTTTTTCTCCAATTTTGTGCTGACAGTCTAATTGGTGTTACGTGATGCTAATTTTGCATGGCGCATTTTTTTATAACCACATTATTTTAACAAGGATAAATATTTCTATTGTAATCAAGTTAATATTATTTTTCGTTAAAAATAAATGTAGTTACAAGTAAAATAATAATTTTACTGAAATTATTTCTATAAATTCTGAATTTATATCATTTTAAAAAGTAAACGAGTTATACCCAACAATTGATAAGCATTGCTAAAAGTTGATAAAATAACCCACAGAATTTCTGTATAAAACATGTATTTCAGTTTAACTATAAGCTAAAGCCGGATTTTAAAACCCAAATAAAACAGCTCTAACAGTTAGATTAATAAGATCAATGCACTCAAAAAAATATTTAGTTGATTTGCTATTTTTTATAGATTACGTAGGGTCTTTACTTTTATTAGTTTTAAAGCCAGAAAAAATATATGGCTGCAATTAAATGCTATATTTAGGTCAAATTAAGCCAGGATATAGCAATTTCATCACAAAATAGATGTAATACATCTAGATGGCCAAAATGGCACCACAATTCGTCAAACTTAAAAGAAAATGATAGCAGACAAATACCTCATTTTTGTTATATATGATTTATTAGAATAATACCATTAAATCCAAATTGAATTAAAGACTTTTGTAGATTAAAATTACTGTTAAAAAGTTTGGACATTGGTAGTCTTAACCAACTAACCAAGGTTTAATAAAAGTACCCAAAGTTTATAAGCCCCAAAAATGCAGCTTCTATCAATAGATTATGCACTTTTTGGTTTAAAAATGTTTTATAGATTCCAACTATTTCTCAACTATTCTCTTTAGAGCTTAATTAAGTTAATCTCAATGACTTTATCCTCTCTCTTAAATATTACTTTTTTTTATCTTTGCATAAATTACATTGTGTTCTTTTTTTGCCTGCGAAGCCACTCCATTAATAGGTTATGTACGCCTACATGATATTAATTTAACAAAAGGTAAACGTTATTTAGTCAGTATACCTTTAAGATAAATTACCAGGGATCTAAAGGGATAAGACAATGGCTGATAAATAAATGTACATTCCTAATAATGACGCACAAAAAAACCTTCTTTAGTTTTAAATTAGTAATTAAAACGTTTGAACACTCAATAAACCAATCAATCAAAATTCAGTGAAAGTTTTCAAAGTTCTAAAGGGAACTAAAGTGATAAGACAATGGCTGATAAGTTAATATACATCCCCAACGATGACACACAAAAATACCCCTTCTGTAAATCTAAATTAGTGGTTGAAACGCTTGAACACTTAATTAACAAACCAATTTAAATTCAGTAAAAGTCCTCCAAGGCTATTAAGCTAACAAATAAGAAAACGATATTGTAGAACTATTAGGACTAGTTTAAGGAATAACAGCCCATCGTCCTCTATCTCTCTATTAATAACTAAAAGCAGAATATCATTGGGCGATAAGTTCATCAATCTACTCCCTCACCTAATTATGATAAACAATAGTATTCCTTTTGTAGATAAAAATTATTTTTGAAAATTTAATCTTAAGGATATAAAAGAAAAATTGAAGATAAATTGAAATACATCTCATTAACCCTTTTGTAGTTTAATATTATTGGTTCAAAAGTTTGGAACCAACCAATCAAAATTCAATAAGATCAGTACCCAAAGACATACTTTTTTTCTTGCCCCACAAATGAATCCATAGAAAAATTATTCCCCCATTGAAATGAATGTAATTTTCTGTGAATAATAAGACTATTAGCGGAAGAAAATAGATTTTTATCAATAACATATAAAGATAATATTGGGGATTACCCTATTTCCACTAAATGACTGTCTGTGTGTAACGTAGGATCTCGCGCACCACTGAACCGTTATGGTTCTTCTTTACAGTGAAGCTTTTCTTAGGCCCTTTGGTGGTTTTAAGGCTCTTTTATGTAATTTTAGATTCAATTCATTGGATGGTTTAAAGTTATTTTTCTAGCCCCTCTCAACACCTTCGAATACTAGCTGAGACGCTAGTATCATTTTAAAAAGTATGGTTTAATGGTCCGTTAATATCCCTAACCGATCGTGTTCTACTTCTAAGGCCGGTGATTAAATAAAGCTTTTTTAATAAAATCTTTATTTGGTTTTATGCTATTTTTCTTACCCTTACTTTACACTTACATTTAATTGTTATTAAATGTTTAATTTAGTAACTTAAAAAAATATATTTATTAGATATATCAATATACGGAATTGATGAAACAACGTAATATTTGGACAAATAAAACCAATATATTACCTACTTTATGTATCTAACATAAAATAATATAGAATATTAATAATGAATAAAAAAAGAAATTTTGGATCATGAATGAAAACGAAGTAGCGTAGTAGTTCGTAGCTTTTGATAGGTTATTTTAGGTTAGGTTAGGTAAATGTTAATGATTGCCCAGCAGAGCTAGAACCCCCGCAGGGGCTAGAAATAGGAGAAATGCTTTTGTGAAAATCAGACGAAAAAACGAGAAAAAATCATTAATTGATATGTTAGATAGACAAAAGTAATACTTAAATATTTTTAAGATAAATAAGCTACTGGAACCTTTTCTATCATTTTCTTCACATATTGACACAAATATATCTTGTAATCATAGGAATTGTCAAAAATAAATTATTTTCTAGAAGTGATGATACTCTATAGGTATTACTTTTACTTCAGTTCAGAAAAATGTTCAGGGATTTAAGAATAGAACAGTAAACAATAATTGAAGATTCTTTATTCCTGAGAGTTAAGGGAAAAGACTATGGACAAAAAACTTATGTACACCCACATTGATAGAAAGCAAATATTCAAACTGTAGATATTGGTTTAAAAGTTTGGACATCAATCTGGTTTGAACCAACTAATCAAGATGTATTAAAAGTGCCCCAAGTTTTTATTTAACTAATGAGAGAATGTACCTAAAAGCTTTGGATACCAGTGTAATTTATTGTTTAGGCCCTTCCTGATTAGATTATACTTTTGACAGGTGGTATTATTAAGGGGGAAAGAATGGTTGTAAATTATCTGATATTAAAGGTTCATTTTGCTTCTATTAGAAACTCTGTTTCCTATATTATCTTTTATTTGCTAACCTTTGTTTTCAAATGTTCTTGTTATATACTTGTGACTTCCGGGAAAATATATTTACAAGATGTGTACAAAATATAAGTTATAACCAAATATAATATCAGTTATAATACTTCTTTATATACTATTTATTATATATTTTTTGGTACTTTTGCACAAGTAAAAAAAAGTTTTATTTCAATAATTTCAATTTCTGTCAGTTGGTCAAAAAGTTTTAGGTGAAATTATTAGTCGGTAGGTTTGCCGTTCTTTTATCAATGAGGATTCTTTAATTTCAAGAAAGCTCTCTCTCTACTCTTTTTATGGCCACTAAACATCTGTTCTATGACTCATTTTGAACTTTTGACAATACATGATTTTCATATAAATATATTAGAATTTTGATATAATTAGCTCATTTGTGAGTTGTTTGTTCTAATGAAACATTTTAGAGGTACTTTATGAAAAAAAAAATATAAAACTATTATGTACAATCTTGTAACTTCAACTAACGTTATTCTAATAATGACATTATGCCAAGACTTAGTAACTTCATATAAGACTTTACATTCTCTGCTTAACCAAACCTTATGAGTAATTTCACGAATCTTAAAGGATAATACAATGGATTATAGATTTATGTTTAACCTAAATGAATAAGAACAAGTTTGGGTACTGCTACTTTAAGTACCCAAAGTTTCTTAGCTAACTAATAAGAAAACATATTTATAAACTTTGAGTACAAATAAAATTTAGCGTCCTATGTTCCCTCTCTTCCTGGTGTAACTTACTATATGTATATAGTATCTAGTCTGCATATCTTTATACTGCAAAACCTCACAATATTTAAAGCAAATTCTCGTTGCATGTAATTGAACCACCCCTCCCCCTACAATTATAAGTGGCACATTCTAATTTATAATTGTCATCACTACTAGTCTTTATCACTCCTTATGTAGGAGAAGGAGGGGAGGGCTCGGGGGATGGGGGGGTGGGGAGCCAAACGGCTGAACGTACAGATCATGCCCGCACACTGCTTTAAGAGGCATTAGAAGGCCTACAAATAATCTGGAATAGCCATAAATCTATAATGCATAACTATCTCGCAGTGCAGAGAAATGCACGTAAAAGACCTATTTTACGCGTTTTTCTTCAGTGAAGCTTTCCCTGTGCATCATTGGATCTTGGCTATTCCAGATTATTTGTAGGCCTTCTCATGCCGCTTAAAATGGTGTGCGGGTATGATCTGTACGTTCAGCCGTTTGGCAGCTAGCAGCCTTTAAAATTCATAGATTTTTGGAATTATTCGTTACCAGCAATATTTTACTGTAAACTGCAGTTGATCCGAAAAAAATATTACGAAAAAGGTCCACTTGTAGAATGAAGGATAGTGCCCATTTTGGTTTCAAACAGACCATAACATCAAACACTTTTCAAAACCAAAAAGTTTTTGTAAGTTTGGTAAAATTTCCACCGAATACAACTGCTTTATTTGATTTAATCATGCACAATTGGCTGTTTATCTTTGTAAATGTAATATATATATTAAATGCAATTTAAAGAATGTATCCTTTAAGAAATACTTTAAAGGGAGTTATACTTTATCAAGATACTATTGGATGTGCCTCTAGCTTCTAGGTGATCTGCATTCAAAGAGGTTGGAAGGATGAAGACTTAAATTTAAAATAAAATTAGGATCTATGTAAATCTTCCATAATACAATATTTTTCTTATTGACTATTTCTCTTAAAAGGGTAGTTGTACTCTACCCCAAAATATTTATAAACCTTCTCAGGACCTATAAGAAACTACGCTGTATAGGAAAACCATATCGGTTTAGTGGACAGTGGATCCTTCGGTACACATAGATCCTGTTATTCTTATATAAAGATTTTTTTATTATTTGCTTGCTATTATAATAAATACGAAATTTCTAGACTTAAAAATTAACGAGTTAAATTAATAAAATGTATAGTAGCTGCAAAACTAAAAATAGTTTTCTTTGCCAAGGTTAAAAACTAGAAAAAAAAGTTGTATTTAGACTGAAGAGTACCATTTAATTGAATAAAACTTTCGGATCATGTCCAGAATACGAAAAAGTAGACGCAAAGTCAGACCTTTAGAGTATAGTATGACCCAAGGTAATAACATTCCAATTTGTTTGCTTTTTATTTGTCTATAAGTCCTAACTGTATATTGTAATGAGTTGCGCTTGTTTTGGGCTAGGGCGTTTTTCCATATTTTTATATTAATGTTGCGCTTCTGAATGATCATAACGTAAGCATGGTTTTAGCCTGCATTTTAACCATTACCCATGACGTTTCAGACTTGATCAAAACTTTTTTTCAGCAGATTGTTATTTATATACAATGATAATCCTTATATAAATGTAACAAGATGTCTATGTGTATGTTTAACTACTGGATCTGCTATTTTAGGGAAGGGGAACCTCCACCCTCCATAGATAAATCGTCTCTGGAAAAAATAATTTCACCCGAATTGCATTTCACTTTTTCTTTTAAAACTAAATGTATTGGATGTATTGAGTGTTTACTTACCCTAAATTCTTATGTTTCTAAAGTGCTTAAAAAGCAAGAATATTAATATGAAAAATATTGTTGTAACTTTAAGTTGACTGCTTTGTATAATCTTAGTCGGAAATATTGAGTTGTTTTGAGTAAATTGTTAATTTCCTGTAATAATTTCTGCCATGTCTGCTATTCTCATAATGGAGGATACATAATAGAGTATTTTTATGTTAAATTGTTTCCAGTATCTCATTGTCTCTTTATACATTTCCAAATTTCAAGGTAATACTCAGATTGTAAAGGGTACATTATAGAGTATTCGTTTTTATTAATTTAATATATTTACCTTATTCACCCTCTGACTTAGATAGAATTAGTTTCCCTTGCCACTTGTATATATTTATTTTTTACTTGTCATGAATGGAAATTTTATTAAGTATACAAATAAATTCTGACTGAATAAAGTGGTTTTGTTGTCTTTAGCCTATAAATTCAACAACTTTTTAACCGATTCTGTTCTCCATTTTAGGGAAGCTTAACATAGGGTCCTAAGATGGTTTTAGCTTAGGATGATAATAGGCTAATTCCTCACCCTGTAGAAAATAGAGACTCTAGATAAAAGGGGCGCATGTTTAAGATACAAGTATTTCTTCTATAAGATTATAACAAAATCGGAAGAATGGTTTGAACATAAGGAAAAAGGATAAGAGGATGAATACTCACCCCTTTTTCATGGTAAAATACTACTTCCCCATCCCTAAATTTAGAAGCAGACGAAAATCAAAAACCGCCCAGGGCTTTTTGTAAGTCAATCATAAATAATAATGTGAATAAAAAGAAAAGCGATATTTAGCAAACAGCCGTGGGCGGTCAGAATCAGCTGAATGTTCATTATGAAAAAAATTTCCCCCTTTTTAGAAATGGAAGGATTCATCTTTCATGAACAAATTTTTTTAAATAAAAAAAAATTCTATGTAATTTTTAATTAAAACATTAAAACGAAAATATCTAATCTAATATTCTTGCCCTAAATATGGAAATAGTAAAAAGTAAAAAAATATTTTTTTAAATAATTTTTAATCCTCCCATTTAAAAAGTAGTGGAATAGCAATAAATTTTAGCGCGGCAACAGCGCTGAGTAGGCCTCTAGGCCCACTGTCTATTTTCGTCTCCTAGTTGCTTCGATTCCTCTCTTTTATTTTTTTCTCTATGGGTTTGAAAAATATTCAAGTTCAAAAGAAAAACTAGAATTAGCTGTTATGACGCACTAGCTTTTCAACTGAGGTATATATAATCTATTGTAATCACTCAATTCTGTAGAATATTGGACAATTCTATCAGTCAGTCAGTCAGTCAGTCAGGGTCACTATACAATACCAAAATCAGGGAGGAAAGGGACAATAAAAATTAAGCTACAAACCTTTATTTTCCTCCCATAAATACCAAGTCCAATGCAGTATTAAGGAAATCAAAGTTTTTTTTCCATTGTCGTATCCATGTAACCCTGATGAATCAGGAAAATTATTTGAATATTTTCTTTTGTTTGTAATTTCAACTTAATGGTTTTGGGAATATATATATAAAACAATTTCCAGTGTTGCTTCAAAAACCGATTAATATCTGATCGATTTAACCAGTTTTGAGCTTTACCAAGCACGGTTGGTTTTTTATTAAATGAATAAGTTAGGGTACAATGTTTGGCACTTTCGATATAAGTAAATGATAATAACAAAGCCACAGAATACGATAATACCTTCAGAAAAATCGATGAAAATAGTTTTCATACTAAATTTTGTTTTTTTATATTTTTTCTAAAATGTCATGACAGAAGATGCAAAATGTCGTCTTAGTTTTTTGAAAGGATTAATCTTCTCTGAAATCTAAATTATCAAACTATTTTTTTTGGTAAATGATTATACGATATATGTCAAACATTTTATCAGAAAGAAATATTTAAAATTGTGAAGTAGAAACCTGAATAATTTTTCTTGTGGAAATAGTTTTCTGCAAATGTTGATAAACATATGTCTGCTAGCATTAAGATGTTTGTACTGCCAATACACGTTGGGTTTTATTTAAAGAATTTCTTTAAAATTTTTTTTTTTACATTGTATACCAATAACGCAATATTTGCTATCAGAAAACCCCCGACTAAGACTTGCCTACGACCCGATCTTTTAGGATTGCTTTGTAATTTACATTTTTGAAAGTCTTTCAACAGTATACACAGCAAATTCTCTCTTTTTTAACTAACTTTCCGAATAATATACCTAAAGCATTTGAATTGACAAAGGCTATGCTAATATTTTTACCATTCAAGTTTATTTAATATTCTAATAAATAGCGCAACCCTCCAAGTTTATGACTACTTTTCATGAACATATGATCTAAAGAATAAGCTCTGACGCAATTTCATATAAGGATATTATAATATTCATTAAAAAAATTGTTATTTTTGCATATATGTTACATTTTACAGTGTTTTGTGGCTCAAAAGAAAGACAATTAAAAATTATTTCATATTATATAGTTTAAATTACATAAGATAACCTAGAAATAGTAAAAAATTCCCTTTCTTTTTTTGTCGCAAAAGAGAATTCAACAAAGATTTTCATTAAAAAACACCTTAGTGTAAAAATTAAAAAGTTTAAACATGGTCACAAAAAGATTCAATTAGTTTATTAAATGTTTCATTTTCAGCAAATGACGATTAATCTCTATTACAAAGAATAAAGTGTAAAAAGATATTCTCGTTTTAATTTTAAGCAACTTAAAATGCATTTTAATACCTTTTAATGATTTATTTTTTAAAACATCATTTTATAAAATGTTATTGATTTTTAAAGTTATATATTAGAATGTTTTTAAATTTTGTTAACATTTTGTTTTAAATGTAGAAAATTGGTAATTCTAAACATTCAAAAAATGATTTTATTAAATTTTCATCACTTAAATTGCATGTTTGATGAAATTATCAACTGATAATTCAAGAAAAATCGTTTAAGTTTTATTATATTTTACTTTGAAATGTTAAAAAAATATATTATTGTCAAAAATGTGGAAGTTATACTTTCCTCAAAAAAAGACCTAAAACATGCAAATTAACACGTGTAATAAGATTTTTTTTCTTTCAGGTTTAATTTTAAGTAATTATTGATATTTTTTGTAAAAAGGATTTTATATAAAAAGTTTTAAAACTCGAGTTATGTAGTGGCTCTAAAAAAGGTTGCAAATTTATGCAATTTTCTTGCAAAAAAATTTTCTAGGATTTTAAAAATAGCAAAGGGTGTTATTAGACGTACTTACAGATACAATTGCTAAGTCATTTTGGCCAAACACTAAAATAAAGTTTTTACATCTGAGGGTCCAACCGTGAAAGTATTGCATCGTATCATAGACAGCTTTCCGCAAATAGTAAAATTATGAAACATTTTACTATCCGCAAAGAGCAGTCTTTAATATTAGCGATAATTAAATAATATTGTATTTTAATTTTATATGTATAATGAGCCCTTCATTTTTCCCCCAAGACTCGGTAGCCGCGCTTCAGCCGCGACCAAGCCTCAAACTTAAACCCGTTTGGATGCTCTGATTTTTTTTGATCAGGGGGATTGTCTTTAGACATCAAGCTGATTAGATCAAATTAAAGTAATTTGTTCAAATATTTAGCAAATTATTAAATCATTTTTCTTCACAATTTGATAAGAATTTTAGACAGACAAAAAAGTAAGATATAAAGATACTTTGCTGTTAATATAAAAAATTACCTTTGCCATCTTGAGCCTAATATCAATTTGGCTCGTATACCAAGAAAAAGAAAAAAAACAAAGATTGATAAATTATCATATGACATATATATTGAATATAGGCAGTGAAATAGGTTCGCATTCACTTTCGCACATATTAACACATTTGCAAAAATGGATATAATGTTACTTGGACCTTATGCAAAATTTTCAAGATCACCCATTCCACGCTCTTTACCCCATCCCCTTCCCTCCTATTGGATTAACGAAGTGGCTTATAAATAAGTTACATGTTAGCAAGCTAAATTGACGACAATTTCCCCCCTGTCATAATATCCACATATATTCTACATCCAATTTGGAAACTTATTTCATATTTTCAAAAACACAATAGCAAATACGTTAATGGGGAGTTGAAGTTCTAGTAGGGATAGATTACAATGCTTGTTTAGTATGTGGAATTGATAGTACACTAAAAAATATATATCCAGTACAAAGCATATACAATACATATCAGGGAAATAAAGGGATAAGACAATGCCCTCCCACCCGATGATGGCATCCCCAATGACGATACACAAAAAAATCTTCTTTATTTGTTTATTAAACGATTAGACACTCAACTTAATAAACCAAATAGTCAAAATTCAACAAAAGTACCCAAAGTTGTTGTAAAACTTTGGAAACTAATGTAAAATCGGCAAATTGTTCCCTCCTTCCCTGAATACATATACATATGGGATGAACTGAATTTTAGTTTCCGAAAGTGTGCGTAGCTTCCCCGTCCTATTTCAATAGTTGCTACTAGCTAAAAAAAGCTTCAAACTTTAAAAAAATCTAAATTTGAAAAATTTAAATTTTTGAATGTATAATGTATAAATCGTTTATACATTAAATCGCTTTTCCATTTGACCAGAGTCGCTGAAAATAGGGTCTGCAATAATTGGGTTATCTGCTGTACACTTTAGGAAACTAGGGCTTGAATAGGAAATCCATTTTCAGCTGATCACATATGGTCCTTGATTATTATTTATTGCATGGACACACATATAGGTAAACGTAGTGGAAAAAATGCAAAAAGCAAAGTGGCCTATTTTGGACATACTAGCGGCTGAATGTTACAATAGTGATGGCAGCTGTCTCGAAACATATCATAAGGATGACTGGCGGCTGATGTTTAATTTGCGGTTTTTGTAAAAGCAGTTACTTATTGCTAAAAATTGCCACCTTTTTTCTTTTTAAATAAACCCTTTTATATGCTATAAATCAAACCTTTTTGTCTGTTTTTCTTGGATATAATATTTTTAGGATAAAGAATATAATTATCATAACTTATTAACATAAGTAATAATGCGTCATTCATTAGGAAATTTTGATTGAATAAACTAATGTGATATACGCATCAAATAGTTTAAAGCAATTTAGCATTTTAGAACACATTTTTAGAACTTTTTTTATGTTACTTTTAGATGGTTATTTCTACAGAAGATATAAATTAAAAAGATAGGGAACATTGGACTGAAAATTATACATTCCTTTCAGACGTTCTCTTATTCGTTTGCATATAAATGTACTTTGAGTAATTTATAAAGTCTTGATTGGTTGGTATAAAATAGCAGTGTTCAAACCATTCAACCAATAGATTTATTTATACAGGAGGCGTAATTTTCTTTTCAGTATAGCTTTGAAACCGATTAATATATGTATTAAAACAATTTTTCAGCCATACTGAAAAATAATGTATAGCACCTTATTACAGCCACGAATATTATGAAAAGAATCAATACTAGTTTTATTTGCAAGTGCTTTAAACCCATTGGGTCTAACAAAACTGGTTTATTCTTATAATTTTTCATTTTTATATCCGTTAACGAGAATTCTATAATCAACACCAAACCAAACTTGATGAAAAATTATTTTAGATGAGAAAATACGATTGTTAGAAAGTTCTTTTTGTCCTTCTTAATAGACAGACGCCTTTTTTGAGAAGAAAAGCTAATTCTGACTAACAAGACAAAAAACATTATCTTGCTGTCTTTTCTTGATATCAAATAGTACATTTCTATTATATAACTTATGATATATAAATAATAAGAATAATAATGATAATGATAAAAGCATGTATATGGTAAAACAGTTAGGGTAACATCTGTGTTCAAGTATTAAAGGGCGAAAAAAGTAAACATATTTTAACAATTGGGATAATGAAATTAATGTAGCTTTACAAAATATCTACAAAATCAGCCATTTGACGCCATAAAAATGAGGGAGATGAGAGGAGAAGTGGGAAAGAAAGTTACTAGGGTATAATCTCTTTACATTAAAACCCATCAGTTATGCATTATTTGGAGAGACAGACAGATGAACCAAAAGACATTCTACTACTTTGTAATATAGATAAAATTTTAGTCTTAATATTCAAACCTATAAAACTAGTATTTGTGATATTGCCCTCACTGTATCTTGTATATATTATGGACATATTTTTGGCATAGGATTCTCTGCACTAATTAGGTATACTTCAATATACAAAAGATGAATATTTGGGAATATATGTAGAAACTTCTTAGATGATTTTATTTTTGTATTAGCAAAAACGGAAACTTAAAACATTATACAGAAGTAAAACTCCTTATATACACTGCACTGTTAAAAATAATTTTTTTTTTTAGCATCAGATAATACTATATATTCTTCACATTAATGTATATTGTATAGTATCAATCGGTACGTTCTAGGAAAAAAACCTTATTACGATACAAGGAAGATTCCAATACTGTATTGAGTATTACTTAGTGTTCTATGGAGTAACATGTATTACTAAATAATGTATTTGTCTGTATAGTATTATCCAATATGCTCTTTGGAATAATATTCAATACGGTAGAAGTAAATTTTTAATACTCTCCTTCACAATTTTTGATACCCTCTATCATAATTTTTGATACTCTGTAGAGTATGAAACTGTTTTACTTTGGATGAAAGATCAGTTTATAATATATGATTATTATATGTACATATACATTTTATTATATCAACGAACATACCAAGCAGAGCCATAAAACTTTAATTTAAATGTAAATTTAGTAAAAAAATGACTTTAAAGATGTTTAGGACTAAACATGATCCTTAAAAATAAAAACTATGGTCAGCCATAATTACAAAAATCAAAAACATAAATCTTAGCATAAATAGTAACATTTCATCTTTGTATAAAACGACCAAGCATTGAAACACTTCCATGAGAGGTGTGCACGAATGGTGTCTGTTTCAATTTTTCTTTACAGTACAGATTCGTACCCTAGAAGGTATGAATAGTTACTATTTTAATAAACTATTCTCTTGCGTATTGTCTGATACTCTACAGCGTATCAAATAGTACTAAATTAATAAACATTTCTACAAATTAATAAACATTTCTACAGCGTATTTTCCAGTACCCTAGAGTGTATCAAATAGTACTATTTTAATAAACATTTCTGTAGCGTATTTTCCAGTACCCTAGAGCGTATCAATCGATACTAAAAAATGTATGGGTTCTGTATAGTAATAATTATTGTGTTATATAGTATTACATAGTGTTATATATTAATTATATAGTTGTAGCGTACTTACGAGTCCAATACTCTCCAGAGTATCAATTGATACTAAATAAAAAAATTATTTTTAACAGTGTAGTAAAACAAGAATGACAATGTTAATAAAAGTGAAGCCCTGAAACGTAAGGACAAACAAACATTAACAATTCTAGAGTGTAAGAACTGAATAAAAAGAAAATTAAGTCTAAACAAAAGTATAAGTTAATTTCTTAAATACATGTTTAAGGTTAAACTTATTATTTTAGGACATGATTATAGAGATTCTTCGCTTGTAACATTGTACCTTGTGGTAATAAGAATCAGTATTCCAAAAATCATATGTATAGGATAATTATAACTACAAAATTTGTTTTAAAGAAAAATTAGAAAAAGGCAAGTTTTAAATGCAGGTACGTGCATTTTGGTAACGATTTGCGATTCATAATAGCACCTAATTATTATAGGCATCATCGGACGGTCGGATGGACTGACCCTAATTATAGAAAAGCTTCTCTTTAAATATCAAATATTTTCTATTTGTATAAATTGCAAGAGAACATATAATATTTGTTTAGCTCAAACTTTTGGCCCTTTTAAGAGTTGACTTTAGCTTGATATAAAGTTTTTATTTGGGCTGCAACAATCCTATTTGAACACTTGAACCTCAATACAAACTATAGTTTTTCGTCATATTGGTTGCGTAGCAACTCTATACTTTCCTTACAAACTGTTTGTTTGTCTCCTTGCTTTGGTATAATGATTTTTCTTTACAACTAAATTTCAACTGTTTAAAGTATTTAATGCTGTTACAAAATATATCACATTATTAAAGCATCATAAATGCTCAGCCACCTGTAAGCCTCAGGACATCAAAGTATCCAAACTGCTTTAAATTTGCGGCTTAGTCGTAGCTGACGCACGGCTGCCGAGTCCTAAATTCATTACTATATAATAGTAAGCCTTCTCCAATGGTTTTAATTTCATTAAATAAATAAAAACCTTATTAATTTTTATAAATATAAAAAAAGATAAAAAATCTAATTTTATTATAGAAATTTACATAAATTCAATTTTTATTGATAAATTTCTTTTAAAATTTTTATTATATTTTTGCATAATTATAACAATATACTTTTTAAAAATCTACACAAGTTCTATTTTTATTCATTTACATTTTCTTTTCTATATTTTGCACTGGTCAGTCAGTTTGTGAGCTATGCCTCTTAGAGAGAATTTCACAATTTTTTTGTGATATAAAAACAAATAAAAAGTAGTTTCAATGAATTGTAGGTGCTTCCCCTTAAAGTACCTATTGATCTATGAATCGCCATTTTCCTAACTAATTTAAAAATAAGTGGTAGGTTAGGTTTTTCAAATGCCTAACCCTTGCGGGAAACACTTTCTGCAAGGGGCTGTACATGAGATGTCTTAATCCTGAAGGGCTAACCGTACCGAATATAACCTAACCTAGGAAACAACACAAAAAACATTCCCTTATCTTCAATTTAGTTTAAAATTTGTGAGGATATTGGGGGTTTCAATGCTCCACTTGTCAATTTAAGGGTAAACTCAGTTAATTCTAGTTATTCCTTTTTTTATATTTGGTAGCAAATTAAATTTGCTCTTATTGAACATATTTTTCAATGGGAGCAAAAGAAAAATCTTTGTTAATTTAAATCAATTCTTAAAAATTGTTTTGCGTTATTTGAGATATTTCATAATAATATAAACAACAAGGATGATAATAATATTGAATGACAAATATCAGAAAACATATTTTTCAAAAGTAAAATTAAGTGCTATAAAGCATAAAGGCAAAATGACTAACTTGTTGGTTATATTAAAGAAAATGCTCATATGTCAGCAGAATCACTAACAAAAGTTTCGACAATCTATCTTTAATAACAGACGATTAAATGGTTGTTTTTCTCCATTACCTTACTGACGCGAAAGACAACTGTACACTTTTTTTTACGACGAAAGAATCTAGTTCAATTCTCTAGAATTGAAAATTGGTATTTTGATCTTTAAAAGTAGATGCATTATTTATGGACAAATTAAAAACAACATCCATAAAAGCGATGTTCTAAATGTAGAACTCTACTTTGTAAGTCTGATTAAAATTTAAAAAAAAACAGCTTGCTTTAAATGGATGTACAGATATTCTGGTAAGAATTATAGAGTTTCTATACCTCCAAAATTGTACCTGCTTTTAGTAATCATCATGCAAAGTTTGAATTTGATAGGCCAATTCTAACATATATAAATTAACAGAAAGAGCTAAACCTTACTGCTTGTGTAGAAAAGCTACGCTTTTAAAAATGCGAGCAAGAAATAATGATAAGTACATTATTTTAATAGCAACCGCTTTTGATTTGAGCTGCTTTATATTAGCAAATAGATGTTGCAACAGCAGCCAACCGCTAACATTTTAGATGATTCGAAGCCTGAGCCAATGTACATTTCATACTATACAGCCGCAGGCCCAATAAAATGAGTTATTTAAGCAAACAAAATTTAGCATAAATGGATATTTAAATCCCAAGGTATTAAATGATCGAGCGTTAAATAATAACAAATTATCCTCATCTAAAAGTAACAGAGTGTCTGTCTATCTGCGTGTCTGTTAATAGCTTATAATCTCGCTAACCGATTTGGTTCACCTTTAAAATGAAGCTTCTAAAAGGTCCGAGAAAAGCTTGAACATATTTTTTTTTTGATGGTACCTTTGCCCTACCAAAGAAAATCAAATCACCTCTTGTAGTTTGTCATTCAAGTAATGTAAATAGATTAGCAAGATTAAATTTTTTTCTCGTATTCATTCGAATCCGGTGGATAGGAACCGGTTCTTATCCATACAAAAAAACTATGTCTAGCATCGTATTAAAAACAGCTTTCTACGAATATAGAAATGTACAATCATAAGATTAAAACCAGCTTTTTTAGCCCGTGCCTTTGGCCTTTTGTACATTCTATATCCGCGGAAAGCGGTTTATAATACAATGAAAGAAATAACTATTCTATCCTTTTGATATTTAACCAAAATCATGCAAAAAAAGTAGAAGATTTGCATAGAGAAAAAAAACATTTAATTTAAAGTTGGTTGAAGTAAGGAAGAGATCATAATTTCCCAGTTATTAAAATCCACACCCTACACCCCCCCCCCCCCTCCTTAAAATAAGCTCTTATAAGAATAAATCTATGGAGGAAAGGGGTGGCATTACAGCTCATATTAGCTTATTTTAGAAATTACCTAAGGGTATATCTGAATTGTAAGAAGCTGTACCCCCCCCCCCATCCCCCTTACCCCCCGGAGAAAAGCCCAACAGTGCATTTTTTGTGAAGGTTAATGCAATAAGAAAATCACTTTCCCTACCCCATACAAAAAGAATATTTTGGTGTTGATATTAAATAACCAAAAAATGCTAAAATACATAATATTTAAATTAACCCTTACAGATCAGGCCCCTATTCCCACCTTAATAGATCGGGGGGGGGGGGGGGGGGTCAGCCGCTAAATTTTAAAACAGCTGTAGAGCGGCCAATTTTGCAGCTAGGATGACCAAATTTTAGGACGAACTTTTATTTTTCATAACAAAAAAAAATACTAATGTAGAAATTATTATTTATTTAGAATTTTTTTTTGATTTTGGTGCTACCCAACCGACTTTGACCGGACACCACGACCGACACAGACCAGATATCCTAATAAAATCAACTCTTGCCGACGTATAATTACTAAACTTAAAAAGTCATGAAGTCACAACTCTCTATCTTACCTACAAAAAAATGACATTGAAAAAGGGTTAAGATTAAGAGAGTGTAAGGGTTAAGATTAAGAGAGTTGTTTGGTAAATTATACAGAAAAAACTTTATAAGAAAATAATTAGAAACGCACATGGTGAATAAATTTTGATATATTTTTGTTCATCTTCAAGCTAAAAAAATATATTTACTATGTTGAAAAAACTGCAAATATTTGCTTACCTGGTTCAGTTTTTTTGCAATCATGCTTTGCTTTTTTTCAATCCATACAAATACAATCCATACAATTTTCATACAGCGATGCTTTAATACAATTATCCTCCTTTATTTTAAACTAGCAGATACGCCCCTAGAGGCTTCTAGTGGCACTTGAGGAGGGGTGAATCGAACTTGACTTATATAATTTTTTTTTTTTTTGGGGGGGGAGGGGGGGTGTAATTTTTTTCTGTTTTCTCTTGGGAGGGTGGTGGTACCCTCCCCCAAAATAGTTATACACCTTCCAGCACCTATGAGAAGCTACCTTGTAAAGGAGAACCATAGCGGTTCAGCGGTTAGCGAGATCATTCGGTACAGACAGACAAACAGACAGATATCCTGTTACTGTATTATAAGAATTAGAACTACAATATATATTAGATTGTAAAAATTGTACCTTGTGCTTCTGTGTTAGACGTCTATTAGTAATGAAAATGTGTCGCACATCATTGCATATTAAGCATGCACCGTTAGTATCCCTTGACAAAGGTTTTGACATCTAAGTGTTGGTTGCTGGGTGTTCTAATATTGCTATGTTACTGATAATGTGAGTGGGGAGAATTCCTTTGCCCCTAAAATGGCGTGACACATTGCAATAACTAGTACCACAAAAATTATACTTATTCAACGGGTTGGTTGTCTTGTGGGTGTTACTTAATTTTATACATAGGGAATCATATAAAAACATAGTAATTACAATAGTACAATCTTAGGAACTTTATAATGTGAAATATAGTATTTTATAGCGTGTTTAAGCTTTGCATTTATGGGAAATTTTATCCTGGTTTCATTGAAATTTTACGCAAATATTTGCAAGAGAAAAATATTTAGTTTGTTATACATAAAATCTGCAATTTCATCAATTATTAATTAAATACATTTTTTTTCATTGGAAAAACGAAAAGTTACTGAAAACAGTAAAGGTTTTTTTTTATGGCATAGTTTCTTTTTGATTTATAATATCTACTTTGTATAATGATACATTTTTAAAGTTCAAAATTGCTTAAAATCCAATAAAATAGTAATTTATTAATTTAACATACAGGGTGTCCCACGTAAACTGTTTTTTTTAAACGCTTATTACTCCCTTAATATTTGAGCTATCTTAGTAAAATAAAAAGTATTTGGCAGCCTACTACTGACCATTTTATAGGATAATGATGAAAAATCCACAAAATAAACAGGAAAAAATCAACGAGGTATTACATAAGAGGTACATTTTATTGAATTTAGACTAACCCACAAGAAAATATTTGCTTTGTAAACTTTAAGATTAGTTTGGGTCCAAACTGCTGGTCGCTCAGACATTCTAAGCACAAAAATAGAACAATCTTGACATGGCATACTAAAATTCTCAATATTCGAGAATCTGAAGTGTAATATAAGTGAACAATATGTGAAAATAGACATAATATTGATCTTCTTTGTTAATTTTTCATGTGAGCTCGCTTTAAATGCACACAAGAACCTGAAATATACCAGATTTTTTTATTAGACTACAATGCCAATTCTTATAATGTCAGAGTAAGTCTTTGTGATCCACCGTTTGACAACCAGCTGCTTTAAAAGTTAACTAAGACATATTTTTCTTGTGGATTAGTCTTATATTCACTAAAATCAGCCTGTTCTGTATTACCTTGTAGATTTTTTTCTGTTAACTTTGCGGATTTTTTATCACTATATCATTAAATGGTCAGTAGTTTGCTGCCATATACTTTTTATTTTACGAAGATAGCTCAAATATTAAGGGAGTAAAAAGCGTTTAAAAAAAAAACAGTTTACGTGGGACACCCTGTAGAAGGCTAGGCGAACAATAATTTTTGTCTATAAGTCCCAACATCTTTAAAATCTAATTTAAAGTAAAAAAATTTAAAATGTATATGAATTTAACAGTTTTACTAACATACGATAATGTTTTCCAAAACCAATTTAAATTAAATCTGTTTAATATATGCATAAATTTTGAGAGGTTTTACTCTGGATTAGGTTAAGAATAGGGCATGGCAGCCGCGTTCAGCTGCTGTTTTCAACCAATAAAGGTTGCAAGATCAGCCATCCGCAATCCGCATAAAATGGTCGTAGCCGTTAAAAATGACAGCTTTATATAGCTCAAAACCTGTAAACTTAGGAGCTACAAAGTTTAATAGTTATTTATCGCAACAAAACATAGACAACTTTCCCCGGATATTGAAATAAAAAAGTATAAAACCAGTTCTTTAACTCTGAGGAGTCGAAGGCCCGGGCCAATAAAACTGGTTTTGATTTATATGAGTTTTATTTTAATATTTGTGTAAAATTGTCTTTATAATAATACGATGCTGTACATGATTTTTCATAAGGGCTGAGAACCAGTTCTAATCCAAGGATATTAATCGTTTTCAAAGCCAAAATTAGAGGTCGTTAAAAAATATGTAAGGTACTCTAATTATAAATCGATGTTTACAAATTTAAGTTCGTAGCTGCAATCACAGCTGGCGGCTGTCGGTGGTGATTTAAAATATCATATTACATTATTAGATCTAATAGAATTGTGTTTTTATAAGGGGATGAAAAGAAGAAAGAAAAAAAAGAATAATCCACTTATTTTTTCCTTTGTAGTTTCCTTCTGACATCAAATATCCGTCTATCCGATTGTGTAAAAAAGTCTGACTTTTCAAACCGTTTTTGTGTGTTTGTGTTTTGCTATAGGTCAGGTCAGGTTAGGGTAGGTTATATTGGGTAAAAGTTGGTCCTACAGGGTTAGGTTCTCCGCAAAGGGTTAATCATAAAGAAGAAAAAACCTCAAAACTAGTTTTTGTTCTTTTTTTGGAAGCATATCATTCTAGTTTTGCAGTTTCTTTGCGACTTTTTATATTTTTTGGTTGTGCAAAAGCTATATTGTTGTCTAACTTAATTAATTTACTTCTTTTTTTTGAGAACAAGATACTTTTGTTTATACTTTTTGTTAAATATGAAAAGTTGGGGGATGCATTTAATGAAGAATTATTAAGATTAAAAGATTTTTTGGTTTGTTTAGAAATTATTAAAATAATTTTAAACTAACGTGAAATACTTAAAAATCAGGTAGTAGAAATGAACGTATTTAACATTTTTAATAATCATTCTAAGAATCACAATACAAAATTAAATTAGTTTGTCTAATAATCGAACAGAACTATCCGGTACAGATGGATGGAAATACAGACAGACCAACCCTTGCAGTAGAAAAACTTCGCTTTCACATAAATGAACTGATAGGATTTGAGAAAATATCTAGAATTTTGTATTTGTCTTTATATTTTGTAAGTGCCATAGGAAACATCTTGAAAACTTTTGCAATGAAAACTAGGGCAGATATTAGTTGAAAAATTCATAAATAAAAAGATTTTAAGTAACGATATAACTTTTTTCCAAATATTTATTTGTATGTCCGTAAAGACAAGCTCAGGATGCTGTGAGTATTGGTGCAAAAAATATGACATAACAAAAAAAATTAGCCAATGAGAGGCCACTATAAATTTTACCATTGGTCAATAACGGCCTCTTATTGGCTATTTTTTTGTTACGTCATATTTTTTGCACCAATACTCACAGCATCCAAGCTCAGTAGCTCAGGGATCTACAGGGATAAGACAATGGCTGATAAATTTATGTACATACACAATGATTATACACAAAATTACCCCTTCTGTAGATTACAATTAGTGATTGAAAACTCAACTTAATGAACCAACGAATAAGAAAACTTTAGAATAAAAGCTCAATTTCCCCTCCCTCCCAGTAGCTGCTATTAATAATATAGGTTTGAAAAATATAAACTGTAACTCATTTTTCAGACTATATTTTATAGTTTTTTCCTTTGCCAAAACCTTGCAGTGCCATTAACCTGTGGGGCTAACCATTAATCAATAAGACCTCACCTAACCTGCCTTAAGGTAATAAGCAAATAAACGAAATATATTTTAATTTTGTTTTCAGAAAGGTTTAAGCAATCGACATGGCAGTTTAAGGGTAGTTGATAATAAAAACAGACAGACAAACAGCCAGACAGCTATGCTACAATCTAAAAGCTAGAAAAATGAATATATAAAGCTATAAAGAATTGCACAAAGTGTGTATTTACATATTTCTATAACAAAACTTAATTTTCTAAATTGCACATTCAGGGTCTCTAAGTGAAGGCAGTTACCCATTAATTTGAGTTAAACATCCTGTAATCGCCCCCCCCACCATTTTTTAAAATGAAAGGGTAAACTGTATGCAAACAATGGAGGCAACATCTACAAAATGCTATGCCTATAAATGATAAAATTTAAAAATTATTAAAATTTCTGCAAAAGTAAATTGCTATAGACTCTAAAACCTAAAATTTTAACTTTAGGTGGGAGGGGGGGGGGGGTGTAATGATTTTTATAATTTGCAGAAACTAGCTAAGAACAATTACAGCTAATAAGCCTTTATTTTTATTTCATGAGTTTTTAGCCAGAGATGAAAGAAAATGTATGATAACTAAAAATTACTTTCTTAAGTTTGTGGATGTTCTGTCGAATAACTAAGACCAAAAATGGTCAAAGATGCGAGAGAATTTTTTATTGATTTATTTTCATTGTAAAAAAACGTAAAAATACAAAAATTGGTCCGAAATTAAAAATTTTGAAGGCCAAAGTACATAATAGTAAATTTGTAATGTCATCACTATAAAATAGAAAAAAATGTCACCTTAAAAAATAATATTTAACAAGGGCATAATCTAATTTATACAATAATATACATACACTAAAAACAAATCATTTAAGGGCACTCTAATTGTATATAGTCTAATAGCGGTTATACAACTTTTCTGTTAGAAGGAAGGAAATCTTAAAATAGAATAGCTACAAACAATCCCAGGACTTCTGTTAAGCTTCCATAAACGTTCAGTGGTTATTGAAATCTTCAGTTTCGGGCAAAAAACCTTACTACTTTATATATACAATTAGCGGCTTCGCCCCTAGCCTCTAGGGGCTTTGCCCCAAGAGGTGATAAAAAAATTAAGGTGAAATTCGCGAAAAGGACCAAGGAAATCTCCTGCAAAAAAAAAAGGACCAAGGAAATCTTCTGCAATAAAAAAAAAATGGGGGGGGATTTTTTGTTTTTTTTGGGGGGTTGGGGGTGTCCCACCCCCCAAGAAAATAGTCTGAAACCACCACAGGACCAGTAGGTATATACCCTGAAGAGTAGAATCCAATCAGTTCAGTGGTTACCAAGATCTTAAGCTTCAGACGGACGGATGGACGGACGGACAGACATCATTCTACTTTGTATTATAGATATGATAGGATAATAACAATAACTAAATATTACACAATGATTATTCATTTACTTTTCTTTAAATTCTTGGATTTTAAGCAAAGTTTTTTCTTGAATTGCATAATAAATGCAGTTTTAAAGTTGAAATGACCTAGTATTTTAATAGTATTCTAATAAGATTTAATAGTATTGTAATGAGTTTTTTAATTAAGGGTACAAAAGAATTTTGTTTCTTCAGTGGTCTACAAATGATTTGAGTAAAAGCACCTTTGTTATGATTGTTTGTTTTCATTTTTTCAAGAAAGCATTTTTTTTAATTAAAAGTTATTTTTCTTGCAGCAGATCATATTAGTCATTATTTGTATGTTAGGAAGTTTTAGCTGTGCAGGATAATGAGTTTCGCCTGCTTACGGCCCAAGGCATTCCCCTACCCTTATTATTATCAGTGCCACATGCTAGATATAGCGGCAGTAGGTAAATTTTTACAGTCTCTAGTATGACAAGTTTTAAGGGGTGTTGACATTCAAATTTGTAACCCCCTTGAATGATTCAGGGGGTGAAGACCCCTGCCAAAAGGGGGATTTAGAGTAGTTGTGGGGAAATAGAACCCTTAAATTTGTCCTCCCTACGACACCCCCCACCAGCACCCTTCTGATTAAGAACATATGAAGTACTCATAGCTATTTTTCTTAAAAGCTAAGCTTTTCTATAATTAGGGTCGGTCCGTCCGTACGTCCGTAACGGATAGCTTTTTTCGTTAATTTAGGCATGTTAGAATTGTCCTATCGATTTCAAATTTTGCATTGTGATTCCTTTAATAGTTAGGTACGATTTAGAAAGCGTAGCAACTCTATAATCATCACCAAAATGTCCGTACGTCCATTTTAAACATGTTGATTTTTTTTACTTTTTTAACAACAAATTTTTATGTGATCTAATCATCCGATTGATCTGATTTTTGGTATATTGATTCCTGGGACAACAAAGTATAATGTAATAAGCGAAGCAACTCTATAACCAAGTCCTAAAATGTAAGTATGTCCATAAACATTATCCTGAATCAAGCTGTTTTTCAACAAATTTACTTACAATTTTGCTTTGACTCTTATACATTTATATTCTGATTATTCAGTTCTGACACTATACTAGTATTAATGTCCGTTTGTCCTACCGTTTCTGTGCTTCGCTTTTATGAATGTTGTCATCCTTGTTCTTAAAAGAATAATTGCATCCAGTTCCACTTTAAAATACACAATAACCAATAATAAAGTACAAAAATTCACTAAAACAAAGAAATGTGTATATATTTAGTTAAAGGTTTATGTCTAATAAGTTTATCCTTTTGTGTTTCAGATAAATTATGTATACCTTATTTTAAGTTCTCCTTATCTTCGCCAAAATGTATACTACATAACAAGTAGAAGAAAATAGGCGGTAAACATTTTTGTTCTATTGCTAAGTAATCGGGTAAAATATATTATTTAAAATGGATTTCCATGATTTTAACATCCTTTATCACAGTAAATGTTTAGAAAATACTTTTTCCTTTAACTCCCTACCTACTGTCTTAAAAGTTAAAATGAATATTCCTTTGTAAAGTTTGTTTGTAACTTTGTGTATATTATATCACCAGAACACGCCTGGCTAGCTAACACCAAATCTTACAAGATTTAAATTTAATTTTGGTGTCTAGGAATATTAGTTTGTACAATAACAGCTGGAAATTCCCCTGTAGTACTAAGAAATTCTAGTGTTATATTGGTAGGCTTGAAATGTTTAGAAATAGTTTCGGATTTATCCTAATGAAAGATGGTTGTATCAAATTTCCTGTCTATCTTTCTCATTCTCTCTCTCTCTCTCTCTCTCTCTAACTAAATCTTCCTCTAGTGGCTATCTGTTTCCTTTCTCTTGGGTACATGGCTTCCATCCAACTAACAAAAGTATAAACACCATTTTGTCCATTATGACTTCATAGAATAAAATAACCAATGAGAGACCAGCATAAATTTTACCATTAACTATTCTATTGTATGACGTCATAATCTGTGGAGGGACTTTAATCATCTTCCACCTGATCTTTAAGGTATTATAACCTGATTTTTAAACTTTAAGGTTATATTATAACCTGATTTTTAAACTTTAAGGTCATATTATAACCTGATTTTTAAACTTTTAAAATTTTAAAAGGTATTATAACAAAAAATAGAATAAACTGGGATATTATGACAGGGAAAAATTGTCGTTTATTTATGTTGATATTATGGACATAATTTATTGGTCAATTCGTTCATCCCGTAGGAGGGTAGGGGATAAGATAAAGAGGGTGGATGGTAGTATCGTTTTTAGCCCGTTACAAGTTTAATTTTTAAAGTACATGATAATCTGGTGTAAGATCCAAGTAATAATAAATCCATTGAATCGGCTTATCTGTAATACACCCATACTTCTGTTTTTTTTCTCCTTTTGGAAATTACCTCAAAACTAAAAGTTTGCGTCTTAAAATTATTCTCTTTTTTCTTCTCTGATGTTCTTCCCTTTTTTTTATCCTCTATTATACATTTTCAGATTGTAATTTCAAAAAGTTTTACTTTTGTTTAATCAAGGAGGGAGGGGACAACCCGAAGTCTTATAACAACGTGTTTTTTGTTAGCATAACAACTTTGGGGACTTTAATAGAATTTTGATTGGTTGGATCATTAATTTCAGTGTCTAAACTTTTGAACCATGAATTATAATTTAAAGACGGGGTAATTATGTCTTTAATCATAGAGGATGTACATCAATTTATAGGCCATTGACTTTTCCCTTTAAATGCCTGATTTTTACAACGATTTATTATGAATTGGCTTAAAAGGATAACTTTGTTGTAAAGTATAGACTCTTCTATTTTGTGTAATGAGTAAACAATACTTGATAATGCTGGTATCGAGTTTCAACAAGAGACTTGGTAGATGGCAATGGCCTAAATTAATCCACAACCCCTACTTCCCCCCATAATAGTTTTTTATCGCATCGTATCATAGACAGCTTACCGCGGATATTAAAATGCAAATTGTAAGATCAAAACTGGCGTAAGTTTTAAATTCTTTTATAATATTCCCAGAAAATTGTCTGTAATACGATGCTATACATAATTTTAAGTATGGCTGAGAACCGATTTTAATCTAGTGGATATTAAACAGTTTCGAAGCTATACTGGAAACATAGATTTGTAAGTTTTAGTTTTTATTCTAAATAAACGAATAAAATGTATTTAAAGTACACGAAATAAAGGAAAAAATGTGTGATTGGTCAAACGATAAAAGAAATAAACTAAATTTAATTCTCACTAGAACTCATTTTTGTTGCACTTTTTTAAAAGTGGTTGTGCATCCATTTCCACAACTTTGTGACATCCAAAAGAATTTTATATTTAGTGGCTAGGCCTAAAAATTGTGAATTGGCCAACGAGCAAAGTGAGTTACTGATCAGGTATTAATTGCATAAAAATTTACAAAAATCTTACAAAAATCAAAAAAAGGTTATTGCATAATATATTTATTGATCTTTTGTAGCTTGACCGACATCCGATGGACCAAGTAAATTATCCTTTGGATATTTGTTTATACAGGAAATCTTTACAAAAAGAATCAGCTGTATATATTGAATAGCAGCTGAGAAAATCATGTTTCATTCAGACTGATAGCTGGACGAACATTTCAAAAATCATAAAAAATGGTATGAACAACACATAATTACATAATTTAATGCACATTTTGTAAGTTTCATGACCTGGTATGGCCGTTGCAAAAGCTGAAAATATCAATTTAGACGACACAATATCAATTCAATATTTAATGGTTTCTAGCTAAATAAATATTTTAATAATGAAATTATATTACAAATAACATGAACGGTTTTAACTTATTAGACTGATTAAACATATACTAGAGCGAATTTTAACATGTGGGGCATTGCTTGCGTACCTTTAAAGTTAAGTGTTATTGTTTGTACTGTACCTCAGGGATCTAAAGGGATAAGACAATGACCGATAAATTGATGTACATCCCAAAGATGATACACAAAACGACCCATTCTTTAAGTAACAATAAGTGGTTGAAATGTTTTGACAATCAACTTAATAAACAAACAATTAAAATGTAATCAAAGTCTCCAAAGTTGTTTAACAAACGAAAAATAAAGCGAAATAAAAAAAAGCTTTTAGGACTAGTGTAATAAACTGGCCAATGTCCCCTCCCTCCCCTATTGTACCTGCGCCATGTACTGTTTGCAAAGTCCTTCAAATTTAGTTTTAAAGTTAGAATAAAAATATTAAAAATTCATATTTAAAAGAATAAATTCGCGAGACACAAGATGTCCTTTCATTTTCTAAATTGACACTATATGAAGATATAATATAATAAATATTTTATTTTTGATATTATAAGACTGTATAAGTATAAATTATAGTATGCTTTTAAAATTTATCAGAACTATAATTTGAAATCTGAAGCTCACAAACAGTAACAGTTTTAAGCCAACAAAAGATTATATTTGTCAATTAAGTTCAGTTTAGATATATGAAATCCCTGTTTTATAAATCACATAAAAAATGAATTGACTCCTTATCTATTCTATTCTAGTAGGGGGGAAAAGTCACTCATAAATCAGCCACGGACGTCATAAAAATGATAGATTATCCATCTCTTTTTTAGGGGTTTTCTTTCCTACTTCTTGTCTCATTTCCATAATTTTTATGACGTTACGTGTCTGATTTTTTAAGTGACTTTCTCCCCCTACCTAATCTAATAAAAATTTCTAGGCTAGTTAGCAGGAAATTAAAACCCCTCAAAAAGAAAAACAACTATTTTTATAAAATAAACAAATGTGGAGTACCGCCAAAATTTTAAGCCAAACACACTCATTAAAATAAATGATTGTACCCGTATACATATATGTGTGTGTTATTGTGTGTGTGTGTGTGTGTGTGTGTGTGTGTGTGAGTATATGGGGTATGTTTGTTGTGTGTTTGTGAGTATGTGTAGAAAGTGCAATAACAAAGTTAAAATGAGGACAGGAGAGGCACAGCTGCTAAAAATTATCATTAAATTCTAAAAAAAACTCTGCATCTCAAAATATGTTTTTCAAAACCAACAAAAAGTTGCTGAGTGTAAAATTTTGATATTAGCTTGAGCACTTTTAAAGTTATTAGCTGGCTATTATGGAGCTTTTTTATTGGTCAGTTCGGTCAACCAGTAGGAAAGAAGGGGGTGGGATAAAGAGGTTGTTTCATTGTTTCAGCTAGATACGAGCATCACTTTATCAGAAAACATATAAATCTGGTGCAACATCCAAGTAATAATATATTGATTTGTTGTTTTAGTTAAAAGTAGCAGAGAAGACTTTTTGGAAGTTTTACATGAATACTTTTTCAAATTTTCGTCCTTTACCTTTTTCCCCCAACATTGCAATTTCCATCCCATCTTTCTACCCTTCCTAAACATATCATATCTGTCCTTCCTTAAATGTTAAATTTATTACCTTTTTACAAATACAATTTTCACCAAGGATCGACAACCGCCAAAGAGTGAAACTTAGACTTAAAATTATACTTGTACCATAACTTTCTGTCAATTGTTGGCTTTAAACTTTATTTAATGAGTAGTGTTTAAACCTAACTTTAATCTTGAGAAGGGTAATTTTGTTTATTATCAGTGAGACGTTAAGCTTTCCAAACATCGAGTTTCATAATTGTACTTGGAAATACAGAAAAATATTATTTCGTAAATATACAGTTTTTTTCAAAGAATTTTTCATTTTCTCAAAAATGAAAATGTAATTTATTTGAATTTGAGTAAAAACAAATAAATAATTTAAAATTGGAATAGGATAGATGTTTGTTTTCAAGTCTTTATGTTCCTAAAGATCTCTTTAACCAACAGACAGTTTTTGAGAGCAAAACAGGAGCTCTTTATAGTGCCCATGAAAAAAGGGATTAAATTTTTAAACTTTTGGCCGAAATGTCACGAATGACGTTGGGAGACTTAGGCCTAAAGTTTTTAAATCTATCCTGTTTTTATAGGCACTATAAAGAATAATTATTCTCTAAGTTTTCTCAATTGTTTCCCTGTAAATTTTCATTATTTGTAAAATCGAAGCATTTCTATAAGCAATTCTGTTAAGACTATGTATAGTGTGCAGATATGAAATATATCCTGTAATAATCTTCTTCAGCTTTGCTTGAATAAATGTTGTCATCCTTGTTCTTCTTTTGTTAGCGTGTAGGGTATAAGAAATTATAATAACCACGCGACAAATGAAGCTTTTTAGAGTGCCTATAAAAAATGACGTTGTACTGACCTACCATTAGTCAATTAAAATGTACACTGGCATGCCCTTGGATATTAGTCTGTGTATTGACTAAAGAAAATATAGATGAAAAGCAGATTGAAAATAAATTTTGTCCATAAAAATATATAAGATTTCTCGGAATATAAAAATATTTTCAGATCTTTTGTGAGGGTTTGCAGCTACTTCAGAGACAAATTTTCAAGTTTTAATGTTTAAAATATTTTCAAGTATCATACAATAAATGTATTAGTTTAGATGTGCATTGCAGACATCTACCCTCCCCAAAATATCAAGCACCCTTTAACTAGTAGACTGAAATGAATTTAGAAACTTTGCAACCTAAGTTTTTGACAGCTTTATAAGAAAAACAAGTAATGTTCAAATTATAAGAAAAAAATAATTAAACTTAAAAACAGCTGTTTCTCAAAGATCCAATAGAAAATCTGGAAAGGGTCTTTATCTTATGGGGGGTTGTTACATATATCTCTTGCCCCCTTTTTATTTTAAGTATCATACTGTGGTATCCGCCTAGGTTAAATGGCAGACACCAGAGTTCAAATGACTACGGCAGTGCGAACAGACGTGGACACATATATTATAGAGAAGCTACGCTTCTCTAGCAATCACTAAATAATAAACAGAGTCTATTCAGTTGTTCCTTTATTCAGGGTCTAAGGTTTACTACAGTTATATACAACAAACAATAAATACACAGATAGGAATAAGTAATCATAAACAGAATCAATATAATACATATACAATAGTCAGTTTGGGCAATAATGATCCCCCATCCCTGGAAAGGGTGGGGGGAATTAACAATACAGCTTAACCATAATAAGGCTGTCAGAATCTATCATTAATTTTAGGTTTAGGGAGGGGGTCGGCAGACCCCTTCCCCAGGACTCGGGGGAGGGCCCTCGGCCCTTCCCCGAACCCAGGTCAGGGTTGCCATAGGCATGGCTCACGGTTGCCGAATACCACAACTCTCCCCTCGGAAGGCTGGAAGGGGGTTTCCCTGCCAGACTTCCGACAGTGGTTGAGGCCTTCCGCCCGCTCCTTAGGGCTAATTTATATACAAGCGATAACGATTCAATGGAATCCTAGTGGTGATTTTCAGGGCTGATGGGCCCCCAACGTGGGGTAGAAGGTAGAGGCTGGCTTTTGTTGGACACGTAGCTCGGCGCCAGCAGGTGTCAGGTTGGCGTGGGGCACAGCCGCTAAGGGGCCGGTCAGTAACGGGGCATTCTGGTTGTTGTTGGCAGCGGCTGGGGCACTGGCTACCAGGTTGACCGTCTGGGCGACAGCCTGGCCTCCCGAGGGGCCGCGGGGCTTTCCAGAGTGTGGCCCAGGCCTGCCTGGGCGGTCATTCCCGCTATCGGCTGATTGCATGGACACCATTTCCTCGGCTGCTTCCCGGCCGATAGGAATGGCATCCCAGTCTACTGAAAAGTCCCGGGACTTGGCATGGGTGAGCCTGGCTCTGGCCAAGGCCTTGCGATACAAGGTTGGGTGGTACAGGAATACTTGTGACATCGCGTTCATGGCGGCCCGTACACCTCCTTGTGCGGCTGCCAGGGAAATGATGGTTAAGTCTCCCAGCAGCTTGAGGATCAGCAACAGCAGACACAGTATGGCTGCGCCATCTCCCCACTCGTGAATAGCCTGTCTGAACCCAGCCCAGACATCCAGGGTTGCTTCTCCTTCCTCCGCCAGTCGGTCAATATCGTAGGACACGATCCCATGGTCTCCGGTGGCTGAACAGCTACCTTGCTGGACGCATGAGCCATACGACAGGCCGGTCAGCATGGCGGCCTTATACGCTGGGAACGCTAGCAGCTGCTGCCAGTCGTTCAGCTCAGCCTGCGAATACAAGCCTCCCAAACTGAAGTCATCCAAGGGCTCGGTCAGCAGCTGCTTGGGTGTATCCAGCGGGGGCGGCCTCTTCTTAGGTGCGGGGGTTAGCTCTATCCATCCTTCCTCAGCGTGTACAGTTAGGGGGTAGGTGGAGGAGCAGGGAATTTTGGTGGCGTGGCCTCTATACACCTTTGTCACGGCATCTACAAATCCTGTGGGCTCCACCGGCACCTTGTCCCAACATTCATTGCTCTCCCTGACAACATATTTATTGCGTTGGCAGGTAAGCTGGAGCAATACATCTCCCCTCAACACAGAGAACGTGCTCCCCTGGACACGCACCGGATGGGCCGGGTCTAGCTGCTGGAGCTTCCAGCAATTAGCCGCTACTTCTTCTGCTGCGGTGCTTCTCATTCGAGTTTCCAGGGTAAATCCGATGTAACCTGCATGTATCTGGGCCTGCAGGGGGACATCAACGTCCCTGGCCGATACTCTGGGCAGCGCTGCCGCGGCCGGGTCGGCTGCCACGAACAATGCTGGGTGGTTGGTGGCATGGGCCTCAAAGTCGCAGTTCACTATTGAGGTGGGGGTAGTCATGTTGATGAAGAATTGGGCTTGATGGTCAACCAGAAACGCATCCATCACCAGGCTAGGCTGGAGGCTGCGGATCAGCCTCAATGGGCAATCTCTCCCCAGGTGGTCCCACACGTAGGTGGCCTCTCCAGTGATGCAGGACAGTAAAAGGGCGTTGCGGCGATTTAGTGTGTCATGGGGGGGCACACGGTAAGCCGCCCATGACATTTCTAATCTCCGGATGTGGGAATTCCAGGATTGCTTGGGCGGTCCTCGGTACTCCGGCAGGTTACTCAGCATCAGCTTGCGGTACTCGGCTGGAGCCGGCTGGGGATCATCGTGGAGCCATCCTTGGAGCTGGTCGCCTCCTTGCGCTTGTGGCTGCTCCATCGGGTCAAAGGTTCAGCGGCGGGACACGAAGTTTTAAGTCAATACTATAAGTGGTTTACACTTGAGGCTTTCTAGCCTAGCAGCCAACACTGTTTATCACTAGGTTGGTAGTTTAAATACAAAGATTTAAATTAGGTGTACCTAGAGTACTTGTCACTAACTGCTGAGTTGTAGAGTAGGCTGGTAGGTGTAGGTAGTTTTTGATGGTCTGAACTGCTGTCAGGAACTGATTTGGTTTTCCTTATCACACTATAGATAGGAGGGAGGAGCTTGTAAGACTTTTTTTTCTAAAAATATCTCTGTTGGATGCTATGGAGTAGCTCCGCTCCTGTGTGTGTGTGTGTGCGTGAAATCTCCTTTCCTTGCAACGCGCCTACGCGCCGTCAGATTTGCGCACACAGGTAAAAAGCGCACCTATCCCTCAATCTGCTCTCTCATTGGTCCGCTTTGTCTTATTCGTCTGTTGAATTTTTTGTGCGTCCCAGGCTCTGCTGCGCGACCCGTAAATGGCGCTCTGTTCTCCCAGTCGCTATCTCCACACCGTGGGCGGACTTATTCAAGTGTGGGTAGGAGGGGGAGCGCGTGAGGGGACGGGGTAAAACCGTCTGTTCCCCCCTATGGGGAGGGGGGGTGCTGTAGGTTTGAAGTAACTGGGTGGTGAGGTAACTGTGCCTTTTCCTTAATCCTGAGCTTATTGTTATGTCACCTCAATTGTATTTGCTTCAATTTATGGTGGGCCCCTCCCCTTCCGTTGGGATAAGGGGTGTATTTGTTGTGCTGAAGGCTTGGGGGGTTAGATTGTTTATCAATGCATTGTTATATTACATCTAGGTTCTATTTTTGGCTTTATCACAATACACAACAAATTTGCTTACCAAGCCTGTTCTATTTTTGGCTTTATCACAATACACAACAAATTTGTTTACCAAGTCTTGCTCATAAATCTATTGTTCAGCTTTCACACTAGGGTGGTAATCCCTAAAATGTGATATAATATCTGTTTTCTAGATGGGTGGCTGCGCTGTAGCCTCTCAGGATACTTGGAGTTAACGTAGTTTTTCTTCTGCTTGGTACACTACACTTGTATTTTCGCTCGCAGCTCGCAGCTATTTGGCTTGTTTCAGCCTGTCGGCGGCAGGGAATGTCCCGTCCTGCAGCGCCGTGTATCCGAATCCGGCTGGTGGCGGCAGGGAATGTCCCTTCCTGCAGCGCTGCTGGTTCGGATCCTGCTATCTCTTGCAGTAAATGTTGGCCTATTTTCAGCCGTTTGCACTTATTTGGCCTGTTTCAGCCCGTCCGCAGGCCTGTTTCAGCCCTTGAGCGCTCAATCCTCCGTTAGATGTCGGCGCTTCTCGCGGTTCTCCGTCAAGTTTCGCTGCTCTCCGCAGTCTCTCGTCCGATTTCGCTACTCTCCGCAGCTCGGGTTCCGCCACACTTGGTCTTTCGCTAGGTTTCGCTTCCACAACTGCCGGATACAGAGTTAGACCTTGCTATCCAGGGTGGGTAATTCAGGTTGCTTGTGTCAGTTTTGCCAGTTTCACTGCTGGGAGTACCTTAGCCTCAGCTGCGCGTCTGCTCTACACTTGTGGTTTGCCGTAATCTCACACAGCTGCCACCAAAAGTTGTGGTATCCGCTTAGGTTAAATGGCAGACACCAGAGTTCAAATGACTAGTGCAAACAGACGTGGACACATATATTATAGAGAAGCTACGCTTCTCTAGCAATCACTAAATAATAAACAGAGTCTATTCAGTTGTTCCTTTATTCAGGGTCTAAGGTTTACTACAGTTATATACAACAAACAATAAATACACAGATAGGAATAAGTAATCATAAACAGAATCAATATAATACATATACAATAGTCAGTTTGGGCAATAATGATCCCCCATCCCTGGAAAGGGTGGGGGGAATTAACAATACAGCTTAACCATAATAAGGCTGTCAGAATCTATCATTAATTTTAGGTATAGGGAGGGGGTCGGCAGACCCCTTCCCCAGGACTCGGGGGAGGGCCCTCGGCCCTTCCCCGAACCCAGGTCAGGGTTGCCATAGGCATGGCTCACGGTTGCCGAATACCACAAAACAACCCCATTCTTTTCTTTTCTCTTATAGATTCTATACCTAGTTTATCTCCTTCTTTTTCTCCTTCTCTCTCTATCTATTTACAATTCTCTCTTGCTTTCTTTCTCCCTCTGTTAGTTATTTTTCTTCCCATATCTCTCTTGTTCTCTCTATATTTCAAAACAATAGGTAACATCCTACAGTTTATGTTTAAAACAATAAAATATATTAGATATTCTTTTTTATAGTCATATATGTGAGTAGCGAATGATTTCACTTACCACTGAATCGATTAAATTCTCTTTTACAGAAAGCTTCTCAGATGGTAAAGTTAATAACTATTTTAGGGTAGGGTACCTCCTAACTTTCGAGACAGTATACAGAAGGATATGGGAAAGAATGGTTTAAAGCTATCCCAGGACCTAAGTGAAGCTTACCTGATAATACTTGAGACTATGCCCTTAGCATCTAGGCGCTATGTCTTTGAATGTGGCAGAAAATAGCCTAAAACCATTCTAAGACTTAAATATAAAAATATAATAGCCAAAAACCATCATGGGACCTTCATGATAAATAAAAGTCATCATAACCAGTCAACAATAACCTTTATACTTTTTTTGACAAATTAGGAAATGAAGTGTTGTTGACTTTTGGTCAATTGAAGTTTTTGGGATATTGAACTGCAAAATCTATTAGCTCTCTCTATGTGTATAGTTTGAACAGAAATTAAAGTAATATTGAATCTATAAAGAAAATTAAAAAGAATATTTTGGAGAAGAAAAGTGAAAAAAAATCCTGATTTTTAAATAAGAATTATGGCATTGAAAACCCAAAACCTTGGCTCAACAGCAGCGCATCCACTCGTCATCGAGGAGGTGATAGGTGCGACACCGTGTCATATTTAGAGACGTTTAAAATGATTCCTTTTAATGCTATGTCAGTTATAATGGCTTGGCCAACAAACATGCGCAACTCTTTTTCATGCACAAATAAAACTTCTCAAATAAAGGTAGGGCAATTAGAGGGTTGGTTGTCTGTTGGATTTTACTTACCCTAATATCCAGGGTGTTAGAGTATCACATCTCATTACAAGCGGATGTTGCTCTGGATTCTCTAGATGATCACTAAAAATCAAAGGAAAATCCCGCCCTTTTGAGCTAGCGTAAGGTTAGGTAACATAAGTTAAGGGCACTGAACCCCCCCCCCCCATATAATGGATCCTGATCAATTATCCCTTTACTTGTTGAAATTGTAAACCTGCAACCACAAATTTATCCTCTTCAAAATCAACAAAGCAGAAATTTTATAAAATTTGTTATAAAAATGTTTACTTTTCTCTCGATCATGGTTGAGAATCATAATTTTATTATTCTTTGCAATTTCTGATCGCCTCAATTTTTATTCTAAGTAAATAATTTTTTTTAAATATTAAGGATTTTTAAAAATTTTAACTGTTTTCTTAGCTCTAAGATTTTAAATGTACACTTTTTGTTTAAAAAAAAAACAAATAGCGAATAAAATAATACTAATGATGAAATAAAGTTAAAACGTTGTGTTCAATGCCAGATTAGTTGGTCCAAATTAATCTTACAATTTTAAATTTTTTACTATCCGCGGAAACCTGTATATAATACAAAAAAAATAAATATAATTTTTATTGAAGTTTTTGAAATATCCACTGCGAATGATATAAATTGAATCGTTCATGTTTTATAAAGTGTATAGACATAAATTGAAAATATATTCTATTGAATCTACAAAAATTCCTAGTTTACATATATTCAATATTTTTTTACAGCACAAATTATATAAGCATCTGTAGGTTTAACAGGGTTGATATTATACATGGAGCGAAGCTCAGAGTTAAACACAAAGTTTATTAACTGTATTTACTAATTCCTATATAAAAGTAAAAGGATATCTGTCTGTCTCTCTGTGAGTACCGATATCAGTAAACGCTGAGTTGATTTGTTTCTTCTTTATAATGTAACTTCTCATGTAACTGAAAACGTACAAAAGACATTTTAAGCTTTGCTGCTTTGGTTGTTACCAATTATCTTATCTTATCTTGTCTTAAGTATTTCTGACGTAGAGACGTACTAAAGTTCAATCCCAACCTGTAGAAATGTTTCTATTTTGGAAGCTTCAAGTGGGATGAAAGAAACCTACCAAAATGTGATGCATATATTATTTTTATTTCGCTTTGTGCACTTATAAAACAGAAGTATGTCAACTAAGTTTACTTCTTTTCTTTAAACAATATGGAATTGTAGTATAGATAACTTATTGAACAAATCGAATTTTATTCCCGTCGGAAGAGTGTCAACCCTCAATAAAATAACTCTTGTTCATTAAATATATGCTTTTTCTAAGTCTTATAATGATAATGCCCCTTCCTTTTACGTACATAAGCACCACTACACAGAATTAATCAGACAGACAAACAAACACCCTGTTACTTTAATTTAAGATTAACAACCCCATCTATGTTAGTACTATAGATCTTTTATGTTTGAGAGCTGATTGGAGGATAATCAAATCTTTGTATTAGCAAATGTAATTAATGTAGGTTTGACTTTAGCGTAGCATTTGATAAAACTCTCATATGTATATATTTTTTTTCTAAAAGCAGAAAACTAATTGTTAGCTTAGGCTTAAATAAATGATAGTGTTATTAATTTAAAAACCTTTCTCCATGATTCCTGTAATGATTAGGTATAATGTTGAAAGTTTTTCGCAATAACGTTTTAACTTTAAATCTTTCCCCTTATTTTGAAAGAAAATTTTGATATGACAAAATTGTCCTTTTGACTTGAATTTTGAACTGTTGAATTCTCAAATTTTAAGACAAGATTTTATGAGCAGCATTTCGGTGATTATAAATTCATCAGATTTGCGTTTTAAGCAATTTTTTTAAAGATTCTTACTGAATATGTATTTGAAATATTAAATTCACTGTTACTGTTTAGTTTGGGGAATGTTTTTACGGCTATTTGATTATTTATTCAAAGAAATAAACAGAAGTCAAATTTGAAATAGTAGAAAAAAGAAAAGATATGTTTTATATGCATTCTCCAGTGTATCTCACTTCTTAAGATCCATTTGTATGAGGTATTTATCCTTATTTCCATAAAAAGGCCACTAAATGTAAACGTGAATATGTATATCTAACCAGGGAGGGAGTGGCCATTGGGCTATTTATTACACTAGTCCCCAATTTTTTTTAATAACGTTTTATTATTCGTTGCCTTAACAACTTTAATCCTATTTTGATTAATTGGCATATTATGATGAGTTTACAAACGTTTTAACTAATATTATAATCTACAGAAGAAGTTATTTAAGTGCCATCATTGGGGATGAACATCAATTTATTAGCTATTGTCTTATCCTTTAAGATCCCTGATTTGAATAGCTATGTGTATAGCTATATAAAGCCGGGTGTATATATGTAAAGTGTCTGACTTGTAATATATTGCCTTGATTATACATTGTCAAACTTATACGAGGCAAAAGTAATAGAAATAAATATAGATTACTTGTCTCAAAAAGCAAGCTTTAAACATGAGAGTAAAACACTAACGAGGAAAGGGGTTAAATAACTGTATATCTACATCCCAAGAACCTTCTGACGACTCTTTGACAATCAATCAATAGTGTTGGCCAAAAACAGCCAAGTAGCAGAAAACAATTTGCTAGCTAACGAAAAAGGTCCTTGGAAACGTGAGTTATCTGCAGCTATACTATAGATCTGTTCTTTAAAACTATATGACAGTTTAATGCTGGTCCAAAGTCGGCTGATTACATTACTTGGCAGCTGAATATTTAGTTGTCTGTCACATACAAAAAAAAGATAAAATGGCAAAGCACCCGTACGCTTTTAGATTTATATCTATCTTTTAAATTCATAAAAGTATTATTTTTTTCAAAATAGGGACATTAATATGTTTTAGTCTTTAATTCTGAAAGTCTATTGTTTAAACTTATTTCAACCTTATGTCTATGTATATTGTATACAATACATATGTGGTAAAATGGAAAGAAGGTAAATCCTATTTTCAAAGTACAATGGGGAGGAAAGTTATTTTAAAGAAAAACTGCAACTTTGACGTCAAAACAAGCCAAAACGTAAAGGAAAGAAAATATATATGGCTGATTTTTTAAGCAAATGATTTGGTCCTTTACTTTATAAAAAGTAGAAGTTTTACTTTGACTGCTATTCTAAATTGAATTTATTTTTTTTTAAATATTCCCTATACCAATAAGCACAAATATCATAATTTACTGGTATGTCTATTTGTCTGCCATGCTAAAAATATAAATTATAGAACCTAAAAAGATGCATTTGAAAGAATTCACAATTTAAATTTATTCTTGATATGTGAATGCTGAACATTTGCTTCATCTTCATGCAAGATTTTCGTGTTCTTCACTTTTTATTAATTTTGTCATCCCTATTATATTCAGTTTCAGAAATAAAAATTGACCTAAAAATATCAATATTTTGACCTTGTCAAAAAGACATATTTTTATGTATTCCAGACCTGTGAGTTAACTCAAAGTAAATTGCAGGAGTGTAGTTCTATATTTGGTCAGTCCTAAATTATAGTATATTTCTTAATAAACACAATGCTTTAAGAACTCATAATTTTTTTCCACTGATTATAGCTCTTTTTAAATATCTATTTAAAAATTAGATTTCTTTTTTATTCAAAAGTCAAATTCATGTAAATATTGGCATCGTTTTCTTAGTTCCTACTTGATTTGAAATCGTTGAGGATCCGCAACCCTGTATTTTGATGATTGATTTCTATATGGAGAATCTGAGTTGTGACAGGAACAGCTTACGTGACAGCTTCCAAAAGATTATTTATACACATGCATAAGCCTGTTTTAAACTGTTTTAATTTTACTTAATTTCTTAAACAAAGCCTTTTTAGGTGATTATACACATAAACCTCTTTAGTGTCAATTATTACTTTTCATCAGTTTGATTTGATTTTGTTTGGATCCAAATACCTAGAATTTTAAATAATTAATTTTTGTTTATTTATCTTCTTCAAAAGCTGCCTGTGGCATTTTGAGGCATAAATGCGAATAAAATTTTTGTCGCATATATTTTATTCGGATCCACAAACCTGTATTTTGATGATTGATTTCCATATGGAGAATCCTAGTTGTGACAGGGACAGGGTTACCTGTCAACACACATTCAAACAGACAAATCTAATTTACCATGTACTCAGGCTGGGGTTTAATCAAAACAACACAATTTTTACTGTTTTTACATTGCTTTATAGACAGGGTTATTCTATACTTATTGTGCATTTTTGTCCTACTGCTAGTTTCAATCTTTGAAAAATTAATTCAATATAATTAATCAGCATAGATTTATGGTTTTATGCTTGAATAATTCTAATATACAATTTACAACTAAAGCTTTCTATATGTAATGTAGAAATACTGAAATACTGTCCATTACGACCTAATTAAAATAATACTGTTTTTAAAAAACCTTTATTGCATCTTATTATGAACAACTTTGTGGTATTGTCAAAATACCACAAATAAAACATTTTTCCTTTTTATCTAAACATCTTCATACATAGAATTTTCTTTTTACATATGTAGCTGCTATATTATTTTTTCTTCAATAATTTACAAATATATATCAGTTTTATATTATATTTTCCAAATATTTTTTTTTATAACTTACAGAAAAAATATATAAATTTATCAAAATATGTATTGACAATATTTATTTAATCTTGATTAAAAATAAATATTACAAAATTAGATTGTTAGTTTCTGGTATTTAGATTGTAGAGCTACTTTGTATTCTCATCATCATTACCGTTTATTTATTGTTAGAACATAGTCCTTGCACAAAGGTTCTCCAATCTTCTTAGAATTGGGCAAGATTTGAGGCAACACTGAGAGATTTTCTTATCTTCCAGTTCATGTAAGAGTTTCCTCCTTCAGGTTGTTTTTGGTCTACCTGGTTTTCTCTTTCCTTTGGGATTCCATTTTAAGGCTTGATTGTTTATTAGAATAAAACACTAGAGGGAGAAAGGGTTAAATAAGTGTATCTCCCAATCGCAACAACCTTGTGCAACCTTTCTATTGGGTCATTGAAAATCAACCATTGGTGTCGCTAATATCAATACAGCCAAGTAGCAGAAAATAATTTAGAAGCAGACGAAAGAGGTCTTTGAAAAAGGATTGGAGGTAGTTGTCAGTATATATATCTATACTATAGATTTGTTGATTATTTAGATGTGTATTCTAACAATGCTTCACTTTCTATTTAATAGATTTTTTTCTATAAAGATCATGAAAAATACTATAACCTTATAAACATGTTAAAAGTGATTTCTTATTCCCAAATCTGTTGTATACATTTCCATATGAATACAAGTACAAACCATTTGAATAATAGATGTTTTTATACAAAGATTCAGTTATCAATATAAAAGTATTTACTACAAAGTTTTCTGTAAATAAATAAGTAGACAATTTTGGGAAATGACACAAATATAAAATTTTGACAGATTTATTTAAGGGCAAAAAAGTTGTTGTTGCAGGTTGCTATTGATTTCTTCAAAAACTTCTTTTAAAATTAGAAGTAAAAGAACAATTTCCTAAAATTTATGAATATAATTAATAGTATTCCATTTTTAATTGTATATAAATGGTCATTATAACATTATAATTATATATATGTTACATGTCTTATATGCTTTTGAATCTTGAGACAACAAAAGCATAATAATAAATGTTAACTCATAAAACATATAAAACCTAACATGTAAAAATTGGCAATATAAAAAGCTTGTTGTAATAATTGTATATTCTGTATGCAACTTCCCTCAGACATATGTTAGAGTATACATGCATTACTGTAAATAATATTGACAAAATAAGTTTGTATATTAGATGCCAAATTCAATGAAATCCGAGCAGCAAAAACTAAACATTTTTCTTAAATAACTGTAGAAAAATCATATTTTCTCAAAATATTTTACAAACTTATAATAATAAAATTTATCACAAACAAAAAACCAAACATTAATAAAGAGGCTTTTTCTGCAAAAAAATAAATGTAGGTTTGTTGTAAACCCTATTGATATAAGAAGTTGTATAAAAAGAAGACAGCTTACTTGGTAAACTATATCATATCAAAGCTAGGAACAAACTTTTTATCAGGTACTCGCAGCTGACTAATTTCATAAATGCAAGGCTGAAAATTTATGGATGTTAAAAGGAATAAAAAATTGACAGCTGCAGTTTAATTTGTCTTTTAGCTGCGACAAGCCAAAATTTTTGCTGCTACACTGTAAATATTATAAAAATATCACAGCTCAGCTTTTGCTGATGATTGTTTGATTATTAGTGACTTTCAATTTAAGAATAGCAGACTGCGATGGCGTCCCTTTTAAACTGAAGATTATTCCGCCTGCGGTTGACAAGCCTTAATTTTTCTTACTATACATAATAACAACAATACACACACAACCACCCTTTTTGTGCATCAATATAATATAACACTCATGCTAGGCTTTCCAAATATTTATTCATTTTAAGTTTTCTTAAAAAATATTTATTATTATGAAAATACTTAATCTAAACTACTTGTATATAAATGAACATATTCTTATATAAAAACAACAGGATGTCTTTGAATCTATCTGTGTGTTCAAAAACTTGCTAACCGCTATACCGACATGGTTCTCCTTTATAGTTTAGCTTCTCTTATGAGTCCTGATGAGGTTTATAACTATTATGAGGGAAGGTGCAACCAGGAGAAATCGCCCTTAAAAGAAAACTAAAAACTACCTACCATTTTTTTCCTTTTCCTTTTAATTTGTAAATTAAAGAGTCCCTAGAGGCCTCTAGGTGCATAGCCGACAGTCATCTCTTAAATTTATTTATATATGCTTCTGTTGAATTTTAATACTGTATTAATAAAACTTATCATCATTTCAGAAATAAATAATGTACATAAGAACGCAGCTTTGGAAAGCTGGTATCCTTGTTATTTTCTATGCAACCATTTCTGCTAGTGAGAAAGGTAAACAATACATTTTTTAACAAATTGATATAAATATAAGCAAAGCTACTCTATAATTCACTTCTTTGTCCATCTGTCAAACCGTTAGTCAGTCCGTAACGCTATGGGGGATAATGTGATTTTCTCGGCAGCTATTAAACATGGATAGCTGAAATTTTTATTAAATTTACTAGGCGCATCTAGTATATGTATTTTCTTATTCGTCGGCGATACTTCAAAAGTCATAAAAAAAATTTTACGGCTTCAGGATTTTAATAATTTTTTTTGTATATTCTCTTTCTTTTTTAATTTGTTATGACAACTGAATATCTGGCATATAATTCACTTTGTCCATTTGTCCAGTTCATGACCATTTTGTACTTCACATACCTGTAAAGAAAAGTCCTTCTTGTTTAAACAAGTAAAAGAATTTTATAAAAAATATTTAGTTGATACAATTGACAAGTCTGTTTATTTTCAACCTATAAACAGGAAATTCTTGAGAACAATTTGTAAATACAATAGATTTAGGTCAAAAACGCAACAATTGAATTTCAAAGTTCTATTGTTTTATTATCTTAATAATATTCCAAAACTTAAAAAAAGAACATTTTTTAAATTTGTTTACAAATAGAAAAATATTTCCAGCATGTCTATGAAACTGATTAATATCCACTGGATTAAAACCGGTTCTAAGCAAGACTAAAAAAATATGTTCTATATCGTATTATAGACAGTTTTACGCGGATAGTACAATTGAAAGTCGTAATGTTAATACAGGTTGTGTTAGCCCGGTCCTTGGTAATGAATAACTATTCTAACATTTAGTTTCTTTTCTTTATTTAAATAGATTCTATTTTTATAAACTCCTTTTTCTAAAGTTTAATTTTACAAAAAATGTGTAAGTCTATATTATAATAATTCATAAAAATAGCATAAAACCTGTCCCTAATCCTAACATTGTTTATCACAATAATTACTCCCAAATTTGGACTAGAAATGTTGGAAACAACAAAAGGCTTATTTCTCTCATTCATTCACTATTCATTTAATTTGTATTTTGACCCAATTTCAATTTATAAGCTTTACTTTAGATAGGTAGATATTATCAAATAATCTATATACATACTCTAATAAATGTATGAGTATAGGTGCATATCCCAGACGAATACCTGGCCCATGTGGTTGGGACCTTTTCCGTCTGCTAACAAATTGTTCTCTGCTCTGTTGTAGCGACTTTACTGTGTTATTAGCTCGTATTATTAGAATGAATCATATATAAATAATGACTATAAATAAACAAAAAGACATAAAGGTTGTGTGCTTTATATTCATTTTAAATTTTGTTGTTATTTGGCCAGTGCAACTGACTGCAATGTCAATTCTTTGGATAGTTAAATTGGTAGATAAAAGTAGGACTCAATTTTTAGTTCAATAATAATTTAATTAAGGATAACAACATATATAATTAGTTTAGCATATTAACATGTATAGACAAAAGGACAAAGTACATTAATGATAACAAACAAAAATTATAATGGACGTAGGGACAGAAAATATTTCATAAAAAACAGTCAATTAACTCATTTTCCCAAAGAGTTTAGGATAAACAGCCCTTAATTGTGAGTTATTTAGTTGCTTTGCTTATTACAAAAACAAGGTTGACAACATCCATAAAAGCGAAAGTCTGAAAGGGTAGGACAAACAGACATTAACACTTGTATAATGTCAGAACTGAATAATCAGAATGCGAATGTATAAGAGTCAAAGCAAAATTGTAAGTAAATTTGTTGAAAAACTGCTTGATACAGGATAATGATTATGGACATACTTACATTTTTAGGACTTGATTATAGAGTTGCTTCGCTTATAATATTGTACTTTGTTGTCCCAGGAATCAGTATACCAAAAATCAGACCAATCGGATAATTAGGTCACATACAAATTTGTTGTTAAAAATGTAAAAAAAATCAACATGTTTAAAATGGACGTACGGACATTCTGGTAATGAATATAGAGTTGCTACGCTTTCTAACTCGGACCTAACTATTACAGGAATCACTATGCAAAATTTAAAATTGATAGGATAATTCTAACATGCCTAAATTAATGAAAAAAGCTATTTAAAAAAGTAAAAAAATCAACATGTTTAAAATGGACGTATGGACATTTTGGTAATGATTATAGAGTTGCTACGCTTTCTAAATTGTACCTAACTACTAAAGGAATCACCATGCAAAATTTGACATTGATAGGACAATTCTAACATGTCTAAATTAACGAAAAAAGCTATCCCTGATGGACGGACGGACGGATTGACTGACGGACGGACTGACGGATGGACGGACGGACGGATGGACGGACGTACAGACAGACGGACCGACCCTAATTATAGAAAAGCTTCGCTTTTAAAAAAGAGACTAAAAATAAAATTAATAAATAATCATATTTGAACTTAGAATATTACTTCATATATAATTCAACTATATTTTGTTTTAGATGACGTAATACATGTCCGTGGACTGTTAGAATCTGTAGCGCAGTTGCCGTGTGACACTCGGCCACCCAGTCCAGAGAACCCAACCATACTCGTCGTGTGGACTAAGGAACCGTCAGCTAATCCAATTTACACGTAAGTTTGTCCAAACTTCTCTATAAATTATTACTTCCTTAAAGGAATTTCATTTTCTAGGATTTATCCGCGCAGAGGAGAAAAGTTTGTTACTTCAAGTACTTTAGGCATTATATATTTTTTTCACTTTTTATTTTTTTGGCTGATTTATTGGTTTTTGAAGTAACGCTACTCTACAAGTGTTTTGTGTTCGTCCGTTGATTGGATGGTAAAACTATACAAACTCATGTTGTGTATAAGTATGAGATACAACCATCCAATTTGATGAATGTATCCTAACAGAAATACAGGAGGGGGACACATATATTTGTGATTTGTTCAGGGATTTAAAGATTAAGGTATTGGATGATAAATTAATGTACTTTCACAATTTTTAGGAACAAAATTACCCCTTCTGTAAATAAATAAAAAAATAGTTGGAGAAATTTGAACACTATTAGTTTTGCACCATCTAATCGAAATTCAAATAAGAAAACGTCGTTAAATAACTTAGGGTACTAGTGTTATTTATAGTCAAACTTCTACTTATATTTCGGAATAATATACTTTACTTGATAACCTGCCTTAACAAATTCCAGATTAATTGAACAGTTCTTCTACTATTTCCTTCATGGTTCTATCTTTCTGTTTGTCAGGGAAAGAGGGGACATTGGGCTAATAATTACACTGGTACCCAAAGTTTTATAACCTTGTTATCTTATTGGTTAGCATACAATATTTGTGTACTTTAGTTGAATCTTGATTTATTGGTTCAAACTAGAATTGTCTAAACATCTCCTCCAATAATCTTAATCTATAAAAGGGCCAATTATTTATTATCATTGGGGATGTATATCAATTTATTGTCCCTTGTCTTATCCCTTAAGATCCCTGTTGTTTGTTGACTCATGATGTAACTTAGCAAGATAATGAGAAATCTTTATTGCTTCCAGAGTTAGAAGGATGACATTTTTGTACTTTGTTAATAATATATCCTTATATTTATATTTGTAAAATATTGTATGTGTCTAATCGATTCTGCTACTATTTGTAATCTACATAGGGGGTAATTTTGTGTATCATCATTAGGAATGTACCTCAAGTTATCAGCCATTATCTTATCCCTAGGGTAATTCAACAATTAGGGGGTTTGAGGATCTAATATATTTTTTTAAAAATGTTTGTGAGGGTAATCCCCTCTTTACCCCCATGCCCCACCCTTGGACGCCCCTTGTAATGGGCCATCTCAAAGAACGCCTAAATGAAACTGTTTTTGTGTGTTCAGGTATGACCTTAGAACTAAGAATGGTCGACAGGAGGGGCGTGGTGACCATTGGTATGATAGCTTCAACCTCGGTGGGCGGGGCTTCTTCAAAAGTAAGTATTTTAGAATAGCTACGTTAATATTTTATTTTAGAGTGTGAAATTGTAAATTCAAAAATAATCGGTGAGGGTAAATTTTTAAAATTCCCACCGTTTTTCGGGTGTGGCCGGACTGTGCAGGACTACTTATTACTAAAAAGTAGGGATGTGTAAATGCCAGTGTCAGATGTATTTTTGACATATGTATAAAAATATTGGGTGTATTTTTGACATATGTATAAAAATATTGGGTGTATTTTTGCCAGTGTTGGATGTATTTATGGCATGAGAATAGATTTTACTGTCCCCCCTAATTACCCAATAAACCTAACCTATTTAAACCTAAAGTAATAAACAAACAAATGAAAAACTACCTCTCTTATTTTCTATTTAATTTAAAACGAAAGGGAGGTGGGTTTCTTTGGTCAATAAGGCACTTGGACACTTAGAGAAATTGGAGAAATTGGAAATTTCCAGTAACGGAATGTTTTTTTATTGTATTATTAACAATGGAAATAAGTGATTTTTTTACTTTTTTTTTATTTAATCATAAATATACTTACATAAATAGTCTTTCTTAAAGACGCACTATGTAAATTAATAACAAAATATATTAAACTATTTATATAACGAGAAAAAAAAACGAATGAATACATGTTCGTAGAGTTTTGCCGTTCAACTATCAGACATATACCTAATGTATTTTTTTATTTTAGGATATTCCAACGGGTCATCTTACCTTTCAATAGAAAGCTTACAGGTTTGATAATATTTCTAAAAATCAATTCATCTATCCATAAATCCCAAAAAGGATGTCCGTCTGTAGCTTAAGGTCTCGCTAACCGCAGTACCGATATGGTTCTTCTTCGCAGTGTAGCTTATTATAGGTCTAAGGGAGGTGTATAACCTAAAATAAAGGTCTCTAGAGTTAGATACATGGTTTGTTAAAACCTTTTTCTATCTATCTATCTATCTATCTATCTATCTATCTATCTATCTATCTATCTATCTATCTATCTATCTATCTATCTATCTATCTATCTATCTATCTATCTATCTATCTATCTATCTATCTATCTATCTATCTATCTATCTATCTATCTATCTATCTATCTATCTATCTATCTATCTATCTATCTATCTATCTATCTATCTATCTATCTATCTATCTATCTATCTATCTATCTATCTATCTATCTATCTAGGATAGAGACGGAGGGAAGTATAGATGTAGAGTGGATTTTGACAAGGCTCCGGCAAAGATTACCAAGATTTTTCTTCATACTATAGGTAATGATTATTTGTAACATGGCTTCTATAAAAATGTGTGGTTTCTGTACGTACGTCTGTTCGTTTAAATGGTTGTTAGAGAAAATGAACTCCTTATAAGTTACTCCTAAGTTACTAATACACAAAGAGAAAAATATTGGCCTTACACACGCTTAGACAGGAACAAACTCACACACACACACTCAGATATGTAACTTTTGTGAATTTCCTTTTTATTTTATTAATAGCTATTTTTAGGGCATTTTTCCCCTCCCCCAAAAAGTTATATATATTCCCTGGACATATTAAAAGCTTTACTTGAAAGTAGAACCATATCGGTTCAGTGGTTATGGTTAATGATATCATTCTCTATACGCAAAGAGACATACAAAGAAAGATATCTTATTACTTTTATAAAGGATTATTTTCTTATATTAGTTATTTTTCTTGAATTAAAGATTAAATATTAAAGATAATCTAAAATACCTAGATCTGTCAAAATTATTTTACACTCACACACACACATACACACACACTCACACAAATTCTGAATTAGGTTAAGAATAAATATAAACAAGAATAATTTTGCCAATGACAAGTAAAGCCACATTAATCTCATATAAAAGTAAGAGGATGTCTGTCTGTCTATAAGTACCTCGCTAATCATTGAACCGATAAGTTTTTTCTTAAATTAAAGCTTTGCATAGTTCGTACGACGGTTCAAAACTATTAAATTGATATTCAGATAGACGTACGGACACAATGTAAATGTAGAACAGCCTCGCTGTAAACTATATATGTGTAAATAATAGAATAGATATGTACAACCATCCAAAATCTGAAATATTATTTTGGCCATAACAAATACTTTGTTATTAAATATTGATAGGGATGGGAGGGTGGAAAACTTCTGGGATAAAAAGAAAAGTATATTGTATGAGAGTATCTATATATTTTCTCAAGGTATGATTAGGTTAGGTTATGTTGGGCCTGTAGAGTTAGGGCATCGTAGGGTTAAGGACTTCTGCATTGGTTTAACAGTAAGAATAAATATACATTACCCAACTTTTATTTAAAAAGAAACGGATGATTTTGTGTTCGCTTGTTTTTTAAAGGGAAGCACCTAAAAAATAATCCAAATTTGTACTAAGACATTTCCTTTATATCGCGCATCTGACATATCAGCAAAATAATATTTTATTAGAGCATATTCTTTCTTATAACCAATATGATAATAAATAAAGTGAAAACTTTTAAGCACTTGAAAGATATCGAAAACTATAATTATTGAACGACTAAATACTGCCAAAATAACAAAAACAAAATAAGTATGGAAAGTTTTTAAGCTGGTCTTTGGATAATTGAAACTTAAACATTTTAGATGATAATTCAGTTATCTATCCGTATCGCTACCCTGTAAAGGAGAACCATATCAGTTCATGCACTGTCTAGCGATATCCTTCAGTACACACTGACAGACAGCGATTCTTTTACTTTATTTAAGGATTATTTTACCTCTCCGTTTACCTCTGAGAAGGTAGAAATGGAATGTTGATATTGAAATATGATTGAATCCATAAATATTGGTTTCCTTCAATAAGACCTCACACAAACACCAGGGATGCAGGGATATGTATAAAATGGGGGTGTAAAAACTCCCTAAACCCCTGTTATAGATACCTCTCCTTATAACTTTTTTATCCATACATTAGAGTAAGACACTAGAGGGGGAACTGGTTAAATAACTGTATCTCCCCATCGCACTGTCCTTGTGCTTACTCTCAATTGGGACATTGAAAACCAACCAATGGTATGGTGTGTTTTAAAACAGCCAAGTAGCAGAAAACAATTAGGTAGCAGACGAATAAGATAAATGAAAAAAGGAAGGGAGGTAGTTATCTGTATATAGATCTGTTATCCAAACATAAATTGTATAGCAAAATTTCAAATATTTTTGTTCCCTTTCCCCCACACCTAAACACACTTACTCTCTCTCTCTCTCTCTCTCTCTCTCTCTCTCTCTCTCTCTCTCTCTCTCTCTCTCTCTCTCTCTCTCTCTCTCTCTCTCTCTCTCTCTCTCTCTCTCTCTCTCTCTCTCTCTCTCTCTCTCTCTCTCTCTCTCTCTCTCTCTCTCTATATTTTTTTCCAATCTTTTTTTTTTCTTTTTCTCTATTTCCCCAGAGTTTTGACGCATGCATTTTTGGACAGATTAATAAAATTATGATTCCATGATTTATGAGAAACCTAAAAACCAAGATTTATCTAACGGGTTTATATATGCATTTAAAAATTGTTTTATGGTTCATAAAAAAATTTAAACCTGAATAGCATTTCTTAATATCTAATTATCGCAAAAATTTAGTACGATAATTTGACTATGTTGATAATTTTTTTTTAATAACATAATTGACTTGAAAATAAATCGTTTTGGTGAAAAAAAATCTACAGCTAAAATGTGTTTTAATGGCAGTTGCCGAGCCCTGCAAGTTTTGTGTAAAATATGAAGTCTGAAAATATATTTGGATTGGGAATAAGATGCCTGTAATAATATTCTTTTCATGATAGGAATATATGTGAAGGTTTGTACCGTCTTTGGGTCTGTGCAATAATCTTAGCCTTCGAAAAATTTTTCGTAAATTAGAAAAAGTCAAAAATAAAATGACTGTTTTTGAAAAGAAACTTTTCTCACTTGAAAAAAAATAGGAGACTAGGTTCCTTATCAAATGACTAAAATACTCAAAAATGCACCGCTAAAATCTTTACTTCGTATTTCATGGGAAGATGGCGTAACGAAAGTGGGCTAATTAAATGGAAAAAGTTTAGAGATGTATTGTGAGGATTTTAGTTGTGTAATAATCCTAGTTCGAATTCCATATGTTTCATGAAGAACGGTTAGCAATACGCCTATTCATAAGCCATAATATTTTGAAATAAGTGGCCTATTACTTCTAAAATATAATTGAACTAATGTGCATTGCAATTTTGAAAATAATGATCACTTTAGAGAGATTTCGTGAAGCTCTTTATAGTGCCTATAAAAAAGAGGATAAATGAAAAGCTTTTGGCCAAAATACCTCAAATGATGTTATATTACAATTGTCCATTATTCTAATATGAAGTCATTTGGGATTTTTCGGCAAAACGTTAATGAATTTATCCCTTTTTTATAGGCCCAAAAAGAGCTTCATATTTCATACGCATCATATCTTGGGGGGTTTTATTTGATAATTGAAACATCGTGTTTCTTTGTTGAATAAAATAATTGAGGTAGTAAAGAAGTTTTCCAATTTTTTTCGCATACAATTTTGTTATTGCAAAATTTTAAGATATTTTCCTAAAAGCGGGACGTTCTAATTTGGTTTAGTATAGACGGGCATGGGAAAACAAAATAATCTCAAATTTCATTTTCATACTTTCCATTTCATAAGATTTTATCATAAAAAATATAATTGTTATATTTCTCTCATATTTTAAGTAAGAAAAGCTAATTATGATTTTAAATAAAAAAGAAATATGAGATATAATTATTGCATGTGTTGTGTAGTATAAGACTAGTGTAAGAACTAGAACTGTATCTTTAAGCGTCTTTGTGTGCCACTGTACTGGTCTATACAGGTGTGTGTGTGTACGAGAAAAAGCTGAACTTGTAAAGAACGATTCACTATTTTAACATATAAAGTAATAAGAATTTTTGTCTGCAGCTTAAGATTTCGATAACTACTTGATCTATTGAGTTCTCCATTTTAGGTCAGCTTCACATTGGACCTACTATTTTACTTTTTAACTTAAGTCTTGGAATTGTTTTATGCTATTTGTCTGGTATTATGCTTTTCCCCTTCAAATACTGAGGTCCTTGATAATAGGGACGTAGTCATTCAAGTGCTCTACAAAGTAGATGAAATAATTGATACATTTTTCAATTTTTTTTTGTGACGCAATGTTAAGACAGAATAAATTATTGATAGAATAGCTGCGCTCAGGAATTAGGTATAGCCAACAAGCGAAATAAATCTAAAACCATAATTGGGGATCAGATAAAAAGGTCGTCAATTATACTATGTGTTGACCCCAAACGACCAGCTGAAAATCACGTATAGGTTTCGTGATTTTTTCCCGATTTAATTTCGTTTTTTGGCATAAGCTTAGCTGCGCTACACATAATTACTTGTCTTGGTCGTCCTTGCCATGCACTACGTCAATGTTGTTTGAAGAAAACCGGGTCAAAATATTTATTTTTTCAATTTGCATTACAAATGATTGCATCAACAAAACAGGAACAAGAACGATTGGGTCCAAAGTAGCGATGTTTATTTATTATCCTTATATAAAAGTAACCGGATGTCAATATGTGTTTGATGTTTAAGATCTCGCTAAAAGCTGAATTAACATGGTTTTCCTTTACACAAAGACTTCTCATAAGTATGGGAAAGGGTTTTCTCGTATTCATTCGAATCCGGCGGATAGGAACCGGTTCTCGGGGCTAAAAAAACCGGTTTTAATCTTATAATTGTACGTTCTATATCCGCGGAAAGCCGTTTATGATACGATGCGAGAAATAACTATTAATTATTTTGGGGGAGGGTACAACCACACTCTCAGAAGAATATTCTACGTAAAAATATCCCTCCTCTCTACAAAAAAAAAATATGTTACTTTTTCTTTTTACTAGCGGTTTCGCCCCTAGACTCTAGGGGCTTTGCCCCAAGAGGTTTGATCAAACTAATTTTTCGTGTTTTAGTTTTTAAAGAAAATTAAAAAAGATTTTTTTGGGGGGAGGGGGGTTTGTCGACCCCACTATTTTAATTTTGGTTTTAAAAAAATTGGGAGGGGGAGGTAATTTCATTTTTTTTGGGAGGGGGTGTCCCACCCCCCAAGAAAATAGTTATAAACCTTCCCGTGACCTATGAGAAGCTATCCTGTAAAGGAGAACTAGATCGGTTTAGCAGTTGGGCGAGATCCTTCCCTACAAACAAACAGACAGACAGACATCGTTCTACTTTGTATTATAGATAACTAAATAGAAAGGTGGAATGTCGACATACCCCCACCCACTCCCCTTTCACTCAAGTGCCTCAAAATACAAGGTTTTGACTGTGGCTGATTTTCACAACATGACCGTTAAAGACAAACATACACAGAATACTTGTATAGAAGCTTTGCTATTAAAAAAATAAAAAGAAACAAATTCTCGTAGATTTTCTGCGTTTTCTGCAAAATTCTCAAGAAAATCTTAACAAATAATTCGTCAAACTTTTTGTTATTATGAAATATTTTTTGTTAATCATTTATAGTTATAAAATAAAGCAGAATTTAAATTTACACTATTTAGTAATTTATCATTTTGATTTTGAAAAATATTTTCACTTTGTTGCTGGTTTATTTTCTATGTATTATTGAATGGTGGCTTCACGGCCAGCCGTTGGAACCTCAACACTTATAAGGTTATTTTTAAGATATCATGCGAATTATTACTGCATCTTTTAGACTTGATCTTTATTCTATTACCAAAAACTTTGTGTATTTGTGTTTCGTTTCTTTTCCTTCCTTGCAAGAAAAACAAGAAAATGCAAAAAGAAATTATCATTCTCAGAAATAAGTTACAGGCAAAAAGAGATACCTATACTAAATAATAAAGATACTTTTAATTCGGATATAAACATACTTGGTAAGGGGCGGGTTAAGTGGGGTTGAAATAACCACCCCACCCATTCACAAATAAAGATTCCTAAACTGATTTTAAGTCTTTGTATTGAATTAAGTTAATATCACTGTATATAATATTTTCATTAGATAAATTATATTTAAGAAATCTTTTAATTGAATTTTTGACATATTCTAATAAACAAGGCATATATTCCTAAAATACCGACACTCCCTTTTCTACTACACCAGTAACTTTTCCTTTACCCTATGAAATTAGGCTTCTAATTTAATTTTCTTAAAAATCTAAATGGATTGATTTCAAGTGCACTTATCCTATTATAAAGTGCAAAACAATCTACAGTATGACCCACGAAAAAGTATTTTTTAGCATCTGCAGCCCATATTTATCAACGAATTATTAAAAAATGTATATTTTCTTGTTCTCTATAGATTTTCACATAAGTAGATATAAAAATATTTTTTTTACCTCCAATAACAACGGAGATTTTTAGAGCTAAAGTTTTGAAAAAGTGTTTTTTTTTGTTTCTCATAGTTTTTGGATGGTTATATTATGTTTTTCTGGTAACTGAATAATTATTATTTCTTTTTTATTTCATCAAAAAATATTAATTTTTAGTGGCAAAAAGTACTACTAAATAAATTGATTAATTGCAAATTTCAGGTTATTTATTTACCCTTATTTATGAAAAGGATTAATTATGACAGTTGCTCCGCCCCCTTTTCTGACATCTCAATCATTTAATAGAGGGTTAATTAAGCTTTTTAGACTAAAAAATCATTTTGTTGTAATTTTATTTTCTTTATAACTTTTTTGTTATTAAAGTTAGGATTATGAAACAAAAACAATTTTCCTGCTATATTCATAAAGACTTATTTGGTTTTTAAATCTAAAACAATTTTGCCTAATAAGTAAGTTTTTTAAAATATCATTAAATTAAAAAGACTCAAAAAATATGTGTAAAAAAATACTTTTAACTTATAACCTAAATTTTTTATTTCATTTTTGTATAAAGTTTCTGCTAGTAACAAAAATAAAAGGATTTTTACCTTAATTTTGCTAAAAAAGTCGTTTCATGTTAAAAGTTACTTTTTGCTCAGTTACTTTTTCAAAACTTTAGCTCTAAAAATCTCCGGTGTTATTGGAGGTAAAAAAATATTTTTATATCTACTTATGTGGAAATCTATAGAGAACAAGAACTATACATTTTTTAATAATTCGTTGATAAATATGGGCTGCAGATGCTAAAAAATACTTTTTCGAGGGTCATACTGTATACTTTTTAAAATTTGGTAAAAATGTTTTTGGTTTTCTTTATTACTATTCATTTAAATAGAAAGTTTACTTAATTAATGTAAAAGTACAGAAATCTAGAATTTTTTTTATATTTAATCACCTTCCTGGTTTACTTCAAAAAGACATTAATCAACCAAATTATAATATCTAATTATTGGATCGTTTTATAGACAGCTTTCCACGGATAATAAAATGAAGGGAAAAAAAGAATAATGGGCAGGGCCTTCTGCTCCTCAGGGCAAACAAAACTCCTATTAATCATTTTTGAAGCCATATTACAAAAATCATTCTTTACATATAACCATACTATTGTATTGGTTATATATGACATTGTTATTAAAATTGTATCAAATGCTTTGTTAAGTTCAAAGATACACTAATTAAACACATTGCAAGAGAAAATTTGAATTAGGGAAAAAAACGAAGTAGCGGTTTTTTCGAAGTAGCTTTTCTTCTATTTGCAGCACCTGCGGGGGGCACTAATTCTGCGAGTCAAATTTCTTAACCATGCAGGGCAATCATTAACATTTATCTAACCTAATCTAAAATAAGCTAGCAAAAGCTACTGTGAAAATACGTCTAAACCTACTTTATCGTTTTCTTTCCATGATCCGAAAATTTTTTAACCCACCGCCTTTAAATCAGATTTCTGGCATCGGTTAAATATATTTCTTAACATGTATTTTTTCTTCAGCTCTACCTGACCCGCCACGCATTCTGACGCCAGATGGCAGGAAAATGGAGGTGGTCAACTTCTACGAGGGATCTCATCTCAGCCTTGTCTGTAAGGTTTTTGGAGGTAAGATTACTTTTTATTTCATGGCCAAAATAACTACAATTGGGGGAGAATTGACATAATACTGTAGTTTATACTGACCTCGTATATTCCATTTTAGTTTTCTAAAAAGCTCAACTGAAATTTCATTTTTCTCTCCTTCACATTTTAAAAAAATTTCTCGGTTGTTATTCAAGATATCGAGCTGACTATTATGAGCAACTTTTTACGATCGTTGTTTATTATATCTAAGGTTAATGTGATTTTTTCGGCTATTTTTTTCATGTGGAGATTCACATAGCCATTAAGCATCTACTTTATCCGTCTAACTGTCCGCCCCATGAGCCTAAAATAAGGAAGGGTGATAGTTTTTTCCCCTTGTCTAATCTCTACGGTGCCGTAACCCTGCATTGCTACCAAACACCCAATTTAACCTTACCTAACCAGAAACAAAGTAATAAACAACAAAAGAAAAACTTCCCATCCTAGTTTTGAAAAAAAAATAAGGAAGGGGGTATCAGGGCTTAACAAGGTTAATTCTGTCAAAGGGCCTGTATTTCTATGCCAATTATAGATAGTTTAGGTTAAATAATGTTTTAAAAAGGCCCGGCAGGGATAGTATAAAGATATTAATTTAGGTCGGCCACAGCCAGAAATCCAATGGTTTGTAAACAACCGGCAGGTGGAGGGTGGACCTACAGAACTCAAAGAACTGGATGTCATATCCACATTTGATTTCGGTACACTCTCCAGACAGGTAAAGGCTGTAGTTGAACAGGTGACTTTTAATTAGGGTATGTCAATACGTCCGTTAAACTGTTTTTGTGTCTAAGTATGTTCTATATGGAAAAGGTAGTCGATTTTAACTCGTTGGTGCTGGATTCTCCTTCAATTTCAAGTGATTATCTAGAGAACCCAGAACATCTGCATGAAATAGTTCATAATAGAATATTAGGTAAAGTAACAGACAGTAAACCTTTTGATAGCACCACCTTTGTTTGGAAGTCTTACCTGTGCATGGTAATGAAATGCGCCTGTTTATGACCAATGCATTCTCACCCTTAGTTTTACGTGCCAGACATAGAAGCAGTATATATTATTTTTAACGTCTCTAGTATGACGCGGTATGGTCAAGACCAAACCATTGCATTGCATTGCATAAATTTTTGAATGAGCATATTTTTAGAGTAGCTACACTCTTAATGAGTTATGGGAGGATGGGAGGAGTTAATGGGAGTAACAATTACTCAGATATACAAAATTATATCCAGTAATTAATTGTTGGTGTTGTCTCATGCAAACCAACAAACGTTTATAAACAGCAAACTACATGAAATGATATCTTCAAATATTATATACAAGCAATTGATTACGCCTAAAAACCTTTAGGGGCACTTGAGGTAAGGGGGGAGTCATCCCCTTTCTCAATTTAGGTTTTAAAAAGAAAAGTAAACATTTTTGTTGGGTCATTTTTTCTAGATGCATATTATATCATTTACCTTACATGGGCGAGGCTTCTGTCCATGACACTTTCATAATCATAATCATAATCATTATCATAATCATAATCATTGATGATTATTCTATCAATTTAAAACTCGAGAATACGATTCCCGTGTCAGTTAGGTACAAATTAGTAAGCGTAGTAATTTTATAACCAATACCAGAATGTCCATAGGTCATTTAAAATTTTTTTTACTAAACATTTTTTTGGCTTTCATACCGATTAATATCTGCAGGATTAAAACTTGTTCTCTGCCATACTGAAAAATCATATATAACATCATATTACAGACGAATTATTATCCACGAATACTAAAATAAAAAGCGATAAATAACTATTTTGAAATTCTGTGCGAACACTACTTTAGTTAGAACAAAGGCATCGGTTAGGCTGATTTCCATATCAATGGTAATACATTCAGAATATATGTTTTATGTAATATCATGAGTAATGGATTTCTTAGTAGCGAAGCTTTATTTTTAAAAGCAAAGCTTCTCTATAATTAGGGTCGGTCCGTACAACAAGGTACAATGTTATAAGCGAAGCATCCCTATAACTAAGTCCTAAAAATGTAAGTATGTCCTTAAATAGTATTATGTATTTATGCAGTTTTGCAACAAATTAACTTACAATTTTGTTTATACTTGCAATAATAATCTGCTTATTCAGTTCTGACACTCTACAAGTGTTAATGTTCGTTTGTCCTTCAATTCCAAAGCCTCGCTTTTATGGATGTTATCATTATTATTTTATTGTGTCTGAACTTCTGTATTTATGTTGGTAATTCTACTTTCTTTTCTCATATACAAAGTTTTTTATTGAGTCTTTTTTGCCCTGTTACCCTTTTTCTTTCTTACTCTGTTAAAATCACTATCTTTCTCTCTCGGTTAAATAATGCTCTTGTGCTAGGCTTCGCTACTTTTAAATGAAATCATTCTAGATATATTTTAATATTATACTATACATACATACATTTAAAGAAAATGTATTACTAAACTATTCTTTACAATTCTTACCATGCACAGTTAGGATCTCCAGACAAAGATCGTGCAATCAAAGGGTTGGTTGTCTGTAATGTACTGTACCATGGGTATGAGGTGAAGGACCAAGAGTCTGGCCTTGAGTTGACAAGTTGACTGTTCAGTCCAGGTGCAACTCACCCACACGACATTAACATTATTCTTTACAATAATAAAAACCTAAAATTAATATAAAGTAAAAAGGTATTTTTGTCTGAAGCTAAAGATTTCGACAAATGCAGGTCCTAATTAGTTGTTCTTTTTAGAGAAGCTTTATAAATGTCTTGGGTGGTTTACGCCTTCTCCCCTAGATGCTAGAGGCGAATGATTCACTAGTATGATATAAAATATTAAGACTTATGCATATATAATCCAACTATAAGAAATGTACAATATCCTAAATAATCCATATTTCTTTATATTTATTTTTGTCTTCTTTACTAAGATTATTATTGTAATAAATGCAGGGAGGGAGGGAGAGAACATTGGACCTTAAATTACACTCGTACCCAAACTTTTATAACCCCAAAATCCTATTCTTTGGATACTTTCATTGAATTTTGATTGTTTATTTCCAAACTATATATGTCCAGACTTTTCAACCAACTATTTAACTCTACAAACGGAGTAATTTTGGGTATTAATTAAGGCTTGCATATCAGTTTATCATACACTATCTTATCCCTAAGGATCCCTGAATAAATGTAATTTATTATATTACATATTTACAATTGGAGATCAATAATATTTTTACTTGTACTTGAAATGTCAAAAAGGCTACGCCATCAGAGGCCTGAAGTGGCACTGACGTAGGGGGGGGGGGGAGGAAGGTAGAACTCCAGCTTCCCTTATCAATTTTAGTTTTTAAAAAGAAAAAGTAAAAGAATTTTTTTTTCAGAATTTTTATTATTTTATGGGCGATGTCTCTTGAAGGGTGAGGGTACCCTCCCCAAAAATAGTTATAAACCTTCCTAAGACCTATGAGAAGCTACGCTGTAAAGGTGGACCATATTATTCAATTGAACGGACAAATAGGTGGTGCCGGACGGAAATTCTAGAGAAAATTTTTGAAAACTAAATGGAAATATATGATTTAGTATTTATTTATAGATTAATATTTTACTTATAATAAATGAAAACAATTAAATATTTGGTACAAAATAATATTCTGAACATTTCTAAGGGTGAAAAATAACAATTGGACTAATATTTGTTTTCCCCTTATAATTATAAGCTAGAAAAATCATAATGTATCATATGAATTTTGTCATCCTTGGTAATACCTTTTGTAAATTGTTATTGATTTGTACAAATATGTAAGTAAGAATAATATTATATTTTATCAAACATAACATATGTTATATTTATACAGTCTGAACTCAAGGTTGTTCCAAGAAAAAGAAATTATGTTTTTTTTTCTGTCATTTTTATTGTTTTTTCCTTAGACTAAACCTACATATTTAAAGAAAGTCAAATTATTTGTGAAATACCATTTTATATGCATTTGTCCTTCTTGTTTTATAAAGATGATTTTACTATTTTGAAATAATCAAACAAAAACGTTAAATTTAATGCTCTATCTATATTTATAACTATTTCTATGAGCAATAACTTTGTTTTTAAAGCTAATAATTGGTGTTTACATTAATGTTTGACCTGCTAAAAAACCTATTAAGCAAGAACACAGTAATAGTGTCTGACTGATTATGACGTAACAAAAAAAAATTAGCCAATGAGAGGCCACTATAAATTTTACCATTGGTCAATTGGCTAATTTTTTTTTGTTACGTCATAATCAGTCAGACACTATTACTGTGTTCATTAAGCAAGCATATTATCTTGACGGTGATTTCCCTCAAATTGCGTAGCGTCACAGACCCTCCCTCCTTGATTTCTTTTTAATTGAAAAAAAATTACATGCGATTATTGATGACTATTCCCTGTGGAGGTACTCTGTACCCAATATAATTATACCTAACCTGACCAAACGTAAAATATGTGTGTGCGGGGATTTGTAGTTGACCACCGCCAAATAAACTTATTTTTGTTAGGATGTTGACACGAATGTAACCTGTTCTGCGAGTAATAACAACCTAACAAATCCGGTTCAAACCACTCTACCTATAAATCTACTATGTAAGTATATTTTTTTTCGTCAGTCTGTCCGTAACGCGATGGGGGAAATGTGATTTTCTCGGCTTCTATATAATATAGACAGCTGATTATTTTTGTGAAAATTCCTTATACGTATGAGCATCCAGTATATTATTTATTTCATGCACAAAAAACTCTTCCTATTATATAAAGTAGTAAGCTTTTTTTTGTCTGTAGTGAAGGATCTTGCTAACCGCTGAGCCGATATGGTTCTCCTTTACAGTGAAGCTTCTTATAGATCCAGGGAAGGTTTTTAACTATTTGGGGGAAGTGTATCTTCACCCTACCAATAAAAGATTATCTCCCCCCTCCCAAAAAAAAACAATAATTGAAGACATGGAAAAAACACTGTTAGCTTGTACCAACCAACAAGATTTAATAAAAATGTCCAAAGTTCTTATTCCTACGAATGTGAGAAATTTTCTATATATGAAACTATTGTTTTTAAACTTGCGGAAATCGTATGTCTGCTAAGTTTCGAAAATCTTACAGGTCCGTCAAAATACGCAGTTTTTACAAATAAAATAAATTGCTAATTATTTATGGCTTTGATTGTTATAATTGTGCGGCTGCCGACCCTACATCCTATATTGTTCGGACAAGGATAAAAGGCCCAAAATTGTTTGAATTTAAGCTGTATATTGAAACCAATAAGTACATTATCATTGAAATATCTAAGGTACAATATCCATATAGTGTACCTTACCAACAAGGCCTTTGATGTCAATATTAGTTATGGAAAAATTTCAATTTCAAAATGACTAGTTTCAATATGGATTTTTGACAGCGTCCATGTCATTTCTATTGGACCGTTTAATGTTACTCTATTGGGCATACGTGATGGTTTTGATGCTTATGACTTTTTGATAAAAAACAAATAATTTTATCATTTATGTTTATATAAAGTTTATGGTATTTTCTTCCACTTTAAAACGCAGCTCCTAGGTAAAATTATTTTTACCCCCCCCCCCCGCAAATGAAAAAGCTTGGACGCCCTTGCGGCTAGAAGCTAGGGGTGCAGGCACTAGTATTGTATAAAGAAGTATAAATATTCCAAAATAAACAGAGTTATTTATTTAAGCAAAGGAAGACGTTACATAGACTACATATTGAAATTTTATTATTTATTATTATTTTAAATGTAATACATTTTTATAATTGAGAAATATATGTCATGGAACTGAAAAGAAAGGAAATTTATAAATAAAAGTTCTGCATTTTCTAGTTGCAATAATTAATCAGTTACTTATACCAATGGATATTGTGAGAGGATATCGCATACCCTGATTATGATACAATATTTCTTCCCACTAAATAGCGATATCACTCATGCCCCTCCTGACTTTATTACCTGTCTCTTTCCTAACCAAGGGGAATGTATTGAGCAACAACAGAGAACTATATGAGCAACCTAAATGGTTGACAACATTTCACTGTCACAATATCCACCTATATCAATGATTGGCAGCTGCAAAATTAGTTATTTACTAGCATGTGATTACAGGAGAGTAAGTTACCAAACGTAGTTTTATATACGCGCGTAGTGATATTTCCTGTTATATTGATCCTACAATATAATAGCTTTTGATCTTTATCAAGTAAAGTATTCCCAAAAAAAGTTGTATTTTTCACATAATTTATGGGTGGAATTTAGTTGTTTAACATTTGATTCTGTAAGCTATACTAACAGCATTTTTAGTGCTACTTAGTTTATTAACTAAAAGATGTAAGGTAGCTATCTTCTTTTTATGTAAGAAGGAAAAAACAATCACTATAATACAGCAACTTAATAATCATATATTTTGACATTGGCTGTGAGGTTATTTTTCACCTTGATAATGAAAGGAATGGTCCATTTATTATAATAAGTAAATAAATCCTTCTGTAGAAAAACTCATAATTAATCTTCTGGATATTAGTGTGTATACTTACAACAGCACAGGAATACATGTACAATAAAATAATTTAAAAATCATGATGAGAATTTAAAGAGGTATAAAACAAGGAATAATTAAAATATACAGCTTTTTACACAGAGCACTATAGAATATAGATGTTATTTAATAAAACAAAATGTTGACTAATAAATAATTTGACAACATAATGTTAATGGAAAGTGCAAAACTTCCTAGTGTGTGTTACCATTGAAAATTTAAAATCTCAAATTGAAAACCTAATCTTCTTGGTAATAAATAAATCTTTCTTGTGATTATAAAAATGATAATGCTGTAAAATTTAACAGCTGAGTCTAAGCAATTCTAGATGTTAAGATGTTACTTCAACATACTCAAACATGATATTTTGTAATGCAAAATTTAAATATTTTTTTAGATACAACAATGTGAATAAGAAAAACCGTCATTAAAATGACTTTTTGTATAAATTTAGTAAAAAAAAATATTTATAAACGATTTTGTACTGAATTTATTTATTTAGGTTATAGAATTTCAAGAATTAAGAACTGCATGAAATAAATTGTTCATTTTAAATTTAGCAGTTTATACTTTATACTATAAATATTGACATCAATGATTTGATTACAGCATGTTTTTGGCTCATATTATAATTTATTTGTCTCTGGCTACACAGACACACAATAAATAAAGGGTATTAATCAGATTAACTTTTTATTTAATAAAGAATGATGAAAGGACAAAATCTTGTGTGAAAAATCCCAAATAATAACTTCAGTTAAATGTATTATTTTTACTTGGAGCTTTCCTTTTCTCAATAAAAATACAATTTTCATAATTTTCATAAGAATATCTTACAAATAAAAACTCTGAACCAAGAGATATAAAAAACTTGGTAATTCTATCTTTTTACCCAATTACACATATCAACCTTGTTTTATTTACAAAAGAAAGGATAATGGTTCATTGACACTTATCCTATGTCCCAATGCACCTTAATACCTTTAACTGCATTATGCTTTTGAATTGTGTACAATAACAAGGGCAACTAGGCTCATAAAAAAATGTAATTGTTTGTGCATATGTAAATTTCACTCATAATATTTGGATTAAAAATAGTCAATGTTCTTGATTAGAGATAGAAATATAATTTATGAGTTGATCTAAAATGATTTATCATTTTATCATAATTTTGATTGGTAAAATTCACTTTTCTCCATTGCTAAAAATCATCTAATGTTTCTTTTAGATTCTCTTTACAATATTTACATAAAACATAAAGTGAAAATAAAAGCATCAAGTAAGGTCCTAAAGGAAGAAGAGAAATAGTGAGAGTACAATAAATCAAATTAGTCGGAGCATAATATGTAAATGTAGCAGAATATTACCATAATAATGTTTTATCATTAGGGTTATTGTAAGTTTATTTTTGAGTTGAGTAATATTTTGTTAAGTATTGATTAGTTTTATATTAAATTTTCAAAATGCTAAGTCATTTTCATTATTTTTTATGAATTTCATTTTTAAAAAGTTTGCATTGTCAAAGTTTGTGTACAGTTATGTCAGAAGTTTCTTTTCAAATAAATGAATAAATATTGATTTGATTGAAATGCACATATTCCAATTATTTGTACAATTCCTATCCTGATTCTCTAGCTCCTATGTATATCCAATACATTACTTTCCAGAGTGTCAAACAAAAACAGTTATTATAAGATCTTTTTCTTTCTTTTCAATAATAATTTTTTTTCATTTCAATCATTTTTTTTGTTATAATTTCCTTTGTCCATTTTGTTATAATTTCTTTTGTCCATAAATCTACTTAATAGTCATTAATCAATTTTTCCTTACAATTGTAACCTTTAGCAGTCATGAAATCAATTTAAATTAGGCTATAATTCTCCTACAAGATCTAGCTTTAAAAAATCAAAATTTACCTTACAATCTTTAATCTTTTATAACTTTTATTTGTGTACACCTGTGGGTATTTTAAATTTGTTTAAATAAAATGTGCTTTTCCCATGAAGGAAGGAAGGGCTTCACACATATATTTACCATTTCTATTAAATGTCAAAGCCATGTGTAGTGTGTACTGTTCAGGACTTTCATAGAATAACCAATATAGAAATAGCAATAGATAAAAAAAACCTGCCAAATTTTTATTAAAATCGAGTTACCTAACATATTGATACAATTTGGTGCTGCATATAAGTTTACAAACTACAGATGCCATATTTTATAGTTGATTTGCATTCAAAGCTTCCACATGTGATATTTAGCAATAAGGCTAAAAATAATTCCAGGAAAATTTTATTATTGTTCAACTGCAGCTAAAGCGGCTGCAAGTATTACCATTACCTCATAAGGGCAGGATGCTCTTTAGATTTAAGTAATCTTCTAGAGAATCCAGAGCATCACCTACGTGTAATGGGATGTGATACTCTTACACCCGAGGATCTTAAGTTAAGTAACATCCATCAGACAACCAACCCTTTGATTGCATGAACTTTGTCTGAGAAGTCCTAACTGTGCATGCTAGTGAGTTGCGCCTGTTTATGGGCCAAGGCATTCCCCCTACTCTTCCTATTTATGTCACCCACCTGACATAGCAGCAGTAGGAACCATTTCTAACGTCCTTAGTTATGACACAGCGTGGGCATGAGATTAGAAATTATCACCTCCCTGGCAATGAGCGAATGGGCTATGTGTTAAAGCCATGGTCGCGGTTAAACGGCTGCAATTAGTTAACAATCAATCTGCAGTTCACTTGATGAGTCCTTTCTCAATATTTGATGACAGATTCACAGCTAAGACTCAGCAAGCTTTAAAATAAGGTGGTACTTTTATTCAAAATCATAAGTAAAAATATATTAATAGTTCAAAAATGTTTTTAAAGTCCTGGAAGAGTTCATTTTATAATCTATGTCAACATAGTAAATGTGAGGGGCTTGGCCGAGTGGGTTTTTGTCCCATTCAATTCTCCTCGAAATTGTTGCAGCAGTTATTTATAATATTTTCATTTCAACACATGTTACACATTTTGATATGCATTATTGTGAATGTGCACAAATTTCAAATAATATTATTTTCAATTTACCAAAATAGACTTGTTTGTCTTTTTTTATCATATTTTCAAAAAATAAATACTATTTTTCAAGTGAATTATTAAGTATATTTTCTGATGTCTATAATGATATTGGATTTGAGTTTATGGCTTTTCAATTCAGCTTTGCATTTTTTTCATCACTATAAATAATTAATGATTTAAGAAAATATTTCTGTCCAATAATGTGATCAGATTCTTCCTACTCTGTGTTCCTATTGGTCGAATTAAGAGATTTATCATCTAGATGTTTTATTTTTCTTAATTTCAGTATTGCCTCAACAAGTACAGATACAATCCACACGAGAAAGCTTATCAGCTGGGGTCAGAACGCCTATCCGATGCATAAGGTAACAAGGACAATATGAATATGTATGCGCGTAGCTACAGTTTATAGAAATATAATTATACCATTGAATTTATTTCAAATGAAAAGAAAAGTAAAAAAAATCAGGAAAATGATAAAAAAAATATTCTGGAGTTTCAAACATGAAAAAGACAAAATGAATACTGAATTGATAATCTATATTAGAGCTTCAATCCAATAATGATTGCTTGATAGAAACCGGTTCTGTAACAGTAACGTAGACCCAAATACATTTATGGTTTTCGGTTTTTAGGAATTGTCAACGAAAAAAAATAAAAGCCATTTAAATCATCTGTACTTTGAAGGTTTCCAGGGGAAATTTAAAATTTTATATTTCTCTATTCTCCGATAGCTGAGGGAAAAACTTTCGGTAAATAATTCCATGTTGTGCGTGTAAGAACAAATAATTTTAGTTGGGGTTCAAGACCATTGGCAAGAATATCCTGGTGGCTTGGCGGTCATCCTCTACCTGTCAATTTTACTGAGGTAAGCATTAATAGATAGATTGCTACACATGTCATTTTGTTACTTATTGGGATTTAACAGCCATTTTTTTTAGATAGAAGATTTTTGCTCACTGCCACATCTAAAAAAATACCTTTAGTTAGAGAATAACATCAGAACACCAATAGTCGGGGGGTATTCCTCCACCTATATATTTTTAAAAAAAGATAAACCTTCGAAACCCAATTCACAACCCTCAAAGTTGTTTATACCTTTTGAGATTCCCTCCCCTCCCTCAAATTATATTGTTGTGACATTCTAATGATTAATTTCAAAATCTTAAAAACTTATTAAGTGAACAATATATTTCTTAGGTTACAAGAACTGACGATAGGGATAATTTAACAGGTAATATTTAAATTTTAAAGAAGCAAGCTACTCTACAACTACAACTAGGGTAATTAATTAATCATTAAGATAAAACAAATTGCTCACATTTTTCTTATTATTTGTGTATTAACGGTGAATTAAATATTTTGATAATCCTGTGTGTGTGTCCGTTTGTACCGAAAAATCTCGCAACAGAAGAACACCTTATGAAGATTAAGCTTATTGGTTGAAAAGTTAGAACACTGTTAATACAAAAATAACCAATGAAAATCAATAAATATAATAAAAGTTATTATAACAAAAAAATAATATAACTTATTAAACTTTAGGTACAAGTCTAATCTACAGTCCAATGTCCCCTCCCTCCCTAACTAACTACAACGTACTACGTTGTTTTTTTTTCTGTTGATTGTTGATGATGATTTGAGTAATAAAAAGTTGTTATCCCAATTTATAATCAAGAAAACAAACTTTTTCCTTCCTGTATATTTTAACATACATATTTAGATGCGAAGCATCTTCATAAATTTGCATACTTCCTGGTTGGCTTGCTTTAAACTTTAAAAAGGACATTCTGGTCAGGAATAAGGTATAACCAAAAAGCGAAATAAATAAATCTAAAATAATATTTGGGGGCCAAATGGAGAGGTCGTCAATTTTACGATGTGTTGCCCCCCAACGACAGCTGAAAAGGCCGTATAGGTTTCGTGATTTTTGAAAATTAATTTCATTGTTGGTACAAGCTGCATTTTGGTCACGATAGTATAATTGTGATGTTTTCAAGACCGTATCTAATTGTTACAGGAATCATCATACAAAGTTTGAAATCGATAGGGAAATTTTAATATGAAAGATTATGTGAACTAAATATTAATATTAAATAATACTAAATCATCTTGTTCTGTTACAATGGATTTAATATAATTTGGATCTTACACCAGATTATCATGCACTCTAATAAAGTAAAACTTGCAGTTGGCTAAAAAAACACCCCTTTATCCATTTCCATCCCTCATAATGGCTGAACGAACTGACCAATAGCAAACCAAATTTACAACATTTTTTCCACTGCACTGTCATAATATCCACGTATATTCTACATCAATTTATGTTTCAGAGAGTACCCTGTACTTCACGCCTAGTAGGAACGACACGGGCCAACTATTAAAGTGCAGATCTGAAAATCCAAGCATAGCAGCTAGTGAAATAGAAGATACTTGGAGTTTAGATATCAACTGTAAGTATCTATACATTTGCATTTTTGCATATTTGATTATTTATCTATCCATCTCTGTATCAGTATCAATATTCTATCTATTTTTCTTTTGGTTGTATCTATCATACTATCTATCAATCTATCTCTCTTTCTCTTTATATGTGTTAATCATTATATCAATCTATAAATTGACCAAAGACTGTGGCGTAAAATGTAGCGCCGCCGACCCTTGCCGAGAAGGTGATAGGTTTGATTTTCGGCCCAAAACTGGGTCATAACTAAAGATCTTAAAAATATTTCATACTGCTCCTATGGCAGGTGTGCGACATAAACAATTAGAGTAGGGCCTTGGCCCAAAACAGGCGCAACTCAATACCATGCGACAAAGATTGTTCAATCAAATGGTTGGTTGACTGAAGGGTGTTTTATCATCCAGGCGTGAACAATATTAAGCAAGATTTGGTTCAGAGATACACCAAATAGAGATCTCGAGGTGCACCCAGTCCTCTATAACCTATCTAAAATATAAAAGTATCCACCTATCTATTTTTTCTAGACAAACCGCTGGTATCCATAACCCTTGGCTCAACACTAAATTCTGAACGAATCAAAGAGGGGGATGACGTTTATTTCGAGTGCCTTGTAGTTTCTAAACCTCCTGTTTTCAAAGTGTCATGGAAATTTAATGTAAGTTTTCTGTTCAAAGTTTATTTACTCCATAATTTACTTTGTCACTATGTTCGTATGTATGTTTATTTTTGCTCATTTTCGTCTTTCGTCTAAAAGTTCCTATTTATGGGGTAAGAATTTTAATTATCTGTGTTTATTAGGGATCTTACTGGATAAGACAATTGACAATGATTTTCTGAACGTCTACAATCATTAGAAAACAAGGATGACAACATCCATAAAAGCGAAGCACTGAAACGGTAGGACAAATGGACATTAACACCTATATAGTGTCAGAACTGAACAATCAGAATATAAATGTATAAGAGTCGAAGCAAAATTGTAAGTAAATTTGTTGAAAAACTGCTTTATACAGAATAATGTTTATGGACATACATACATTTTTAGGACTTGATTATAGAGTTGCTTCGTTTAAAACATTATACTTTGTTGTCCCAGGAATCACTATACCAAAAATCAGATCAATCGGATGATTAGATCACATAAAAATTTGTTGTTAAAAAAGTTTTAAAAAATCAACATGTTTAAAATGGACGTACGGACATTTTGGTAATGATTATAGAGTTGCTACGCTTTCTACATCGTACCTAACTACTAAAGGAATCACCATGCAACATTTGAAATCGATAGGACAATTATAACATGCCTAAATTAACGAAAAAAGCTATCCGTGACGGACGAACGGACGTACGGACGGACCGACCCTAATTATAGAAAAGCTTAGCTATTAAAAATAATCCATCTGTAAATCAAAATTATTGGTTAAAAATGGAACCAAAAGTAACCAAAGTTTTTCCCTGATAATCAGAAAAGTTGTATTATTGTTTTTGTTAAAACTTAAGTTGTAAGGGTTACTTAAAATCTCAAAATCTACTGTTCCGATTGGGTTCTCTATTTTCGGTAAGCTTTACGGGTACTGTGATTCTTTTAGGCTATTTTATTTTCAGATTTAAGTCTTGGGATGGTTTTTAAGATATTTTTATTTCTTCTCTGTCCCTTTGAATACAGAGCCCTTAGACGTTAGGGGCGTAGCCCCCAGTTAAATAATAAAGTATTAACTTATTATTGATAAACCCGTATATTTACCACTAATAACCTTGAAAGCCCAGTCCCAAGGTTAATGTAAGGTCATTCTGCATTCTAAAACTAATTTCAACTTTTTCTTACAAAATCAGGGTTGTCAACAAAATACATTACATTTCAATATTTCTTCCATGGTTTTATAGGTTTTTTGCGTACCCGAAAGTTTTGACATCCCCTTACACCAAAATAAAGGGTTGTGAGCCTTAGGAGAAAATATACATTTATTGTGTAAAATAGAATAATCAATGTACTAAAGTAATAAATCTTTTTTCAGGATTCTTTGTATTTATATATTAAAAGCTGTTTTTTTTCACACATGCATAAAGATATAAGATAATTAGAATTAAAGTCAAAGCTTTTTTGACGGACAATTGGAACTCGGATCGTGCACATATTTTCCATGTGCACCTTGGCTGTTTTAGGGAGATACAGGGGATGTAGACCCATGTCAAGAGGGTTGTAGTGTATAAGAATGTAGGGAGGTACACAGAGAGAGGCATGTCCAACCTCTTAATTTTGCTATGATGCTGGACTCACATGGACTCCCCCCCCCCCCCCCCTATAAATAATTTTTTAAAATATCATTAGAGATGTATTTCAATTTATCGTTCATTTTCTTATCCCAAAAGATTCCGGTTGTTGTAAGTTTAAAATTCATACTTTTCCAAACTCCTTATATTTAAACTTTTGGCTGCGCCCCTTTGGAGTTCTGAATTCGAAGGGTAGGGAAAGCAGAAACATAGCCAAGAACCATCTCAGAATTAAGATTGGACCATTAAATAGCCTAAAACCAACCCGGGACATATGTGAAGCTTTACCAAAATAAAAAAACTCAATTGAATCAGTAGTTATTCAAATCTTAAGCTACTGTCGACAAGTTTCAGACAAAGAAAACCTTCGGCTTACTACTTTATATAATAGGATTTAAATGGGTTGGTAAGAAAAATATATATGATATTTATACCACAAAACAAATCCCATTATATACTCGTATGGCTGTTTCCTTTATAGCTTAATCTGCCTAGCTATGCCAGCAACTATGAATCTATGTAACTATGAAACTTTATAACTATTTAATGTTTTTTTTAGGGAGAGGAGTTGAGACAGAATGTACGCGAAGGAACTATTATGGGTAATCAAAGTTTAGGTAAGTTCATATAAGCTTTATCTGAAAGGTAGTAGGTTCGAATTGTACCAAAAACTGGTCAATATAAATTTTAAAAATAATGTCTAAAAATTGAAGATATGATAGTTGAGTAGATAGAAAGTGGATTAAACCTATACATAGTATATTTTCTTTGTTACTTACATTGTTAACCATGGCAGCCTAACTATTTATTTTATATCATTTTTAAAAGCGAAGCTTTTCTATAATTAGGGTCGGTCCGTCCGTCCGTCCGTACGTCCGTACGTCCGTAACGGATAGCTTTTTCCGTTAATTTAGGTATGTTAGAATTGTCCTATCGATATCAAATTTTGCATGGTGATTCCTTTAGTAGTTAGGTACGATTTAGAAAGCGTAGCAACTCTATAATCATTACCAAAATGTCCGTACGTCCATTTTAAACATGTTGATTTTTTTACTTTTTTAACAACAAATTTTTATGTGATCAAATCATCGGATTGATCTGATTTTTAGTATATTGATTCCTGGGACAACAAAGTATAATGTAATAAGCGAAGCAACTCTATAATCAAGTCCTAAAAATGTAAGTATGTCCATAAAAATTATCCTGTATCAAGCAGTTTTACAACAAATTTACTTACAATTTTGCTTTGACTCTTATAAATTTATATTATGATAATTAAGTTCTAACACTATACAAGTGTTAATGTCCGTTTGTCCTACCGTTTCAGTGCTTCGCTTTTATGGATGTTGTCATCCTTGTTTAAAATCTCTTTTTGTAATTTTTTTGAGAAAAATTTCATGAGTTATTTAAATCACATATCGCTTAAATTCCTAAAATCTAGAGGAAGGGTGTGGGAATTCCAGGTCTATTTTTTATCTTAGTTATCATTTTTTTTGGTTAGTAAATTTACTAAAATATAGATAAAAGAAATAATTTTTTAAGCAAAACTCAATTGAACTTTTAAAGCAGAATTTTAGTGTTTATTTATAGGGTTCGGCAGCCGTTTGGATGCTTTAAAAAAGTTTTAATATTGGGATTGCCACATTTTAGTCAGATTTAGACTTCCAGCTGATTTTTAAAATTGTAAATGTTAACTTTCTGGAGATTTACAGGCGGCTGACGCGCCCATGTAATACTATAAACTTATGTACATTCCCGGTACACTAGGTAACTATAGCCTAAAACCTATGTCTTGGTTTTGTAAAATAGTTTGTTACCAATAATAAAGTGAAATTTAAAATAAAGATCTCTCTCCTTTACCCCTCCCCTCCTTTTGGATAAACGGCCTGACCAATAAATGCGAGGGGATGTTGCAACCTAAATTGACGACAATTTGTCTCCTGTCATAATATCCACGTAAATTCTATATCCACTGCTACCAAAGAAAAGATGAATGTAATATGTAGCCAGAAAAGAAATAAAATATTACATTATTACAAGCTCTTATTATCATTATTATCTTGTTATTTTCTTTTATTGGATTCTATGCTAAGAGTTTATATGAAACTGCACATTTTTTTATAGTACAACACTTTGCAAGTAATCCTGTTTTAGTTTAATAAATGTATAAGTATAGATGTTTAAACAAGACAAACACCTGGTTCCAGTAGTGGGGACCTTTTCGTCTGCTAGCAAATTACTTTCTGCTTTTTTGTAACGACTTGGCTGTGTTAATATTTCCGACGCTATTGGCTGATATTCAAAGTTCCAATTGAAAGTAGGCAAAGAGTCCACACCCCGTGAATATTCAGTTAATATTTAACTCCTGTCCCCTCTATTAATTTACTTTAATTAGAACATTATAAATTAAGAGTAAAGAAAAATATATATCTATAATACAAAGTAGAATGATGTCTGTCTGTCTGTCCGTCCGTCTGTCCCTTAAGATCTCGGTAACCACTGAACCGATCGGATTCTACTCTTCAGGGAATATACCTACTGGTCCTGTGGTGGTTTTAGGCTATTTTCTTGGGGGGTGGGACACCCCTAACCCCCTCCAAAAACAAAACAAAAACACCCCCCTATTTTTTTTTGTAGGGGATATCCTTGGTCCTTTTTTATCACCTCTTGGGGCAAAGCCCCTATAGGCTAGGGGCGAAGCCGCTAGTGATATATAATAGTTTTAAATATTGATATAGTCCAATATTGATATTTTAACACTCCTGCGTTTGTCCTGGAACCGTTCAATGCTTAATAAGTATCTACATATAATACAAAGTAGAACGATGTCTGTATGTCTGTCTGTTTGTACCAAAGGATCTCGCTAACCGCTGAACCGATCGGGTTCTCCTTAACAGGGTAGCTTCTCATAGGTCCCGGGAAGTTTTATAACTATTTTGGGTGAGGGTACCACCACCCTCCCAAGAGAAATAAAAAAAAACAAATTTTAAAAATATTGTTGAAGACTTCAACGCAACATAGATATAATCTGACAAAATCTGTTACATGTATAATATCGTTTGAAATAAAGAAAAAACATTTAAATTGTCACTAGAGGCCTCTAGGGGCGTAGCTGCTAGTTGTATATAAATTTAAGTATGATTGAAAACAAGAAAGAACTTAGTTGTGAACTATAATAAAGTCTATATAACAAAGAATAACTTTTATTTCATTGAAAAAACACTTCCACTTACACATCCCAAAAACTATTATTGATAGGATTTATTTTTTGTATTCCTAGGGTAAATAATTTTATATAACCTCTTTTTTATTTTGTACAGTTTTTCTTTCAAAATCAAAGCTTTTCTATAAATAGGGTCAGTCCGTTTGCACCGGAACGTTCCAATTGTCCTATTGATTTGAAACTTAAACATGTCATTTTTATAATCATATTCATATAATTTTTAGAAAAATGATTCAAAATACAACAACGTACAACAGTATTCGTTGCTTAATAGATATAGAATAAGTGAAGGTTATTACATAGCCTGCTAATGTTACTTCCAGCTGTTTAATATACTTTCCTTTTTGACTTAACTCCATCTCCTCCCTTGACTATGGAGAAATTTATAGACCAATATCTGAGGACTATTTTAGCAACCTAAATTGGGACAAAATTCCACTGTTACAATATCCATGTATTCTATATCTGTTTTGAAAATCCAAGATGGCGGCGTTTTTATCTATCTATTCTGTTTCAGTGCTGCAAGAACTGGGTAAGGGAAGCTCAGGTGCGTACACGTGTACTGCAACAAACACGGAGGGTACTGGAGAGTCTATTCCTCAAAAACTAGATGTCAAATGTGAGTAATTTTTAAAAATCTTATAATAAGTAGCAATAACAAAAATAATACAAGATTGCAATTTTGAATGGATGTAAACTTCACTTATTTTGAGTATTGTTTAATAATTATCCTAATTGATTGAAGGGAGGGTACATAGAAATAAAAATTAGAGCAGAATCCAAAGTTTTACAAAAGCTATAACACGTTGGCGGAAAAACTTTTGATTGATTGATTGTTACCAAACTAGCAGTGACCATTAATATTAATCTGCAGTTTACAATCATTAGGGAAGTATATAAATTTATTATCCATTGTCTTATCCCTTAATACCCCTGCTATATTTAGACAAGCCCGTATGTGAGGGAGAGAGAAGTAAAGTATTTGGTGTGGCCAGGGGAGAAGTTTTATCCATCAATTGTACAGGTAGGCTTCTATTCATTTGGACATACTTACATTGTAAGACTTAATCATATGGATGATTCGCTTTAACATTGTGCCTAATTGTTCTAAGAATCAATATTTCGCAAATAAGATGATGTTATATAATGTAAAAAGCTGAAAATGAGCATGTTTAATGTAAACAAACAGACTTTCTGGTAAAAATTAAAGAGTTGTTTTGCTTTCTAACTGTTGCAGGAATCATCATATCAAGTTTAAAATTTGATAGGACAATTATAACATGGAGTGCCTAAATTAACGATTATAGGTATCCGTTGCAGATGTTACTTTTCTTTATTTCTACAGAAAATGGTATATATTTTGTAGCAATTTATATGGTAGAAAAAAAGTAAATGGTTTTTAGAATTGGTTGTAAATATCTAATGTTGTTACATAAAAAAAAAATGCACACTACTCACCCTAACATCAATGTAGAAAACTTCTTTTTTTGGATTATGGTATTGGATATTAAAAGGGAATGTGACCGTATTATGAGATATTTTTCCTTTCATTTTAGTAAAGTCAAAATCACCAGTAACTAAAATATTTTTTTTTTATGAAAATACTCAGTAGGGTAGATTTTTTTTCTAGGAGTGATTTCTCTTTAAAGGGTTGTTGTAACCTCTCTCAAAATAGTTATAAAATTTACCTAGATTTATGAAAAGGTTCACTGTAAAGGAGTGAGGGAACATAGTTAGAGAGTGAGGGAACATAGTTACAGTTGAGGGAACATAGTGACAGAGTGAGGGAACATAGTTACAGTTGAGGGAACAAAGTTACAGAGTGAGAGATTATATTTACTGAGTAAGGGTACATAGTTACTGAGTGAGGGAACATAGTTACAGAGTAAGGGAACATAGTTACAGAGTGAGGGAACATAGTTACAGATTGAGGGAACATAGTTACAGTTGAAGGAACATAGTTACTGAGTGAGGGAACATAGTTACAGAGTGAGGGAACATAGTTACAGAGTGAGGGAACATAGTTACAGAGTGAGGGAACATAGTTACAGAGTGAGGGAACATAATTACAGAGTGAGGGAATATAGTTACAGAATAAGGGAACATAGTTACAGAGTGAGGGAACAAAGTTACAGAGTGAGGGAACATAGTTACAAATTGAGGGAACATAGTTACAGAGTAAGGGAACATAGTTACAGAGTGAGGAAACATAGTTACAGAGTGAGTGAACAAAGTTACAGAGTGAGGGAACATAGTTACAGAGTGAGGGAACATAGTTACAAATTGAGGGAACATAGTTACAGAGTAAGGGAACATAGCTACAGAGTGAGGGAACATAGTTACAGATTGAGGGAACATAGTTACAGAGTAAGGGAACATAGTTACAGAGTGAGGGAACATAGTTACAGAGTGAGAAAACATAGTTACAGAGTGAGGGAACATAGTTACAGAGTGAGGGAACATAGTTACAGAGTGAGGGAAACTGAGAAATTTCTATTGTATGAAACCTTTATACACTTTCTTTTATAACTCATATATCACACTCTCAATATCAGGGTAACTGCATTTTATGAGTGTTCCCACGTAAATGTTTTTTTTCTAAGGTGATGTATTTCTATAATTTGGGTCTGTACGTCCATACGTACGTTAAGGCAATTTATAATTATTCTATCGATTTTAAACTTTGGATAATTAATTTACTTTTCGGCATTTTTATTTCTTAAGCATTAACACTAAAGTTGAAAATTTTAGATAATTACTAAACCAAAATTGTTAAAAGCTTTACTAAAGTCTAAAGTACATAAATTGAAACAGTAACTATGTCTTCAACACAAGAAAACATTCGGATCATGTAAAGAAAACAAAGTAGTGGGTTTCGTCGTACTTTCACAGTAGCTTTACTCCTATTCCTAGCCCCTGCGGGGGGCTTCAACCCTGCGGGTCAATCATTAACATTTACCTAACCTAATTAACCTAATCTAAAATTAAGTGATTAGCTCATTTGTTTGATTTGTTGCCTTATAATAAACTAAGGAAGTAACTAGAAAAAAATACTAAAACCTTTCTAAGACTTAGATTTAAAAATAGGATAGACCAAAAACATACTGGGACATATGTTAAGTCGTTTTAGTGGATAGCGATATTTTAAGACAAACCTTAAAACTTACTACTAAAAGTTTTGGCCAGCATAGAGAAACACTGATTTTATGAGCACTTCTGTTCTCTCGACAAATACATCAAATAAATATTTTCAAGGTATAAAAAGTGCACCTTATGCATGGGAGGGAGGGGAGAGGGGACTGAAAATTTCAATGGTAACCAAAGTTCTATAACAGCAGTATCTTATTGAACTTAAGATATTTTTTTTTGCATTTTGACTGTTGGGTGACGAACTAGTAGTGTTAAAACTTTATAATTTGAAATCATAATTTGTGATGCATATTTGTCTACCATTGTCTTATCCCTTTAGATCCCTAATTAGGTAATAGGTAAGCATATCAGGGTTGTCCAATAATGTTGTAAATTGTTTTCCAGTATGGCTTCGAAACCGATTGATATTCGCTGATTTTGAACCGGGTGTTTAGCTATACTACAAAAATCATGTAAAGCATCATCTTAAAGACAATTTTCCATGAATGTTTAAAAAATCATAAAATTCCTACCGGTTTTGTTTCGCCTGGCATTCGGCCAAAACTGGTTTTAGTTTTTATTTTAATATCCGCGGAAAGCTGTCTATAATATGATAGATAAGTATACCTACACTTAGCCAGGTTAAAATAAGATATCCAATTCATCTCCGGCATCAAATCGAACTAAAAAAACTATTGGATGGCTCCGGTTCAAAATCAATAGCAGCCTATTCCTATCTATAATACGTTTTTAAAGTCTTCATCGTAAAGGCTTCTAAAGAATGTTAATTTTTATAGATATATTTGAGTTTTTATTGAGATTGTTATTTAATTTTGTTGCTTAATGTTTATCTTATTTTCCCAAATTAACAATGGTTAAATACTAAAGCTGCTCTAACTAAAATTCATCCTAATTTTAAAGTGCAAATAACAATAACAGTACGGTAATCCTACCCATACCATACAATGCAGGCATGATTAAACCATATAAAATGCATAATTGTATGGCTTAATATACCAAATATACCTTCAACCTATATTCCTTAACTGAATGGCTAAATGTCTAGCATTAACCTTACTTTTATTGATTCACATAGCATAGACATACTAGTGCAAAAAAGAACCATTTTAGCCCATTAAGGTAGCGAATCTTCTCTTCTGTTTTGTTTGTTGTACAGAATGACGTAAGAAATTTTCTTAAAGTTGTTCGATTAATTAAAAACAAAAACTTTTTAAAGCTCTCCTAATGTTTAATTCGCCTCATGGGATGGCTGGATGGTTAGTGCACATTTTAATTCATTGTGAAAATTGTTCCGCGAAAATATTTCAACTGTCTTCTATATTTGGTTTAAACCTTTATTTTTTGCCTCCTTTAAGTTATAGTAACAAAACCACGTTATGATTTATGCTTAGTAATTACTATACTCTAAAGTATTTAAAAAGTCTGGAAATAATATTTTACACCTAACCATACATTAAAATTGAATCACCTCTGACAACCACAAAAAAAACTTGGACGTCCTTGATTCATCGCCTATTTTGATTTTATCTTACTCAATCCACTAAATAAGTAGCTTGTTTTAATAGAAGCTTTTTTTAGTTCCATATAAAAAAAATTACCAATGATAGGTCAAACACAGACTAAATTTCCAACAGTAGACCAGTATACATTTTAATTGACCAATGCTAGGTCAGTATGACATAATTTTTTTATAGGCTCTATAAATAGCTTCGTTGTAATACCCTCAGGGAAAATCTGGGACCTACACCTTGGTCTAGGAGAGTATCTTTGCTACCTAAATAAAAATAAAAATATACATGGTAAGAGTAAACTTTCCATTAGATCTTACAGGATTCTGATAAAAACTTTTAAATTATGCTAAAATAAAAAGGAAAAGACAGAGAGAGAAAACACTGAATAATAGATGAAAAACAAGAAAAGAAAATGTTAATGCTATGTATGTTTTCTTTACAAGATTTTAATCTTTTATGTTAAAAAAATGTAAGAAAAATAGTAAAATCTAAAGAAGAAAAAACTAGATTTTGTTTATGTTTTGTTTCTATGGATGGAGATTGGGTAGATCCATTAATCAAAATAAAAATTAATTTCTTTGTTGCCCAAGTAACCCACTAGTTGTTTGGATAGGTTATTAGTTTAAATCTTAACCCAACAGTGCATAATTACTAAAGACCCTAAAAATATGAGCATAAATTAAAGTTTTTATTTACCTTGGAACCTCTTCACTTAGAAATTTACTTTTAAGTTAAAAAGGAACAATAATGCATACTTCTTCTTTGCATAACAAATATTTAGGTAGCAGGGCTTCTCTGTAATCATCCTCCAAAACAAAACCAGAAAGATATGTAGTTTTGTGTAACTTTTTGATTTTTTTAAAAATTATCTACAGTTTATTTAAAAGTATTAAATGTAGTTATTTAAATTTTGAATTATTAAGTAATGTCATCTAAATACAAGCCATTAAGAATTAACAAAAAAATATTTTAAAAATATTGTAAAACTTTTTGTTTTATTGGAATTAAAATTCTAATAAATTAAGGTATAAAGCTTTATTTTGTGTTATAATCAAAGGGAAGTAGCTCAACTATATTAATTAGATAAAGGGATTTACATTTTCATTTCAATTTTAAAAACCCTAAATCCATCCAGGTGTAAGGATTTCTGTCAATTGATCTAAGATTAAATTAATTCTCTTCACTTAACCCTCAAGGACATTCAAATAATCAAATAATTTTACCTATTCTACATAATAGTTTCTATTGCTAAGTTTCATGTAATCTGTAAAAATATCTTCAGAATGTAGTCATCCTTGTTTTGGTGACAACTCAAGAAAGTATTTTCAATTAGTGTCCAGTTAACTTGAAGAAAAAGTGTAAATATATAAATTAGAAAGATGATTTTTGCATTTGTTGACAATGCAAGTACAGGCAGGGCTCGGCATCTACTCTACTCCATGATAACAGTTGTTGCTGAACAAAATTTGCAAGCTCCAATTTTTCTAGCTACAACTGCACATTAAACATTTCAATCGACATTGGCTTTCTTAAGGCTAAGTGTCGTGGCTGCTGTTCAAAAAAAGCTGACTTTTTATCTAGGACGTACACGGCAGCCTAGATCATAGAGAAGCTTGGCCAGGAAAGGGATGAATATCTCATTCAGCAGTTAATTGTTTTATTGAAAACTTATAGAAACAGTTTAACACCTGTTCTGAGAATTCATACAGCCCCCTTTCACACTACCAAGCACTCTCTCTTAGCTCAAAACAATACATTTTTCTCAAAAATGAATCTTCCTATCCATTCAATCAAAGGAATACAAGCACACTGAAAACCTCTTGGCAGAGTAAATGCGCAAAAACATAAAATGCCACGTAATTCTCAAATTCAAAGGACAAATATTGTCCTTGCAAAACACAATTTTTCTCCACGCAAAAACTCCTTTGTTCAAATTTCAGTTTTCTGATAACACTCACACAATGACCAAGACACTGAGGTTTCAACAGCAGCTTTTTGGGGTAAAATAAGATTCTAGCTGCCAAGCCTCTAGTACAGTTCTGCTCAAATAAATAATCTTTATTAGCTTGTAATGACCCTTGGAATGCAAAATTTCACAATTTTGGGAATAAGGAATTTTTAAAATGTTTTTATTATAAAAACAATAACAAATTGTTTTAGGGTTTTTTTTATCAAAAAATAAAGAACATTATACCTAGGTATATTTAATATTTTTTTACCTGGTTTTTGATGTTCTGTTTTTTTCTGGAATGAGTGCTATCACAATACCCAAATAGTAAAATATGGATGAAAAATTTACATTTTACCCTTGAAATTGAAAAAAAAATTCCTCTGAAATTTCATCTAAAGTTAATAGTTCAATAAAAATATAATTGTTAAATTAGAGTTGATGCTATATCTCTTTCTTTCTGTGTGGAAATCCCTTGGGTAAATTATTTCATTTTCTTCCAAGTATTATTTTTTTAACAAAAATTAAAACTGTTTATTTTTCACTTTATGTTTTATTCAAAATTACTTTTGTTAGACTGTTGCATTTTAATAAGGATTTTTGCATGATATGATGATAAGTTGGTGCTCTTATTCCCATTTTTAAATGGACCACTGAAAACTCCTTAATTCTCATTCTTTGAAAAATAACATCTTTCTAGCCCCTAACAGAGAATGTGCCAAAAACCTGCAGGGACTTAAATGTATGGGGCTCATCTAACCTTTACTTTACCTAACCAGACCTTTTGTATGTAGTCCATATGGGATAGAAAAGATCTGTGGTCGTTTGTCCTTTTTAAAATTTTGAAAACATTCTATAAACCTTTTTCTAAATTCATATTTTATTAGTGAGTTTATATATGGTACATATATAGAAAAATAGCAAGAGAAAATGTTTTATTGCAAATATACAGGTGGAAATGTAAGCTTACAAAGTAGCTTCTATACAGAAAAAAATTAAATAAGCAATAAAACCATGTAGTACACTATTACTTTGCAAAAATACGCATTATTTTCCTTGTACCTAATGAAAGATGAAAGACTAAAAGTAAGTATATGATGCAAGAACCTCACAAACATAAGTGCAGTAGATCAATGCAGTTTGGTTTCTTTACCAGGAGTATAGAGATATATAAACTGAATTTTTTTTTATTTTTTTCTTTGACTTCTAATGGTTTCCAAAATGGAAACAGTGTTTTGTTATATATATAAAAATAAATGAAAATTATGATTCTGCTCAAAAATAGAAAGGACTTACTCAGAGAAATTCCAAAATTTTGGTTCCTTGTCCAATATTCCTGATTCAATTGAATCTTTACATAACCAGAAATATTTACCTAGTAATCAGTAGGTACCCTATTTGTAATAAATAATCTTTACAGGGGAGGGAAAAAGCCTAATTATCATTTTTTAAAAAACTTAAATCATTAATGATCTGGTTTTAATAAAAATGATTTTAGAACCTTGACTTACAATTTGAAGAAATTTGTAATTGTCAACCTTGGTTGTTGTTTATATAACAGAATGCAAGCATAACTTGTATTTTCTTGAGAATTTAAAAGTTTCCTGTATATGCAATATCAAATCAAATGTCCAAAACCTTTCAACTGAAGGAGGACAGTGCTAAGAATCAATAATTTGGTCACTACCAACAAATCAGGAATGATGCAAATTTCAATGAAAATCTATTTGCCAGATTTGCATCTGAAAGCAAACTTAGCTACACTGCTCTTCAATAAAATTAAGGACATTAAAAGTAAACTTTATCACTGATTCATGATTTAGAATTATGTAATAAACAGTAGGTGAGATACTCAAAAACTATGGTAGGTCTTTAATATTAATACATATCAACAAAACATATTTTACTTTCTGTAAAAAAAACAGAAAGATTAAACTTTATATTTATGGGTAATTACATATTCGTACTCAAAATTTTTAAATTTGATATAATTCTTTTGTAAACTAAATAAGAATATCCAAATATGTACTGTTATTTATTTAAATTAGTTTTCATTTTTTCATTCCTTTCTAATTTCAATCTTAAGACATGTGTGAAAGGACTGAAATGATGTACTGTGGAAGCTAATCCTTAATTCATGTTTGTATTCAAATTTACATGTCTTATGCAAAGAAAAGAACATCTAGGAACATAGAGTTATTCTGAATTTTGTACTGTATAAATATGATTCGTTTTAACTTCTACACACATTGTTGTTCAGTGATTAGAATTTATGATTTTTAGTTTGCTAACCTTTCAGTTTCTTTTTTAGAAGCTAATGACAAGACTGCAGTCTCCTGCTAGACCAAAAGTCAAGCCACTGTGAAAAAAAAAAATTCTTCACTTAAACACTTAATTGAAGATCTAAAACAGAAAAAAAGCGTAGTTCAAGAAAATTTAAGAAAGGTTTAAGATTTAGTACCATACTTCAATTAATAAGTTATATTTTTGTCTGAAATTTGCACATTTATTTCTAGGTATAGTACTGAAATATCTCATATGAGTTCTTTTGACATTTTTTTCTCATAAATTCGCACCAATTGATAGGAACAGCAAATATTTACATTCAATATTTTTCTTTCAGTCCAACACACAGAAATATGGAAATAAAATATTTATATGTACGCAAAAAAAAAAATAAAATAAAATAATTTTTATTTGTTTTACAAATATATGTTCTAGTATTTTATTTATGTACTTTTTTATTTTACTCTTTGTAACCTAACATTAAAGAGCTTTTTAAAATAAAAATTAGTTTTAAGCTCAGTTCACAAAAGACAAAGGTCAAAATCTGGAAATTTTAGGTCGACCTACAGAAGCTTTAGGTTGACTTATTTTATAAAGGTATTTGTGGTTTGTACTTGTTTAGGTTAACCTACAGAAAAAATCGGTAGACCTTTAAAAGTTATTTGTGAAACGGGCATTTTTTAAAAGCATAAAATATCTCCTTATTTGGGTCGATTTATCCTTTTTCTATAAATTCATTTCTTCCAAAAAATTTAGAATTAAGTGTATAATATATTTCCTTATTTCTTTTTCAACAACTACTTTCAAACTGTTGGGCCCCTTTTGGCCTGAAACTGTTTTCAAGAAGGCTGTTTGGAACAAGAATAACATCATCCATGTTAAATATAAAATGATTTACATGGAAAACAATAAAAAAGTTTTAGGATAGGTGACTAGTGGTCTTTGGAATAAAAAAAGAAACATAAGACATCTTAGTGTTTGCAGACAAGAAACTACTGACTTTTAAAAAGTATAGAGTAGCTTTGCTACTGAAAAAAAGAAAGATATGCATCTGAGAAAATTGTATTTTATACCTTTTCCAATACGCAAAACAGATGAATGTGGGAGGGGGGTAAGGGTTGTACAGAAATGGGTAGGATGAATGAATTGAAAGGGATGTTACAAGGTGAGGAGGAGTAAGTTAAGCATAAATGCAAAATAGGGTGAACCAAAAAGTTTTTAAACCGCAATTATAATTATTCTCATAAAATAATTTAGATTCACTAAAAAATCCCTTTCCATTTGTAGCTATTTATGTATATCCAGTAAGATCTTACAAACAGCCCAATTTTTAGTTATTTAATAGCTTAAGAAACTTTGTAAGCAAAATCAAAGAATGACTGTGGCTGAATTAATTAGTTTAGATGCCTAACCACTATTTATATAATAGTACTAGCTTATTATATAGGTTTTAAAGTTGACATAACAGTGGCAGCCTATTGCATGCACTACCAATACCATATACCTCTTCAATATACCAGTAACCATATAATATTAACAATTTCAACATTAGCAAAAGCTAAAAAAAGAGGGTAGTTTAATTGTGTTAGTAAGTGTGTTAAAATTTATGCCCTTGTGAAAATATAGTATAACTTAGAAATCATAGAAATTTTATAATTAATCAATTATATGCAATTTTAACTATTTTGACATAATATTGTATAACTGTCTTATCAATTTAATTTATGATTAGACAAAAAGTTTAAGATTTAGTGTATTTTAAGAATATTTTATGTGCAATAACATAAATACTCCACTATATAATGGTTGATGTTGGGTTGCCTTATTTCTCCAGAGCTGGATCTTTGAATGTGTAGCCGTTGACGTAGCCGCTGCCAGAGGTACAGCCACTAACCTAATAGCGATTTTTAAAACAAATTGGCTACGCGTGGCCACGGCTTTAAATCTTTAAATCACAACCACTTTTTCAGTAAAAATATGTAGAAAAAAATAATAATAATAAAAACTTTAAACATTTAAAAATCCATGTTTTATTGGCAGCACTGTCAGTGGCGACGGCTACGGCTACGAATTTGGCCACAACTACGGCCACGACTACGGTCACGGCTACGCCAACGGCTACACATTTAAAGATCCAGCCAGATTTGCTTCATAATATCCTTATTTCTGTGAATAATTCTTAGGTCTGGAAAATTATAGATAAATTCAGTAAATTTGCTGCTTTGAACAAACTTTTTTGAATATATCCTGGGACCAATTGAAAGGCTCTAGATCTTCATATTGCTACATAACACATGTACATACGTACATAAACATGCAAATCAAACAGGGTCTTCAAAATATATAGAACATTTCTAAAATCTAAATATATTGAAGCTGCCATTTAATAATTAAGTATGAAAATTTTAGATACATAAGTAGCATAAAAATTTTGACAATAAGAAATAACTTGAAAGGTTTGATAACCACCTAAAGGGATCTAAAGGGATAAAACAATAACCGATAAATTTATGTACATCCCCAATGATGATACACAAAATTACTTTCCTGTAGATTACAATTATTGATTGAAACTTTTGGACCTAATGAATTTTGATTGGTTGATTCATTAAATCAAAAGTATCTAGAGTTGTTAATCATTTCCAGGGGTATTATTCTAATAGGCTTAATGTCACAAGTTACAAGTATATTAAACTAATAAGTATAGAAAAGTAATGTTATTTTATATACCTACAGTCATTAGTTTTAGGACCCTGTACATAAATAAATAAAATAATCTGAAAACTTATGATATTGCACCCTCAAGAACAAAGTTATTTAAGAAAATCTCTTGCATGATAAGTTTATTAGTAGCGAAACAACTCACTTTGTCTGTCAGTCAATTACGCCTTGAGAGAAGTACGATTTTCTCAGATGCTATTGAAGATAGACACATAGAATTCTAAGGTAAAATTTCTATGATATATTGTTTTGTTCATCTGTCTGTCGGTCATGCTTCAAAACACGTAATTCGTATTTTTAGAGGTTTCGTGATTTTTAACTTATTCTCTCAATTTCTCTTCTTTATGTCATTCATATCAATTCAATTTACCATATTTATTTTGTACACGATTATATTTAGCTAATTTGACACAATAGTTTTTACATGATGTAATATCGAAGAATTTCTACATATAATCAAGTCCTCAAAACTATGGATTTAATTTGTAATCGTCCTGATACTAAATAATTTTGCGATATATTTATATGATTTTATATTTCTTGCAGAATTTTCAAAGTATTTGTACATGTTCGTTTGACCGACTGTTACGTTTAGCTCTGGTAAAAATTGACATCCTTGTTTGAAAATTAAATTAATGCGACATTTTAGTGTAGTTAGTTAGGACTGACAATTTTAACAATTACTTTATTCTACTTTTACCGGGGATATGGGGCTGGGACAATGTATCTAAAATTCATTTTGTGTTTGTCTTTGACTTTTGGCACTAGAACTGTAATTTTCTTATTTTGGCTTATCAAAGATTTTGGATACTAGCGCATAGAATGCCGCTAAAAGTTTTCTCAAGGCAGAACATAGTAGCAGACAATAGAAACATATTTGAAAACAAGTTGTTGGTTGGGTCTTAAAACGTGTCTTTTAATCTAAGGACAATCTAGCTAAACTATACTTGGGATACTTATAAAATATCTTCTATAGAAACCCATATTACCTGAGCTGGATCTTTAAATCATTTCAATGGTGATCTAAACCACCCCGCGCGAAATTTCAGCCAATCACAGCGGCGCATTTTTAAAATTCACCGCTGTGATTGGCTGAAATTTCGCGCGGGGTGGTTTAGATCACCATTGAAATGATTTAAAGATCCAGCTCTGGAGAAATCTTGGCGTCTTTTAATGATTTGGAATTTAATTAAGTTTTTAGATAAACATCAACGATTCGAGAGACCAACCAACCTCCATAAGATTATAAATAAAAGTGATGACAACAGCAATTTATTTTCGCTACTTTTTCCTTTCTCCCCAAAACAGACAAGAAAATTCATTAACTTAGTTTTCTCGAAAACAAGCACATCAAAGTATAACAAAAAATTTGTTTACTTCATTTCTCCTATTTTAAAATGTATTTTTTTCTTGTTAATTTATTATCGTTAATTAAGCATGTTAAAGTTGTTTTACTGATTTTAAACTTTATGATAATTCAGTATTGAAAAGTGTAGCAACTATATAATGAATGCCAGAAATACAGTATGTTACATTCATACATTTTTTTTAGATTTTAACAAACAGACATACTTACATACACAATTTTTTTATCCTAGTATTATAAGTAGTAGGTTTTTGTCTGTAGCTTAAGATTTCGATAACTACTGTACCGATTGAGTTCTCCATTGTATTGGAGCATTTAATAGGTCCCTGGATGGTTTTAGGCTATTTCATTCTTTAATATAAGTTTGGTTTTTGGCTTCGAATACATATCTCCTAGATGCTAGAAGCGCATCCGCTGGTATAAGGATAAAGAGTTGTTTATATATCATTTAGAATATACTTTGTTTCCTTTACAATAGAGCAGCTACTCTGTAAGTAAGGTCTGTCCGTACTACACTAATATCTTTTACTCAACCCCCCCCCCCCATATTTTTTTTATGAAAATTGAAAACAAGAAGGGGGGGTTGGGGCTATTTAAGGAATGTTTGAAAAATAAGAGCTAAACTTTGCTGTTCTTTTTACTTAACTTGTTGTTTTGCTAATATATGAATAATTATTTATATTTATAACTCAGAATGGTTCCAGTGTTAATGGGGACCTTTTTAGGCTGCTAGTAAAATGCTTTCGGATCTTTTAGCGTCTTGGGTATGTTAAATTATTCGATGCTATTGGCTGATATTCAAAGACCCAATTGAAAGTTGGCTCAGGGTCCCCACCTACAGTTATATAACCTATAACCCCTCTATTATTTTACTTTATTTTCTCCGCTAAATAGGAAAATGTATGTTTTTGTTGCAAAAATAAACATAGATCTCACACTGTCTTCTTTATATTTATAACCTTGCCAAATTTTTTCCCCATTTTTTGCCAACCTTTCTCTCTCTCTCTGTTATGTTTTTATTCCAATAAAGAAAACAATTTGACTTGTTCAGGTTTTAATAAAATATATTTTATTTAAATGAGAAAAAAATAGCACAAAAAGAAAAAGTGTAACAAAATTGTTAATTTTGCATCGTATTACAGATAGCTTTCCGCGGATGTATTTTAATGAAACATTAAAACCAGATTTGCTACCCCCGAGCAATTTAACAAAACTAGTATAAATTTTATGATTATAGTTTTAATATTCTTGGAAAATTGTCTGTAATACGATGCTATACATGATTTTTCAATATGGCTAAGAACCAGTTCTAATAAAACGCATACTGGAAAGGGCATTATTGTTTACAATTTTCTGCTTTTACCTTTTGTTCATCTGTAAGTTTTTATCTTTTATTATTGGCTGAAAATTTTAAGAGCAGCTATTATCAGCTAGAATTGCCAAACATTAGTCAAACATCCTGTTACTTTAGGTTTGACTATAATCAACTTAAAATACAATTATAACAAAAATTTTATGTTAAACTATAATTTGAAAACCGTCCTGCTATTTTGTTATAATGTATTCTTAGAAAAACTATCGTATTGAATTGTTTTTATTGACAAATACGGATCCATCAACAAATATTGAAAATTCACCACTCCTACCTTCTTTTAAAGCGAAGCTTTTCTATAATTAGGGTCGGTCCTTCTGTATGTACGTCCGTACGTCCGAGATAGATAGCTTTTATTCGTTAATTTAGGCATGTTAGAATTGTCCTATCGATTTCAAACTTTGCATGATGATTCCTGTAGTAGTAAGGTACGATTTAGAAAGCGTAGCAACTCTATAATCATTACCAGAATGTCCGTACGTCCATTTTAAACGAACACAGTAATAGTGTCTGACTGATTATGACGTAACAAAAAAAATTAGCCAATGAGAGGCCACTATAAATTTTACCATTGGTCAATAACGGCCTCTCATTGGCTATTTTTTTTTGTTACGTCATAATCAGTCAGACGCTATTACTGTGTTCATTTTAAACATGTTGATTTTTCTACTTTTTTCACAACAATTTTTTATGTGATCTAATTATCCGTTTGATCTGATTTTTGGTATATTGATTCCTGGGACAACAAAGAACAATATTATAAGCGAAGCAACTCTATAATCAAGTCCTAAAAATGTAAGTATGTCCATAATCATTATTCTGTATCAAGCAGTTTTTCAACAAATTTACTTACAATTTTGCTTCGACTCTTAAGTTCAAATGTTTGTCGGTCCAATTATCGGTGGAAAAGTTCTACAGAAGTACCCAAAGTTTTTATGCTAAAAATAAGATTTACAGTCAAATGTCTCCTCCCTCGCTGCTGATCATAAAGAATTGTATATAACTAAATTTTATTATTCTGAAAGGGATGCATGATTTACTCGGGTGATAAATATAATACTAGCGTCTTTAGGTGTACTTGAGGTGAGAGGGAAGTAGCAACCCTCCCCCATTTTCTATTTTTGTTTTTTTAAAGTAAACTAAATTTTTGGTGGAGTCATTTTTTTCTAAGGGGAATTTCTCCAAGGAGAAATAAGAATCATATGTTATAATCTTTTAATATTACTGCTATTAGCTCCATCTATGTCTTGGGTTCGCTTTAACAAATATTGCCATCCTTGTTATCTGTTACAGATAGGTGCAGAAAAAGTGAAGAAAAAACAATAAATTTTAGGTGTAATTAACTACTGGGTGTGCGTTGAATTCAACATATCCGCATAGTGTTTTATATTGGCAATAAGACATAATAGTAATTTTACAATACAAAATTTAATTATTACAGAGTGGCGCAAAGGGTAGGTGGTCAGGGAGGGAGGGGACATTGAACTGTTTATTACTCTAGTCCCCAAAGTTTTATAATAACGTTTTTTATTCGTTGATTAAAAAACTTTGGGGACTTTTATACAACATTTATTGTTTGGTTCATTAAGTTTAGTGTCCAAACGTTTCAACAACTAATTGTTACCTACAGAAGGGATACTTTTGTGTATAATCATTGAGATATACATCAATTAATCGGCCATTCTCTTTTCCCTTTAGATGGCTGAGAGTTGGTGTTTTTTGTCTATGCGAAACATAAGCAGACGTAAATTTTTTTTCTGTGTAAAAATATTCAGTGATGTAAGGACATCAACAGCAATACTTTTCCAGAAAAATTATGACTGAGATTAATTTGACGTCAATTGTTCTATACCTGTATAAGAAAAGGTAAACTTTGCAACCAAATATTTTGGTAATTGCAGAGCAATTACTTTTTCTCACACAAAATTGAACCTCTATCTTAATGTGAAAGTAACAGAATGTTTAACTGTCTGTGTGTATGTATGTATGTCTGTCTGTCTGTCTGTCTGTCTGTCTGTGACAAAGGATATAGCTAACTGCTGAAGATATATGGTTCAGTTTTACAATTTTAGCTTCTTATGGTTCCTGGGAAGGTTTATAACAATTTTGGAGAGTGTACCCCCACATTCATGCAGGATGTTAAAAAAATCAAAAGTTTTAAAGTTAGGTCTTTTAGATAAAGGTCTTCAATCAAATGGTTTGTAATCTGCAATTTATATAATGAATATTCACATTCCTCATAAAAAAAATATTTTTATCATTACGTAAGTTAGGAAAATTTTATGAAAAAAAATCAACAATTCATAAAAAAGCATATTTCTTTCTTTAATATTAAATTCCATTTCTTGTTATTTCAATATATATATTTTTATTTAAATATTTTTCTTACAAATATTTTATTGGCATTCCATTTGATGACTAACTAAAAAGTATAATTAATTCTTTCCAAAAGAACAGTAAACTGTAATATTGTTTAAATAAAAATCTTTTAAAGAAATAAAAATCAACTATTGTTAGTGGTATTGTAAGGGACAAAAATATGTATTTTAAAAATGTAAAAAGTTATGAAGCAACAATTTTTGAAGTTAAGTTGGTATGTAATATACTTTATATGTTTGTTTTTTGATGAAAAGCTCTTCTTAAAGCCATAAAAACAATAATTAGAATATTAAGTTAGTTTTTTTTCTTCCCCCCTCCCATGAAAATTTGACAACAAATTTAGGGGTTCTTTAGACACCACTTAAAGTTTTGGTTAATGTCTTCCCCTCTTGAACCTTCTGAACCTCTGCGAAAAAAATTTACCCGCTTTGCACAATAATTTGATGCCCTTGTTTTAAAACTATCAATCAGGTTAAAAATAGCTCAGATCGCAATTATTTTTTTTTCTAAAATGATGCGATGCAAATATAAACTTATAATATTAAAAACCTCGGCCTGTTGGAAATAGCTCATTCTTGTTTTTGTTTTTTCAGTTGATGGAAACCCAACCTCTGGTTTAAAGTTTCACTGGAGTTTCAACAACACCTCAGAATCTGCAGATATACAGGTAATTGATCAGAGGCGTGCGATACCGGGGTATCAAAAAATGATGTCCAAGTTTTTATTTTCTTGGGGGTTTAGGTAAAAACTCTGGATAGGGTAGAGTAATGGTTAGTGCCAGGTGCTTGCGGCTAGGGGGTGTCAACACCCACTTTTAACAGAGGCGTACGGTAGGGGGTGTAAACACCCGACTTTAACACCTACCTTAATCAGTGTCAGTCCGTCCGTAAGACAATTGTAAAACTTTTCTAGGCTGCTAGTTAAGATAGTCTGAGACTGTTGATTTTTTACCATTTTACACTATTAAAAGTAATTTAGAATGTTGCCTTTGGATAATAGAAATATTTTGTGATATTACGTAGGAATAGACATTTACGTAATTTTACATTGAATTTGAGGGGAAAAAAACTCAAAATAAACTCACAATATATTTGAAATTGAAAATAATCCGATTCCAAGAATTTGTTCTGGAACTAGATATAGATTGTATAAACAGTAGCATGCTTTGTTAAAATTTAAATTAGAAAGGCCTGCCATCCTCTTTTTTCACCCCCTAATTGTTTTACTCTTCCCTGTACACGCCACTGGCTATAAGTAAATTGACTAATAAACAACTCTATAACTTATCTGCCCCTCCGCCTTCAGTCAATTTTATAGGTAGTTGTTAATTACTCGGTTTCGAATATTCTTGAAAAATATCTTCTTACTACTTTAATTGTCCGTACATCCGTCTATAATTATTCTTATTACAAAAAATAGTAAACTAAACTGTTTACATGAAACTAGCGACTAGGCCACTGAATCTAGGGGCTATTCACAAGAGTAAAAAAGGGAACACAGTAATAGTGTCTGACTGATTATGACGTAACAAAAAAATTAGCCAATGAGAGGCCACTATAAATTTTACCATTGGTCAATAACGGACTCTCATTGGCTAATTTTTTTTGTTACGTCATAATCAGTCAGACACTATTACTGTGTTCAAAAAAAGGATAACTCAATCAGTTTAAGAGTTATTGAGATCTTAAGCTCATAAAAAAATCATACTCCTTTATATAATAGGTTAGGTGTAAAAATAAATTTCTATGTAATATTTCTCTACTTTTTATTTTTTATTCTTTGATCTTTATATTTATGCTTCTTACATAAGTGTTTTTTTATATAGGTTGAAAATTAATAAACATGAAAAGAAAAAAAATAAAGATAAAATTAGATTAATCATTAAACACTCTACTAAAGTCAAGGTGTCGTTAATTGAACAATGCTAAAAACACCACGGAGGGAGAGGATATTAGAGTAGAATTAAACATCTCCCCAAGTTTTTATAAAAACGATTTTGATAAAATTTATTAAAACTTTATTGGGTCGTTCAAACAATCAGTGTCCAAAGTTTTCCACCAATGATATGCAAAATATAGGGATCTTAATATCTTAAGTTTAACTTGTTGAATAAATCTCTAAAAAAACGATACATTATCTTTAAATTCAACCAAATCTTAGATTGAAAAAATCAAATATGAATAAAAACAAATTAATTACAAAAAAATGTGACGGAAATTGATTTTGCATTGGTTAGGAGGATGCATTTTAAATGTGGGACACATTTTAGATGAATGTACAATCAATTCCGCATAGTAACATATTTCCATACAATTTTATAAATAAAAAAATCTACTAAATACGAAGGGGTAGTTAATAATTTAAAGATAAAAATGATAATTTTTGTAATTATTTGAGTTTTACTTTTTAAAAATTATTTAATGCATTAATTTACCATCCAATTATGATACAATTATCCTATCTGCTAAATTATTGGTGGAAAAGTTTTTACACTGCAAGTTTGTAAAACGAAAGAAAAAAAATAAATATATTTTATAAGATTTATTTAGAGAACGTGGGGATCAGTTTAATCAATGTCCTGTGTATTACAGGTAGCAAGATGATTGTCTGTCTTTACCTAAGGAACTTGATAGCCTCGAAACTGTTATGGTTCTCCTTTACTATGTAACTTCTTATAGGTCCAAGGAAGGTTTATAACTATTTTTCCAAGAGGCATAGCTGCTGGTTATTCGATAAAGTGACACATCTACGGCTGAGATTGCATGCCCGTTTGAGGTTTCAAAAGAAAGGAGGAAGAAATGTTTAAGATGTAGAATTATATGTAGTTAGGGAAACAAAAATAATTTCAATAGATATGATGCTACCTTATACCTAAAACTAGCGTCTACGCCCCAAACATTTAGGGGCACTGTATTAGAAAAGAGAGAGAGGGAATAGAAAAATAAGCATCCCAAAACTTAAATATAAAAATAAAAATATTCTAAATCAGCAAAGGGCCTATACGAAGCTTACAAAAAAAAACACAATTTGTTCTTGAGATCTTAAGCTTCAGACAAAAAAACTTATTACTTTGAACAATATGATTATAGAATAATGAATTAAATAGTTGGAAACAGTATAGTGAAAAGGTTTTTTTCAACCCCTTTAAAATTAAAATTTAGATGGTCTACCTTCCCCTTTTTTCCATCCCATAATGGTTTTATACACCCCTGGTGATTTGCTGTGTACGCCACTGGTTTGAAACATATTACCTATACTTTTTTTAACTTGTGAATTTTAAATTAAATTAAATTGTTTTTGTTTTTTTTAAATAAGTGTTCCATTAATCTCTTATTACCTTTATTGTTCTAAAAGCTATAGAATGTATCAAAATTAGCTTGTACTGTCAAAATGGTAACAGATTTTAAAAGTTTACTGCTGTTTGCTTAATTTTAGGGCTCGGCAGCCGTGCTGCTTTTTTTAAGCTTCATTTTTAAACTCATTTGGATGCTTTGACAATTTTTTTGAAAAGAGGGTTGCCATGTTTGGGTGATGTTTAGACTTCAAGATGATGTTTAAAATTGTATAAGGTTGATTTCCTTACAGGCATACAGGCGGCTGACAAGCAGCTGCCAAGCCCTGCTTAGTTTATATATGAAAAAGATAAAAGTTAACTCTGAAAGTTTTATGATTTTTGTTATGAAATAATGCATAGTTGGTGCACTATTAAGTTATATCTAGAACTAGGGGCAGATTTTTAGAGATTTTGTTCAATTTCAACAAGTTTTGTTTGTATTTCTTTATTGTGTTTTTTTGCTGTAATACACTTTGATATATTTAGCAGGTATTTTCAATAAATTACTGATTTATAATGCCCTATATGTAATAAAATACTGATAAAATAATTACTGATTTATAATGCCTATATTTATAATGTAATAAAAATTACCTTATACTATCATTATCATTATTAACAGTTTTATTTTTTTGGTTGTACCAAATATGTGCACGAAAACAACATTGATAAATATAAAACTATCTATAATAAAAGCCATAATTGCATGGTATTGTCATATCCATTATTAACTAAATAGATAATGATAATAAATGACATACAAAGTGTAAAAAGGTTAATTATAGAAAGGTTTCGCAACCCCCCAAAAAATATGTTGAGGTATCTTTTTGCACACCAAGACAGGATAGTGTGCCAACATTTCCGCAAATTATCATTACCGCATAGTGTTTCCAATTCGCAAAGACAGTCAGTGACCATGGCTTTGCAGTTAGAGCAGGGGTAATGCCTTAGCTTAATAACAGGCATAAATAATTGCGGTGCACAGTTAGTACTTTCACACAAGTTACGAGCAATCAAATGGTTACTTGACCTAATATTTTTTCTTTTTAATGTAGCTTCTCAGAGGTTCTGAACAGTTTTATAACTATCTTTTATACTTTAAAAAATGAACGAGGGGCGCCGCCTCAAGGGACGTACTTGATTGTAATTTGATTTAAATGCGTGTAAATGACTGCACATCAACATTCAGTTTAAAGTTGCTAGTATAAATATTTTATCAAAGACACAAAGTTTTCAAATGTATACAGAGAAATGGTTGGAAACAATAATGTGATACAGGATGGGGATCTTACGGGATAATGGACAATAAATTGTTGTTTAGTCCCATTTATAATAAACATAGTTACCCTTTCTGAATATTAAATTATAGAAAGGATTGTACAATGACAGTTTAAATCACTCAATCAATCAATATTTTATAAAAAGTATAAAAAGTTGTAAAGCCATTAAGTTAGACAAAGCACAAAAATTTATGTAGATAGCCAATGATGAAAAACAAAGTTAACCCTTCTGTAGATTAAATGTACTAGTTGAGAAAAGATTAAATATAGTACCCAAAGTTTGAGAGAACGTGTTCAAAAAACTTATTATTATTATTTAAAGTCCAATATCTCCTTCCTCCCGAGACACAGAGATAAAAAAAGATTATAAATTTTGAATAATTTGTATCTCAGTTTTTATTATGCCCAAAGGAATTTATACCTGGTGGGTTTTCTATTAGATAATCGATGATTTATTGAAAGTAATCTTTATATAGATGTATATATATGTTGGTCAATAAAAGAGACCTTCTTTTGCTAGGAATCTTAGCGGATAAGGCAATGAACAATAAAATGATTTACTTCCCTAATGATGATTACCCCATATGTAGATTGTTATTATTGGTTGAAAAGTGTAGAGGCCTCTAGGGGCGCTAGGCCTTTTGAGTAACAGGATGTCTATGTGTCTGTTTGTCTGTGTGTAACGAAGGATATCGCTAACCGCTGAACCAATACATTCCTTTTTTATAATATAGTTTAAAACTCTTGGGGGAGGGTACTATCACCATCGCAACTAAAAAATTCCTACCAATTTTTCCTTTACTTTTAAAAACTAAAATTGAATATGGGAGGGTCACTCCGCCCCCCCCTCCCTCTCTTCTTTACCACAAGTGCACGTAGATGCCTCTAGGGGCGTAACTGCAAGTGAATATACAACTTATTTTGACATTGTGTCAAACAGATTAATCTTTTTGAGAATAGCTGTACCAATTCTGTTTCCCCCTTTGATAAGTTTGTAGATATCCTGCCATTAAAGGAAACACTTCTGTATATTTCCGGACTATTGATTATCTAACCCCTTCCGTTCAACCATATTACTATTTCTAATACATAGCTATTTCTTATTTTAATATATAGACTAGTGGCATTGATCCTAGCATCTCGGGGTGGTGAGAAAAGTAAAAAAAATAGCATAAAATCGCCTTAAAATGTTTATGAAGCTTCCTTGAAAAATAAAATTACTTAATTAAAAAGTGTTTTCTGAGATATTAAGCTTTAGGCAAACACCAAAATTTTTAATACATGTTATCTCATTCAATAGTTATAAAACTTTGTGTACTTTAATTTATTTTGATTGGTTGGTTCAAACAAGCAATGTCCAAACTTTTCAACCAGTAAATTCAGTTTGAAAAGAATTCATCTTGTTCATTAGGGATGAAAAACAATTAATAGTTCATTGTCTCATTCTTTAAGATTTTTAAGAGTTCAAATCTTTAAATAACTAGATAAGAAACAAAGATAGTAATTTGTCTAACAGTTTTATTTTATTTTTAGGAATCTCGGTTCAGTAGTAATGGAGCTGTATCAAATCTTATCTACAGGAATGTTGTATTTTATTTAAATGATCAGTGGATCATAGGCGTCCAAGGGGGGGGGATAATGGGGCGATTACCCCCCCCCCCCATTCAAAATTTACCCCTACCCTGGGGGTGCCGTAGGCACCCCCAACCATTTAGGAGGGGGTATTTACCCCCCCCCAAACAATTTTGGGGGGGTAAATACCCCCCCCCAAAATAAAAAATCTCTAATAAAAAAAATTTTTGCTCGCTTCGCGCGCATTTTAATTCTATATATTTAATAAAATTTAAATTATCCCCCCAAAAATTTTACCCCGGGGGTAAATTTTGGGGGGGTTTAAACTAAATTTACCCCTGCCAACAGATTTCAGGGGGGGTAATTACCCCCCCTCCAAGCAAATTTTACCCCCGGGGTAAAAATTTTGGGGGGGGTAAAAAAAATTTGCGCCATTTTACCCCCCCCAAACACGAATTACCCCCCCCCTAAAAAATTTTTACCCCCCCCAAAATAAAAAGCTTGGACGCCCCTGCTGTGAATCGTGACGAAAATGCATGTATAGTATGATTGTATATAAATTATTTGAAGGTGTCACCTCGGCCTTTCGTGGCCCACATTAAAAAAAATGATACTATAATATTTCATTTTCGTTCTCGTGGATAACTTTTTATAAAATTATTATGATAGATAAATCATATCATATATTTAAAAATAGTAATATAACAAGAGTGAAAACATTCATAAAATTAAAGCTCAACAAAGTAGATAAGAGGGCTTTAGAAGACTTTAAATTTTAAGCAACAACATTTGCCTTTTTTTCTAATGTCTACAGCAAATTCATGTTCATATTGGGCTAATATGACGTTGCCTTTGCCTAATTTTTCAAGGAATAGCCAGTAAAAAATCATAATACAAAGAACAGTTAATTATGTTTGCTTTAAATGTAAGCATTAACTTTGTGTTAATGTCTATAGAGTTACCAAGTTTTCAAGATGTATCTTATCGATAAAAGAATCCTTATCAAATGTTTTGAAATAATCAGACAATTCTGACATTTCTGATTTACTTTAATAGATGTTATCCAGCTATCTAATACCGAAGTACAGTCATTAATGTAAAGAATTTATCAATTGTATAACAAGTTAGAATCTAAGACAAAACAATGGTCATACGCAATTTTGGAAGGGTGACGCAAATTTTAGATCTCAGTTTTATCGATTTAAGAAAAATTTATCTTTATATCATTGCAATTAGATAATCTTGCAAGCATCGCTTTTGAAAATAAGTGAATCAACTCGTGAATACTGAGATCTGAAAATTGCGTCATCTTTCCAACATTGCGTATGTCCACGTACGATTTTGAGAAACGGCATTTTATTACTGTCCATCCTATAGATTACTATTGATCTCTACTGAAGGGTGAAAATACCCTAATACCATCCATCTTAAGCTGATCTAACAGACATTATGTCACCGTAGTGTCACTCTATATTATCGGCTGTATAAGGCATATATTTGTTTGTCACAAATCCCAATTTCATCTCTTACCTTTCCAAACTTGTTTAGATGTTTTTAATAAACAGCTAAATTTATATCTAGTATATAATATAATTGTTCAATCTTGATAAAGCTATTAAAGTTACCCTACGCTAGATAACAAATATTTCGTCGATTTTGCAATTTACTAATAACTGAAATAATCTTCTTTCAAACATTTTTTTCATCTTTTTTGAAATAACATACTTTTTGTCTATGTGTAATAAATATCAGAAAATCCATTGACTTTTAGCATTTGTCCTCTTTCTCTCTCTCTTTCTTGCCCTTTCATTTTTTATGTCTTTCATATCTTAACCTAAATAATAAATACTTTTTATAGAAAAATGTTTCATATGGTGCAGTTCACGGTAAAATGTTCCAGCAGGGTTATTATTTTATCTTTACTAAAACTATTGAAAAAATACAACATATATGTGATTAGTCCTCACCACGAACTTGATTATGGAACTATCCTGTGTTGGGCGGAAAATCAGTTAGGCGTACAGGATGAACCTTGCAGTTTCCATATCATTCCAGCAGGTAAAAACAGTGTTGTAGATCCAGGTATAATTTTCTCTAGGCTATAAATACAGTTAGAGAATAAGCAAGGCGTACAGGATGAGCCTTGCAGTTTCCATATTATTCCAGCAGGTAAAAACAGTGTTGTTGATCCAGGTATACTGGTTTCTTGGCTATAATTACAGGTAGATAATAAACAAGGCATACATGAGGCACCTTGTAGCTTCCATATAGTTCCAGCAGGTAAAAACAGGGTTGTTGATCCGGGTATACTTTTTCTTAGGCTATAAATACAAGTAGAAAATTTAGCTAGACGGCCAGGAGGAATCTTGTAGCATTCATACTATTCCAGCAGGTAAAAAAAGGGTTGTAGATCACCCCAGACCATACATACAGTAAGAACGTGGTATAGGGGAACAGGATGATTCAGGCAGTTTCCATATTATTCCAGCAGGAAAAATAGTGTTATAGATCCAGGTATAATTTTCTCTAGGCTATAAATATAGTTAGAGAATAAGCAAGGTGTACAGGAAGAACCTTGTAGCTTATTAATCCAGCAGGTAAAGCAGTGTTGTAGATCCAGGTTTAATTGTGCCTAGGCTGTACATACAGGAAGAAAGTGTTTTTCGTGAAATCTTATTAATTTAAGTTTTATTTTAATGAGCATTTTATTAATTGCACAATGAGACGTGATTAATTCCTACGGGTTGTGCCAAAAAATAGAAAATTCAGGACACAATACAATCTTTCCCGATTTTGTATTAATTTTGCGGAACATGATTCCAGTTACGTCATATTTTTCTTTCCCGAAAAAGGGAAGGGGGGGAGAAAATCTCTTTAGAAGAGATGGGGAAAACCCCCTTTTCTCCCATCTCTTTTTTTCTTCCCCCCTTCCCTTTTTCGGGAAAGAAAAATATGACGTAACTGGAATCATGTTCCGCAAAATTAATACAAAATCGGGAAAGATTGTATTGTGTCAAAATTCAGTTATGTTAAAATCGAATTCTAAGACGGCAATAATGTGTACTATCATTTTCAAATTGTGTTTTACATATACTATACTGTAATACTATTTATAAATATTGGTAAAAAAAAGTTGATTATGTAGATGAAAAATGTGATGCAAAATTTGCAATTCAATATGAACAGGAAGACTTATAAATACTCTCAAATTACTCTCATTTTAGAAAAGAATGGCTTTCACTTCCGTCAGTCAACCCCCCCCCCCCCCTCTTTTTTTAATTTTTAAAAGGATGAGTAAGATTTATAAACATCAAGTCAAGAATGTTCACAAAGGGAGCTTTTTTTTCAAAAATTGAAATCAAACAAAATTACCGAACCAAAAAATAATGAGTAATTATAAAATTTGAGGGATGCTATTTTTAAAAAATCTTAATTCATTTTACACTTTGAGAGAATTGCAGGATTATTCCTGGTACCTAAAATTTGCTTCGACACTTTTACTTTTTTATACTAGCGATCTCGTCCATAAAGGCCTCTAGGGGCACTTGAGATAGTAAGGGGTTAAATTTGACTTCCTTATAATCTATTTTAGTTATACAATTAATAGTTCTATTTTTTTTTGGGGGGGGGGGGTGGTGGTCATTTTTTCTACAGTGTAACGAAGAACCATATCGGTTCAGCGGATAGAGAGATCCTTAAATACAGACAGACAGATACACAGATAGATCCTGTTATTTTATGGATTTTTACAAATAAGAGGTTAAACAGTTTAAACAGGTTTTATAAAAGCAGAATTTTTTTTCTCGTGTTCATTCGAATCCGGTGGAAAGGAACCGGTTCTCATCCATACGAAAAAACTATGTCTAGCACCGTATTATATCCAGTTTTCTACCAATATAGAAATGTACAATCATAAGATTAAAACTAGTTTTTTTAGCCGGTGCCTTCGGCACCACGGGGCTAAAAAAACTAGTTTTAATCTTATAATTGTACATTCTATATCCGCGGAAAGCCGTTTATAATACGATACGAGAAATAACTATTCTCGTATTCATTCGAATCCGGAGGATAGGAACCGGTTCTCATCCATACGAAATAACTATGTCTAGCATCATATAATATCCATCTTTCTACGAATTTAAAAATGTACAATCATAAGATCAAAACCAGTTTTTTAGCCCGTGCCTTTGGCACCTCGGGGGCTAAAAAACTGTCTTTAATCTTATAACTGTACATTCTATATCCGCGGAAAGCCGTTTATAATACGATGCGAGAAATAACTATTATATCTTTCAAAACATGTCCCTTACAATAGAATTATTGTTGAATCTGCACAAAAGAAATGTGTCTACTTTATAATTAAGACGTAAAGTACTTTAATCTGCAATCCTACTATATAAGTGTTCCTGTCTGTCTGTCCTTTTTTGTACTTTTGAGATTTGACAAGAAATTTATATGGTTAGCTAATAAACTATTTTTGGTTCCAGGACAAACGCAGGAGTCCCAAACGTCGGGGTGGACAAACGCAGGAGTGTTAAAATATTAATTTTATTAAGTATTTCTATACAGATTATGTTAGGTTAAGATATGAATGAACAAATAAGCCCCCAGCAGGGGCTAGGCATCTAAAAGTGGTCTAAGATGGTCTAAAATAGGTTAGGTTAGGTTAAGTGTCCACTCCGACGTTTGGAACTCCTGCGTTTGTCGTAGGACCTATTTTTTATCTAATTATTCTGCTAACTTTGGTATGGTCAAAATTATAAAGATCTGAAAATGCGCCCGAGGTATAAGAGTTTAACTACAAAAAAAAAACAAAAAATTTTGTAATAATTGACCACAAATGTGCTATTGGACTGGACACAGTCTTACTTGTCTTGAATTAAATTAACTTAATTAACCATGGCATTAGGTACGATATGTAAATTTTTATTTGGTTTAAAGTTCTTAGTTTTCTTCTTTATTTGTATTTAAAACATAAAAAATAGTGGTCTACTAAAGTTTTTACAAGATTAGATTAGAGGAATGATTATCACGACAAAATACAGGCCCGTTTATGGGTCAAGGCATTGGCCCTTCTCCCACTACTATTGTAACGTGCAAGACATAGCAGCAATAGATACCATTTTTAAGTTCTTTAGTATGACATGGTATGGATCAGACACCTCACTGACATTAGGCAGGCACGCATCATCTGAATCAAACCCTTAGATTTTGGGGTGTATGTGTTAAGCTATGTAACCAAATTATATTCTTTTCAAACCTAAAATATTTGTTTAGGTCCCCCGGAGCCGCCGCAGGGCTGCAACATGGAGAAACCCGGGATAGAAGAAATCACCGTCAAATGTGAACCAGGAATTTAAACAACTTTTTACAATGGGGATAGTGCAATTATTTCCGCAAAAAAATGATTATTGAAGGCGAAGCTTTTCTAAGTAACAGATGCCTCTTATTTATATTATTTTATTCCTGTTATGATTGTTTTGATTTGGAACTTTGCATGCTGATTCCTGTAACAGGTAGGTACAATTTAGAAAATGTAGCAACTCTGTTAAATCCTTCCTAGAAAAGCCGTTATTGTAAGTTATCTATGTAAGAAGGGCCAGGTAGCTAATAAGATCAAAAATTAAGTTAAATTATATTTTTATTAAAGTTGTTAATCTTTCGGATATTTTTTATACAGTTCACTTCGATTACTGAAGTAAAAGATGATTATTTTTGTGGAAAAATCATGGATCATAACGTATTATAGAAAATTTTCTACGATAAATAAAATACTAGAATTTTTCATGTGATTATATAATACCGGTTTACCGTTTAATATCTGCGAAAACTTTGAGGACATATTAGGAAATAGACCAAGTAAGAGAGATGGTAAGCTGCTTAAAACCTGATATATTGTTAGAATTTCAAGTTTTCCTTCAGTCTTAGAAAAATTTCAAATTAATCTGTCAACTAATGCTTTCTTCATTTTATTCTGAAAATCTGCACACGCAAACAGTAGAAAAAGCAATGTGCCATCATTTCCGTATAATATATTACATTATCATATTACCTGGATGACCTCTAGAGGACGGGACACACCATTTGGTGTAATTTTGGCGTATCTCTGAACCTAATCTTGCTTCTGCAGTGCATGATGACGCGGACAACCAACTCTTATGAGAAGTACTAAATGAAAATACGCGGCAATAAAGGCACACTAACAAAAACTGTTAAAATTCAAATTTGTTTCGGAAATAAGAGGAAATTAAATGTATCTAAAAACATAAAGAAAGTATATTATACAACAAACAAAAAGAGGATTATATGCAAAAAGTATAGTATGCAGGGCTCGGCAGCCGCGCTTTAGCCTCTCCGAAACCTCAAAACTAATTAAGTTTGAATACCTAGAAAATTTATTTTTAGAGAGGTATTGTCATATTTGGATTAGGTTTGGACTTAAGATTATTTCTAAAATTGTAAAAGGTTGATTCCATGGGGCTTACTTGCGGCTAACTCACAGCTTCCGAGCCCTGATAATATGCTTAAAGAAATCTGTAAAATTAAATTGCTTAAAACCTTAAGTTGATATACCTACAGTACGTATGGTCTAATGTAAAATATTCAACAAAATACCCAATTTAAAGTTGTTTCAATTATTAACAGGATTCGACGGTGGTTTGGATCAAAGATTTCAACTAGGTTCGTATTTTTACTGCAGTATCATCTCTTTAAGTCTTATGTGTTTTCTTTTTGGTTAGTTGTTTGAAAGTTAAATTTTGTGCTGTTTTTTTACCAAGTGCTTTAAAAAACACTTAATATTATGATTTAAAAAACAATTTTAGAACAGTTGATTTAAAGGTTATTGTTTACATGTAATATTTTTTTGCTTTCTCAACTTGTAATGCTAAAGAAAGAGCAAAAAATATTACCATTACTTACTGAGGATAATCATTAGATGAATTAAACAAGGATAAAATCATCCAGAGGTTGCACAGTTCAAACAAATCATGGATAGACAAATGGACAAAGTTAGTTATAGAGCAGATGTTCAAAAGTCATCTTAAATTTTTTTTTATTTTACTATCCACGGAAATCTGTCTATAATACGATGCGATACATAACTATTCCTTTATTTTTCAGAAATAGTTCAAAGTGAGGGAGATGGAATGACTCTGATAAACCAATCCTCTACGTTGCCACAATTTTCTCTAGGTAACCTAATTTATACATTCTTTTAATTTTTATATAAGGGTAACTCACAAACAAAATATGAATTTTATACATTTATTAAGACATTACAAATTGTTTTGAAAATGTTTGCTCTCTTTTTTGGATATCTTTTTGGAGATGAACTGAAATTTAATTTTCGAATATGTACACAGTTTTTATACAACTTTTTTTGGAAGTTTGAAGCTTTTTTAAGCTAGTAGTAAATATTGAGATAGGATGAGGAAACACCGTGGAAACTGTGTACACATTCGGAAATTAAGTTTCAGTTCATCTTTTTGAACATATGGGTGGCAGTTATCCCGTAGTCCGAAAAGGTACTCAAGTATACAATAAAGTACATTTGGAAATAACCAATAAAATTTGAATTAATGTTTGATTTTTTAAAGTCAATAGTTTTAAATATGTTTGTTACGTTTCAATAAATTATCTTCCAGTTGTTGCCATAACAATTTTAACAGACTAAAAAATCATTATAAAGTTCAGTAATGAAAAAAAATATTGTTAATGACAAATTTGACAAGAATTTTTTATTAAATTTTTCATCTTTTACCTCTAGTGTAATCTCTATGTCTCTTGTAAAGAAGAGATTGTAAGACTCTAGGTTGAGTGATGACCTAAATTTAATAAATAACATATTTATGGTGTAACACCATTACCGTGTAAAAAAAATTGTTAATCATTAGAATATTCTATTAATACAACACTAAAAAAATTTAAATTTGCTTATAATCCAATTTTAAATAAGTTTTACTGCTATTTAATACACTAGCGGCTACGCCTAGTGGCATTTAAATGTTTTTTTTTTATTTTAAATATCTAATTTGAGAAATAATTTGTCTATGTTATCAGCTGTTAAATTCATGTCTCTACGCAGCGCGACTACGCTAGCGACACTATGCCGCGGAAATATTTTTTTTTTCGATTTCATTGTGATTTCTCTTGTGAGGGTGGTGGTACCCTCCCCCAAAATAGTTATAAACCTTCCCGGGACCTATGAGAAGCTACCCTGTTAAGGAGAACTTGATCGGTTCAGAGGTTAGCGAGATCCTTCGGTACAGACACACAGACAAACAGACAAACATGCTGTTACTTTAGTATAAGGATATAAAATCAGTATAACTCACAAATACAACAAAAAAATAATAGAATAACAAAAGCAATAGTTGTATATTTCATTTTTAAGTAATTTTCTAAAATGCATTTGTTAATGAATTAAAAAATATGAGAAAATAAGAGGGAAATTATTGACTTTTACCCCTCCTAATATTCTACAGCTAAGCTACTATACTAGCTATTTATTATATCACATATTGTTTTGATCTGGGGGGGGGGGTTAATTTATCACCCATTACCTTATCTCTGTATCCAAGGGTGTGCATAAACTTCTGCATATGTACAACATAATTATATAATCATAAAAGATAATTTAAAACAACAAAAACTACCCTCTCCAGACTTTGAAATCACCAATAAATATTATTTTGCGGTATCTTAAGGGATATGACAGTGGGCGATAATTAGTTCATAATTAATTAGGGAAAAAGTAACTAATTTTGTATTTTAGTATTATTTTTTGCAAAGTTTGGATACTCTTATAGAAGTTTGGGTTATTAAAATGATTTATATTTAAATTCCCTTCTATACCTAATATTGCGTCGTTTTGCGAATATGAAAATGTTGCGCATATGTGATATACTATGCGGAAATTAATATACAGCAATGCTTGGACTTGAGATTAAATCAGTGGGATACCAGACATACACAGATTACTTCAGATACACCCACAACACGTGCACAGGAATCCGGAAATTATTATTTTAACATTTATAGAAATGATTACCTGGTTAGAAAATACCAAAAATAATATATACAAATTGGCCTGTAAAGTACACTGTCACTAATACCCAAAGTTTTATATACTCGTTATCTTATTTGTTGGCTACATCACTTTAGGTACTTTTATTGAATTTTGATAGGCTGGTTTTTTAAACTAGAAGTGTCTAATCCTTTCAACCATAAATTTTAATCTATTAAAGGGGAAATTTTGTTGATTATCGTTGGTGATGTAAATTAATGTATCGTCAATTGTTATCCCTTTAAATCCATATTAAACAATGCAAGAAACTTGTGAAGTACCAACATTTTAAAAATTGATTCAGTCAATTGTTTCTTTCATACCTTAACTTTTTCGTATCTTTAACGTAAAAAAACATGAAAAACATAAAAATTCAAACATTAAATGACAATTCTTCTTATAATGTCGGTCAAAATAATGAAATATTAAGGAAAAAGAGGATGAAAAAGAATGAAAAAATAGGAAAAACGAGACTTTATTTGATGTATGAGAGATAAACCAGGTTTTGATGTGTTTTATTTATGTCTGTGTATGTTTGTGTATTTGAAATGGTCAAAGATAGAGAAAATAAGGATGACAACATCCATAAGTAGGGAAGCATAATAAATATTGGATGGGAATGCGGACAACTTAACAAGGAGTTTTAAAAAGCAATTAAAATAGGGGTCAAACGTATTAGTCCCAAACGTCAGAGTGGACAACCGCAGGAGTGAACACTTAACCTAACCTAATCTATTATAAACCATCTAATGCGTTTTTTAAATGCCTAACCCCTGCGGGGGGCTTATTTGTATATTCATATTTTAACCTAACCTAATATGTATAGAAATAATTAAATTAATATTTTAACACTCCTACGTCTGTCCACTCCGACGTTTGAGACTTCTGCGTTTGACCTGGAACCAGAATAAAATAAAATAAAATAATCATGGAACCTTTCTCACGTATTTTAAATTTTCTATTATTTTTTTATTTATTTTGTAATCATTTACATACTGAAAGCTCATTTGTATAAGGAATCTTTACATAAAATTCAGCATTCGATCTTGAATTAATTCCTGTTGAGAGATTCACATTACCCCTATGGCATTATGGGCTGACTAACAGACTGACAGACAAAGTTAATTATCGAAAACTTTGCTTCTAAAAATCATTTTGTATATATGACTTAACTAAAAATACTTAAATGTTAAAGAACAATTCCACTTTATTCAAGAGTAGTGGTTTCGCCCCTAGCCTCTAGCATCAAGAGGTGATGGGAAGTCCATCCTCCTATATCGTTCTTTAAGCTTTACAAAAAAAATCAGCTAATCAAAGTTACTTTCTGGCTCAATTTTTTGCAAATATTTTTTGCTATCCTGTAATTTTGTGCATATTTTAACATGTAAACTTTATAAAAAATATATAAAAAAAAATAATAAAATGGGGGGGAGGGGCGGGTTGCCATCTAGCAGAAAATCAAATCTATTATTGGGTCTAAACTGTGTATGACAAGGTATGTGTTTTTTTTATCTTATTGCCATTTTGGACGTTTTTTTTTGTGATTTGAGCGTTAAAATGTGATTTTTTGAAAAGCTTATATTTTCACTTTTTTACAGCACAAAAATGTGTTTGTGTGATTTGGTGTAAAAATGTTTGTGTGTGTGTTACTGTTTGTGTTTGGTATGTAATCCAGGAATCTGAAGGGATAAGACAATGGTCGATAAATTGATTTACATCCAAAATATACAAAATTGCACTTTCTGTACAAGCTCTCACCTAATGAACTAACAAATCAAAATTCAACAAAAAGTCCTCAAAGTTGTTAAGCCAACGAACACGAAAACATTATAAAAAACTGTGGGGACTAGTGAAATAACCAGCCCATTGTTCCCTCCCTGCCAGTATGTAATCACATCTAAATTGGGCTGAATAAGATTGATGTTGTGAGCGAGGGGGAGAATAATTCATTTCTCTGCCACCTAACGTGACAACTTAGAGCAATATTCTGACGTGTGGGCTGCTCCCGCATTTACGCAAATAAATTTGACAATCTAGGGTTGCTGGGAGATTCCCGCATGCCCTTATAAAATGTTTCTCCAAGCTAGCTAATAGAACGATACTCCCCATCCACCCCCACCTTTCAATTATGACTTGCTATATTTGTCAATTATCCGTTGTTAAGACAGGTTATAAATGGAAGTTCCTGTATCTTTTTTTTTAGGTTCAGTAGGCTCTGAGAAGGCTGTGGTTAAATCAAACTGCTGAAAGTATAAATCATGTGTAATGATAATATTAAAAGAAATAAGATTTCAGATGCTTCTACCCTTGCCTTTAAATAGACCAGCGAATTAATATTTCTAGCGGGGGGTTTACTCTAATAGGTTACTTTCCAAGCATGGCACTTTTAACCCTTACTTATCCTAACCTAAAAAAAGAATAATTATCAAAAATTCATTTATTTAATCAGAAAAACATTTAATTAAATTTTTAATGTTTTTTTTTGTAAAATATGTTGCATTATGTATAAAATATATTATACCATGTTTAAGAAAATTGATAAGGTTAAATATTAGCTATTTAGCTTTAACAATATTTAAATATTTAGAATTTTTATTGGCACACACACATATCAAAATATCTCCTCTACTAACATACAAATTAAATATATAATACAAATATAAAATATATACAGTGAGATTTTATAACTTTTTAGCTATTTTAGGATAAAATAAATCTTATAACATTAATAAGTAACAATAAAAACAAAAAAAGTGTTTTTTTTTAATTGTAAAATAATAATAATTTTACTAAAACAAGAATGACAATATCCATAAAAGCGAAGCTCTGAAACAGTAGGACAAACGTACATTAACACTTGTCTTGTATAGTGTCAGAACTGAATAATCAGAATATAATTGAATAAGAGTCAAAGCAAAATTGTGAGGAAATTTGTTGAAAAACTTCGTAATACAGGATAATGTTTATGGACATACTTACATTTTAAGGACTTGATTATAGAGTTGTTTTGCTTATAATATTGTACTTTGTTATCCCAGGAATCAGTATACCAAAAATCATATCAATTAGATAATTAGATCACATAAAAATGTGTTGTTAAAAAAGTAAGAAATCAACATGTTTAAAATGGACGTACGGACATTCAGGTAAAGTTTGAAATCGATAGGACAATTCTGACATGCCTAAATTACCTAAAAAAGCTATCTATCTCGGATAATTATAGAAAAGCTTCGCTTTTAATAACTAAAAAGAGACAGATTAATATCCCCTGATTCTCATTCATACTGAAATAAATTCTTGAATTATACAGACAATTTTAAACAAAAATTAAAATAAAATCATATGATTAGTAAACGTTTTCATTTTGATACCCGCGGAACGCTGTACGATACGATCAATAACTATTCTCGTATTCATTCAAATCCGGTGGATAGGAACCGGTTCTCATCTATACGAAAAAACTATCTCTAGCATCGTATTATATCCAGTTTTCTACGAATATGAAAATGTACAATCATAAGATTAAAACTAGTTTTTTTAGCTAGTGCCTTCGGCACCTCGTGGCTAAAAAAACTAGTTATTTTCTTAATTTAAAAAATAAAAAAATGTGTTTTTTTTTTATTTCAGGAAAAGTTGATACTGGAAAAACTGCACTGTCAGTTTATGTTTATGCTTTCAACAGGAAAATAAATATTTAAAAAATACGAAAAATACATATTTTTGACGAAGCCCATTTTGTTCCGAATTTGTATCACTTTTGAAAAGTGCGACTCCAGTTACGTCATATTTTTCTTTCCCGAAAAAGGGAAGGGGGAAAGAAAAAAAGGGAAGGGGGGAAGAAAAAAAGGGAAGGGGGGAAGAAAAAAGAGATGAGAGCAAAGGGGGTTTTCCCCATCTCTTTTGAAGAGATTTTCTTCCCTTTTTCGGGAAAGAAAAATATGACGTAACTGGAGTCGCACTTTTCAAAAGTGATACAAATTCGGAACAAAATGGGCTTCGTCCATATTTTTATGTTAAAAAAAAGACTAATATAATCCAGGGATCTAAAGGGATAAGACAATGGCCGATTTATTGATGTACAATACATTCCTAATAATGATACCAAAATAATCTTAAGTAGGTTACAATTATTGGTTAAAATGTATGTAAAATCAACTTAATGAACCAACCAATCAAAATGTAACAACAGTCCCTAATGTTGTTGAGACAACCAAAAATAAACTTTGGAGACTAGTGTAATAAACAGCCCATCCCTTCCTAAACCATATCACTTCTATTATTTTGATTAAAATTTTCTCCTTAGGCTTAATGAGTGGGTGATTTAACATTAAATTAAAATATAACTTACAATATCGGTGAAATGACAAAAATTTAAATTAAATAAATTTTCAAAACTACAATTTCAATTCAGTTACATTAAAGAATATATTTTCTATTATGGCTTCGAAACCTATTAATATCTGCTGGATTAGAACCGGTTCTTGGCAATACTGAAAAATCATGTATAGCATCGTATTACAGACAATTTTCCACGAATACTAAAAAAACATATTATAAATAATAGTTTTGTTAGCACCGAGGGGTGTTTTAATAATTTCCATTCAATATCTAAGGAAAGCTGTCTATAATACTATGCGATAAATAACTATTATTTTATGAAATTTTTCCTTATTTCTTTCCGTATCAAGGTTTTTTATAAACAATAAATAATGAAACAAGGATGACAAGATCCATAAGTAGCGAAGCACAAATAATCATGGATGGACCAACGGACAATCTGGGTTATAGAACAGAAGTTTAAATCATTTTTAAAATCATGAAAACTTTCAAGAAAATAAGTATCTTTGTCTGATTTGAAGCATTACCGAGACATACAGATGGACCAAGTAAATTATATACTGGATGATCATTGGTACAGGATCTTTCCCCATAATAACAGCTGTCTTTCTTAGATAAAGGGTGTTAAAAAAATAACCGATCGCTCACAATTTGAACCACCATAAGTACTTCAAATCTTGGAGATAGACTCCATAATGATAAGAGTTTTTGATGGGGCATGTAAAGACCTTTCTTTAGACACCTTAACAAGGTTTCTAACTCAATCTATGCCAATTTTACATAAAAAAGGCATTCCCATCCAACTTTGAGGCATGACGGCTCTGTCTATTCCTAGTTCTTGATGATTGCCAGGTCTTTCTTTTTTATGCCAAATTGACTAAGATTGTGTTAGAAACCATGTTAAGGTGTCTAAAGAATGGTCTTCACATGCCCCATCAAAAACTCCAAACATTATGGGGTCTATCTACAAGATTTTAAGTACTTATGGTGGTTCAAATTGTCAGCGATTGGTTTTTAAAAAGACAAATTTGTAATAAAATATGCACTTTCGGCGTAGGGCAAATTTCTCTGCAAGGGCTAGGTCTTAAGCTCTAGGGCTCTGGAAGGGTGAGTAGATTCAAAATCCAATATTGTTTTCTCATTGTCATTGCTTGGGCATGAATTGTATTATTTTTTATTAGTTTTGGACCAAAACTGTAAGGTTTATATTGAAAAAAGTGAAGCGATTGGTTTTTATTTTAACACCCTTTAGCAGTCGAGAAAATCACTTTTCTCTCATAGATATACAGACGTACGTATTACAGACAAATTAAATTAAAGAGTAGCTTTACTTCTAAAACACATATGGTATATTAAAAGTAATGATATGTATATTTTTGGATAAATAAATAAAAAGTTGGAATAATGAAGCCACTTTCTACTAAGGTATGATAGTATGTCCTTTTGGCTGTCTATTTCAAACGATAATTATCTTGCAGAAAGTTAACATTGATGTATCGGGTTCGAGTGTAGGCTACTCCACAGCATACTAAAGACTGTTATGTCAAGAGCGTGCCCTAAATGTTTAGAATAGGGGGAATGTCTTTGTCCATAAGCAGGCACAACCCATCACCATGTACAGTTAGGACTTCCAGGCAAAAGCCCTTTATCAAAGGGTTAGTTTTCTACAATAGTCTAAATGAGAAAATATTTTTTTAACCTTCTTATTTACTTTTTCCCGTCTCTCTGAGAAAAAAAACAGGCCTACATGTTAATGATTGAATAATGCTATTATTAATAGTTTTATATATTATAAGTAGCGAAGCTACTATATGAATCAAAATGTCAGTCAGTCCACCAGTTCGTGGAAACTCTAGGGAGGATTGTAATTTATCTAACGCTATTCAAGGTAGATAGTCAATACTTTCGTTTAGATTTCCCAATTAATGAGTAATTGCAATATGAATGAATATCCGTTTGTCAGATGTCTATTTCCTTTACAAAGTAGTAAGAATTTTTGTATGTAGCGAAGGATCTCGCTAACCGCAAAACCGATATGATCCTCCTTTATAGTGAAGCTTCTTATAGGTCGCAGGATGGTTTTCCATATCCTTTTATATATGTTGTCATCCTTGTTTATATTATTAACATAAATAATATAAAGCATTTATTCTTTATTATACATGTATGTAACATATTCATTAGTTGTATAACAAAAGAAGGTAACATGGCGGGCTAAGGGCTCCTCGCAGGGATTATCCCTTCCATAATTGAATATTTGACCATTACTTATAATTTTAAGTTAATTGTCAGAATTAGAAAAGTGGTGACGAATGCTAATTTTTTATCGACATGCTTATATTTTTATTTTGACATAACGGCATATAATTTAACTTGAGTTCTCTAAGGCACTTAAAGGAAAGGGTTTGGGGAAACCATTTACGTTTAATTTTGAAATGAAAAAGTAAAATAAAATTGGGTGGTGGTTCTAGAGTGATTTATTTTGGGAAGGTGATGGTACCCTCCACAAAAATAGTTATAAACCTTTTTTGACCTGTGGAAAGATTTACTGTAAATGGAAAACATGGGTTTTCCAAATTCTTGAGTACACACAAACTGACAGCATGTTACTTTTATGATAGGACAAATTTTGAAGGGATTCAAATATTGAATATTTATTACTGCAGTAAGGGAATGTCAGAAAAGATTTTGCTGCCGCTGTTTAAGAATGACGCTTCCCTGGAAAATGGACCCATCACTAGGGCAGCTAAAAACACTGATTTGACTAAGGTAACTGTGTTTTATTTTTATTTAGTTTTCCATCGGTCTGTCCGTTTGTCCGTCCATTATGTCATGGAGAATGTTTCTTAATATTAAATTTTGGTTATCTAACTTATTTGGTTCGTCCGTCTGTAGGTCATGACACAAAAGACATTTATGTGCTAAAAAGCATATATATGTTAATGCATCCATGATTTTTTGTACTTTTTTACTTTTTTGGATACTGTCGTTCTTGCTTACATAACAGTATTAGTTCCTTATTTCTTTTCTATTTTTTACCTCTCTATTTCTCTATCTATTTTACTCTCTCCTTCACTCTCTTTTATGTCAATTTGAATTTGAATTATAAACAGCGAAAAGAATCCGTAAAGGTGTGTGTTTTAAGGCTTAAAAATAGTAGTAGAACGATAATATTCACTAAATATGTGTATTTCTTATTGAAAAGAACTATAGACATTTTTTTAAAAAGTTAACATAAATGTTTATCGTTCTACTATTGTTTTTAACTTAAAACACATAACTTTTACGGATTCTACCAGAAACCTACCACTCTCTTTATTAATCAAATCTACACGTTTTACAATCTTTTCAGGATGAATCACGGCGCGAGGGTAAGAATGGACAGGACAGCCTGATCAACATAATCCTTGGAGTATCAGCGGCCCTAGCTTTTGTCATTCTTATCATTATCATCACTATGACTGTCAAGTGTGGCAGAACTACGAACAGGTATGGAGATTAGGTTATTTGATGGCTAATAAAAAGCTCTGCAGGGTTTACAAGTAGAAAAGTGCTGCCGCTAATATTCCGAAAGAAAATCGACGTTTTTAATCTTTAAAATCAGCTGGATGTCTAAACCTGTTCTCAATATAGAAAATCAACAAATTGTGTAATATATTTTTTAAAAAGAGTTTTGAGTGAGATGTATTAGATCCCTTATATTGTCTATCATCAATGGGGATGTAAATAAATTTATCATCCATTGTCTTATCCCTTAAAACGCTAAATATTCCAGTTGGCCAGCACGAGATGGAAGTGGGACAAATTCACCGGATTTCCTGGTCAATACTGACACCATCACAATAGGTAATTTTTAATCCTTACATAAAAGTAGCAAGATGTCTATCTGTGTGTATGTCTGTCTGTGAGCGTGTACCGAAGGATCTCTTTAACCTAAGTCCTTGAAACTTTAATGGGAGGTTTATAACTATTTTTAAGGAAGGTACAACCACCCTTCAAATTGAAATTGTCCATAGGGAAAATGACTAAATCATTGGGATAAAATTTGAGTATTAACCCAAAACAGGTTAGGACGTCCAGACAACGGTCGAGCAATCAAATGTTTGGTTGTCTGAAGAGTGTTTGACATATAATCACACTCATCATTAAGCGAGACATGGTTCAGTGATACATTAAAAGATCTCGTGGTGTATCCCGTGTCCTTTATAGTCTATCCAAGGCTAAAATTGACGAACCCCAAACTGTCCCACTTTGAGAAAGACGATTCCAGTGACGTCATTTACGTTTCGGGAAAGAAAAAGGGAAGGGGGAAGAAAATCTCTTCAAAAGAGATGGGAGAAAAGGGAAGAGATTTTCTTCCCCCCTTCCCTAAACGTATATGACGTCACTGGAATCGTCTTTCTCAAAGTGGGACAGTTTGGGGTTCGTCCTAAAATTTGAGCTTAAAATGAGTTAATTGTGTGTTTCTAAGTAGGGGATGGAGATTTCGTAGCGCCAGGCAGGTCAATCTACAGTTCCAGAACCACCATAACCTCACCCTCACTTACCTCCAGTAATTCCAGGTAATTTTGTTAATCATCATTGGGAATGCGTGTTAAGTACGCCCATTGTTGTATCCCTTTAGATCCGCGATATACAGGGTGCGCCACATATCTAGGGACTTTTTAAAAACGGCCATAGCGTCAAAAATACTTGACCAATCAGGACGTTTGACCCCACTATAAAAAGCTTAGGTAATGACCTTTTAGCACAAAAAATCTTTGGGCGAAGATGGGCTCGTACTCCGAGCTGGCCGCGCTTATGTTCAACAAGGCAGATTCGAGGTGCGCCGGTGGTATAATCTGGATTCTCAACTAGGGCCCACTAAATCGGACCTCAGCCCATCTGTAGATGAGCTAGAGTTATGCAACTTGCTGGGGATACTGTTAGATACATAAGCAAGACACTAGAAAAGACTACAGCTCTTTATCTAAGATGGCTTGGCTTTAGTACTCCGGCAAAGTGAAACGTGGCAGATTTAAAGATGTCAAAAACGTCAAAAATTGTGTAAAATCGTGAAAATTTCTCGTTTCTCGACGTCAGAGACCCATATGAAACTTAAAACTCATTTTAGACTATAAATTGCGCTGACAACCCTAGATGAATCTTCCTGCCATTTCCAAAAAGGTATAGAACGTCGTTCTAGCTCAACTGTGGTCCAAATAAGAGCCTCCGTGTCAAAGGGTAGCTTGAAAGTTGGGTGAATTTGGATCCTGCGGTTACTCACATTCCTAAGTAAATGGGGCCTCCCAGCAGCCCGATCTTAATTCAATGGACTTTTGGACCTTGGGCTACTTTGAAGCATGCACCAATAGACGTACCCATACCATAAAGACCTCCCTCATTGCCACTATCAAGGAGAACTTCGCCAGCTTGGACAGTTACATTCTGACCTTGGCCTGCCGGCGGTTGAGGAGGCGGGTAGAGGCGGTGATTGATGCTGGCGGCGATTTTATTCAATGATCTAATAGTCATATACATAATTTGCTCCCCAGTTTTTAAAATTTAATAAAATCTTTAAAATTGACGATTTTATGTTCATTTGTTTACAATTTAGAAAAAGTCCCTAGATATGTGGCGCACCCTATATCTATAACACAAAGTAGATTGATGTCTATCCGTCTGTCTGTCCGTCCGTCCCTTAAGATCTCGGTAACCACTGAACCGATCGGATTCTACTCTTTATAGGGTATATACCTACTGTTCCTGTGGTGGTTTTAAGATATTTTCTTGGGGGGTGGGACACCCCCACCCCCCCCAAAAAAAAAAAATTTAAAATCACCCCCAATTTTTTTCTTCTTTTTTTCCCCCCATTTTTTTTGTTATAGGGAAGTATCAGTAGTACTCATTTTTAAAAAAAAAAAAATTTTAATTACTTCTTAGGGCAAAGCCCCTAGAGGCTAGGGGCGATGCTGCTAGTTCTCATATAATGTACAGCACATAATCATAAATTTCCTTCTCAAAACATTTATGTAATTAACAAAATTTAATCGCAATTTAAAATTTTAAATTAATCAGAGTATAAATTTTAAAAAAAGAAAATTTAAAAGAGTTTAGATATTTTATATTTGCAAAATTTTAATGAATGCCAATTGTGACTTTATAAATATTTTAGCAGCTTTGATTGTTATCTAAAATTGATTTGAAGATTTTATTATTTTGATAAATTAAAGCAAGTCTATGACTTACTGTTACTGTTTCGTTTTATAGTTGGATATGAATTGAAAGCATATCTTCTCTAGTAGTAAGGTCATTCACTAGGTCCGTCCATAACCGATATCATAGGCATGTCCTATTGCTATTAAACTTTTCAATAACGATAATGTCTTCATAAATTAAGCACAAATTAGAAAGCGTAGCAACTCTTTAATCATTACCAGAAAGTCTGTATGTCCATCTTTAACATGACCATTTTTGATTTTAATAAATAATACAATCATTCAATTCACCTGATTTTTTTATATTGATTCCTATGACCATTAGGTATGATGTTATTAGTGAGTTTGTGAATTATTTCGAATTTTTAAACAAGGATGACAACATCCATAAAAGCGAAGCACTGAAATGGTATGACAAACGAATATTGACATTGAAAACTGCTTGTTTATGGACATACTTACATTTTAGGACTTGATTATAGAGTTGCTTCGCTTAAATATTGTTCTTTGTTGTCCCAGGAATCAATATACCAAAAATCAGATAAAATGGATAATTACATCACATAAAAATTTGTTTTTTAAAAAGTAGAAAACTCAACTTGTTTAAAATGGACTTACGGACATTCTGGTAATAATTAAAGAGTTGCTACGCTTTCTAAATTGTACTACCACAGGAATCACCATGCAAAGTTTGAAATCGATAGGACAATTCTAACGTGCATAAATTAACTAATAAAAGCTATCTATCTCAGACGGACGGACGGACAGACGTACGGACCGACCCTAATTATAGAAAAGCTTCGCTTTTAATAATGTTGAATAATAAATAAATTCTTACTCTTATTTTATTCCTTTATCTGTCTTGTCTTAAGCTTTTTATGGTGCCCATAAAAAATGTCATACTGGCCTGCCATTGGTCAATTAAAATGTATACTGGCCGGCCATTGGTCATTTAGCCTGTCTATTGGAAGCTCTAAAAGTGCCAAAAAATGAGCCGTGTGGCGTCATAAAAATGAAAGATGAGAGGATAAGTGAGAAAGGAAACTCCTTAAAAAGAGATGGATCTATTGACGTAACACGGCTCATTTTTTCGGACACTTTGAGCTTCTGTCTATTGGCCTATCAATGGTCTTTCATTAAGCTGCGTTTTTAAGGATATCAAAAATTTCTCTAAATAAAATAATGTTTTTTAGAACTCTGAGCTTACCTAACCGGGGTTCTGCAGGGGTATTAACCCTCCATTCCTTGCCCCCTCCGCCTCCACCTGTTCCTAAACGACATGGCAGCTTGTTGGTAAGTTTATATTTTTACAGGGAAGGGACATTGGACTTTAATTTACATAGTAGCCAAAGTTTTATAACTACGGTATCTTATTCTTTGCTTATTGAATTTCTATTATTTGGTTCCAAAGTTATAGTGTTCAAATACGTCATAATTTACTGAAGCAGTAATTTTGGATATTTTTTTTGAGGGGGGAGGCCCGGGTACCACCACAATAACAAGAAATCAACCCTATATGGGGACCTACTCTTGTTTTTTTTTGTCATTTTAAAACTAAAAGTGAAAGTGAACCTTACCCCCAATCTTATTACCCAAGTGGTACTAGAGCTCTCTGGGGGCGTAGCCGCTGGGAAATAAATAATAATAGCAATAGGGTTAATCTAACAAGGACGTGCTTTACATGGTTAACATACCCCTTCGAAAGGGCCACCCTAGTCCCAAAAGAATGTTTTGTATTTCCTATAAAGAAATTGTTATATCAAACACTTTGGACAAGTCAAACTGTCTCAAATTATTCCTTATATTTAATCATAATAACATATTTGGAATTTGCTATAAATCAAGTTCTACAGTTACAGTTAAGAGTACCTTCAAAAGTACTAAAATATATTGTAGATAACATTATCCGCAAGTAGTGAAGCGCATTATTTCAATTAAGTTTTTCTCTTGTTTCTTTCATACTTTATGTAAGGTTAGGTTATGTTTTATAAGGTACTTGAATATACCTAACATTATTATGACCCCACTGCAGAGGTTATGCCTCTCTTTCGAATTATTTCAAATATAATTTAGTGCTTGATAAATAAAAAATAGACCAAATAGAAAAACGTATTCGAAAGAATTTTCATATCTTAAGTCCATTCACCTATAAACCGCACGGACAGAATGATATAGTAAGTAAGTTAATCACTAGCTTGAAGCTTCGCTTATACAAATTTTATAAGTGTTTCAAAATCATAGATTTGCTTTTAATTTTAGTGTATCAAGAATTTAATTGAACGAAATTTAACTTTTATGAAATTTTTTTTTATAAAAGAATACTATTTTAATTAGAAAATTTGCTAAACTTTTCTTGATAAATCGTCTAAAATTTTCAGTTTATAAAGAGTAATAGATCTTTAAGCAAAACTTTTCTAACTTACTAGCATATACGCACATATAGGCCTCTAGGGGCACTCGAGACTGTTTTTTGTCTTTAAATGAATTCTCTTGGGAGGTTAATTTAAGGTACCATTCAACTTCTTTCATTGAACATATTAGAAGCCACATTGGAAGAAGAACCATAACAGACCAGCAGTAGCGAGATCCTTTAGTACAAACACACAGGACGCACATCCTGTTACTTTTATGTAATGATTTCTTGTTACAGGTAGATGATTTAACGTGTACAGAGTTACCTCCTCCCCCCGAGTGGGCTTCAGGGCCCCCACTCCCGCCCCCGGATTCTTTCTTCACCCTCCCCAGAAAAGAGCCTTCCAGCAAACCTTCGGGCCAGAGGTAAGTCAAGTTTATCATTGTATTATAGACAGCTTTCCGCGGGTATTGAAATGAAAAATTATAAGATTAAAACCAAGTTCTTCAGCCTTGAGGGACCGAAGCCTAGGGCTATCAAAACTGGTATTAATTTTATTTTAATATGCATTAAAAATTTTATGTAATACGTTGGCATACATTATTTTTCAGTATGGCTAGAAATCGGTTCTAACCCAGCGAATATTAAGCGGTTTCGATGCCCTACTGAAAATCAAATTCTCACCTAGTCTGTGACAGACAAAGCAACTTACGGTGTAATAATTTCGATAATAAAAAGTAATTCGCAATGAAGAATCAAACTTGGTAAAACATCAGACGAAGTAACCCTTGTCTACCTTTAATTAAAATATAACTAACTGATGGACGGAATACCCTAATTACAGAAAAACTTCGCTTTTCCAAATCTTCATTAATTTTGACATTAAATCAGTGATCCTCAATCGGCAATTAAATTTGTTTTTCATGTTCAGAGTGAGAAATAAGACAGAAAAATTGTAGTAATTTGATTTTTAGTAATTAGAGGATAGTTGTTATTTTTTGCAACTAGTATTTTACTCAGTTAATGGGATTAATTGGTTTGATGTATTAAAGAGATTTTTGTTAAGAAATTATGCTAAAAGTCATTACCTAGTATTAATTAATTTAAACATAACATTCAAATTGTTTGGGGTATTTATTCAAAGATATCAAAGACAGTGTCATGTTTGACGCAATAAAAATACGTCTAAAAGGGAGGGATGAGAGGAGAAGTGGAAAAGGAAGTCCCTAAAAAAGAGATGGATTTAGACGTATTTTTGACGTCATGCATGACATTTTCCAGCGTTCATACCTATATTTTATGACTTTAATTTAAGCATTGCCTACAAAGACAAACATATTAAATAGTAGGGTCCAATAACACTCACAATGACGGCCAAAAGGGGGTTTTTGAGTTGATTATATAGAGGGGTGTATCGTGCCCCATAACTAAAAAATTACACGCCCCTTTTTTTCTGTATTACACCCGGCACATTATTTACGAAAAAAAAACATTTTTCTGCATGAGGTCTCAGATTTTGATAAAAACTTCCAGTCCCCTTCATTTGGTCATAAAACTAAGGGCTGGGTGATTTTTAACCAAATTTGGACACCTGAGAAATTTTTGAAACACCCTGTAAAAGTGATTTTTGCGTCTGTAGAGCTAAAAATTGGTCCAAATTGATCTGTATCTATATGACTGTTTTAGGTAACTTTAAAAAAGAAAAAAAATTTAAAAAAAACAAAAAAAATTTTCTCATTTTTTTGAAAATACAGGGTGTCCAAAAAATATAAAAATTGTAATCTGGTCAGAAAACACTATGGCCGAACATACTTAGATACTTTGTATGCTAATTTGAAAAAAATAATCAATTTGGACCAATTTTTAGCTCTACAGACGCAAAAATCACTTTTACAGGGTGTTTCAAAAATTTCTCAGGTGTCCAAATTTGGAGTGCCCACGCCAAATTTACTTCATATGTGTTCTAAAATGGATGATATTCACTCTCAAGGCAAAAAATGGGCAAAATTCGTTTCCTCACAGTGTCAAAAGTTTAAAAAACATGTTTTGATATTTTTCTTGGGACACCCTGTAATTCATGATTTTTGTGATTTTAAAGACAAATTCTATATTGTACCAATCTGGGGGATTAATTTAATATATAAAACATGTATGTAAGTTGAAAATTAATGTAAAAATTTTAAACTTGAAAATCATGAAAAAATGCCTTTTTTCATTGTGAAAACACCACAGTGAGAAAATGCGCGAAAAATCGGACTTTAAATGGATTAAAAAGGTTAAAAATCACCCAGCCCTTAGTTTTATGACCAAATGAAGGGGACTGGAAGTTTTCATCAAAATCTGAGACCTCATGCAGAAAAATTTTTTTTTCGTAAATAATGAGCCGACCCCTAAAGTTTTTATTAGTGCATCTTACATATAATTATACTTGTTTTAGGTCTGTAACGTTTAGCAGTAGATCTCCTCAGCATAGAACAAATCTAGATAGAAAGAAATCTAATTCATCTCATGTTGAGAGTATTGTGTAAAAAAACTTTTGTCCCTTCGAGGCATCGGGGGAAAATGTCATGCGGAAAAAGTGTCATAAAAATCAGCTGATCTATGATAAAAGTTTTGAAACTTTATCATACATTACCTACAAAAGTTAATAATGTTTTATATCAAAGTATCATTATCAAATTATTAATTAAAAACAAATTAAAAATTATATCTTTCTATAAGTATACAATATATGCTCATGATTCAATTTTGACTGTACCACTATGTAATGTTTTTTTTTTGTAATTTATGTTGCAAAAATTTTCTAAGGGTCCTATGGTTTGGTTGGTTTATCTGTAAAACACTTCTTTAGCTTGATAAGGGCAAGATCACTTTTAGAAACAAAGAAAGAAAATAATCAATGGGAAGTAAAAAATAAGCACACAAAGAATAAAAAAATTAAGTAAAAAAGTATTTTATTTAAAAAACATTGCTACTGTTTCACAAAATGCCACTAAATTTAACAAGTTGAATATTTAAATAACAAAAACTATTTTATTTATTCATATTCCTTAGACTGGGTTTTAAAACTTGATGTTATATAAATGCACAGAAAATAATAAAACAATGATGGCAACATTAATAGTAATAAACTAAATAATTATATAAGAGTAATACAGGGATCTAAAGGGGTAAGACATAAGCCGATAAATATATATACATCCCCAATGATGATCCACAAAATCACAAATTTCTTTAGATAACAATTAGCGGTTGAAAAGTTTGGACACTCAACTTAATGAATTAAACAATAAAAAGTCCCCAAAGTTGTTAAGCTAAAGAATAAGAAAACGTCATTAAAAAACTTTGGGGACTAGTGTCTGCTCCCTTCCTGGGAAGCACATGTGTTTCATGGCATTTATATTAAATATTAGCTAAGAAAATAAAATTTTCCACAAAACACTATTTACACACATACAGACTTTTGTCATTATATTTCAGATTCGCTACTTAAAACAACATGTATGTATATATTTAAATTGCAAAAATAAGCGTATTTTTATCTAGCAGCAGTAAAGTGCTTTTTGCAAAAAAATGTATTATTTTCGAGAAAAACATTAAATATAAATGCATGTTATGTCTGGCATAGTTTTAAGAATAAAACCATTTTGTTTTATAAATAAAACCTGGAACCTTTTTAAGAAAGTAAGAAAATCAAAGAAAGAGGGGACAATGGGCTATTTATTACACTAGTCCCCAAAGTTTTACAATAACGTTCTCTTATTCTTTGGCTTAACAACTTTGGGGACTTTTACTGAATTGTGATTAATTGGGTCATAAAGTTGAGTGTTCAAACGTTTTAATTTTAATCTACAGAAGGGGTAATTTTGTGATTCATCATTGAGGATGTACATCAATTTATCGGCCATTGTATTATTCCTTTAGTAAATAGGTATTTCAAAGGTGAAGGGGTAAGTTCAATATTTTGCATGGAGTGGGGAGGGTAAAAAGTAATGGTTATGATAGAGGAAAGTGGAAGGCACTCATTTTCATAAGATGCCATTTAAATCTGACAGAGAAATAGACCGACCAAAGTAACCTTTAAAGTTGCTTTGCTACTAAAAATTTAATTAATAACTAAATGTTTTATAACCCAAAATAAATTTTGATAATTTTCAAGAAAAAAATCCTAAATTATTTGTTGGTATTAAATGTTTTTATGTCCGTTGTAATGTGGTGATAAAGCTGTGATATATTTTTCTTTTAATAATATTATAAACCATATTAAATACATATATTACTTTTATCTAAATTATTACAAATTAAGCGAAACTTTTAAGCCTTTGAAGAAAATTGGAACCTAGGGTTATCAAGCGAATAAAAAGGTCTAAATGCACAGCTAAATTTGTAAAAAATAAAGACAAAACTAGAATAGTTTTAAAAATAGTCTAAATAAAACTAAAATTTTAGAGGTAATTTTTGATTTTTTTTAGTAGAAAGATAATTTTAGTTTCTCATTTATTCGAGTACTTAAAAGTTTTAATTCATTTATAATTATTTTGGCATTTATAAAATAGAAAAAATCTACAGAATCTTTATTTGTAAAGTTCAAAAGAGAAAAAAGAGAAAATCTACCTATTTTAAGAAGATATACGTGAACTTTTATACTATTTTTCTTGATACCATGAGTATCGGGTTATATTACTCTTTAATAATTTTGCCAGATTTTTTTTTAGAAACACTCTGTAGATTTTTTTTTGAAAATATTATTCTTAACCAATTATAAGTTTAAATACATTAAAAAATTTAATTTTAATAGCTTGATAATATTATTATGTAATTAAATTCACAGAAAATAGAAAAAAATTCCTAAAACAAATTTGAATTGAATTATCAGTTTTTAGCTATTTTTTTTCAAAGATGTAGAAAACCAGAAAATTTATTGGTTTAAAATCTAGAGATATATACTTGGTTAGACCTTGGAATACAGGGATAAGCCAATGGATAACAAATTCATTCTCATAGTTATTCAATCTCATTCATAATAGGAAGCTACTCTTTAGTTAGGATGTGAGCGACAGAATTAAGTATTAATTAAGCCTAGGATTTCAGAAGCAATTATAATTAATAATTTATTTACAACCAGTGACTATGCCCCTAAAGGTCTCTAGGAGTACTTTAGGTGGGTGTGTGGGGAAAATCGCCTTAAAACCACTTTTCAATTTTAGTTTTAAAAGAAAAAAAAATTGGATAGGTGATACACTTACCTCAAAATAGTTTTATATCTTTCCAGGACCTTTGAAAAGCCTTATTGTAACAAGGATGACAACATCCATAAAAGCGAAGCACTGAAACGGTAGGACAAACGGACATAAACAATTATATAGTGTCAGAACTGAGTAATCAGAATATAAATGTATAAGAGTCGAAGCAAAATTGTAAGTAAATTTGTTGAAAAACTGCTTTATACAGGATAATGTTTATGGACATACTTACATATTTAGGACTTGAGTATAGAGTTGCTTCGCTTATAACATTATACTTTGTTGTCCCAGGAATCAATATACCGAAAATCAGATCAATCGGATGATTAAATCACATAAAAATTTGTTGTTAAAAAAGTAAAAAAAGTCAACATGTTTAAAATGGACGTACGGAAATTTTGGTAATGATTATAGAGTTACTATGCTTTCTAAATCGTACCTAACTACTAAAGGAATCACCATGCAAAATTTGAAATCGATAGGACAATTCTAACATGCCCTAATTGACGAAAAAAGCTATCTTAACGTAAACATAAACGTACGGACGGACCGACCCTAATTATAGAAAAGCTTCGCTTTAAAAAAAAGACCCATATCAGTTAAGCAGTTATTGATATCCTTAGGTACACACCGAGAGACAAATAGGGAGACAAACGCAACTTTAACATACGGATTTTCGGGTCATGTAAAGGAAACGAAGTTACGTGTTATGTCATTTTTTCTTAGTACCTTTTCTTCTATTTATAGCCCCTGCGGAGGGCTCTAACCCTACAGGGCCAATTGCCTAACCCAGCAAGGCAATCACCTAATCTAAAATAACCCAACAAAAAGTATTGTGAAAATACGACAAAATGCCCCTTAAGAGGCGTTGCCACGAAATAAAACTAAATCTTATATATATTCTGTTGTCTTATGACTGTATTCCTGTCGAGTCTAAATGCAATAATATATCTCTATACAATTTATTCACTTTTCAGTACAAAATTTGAATTCGGCAAAATTCTACATAAAAAAATACGTTTTATAAGATTGTAAACTATTCAAAAAAAAAACTAATAAAATTTCTAACAATTTTTTTTTATTTTAGTCAAAATAACATTTCGTGCATTTTCAATATATTTTACAAAATGAATTAATAAATTAGTTAGAAATATGATTTTTTTAATAACAAAATAGTTTTTCCTTTGAAATTCTTACAAAAATATACCAGAATTTTAAAAAAATATCTTTCAATAGCAATTTCTTAATTTCTAAAGATATTCTGGAGGGCTCGTAAACATCCTTATTTTGGTTTGGTAAGGGGGGGGGGGGGGAGTATGGTCGTTTTAAATGAATTCGATGACCATAATAATAGATTTTTTTTAACTTAAATAGATATATTTCAGCTATACAACGTATAAGATAAAATTCAGTTTGTAAAAAATAATTTTTATTTCCTAATGAAAAATAAATGTAGAATATATTTTCTGATTGAAATGTTTTTTGTTAGTTTAACCTTTATTACTACTATTCTATATTTTGTAGTAGGTTCTTAAAATTATGTAGAATTAAAAATCGATCGCATTACAAAAAAAACCTTCAAACATTGTATCAAAAGTCCTAAATTTTAGTTAATTTGTTTAGTAAAATTTGAAAAAAATCTACAAAAAAATTTAATGCGATAGTTGGATTCTCCGATTCTATATTTTAAGAATCTACCGCTGCTGTTAACTGTAAATAATGATATGATCAATATACTTTCGTAAATTGTAAATTATTATAAATAAATATTAAATGCTCATTTTTTATGTTTTATTGGTGGAATTTGTAGCTTCTTTACATTTTAATTTTTGTCGTTGTTCGCATGTAAAAGAATTAACTTAATTCTTAGAAACTGTGTTTTTCTTTTATACGTCTCTCTTCTTCGTAGACTAGATGGAAATTTCCCTTAAAAAGCATTGTCGAGTAAATACTCGCCACCCCCCCCCCCCCCCCCACCCTCTCTTATTTTAACTTAATGGCAAATAAGGTGGAGGGGTTATTTTGTCGTTTTTATGTTTAGTATTTTACTTCAGGTTAGACTAGAAAATATTAGATACAGGGTAGTACCGCAGGGCTAGGGCACCGCAGTTATAGGCAACTCAGAATTTGAGTTCCCCGTAGGGGTTTTGGCATAGGATAGAAAGATTATTTGAATTTGTTTCAGAGCTCGATTGGCAATTCGAGGGAATGCAATCTCCATTACCTATTTTTAAAAAAATGTTGTAACAAGGGGGGGGGGGGCGGGGGGTTCCAACTGTACTACCTCCATGATAAAAAGCTAAAACAAAGTTTAGCACCGGTAGGTTTATTCAATGTAAGGTACAACCTACCTCTAAGCAGCTCTACTGTGAAGGAGAACCTTATCGGTTAAGTGGTTTGCGAGATCCTTTGCTACATACACACACACACACACACACAAAGACAGCCAGTTTCTTTTTTTACATAAGGAGACTCGTCCCTCTCTCCCTTGTAAGTTGAGTGTACTCTAGAGCAGGGAGGGAGAGGAAATTAAACTGAAAACTACGCTGGTACCCAAAGTTTTTATTACCATACTCGCTTATCATTTAGCTTAAAATCATATAGTATTTTTATTGAATTTTAATTGTTTGGTTGCATTTCTAGTAATATCCAAACTTTTTAACCAATAATTTAAATCAATTTTTAAAATCTAATTTGAAACAGGAGTAATGTTGTTTATCATCATTTGGGATGTATATCCATTTATCATTCATTGTGCTATCCCTTATGATTCCTGACTCTCGAGGCAATGACATAAAAAGTAAATTACAAAGAAACTTTGGATATTTGTTGATGAAATAATGTCAATAAAATCAATTTATCGTCTGGATGCTTTCATGCCCTATCTTTTCTGCACATATTACGTGGGGAATACAGGGACAGAACAATGGGCAGTAAAGTAATCTTACCCCCAATTAATTATTTCCGTTCTTAAGGTATATTTTCTTTCAAAAGTTTTAGATTTAAATTTAAAATTCTAATTTTGGGAGTATAGTAAAGTTAGAAGAAAACAAGGATGACAACATCCATAAAAGCAAAGCACTAAAACGGTAGGACAAACGGACATTAACACTAGTATAGTGTCTGAACTGAATAATCAGAATATAAAAGTATCGAAAGAGTCAAAGCAAAATTGTAAGTAAATTTGTTCAAAAACTGCTTGATACAGGATAATGTTTCTGGACATACTTACATTTTTAGGACTTGATTATAGAGTTGCTTTGCTTATACTATTGTTCTTCGTTGTCCCATGAATCAATATACAAAAAATCAGATCAAACGGATAACTAGATCACATAAAAATTTGTTGTTAAAAAAGTAGAAAAATCAACATGTTTAAAATGGACGTACGGACATTCTGGTAATGATTATAGAGTTGCTACGCTTTCTAAATCGTACCTAACTACTACAGGAATCATCATGCAAAATTTGAAATCGATAGGATAATTCTTACCTGCCTAAATTAACGAATAAAAGCTATCTATCTCGGACGGACGGACGTACGGACGGACGGACGGACCGACCCTAATTATGGAAAAGCTTCGCTTTTAAAAAGGTTTATATGTGTTTTTAATAACCACTCCATTCTAAACTTACACTGGGCCGCTAAAAAAAAAATCTCTTTTTCTGTAAGCGAATTAATTTTTCGGCAACTATTGAAGACAAATATTACCCTAAGTTGCGTAGTAACAAGGATGACAACATCCATAAAAGCAAAGCACTGAAACAGTAGGACAAACGGACATTAACACTTATATAGTGTCAGAACTGAATAATCATAATGTAAATGTATAAGGGTCAAAGCAAAATTGTAAGTAAATTTGTTGAAAAAAAACTGCTTGATTCAGGATAATGTTTATGGACATACTTACATTTCTAGGAATTGATTATAGAGTTGCTTCGCTTATTACATTATACTCTGTTGTCCCAGGAATCAATATACTAAAAATCAGATCAATCAGATGATTAGTTCATATAAAAATTTGTTGTCACAAAAGTATTAAAATCAACATGTTTAAAATGGACGTACGAACATTTTGGTAATGATTATAGAGTTGCTACGCTTTCTAAATCGTACCTAACAACTAAAGGAATCACCATGCAAAATTTGAAATCGATAGGACAATTCTAACATGCCTAAATTAAAGAAAAAAGCTATCCGTTACGGACGGACGGGCGTACGGACGTAAGGACGTACAGACGGACCGACCCTAATTATAGAAAAGCTTCGCTTTTAATAATAGGCTAACATTCATATGAATCATGTAAAACAGTTTTTGTCAATAAAATAATTGACATTTTACATAGATATTAATTTCTGTTTTACATCTTGTCTGGTAACAATAACAATGTTCAGCTGCCTAACCATTCAATACCACATTTTACAGTTTGGCTTTAATCATGGAGGGAGGGGACATAGTGCTGTTTATTACATTAGTCCCCAAAGTTTTTTAATAACGTTCTTAATCGTTGACTCAACAACTTTGGGGACTTTTATTGAATTTTGATTGATTTGTTCATTAAGTTGAGTGTCAAAACGTTTCACCACTAATTGGAGAAAGGGTAATTTTGTGTATCTCATTGAGGTGTACATTAATTAATCGCCCATGGTCTTATGCCTTTAAATCCCTGGAATTACTTCACACTTGACAAATTAACAACGAGGATCCAATTTTTAAAAGCGAAGCTTTTCTATAATTATGGTCGGTCCGTCCGTCCGTGACAGTTAGCTCTTTTCATCAATTTAAACAGGTAAGAATTGTCCTATCGATTCCAAACTTTGTATGATGATTCCTGTAGTAGTTAGGTAGAATTTAGAAAGCATAGCAACTCTATCAAGACCAGAATGTCCGTACGTTCATTTTAAACATGTCGATTTTTAACTTTTTGACAACAAACTTTTGTATGTTAAAATAATCCGATTCTTCTGAATTTTAAAAAACTGATTCCTATTACAACAAGGTACAATGTTTTAAGCGGTACAAGTCCCAAAAATGTAAGTAAGTCCGTAAACAGTATAATCTATTTATGCAGTTTTGCAACAAATTTACTTACAATATTGTTTGTAATGATGCATTAATATTCTGATAATTCAGTTCTGACAATCTACAAGTGTTAATGTTCGTTGTCCTTCCATTTCAGAGCTTCGCTTTATGGATGTTGTCAGCCTTGTTGAAATTAAGTCCGATAAACTCAACTCTATGTAGATAAATCTTTATTGGAAATGTTATAATTTATCTATATCAAAGTATATAACATTGACAAAAAAACACATCCCGACAGATGAACAAAGCTTTTTATAGAATAGGTGCTTGTAGGTCATGATAAACTATAAATGGCAATTAAAAAATCTTTACGTTTTAAAAATTGGAAATAGACAAAACACAAAAAGTTTGACTAAGATCTAAATTGAAATCATTATATTTTTCATTGAATATCGAAGAGTTATAGATGAAAGAGAATTATAGATTGGCTCCCTTCTTACAGAATCTTGTATGAATATTAGATAAGGTAAAGACTACCAGGAACATATAGAGTTGTCCTAATAATTTAGAAGTATTTAAGGTACATGCCACATGGGTTATCATGACAATATGATTTTTAGTAACTTTATTGTATAAAAAACCGCGAAGTCTTCGGGGAGGTGATAGGCTCTAATCTCGGCCTAGCACCGCGTCATAACGAAAAACATTATAAATAGTTCCAACTGCTGCGTCTTCAGGTGCGCGACATAAATTGTTAGAGTAGGGGTAATGTCTTGGCTCATAAACAGGCCCAACTTATTACCATGCACAGTTAGGAAACACAAAGGTTGTGCAATCAAAAGGATGGTTGTCTATAGGGCGAATGGATGCTTAACACCCCAATTAAGACGCAGAGTTGTTTCAAGGTGAGAGGAGAGTTCTAGAACCAGAAGCAATACCCCAGGAGAAGTCAAGAATTTTATTGTATATGTATTAGTAGCTACGTCCCTATACTCAAAGAGTATGAGAGCAAAAAATAGGCAACAACTATCGAAAAGCTTAAATATAAGATCTGTCATAAAATAGATATCTCAATTATTGAAATCTTAAGCTATATACAAAAATACACTTACTTCTTTTTTATAATACGATTAAGCAGTGGATATTTGGAACTCGATATACTGTCCATTCTAATTATGGAACTCTTTCAAGGAACTGAGAGGCACTCTGCTTCATTTAGAACTGTTTCAATCAACCTAACAAATTCGCCCAATACATTGTCAAACTTTTGAATAATTTACACTCTTCCTACTTCTAATGGATATTATAATCTAGATACATAATCTCTGAATCAGCCTATAGGAAAACAGTGGCGGATCAATCCGTCCATATTATTGGTTATAAAGTGTATAGTTATTGTTACGAAAGGGTAATTTTTTTTATTTCGTCCGCATATTTAGTCAACTAACACATTCGCTTTTTATAGGATAAAGCTTTGCTTTGTAAAATCATATAGGTAGTTTAGCTGATGACAAAACAATTTAAGTCAGCTATGAATAGTTAAATTTATTAGAATAAAGTAAGATTTCGGGAAATTACATCGTCAAATTTTCATTGCTAGTTTAATAGGAATCAATGACATAAAACAAAAAATAAGCAAAGGAGTTCGTCTTTCTTTTCAAGTTTACTGGATCATAAGGCCAGTTTGACCATCTAAATCTATGTATCTATTCTACTTCTACAGTACAATAGAATATTTTGTAGATTTTTATAATAAAATTTGAAATGACAATAGTTATCTAAAGTTTTCATTAGAGTTAAGAAAAAAATAGAGAATCAATACAAATTAAATATTTTAGGTTATAAAAGATTGCCTCAGAAAATCGGTTCTATCAGACTAATATATGTTAGTACTCTATATGCAGAACTATTTTAAGAGCATTTTTTTTTTTGAGAAGAAAAACTTTGAAACAGTTAAATTAACTTGAAAATAAGATGCTTGAAAGGGTCTGAGTGAAAATATTCTCTAAAATCAATCTAGAAGATGAAATTAGTTCATACTTTCAATACCTTTCTTAGGTAGTGATCTCTTGTAGGTTAAAAAACTTTATACTGATCAAATGCACTAAATAATTTTAATCATAGTTATAGACATTTTAATTGTTTCAATGTAAACCCTGGTTCCAGTTTTACATATTACTTTTTACCACCGTGTGATGTTGCCTAGATGTGATTGACTGCAATAAAACTGTACTACTTTCATTTTCTAGCACTACCACTCTGTACTGCATATATATTAGCAGAGGACACATTTTTATGATATAGAACAGAATTTTCTGTTGGTTTTATATTATCATTAAACAGATGCACATAATATGAATAAGTTATTAATAATGTGTATGTTAAACTTTAATTTAAAATGTTTGTTTGAAACAATCAAAATGGGGTATTTTATTTTGCTATCAAAATTGTCTCAACTTTTGCCTGCTAAAAAAAAGAAGGGTACCATGAATAATGTTAAACAATTTATTATCATAGATAAATAATCATAAAAAATACTACCTTTATGGTGTTGTTATTTTATATTTTTCCTCATAAATGCTTTTGGTTTGTTGATTTAAAAACCTAGTGTACTTTATATATATATTGCTTTATACTTAAAGCATAATATGTAAAATATCTAGGACATAAAAGAGAATTAATCTAGGCCTGCTTTTCCTTTCATGTAGAAACTATAATCATTAATTACCTTAACTGGCTTGCCTGTTCTGGACACAGGGTATGGGTAGGCCAGCCTGTTGTCAAATGCTCATGTTGTACACAGCAATTGAATTATAAATATGTGTATTTAGATGAGTATATGTATATTAGGCCTATTTATATATTAGAGAATCCACAGATTTTACCATGTTGGATCAAAAAATCCTAGTAAAGTATTTTTTAATCCTTTTCTATTCAAACATTTTATCGGGACAAATGATAATTACATTGTATGAAAAAACTTTTTAAAATAAATTAATATCTAGTAAATTTTAACACAGTATAATTCAGGTATCCTAAGTGAAGTGATTTCAAGTCTCAGATATTATGCCTTGCCATAAACATAAATGGTATTTAAAAGAAAGTTTAAAAATCAAGATTCTACTCTAAAAACTTAAAATTTTTAATTGTAATAAACTTACTTTGTTAAAGGTTTAGTTGATATATTCTACCTTGGCCAAATCTATGTTACATTATACATGTTATGTATCTACAGTGTTCAGAATATGGGTTGAGGCTAAACATAAACAAATGATAATGCAAATTATGATAATCATATAGAGGGTCAATAATAGGCAAAATATTCTAAAAGTTGAAGTTTAAATCATAAACATGTTATGTTTGGTAGGTATCAGTTGTAGTGTTGACTATAGTGTTTTCCCCACCAACAGCTAAAATTACATACAGGTTTAGTAATTTTTATCAAATTAATTTTTTTGTTGGTATAATGTGATCCTAATCATAAAAAAATATTTAGGCCAGCCTGGAAGTAAGGGTTTCTGAGTTGTACATAGTCCTTTATATCTATGGAAGAATAAAGAAATTTTTACTCATAGGCTAACATAGAAAAATTTTGTAGAATTATAGCTTCTGTGTGTCTAATATCAATATTGACCATCTATTACACATATTAACTTTATTGTATTATAAATATATTATATAGCTTCTGTGTGGCTAATATCAATATTGACCATCTATTACACATATTAACTTTATTGTATTATAAATATATTATATAGCTTCTGTGTGGCTAATATCACAAATTGACAATCTATTACACATATTAACTTTATTGTATTATACATATATTATATAGCTACTGTGTGGATAATATATCAATATTAACCATCTATTACACATATTAACTTTATTGTATTATAAATATATTATATAGCTTCTGTGTGGCTAATATCACAAATTGACCATCTATTACACATGTTAACTTTATTGTTTAATACATATATTATATAGCTTCTGTGTGGCTAATATAAATATTAACCATATATTACACATATTAACTTTATTGTATTATACATATATTATATAGCTTCTGTGTGGCTAATATTAATATTGACCATCTATTACACATATTAACTTTATTGTATTATACATATATTATATAACTTAAGTGTGGCTAATATTTATATTGACCATCTATTATACTTATTAACTTTTTTGTATGATATATATATTGTATAGCTTCTTTGTGGCTAATATCAATATTGACCATCTATTTAACATATTAACTTTATTGTATTATACATATATTATATAACTTAAGTGTGGCTAATATTAATATTGACCATCTATTATACATATTAACTTTATTGTATTATACAGATATTATATAGCTTCAGTGTGGCTAATATCAATATTAACCATCTATTACACATATTAACTGTATTGTATTATACATATATTATATAGCTTCTGTGTGGTTAATATCAATATTGACCATCTATTATGCATATTAACTGTATTGTATTATACATATATTATATAGCTTCTGTGTGGCTAATATCAATATTGACCATCTATTGCACATATTAACTTTATTGTATTATACATATATTATATAGCTTCTGTGTGGCTAATATCAATATTGACAAGCACCTCTCGTGGCTCATCTCTATCTCTCTATCTGTGGGTTAGACTGTCCCAAAATTCAATTTCACGAAAAACACTTAATAGACTTCTTTTAGCCTGTCACATTTTATTACATTATTTATTATTTCATAACATAACAAAAAGACTGATTTTACACAAAATGTTATGCATTTTTCTTTATGTAGTTTTATTTCACCGAATTTAAAAAAAAGGGAGAAGTTTCCTTTTTTATCTACAGGGAGTTTAAAATCAATAGTCTCACTTTTAAAACCTTATCTAATTAAAGAAATATTTTGATGATTTGTTTAAAATGTTAACAGTAGCAAAACCACAACCTTAAAAATTGAGTCTAAAAAACAGCTTCTAAAACCTTCATTTTTAATAATGTGGATCGTAAAATCACAAATAAGACAGGCTAATTTATACTTCAAAATTGTGAATATAGGACAGGCTACTTTGTTTCTCTCCTCCCCTCTTTTGTAGTTGTAGTATGCTAATCTATTTATCCTCTGTGAGTACTCTATTTACTCTATTTACCCTCCAAACCTAAAACTTATAAACTTTGAAAGCATTTCAACAATTTGAATTTTCAATTCAGGGATTAAGTTTCAACCTTCCTTACGCTCTCTTCCTCTCCCACTCTCTCTCTCTCTCTCTCTCTCTCTCTCTCTCTCTCTATCCCTCTCTCTCTCTCCCTCTCTCTCTCTCCTCTCTCTCTCTCTCTCTCTCTCTCTCTCTCTCTCTCTCTCTCTCTCTCTCTCTCTCTCTCTCTCTCTCTCTCTCTCTCTCTCTCTCTCTCTCTCTCTCTCTCTCTCTTTCTTATAACTCTCTCACCTTTAATCTGTCTCAATAGCATTATTAAATATTTAGTTTTCTATCATATTTGCCTTTATCTATTCCTAACTTTTTGCAAGTATCCTATATTATAAGTAATAAGGTTTTTTGTCTGAAGCTTTAGATCTCAGAAATTACTGGTCCGACATAGTTATAGTTTTCAACTTTATTCTGATGTTGTGGGGTGGTTTTAGGCTAATTTCCTGAATCTTTTGTATTTGAACCCAGTAATAGTGTCGGACTGATTATGACGTAACAAAAAAAATTAGCCAATGAGAGGACATTATTAACCAATGGTAAAATTCATAGTGGCCTCTCATTGGCAAATTTTTTTGTTACGTCATAATCAGTCCGACACTAATACTGGGTTCTTTGTATTTGCTAGAAGTGAAGCAACAAGTTATTTATAAATCATCAAAGATTTAACTCCAGGTAGATGTACCTAACTTCCAAGCTAAGTTCACCTAGCCTACGAGTATATAAAAACTAATTTAAATATTTTATCTTACGAGTCAGTGTATTTAGTAACGTGCACGATTATTGTCAGTTGGGTCTAAAGTTCGAGACTGGACCTCACCGTATCATATCAGAGACGTCATAATTGATATGGGGTAGTAATACACATAATATATCTAGATAGTCCATCTGATACCGAAATTCATCAAACTTAAAAAGAGATTCTTTAGCAGACAAACACCTAAAGCCTAGTTCACAAAAGACATAGGTCGACCTAAAAAAGCTATAGGTTGACTGATTTTCTAAAGGCATTTTTTAGTTTTACTTGTCTAGGTTGACCTACATAATAAATCGGTCGACCTCTAAACGTTGTTTGTGAACTGGACATAAGTTTATTTTTGGATTCAAGTTATACAAGCGACTGACTTCATATGCGAACGCAATTTTAAAAAATATGCCATTTTCTACTAAAATCTGTGCACAATTTCAATCAATGACATATCTAAATTATCTCTATCAGGGTAGTCAGTCATCTCGAACACTTAATACCAATACAAACAGGCATAATTCTTTACCAGTTAGAGTTAGGACTTTCAGACAAAGGTCGTGCAATTATAGTGAAGGAAGTATACAAAGTCTTTTCTAGGTCTTTGCAAGGTATTACCAATCGAAAGTTATCACCTGATTTGTACAAATTAAAATCTTCTATTATTCAAAACATCTAATACTTTTTTTTATTTAATGACGTATTTTTTCCTATTTTTAAACTAAAATTAAGTGCCCATAGAGGCATCAAGGGGCGTATCCGCTAGGTAAGGTAAAAGAAGGTAAAAAAAAAAAATCTGAAAAAATGCTGACTTTGGTTGGTAACTGCTTAGATATATCTTAATCAGTGCAGCGTAACTATCTGTTTGATACAATACATTGTGTCTTTACAACTATCTACTTCTCTCATTTGTGTAAAAATATATGCTACGATATAAGAGCACTTTAACCTTCTTTAACCCTAAATCAGCTGATTTTTTTAGATTGGAGTTTTTAGTGGGGGGAGGGGGGTTGAAATACCCAATCCATTTAATTTCGGCTTCTATTGTAACTAGAGGTCTAAAAGATGCTATGTGGATTCCTTTTTGGAAACGGATTTTCCGGGTATGCTTTTGATCCCATTTATTTAACAACATTTGTTTGTAGGTACTATTTTTCATTATTCTTTTATTAAAAGGATATATTTTCCGGGGAATGTTTATCTTTAGGTGAAAACAAATCTTTATATGCTTTATAGACCTATAAGATTGTTTAAGGATAGTGGTGGTACCATCCTTAATTAATAATACTATTTACACTAAGAGACAAAACTTATGGATATCTATGTCCTTGTTTTTGGTCTAGACATTTTTACTTGCCTTCTATTGCTTAATCTATCTTTATTCGGTGTGCATGTCATGTATTTCCTTCCACGGAGGGAGTGGATAATGGAGTTAGAATAGTCTGCATGTTTGTCTCTCCTGCATATTAGATTAACCAAGTAAAGTCAGAATTTCATTCAAAAGACTTTGTAGGAAGTTTATCTTTATTCAATTTGCGTATCCCTGTATTATTGCATTACTTTACATGTCTGCCTTTTCTTTTTTACTCTTTTTCCTTAATAAAAAATATTAAAGTATTATTTTGATTTTGATTGTAGAGTTATTAAGAGAGAATAAGTCCATGAAAAATTCCACCCTAATATTTTTATAATTATTTTTTTTTAGAATAGAGGGTGCTAAACAATTTAAAAGTCAGGTTAGGCGATGCCCAAATGGATTGTAGATTACAAAAATCTTATCGGCCAAGATGATATCATCACCAAGAGAGGCAAAACTGGATTGGTAGGTTAGTCATATCGGCCATGATGATATCATTACCACGAGTGGAGAAACATTATCTTTATTAGAAGGAAAAAACCGTAACCATACATTAAATTTCTCATTTAAAAAAAAAGTTTCAACCACCTAACTGCAAAATATGTATTATGTAATTAGCTGTTTACATTTTACAGCAGTGTATACTAAAATTACAAGAAATATTTAGGAAAGGAAATGATCAATTTAGCCGCTATTTCCTTGTACTATTCCGAAAAAATTATAAGTTTTCCTAGAAACAAAGTAGTTGAGTGTTTGAATGTGTATCAGTTAAGATCTTTTAAAAACCTGGATTTATTTTCATTTTTGTACAAAATGGAAAGAAATTAGCATACTCCCCACCAAAAAACTTCTCAATTTAACATTACAGAAGCATAAATTTCATGGAGGGTTAATGGATAAAAAATAAATTGTAAACAAGAACGACAACATTCATAAATAGCGAAGAATATGCAGATATTCTAAAGAAAATCACGAAACCTTTAAAAAACTAGGTTTACATATATGATCATATGAAGCTTAAATATGTCAAACAGACAGACAAACAATATATATAATTTAAATGCATATATGTCTTATGAATCTTCATTGAAAATTTCATACGTCTTTTTTTATTTGTAGCAGACAAAATCAAATTACTTTCATAGTGTTACGGGCTGACTGATGGACGGACAGACAAAGTGAATTATAGAGTACCTTTTAGAAATATGGATAGTGATTATATGAGGGCATAATTAGGTTGTTTGTTATAGTTATATTCAATTCCTAATTTCAACACTCTTGTTGTATAAATTGTTTTACTGAGAACATTTACTAAACCCCATAAATGTTAGACTAGTATTTAAACTGCTTCGTTCTGTTTCTTGTATTTCCTGCTTTTAAAGCTTGCATTTGTATCTTTCAAAAGCGGAAATTTCTTTATTAGATCGGTTCGTCCTTAACTTTTATTGTAAGTTGAGGAATGTTAGAATTGTCATATTAATTTCATACTTTGGATGAAGAAAGCGTGGCAACTCAAGAATTATTTCCAGAAAGTCAGCATTTTTATTCTTAACAAGTAACAAATAGATCCTTTACAAACCCTTATCTTTAGATGAAATCGAGGTAAAAAAACTTTATATTTTTTCTTAAATTAACCATTAACAAAAATTGAATATAGCATCTATCGGGAGTTAAAGTGATGATTCTTTTTAATCGGTTGTCAATAAGAATAGATTTATTATTACTTCGATCTTACACCACATTATCTTGCACTCTAGTAAAGTAAAACTTGTAGCTGGGTAAAACATCCACCTATTTAACTCCATCCATTCCCCTTCTACTGAATGAGCTGTCCAATTAATGATGTACATGTTAGCAACTTAAATCAAAACTTACCCCCAAAAAATGAGCAGAAAAAAAAACTAATAAATGTAAAAGTGACTTTAGAAAATATAAATATGAAATAAACCAACTTACTGGAGAAGTTTAACCCAGTTATACTTATATTTCTAGAAAGTATTTTACAAAGTAATAAATATTTACATATACACAAATTATATATATGTTAAATTGTACATAACACATCATTTTAAATTTTGTATTAAAGAAAAGAACTTTTTATACTTACATTAGTAGGGCAAGATCCTTATTTAAGAAGATAATCAGTTTTTTTATTTATTTCTGGACAATCAACCCTTTGGTTGCATGAATTAATTTGGGCATTTCTTATAATTTCACTTCTAACGTCAAAAACCCGCACAGCATACGTGATAGGTTCGAATCTCGTCCCAACCGCGCCATAACTGAAGAAAATTCAATTGTTGCCTACTGCTGTTATGTTATATGTGCGACATCAATTATTAGAGTAGGAGGAATGCCTTAGCCCAATCAGGAGCAACATTTAGGATTTCCATATACAGTGTTGGTTGTCTGTTGAGTGTTACTCATCCTGATACTGGGTAACACCCAACAGACAACCTATAGAGAGAGAATGGCACTTCTTAGTTGTCCTTGGTTGTCTGTTGAGTGTTACTCATCCTGATACTGGGTAACACCCAACAGACAACCTATAGAGAGAGAATGGCACTTCTTAGCTGTCCTTGGTTGTCTGTTGAGTGTTACTCATGGATCTTGGACAAAGTAGCTTCCGACAAAGTAGCTTCGGACAAAGTAGCTTCGGACAAAGTAGCTTCAGGACAAAGTAGCTTCCGGACAAAGTAGCTTCCGGGCATTTACTTAAGAAAAGTAGCTTCCTTAGAAAAATAGAAAAAACCTCCTAAACGACAAACCTCCTAATGCGACATCTTTTAAGTAAAACCACCTAAAAACTTTTCAAGTGATATCACATTTATTAAGTGTGAGGTAAGGGTCGATATTTTTAATGCAAGGTTGTATCGGGTTCGAAACCATGCCGTTGGGTAGCCAACACAGACTTTGGGACAACTGTCGGACGGATTTTTAAATTTCACCCTGTGGACAAAGTTATTCAAGAAAGAAATTTCGGTTTTGAATTTCGTCCCTGTGTGTTTTATCGCCATATTGGATTTTATTGTTCAACTTTTTTAACAGCAGTGGTGGATTTTATCCTTAAATTTGGAAGATTTTTTTATTTAATAACTTTTGAAAAATTTTAGGACGTTTTACTTAAGAAATGTCTACACAGAAAGAGAGACATAGAAAAAGGCATAAAGACAGACATAAAGACAGACAAATAGACAGACAAAATGACAGACAGAAAGGCGGACAGAAATTGTAAAAATTTTTAAAAAATGTTAAAACGAATTAAAAATTATAAAAAAAATCGCCGAACCCTTTTTGTTAAAATTGTTAAAGTTTTGTTTGCTTTCAATAAAATTAGAAGTTAATGTACATTAAACATTCATACATAGGTTAGGTTAGGTTAGGTTAGGTTATAGGCAAGGGGGCCGAGCGCCCGCGGCTAGGCAGGCCAGGGGGCCGAGCGCTGCGGCCATAACCTTTATTACTATTAGAAGCTACTTTTCTTAAGTAAATGTCCGGAAGCTACTTTGTCCGGAAGCTACTTTGTCCTGAAGCTACTTTGTCCGAAGCTACTTTGTCCGAAGCTACTTTGTCCGAAGCTACTTTGTCCAAGATCCATCCTGATACTGGGTAACACCCAACAGACAACCTATAGAGAGAGAATGGCACTTCTTAGCTGTCCTTGGTTGTTGGACCTGGCGTTAAAGTGTAATGGCCAGCTGTCTCGCCTTTTTGTCGATGTTCAATTTAAATAGTTTATGTTTACTACATAGCATAAAAATAATAAGTATTCTTGGCTGTCACATTGACGACAAAACTATATTAAAATAAAGTTGGATAGACATTAGAACATATCAAACAACCTAAACTATATCAAAAATGATTATTTTCTTATAAATATCAAATAAATCTTATAATCTACATTTACTAGATCTTATGTTTTAGAGTGATGTGTCTAATATTTTTCAGGAATAACAGTAATATATAATCTAAAAAAAGAAATTTTTTGGTGGCTTAATTAAAAATTTGTTTCATCTTGGGTGAAATGCTGGTAGGGAGAGGACATGAGACTGTAAATCACATTAAAAACATGGATTAGTTTGTACAAACTACCAGTGTCTAAACCATTTGCACCAAGAGGTTAAATATACAGATAGGGTAATTTGTTTATCCTAATTGAAGGTGTACATCATGTTATCCTCCATTTTCTTACCCCTTAAGGTCCTTCTGATCACGAGAAGGGCAATATTATAAATATTTTTTCCCCTGCTATCCCAGTAACAGGATGTCTCCCTGTCTGTAGCTTAAGATATAGTAACCTGTTGACTAATATTTGTTGCTCTATCCTCCTAAGAGAAATCACTCCTAGAAAGAATGTACAGACAGACAGACGAACATTGCGTAGTCCATGTTATTCCTGAGCCTTAATGTGTAATACTTGATGATAAAATATAGAAAATCTATACTAAACCAGAGAGGTACAGTTTGATGGGTGAACACCTGAGGGATATAATACAATGTACTATGTATGTATATATTGATAGCGGCTACGTCCCTAGAAACCTCTAGGGGCTCTTAAGATGGGGTAGGGAAAATGATTCTTCCAATCCATTTCCAATTTTAGTTTTTATTTTAAAAAATTGAAATGGGGGATAACTTTCTTGGGGGGCAAAATTTTTGTAGGGCGGTGGAACCCTCCGACGAAATAGTAATAAAGCTTCTGGCTCCGGTTTCGGCTCCGGTTTCGGCTCCGACCTTAAATCAAGAAAAACTTGACTTTTTTCCCCACGTCTATTTTTTACTTTTGAAGGTTTTAAAAGTTAAATTTTTAATATAAATGGACTTTAAAAACTTAAAAGGGGCATTTGCACATGACAAAACAGAGTTACCAAATTATAATTTATAAAAAATCTCTTTGTTTATCTAGTCTGGAGCCGGAGCCGTTTTTTTAGCTAGAATTACGGATTCGGCTACAACTCCAGCAAAATATGGCGGCTTCACAGCTCCTGGCTCCGGCTCCGCAGCACTGGTTTTCGGTCTTGAAAGAAAAATATTATATTCTTGATGTATCTTACCTATTATTTGTAAAGAAATTAAGAGTTTCTAATTCTATTTTTAGCAAAGAGATTAAATGCTGGAGCGATAGTTCATTATAATAAGTGAAATCTTATATTGATAATGGTATGCATAGCAAATCTTATAGAACGAATACTCAGCCGTAATTCTGGCTTAGATTAAAGCGCAAGCCATAAAATTTTCTTACATAATTTGAAATGCTATTGTGGGGAGGGGGAACGGTACGCTGTACATTTGATTAGTGCTTGTTACTGATCATGTTTTGATGGAGTTTTCTTGTTCTAATATTATTGGTTTATAGAGTACATAACACTCTTATTAACACTATTACATCATTTATTAAACTTTTAACAAAAAAACCTTTGAGTATTATTTTATTTTATTTATTTAGTAATGAAGATACTTGATAAACATAACTATGACTGTAAGTCGTCTTTTTTTTCTTTCTCTCATTTTTTCTATTTCTTTCATTTGCTTTACTCAGTTACTGATCTTATTTAAATATTCAAAAGTTTCGCTACTTCTGGATGTTGCCATTCTTGTTAAATAACTTTAACTACTTTTCTATCTATAAAACTATCAAATTTATCTATAAATTTATCTAATTATGTTATAGTGTATCCATCTATCTTACTGGTTATCTAATTAATACTATCATATTGTGTATCTGTCTATCTGACTGGTTATCTAATTATGTTATAGTGTATCCATCTATCTTACTGGTTATCAAATTAATACTATCATATTGTGTATCTGTCTATCTGACTGATTATCTAATTATCATATTGTGTATCTATCTATCTTACTGGTTATCTAATTATCATATTGTGTATCTGTCTATCCGACTGGTTATCTAATTATCATATTGTGTATCTGTCTATCTTACTGGTTATCTAATTATCATATTGTGTATCTATCTATCTTACTGGTTGTCTAATTATCATATTGTTTATCAATATATCTATCTTACTGGTTGTGTAATTATCATATTGTGTATCTATCTATCTTACTGGTTATCTAATTATCATATTGTTTATCAATATATCTATCTTACTGGTTGTGTAATTATCATATTGTGTATCTATCTATCTTACTGGTTATCTAAATATCTCAGTGTGTATCTATATATCTATCTTACTGGTTATCTAAATATCATATTGTGTATCTATCTATGTTACTGGTTATCCAATTACCATATTAAGTATCTATCTATCTTAATGCTTATATAATCATCATAATGTGTATCTATCTATCTTACTGGTAATCTAATTATCATATTAATTATCTATTTATCTAACTGGTTATCTAACTATCTTATTGAGAAAGAGCAAATACTGTTTAAATGAGCATTGACTTTTCGCACACATACTTGTCAAATGACCAATATATGCCATTCTAATTTTGTACTTTTTGTACGACTAGTGGCTTTGCCTATAAAACTGAAAAGGAACAGTAGTAAGCTTTAAAAGAGTTATAAAACTAAACTCCTAGACATTTGTGTAGCGATCGAAAAAGCCATTTACAAAATATGCAGGACATTCAAAAACTTACTACTTTTTCATTTACTAGCTCAGATTAACATCAAGGCTCACTAAGGGACTCGTTCTTAAAGAGGTAAAACGGAGGCTGAAAAAATAGTCTAAACCCATCCTAAAACTTAAACTTTAAGCTTTAGACAATAAATCATTCCTTCTTTATAGATTTACTAGTGGCTTCGCTCCCAGGCTTTTTTTCATCATGGCTTTAATAGGTAAATTGTACAAAATGTACATATCTAGAAGTTATAACAGAAACTTGGTCACTACTTCAACTAAAAAGCAAACATTACTGTACTGCAATTTTCTTGATTTCAGAAGATTTTACTTATCATCAAATACAAATTTTTAAAAGTGGGACTTTTATACATTTTAGATTTTGTTGGTCTGATATTTACAGAATAATCGTTTGATTGTTTGGACTTGGAAATCTTAACTGTATAATTATTTAGTACTTACTGGAGCATATTTTGCGCCATGGCATTTCCCCATCTCTACTATTAATGATGCGCATCTGACGTAACTTTTAAAGTTTTCATTGATGACGTGCTTTGGGCTAAAAATCTTACTCATCAACTCCCCAATGACGAGCTGATAAGCTTAAAAGATAACCAAAAAACATGATAAATATAAAGAAACCATTAAAAATCCTGAATTAGAAGGAAAAAAGTAAATTAAAGACAAAAGCTGAATTTCTAGGGCTCGGTAGCCACGACGAAGCATCAAATTTAAACCTGTTTTTATATTTTAGGATCTTTTTAATCAGGGTGATTCCATAATTGGGTAAGGTTTGGACTTCAGGCTGTTTTTTAAAAATTGTAAAAGTTTGATTTCCCTGAGGATTATAGAATGCGAAAGATGCGTGGCTGCCGAGCCCTGTAAAATTCACTTAAAACCAATACTCCGACTTTGTGCAATTAGCAGACTTTAGATTAGAAAACTTTTTCCTTTCAAGAAATGTTCGTTATTGCTGACTACAGTAGGTTAAGGTTATGTAATTCTTTTAATACTATTTATTTATTGTTGACTACTTTTTTGTTATTTCCTAAAAATGCAGAGATGGGTTTTTGAATCAAGAATGTCGCGTTTTTTTTGACATTTTTTAGACCGGTCGTCTTCGTCCAATCAATCATTATTATGAAATTGTCTCGTAGGGTTTAAACAGAGTATACAACTTAGGATTTCAAAATTTTAAATTTGTATAATGTCTAATAAAGCTATAAAAAGATGCATTAATTAATATATAGCAAAAATGAATTTAAGAATATTTATTTTCTTCTATAAAAGCCGTACCAAAAAAAAGCGAAACAATTAAATAAATAGTTGTATACTCTGTTTAAATCCTACAGGGCATTTTCATAATAATGATTAATTGAACGAAGACGACAGGTCTAAAAAAATGTCGAAAAAACGCGGCATTCTTGATTCAAAAACCCATCTCTGCTCTTCTATTAAAACTACTAGCGACTACACTCCTAGTATTTAAGGTAACTGTATTCAAAATGGTATACAATTGACAGAAAAATAGCCTAAAACCATCCTGGGACCAAAGTATTCCTCCCCTAAAAAGGAGAAGGTAATCAGTTCAGTAGTTATTGAAATATAAAGCTTCAGACAAAAAAAACCTACTTTAATAGGATACTTTTTTTTCCACGCTAAATAAACTCTTTACAGAAATTTATTTCGGTATTGAATTAATCTTCATTTATAACAAAAAGTAGAACGATGTCTACGTCTCTGTTTGTTTGTCTGTCTGTTTATTTGTTTATTTTGCTTACCGCTAAACCGATTGGGTTCCCCTTCGCAGCTTCACATAGGTCCCGGGAAGGTTTATAATTATTTTTGGGGAGGGTACCACCATCCTCCCAAGAAAAATCGCCCCTAGAAAAAAGTTATTCCCCCCCCCCAAAAAAAAATTAAACTAAGATAAAAATGGGATTGGGGGAGGTCGACCTCCCTTCCCCCCCCCCCCCCCATAAAAAAAATTACCTTTATAAAAATCTAAATTAAAAAAATGTATTTTGTGATTCAACTCTTCCTTCCTCAAGTGCCACTAGAGGCCTCTAGGGGCGAAGCCGCTAGTACTTTAGAAAGACTAATACTTGAAATAATAATTAAATAGAAAAATCAATATATTTTGTACTAAAATTATATAGATGTGTCATTAGATATAAAAATTCCTATTGCTAAAATTTAGCACATTTATTTTTTAAAAAAATGATTAATGTTAAAACTTAAAGCGTAAATTTGAAAAATGCAAAACTGATTAAAATTTTCAGCTTATGCAAATTCTTGGTGAACTTTTTATGTAGTACAACTTCATTTTTGCATAATTCTTCTGCATTAAAGTAGAGTTAATGATATTAGGGGTTGCTTCAAAAGTTTTAAATATCATAAGGATTTATGGTTTAGATAGCGAAGATTCTATAAGATCATGCTTAAGGCCACTTGTAATTTTATGATAACAAGAATCTACACTAATATATGTAAATTTAAAGAACAAAAGTAATTAGTTCTTTTTTATTTCAACATCCATTACATAAAGAATTTTTTTCTGCAGCTCAAGAACAGAACTCCAATCTGAATTAATGCATATTAAACAGTATCAATGAATAGTGTAAAAAAATAGAGTTAAAGCATGATTTATATGTTTAAAAATTGATATGAACAATTTAGAAAAAATTAAATCAATGTTCTATTTTACTTGCTGCTTAAATGATATATTCGTTTGACTATTTTATCTATAATATATTTACCAAAGTTTTTATTTTTTAATCCAAATTTTTTGTCATAATATTAGGTCCTATTTTATTCCAGGTTGAATAGATTTTTTTCTACAATAGGCCAGCACAAAACTGACTTGTTTAACTTATAAATATTTATCATTATTGTTGTAAATACATTCCTGTAAGGTTGCATCATACAAGCTAAGAACACTGAGTCCCAACCATAACCCAAGAGATGATCCAACATCAATAACAAATTTGAACAGATCATAATTGTATACCTAACATAATTCACATTGAAATAAATGATTACTTTAACCAAGACTTGAAAGATAACAAATGTTAATTTGAAAAGAGAAAAAAAATTTGAATGTTCGATTGATTAGAACTGGTTCTCAGCCGTACTAAAATGATGTATAACATCATATTATATCAAATTTTCGATAAATATAAAAATGTCCAATCATAAGGTTAAAACCAGTTTTTAGCCTCCTTTGGCATCTCAGGGCTAAAAAAACTGTTTTTTATTCTTTTATTGTACATTTTTTTTATCCGCAGAAAGCTGTTTATAATATGATATGAAATCTTAAAACTACCTTTTTATACCCCTTGACAGTTGGTTTGAATTTCAAATTTAATTGTGTACTTGGACCTGAAGCAGTCATTCTGTATCTTGTTACACTCTTAAGGTTAACCTTTATATAAGCAATATATATATATGCAATACACTAGTGGCTACGCCCCTAAAGGCCTCTAGGAACACTTGAGGGAAGGAGTTAAGGTTAGTTGCGTCAGGTTGGAGGGGGGACGCAAATTTTAGACCCCAGATTTGGCGATTTGATAGCGGGTTTCTTGGGAGGTTGGGGGTACTTTCTCCAAAAAAAGTTATAAAATTTACTAAGACATACATATAAGAAGCTACACTGTATAGAATACCTCATTTATCCAACAATTATGAGAGATTTTAAGCTACAGGCAGACATCCTTTTGCTTTTATATAAGGATATATATTTTTATAAGTATGAAAATATCTTTACCTTAATTTCAGTTTTCAAACAATCTGGTTTGCATGCCCTTTCAACTGGCAGAGGATTAAACTCAATAAGAAGGTCCCTATATTCACGAAGCGCCATATCTATTAGGTCGGATGTATTCGTCCTGGCCTTTCCTCTGCAAGGATTTCTTAAAAAGATAAAAATGATTCTTATTAGTAGTAACTTTTGCCTGTTTTTCTTAAGCTCAGGATATTGTTAGCTTCTGAACTGAATGAGTATGTTTAAGGGACGCAGTATAAATTAAAATAACACAAGTCTAAACATTTTCATAAAGTAACAAAAAAGTCTTATAAGCTCCATAAACCACTATGTTTATTGGGTGCAGTTTAAATTTATATAAACTTTGAGAGGGTACATAGCATTCCTGCAACTGGCAGAAATACAGCTGGATGTTTTTTTGTCAAAATGTAAAAAAACTCAGCCAAAAATACAGTCATACTTAAAGAAACGTCATAAATACATCTAACACAGGCATTCTTTAAAAGATAAGTCATTGAAAGACAAGGGTTAATTAATCAATGATAAGACAATGAAAGAAAAGGGTTAATAATCAGGGATAAGACAATGAAAGAAAAGGGTTATCATTCACTGTATTTCTGCCAGTTGCAGGAACGGCAACGTCCCCTTAGAAGCTGTGAACAAACAAAATATATTATGGTGGCTATTAACAGCTGTAATCTTTGGAAAGATGCAGAATCCGACTAAACGTATTAACTAAAGTTACTGTCCTGTTTGAGAGCCATGGAGGAGCACATTTCATTTCTTGTATAAATTCCTGCTGATACACCTTTAAAATGTCCATATTAGTAGGTTAAAATAATTGCTTTATTAATTGTTTAATTGGACCTGGTAATCAACACAGTCATAATAACTTTCAAACTTAGCACCATCATCATCATTTAATTCAGAGTTAACTTTCTCAGTGTTATTTAGCAGATTTCTATCCAATAACATATTTTACAATGTAGGAACATGGTATAGCCAATAAGCAAACGAAATTCAAAATAATATTTGGGCTAGAAAGGTAGAAAATAACTAATAACATTTTAAATAAAAGAATGAATATTGTTCACAATCATTTGACTCCTCTTCATCCATGTTCATTTGATACTGAGTAACTTCTATGTCATAATGTGCTGAGTGAGCGTTCTGGGCAGGTACCTTTCATAGAATGTAAATTCATGTTATGATATCAGCCCAAATCCTATTCAATTTTTAGGCTTCCCTTAGAGTTTCTTATTTCTTTCATTTGCCTTTATATGTTTAAATGCATGTCTACGAAAACCTTAACTAAAATGCTTTCCTATTTGAAATAAATTAATAAATCCTCATGTGTCAAAGATTCTTATATTTGGCCCTTCTGGAATAGTTTTTTTCTCGCATCATATTATACGGATATAAAATTAGTAGAAAACTGGATTTAATACAATGCTAGACATATTTTTTTTCATATGGATGAGAACCGGTTTTCCATCAGATAATATTTTGAATGAATATGAGAAATTATGTTATTCAATGATGAATTACCACTATTGTAGAACCAACATGAGATCCTAAATCAACATTGAAGTATGTTCTTGTTCTTGGATCTGTCAGATAAATATCCACAGATTTATTTAAATTAGCCCAGAAACTCAACTCAACAACTTTATCAGGTTCATAAGTGACTATAACCTCACACAAACCAAGAAAAGGAATGAATATAGAGTCCATTTCAACTTTCATCTTTTTCTGCAACCATTTAGTTTTGAATCCAGAGTAATGTGTATGAACTAAATCAAGGAGTTTCTCATAGGTATATTTGGAACTAATATCCCATTCTAATTCAGCATTTTCCCTGTGTTTTTAAATACTTAGACTTTAAAGTTTACATTTGCAATTGTTATGCTAAATAAATATTTTAGAAAGTAATCATTATTTGAAATATCATATGTGCATAATTCAAAACCTTAAAGCCAGGTGTGTTATTTTTTCCAAAATTTTAAAATAAACTTTTAAAAACAAGGGAGCAGGGAATTCTATCTAATTTTTAGTGCATAGAACTTTCATAATTTTTCAACTGAGAATTTAATTGTTTCACAGCCCTCCTATCAGGCGGATGCATAGATAAAAACTATATATCTATGTGATTTCTCATAGCAAGATTGAAAGAGCTATCAATTAAAAGTTATTATTATTATTTTGATACCAGCAAACCTGACAAGATAATTTTAAAAAGAAAGATAAATTTTTTGTTACAAAAAATTTAAAATGATAAAATATTAAGAATTCAATAATAAAAGGCTCAAAATACATTCGGTGAAAAGATTGTCTTACTGGATTAAAAATACTACAGGATAAAGGATGAAGACCGTGTTTTTGTCAGATTATTTTTTTTATCATACAATAATTTCTAGATTAACCATTCTGGCAAACAATGCTTTAGAGCTGATTTCTTAGATTTCCAGTTTAAACTTGATGATGAGATAAAGCAGAATTTGATAAGAAACTCAAGCATTATTTTAATACTTTTTGCTCTGTTTACTAAAAGCCATGCTATAAGGATTGTCGCAATTTGTCTGCACATTCAGTTTAAAGATGTATGAGCAAACTTCAATTTTTTTTACAGCTTTTAGGTATTTTATCTAAAACATAAACTACTAGTAAATTATATGTTAAATAGGGAATAAATTTATTAAAAATCCTAAAGAGTGGATAGCTGTAATACTTTGAAAAATATTTAAGATTGTTTAAATATTTATCTCATATACAAATTTAAATTCAAAAAAGGTTTTTACGACACCTAGCAATAAAATTCTGAACTACATAGCTATGTATTTTCACAATCATACATTTTATGATATTTGTTGTAGTTTAATTTTGACTTTCTTGGCAACTTCTTGTATCTAATGGCTAAACACGTTGGAGGAAACTGGCGAATTAGGGAAGTAAAATAAAAAAGCTTCCCTGAAATCATGATTTATTAAGTACTGCAATAATTAAACCTAAATCTTACAAACTTTTTTAATCATTTAAAATATGGGTAATTTCCCCCAAAGTGCCTTGTAGAGTACAGAGCCCCACCATTTCCCTACCATTAATGTGAAACAAATTGAAAACGATCAAAGGGGAACTACTCCCTTTGGTATAGCAAAGGTAACAAAAAAAAATTTAAAAGGAGGGGAACAGTGCTTGATAGGCAACTTTGTGGTAAAGCCCCAATATATGCTTTTTTATGCTTATTTTAGATTAAGTCGATCTTCAAATTGAATTTAGTATTTTATATTTTAGGGTTATTTTTTTTTCAAAGAGAAGCTTTTCTAATTAGGATTGGTCAGTCCATAGGCATGTTAGAATTGTCCAATCATTTTAAAACTTTGCAGGTGATTCCTGTAGTAGGTATGATTTAGAAAGCGGAGCACTTCCATAATCGTTACCAGAATGTCCGTATGTCCATTTTAAACATGGACAAATTTTTATCTGAATTCTGTGACAACAAAGTACATTATTATAAGCAAAGCAACTCTATAATCATGTCCTAGAAATGTGAGTATGTCCATAAACATTATCCTGTATCAAGCAGTTTTTACTTACAATTTTGCTTCGACTCTTATACATTTATATTCTGATTATTCAGTTCTGACATTCTACAAGTGTTAATGTCCATTTGTCCTACCGTTTCAGAGCTTTGTTCTCATAGATGGTGTCATCCTTGTTTAATAAGTAATGAACAATGAATTTAATTTTAAGCTTTAGGCATAAGTTAGATTATTTTCTAATTATTTTCAATTTTTCTGTAAAGATCCAATTCGTTAGTGTTGAATTTGTCCAATTTCATTTTTTATAGATTCATATAGTGAGATATTTTTTAGTTATTAAATCATTTTGAAACTTTTGCTTTAACCTGCCTCGAGGGGTTAATCAAAGTGCTTTTGATTAAAAATTTTTTAAAATATTTTGTTTTTGTTTGTAAACAGTTACAAATATCATGAATAAGAAAAAAATGTAAAGATTTTAATTTCAGGAATTATTATAAAATATTTTTTAAATCTCCCTAATTCTAAATTGTTTAGTAAGAAGCCTTTGTTTTGATTCTGTAAACAGACGGTTGAGGTTTGGTGATAGCTTATGATTTATACTTTCTGAATTGAACATTACTACAAAATACAAGTATGTTGCACCTTCTTTTTAGCTCTTTACCCTAGAAGGTTTCCAGAGTAGGTTTCGTGATTTTCCTAGAATTGTTGACCAGAAAAAACTTCCTTTGTCCTTGGTTAATCTTTTATTACTGATGAAAATTATATGTTAAAGAAAATCAGCAACAAAGTTTCCAAAATCTAAGTATTTCCTTCGGCCTAAAAACCATTTGTTGAACCCTGCTCCAAGTTCTTTAACCCTTTCATCCTTGTACTGTTGGGAGGGACAAATGAAAATCTGAGGAATATCAACTTCACTCAGGTTTCTGGTAACAGATGTATCCAACTTCGGGGGGTTCCTCAGCAGGCTAATAGCTTGGTGGATTTGATAGAAAAACAGACAAATGCTGATTACAAGGAGAGAGTATCTCAATATGTTTAAACATTTCATGGTCAAAGTTCAATCCTAACTAATGATATTCCATAAAATTATTGTATAATTATTAATTTAATACCTGTATGTATTAACAACGAAGAAATATCCATAAAAGCAAAGCTATGAACAAAAGAAAATGAACACTTGCAGAAAGTCAAGTTCAATAAGCCAAAGATTGATTTAAAACTAAAAGTATAAACAAAATTGTACATAAACTTGCTACAAAAATAAATACAGGATACTGTTTGGAGACATACTTTAGAGCTTACCTTATGTTATACCTTGATGTCCTAGTAATCATAGCTCCAAAAACAGAAGAATGGGATAAATATATCAACAAAACATTGTTGTCAAAAAAGTAAAAAAATTAGCATATTTCATATGGACGTACGATATTTCTGGTAACTTTCAGAGTGTTGCACCGCTTTCTAAATAGTACCTAATTATTACAGGAATCATCATTCAAAGCTTGATATCAATAGGACAAAACTAACATAACCAAATTACAGAAATTAGTTGATAGTGGCATACGGACAGACGAACGTATAGAAACTTAAAAGTTTAGGTTTTAAAATTTTTCTTTCACAATTTTTAGTAAAATTTTATTATCTTTTGGTTAATCTTAATCTAAATCAACACTAATTTCGTAAATAAAATTTCAGAACAATAAGTTACTTAATAATTATAAGTAAAGTTTTACATGCTCCCTAACCTACCTTATACAAGTATTTTTATTACGTTTTATTGGGTTTTATAAATTGGTATTGTCAAGAAAGAATTTTAATTTTATAGTAAATCATTAGAATACTTTGCATAATTAAGTATTGTATTTAAAGAAATGGTCAAAAATTTATCATCAAACCAATTATATGATATATATGGTTATATTTTCCTTTAGTTTATAAATAGTAAAGAATTATTCATATGAACTAAAATTCAAAAGAAATTTCAATTTGTATTTATCTTAAATTATTATGTATAAATCAATTTAAATTATATTGAATAGTTGAATTAGTTTTTTGCTAAAAGTTGAAGCTATTCTAACAGACTTTTCTAAACATTTTAGAATATTGGAAAAAATAAATTCCGATAGTTTAAAAGTTTTTGTATTGGAGACATGATGAACATTATACATTTTTTTAAGCGAGGCTTTTATATAATTAGGGTATGCATGTACGTCCTTCTGTTCGAACAGTTAAATATGAAAGCGTAGCAACTCTATAATCGTTAGAAGTCCATTACAAACATGCTGATGCTTAACTTTATTTTACAACAATTTTTGTATGATATATTTATCCGATTAGTTTGATTTTTGGAGTATTGTTTCATAGGACAACAAGGTACAATATTATAAGTGAAGTAACTTGATAATTAGAAATGTAAGTATGTTCTTCTAAAGTATAATGTATTTCAGCAATTTTTCATCACATTATATACAATTTTATTCAAAAATCATTATTCTGCTTATTAAGTTCTGTCACTTTACAAGTGTTTATGTTCGTTTGTCATACCGTCTTGTTTTAGAGCTTCGCTTTCATGAATTTGCTATCCTTGTTATACATCAATTTATGTTTATATAAAGTTTTATGTACGTAAAATTCAGGGATCTTAAAGGATAATACAATGGAAGATAAATTTATATACATCCCCAATGATAATAAACAAGGTTACCCTTTCAGAAGATCAATATCATTTTGAACTAGTCAATCAGTGAAAGTACCCAAATGTAAATTATAAAACTTTGGGTTCTCGTGTAATTTACGGTCTAATGACCCTACCCCCCCAGGAAAACTAGATGTATGTATGCTTCTGTTACACATACTTTTATTGAACTCATTCTAATATATTCTGTTACATGTTTTGTATTTGGTACCTAAACTGTCTTTAAGGTAAAAAAAACTTTTAAAGGAGTTTTTTAATCCTTTTTTTTTTACTAAATTCTACTTCTTTTACCTCTAAAATTCATTATAAATGAACTAATTTATAAAATACTACATGCTGCGCCCCTAGATTCTAAATAAAATTTTTTATGATTTTCGTCTATCCAACCTGCTTCCGGCCGAAAATCGTCTTCAATGTCGGCTTTTGATATAAATTCGCGAAAAAAGGAAAAAATCACAGTGGAATGTCTAAAATTTCTAAAAGTACAACATCCCTTCTGTATGGATAAATGTATTGATTAAGTTATAAATTAGATGTTAAGTGATGTGGCACTTTTGTATGAGTATTTGAGATGACATATTGGTGGTTGGGCATAGAAAAGCTTGAGAATCAGGCATATGGACCTATTTACACAGTGTAGGGTAGGCCGCTAGGCTTGGTGTGATATTCTTTTTATAAAAATAACAAGATGACTAAGTCTCTCTCTGTGTACCAAAGGATCTTGCTAACTGTTGAAATGATATGGTTCTCTCTTATGATGTAACTTAAGTCCCAGGAAGGTTTAAAACTATTTTGAGGGAGGGTAACTCACCCTCTCAAGATAAATCGCCCCTAAAAAATTCTTCTACTTTTTCTTTTTAAAACTAAAATTGATAATAGATGGTAATTTTTCAGTAAGGCTTAGAACCGATTCTAATCCAGTGGATATTAATCGGTTTCAAAGCCGGTTACTGGAAAACCCATACTAAGCCTAGTAATAACTGAATACATGTGACCCTTCCAACCTTTTATACTTGAGTTATTGCTTCTTTTTTTTATTCTTTATGTTTACAGATGAGAAAATTTACTTTGCTCTACAATATGCTTCCTCCTTTTTTTTAGTAGCGAGGCTACTCTATGATTTTCTTTGTCAGTCAGTTTGTCTATAAGTATTATTTTCCTTTTCATAGGTCCTCGGAAGGTCTTTAACTATTTTGGGGAAGGTACGACCAGTGACCACGCTCCCAACAGAAATCACAAAAAAAAATAATTTTATTACCTATAGAGACTTGAACGCAACATAGCAAGGTATCGTAGAGACTTGAAAGCAACATAGATAGGTATCGTATTATTAAAAAACACATTTAAAGTGCCACTAGAGGCCTCTAGGGGCATAGCCGCTAGTTTAAGATAAACAGCTAAAGATTCCCTATAACAATGAGCATCTCAAGTATTAAATTTGTTTGTCCGTCGGTCTGTTAGTCATACCACAAAATATAAATATTAAAAAATACAAAAATACAAAGGTCAGTTTTTGTATTTTAAACATACTAAATTTATTCTTGATTTAAACATATGCTCTTAAAATCATGTTTTCCATGCTACCACTCATGGTTTTTTGGCTGCTAGTTGAGAAAGTCAGCTGATTTTTGTAGAATTACTAAACAATAGCACATATTCCATAACGTAGATTGTCCGATTAGGTAGATTTGAATTTATTATGTGTTGATTTTTTTTTTCTTGGCTACTCTTTATATTGTTCTTTGCTATTTACATATAATGGATGTTATCATCCTTGATAAAAATAAGTAATATTTTTGTGTTGTATAATATATTTAAATGAATAAAAAAACAGTATCTTATATGCTAGGTAAAATAAAAAAAAATTTCAAGCACAACCATATCATATAGGGTATGACAGACGCACCAAAGCTCTTTATATTGCCTTTGTAGAATTACGTCATACAATACAAAAATGACCAAAGACAGGCCAATACACAGACTAAATTACCAATGGAAGGCCAGTTTATACTTTAATTGACCAATGGTAGGCCAGTATGCCGTCATTTTTTACAGGCAATATAAAAGGCTTCAGCCGCGCCTATTTTCAGTGCAGCAGTCGCAGTTAAAGATCAGCAATATTCAGCTTTGAGCTTCCTCTGACAAAAGCCTGTGCAAGCCACTTTAAAGTACAGAAGGTACACAACTAGTGTAAATAATACCTTTTCTCGTATTCATTTGAATCCGGTGGATAGGAACCGGTTCTCATGAATACGAAAAAACTATGTCTAGCATCGTATTATATCCAGCTTTCTACGAATATAAAAATGTACAATCACAAGATTAAACCAGTTTTTTTTAGCCCGTCTCTTCGGCACCTCAGGGCTAAAAAAAACTGGTTTTAATCTTATAATTGTACATTCTATATCCGCGGAAAGCCGTTTATAATGCGATGTGAGAAATAACTATTATCTGCTTCATATAATCACAATAAGTTCTGATTTATGAATCATAGCAATTATTGATTGCCTTTAATTTTTTTATGAAATTGCGTCTGTAAATTCTAATAATTACACAGCGATCAATTTTGAGAATGCTCTACTAATCAATGAAAAACTATTTTTAACCGCTGAAAAAAACTTTTGATATGTGCATTAAGATAAAGGGAAAATGTTTTTTTTTATATTGATTTTGATGATGGAGCATATAGTGCATAATAAACAAGGATGACAACATCCATAAAAGCGAAGCACTGAAACGGTAGGACAAACGGACATTAATACTTGTATAGTGTTAGAACTTAATTATCATAATATAAATTTATAAGAGTCAAAGCAAAATTGTAAGTAAATTTGTTGTAAAACTGCTTGATACAGGATAATTTTTATGGACATACTTACATTTTTAGGGCTTGATTATAGAGTTGCTTCGCTTATTACATTACACTTTGTTGTCCCAGGAATCAATATACCAAAAATCAGATCAATCCTATGATTTGATCACATAAAAATTTGTTGTTAAAAAAGTAAAAAAATCAACATGTTTAAAATGGACGTACGGACATTTTGGTAATGATTATAGAGTTGCTACGCTTTCTAAATCGTACCTAACTACTAAAGGAATCACCATGCAAAATTTGAAATCGATAGGACAATTCTAACATGCCTAAATTAACGGAAAAAGCTATCCGTTACGGACGTACGGACGGACGGACGGACGTACGGACGTACGGACGGACGGACGGACCGACCCTAATTATAGAAAAGCTTCGCTTTTAAAAATTACGTCATACAATACAAATGAGCAATGATAGGCCAGTACACATTTTGCCATTGATCAATTAAAATGTATACTGGCCTATCATTGGTCATTTGTATTGTATGACGCCATTTTTTATTAGGCACTATAAGCTGCTTCGATTTAATGACAGAAATATAGCACTTTTAAAGCGATTCATTTTGTAAGGGTTCGACCCGTTTTTCAGATTATTTACTTTTTCAAAATTTAATGGTCCTAAAATTACTTCATTAGATAGTTAATTTCGTATGTTAAATTAACTTTTAAATTTGATATAGGCTAAAAATCATTGTGAATGTAAATCTAACATGTTTTAAAAAGTCTAAAAAAAGCATAAAATTCCTCAAATGAATTGCCCTGTCATTAAAAAAAAGCGCAAAATTTTGTTGTTTTTGCGCGTTTTTTATGAATTTAAAGTATTATGTGTAGTGATCATATATGTACTTGATACATTTACCCATCTCTTTATTACCGGATGAAGATTAATTTCAACAAATTCCGAGAAAAAATAACGATTCATTACAAACTTTTTCTCTTTCCAAATTTTTTCCTAATTTTTGGATTATAAGGAAAGTTTTGGTAATATCTGGAGCGAGGCGTAGATTACATTATTTTATACTTATATCTTCTAATATGATTTTTATATCAATACTTGTTATATTCTATTTATCTACTAGCGGCTACGCCCCTAAAGGCCTCTAGGGGTACTTCAGGGGAGGTAGTTTGAATTCGACATCCCATTTTTAGTTTTAGTTTTAAAAGGTTATTTTAATTTCTAGGAGTGATTTCTCTTGGGAGGGTGGTGGTACCCTTCCCCAAAATAGTAATAAACCTTCTCCGGACCTATGAGAAGCTACCCTGTTAGGAGAACCCGATCGGTTCAGCGGTTAGCGAGATCCTTCGTCACAAACATACACACAAACACATAGCCAAACCAATATCCTGTTTCTTTATTATAAGGATTTATAATTGAAATGAAAAAAAAAATATACCAAACAAAATTACCCATTTTAAAATTAAATCATTGATGGGCACTTCTAGTTTGTACAACCTAATCAATATTTTCCTAAATTTGCAAGCCAACAAATGAGATAACGTGTTTATGTTTATCATGTAAAACATCGGATTACAGACAATATTCCACGGATGTTAAAATAAAAATCATAAAATTAATACTGGTTTTATTTTTATAATTTATCATTTAAATATTCGTGGATAGCTGTCTATAATATGATCCGATGATTAACTATTACCTAATTCATCCTCATTTATTTAGAATTTTCCATAGAAAAAAAATTAATTGAGCTAAAGTACATTTTTTGGATGCATATATCATTGATAATTTTTTTTTCTTCAAAAATTCATTATAAATTACTACAAATTGCATATAATTATTTAAATAAAATAATTTTATATGAATCGAAGCTTCTAAAACAGAGAAAAGAAATTTAAGTTATTATCTTCTAAATTATAATAAAATTTAGAAATTATCCCATTGATGCTCTTGGAGAAATTAAAGGTAAAAATAAGTAGATAAGCTGACTTGTGTCGAATTATAGGCCTTAACTAAGATATAAAGTTTAATTTTCCTTGCTTATGCACTTTCTAATCCTTTTTGCACCTTGCCCTTTCCTTAAAAGGTAAAGCAACATTCCTTAAAGATCCCAGTGAACAATCTTGAACCCTCTTATTTATATTTTTAACAGATGAAAAGACTGGAAGGTCCTCATATTTAACGACTAATTTGCAATAGTTTTTAGTGTATGAACTAGGTCTAAATCGTCATGGGGTTGGTTAAGACCATTTTGTATCCATGGATGCCCAGGGAGGTGTATCCACTCCGTTTATTTTTCCAAGGAGGTGTAAACACCCTCTTTATTTTGCCTGAGGGATGGATAGACCCCTCTTCTGCATGCCTCAAAATCTAACTTATGGCTCTATATATACTTTGTAATTTCCATGCATAAATGTTTTTAACAGTTTTGATTCTTTAGAATTATGAATAAAATCGTTTTTATAATTCTTACTCGTTTCCGCAGAAAATCACTAAAAAATCTTTTTTTAAGAAACAAATAACTAGAACAGTATAAAATTTGGGACAGGGGACGATTTTTTTTGAAAGGCTAGGGTACCCTCCAAAATATAGTTATAAACCTTTCCTGGAGCTATAAGAAAGAATCTTCACTATGAAGGAGAACAGCATGACTGATCCTTTAGTACAAACACACAGACAGACATCTTGTTGCTTGACAATAGTTTGACGGGTTATTTTGAATGTGTGGCTGTACATGACTGAAGGGATCTAAAGGGATAAGACAATGGCCGACTTATTGATATCCCCAATGATGATACACAAATTTCCATTATTTGGAACACAATTAGTGTTTGAAACGTAAGAACACTCAACTTAATGAACCAGCCAATCAAAATTCAACAAATGTCCCAAAAGTTGTTAAGCCAACGAATAAAAAAACATTGGGTACTACTACTAGTGTAATAAGCAGCCAATGTCCTCTCCCTCCCTGTCTTGTAGCTGTACATGACTGTGTCTGTATTTATTTTGTATTGAATATTCGACACTGCATCTCAATTATCCCCTACCCGATATCCATGTTTGTATTGCAGCAAATTGTCACGTCTTGATTCCTGGATTTTTTTAAACAAAAGATTTGTAAAAGGAATTGTTCTAAAGCGTTCATAAGGTGGGTGTATTTACGCCCCTGGCAAAATTAATTAAGGAGAGTGAATACACCCCTAAGGTGTCCACCCCTTATATACCAAATTATCAATTTAGGGGCACTTTTGGGACTTTTAAGTGAGTGGGTGGACACCCCACTAACACTAAATATCCACCCCTAACAAACACCTCGATTTGGGTTGAAAGGAGGTGTCAAAAATCGTAAGGGAGGTGTCGAAATATTCTTCTGCATGCCACCAGAATAGATATGGTCTAGATACAAGCTATCTAAATCAGCCAATAGGAAAACAGTGGAGGAAAAATTACTATTGTTAAAAAGTGTAAAGATTTTTGTCTCGAAAACCCTAAATCCTATTGCTCCTAGATGCAGGAAAGGCGTAGTCGCCTTTGTTATGTAATTATTTCTTGTGTTATTATATATAAGACTAGCGGCTTCGCCCCTAGCCTCTAGAGGCTTGGGCCCCAAAACGTTTGATCAAACCAAATTTTCGTATTTTAGATTTAAAATAAGAATGTAAAAAAAAAAATTCTTTGAGGGGGGGGGAATTTTTTTTTTGGGGGGGGTGGGGGTAGTCCACCCACTTATTTTAATTTTAGTTTTAAAAAGAAAAAGAAATTTTGGGGAGGATTTTTCATTTTTTAGAAGGGTTGGGGGTGTGTAACCCCCCAAGAAAATAGTTATAAACCTTCCCGGGACCATTGAGAAGCTACCCTATAAAGGAGAACCAGATCGGTTCAGCGGTTAGCGAGATCCTTTGGTACAAACAAACACACAGACACACAAACATCCTGTTACTTTATTGTAAGGATATCTTGAGCTAGATTTTAAAAAGTGACATAAAATAAAAAATATTCTTGATGAACCAAAAATCCTAGAATGTTTGAAAAAGGAAAATGTTTGTATTGTATAAAACTAGAGATTTCAATATGTTATGGCTGGTCAAGTCAAACCAACCAGGGATCTAAAAGGATAAGACAATGGCCGATATATTGATGTACATTCCCAATGATGATACACAAAATTATACCTTCTGTATATTAAAATTAGTGGTTGAAACGTTTTAACACTCAACTTGATTACTAAGATATATAAGTTGGACATAATTTTAATGTTAGAGGTAGATTTGAAATCTGCATCAAATTTTAAGGATTTTTAATAAAATTCGTTTTTTGTATAATTCTTTATCTAAAAGCGGAAATACAATTTAAGTTAATTAATTTTGACATCCCTGATTGGTGGATTGGAAATTATCGGCGCTCTGATTGGAGAAGCTTAAGTGTCGCACATCATTCAACCAACAAGAGCGCAGGAAGTTTCCTATCCACCTATCTTATTGGTCAAAATTTATGAACTTAAATTGTATTTCCGCTTTTAGATAAAGAATTATACAAAAAACGAATTTTATTAAAAAGTCCTTAAAATTTGATGCAGATTTCAAATCTCCCTCTAACATCAAAATTTCTTCAACTTATATATCCTATTGATTACCCAACCAAATAAAAATTCACTAATTCAAAATTCAATAATAGTCCCCAAAGCTATTATACAATCGAATAAGAAAACCAACAAAGATTCAAATAACTAGCATACATCAAACGGTTTCAAAGATTATTAGGGTCCTATGTATGCGTCACTAGCGGCTACACCTCCAAGAGGATTCTAGGGGTACTTGAAGAAAGAAGATGGGGTAGTTGACCATTCTCTTTAATTTTTGTGTGGGAGAGAATTTTTATGTTGCCAATTTTTCTTAAGAGGTTGGGGTTAACCTCCCTCCAAATAGTTATAAACCTTATCCGGACCTGTAAGAAGCTTTATTGCAAAGGAAAACCATATCTGTCCTGATGAACTGTATAGAACTTCAATGATGATAAACATAATTACCCATTTAATAGACTGAACTTAAAAGATTGAACATTACCAGTCCAAACCTACGAATCCAAACAGTTTAAGAAGTACCCAAAGTTTATAAGACAACGATTGATAAATCTTCATAGACAAATAAAATTTACAGTCCAATGTCCCTTCCCTCCCTGATGTTCTGGTATTAGAATGAACAGCGCCTACTAAATAAGATACAAACAAACAAGGATGACTGCATTCAAAAATAAATCAAAACAAAAATGTCGACGTGATCACATGATTTGTATAAGTATAATACAACTCCAGATGATTTAAAATTTAGCTTAACCCTTACAGATCGGGCCCCAATTCCCACCTTAATAGATCGGGGGGGGGAGTCATATTGACCCCCCCTTCTATCTCGGCTCCTGTTACAGTTAGAGACCTAAAAAAATTTTCTGGTGGTTCATGTGCATAATTAGAGAAAATTACTTTTTCTTCATCAACATCTTTTCTTCATGTAAAGGAATAAGATGATTTAAAGGAATAAGATAATGACCATTAAATTGATGCATATCCCCAATTATGATACACAAAATTACCCCTTATGACGATTAAAATTGGTTGTTGAAATGTTGGACACTGAACTTAAAGATCTAAACAATAAAAATCAATGAAGGTCCCCAAAGTTGTTAGGAAAACGAGTAAAAAGCTTTATTATAAAACTTTGGGGACTAGTGTTATGAAGAGCCCAATATCCACTCCCTCCCTTGAATGTCATACAAAAATTACATTTCTAGTCCTAAGGACACATATCAAGCAACATTCATTGTTCATTCTTCAAAATTTGTCCTTGTTTTTTTATTAAAGAGAATAAAAATAACTAATATCCATGTGCAACTTTTTTATTTTGTGACATGTTATTTTGGTTTCTCTAATAAAAATAAGGAAAAGTTGAAATAGAAAAACTTTGGGCTTATCTTCTTCTTTAATCTTTATCCTTATTGTTAGAAGCGCAGCTATTCTGTAATTAGGGTGTATGTTCGTCACTCTGGCCGTGCGTCTTTTGAGCTGCTCTTGACATGTAAAAATCTGTAATTGTATTTTCTGAGGATTTCTGAAACAATAAGATATAATTTGGATAGAATAGCTTCTCGTTGGGGCGTGGTTCTGCATCGATTTTAAGTGATTGTCTGGATGGAGAACCCAGAGCATCATCTAACCAACTTTTTCTAGAAGTCATAACTGTATATGGTAATGGGCTTATGGGCCAAGACATTCCTCCTATTCTCATAATAAATGTCAAGTGTAGACATAGCAGCAATGGGTGTCATTTTTAACGTCTATGTTAAGACGCGGAGTTGTCTTGACTCGAACCAGCCACCTCCCCCTCATACATCAAGCTAATTCTAATGCCGCGGGTTAAATCGTTAAGGAAGTCCATTTTGATCTAACACTTTTAGGGTTTTTTACTTTTATTGATGTTGCTATACTTGTTAGATTATAATTGTTCTCTATTTTTTAGTTGGATAAAAAAATAGTTTTTTATAGTTAGTACCAGTAAATTTGAAATATTTTTATTTATTTTAATAGTACTTTTCACACCACTCCCTAAAACAAATGGATTATCCCCAACAACCCAAAAACGAAATTTAAAATGATTTGTGGAGTAGCTAAACTATAAATGTAATAAAACTTCAATGAGCCATCATAATTAAATATATCACAAAATTTATTTTTGCTGTTTCATCATTCAATTTGAAGTAATTTTGTTCATATTTTTTTATTTAATTTAACAATTTAATATATTTGAAATAAAAAAAACAAGGAGAAAATATAAGCAAAGATGACAACATCCAAAAAAGCAAAACTTCTAATTACAAAAAAATATAAGAATTTGACGCTAAAATTGTAAATTTACTGTGATAAAATCACAAAGAATCCATATTGACAAGGATTGTGTCCTTGATTAGCGCAGTATTAGAGGTCAACAATTGCTTAGAGAATAGAACCAGTAAAATAAGAAAAATACAGTAATATTAGATAAATTTGGAATAAAATATCTCCAATCTTATTAAAGCTATATTATTGAGTAGCTGTGTTTTTAATAAATTGCAGTGGCATTTTTAAAACGACCAAGCTAATATTGCTTGATTCATTTTTACAAGAGACAAAATGAATTGAAAATGATTGCTAAAATCGAAATATATCTTCATGTCTTAGAATAGTGTATTTTTTAAAAATAGGTTGAAAAACATGCTAACTTTAAAACATTTTTAATGTACCACAAGTTTTGTTAGCCTTAAGGTGCTATTTATTTAAAATGGAGCATTTCCCCACAAACTTTTTGCCTCACTATTTTAGTGAGGCAGTGAGCCAAACATTTTTGTAAGAATTTACCTCTGGAAATCAAATTATGGGCTTTATCTCCCCATCAAAAATATAAATCTTGAACGTCCTTTTCCAAGTGTGTTTTGGAAATATAGATTGACAAACGTATAAAGTAAGTTATTGAGTAGATTTGGTGGTACTAAAATTGTATAGTACAGTGGTAAGCAATGTTCAACCAAGGATGTAAATTTAATTTTCTCTTTGAAAAGAAGTATGTAGCTATTTCAGGGTTCCCATTTCAAAATTATTTAAAATAAGTTGAAAGGTCGACTAAAAAAACTAATTGCTACATAAAAACAAACAAAAAATAATGAAATAGAATAAATTAAAAGAAGTTTCAAAGTAATGTTAACTAATGTATAAAATCATAAGAAAAACTTAATTTTATAAAAAGGTTTTAGACCCTTAATTCTGAAAATGATAAATTTAAGAAAGAACTAAATTTGAAGATTTTTACGTGGTTATTTTTGGGATATCTACAGCTATTGTTTAATTTTCGAATAATCCTTGCATTTTATTTTGTGTGTTGGCAACTCCATTCAATAGAATAAATAAGGGTATTAGATATAGTATATCTAGATGGTCGAACTGGCCCCTTAATCCGTCAAAGCTCTTGGGCGACATGTGGCGACACTTCCACCCTCATCCCCTATAATTAGTTTATCGTATATTGTCCTATCCCAGCAACCCTCATGTATTTCTAATACTTAAATGTATATACAATAAACGTAGATATTATGACAGGGGGAAAATTTAGGTTGCAAACATGGAACTCATTTATTGGTCACTTCGTTCATACAGAGAGAAGGGTATGGGTTGAAGGGGATGGATTTGTGGGTATCGTTTTTTTCAGGGAGCAAGGGAGGGGACAATGGGCAATTAATTCAATTTAAGAGTTTTCAAAGACAGGCCATGACATTCACACTAATCCATAAAATTTGGAGGAAATTGTAAAGGTTTTGTTCATCATGTAAAGCGAAATCATATCTTGTTTTTGATGAAATATATTGAGGTTTTATAGTGCGATTTTTATCTTACAAGATTATTGGACCCAGCCAACTACTGGCTGGGCAAAAATATGAACCAATACGCCAGCCTGCCCCTTTTTATCCAGTTTTTTTCCCTTGCCCCATGCCCCCACCTCACTTCTCCCTTTTCCTATCGTGTGCTTAAAAAAAGGGAGATGGGAGGAGAGGGGAGTGAAATAGAGTATGGAGTATTCTCAACTCTCTGTCTGCTAGATTCAAAACTAAAAAAACGAATAGCGGCATTTTATGCGCTAGTACCCAAACTCAGTCAAAAACTGCTAAATTCTTGCACATTCCCTTTAAGCCAGTACCCAAAGTCTGAGACTACTAAAAATTCAATTTTGATCCATTGTCCCCTCCCTTACTCCCTGCGTTTTTTTAGCTTCCTGCAAGTTTCACTTTATTAAAGAACATAAAAATCTTGTATAACATCTAAATAATAATATCAAATTTAAGTCTTGGTTTTTCGTAAGCCCTCATCTTTAACCCCTTTTTCATATTAAAATTTACAATACTGCAATATTCGTAAATGCTGATATAAAATTGCAGTTTTAAAACTTATTCAAAACTTTCTTTTTCTTTCTCAAAAGGCCTAGGCTAAGTGTGCAAATATTTACTCAAAAATTGCAACCTAAAACTTGCTAAACAAAAAACGCAGCAAATTATGCACATTTGTTTTACAAAAATTTCAGACACCCAAGTGAAAATACACTTTCTTGCTTAACTTAATTTTGGTTTAAGATGGTCTCAAAAATCGTTAAACTTTTCAGATGCGCTTCACTGGCGAAATCCATTATGTTATCTATTCTGCAATACTTAAAACTAACAATAATGAAAGTGATTGTGTGGTAGGGATGAAGCAGTTCAACCGTACTGAGCGAGTCTGGTCAAAAGAGCCCCTAGCCTTTAAGGATTCTATCAATAAAGTACTTCAAGTAGTTACAGTTTGAATGTTTATTTAGAACTGATACAAACAGATTACAATATTGGGTTAGGTAGAAAATGGGTGTGGAGAAGATGGGGGACTGTAGGGGGGAAGGTAGACGTCCCCCGGAAAAGGGTAGGTTAACTGGAACATGAGGGGGGAGGGGCAACTCCCTCCCCATATCGGCGGGTGATAACTTTGACCGCGTTCTCTGGCGGTCAAACAATAGAAGAATGGGTTGGCTTAAGAATGTGATGGTTAGGGGATTAACCACCTGGTTGTTATCGGCAGCCCCGGAGCGTAGCGTGCTCTAGGAAGTGACAGTCTGTCTGTCCGGCTACCACAATTGCACTAGTGTGCAACTTTTGAGTTAAGCCCTTGTGGAGAATTTTGCAATATGTGTTACAGTTTTATAATACATCCCTCTTTGAAAAAGCAACACTTTTCTTTTTAGGTTGGTCCGTCCATACATCTTAAACGGATAACTCAAATAGTTAACTTGTTCTATTCATTTTAAGAGTTGCTTATTGATTCTTGCAATAATATGGCATTTAAAAAGCAAAATTAATGTTTCAATGTCTTATTTAAACCAGTTGATTACTCTGAACTTTATAGCAACAAAACCATTTATCATAATTCTTATTCTAAAGACAATTGATCACAATGTATGAAGAAATTAAATCTCTCTGTATAATCGTCTTCATGTGCTGTCATTCTAATTGTTATGGATGTTGTCATCCTTGTTTTTAATATATCCCTATTGACAAGGTTACCCAAATATTTTATAATACATTTCTAGTGGTGTCAGGAATACAGAAATGGGACAATTGCCGATTAATTAAGTTTTAGAGTTCTTGATGAAAGGTCGTGTAAACTAAATTTAACAAGAAAATTCCAAGAAAATTACCCAAAAACGAAAAGTTTCATTATTTCCAGTGCCCAAAGTCCAATAAAGCCAAATAATTAATTTTAGATCCATTGTTCTATCCTATATCCCTGAGTGGTGCACCTATTATATAATTTGTCTATTCTTAGCAGCTAGTTGGTTTGGTTTGGAAAGCATCTTAAAGCAGGGAAAGGTGAGACATTGGGCTGTTTATTACACTAGTCCTCAAAGTAGTATGATAAAGTTTTCTTATTCGTTGGCTCAACAATTTTGGGAAAGTTTTGAATTTTGATTGGAAGATTTCTTAAATTGAGCCTAACACTAACCTAAGACAATCAAAAAGCTTTCATGAAAAGTACAACCCATTTGGACAAGTAATTTTCGAGATCTTTAACTTCAGACAAAAAAAAAACTTTTCTACTTTGTATTATTGGATCTTTCCAAGATATTTATAAATGTGAAGAAGTTATTCCCGACTTTAGTTTATCTAATTTATTTGTTTATACACTTCTTTTTCTATTTCTTCCTCAAGCATATTTAGTAATTTAAAGAAAGGGAAGGGAATTATAGTGAATATTAACCCTTAACCCTTAAAAGTCGGGCCTCTTTCCGCACCTTAAAAGAAGGGGGGGGGGGGGGCTATTATCTTAGCTAGAGCTAGAGAGCTAAAAAATTTTGCATTTCCCCTGCTTGATGAAGGATTCAAATTTGTCTTCCTTCACCCTTTTATTTTAAATAAATGTTTTAGGTCCTTTTTTAGAGGCGCAACTTTTTACCATGCACAGTTAGGACTTCTAAACAAATTTGGGGTATTGGGTCTGCTTGTGGCAGTCTTTTAGCAGTTAGAGCGGGTTATTTCTTGCATCAACAAGAAAATAAATTTCATCCCTATACAGGATAATACTGTAGATACAGTTGAAGAACAATAACCAAATGTATCACCACTACCCCACTTTGTACTCTACTATAGATACACTTGGAGATAATTTTTCAAAGGGAATATAAAAATGACAAAATAGATTTGGATGCTGATACAACAAAGGTTTAAAACAAAATAATATAATTCGGGGAATTTTTTGGAAATACTAAATTGTTTTCTTTATGCTGATTATATTGGATCTTATTCGAATTGTACCCTAAATTTTAAACACTTATTTCAAATTTGGACCTTTGAACTTTCACTAAAAAGTTAACCTTGTAGGGATCTTTAAGTAGATATCTTAATTTTAATTTTAATTTAATTTTTATGTCCAATTTTTTTTGTCACAAAGAACCAAAAAACTTTCTGCGGTCTATAAGAAAATGTGAAGGATATCAGTTTAGCCGCTATTTTTTTACACATGTACATTGTACACATGTGGTAATACGACAACCAGACGGACAGGCAGTTTACAGAATTGCTACGCTGTGACTTATCATAACAAACCCTCTGCACTAATCTTATTATATCACCATTTATCTCATGACCGATGTTGACCCCGCTATCCAGCGGTCAAACTGGCCTGCCTAAATGTGGGGAGGGACTCAAACACGCAGCTATCACGCGCCCCTCACGCGATTATACAACCGGGAGGCGCTGCCTCCCCTTTTACCACAGCTGCCCCCACAGCCTGTCTACCGCCGGGAGCTAAGCCCTAGCGTCCCACACCCCCTTCAAACCTAACCATTGTTATAATCTGTTGTATATATATAGTAAACATTCATTGTAAATATTATTCAGTTAAATATATAATTTCTGTATGACTAAATCCTGCTAGTTTGTTTTGGTAGAATAATTCAAGGCTAAGGCTCGTTGAACTCGAACTCGCAACCCTGTGAGCTGAAACGTTCGGCTTACCATACACAGACGGATAGTTAAACAACCTATTGATTCTATATATTTATATAAATATAATACACTTATTGACTGGCTGACATATAATAGCTACAAAAAAGATTTGCTAGTAATCAAACAAACGCACAATTTATATTACTACTTCTTACTAAATAAACTTTTGCTTTCGCCGGGTAATCTCGCAAATTTGAGTAAATAGGACAAAAAAATTATATATATTTGTTTCAATTATAGATAAAGGCCAAAGGGTAACAATAAAATAGAAAAGATTATCACATAATTTACTTTCATAAAAAATTATAAAGATTTTATAATAAGAATTGCATGATGATTCACATGGAACGCGTGGCCAGATTAAACAAGTGTTAAAACGTGTTTATGGTTATTCGAGATTGTAGGCCATCTTAAGTTATAATGATGTATGAAAAAATCTATTTTTTTTATAAAGGTTTCGTGATTATTTACAATGTATCATTTCTTTCTTTCTGCTTTTTATCTTTCCCTTTTTTATGGTCAATAAACATGTGCTCTATGACTCACTCTGTCCGTTTGTCCATCCATGATTCTTTAATTGTAGATGTTATCGTTTAATATTACTCAAAATCGGTTAATTGAAATCTTATTTATAAAGCAGGTGCGATTGAATAAGGCCAACATTTTCTGCGGCTGTAAAAACTCTTAGTTTTCTCAGGGATCTTAAGGATAAGACAATGGATGATCAACTGTTGTATACCCTCAATGATGACAAAAAAACCGCTTTTATAAGTAAGTAAATAATTGAAAAGTTTGAAAACTACTAGTTCGCACAAATCAAACAAGATTTATTAAAAGTAATCAATGTTTTTTTTTTGGGTTAACCAATTCATAAATCTTTGGGTACCGATATAATTTACGGTTCAATGGTCTGTCCCTCCCCAATATTTTCTCCTGATTGTATGCTATAAAAGAAAATAATTTTGGCATAAAAGAGTTATGGATGAAAGTTATTATCTAATGGTTTATAATAGGAGACTATAAATTTATTCACTCCATCCTACAGACAGTTATATGCTTCAAAGGACCTCGGAATTTGGCCCCATTTGTTTACAGAAACCTGAGCATTATATGTTTAAAAGAAGGTCACATACAATGTTTAAAATAAGATTTTTACTTTACCTTTGGCCTTTATGTGTTTTGAGGTTGGCATAATGCGTAATTTTGGGATAAACAATTTATCGCATATTCTTTCAATTTTAGCTTTGGTTCCTTTTTTATATCTCGAACATGACTTAATTCCAAGGACCCCCTAAATATGCAGTGCTGGTACATAGAAACCTTACACTATAATGTATGTAGAATATTAGTGGATTTTATGACTTTAGAAAAATTGTCGTCAATTTAGGTTACTATTTCCCTTTAGTGTATTAGTCAATTCGTTCATCCAGCAGGAAGGGAAGGGGATGGGAGAGACAGTTAGTTTAGCCCCCGGAAGTTTCACTTTATTACATAACATAAAAGTCTGGTGTAATATCCAAATAAACATGTATAAGTGTAACAGCTTCAATTAAGCAGCCAATTTACTGTAGTTTTTAAGCTTCAAAATTTTATCAATATACTGTTATCGTTATACTAAAGTAACAGGATGTTTGTCTGTGTGTTTGTACCGAAGGATCTCGCTAACCGCTGAACCGGTCACGGAAAGGTTTATAACTATTTTGGGGGAGGGTAACACCACCCTCTTAGAAATCGCATCTAGAAAAAAATTACTCCCCCCCCAAAAAAAAAAAATATTTTTCTTAATTTTTTCTTTTAAAATCTAAAATAATAAATTGGGTTATCAAATTCGACTCTCCAATCCTCTCCAGGCCTGTAGGAGCGTAGCCGCTTGTAATAATCATAATTTAACAAATACTAAAATATTACATTTATTTCAAATGTAAAAAAAAAACAAAGGGAGGGTTCGTAATGAAATATGAACCTAAAAAGTGAGCAAAATGGTCTAAATATTAAGCTAGATTCTTGAAAATTGGTACAAAAGCCTAGTCCTAAAGGTACTACATCTAAATAAAATTTTACTAAATTTTAAGGCCTTTTTTGGTCTTTTTTGATTTTGATTGTTTTGTTTTATATTAAGTTTTTTCCTTGAATGCACTATGTCTGTCTATGCATAAGGACACTATTTAAGATGATTTAGCAAGTTGGGATGGGAACCGAAACTCAAAAAACCTAAAATTTGATATATGACAACATAAAATAAGAAAAAAAGTCCCTAACTCCTGAAAGCCACCTACCTAGCCCGCTGGGGTCGTCCCCCGACTTGCTGAATCATCTTAAATAAAGTCCTTGTGAAGTCCTTGTAGTCAAGGAAAAAAACGATATAAGGTAAGTTTCTAAAATAGACCAAAAAAGGCCCAAAAACCCCATTTTCGCAGAGTTTTTCGTACCTAACCTAAAAAATAAAAGCTCTTGATTTTTTTTTCATTTAGATGTAGTACCTATAGGACTAGGCTTATGTACCAATTTTCAAGAATCTAGCTCAATATTTAGACCATTTTGCTCACTGTTTAAGTTCAGATGTCATTACGCACCCCCCTCCTCCCCCTTTATGTAGAAATTCTTAGAAATTTGATTATCTCAAACTTTGTAACATTTCCCTATTTAAAAGTTAAGTTTAACCTGTGTGTGAGTTTGTTAAAGGAAATCTACTATTTATTTTCTCTGTACGTATATTTTCTGTATAAAAGATGTTTTTTTAATCACTTTACTTTCTACAATTATAAACACTTCAAATACCCACAATTTTTATTTCAACTGCCTAACAAAATCCGTTGAATCTCCCAAAAAAATTTGACGCTTCACAAATGGTTTTTACAATAGTCCTTTGATATTACAAATCAGATTAATTATTTACATTTTACACCAAAAATGTGAGAATTTATCAACCCCCCCCCCCCTCCTCCCAAAAAAATCAATTTTAAATCTAGGATCCATAAGATGCTTCATTTTACAGGATAGCTATATCGGCCTAGTCCAGAGGTTAGCGGGATCTATCAAAACAAGCACACAGAATGACAAAAATCCTGTTTATACATATTAAATCTAGCCTCTAGGGGCGAAAGCCTCTACAGGTACAGGGGAGATTCGCTCCTACAGTGAAAGGAGGGTTTCCTCTTTTTTTTTATTTAGAAAACTTTTGTCAAGAAGGACCATATCGGTTTAGCGGTTAGAAAATCCTGCAGTACAGACAGACAGACATCTTGTAACTTAATATTAGGATTATTGTTCATTATTGTAGGTTTTCTTGTTAGTAAAGAAAATGTGAATGGGTTCACGTAAGTGTGTGTGGGGGGGGGGGGAAAGGGAAGGTGTGTGGGTGTTTGTAAAATGTGATGTTTTATTTGAAAGAAAACTTTTTGAATATAATTATGAAAGTTTGGTACAATGCAGATTTCTGTGTCTACCAGGGATTCAGGGATGGGACAATAGGTGAAAAATTACCCCCCCCCCCGTCCTCAAATCCTGTATGTAAAATAAAAAAATGGGGGGAGGGTAGGAGGTATTTTACATATGTAAAACTAAGTGGAAGTATATGTGTAGGTACTTACCGATAGGGTTCTCCTTTACAGTGAGGCTTCGATCTTTTAGGTCCAGGAAAGGATTGTAATTATTAGATAGAGGGGGGGGGGGGAATCGCATTCCAACTCCCCCCTTTCCTCATAATTTTTCTTCACTTTTTCAATTAAAACTAAAATTTAAAATGCCAACATAGGGACTTCTATAAGCATAGCCGCTTTATCTTACAGCCATTGTCCTTTCCCTCCCTGATGTCTACTAAAATTAAAATTTTGGCTAATCTTATACAAGCTTGTGCTAATAACACTTTTAATACTTTTTAATTTACTTCTATTAATCTTATATGCGTAGCTACTTTACATTTATTGTATTTGGTATCTTTTAAATATTTATGAAAGGATGACAACATCCATAAACGAGAAACTTATTAAATCAGTCACAGACAGAAAAAAATACATTAACAAATATAGAGTAACAACTTATCTAATGTTAAACATTTTCTAAAGATACGTAGCTTATAAATTTATTGCTATCAATATTCTAAAAAGCATTAGAATAGAATGGTCATGCGTAGATTTTGCATACGTGTAGATTTTCTGAATAGTAGTATTTCTGAAAAGGTCTATTCATAATCTATTCATAACAGTTCTAATTATATGCAATGCAAACAGATCATAATTTTAAAGAAATTTTATTGTATTAAATACAACTTTTTTCTCATTTAAAAAGTAAACGTATTTTTAAAGGTAAATAGAAATATTTTTGAAAAAATTTAAGATTTTTTAAATTAAATTTTTTCAAATATTTATTTTTTTATATTTAAAAAAAAACGTGATTGTATCTTGGAGTACTGTATAGGTCAATAAATGATAACATAATCAACCTTTACTTTACAAGAAATCTTAGTTTGTAAAGACTTAAATTATTTTAGTGGAAACAATTTATTTTTAATTTACTTATCCCTGTATCCCTGAGAAAGGGTAAAATTACAAGAAACAGCTGCTGTGCAGTTTTCAATAATTTATACCATCAGGTTAAAAATTAAAGTCATACCTTTCATGCAAACTCAGCACTTTTAATTAGAGTGCTTTTTCGGAATCAGTTTTTTTAGTAGAGTGTTTTTGAATTAGGTTTAAAAAAAGATTTAAAAAAGAAAAACAATTTTGGATATTTTTACTCATATGGACCATCATTTTGTGTTACTCTCCCTCATTACAATAATATTAATTTCTAATAAAAAAACATGTTTCTAGTACTTTCAATAGGGCATTTACCTTGCATGACCCTGTGTGTTATTTTGTGTTAACATTTAATGTTAATTAACTTTTTAAACTTGTCTGTTAGTTATCCTTGACAGAAAAATTTTGGACAATTAAACAACTTCCTGTGTGAAAATTAGAGTTGGGGAGTTAATGTAATAAGGATAAGCAGTTGAATTTTAAACAAACAAAACAAACATAAATATTACCATAATTTCACAGCATAAACAAGCTAAAGATAATTTTCTTCTTATACCTTTTAAAAAAATTATTATTTTAAGAAAATTAAATCGAATTATACTTCAATTCAAGTTTTAGCTAAGATTTTCTAAATCTACGTATTGACTTTCTATTATAATATCTAAAAAAAAAGCAGTGGCATGCACAGTGTACACCAGGAGTTGGTGCAACCGTTAGCGGTTGAAAAAAGTGGAAGACAAGCGATCCTAATTTTAGTTTTAAGGGGGGTGTTGACACCCTTCTATACACTCCTATCATATGCCACTGATATCGCGTGTTTTCCACATTTTTACGACAAATTAAGATAAAATTTATGTTCAGATCCTTAACTTTACGAGGGGGAGGAGTAATGTAATTAATAAGGAGGAAAATACCAATACAAGAAATTATGTTAAGTTGGCAGCGCAGCTACTTTATAAAGATGATCTTTAAACAACATAACATTTAAAAGTAAAATAGGATAAAATTGTTTTAAACTTTTACAGCCAAAACAAAAATTCATGCCTCTTAGGACATATTTAGTATATAGATTATCTTGAAAATTGTGTATTATTTATGTGATTTAACATCTCATCACACAAATTATTATCGACGTTCATGAATGTCCTTGTTAATTTGTCTCATTTTACTCAGCACGTTTATTGACAAAATTTTTAAAAGCTAAGCTTTTCTATAATTAGGGTCGGTCCGTCTGTCTGTCTACACGTCCGTAACGGATAGCTTTTTTCGTTAATTTAAACATGTTTTTATATTTTTTTTAAAGATATCAAACTTTGTATGATTATTTCTATATTATTTCTATTGAATGATTTAGGAAACGTAGCATCTCTGTAATCGTTACCAGAATGTTTTAACATGTTAATTTTTTTAAAAAAATTTGACAGCAAATTTTACTATATGATATAATTATCCTGATCATCTTATTTTTACCTATTACAACAAGATACTATGATATAAGCAATGTATCTCTATAATCAAGTCCTAAGAATTGTAAACATGTCCTTACACATTGTCCTGTATTTAGGCATTTTATTTAGACTTATACATTTATATTCTATTTATTTAGTTTTGATACTCTACAATTGTTAATGTTCGTTTGTTTCAGAGCTTCGCTTTTACGGATGTTGTCATCCTTGTTAGAATATAAACTTGAGATAATTTATAGTACAGTAACATTATGATGAGAGTTTCTAATTAAACAAGGATAACAACATTCATAAAAGCATAGTCCAATAAATCAAATGGATATACACATATAAACACATGTAGTGTTATAGGACATTAAATGTCAATAATATAGGTATAGAAGTTCGGACAAAAATTAATTAATTATAGGGTACTTATTATGGATATACCAATTTTTTAAGGTAAATATGCTTCGCTTAGAACATTACAAAAACGACGGGAGTGGATGGTGTGCTGTTTTTAAACTAGTCTCCAATATAATTATGTTTTATTCAGTTTTGGAGAATTCTTTTGAACTTGTTTGGTTGGTGCATTGAATTAAATGTCCGAATGTTTTAACCACTAATTGTAATCTACAGAAGTTTTGCAGTTTTATAAAAATTTATCGTTCATTGTCTTATCCCTTTAGATCCCTGACAAAAAAGGAGGAGTTACATTAATAAAAGGCGGGACAATACAACCCATACAGATTATATTTTTAGGAGCGAAGCTACTTTAAAATAAGATTTTAAATTACAGTAATCAATGATATGTATTAACTTTTTAGTAAATAAATGTTATCCTATGCAAATATGGACGATAGATTGACGTACATTCCAAATAATGATAAAACAAGGATGACAACATCCATTAAAGCGAAGGATAGAAGCCGAGAAAATCACGTTTCCTCCATAGCGTTACTGACGGACGGACGGATGGACAGACATAGTGAATTATAGAGTAGCTTCGCTACTAAAAACTTGGATTATCATGTAATACAAAAAAGTTAAAAAGAACAGCATGCTGTAAGGTGACGCAGAGACTATACAAGCTATCCGTTATTGACTGGTAGACAGAAGGAACGACTTACTCATATTATAGAAATCTTTGTTAAAATTCATTCATAACAAGATGACAACATTCATGAAAGCAAAGCTCTAAAATCATAATAAAGAACAAACGAACAATAACTCTTGCAGAGTGTCAAAATATAATAAGTAGAACTTTAATTTGTAAATCTCAACAAATATTATATGAAATTGTTGCAAAATTGCCACATTGCTTAAATACAGGATGCAGTAATAGAACATACTTCCATTTTTTAAATTTGATTATGAAGATGCAATCGCTTACTATAATGTACTTTGTTGGCCTAAGAATCATTATTACAAAAAAAATCAGATAAATAGGACAAATTTATCATACAAAATTTGTGGTAAAAAAGTTTTAAAAGGCATGTTTTAAATAGACTTTCTTGTAACAAATAAAGAATTGCTACGCCTCTGAAATAGTTTTGACATTTGTTGTGAATACATAACAACAAAGAAAAAAACGGGTATCAAAGTTTAGAGTAGACTGGTTTTGCCCAAATCAAGTACATTCATACTATATATCCATCCTATTATATAAAGTAGTTAGGGCTTTTTGTCTGTCCTGAAGGATCTCGCTAACCGCTGAACTGATATTGTTCTCCTTTTCAGTAAAGCTTTTTATAGGTCCTGGGAAGGTTTAAAACTATTTTTGGGAAGGGTGTCTTGACCCCCCCTCCATCCCAAAATTTTTTTTTTTTTTTTTATAATTTTGAAAATCAAATTTAAAATGGGATGGAGTCGAATTTTCCCCCTCGTACCTTAAGTGTTCCTAGAGGCTTCTATGGGGCGTAGCCGCTAGTGTATTTAAATAAGATATGAAATATTGCAAATAATAATATTGCTTCTAGCTTTTAGTATTTTAGTTTCTAAAATATATTGGGGACCGAAAGATTGTTGTCTCAAGTATTAGAAGAATTTTTTAAAACAGGATAATTGAGTATCTATCGTGATACAATTTAGCCTCTTTTTCAAAATCTTCTATTAATAATCATTTTCCTATTTCATTTTTTTTGTGTAAATGTATAAACACAATGTATTCTTTATTGTTGCACCTGTTAGGTCAACTGATATCTTAACATGGCAGGGATAAAGAGAATGATCACTACTTTGGTATAAATTTAGGAGTGGTATAACTGCAATGATGCTACCATATTTAACCTCCCAGATAACTAAAAACATAAAAAAAATATTTTAAGGTGCAAGTTTTAAGAATTACATCCCTAAGATACTAAGAAAATGGTAGTCAATAACCCATGCCAAAAACCAAAAATTCCAAAACTTAAGAGGGGCCCTGAGGAATAGTTAATTTTGACAATTTTAATCCACTTATTCCAAAGTTACTGCTATTGTCTTAGAATTTTGTTTGTTATTAAATGCTCTAATCAAATAGCCCGACTTTTTTAGGATTTTGAATATTCCCCTGTCCCCACGCAGTCTATTCGTTTTTTCTAAATTTATGTCCATTCAGAAAATCTATTTCAGAAAATCTATAGTCAATCAATAGAATGATGCCAAAATTCATCATGTTTAAAATGGACATACGTACTTTCTGGTAAGAGTCATAGAGTTGCTTGCTACGTTAAATGAAATGTACTTGACGGTTACAGGAATCACCATAAGAAACATGAAAGTGATATGACGATTTTGACATTCTTAATTAATGAAAATAGCTATTTGCTAATAGATAGAAAAATCTTTAAACCACCATGCACAATAGCTATAATATTAAGCTTCATTAAAACAGAAAAGCTAATTTATTTCGCGAGATCTTAACTGACAGACAAAAGTAGAAACTTTTAGAATTATAATTGTACGTTTTCTTTCATGCCCATCTAAAAATTAAATTTAGTAAATTTTTTTTTTTTTTCAAGGACATAGATTTTTGTTAAACTTATGTTTTTATTATAAAAATTACTGTTTACTTTCTAAGTACCAGGGGGGAGGGGACAATGGCTCAAAACTAGTAGTTCCAACCTTTTCAACCAATGATTTTAATTTACAGAAAGGGTAATTTTGTGAATCATCATTTGGGATGTATTTCAATTTATCGCCCATAGTCTAATCCCTTTAGATCCCTTCAAAGTATGAAGAACATGAAATTGTTATTCTTAGGTAAGACAATATAGTCCTTGAATAACAACCCTTTCTAAACCATCTAAAAGGAGCGTACATATTTAAATATTTGTGAAAACGACGAATTATTTTAATGCAATAGAAAAAAATTTATATCTAAAAAAGTAAATTTCAATATGCAGGACGGTGAATATAATGGGTACTTATAGGGTGGAAATGGCTTTTGTGAGGTTATAATGCGGTTTCAATGACAATGTTATTGATGTTACTTTGTGACACCAATATAAAACTTATGAATACCGTCCTTTCTAGCAATGAATTGGTGGTGATAATTAAGTAATAATTTATAATGACAATTGGTTAATGAGAACATTAGGGTATAAAAATCAAGAGGATAGTCCTTAAACATTGGATCAAACAAATTTGATTCAAAGATGTAAAAATTATGCATACGGACACTCTTTTTTAGGTTAAATTATGTACTGCTAATAAGATTAAAATTCAAGAGTACAGCCCTTTTGTGTAAACAGTGGGGTAAAATGATGGGATTCCAAGATCTGATTAAGATAAACATGGATATTCCAGGGATCATAAGGGATAAGACAATGCACGATAAATTGATGTACATACCAAATGATAATAAACAATTTTACCCCTTCTGTAGATTTAAATTCTCAGGTGAAACGTTTGGACACTATAATTTTTTAACTAACTAATCAAATTTGAATAAAAGTATCCAGAGTTTCTGAGCTAACTGAGCTTACTAGGTGGTTATTAAACTTTGGGTACTAGTGTAATTACCAGCCCAATGTCTCCTCCCTCCATGTGAATATTCACAAACTCAGACCAGAATTTATAATCATTTCCCTTTCGTTCATTGTCATATACTAGCGGATGCGCCCCTAACATCTAGGGGCTCTCTATAAGAAGGGATAGAGGAGAAAAATAGTCTAAAACAATACAAAATTTAAGTATAGAAATAGAATAGCCTAAAACTACCCAGGGATCTATGTGAAGCTCCCCAAAAATGTCGGTTGAGTAGTAATTGAAATCTTAAGGTATAGACAAAATAAACCTTACTACAATAACCTACAGGTATTTCAGAAGCAATAGCACTACTCTATAGTTAATACATTACTGTTCTATAAGGGAACGCCGGGCAATTAATTCTGCTCGGATATGAGATAGACTTCTGGAAATTTATAGAGAAGATTCCCAACGCACAAAATGACAAGAAAACACACAAACAATAATTTGTATATTCTCGCCAATGAAGATGAATAAAATTTCTATTAAAATTACAATTAATGGTGGAAAAGTTTAAACACTTCTAGTTTTTACTACCTAATCAAGTTTGTAAGCCTACACATTATAAAACTATATTAAAAAATTATAATAAAGCTTTGGGGACCAGTACAATTTAAAGTCCAATATCCACTCCATCCTTCAAAGAAATATAATGTCTGCTTTAAGAAGTGGTTAAAATTAAATCGAAAAGGAAACTATTGAATATGTTAGAACATGTAAGGTCTTTGTTTACTATCAATTTACTCTTACCATAGAAGTTTATAGATTACAAGCCAGGTATATATTCTTATTCCTTTCTGCCAATGCGAAGCTACTCTTTAAAACAGATCTGTAGTAAAGATGTACATACAGATAACTACCCCACCCCCTTTCAATGACATTTTTTGGTATAGTAGCAAATTATTTTCTGATACTTTGCTGTGTTAATATTCACGACACCATAGGTTGATTTTCAAAGACCCAATTGGGAGTCGGCACAAGGACAGTTATTTAACCCCTTTCCCTCTAGTATTTTACTCTAATCTCTTTAATTCAAAACTTTCATCTGTATTTGTATACAACCTTTGTCAGAATTTTTAGATAAGCTGAGAATGATTATACAGTATATAGGTTACATGGTTCGTAATTTGTTTGTCGGTCATTCTACAAAAGATATTTATATTTAATGCTTTTGTATTCTATAATACAAAGTAGAATGATGTCTGTCCGTCCGTCTGTCTGTCTGTCTGTCTGTCTGTCTGTCCATCTGTCAGTCTGTCTGTCTGTCCGTCCCTTAAGATCTCGGTAACCACTGAACCGATCGGATTCTACTCTTCAGAGAATATACTTACTGGTCCTGTGGTGGTTTTAGGCTATTTTCTTGGGGGGGTGGGACACCCCCAACCCCCCCAAAAATGAAAAAATCCCCCCTCAATTTAAAAAAAAAAAATTATTTAAAATTTGTGGGGGCATCTCCAGAGGTAATTATTTTTTTTTCTTTAATTACCTCTTGGGGCAAAGCCCCTAGAGGCTAGGGGCGAAACCGCTAGTTATCTATACATAAATCAACGACACGTTCTATCTCTCTCTCTCTCTATCTATCTATGTATTTGACAAATATCATCAAATATACAAAGTACATATACCAGATTTGATAAAGAAATACCAAATGCAAATTTTGTTACAATAAAGATGAGAATGTAGTTGCTGGTAATGAACCTTGTCTGGTTTCTAGGATTATTGAAATGTTTCTAGATCCAGCAGCACAAGAAATAATAATGTAAACAGCTGTTTGATTTGTATTCTGTCGAAAATTATATTAACAAAAATAGTTTAACTGTACTGTACTTTAAAGTCAAACTTTATACGCTAGAGGCCTCTATGGGGATTTGATCCCTTCTCACTTATTTTTTTTGGGGGGGGGGTATATCTTTTCAAAGGCGATACCTTCTTAAGACCTAAAAAAAGCTACATTGTAAAGGTAAGCCATATCGGGTCGGCGGTTAGCGAGATCGTACGCTACAGACATAAACACAGAAATCTTTTTACTTCATTATAAGGATTGTAAAATGTACTGTTTATACAGTTCAAAATATCAGTATTTATAATATTGTATATTATTTTAATCAAACTTTCGATACTTTAAACATTATATGGTTACTTCTAAAAACCAAATATTGGTTTTCAAATAATGCAAAATATAGAAACATGATAATAGAAAGAAAATGTTTGTAAATAGATTTTTTTGTGAAAACAGACAATATTTTTTTTGTAACATTGAGGCAATACATTTTGTTTTGGTAATGAATATTTGACCAGAGTAAAAACATTATCCAGAGCTGGATCTTTAAATCATTTTAGTTGTGAGCCAGATCGAGGTGCGCCGGATTTCAGCCAATCACAGCGTGGCATTTCATAAAATGCTGTTCACCCCGATTTGGCTCACCACTAAAATGACTTAAAGATCCAGCTCAGATAACCCAAAAGTATCATCTGCTTTTATGAAGGAAAGCCTTACTATAACGCCATCAGTATGATATTTATATTAAGGAACATTCAAAAGACAACCAACACTTGGACTGCTATACATGTCTGAAAGTTATAACTGTGCAAAGTAATGCTATGCATTCGTTTAATGGCCTAGTCTTTCCCAATACTCTCATTATATGTCACGCACCAGAAATACCATCATTTTTTGCTTATCTGGTATTATGTGGTGTGGTCTAGAACTTCCCATGGCAAGCAAGTATAAAGCAAGCGACGCAGGACTTGATAAAAATGGTATCTTTTACTGCTACTTCTGGTGCGTGTCATTAACAGTGAGAGTAGGGTGAATACCTTGGCCCTTACACAGGCACTACCATGCACAGTTAGAACTTCTAGACAAAAGCATTGCAATCAAAGTTTGATGATTTACCTAAGTTACATGAATAAAAAAAAATTTTATAGAAAATCTTTAAAAATTTAGGAAAAATAATGCTTCTGAAGGCTCCATCTACCAAAAATGTAAATCACCGCCTAGCGCAGTAATAGCTACCTAGTTGATCAACTATATTTACATAAACATCAGTGTTTCATAATAGGGAAAGTATGCTAAGAACAAAAATCTTCTTGAAAACAAAATTCTATAACTGAAAACTTTCACAGTAAAAGTTTCCCTCGGTTACATGTGATATGCTTAAAACATATTTAGCAAAGATGATTATGTCTTATTTTACCGCAGTTCAAAAAAATGTTATTTGGCTTTAAACAAATGTCATTTTAATAATATTACAATATGTTCTTTTTCTAATAATCTATGATACAAAGTAGTACGATGTCTGTGCGTCTGTCTACCAAAAGCCTAAGGATTTTCTAACCGCTGAACTGCATAGGTTGTTCTTCTCAAAACATAAACTTACTAGTCCTGTGGTGGTTTTAAGCTATTTTTCGAGACAAGAACATAATATTACAGAAAATACTTGTCGATAATGTATCAGCCATGCTCATTCTACTTTACCCTAATAATAATCGACAAATTGATTAATTATTTGTAATCTGCACTGAAAATAGAATTATGCTGGAATGAGAAAACACCTTTTTAGGATCACGCAACTATTTTCAAACCTTTATTTGTTTGTAAGTTTTAATTCATTTTTAAATGGTCTTTATAACATTTTCCCCCTAGCATGGGTATTTAGTTCGATAACATATTACGCAATTAACAGTTTAATATCGGCTACGCCCCTAGAGGTCTTTAATGTACCCTCCCCAAAAAAGTTTGAAACCTTTACTGGACTTATTATAAGCTATCCTATGAAAAAAAAAAGTTAAGGGGGGGGGGGTTTGATTCTTGATATGAGGATTACGGTGTCCGATCCCCTAAGAAATAGCTTATAACCACCACAAGACCAGTAGGTATATTCCCTAAATCAGGGGCGTCCAAGCTTTTTATTTTGGGGGGGGTAAAAAATTTTTAAGGGGGGGGTAATTTGGTTTTGGGGGGGGTAAAATGGCGCGCGAAGCGCGCCGCAAATTTTTTTTACCCCCCCCAAAATTTTTACCCCGGGGGTAAAATTTGCTTGGGGGGGGTAATTACCCCCCCTGAAATCTGTTGGCAGGGGTAAAATTTGTTTACCCCCCCCAAAATTTACCCCTGGGGTAAAATTTTTAGGGGGGGTAATTTAAAATGTATAAAAAATTTAGTATTAAAAATGCGCGCGAAGCGCGCAAAAATTTTTTTGTTAAAGATTTTCTATTTTGGGGGGAGTATTTACCCCCCCAAAATCGTTTGGGGGGGGTAAATACTCCCCCCAAAATCGTTGGGGGTGCCTACGGCACCCCCAAGGTAGGGGTAATTTTTTTTGGGAAGGGGTATTGTTCACAAAATTTTGGGGGTGCCTACGGCACCCCCAAAATCGTTTGGGGGTGCCAAATGGCCCATTACCCCCCCCCTTGGACGCCTATGCCCTAAATAGTAAAGTTAAATCAGTTCAGCGGTTACAGAGATCTAAAGCTGCTAACGGATATCCAGACGAACAGACATAGTTCTTCTTTGTATTATAGGTATTTTAATTAGTAGCATTTAGACCATGGTAAAGATTTGATAATGATATGAAAATCGATTTATTATCATTTGGATCTTACACCAGATCATCATATTATCTAATAAAGTAAAACATGCAGCGGGCTTAAATAACGATTCCCTCCCTACCCCTAGTTCACTGAATGAACAAACTGATCAAAAAACAACTACCTAAATTGACGAAAATTTTTTACCTGTCATAATATCCAAATATATTCTACAATCTACATACATTACTATTAATTTATCTATTTTAAAAAATAGTTGGGTTTTTGGTCCCTACAATGATTATGTTCTCTATTTTGGGTAAGCTATTTGTTTTGGGACTGTTCTAGGCTAATTAAATTTAGATAGTGTCGTGTGGTTTGATTTAGGCTATTTCTAATCCGCATTTCTACCTTGAGAAGCAAAACCACTAGATGTTTGGATGAAGTCACCCAATTAAGGGAAACTTCACGGGTCCTGGGATGGTTTTATGCCATCTAATTGCGGGCTATTTTATAGTGGATTAGACCAAAACCTGTACATTCACCTTAAAACTATGGTCTATATCAACATCGAAAATATTTTAGAAACATTTTTTGTCTGGTATATCACACACACACACACACACACCCAAACTCTTTGTAGATTGGATTATGCAATTTTGTATTTTCCTCAAGCTAAAAGAGGCTACATATAATATTTGGTATTTCTATTCATTGTATATTGAAGGATTAGCACAGGAAACCAGGGATGGAGGGAACATTGAGCTGTTTATTACAATAGTCCCCATTTGTTTTTATAATAACGTTTACTTATTCGCTGACATAACAACTTTGGAAACTTTTGTTGAATTTTGATTGATTGGTTCCGTAAGTTCTAATAGTTTCAACCACTTATTGTAACCTACAGAAGTGGTGATTTTTGTGTATCATTCTTGGGAATGTACAGCAATTTATCAAGCATTGTCTTATCCATTTAGATCCTTGATAGGAAACATTATAAGTTGCGTCACACAAAAACAGTAATTTTTTTAATAATTTAACAAATATTAAAATTCTAACATTTAACATAATTTATTTTGCACATTTAATAAAATATTTCTAATACTTTTAAAAATTCATTTTTTGTATAATCTAATCTCCTTTTTTTCTTTAAAGAATTACTAAAGGTTACGGCTCTAGCATCTAAGAGTTAAAATCTGAAAACAATTGAGCCTGTTACCATTAAATGACCTATGTAAAGCTTGGTTCAGTAGTTATTGAGATTATAAGCTTTAAAATAAAAATATTTTTCTATTTATAACAGGTTATAAAAAAATACTGCATCATTTGTGAAGATGAGTTTACAACAACTTTAGTTTTTAATAAATAGCTTACCAAAGAAAATCGTTTTTAATCATCCAACTGAATATTATATATACAAGGATATTATCTTAAAATCTTTACTAAAATTTACTTTAATAGAATACTTTTATATACCAGTAAAATATATAAAGAACAGAACAAATGTCATATGTATTATTTTTTCCCAGCTTATACCAACAATGAAGTTAATTAGGAAAAAAATCACGAAACCTATACGTATGTTTCAGCTGTCGCTGGCAGGCAACACATGTAAAATTGACCTCTTCATTTGCCCCTCAACGCAATCTTTGCTTTTTCAGAGCCACACTTAAGATATAAAAAGACATTTTTCAGAGATTTATTATTTGCATTTTAAAGCTACGTTGACAAAAACAACATGCAATTTGTTGCTCTTCATGCGACAAAAAAAAAGCAAATTTATTATTTCATACTTAGTCTATGAAATATTTCGATAGGATAGCTTTTTCATAGCCACACTTGTGGTAACAAAAAAAATCCTTGCGAGATTTAAGCCAGACTACTTGAGACAGAGAGAAGAACCAATTTTGTTCCTAATCCTTCTGAACCATTAGAAAATACATCTAATAGCTGTATAAACACTATTTACAAAAACCATCTATCTGAAAACGAACCAAATTTCAACCTCCCAGATCTTATACTTTTTTCATTGAATATCAAGAATCTCAAGGAATAAGAGAATGGACGACAACGATAAGAAAATTAAAATTATTGGTTGGAAAGTTTGGAAGCCACCAGTTTTAAACAAATCAATAAAAGTACCCAAAGTCTTTGTGCTAAAAAAATTAACACTCTTGGTACCAGTATTTAATTTACATTTTTTATTATGCATTGGTAATAATGCATTTTGTCATTCTTGTTTATTTTAGAACATTAGAGCAAGATTAAAATTTTATTCTAGGCCAAGCAGAAATTTTTCTCTAAACCTTTAGAGCAAAAACCTTTTTACAAAACCTATTCATTTTTCATACCAAATACGTTGTAATTTTATCTTTGGATTGGATTGGGGTGTTTCTATAATTAGGGTCAGTTGTTCAGTATAGCCATTGTCATATATGGTTTAAACATCCCTAAACATCTCAATTAGAGGACAAGAAAATAATCTAAAACCACAATATGGGGTGTGTGAGATTTCCTACTGTTTTATATGGTAGTTTATAATATAATTCAAGGAATTAAATGCATCGTTACCCAATACTTGTCGAGCTTTGCCTTAATAAAAATTGTCATTCTTGTTTTAATATAAGATGGTTTTAGTTTTGCTGATGAAATTTTCTTTTTCCAATGAAAGTGGGAGGTAAAATACTCAGATGAAATTAGAGGGATGTTGCGACACTATTAGAAAACATATTATCCTATCATAAAAGCTACACGCGACTATAAAACAAATACAAAGTCTGTATTACTAATCTTTTTTATCTTTCATATAAATTGGATAATTTTGGTTGAACAGTAAAAAATGTATATTATTCATCGTAGTGTTTCTTTAAGCTTAAGGGAATACGGTGGCGGATTTTAATATGTGATGTAGACATGTTAGAAAATTTAAGTTTAAAATCTAAAGTTTCTGAGACACGAATTGCGGTCAAGTGATCCATTTAAGGGTTTCTGGAGACCTGCAGGATCAGAACCAGCAGAATCATACCTGAAATTGACTTTAACACCTATATTTCATATTGGGATGTACTACTATAGGATATTTTATTTTTTTGTTTAAGTCAAAAAATAGTTTTGATCTTTACCTGGATGACCCTGCCATGTTTGCTGGTATCAAATATATTAAATCAGTTTGAACATTTTACAATATAGCTCCTATACTATACGTAGCTCAGGAATGGTTCTTATATTTCTAAATACTAAATCTTATGACGGTTCTAACAGTATGCATACAATTTTTCTACTTTTAACATTTCTTGCTCCTTCAATCTTCAAAAATAAGACATTTTGAAAAACAGGTTTTTAAGGCATAATTTGTTGAAAAAGTCATTTTAAATAAGACTTTTCTCTTGATACACCCTTTAGTTATAGTAGATTGCATATATTTGCCAAAAAAAAACAGGTGCAATTCATTTCCATTCACTATGACTTTCAGAAAAAGGTCGGGTAATAAAATGGTTTGTTGTCTGTATTGGGATGTTGGTGCTTGTCTTTCTTGATAGATTTGCTTGCATTAATACATTAATCTTTTTATAATCTTAAACAGGATACAATTTATTTAAAGTGTTCAATAAATTATTCTTTAAAACATTGTTGATAATTTAATGATTAAAGTTATACATCGCCTTACAAACACCTAACCCACAGAGATATAGGAACAAGCATTTTTTAATATATTTATTTTAATAAAATGGGTTTTTATAATAGTCAACATTTTTATATTTTTTGTAATGTTTTAAAAGTCTCAAAGTCTGCAATTCAAAGAATTCTGTTTAGATGGGGTTTAAAATTTCCAGTAAGGTGAAAAATGTTTATAATTAATCAGTTTGATAAAAAGCCGAGGGTTTGAGCCAATTATGCTGGGGGTAAAAGCCTAATTTACCCCAAATACCTCATTTCCAATTTGAAGTCCAATCGTCCGAGTTATCGACCTAATTTGAATAACTTATGTATATTAATTAACTAATTCAAAATTATTCATAAAACAAAGATATTTTTTTTGATAAATAAAAAATAAAAAAATCTGCTCAAAATTTTTAAGTTGCGAAGCTGCTTTATAATTCACTTTGTTAGTACTACTCTATATCTATGTCATTCAGTCTGTATGGCTATGGGTTAAATGTTATTTTCTCGAATTCTATTGAAGATAGACAGCTGAAATATTCAGTAAGATTCCTGTGAACATCTTGTATTTACATTGTTATTTTTGAGTTTTTGTATGTATATTCTCTCCTTATTCTTTGATATGACTAATGAACAATTTCTTATGACTCAATTTCTTCACTTGTCCCAGCTTATACCAATAACAAAACTAATTCGGGAAAAAAAATCACGAAACCTAGAAATATTTTCAGCTGTCGTTGACGAACTCTCCATCTGCCCCCCAAATATTATTTTCGATTTATTTCGCTTGTTGGTTATACCTTATACTTGTCCTTTCAACGATTTATTCTTATTTCGCTACTTATGGATGTTTTCTTCCTTGTTTTTTCAATGTCGTTAGCTTGACATTGCTGTGCTTTTTATTTACATAATTGTCCTATTGAAAAACTGTCATTTACCCATCCCTTTTACGCCTGCATGTCAACATAAAATTTAAACTTTTAAAAAATCCAAATTCAATTTAAAAGTTTTGAAAAAGGTTGTCAGAAAAGTTTCTGGTATGCAAAAATTTATCAATACAAAAATAAATTGTAAAATGCTATAATTTTAAAGCAGATAAACTTTCCTTTAAATTTCTATGTCTAGTATCACATTAAAGTAACAGAATATTTGTCAGTGGAGTTAATTATAGGTCCAGGGAAGGTTTATCTATAATACAAAGTAGAACGATGTCCGTCTGTTTGTTTGTCTGACTGTCTGTTTGTTTGTAGCGAAGGATCTCGCTAGCCGCTAAACCGATCGGGTTCTCCTTTACAGGGTAGCTTCTCATAGGTCCCGGGAAGGTTTGTAACTATTTTCTTGGGGGTGGGACACCCCTAACCTCCCCAAAAAATTAAAAATCCCCCCCCACAAAATTTTTTTTTATTTTTTATTTTAGTGGGGTCGACTAACCTCCCCTCAAAAAAAATCACCCCCCAAATTTTTTTTATATTTTCTTTAAAATCTAAAACACGAAAAATTAGTTTGATCAAACCTCTTGTGGCAAAGCCCCTAGAGGCTAGTGGCGAATCCGCTAGTAACTATTAAATCGGAGGATACCTCCCAGAGCCACCCAGTTATTTTTTACATTTTCTTTTAAAAAGTAAAAGTGGAGGGTAGACTTTATCATTATCTTCACTCAAGAAGTACCCCTTGAGGCTTCTGGGGGCGTAGCCACTTGTAAAATATATCTATCTCTTATGAATTGTGACACAACAACGACGCTAAACATAATAATTTGAATGTGTTTGCTTAGACCAACTTTGTTCATCGAAACAAACAGAAACATATTGACATAACAAGTCCAAGGTACATTCCCTCCATTCGCTAGAGAATCAACATCCCCCCCCCCCTCAAACCTCACTCTCTACTCATTTTAAGAAAAAGTTGACAAGATTCATAAAAGCGAAAGTGTCATAATTTATATTAAGCAGAATACCAATGTATAGAAACGTGTTTATGAATTTGTTGCAAAAAGAATTAACTATGAAATCTTTCCGTTACAGACGTGGGGAAAGACCATAATTATAGAAATCTTTAGCATTTAAATAATATCAAAAAGAAAGTTCAGAAAGTGCTAAGGAACACACAAAATCAAAAAAGTCAATCTAAAAAGAATAGCCTTCAGAATGTCCGTTTTTCCATTATAGCAAACTTCCCCTCTGAGAAGTTCTAATCCTGCGCGCGAGGCTTCCACATGTAAAACTTAGCCTAACCTGAATTCCTCCAGTAAAGACATCTATATAAAGCCCCCCCCCCTCCCCGTTTTTTTACAAAAATTAATGGGGAGAAGGGTATTTGCTTCACTTTGCTATTGTTGGGGTGTCAAGGTTCTAGGGTAAAGGTTGTTATTTTCAAGTTTATCAATTTGAATATGATAATTTTGATCAAGGATTTACCTAATAATCCTTATACTAAAGTAACAGGATGTTTGTTTGTCTGTGTATCTATGTGTGTATCTGTGTGTCTGTGTGTCTGTACCGAAGGATCTCGCTAACCGCTGAACCGATCGGGTTCTCCTTAACAGGGTAGCTTCTCATAAGTCCCGGGAAGGTTTATAACTATATTTTTGGGGGGTGGGACACCCCCAACCCCCCCAAAAAATGAAAAATCCCCCCCCAAATTTTTTTTTTTAACTAAAATTAAAAATGAGGGGGGGGGCATCCCCCCCCCAAAAAAAAAAAATTTTTTTTTACTTTTTCTTTTAAAATTTAAAATAAGAAATTGGGTTATTAAATTTGACTATTTCCTCCTCAAGTGCCCCTAGAGGCCTCTAGGGGCGTAGCCGCTAGTAATTACATAGAGTAGCTGCGTTTAAAAATTAAAGATATTTTCTAACAGCTACAATACAATGAAACGGACAAAAAAAATATTAATCTAATGTAAAAAATAACTAAACAAAGGTTTTTTAGGACTTTGATACAAAGACCAATACCAAAAATCTAAAAAGGTACCAACAAATTTATATTTCCTAAAGGACAAAGTTTCAAATTCATAAAACAACTCTATCATTTAGGACATAGTGTGGGTTTTGGGATGGCAACATCCATAAAAGCATAGCTTTTAAATCAAGAGGAAGGACAATACTTGTAGAGTATTTAACTAAATTAGCAACACATTAGTTTAAACGTCTAAACAAATTTGCGTAAATACAGGATACTGTAAATACTATAATTTTTAGAATTTTATTATTGATATGCTTCGCTTATAATACTATACATTGTTGTCCTAGAAAAATCATCATGTTTTAAATGTCGTACGGACTTTTTGGTAATGATCATAGAGTTACTACGCTTCCTAAACATACCTTACTACTACAGGAATCACCATGCCAAGTTTTAAATCGATAGGAACATTCTAACATGTGTAAATCAAGAAAAGAAATGTCCGTTTTAGATGTACCAACCGGTCCTAATTATAGAAAAGCTTCGATTTTCAAACTATTTTTGTAAGTGAAGAAAAGCCTGGGTTTAAATAATATTAATGTTGAAGTAAAGTGTACATAATGTTTATACACATGTTTAAGAATATTGGAGATTTTATCACGGATAAAGGAATACGTTCGTCTGTAAGATAGGCGTCCGTTTAGGATATTTACATTAAAACTTAAGTTCTAATTGTTCTAAAGGTTGTTTTATCCTTTTGATAAAGTAAAAGAATGTCTTTCTGTCTATTTGTTATTGTTCCTGGGAAGGTTTTTAACTATTATTGGGGAGGAGACCATCAACATCCCAAGAGTAAACGCACTTAGAAAAAAATTAGATATGCAATTAAATTAATTCAGATGATCCATCTGATTTATTAGCATCCACTTTAAATGTTACTTTATTAATCTGCTTTTTTTTATAGACATCTTAAATTTTTTGTGCTTCGCTACTTATGAAAGTTATTATCCTTGTTATTAAATATAAATGTTTTAATTTTAAGTAGCTTTGCTGTATGTAAACAAAAATTTTAGCTTATCACACGCTTATTCGAAAAGATACATTTGATTAAATATTTTTTGCAATCTTATTTAATTGTGTATGCCAATTTTTTAAGCATCTTATAGTGTCTGCAATAACAGTGGACAAATGTTCCAACGTTTGGCTAAACTATCTCGATTGACGTCATATTAGAAGGGAATAACATATTTCCCAATTTCTAACCTATATTCTGATCCATATAGCTGGAAAGATAGGGGAGAATACAGAATACAGATGTTTGATTTATGACTAACTTTAGGCAGTTAACTTTCAAAACCACCAAAATAGTAAGGTATTTGCATTGGCTGCTAAGTAGTTAGATAAGTGACATTAAAATAAAACTATGATAAATAGCAATGGTTAAAGTTATAGTTAAATAGAAATAGAACCAGCTAGTTCCTGAAAGGTTTAATCCAGACCCAACCCGTGGCCTAAATAAATACGTTGATAATGTAACGAATGCTAGTAAACGTTCCAAAAAAGTGTCCATTGATTGGAAAATTTATGCGCGAAGCGGGCAGATTTTTTTCCAAGCTTCTTAACTTTAAGGCGGATGTGCCTTTTTAAACTAAGCTTTTTAAGGGGGGTATATCTTTAAATTTTGTAGGGGGTTGGAAATGCCCTATTCCGCAAGTCTCTATTGGAATGAAATAAAATAATCAGGTCGTTTATTTCTTATAACAGCTAAAGAAGATCAATGGATGACCGATAGACCGACGGACCAAGTGATTTGTATGCTGTATGCTCTTTTACAAGGGGAAACTACCTACAGAGATTCATCTGCCTATATAAAATCACATTCCCTTCATAACATAACTAACGGACGTACAAACAAAATCATTTATTGAGCAGCTTTGCTTATAGATAGTTTAAAGTCCTTTTTGCATGGTATGGATACTTCTTTATGCAAGGGATATACAATAAAGCTATCTTCTTTTTAGTTGCTTATCTACTCCATAACTCACTTTTTCTGTACGTCCATCAGCCAGTCCGTCATCTAAAAGGATTTGTGTTTTTTATTCCAAAGATAACTTACTGGTCTATAGGTCTACCAGTCATGCTCTAAAGAAATTTTAATTTTAAACCATATTAGATAATTAGAGACAAATGTGTAATTTATTTATATTCATTTATTCTTGATTTATGACCACTGAACTTCTGCTCTTTAAATCACTTTGTTGGTATTGCCATTCATTATTTTCTTTGTTTTACTCTGGTTATTAATTTTGTCATCCTTGTTCTAAAGTAGGATTGGAAAAGGTTTAGAATGGAACCAATGCTTTAGTGCAGAATTCGTAGAAATACATTTTTTTAGAAACACTTGGTCATCAAACATTTTAAAATCTGTTTTTTAGGCTTCCGTAGCGTTAGCTATATTCAGCTGCACTTGCATGACTTAGTGACATGGTCAGCTCCGTGTAAAGAACGGCTGTGGCAATATAAAAATGTCACGGCTTAAAGTGGTTTAATACTGCTTAAGCTGCAGCTAAACAAATATTCATACTGCGGCTGTAATCTGGAAGTTGAAACTATCAAAACTTCATAAAAATAAACAGCAATTTGTCTTAAACTAGCAGATACGCCCCTAACTTTTTTTGTTTTCTCTTAGGAGGGTGGTGAAACCCTCCCAAAAAATAGTTATAACCTTTTGTATGTCCATCCGTTCATCAGTCCGTCCGTAACGGTATGGGAAAAATGTGATTTTCTCGCTCCTATTCAAGAAAGACAGCTTAAATTTTTAGTGAGGATTTCTATGACATATGCCCATCAAATCTATAAATTGTTTTGTCCATCTTTATATCATTTGGGGTGCTAGATTGATTCCCTTTTTTTTCCCAACTCCTTTTCAAGATAAAGGGCTGAAATTTTCAGGGATAAATTAATTCTACATTTTACATATTTTTACCCAGATTTGTCTATTAATTGGGGTGCTAGATCGAATCTTACATTTTCAGGTTTTCGTGATTTTCTCGATTCCTATTCAGGATTGTCGGCTGTAATTATCAGGGAATGAATATGCTAATATTCTACATATTTCCATCAAATTTCATAATTAATTTAGGTGCTAGATCGATTCTTAGATTCTTCAGTTTTCGTGATTTTAAAGGTTGCGTGATTTTAAAGGTTTCGTGATTTCTCTCTATCAAGTTTAATATTTATTGTATGACACTGCTCTATAGTAAATTTTTGTTCCGATATACATTCATAAATTTTTAAGCTTGCTAATTATGGATGTTGTCATCCTTGTTGTTAAATATAAATCTCTCAAATAAAAGGAAAAAACTCATTTTAATAATTTGCGTTTTAATCCAATATCATGAATGTATCTCAAGTTATCTAAATGGAATAATTTTGTAAATTTAGCAGAAATTTAATTAAATTTTCCCTTTAAAAGAATCTTTTTGACAATAAAAAGCAAGGTTATTATTGTCTAAAATTTGCCAACCGTTATGATATTTACAGGGATCTAAAGTGATAAGACATTGCTCTATAAATTAATGTACCTCTTCTGTAGATTAAAATTAGTGGTTAAAATGTTTACACAACAAAATTCACCAAAGTCCCGAAAGTTGTTAAGCCAACGAATAAGAAAACGTTATCAAAAACATTGAGGAATAAACACCTCTTAACCTTAAACTATTTGAATGTATTTCTGTGCATAGACCAATAGTGTATTTGTAGAGTAGGTTTGCAATGAAAAATTAATATTTCTTACTTGAATGCTTTTTAAAGAGACTTCTTTTTTTCAAAGAAGATGAGTTTTAAGTTTATAAAGATGTGACTTTCTAAATTAATAGATTTTTATGCATTTTATGAAAATTGGCATGGTAATAATTAAGAATATTAAAAACTATGCTAAAACTGTAATGTCTTGCTAAACAGCCACTATCTACTACATAATCTAATTAGGCATAAACAGTATGCAATATTAAGTAAAGAATTACCCTATCCCCATATAAAATGGACTTAAGGTCAAATAAATTATTAGGTAGATATTTTCAGTACAATTAAAAAAAATCAAAACAGTTACAGAGAAAGGTTTTTTAGTAGCGAAGCTACACTATAATTCACCTTGTCCGTCAGACATTTAGTCCGTAATGCTATAGGGGAAACGTTATTTTCTCAGCTCCTATACAAGATAGACAGCTGAAATTTTGTCCATCTGTCTGTTATTTGAGGTGCTAGATCGATTCCTAGATTTTCAAGTTTCCGTGATTTTCTCAATTCCTTTTCAAGATAGAGGGCTGGAATTTTCAGGGATTAAATATGCTAATATTCTACATATTTTCATCAAGTTTCATAATTAATTAAGGTGCTAGATCGATTTTTAGATTCTCATGGTATACATATTTCCATCAAGTTTCATAAAAATTTGTCTATTAATTGAGGTGCTAGATCGATACCTAGATTTTTAAGTTTTCAAGATTTTAAAGGTTGAGTGATTTTAAAGGTCTATTTTTTTTCATGTTAAATGTTTATTGTATGACACTGCACTATATTAAATTTTTTCCCAATATCCATTCATAATTTTTGAGCTTCGCTACTTATGGATGTTGTCATCCTTGTTTATATCTATAACAACAAACAGATAATAAAAAAGTAAGGACAGTCAAACAGACGGACGAAGTAAATTATATAGGTGCTTTACCCTTAAAATGATTTGATTTAAATGTACATAGATATTTGTCCTTCTCTGCCTAGCAAGTGACCTTAATCTAGTAATCTAGTTCTTCACTAAGCAAAAATATTACGAACTTTGATCACATAAATATAAAATGAAACTTTTTGATTTGCATTCTCCGGGATGAGATGAGAAGCGTGCATAATTGGGTGTAGGGGGGTGTAAAAAAAGAAGACACACCACATAAGGTGTCAACTCTTATCAACACCCACCAAAATTTTGTTTGTTTTAGAATGTCCAATATTTAGTGAGGAGGGGAGAGGGGGGGTGTATGTTACTGTATAACACGCACCCTTTGAATTTGGTCTCAAAAATATTAAATGTTATAACAATACCAGGTGGAGTAATGAGAATGGCAGGTGTCCTAACTTAAATAATCTAGTAAAAAAATTCTAAATATCCTGTATTAATTTAGTTTAAAAATATTCATATTCATATATAACACAAATCATATTCTTAAAAGCGAAGCTTTGTTACATTTATGGTAGACTCGTCAGTAAATTTGTCAGTAACGGATAGCTCTTATCTTTTTAGATTCAGTGTCAAGCTGGTACAATTTAGAAGCCTTTTCAACACTGTCATCCTTTTTGAATAAATTTTAGCTTTATAACTATTCTATTATCTTCATTTTTACAAGTTAATTCCTGAAGCAATTAAGCATAAATTATTTGCTCAAGTTTGCGACACTTTTGAAAGCAAAGTTTTCTGTATTCTGGGTCTGTACGTCTGTCCGTACATCCGTAAGTTACAGTTATATCTTTTTGTTCGTTTCGGCATATTAGAATTGTCCTATCTTTTTTAAACTTAAAATGATAACCCTTTGAACAATTAGGCACGATTTAGACAGTAGAGCAACTCATTGGTTTGTTGAGCTTCGTTTTCATGGATGTTGTAATCCTTGTTTATATGCGAAACATGCGGTTAGGCAGATTTTATGTAACAGTAACCGACATGTTTAAGGCTATCAAAATAAATAACTTTTTTATGACAAATTACAATGACAGAAACAATTAAAAACACTTGCGATTTTTCTAAAATACAAAAAAAAGATGTTTGTCTGTCTGTCCCTCAAGATCTATCCCACTGAACAGATGAGTAAATGCTTTTTAGGGAATATAAGTCTTGTAGGTAAAGGTTATACTTAAAAACATGCTGATTTAGAAAAATTTTACAACAAATTTTTATGTTAAAATTATCCGATTCATCTGATTTTTGGTATACTGATTTCTATTACAACAAGGTACAATGTTATAAGCGAAGCATCTCTGTAAACAAGTCCTAAAATGTAAGCATATCATGAAACAGTATCATGTATTAAAGCAGTTTTGCAAGAAATTTACTTATAACTTTGAATCAACTTATGCATTAATATTCTGCTTATTAAGATCTGACACTCTACAAATGTTAAAGTTCGTTTGTCCTTCTATTTAAGAGCTTCGCTTTTATGGATGTTGCCATCCTTGTTTGAAATTGTATTCGAAGCCATACTGAAAAAAAGATAATAATTCAGATTATTTTTAAAAATATACATTTTTCCATCGTTGTAAAAATTTAAAAGTAGGTTAAGGGGAGGATGGATATGTTGCTAAGTTTTAATTCTTTTGTTACTTATTGAAAAGTTGACAACAAGAATGTGAATGATAGATGCTGGCGTATCCAGGTCATAGATATGATTTTTTGAAATGGTATAAAGACAGTTTTGAACAAGGACAGTTATATCTATGTCGCAGTAAAACATTTGTAAAGGAAATGAAAACATAAAATATTCAAATAAATCGAATTTATAGCCAGAGGTATGGTAGCTGCAGACATCATTAACAGTGCAGGATACTAAAGGATCTTCCTAATTCTCGTACCTTCATGAGCAACTCAAGAAGCCAAGTTTCGGCAATGCGGCTTACTAAGCGACCCATTAAGCTGCAATCACAGACGTAATATACAGTCACATCCCAGCCTACGCCACCCTCAGCCGCTACCATCTCAAGCCACTGTGATGAAACAAAAGTAGCAGCCAAACTAACTGAGTGGAAATTAGAAACCCTTAGCCAAAGCCACCCAATACTGCAAATGCGCAGCTGAGACAAATAGTCGATTTGGTGATCGATTACAGTCCAAATAAAAGTAAGATAACATTATTCATTTAGAAGGATAACTATCATTTCTAAATAAAAGTTAATTAAATAGTTGCTTGTTTACAAACGAAATTGAAAATCTAAAAGTGTACTTTCGACTTCTTTAGCATATTAGTTATTCATGATTATAATTCAAATGATTCGTTTCGTCCGTCCGTTCGTCCCCAAAGATCTTGCTAACCACAAAATTATGCTGTACTTTTCATAGAATGTACTATTGGTTTAAGTTGTTTTAACTGGTATGTTTACACCCAAAACCACAAAAATTACGCTTCTCCCCAAAATGATAATATTTTTAAAAGCGAAGATTTTCTATATTTAGGGTCGGTCAGTCCGTCCGTAACGGATATCTTTTTTTGTTAATTTTGGCATGTCACAATAGTCCTATCGATTTTAAATTTTGCCGGGTGATTCCTGTAGTAGATAGGTACGATTTAGAAAGCATAGCAACTCTATAATCATTATCAGAATGTCCGTACGTCCATTTTAAATATGTTGATTTTTTAAACAACAAATTTTTAATTATCCGATTAATCTGATTTTTGGTATACTGCTTCCTGGGACAGCAAGGTACAATATTATAAGCGAAGCAACTCTATAATCAAGTCTCTAAAAATGTAAGTATGTCCATAAAGATTATCCTGTATCAAGTAGTTTTACATCAAATTTACTAACAATTTTGCTTCGACTCTTATACATTTATATTCTGATTATTCAGTTCTGACACTATACAATTAAGTGTTAATGTCAGTTTGTCCTACCGTTTCAGTGCTTTGCTTTAATGGATGTTATCGTCCTTGTTGTTATCAAATTTAGAGGTTTAAATAACCCCATGCCAACTTCTTAAGGTAAGCAACTAATGGCTAGGGGCGAAGCTACTAGTTTAGTAAAAGTTGCTATTCTTGTAATCAAAAAATGTTGTACGTTATTTCAAATTTAAGACGTATATGATAATATCTTTGTAGGTTATTTTCATAAAAAAATAACGGAACCTAAAAAAGTTACGTGAAAATAACCTTTAATTAAATATAAATATTCTAAATGTTAGATCTTAGCACATTAACAATTCAGATTTCTAATTATATAAAAAGGTTTGTTGATAAAAATAACCTTTATGTTCTAAATATTATGTTCATAACTTACAGAATTGTTACCAGAAAGTCAAATGATTTGTAACTTTTTGACAAAATTATTTTTATTATTTAATCATCCTATTTATCTGATCTGGAACAGTAATTACTAGAACAACAAGGTACAACATTATAAACTATAGGCATTTTTAATCCTGAAAATTAAATGATGCCCTTATACTGCAACAAATTCATGTACACTTTTGTTTAAACTTACAAACAAATGTTCTGCTTATTAAGTTCTGACACTCTACAAGATTTATGGATGTTATCATACTTGTTTTTAATTGCCTTGAGGTCTTTCAGAGGAAAAGCGTACAGTAGCCAAAAATTATCTTGAAAAGCAAAAAGTTTAAAAAGGGAAAGACTTTGGTACATTTTCTGTTATATTATCTATGTTCTACAAAACAGGCATAATCTATAATGCGAATTTATAAATAACAACTTTTTATTTTAAAAATAGGCCAATTAAAACAAACATAAATTTAGTAAAAAGATATGATTTTTAAAACATTCCTTTGTCCCCCCAAAAAAAGATGAAAAACAAGTTTAATTTTAGAAGGCAAACTGCAGTATATAAAATTTAGATTTTTTGCGCGAAAGTTGTTTTTATGTCTTGAGATGTTTTGATAAAATTTCATGCAAGCAACCGTAAAATATTATTCAGCGGTTTTTTTGTCAAAAAAAAACAGAACGCTTACTTTTGTTTGAGAATACTAGTTGATCAAATAAAACTTGCAGCAATTTACAGTTATTCTTGGGTAAAATTGTTTACCTTGATGTTAAAGGTTCAAAAACTAGCAAATTGTAAAAAAAAATGTTAGGATAAATATTAAACATTATCATACAGAATAAAAATAAGTAGGAAGGAAGTTGATATTTTTTTTTTATTTTGGCACACAAAAAGCTTTAACAATAACAATAATAAGCTTACCCTGAAAAGAAGAATTCGATTCCTCCAAACTTAACTTTAAAGTGCCTAAATGATAAGATTAAATTCAATCTTCCTAATTTCAAAACATGATAGTGTATTTGGAGGCACCCCAGATTGGGTTAAAATCTTTTTTGATTTAGAAAATAGTTAAGGGTTGCTTCTTGGCAGACACTGACTTATTCCCTTCTTCTCAAGGCATGTACACACTAACACACACACCTCACACACATACACACACTCACCAACACACACTCACACACACACACACAAATATGAATATGAATATATATGTCATCAATATATTTTCTAATGACCTACTTAATTGTCATATGTAGTTATGAACTAATTATAACAGGGATCTAAAGGGATAAGACAATGGACGATAAATTAATATACATTCCCAATGATGATAAACAAGTTACAGCTTCTACAAATTAAACTTATTAATTGGATAGTTTAGATAAACTAGAAAACTTTGGGTACCAGTGTAACCTACAGCCCAATGTCTTCTCTCTTCCTGAAGAATAAGTAACAGGGCTTTATGAAATATTTTATAATAACTTATATTATAAAAAATTTAAAAATCTACGAAAATACAAAAATTTTCAAAAATCTATATTTTTATCTTATCCCTAAATATTAATTGTTCTTATGCAAAATAAAGAAACCCTGAAGTTACAATTCTAAAAATATCCATATAAACGGAAAAGTATTGAAGCACAAAACATCATGGAATGGCCAACTGACCAAGTGAGTTATAGGGCAGTTATTCAGTCCCACAAAAAAAAAGTGAGAGAAAATGCAAACACTCGAAGGAAATCACAAAACTAATAAAAATTTGCTTTATTTCTTTCTGACAAACAGATGGACAAAACAATGTATATGTTTATATGTCATAGCAACCTTAACTTTAAATTTCAGCTGCCCATCTCCAATAGTAGCTGAGAAAATAACATTTCGGACTGACGGACAGACAAAGTGAATTTTATAGTATATCGGCAGAAAGACGGACTCTAATCTACTCTTTCTAAATCGTACCTTACAGTTCCAGGTATTAATACAACAAGTTTGAAATCGATAGGACAATTCTTAATTAGCAAAATAAGCTATCCGTAAGGTACGGACGTACTTTATTAATGTTTCTCCAATGTTTGATTTGTGTGGTAAGTATATTGCAAAACCACAGGTTTTGTTAATGTCTAACTTACGTTAATATAATTTTACTAGAAAATATTTGTTTAAGAAAAAACTTGAATATTTTAAATTCTTTTGATAGATAATGAAATTTTTATAATAGTAGTAAAAGATATTTATCTTAAATTTAATAAATTTTGTATTTTTTTATTTATTTATAAGCAGTTTAATGAATATTCCCCCTATCCAAGATGAGCATATTGAAGGCAACCCAACACATGTGCGCAACAGAGGTGTCAAATTTATTATCTTCAGTTTCCGTAAAAACAATGATCTTATTTCACATTCTTGTTAATAGTGGGAGAAGCTAGTAAAAGTGGCTTACTCAGATTATGACGTTAAAAAAAACCAATGAGAGGCCACTATAAATTTTACCATTGGTCAATTACAGTGTATACTGGCCTCTCATTGGTTAATTTTTTTTTACCTCATAATCTGAGTCAGCCACTTTTACTAGCTTCATAGTGGGATATACTTTACTTCAGGATTTACTTATATTAGAAGCACTATTTCCCTTAGGTTAAAAGTTTAATAATAATGTATTTATCTCAACTTCTATAAAACTAAGAAAAACAAGGATGACAACATCCATAAAAGCAAAGCACTGAATTGGTAGGACAAACGGACATTAACACTTGTACAGTGTCTGAACTGAATAATCAGAATAGAAAAGTATAAGAGTCAAAGCAAAATAGTAAGTAAATTTATCGAAAAACTGCTTGATAAAGGATAATGTTTATGGACATACTTACATCTTTAGGACTTAATTATAGAGTTGATTCGCTTAAAATATTGTTTTTTGTTTTTCCAGGAATCAATATACCAAAAATTAGATCAAACGGATAATTAGATCACACAAAAATTTGTTGTAAAAAACTAGAAAAATCAACATGTTTAAAATGGACGTACGGAGATTCTAGTAATGATTATAGAGTTGCTATGCTTTCTAACCTAACTACTAGAGGAATCACCATGCAAAGTTTGAAATCCATAGGACAATTCTAACATGCCTAAATTAACGAGTAAAAGCTAACTATCTTGGACGGACAAACGGACCAACCCTAATTATAGAAAAGCTTCACTTTTAAAAATTGTGAGTGAATTCTTTACTTTAAAAAAATAAATTTCTGACTGTAACACCAAAATGATAATTTGCACCTATAATATTACTTCCATTTTGTAAAATTAGTTCCTTAAAAGACCGAAGGACCAAGTAAATTAGAGTAGATGCTCATCAGTCAACAGCTTTTTTTTATTTTTAACTCTTTCAAAGATTGGTTAACAATAAAATAAGCAGTTTATCTTAAATAGCAGCTAATATATTACATTTTAGGTAGGTAGTCATTTCAACGACTAGCAAAAGTCACTATGTTGTTACATCACCAAATATAAACCTCTCTATAAAACAGAGCTCAAGCCTATGTGTTATACCTATCCATGTAATCAGAAAATATAATATATAAATAGACACCTGATAATTCATCTATTAAACTATGTCTTTATTTCAGCAAGATATACAAACAAACCTACCATACCATCACCCAAAGATAATCTGATCAACATAAAACTATAAATAAAATACAACCAAATTCATATCTAAAAATGTTATTATAAATATATATTTTTACTCTAAATGAGAAAAAGAATCAATTTACAACTAGATTTTTCACAATATGTATGTATATATGTTAAATGTTAATATTGAATTTTTGTATAATGTTTGTAATTGTAAATATTGCTGGAAACAAGGAATACCACACTACTATTCACTAAAACCAATCGTTTTGAGCAAGGCAGTCAATAAGCGAGAGTGAACTAATGTATTGGTGTTCAATTCCTTATCCCAACAATAAAGTTTTATATAGCTTGTGATTGGAAGCAATTCCAAAGGTCACTGAGTGATGTACATGGTGAAAAAATAAATAGTTGTAAATTTTCAGAATAGATCCTTTAATTTTATTTATCTCTTTGATATTGTTTTACCTTTCTTAAAGGACGCCTGCAAGAACTCCCACGCTTTAACAGCTGAAAGACTGCCACAAGTAGACCCAATACCCCAAATTTGAAGCCTTCAGCTTCAATAACAAGAAAGTTCTAGGCATTTCAAAATAGCATTTTATGTACATTGATATTTTGAAAGATTTCCAATGCTCATAAAAGAAAAAACAATATTAAATTACGTCACCTAGACACAAAATTATAACCTTATCTTTGTCAGAAACTTAGATTACCGGTAACTGATTACATTTTTACATTAAAAACACCACATTTTATAGTCAAAATCTATAAAAAAAAAATCGATTTAAATTGCATTTTTAAACGAAAATCATAGCGGACACAAAGGGGGAAACTTATACAAGCTCAGCTGTGATTGGTTGTTAAGCTGATTCAGCCTTCTGATTGGCTACAGTACACTCGGTACAATGCAAGTTAAACTGAATTTTTTTTAATGATTTTGACTATAAAAATGGGTATTTTTATTGTAAAAATATAATTAGTTACGGGCAACCTAAATTTATGACAAAAATAAGCTTATAATTTTGTTTCTAGGCCACGTAGTTTAATTTCAAAATTTCTAACATTAGCATTGAATTTCTTTCAAAATTTCCATTGTATATAAAATGTCAATTTAAAATGCCTAGAACTTTTTTGTTATAGAAGCTAAAGGCTTCAAATTTGGGGTAATGGGTCTAATTGTGGCAGTCTTTCAGCAGTCAAAGCGTGGTATTTCTTGCAGGCTTCCTTTAAATTCCCCTCTGAGGTTGTTTGAATTATACATTTTAAAAGGTCTTTGTAAAAATAATTAAGAAATCTAAAAAAAAACTAAAAAAATAAGTAAAATCTCTAGATAGTCATTTTTCTTTCTTTTTAACATTATAGGCAAAGTACATAGTAAAACTTTTTGGTACCCCACAATGTTTTTTACAATAAAAGTTGTGTTTTTGTCATTTGAATTATTTGATTTAAAATTTACAATATTTGTTTCAATCACTGTCAAAATAGCACCTTTACCACTGTCATAGACACTGTCAAATTCACAGTCTTAATTTACGATACTTTACATTGAATATTTCAACTGTAACATATAGTTTCATTATCAAAAGACACAAAATATATTTCTATTGAGAATCATTTAAATAATTTCTAATAATCTACCCAGCACAGACAACTAAAATTAATCTTCCAAATGTGAAAAATAATTCCTGTGGCACCTATGACACAAACAGCAATTGTATGTGTGTGAGGGGGAGGGGGGTTGCATATGTGGTGAATGAAAAGATGTGCGAATCTTATATGTGTGTATACTATCCTCTCTGCGCTGTGCTAGAGAGTTGTTATTATTATTATAATAGTATCCCAGAGTATCTCAGTTGATCCTGTGCACTGTCCAGGACAAGGGCAGTGTTACAGAGACTTTATACAGGCCAGGGCGGCCACCAGGTATGTACAGTAGCTGTAGCTGTTGTGTTATTTTATTAAACTTTGACAAAGAAAATTTAGTTAAAAACGAAATATTAATTTTACAGGTAAATAATAAATAACTGACTTTTAAGAAAATGTAAATTTTTAGATTTCTTTTATTACGAATTGTAAAGATTTGATTTAGAGCTTAAATTCGTTACTTCAAAGTGATATCATTTCTGATTATTAAACAGATTTTCATTAAAATAGCAATAATATTGACACATTTTTTATATCAGCGGTTGCGTCACTAGTGTCTAGGGGTTTTATATTGTATGTTTAAATAAAAATTAAATAGATTAAAACCACCCCTGGACACATGAAAAGCCTTCTTGTAATGGAGAACTAAATCGGTAAAGTAGTTACAGTGAGGTTCAAACAAAAAAATCTTACACATAATTTGTATTATTTTAAAAAATTATGAATCTACCATTAGTTCACCAAATTCAGACGTTCGGACACTGTCTACCAGATAAAAACCTAGTCATAGAGTAGCAGTGTTACCTTAAATCTAAATTCTATAAAATATAAAACAAGAATTATTTTTAACTATGTTAGTGGAAATGTGTTTAGTTTAGATAGAAATATAAGCTCTAAGTAATTACACATTCATCCAATAACAACTAAAATAAATATAGCTATTAACAAGGATGAAAACATCTTAAAAAGCAAAGCATAAAAGCTTAAACATATAAACTACAGTAATTAAATAGTAACATTGATAAGAAGTCTCAACCAAAGTTCGATGGTTACTTTTCTAAAAATTAATTTAAACATGATAAAGTAGTTTGCTCATTATAATGTGCCAAATCATCCTAGGAATTATATAGAGATTAAAAAATTTCATAGAAACCTTATTGCAAGAGGAATCATTATGCAAGGTTTAAAGTTTAAGAGAGGGAGAGAGAGAGAGAAAGAGAGAGAGAGAGAGAGAGAGAGAGAGAGAGAGAGAAAGAGGGAGAGAGAGAGAGAGAGAGAGAGAGAGAGAGAGAGAGAGAGAGAGAGAGAGAGAGAGAGAGAGAGAGAGAGAGAGAGAGAGAGAGAGAGAGAGAGAGAGAGAAAAGAAATTTAAACAAAGCAAATGGGGAAAAATTTAATGACTATTTTTTTCCCTTTTTATGGGGAATTATGAAGTTGTAATTTGGAATTCCCTTTTCAATTTGGTAAATACAATTTGTAAAATCTGATTTAGAATTAAATTGAGCGAATAATCATATATATTTAGTTACATTTTTTACGTATTCATAGCTATTAGATGCGAAGCTTTTCTATGATTAAGGTTTGTACTTCGCTAGTCATGTACAGAGGTGACTGCTCATTCTATTATATAAACTAGTAAGCTTTTTTGTATGTAGCGTAGGATCTCACTAACAGCTGAACCTGTGTGGTTCTCCTTTTTAGTAAAGCTTCTTATAGGTCCATGGAAAAGTTTATTGGGGGAAATTATCTCCACCCTCCCTTAACAACCTAATTTGGTGAATTTTTATTGGTTAATTAATTGAGTTGAGTGTATATACGTTTCAACCACTAATTATAATCTAAAGAAGGGGTAATTTTGTGTATAATCATTATGGATGTACATCAATTTATCAGCCAGTGTCTTATCCCTTTGGATCCCTGTATTCTAATATGTTTGAATCTTTTTATTTTGTTAAGGGCCGACCTGCCACAAGCTAACAGACTCACTGGAAAACACACACACACACACACACACATTCCTTCAGATCTGAGTTTATGGCTAGATATGAACAGGTGTGTAGTCTATATTTTAATAAAACCAGTCAGGGAGGGGACATTGGACAGGAAGTAAAACTAGTCCCCAAAGTTTTACAACCTTGTTGGCTGAAAAACTTTGGGTGTTTTTGTTTAATTGTGATTTGTTGGTTTAGAATTAATAGTGTCCAAACTTTGGGACCAGTAATCCTTATACTAAAAAATAACAGGATGTTTGTCTGTTTATCTGTGTGTCTGTACCGAAGGATCTCGCTAACCGCTGAACCGATCGGGTTCTCCTTAACAGGGTAGCTTCTTATAGGTCCCGAGAAAGTTTATAACTATTTTTGGGGAGGGTACCACCACCCTCCCAAGAGAAATCAAAATAAAATCGAAAAAAATTGAAATATTTCCGCCGCATAGTGTCGCTAGCGTAGTCGCGCTGCGTAGAGACATGAATTTAACAGCTGATAACAGACACAAATTATTTCTCAAATTAGATATTTAAAATAAAAAGAAAAACATTTAAATGCCACTAGAGGCCTCTAGGGGCGTAGTCGCTAGTTTTAATATAAAGAAGGGAAAATTATTTACAATCATTCGGGATGTACATTAGTTTATCATATATTGTCTTATCCCTGAAGATCCCTGAAAAATCCAAGGTAGATAAAACCATGGGCAGCAATAATATTTTCGTATGCGCAACAATTTAAAGGTAGGTGCGACCTTTACCTAAAAATGCCATGAAATTTGACAAATATTACGTTTTTATTGTTTCTTATTCGGTTTTGAGTACCATAGCCTTGAATCTATCTAATTCTTGTTGATTATTGTCTAAATTATCGATTAAATCGCTTTAAAAATTGGTCATAAATGACAAATTGTCAGCATGCTACTGTTGTAACTAATTAGCTTGATATTAATGTCAATATTATAGCCATTTTTGCTATCAAAACAGTCTCTTATTACCATTTATACTTTTAGAACAAAAGGCATTATAACCAAATTCTTATGTATGTATTACAACACATTGACATTGTGGCATTTATATTAGACGCCCCCCCCCCCAAAAAAAAAAAGAAGAATCTTATAAAAATTTAATTGTGCAACTTACATGAAGATAGATTGTATCCTTCATAAATATTTTATTTCTCAATTCAAATAAAAACAGATGGTCAGAACTAAGGGGGAATTTATATATTCAAATCTTAAAAGCGGGACAAGACAGCCGTCAAAAAGCCGCCATTTTTTCGCGGATAAATTTGCGAAGATGATTTTTAAATTTTTAATTTACAAATTAATATTTTTTCTCATACTGTCAACGAGTGGCGTTTTAAGCAATTTACAAGGGGATGTAAAGGGGGAAGGTAGACATTCCAAATTTTAATTCAATGGGGGGAGGAGGCAATTACTGGTGGTTTTTTGCGGTCGCTAAATCCTGAAAATACATGAAGAAAATACTCAACTTTTTATTTTGAATATGTTTATTTTTGAATAAACTTTGATGGAGTTTTTGTTGGGGAAAATCTTTTTCTTGTAAAAATGTGTCAATAATAAAATTATTTATGAATTATAAAATACATTTAAAGCTTTATATAGATTATATTAACAAAATATAATACAGTCAGTGATTTCCATATGTTATTCCGCAACATCGAGTTTAAACAAAAAAAAACAGTGAAATATTATCCAGTAAAAATATAGATGTTTGCAATTTATAGCAATAAAAACTGATGGACGGACAGACAAAGGAAAATATAGAGTTTCCTCGCTGCTAAAAAAAGGCTAAAAGGGTAAACATTGTTATTATACAAAGAATACGTAATTTATATCCATTTCAAGGAGTAAAACAAATCAAAGGAAGAAAAAAACATAAATCTTGCTTAACAAAGAACTTTTCTCTAATTTTCTAAAAAGGAATTTAGTTTTTTCTTTCCGTAGTGTATCTTCTCTTTAATTATCTTTGTATTTAAGGTAAAATTTGGTATTTAGAATATAGTAAAGACTAATACAGAAGGGGTAATGTAGTTTATCATTATACGTAAAGATTATTTTAAAATGTCAATTTATCTGAAGCTTACAAGTTGCTGATTTTGATGCAATTTACCTTTTAGATTAATCTAACTAAATCTACGCTAATTTTTATTAAATTGTCCTTGTTAGTTTTTTACAGGAAGAGACCAGACATTGGGCTGTTTTTGCATTAGTCACCAAAGTATTATTATAATATTTTCTTAATCATTGACTTAACAACTTTGGGGCATTTCATTTAACTTTAATTTATTGGTTTATTTAGATAAGCGTACACACGTTTTAACCACTAAGTGTGATCTACAGCAGGGGTAATTTTGTGTAGCACAATTGGGAATTTATCTGTGATTGTCTTATCCATTTAGATCCCTGTTTTTCTCGGGTTAAATGGTGAATTCTTGTGAAAAGAGAAGAGTATGCTCTTAATTCTAATTGTTCTTTCTTAAAACTTAAAAGAATATATTTTTAGCATTTCTGTACAAAACCAGGTTTGGAGGAAATATTTTTCATCAGCATTAACTGAATGGGAGGAACCTTGCACTGTAAATTAGTAAACTATGTCTTTTAAAATGTAAAAATTTTAAATCAGTAAAAATTCTGGACCTTCATTGTCATACTCTTTCTTATTTTCTTGTATTGGATATTTAAACCATAATATTAAGCCTTGAAATATAACGTAAAAACGAAATATGTTATTTTTTCGGCAGCTCTGTTTTAATAAATGTTTGAACAGTTTGCATGAAATGTTTTGGGTTGACACAGGTGTTTTAGTTGGCAACTGTGGTCAAACATTGAGGAAGAATAAGAATTCAGAAAATAATTATAATGTTTAGATCATGTTTCATAAACTAGTTTTTCTTTTGTCTTGGTGTAATTTAATTAGCTCTTGATTTGTTGGCTTCTACTAGATAGCAACGTCCAAATTTTAAACCTTCAATTTCAAAATCTATAAAAGAATTATTGTAAAGTCAAGTGTCTTTTTTCAAATGTCAAGTGAGGAGACATGGTTCCCGTGCTCACAAAATTTACTTTATTTACAACTTGACAAATTTACTGCCAATACTACTAGGTTGACAGGTGTTTATAATGGCAGAGATGACAGAGTTCCCATGCACTAGCTTTATACACTTTCTTTACCACTTGACAAATCTCTGTCAATACTACTAGGTTGACAGGTGTTTATATTGGCAGAGATGGCAGAGTTCCCATGCACTAGCTTTATACACTTTCTTTGCCACTTGGCACTGATAATACAAACTTCTTGCTTCAGCCAAGGATTTTACAATCTAAGATTGGGAAAAAATGGAATACATTTATTTTTTATTTTTTTCAATTTAAGAATAATAAAAAATAGAAGTTTAAAAAACAAACCATTTTGTATCATTTAAGATATTTCTTTTCAATCCTGTTTATTATTCTAATATTTCAACCTTCAGGTATATTATCCTAGGCTGTGTGACACAAGTTTTATTCATTAATAATCCCTGAAGGCCCATAGGCCAACAGCATAGAGTATTTTAGATGAAAGGTTAGGTATTCTTATGTACTTATAAGCAGTAACCAAAGCAAATTTTATAAAAAGATTTATATGTATTTTTTTAGCATTTGTTTTTTCCCAACTTTGTTTTACCATTTTTAAAGGAAAATTAGTTTTTAGCTGATTACCTAATCATTTTCTTCAAGTAAATTAAAAGATAAATCATTTAGGGTAAAAACTCGCAAATGTTAAATTATTTAAAAGTTTTTTAGTATTGTTGAGTTATAATAAGTTTCTACTTTAAAACAAACTTTTCTTAGCAATGAACTACTTTAGTATTTCTTTTTTAAAATCAGAAAAATTAAAATTTGACCTAACAAGCGCATTTGATACTTTCCATACTTTGATTATGGCTGGACTTGGAAACCCAATTAAAAGGGAAAATAGTACATGGGTATTTTGATATAATTGAATTAATTAAAATATAGGCACATGAACAGTGTATGGTAAAAAATACATATAAACATACATAAAACTTATACTTTTTTATTCCAACTTCTGTAGTTTTAGTGAGTTTTTTTTAACAATGTTGTATTCCTAATTGTTGAAAAAACAGTATATTAAAGTCTAAACAGGTAATATTTATCTGTTTTTTCTACACTTTACAGTTTCTTTTATCTTATTTTCAATTGATATTTGAAATTTTGACGTATGGAAACATAAAAAGGTTTGTATATTGAGCAATTGTTCCATAGGATTATTAATATTCTGTTTTGACTTCAATTATAATACTCAAAAAATCCGCCAAAACCTATTTCTGTAATTTTTATAAAATTTTATTTTTAACTGTATAGTATGGGCTACTTATTTATACTTGAAAAATAAAAAATACCTTCATCCATTAAAACGAAGCTCTGAAATAGGAAGAAAAACAAACATTAACACTTGTAGAGAATTAGTACTTAAGCAGACTATCAAATATAAAAAAGGATGTAATTTTGTTGCAAAATTTCTTAAATGATATATTTAAAGGACATACTTACATTTTGGTACATCTTTATTATAGAGATGCTGCGCTTTAAAATCTGGCTGATTGGGGTAGAAACAGGCCAACTCAAAATTCTGTAGTAAACAGTTAGGGAGTTGAATCCATTTTTATAGAAGCAGAAACATAATCTATGATTATGGTTTGGACCCTATAAAACTGTAATCTACCCTTTCACTTTCCCCTCTCTTGGTGAAGATATCTTCAACGCCGATACGATTTTTGAAATGTAAGATTCCACTTTCAATAGAGGCGAAACTGGAATCATACATTCATGTTTACATATCAGCGTTTTCATAAACATTGATTTCCTTATTTATATCGACATAATAGTAATGTATCATTCTACTTTCAATAGAGACAAAACTGGAATGATACATTCAAGATAACATATCATATATTTAAATCGACATAGTAGGAATGGTACATATTAGTTAGTTTTTTTTATATTTTTATTAGTTTGAAGTTTTTAAGAAAAAAAGGACCTAAAAATAAAGGTTGCTAACACTTAACAACCAGGCCCATTTCCGGACCTTAATAGTTCAACGCTCCCCCCCCCCCCCACATATCATCTCAGCTCCTATTAGAGTTAGATGGCAAAAAAAATTGTGCATGTTCCCTGTTAAATAATAAATTTCCAACTTTAAGTGAGACAAAGTCATTTTTTGCTTACTTCACCCTTTCATTTAACAACTTTCTTTTTAAGGTTAATTAAAATGTTAAATGGTTTTAATTTCCTTATTTTTGAAGCTAGAACAATTTTTTTTAGAAAATTTTTATCTTAAAGTAAATTTTATATTAGAAATCTCAAAACATAAATTTTTTTATTCGTTGGGTTAACAACTTTGGGGACTTTTACTGAATTTGGATCTACTATCTATAATACAAAGTAGAATGATGTCTTTCTGTCCGTCCATCCGTCTGTCCCTTAAGATCTCAGTAACAACAGAACCGATCAGATTCTACTCTTCAGGGTATATACCTATTGGTCCTGTTGTGGTTTTAAGCTATTTTCTTGGGGGGTGGGACAACCCCAACCCCCCAAAAAATGAAAATCCCCCCCCCAAAAAAAAATATTCTGGTGATGCTCATAAATTATGGGCGCAGCACCAGAATTTTTCTTTTTTTAGAAATTACCTCATGGGGCAAAGCTCCTAGAGGCTAGGGGCGAAGCTGTTAGTACTTAATAACCTAACCATTCAAAATCCAATAAAAGTCCCAAAAGTTGTTAAGCCAGCTAATAAGAAAACGTTATCATAAAACTTTGGGGACTAGTGTAATAAACAGTCCATTGTCCACCTCTCTCTATGCTAGTTCCCAAAGTTTTACAATAACGTTTTCATTTTTGTTTGCTTAACATGTTTGGGGACTGTTACTGAATTTTAATTGGTTAGTTTATTTAGTATAGTGTCAAAACGTTTCAACCACTGAAGGCAAATTACAGTAGGGGTATTTTTGGGAATGTACATCCATTTATCGGCTATTGTCTTAAACTCATCAGATCACTGGTGGCGATAAACTTGAATTAAAGTACCTAGAGGTTTTGGACCAGCTAAGAAGGTAATTTAAGTTCAATGTTCCCTACCTCCCTGGGTACAATAAAAGTTGTCTAAAGGGAGGGAAAAATGGACGAAAAATTAAATAAATTCTGTCTATAATAACATGAGAAAACAGAATGAGAAGGACAGTAGCACCCTGTAATCGTTATCAGAAAGTCCTGAATGTCCATTTAAAACATTTGACGAAGCTTATTATAATATGACAATATGACAATATAAATTGATAAGATACATACAAAATGTTATTGCTTCTAAGTGACGTTTTCTACAAAAAGGGTTGGTAGAAGTCTATATGTATGTCTAAAAAAATCACTCTTATGGTTTGCAGGTTTCTATAACTATGTCTTCATAATAATGCCTATAATAAGGGAGGGTTTAAATTTCAGTAGTACCCAAAGTTTTATAAACATTTGTTGGATTTATAAATTTTTTTACTTTTATTTAATCTTAATTGGTTGATAAAAACTGGCATTGTCAAAACTAAACAGCCAAGATTAGTTGTTTATTGCATCTGTTTTTCCAGTTTTGTTAGTCCTGAAGGGGCGAAGGCCCAGTCTAACAAAACTGGTGTTCATATTACAACTTTTTACTTTACTATTTGTAGAAAAATGTCTATAATACAATACAATACATGGTTTCAAGTATGGATTAGACGGGTCTGATCCAGCAGATATTAATTGGTTTTGTAGCCATACTGGAAAATCATAAAAAATCATGGACAGAATGGCGGACAGGCAGAAAAGTGAATTGTAGAGTACCATCGCATTTTATTCTTTCTTAGTTAGTATTCGTATCCAGAGAGGGAGGAGACAACTGACTGTTTATTACAATAGTACACAAAGTTTTACAACAACGTTTTCTTATTCATTGGCTTTGGGGATTTTTACTGAATTTTGATTGGTTGATTAAATTGTGTTTATAAACGTTGGAACCACTAATTTTAATCTACAGAAGGGGTTATTTAGAGCGTCATCATTATGGATGTGCATTAATTTATCGGCCATTGTCTTATCTCTTTATATCCCTGATATGTTTCATAATTTTATTTGTTTGCTTTGCTTAAAGGGACTGTGAACGAAAAAATTTCTCATCAGATTATCAAACCTTAACATCATATCATTAATATAATCTCAAATATAGGGCAAAACTGTCTCTTGCCAAATAAGCAATGTTTTTCATTGATTACCTGTAAGTAATTTATCAAAAATAGCATAATTTGTTATATAAGCCAAATAAATAATAATTTTCATTGATTGCTTATATGTAACTAGCGGCTTCGCCCCTATCCTCTAAGGGCTTTGCCCCAAGAGATAATAAAAAAAATATAGTACTACTGGTGCTGCTTATAGTCTAATGTGTTCCCAAGAAAATTATTTTTTTTTGGGGGGGGGGGAATTTTCATTTTTTGGGGGGTTGGGGGTGTCCCAACCCCCAAGAAAATAGATTTAAACCACGCAAGAAATACCATGCTTTAACTGCTGAAAGACTGCCACAAGTTGACCCAATACCCCAAATTTGAAGTCTTCAGCTTCTATAACAAAAAAGTTCTAGGCATTTTAAAATGACATTTTATGTACTATGAAAATTTTGAAAGAATTTCAGTGCTAATGTTAGAAATTTTAAAATTGAACTACGTGACCTAGAAACAAAATTATAAGCTTAATTTTGTCATAAATTTAGGTTGCCAGTAACTAATTATATTTTTACAATAAAAATACCCATTTCTATAGTCACAATCATTAAAAAAAATTAAGTTTAACTCGCGTTATACCGAGTGTACTGTAGCCAATCAGAAAGCTGAATCAGCTAAGCAACCAAACACAGCTGAGCTTGTATTAGTTTACCCCTTTGTTTCCTCTATGATTTTGGTTTACAAATTTAAATCGATTTTTTTTCATAGATTTTGACTATGAAATTTGGTGTTTTTATTTTAAAAATATAATCAGTTACCAGCAATCTAAGTTTCTGACAAAGATAAAGTTATAATTTTGTGTCTAGGCAACATAATTTAATATTGTTTTTTTTTTATGAGCATTGAAAATCTTTCAAAATTTTCATTGTACATAACATGTTATTTTGAAATGCCTAGAACTTTTTGTTATTGAAGCTAAAGATTTTAAATTTGGGGTATTGGGTCTAATTGTGGCAGTCTTTTAGCAGTTAGAGCGTGGTATTTCTTGCAGGCGCCCTTTAAGGGTACTTTTAGGGTCTAAAAGTTGGACAAAATAGTAGGTGTTAAAGATCGACCTACATAAAAATTGGTAAGACCTAGAACTAATCCGTAAAAACCTTTTTAACTAAGAATTGTCCATACTTTTTAAATCGGTTGAGAGCTTTAAAATAGAGTTAATATTTTTTTTAAAATGTCCAGAGTTGGTGGCGGGGTATTTTCAGGTAATTTTGAAAAAAAATTTAAATTTGATTTTTAAGGTCCATTTTCAGGTTTTCAAAAATTCAATATGGGCTTTTTAAGAATTAGGCCAAAAAGTGGGTAGGACAGTGGATTTTTATGAAAATATTTTATTTTTAAAGAAAATTTTTGCAAAAAAAAATAAAATTTCCCATCTTTAAAAAAAATGATTTTTGACATAGAAGGAATAGTCTAATCCTTATGAAATTTTTTGTGGATAATCCCTCTAACCTAACCTAATTATGTTTGATTGACTGTTTTTCATTGATTTTTTTTAGGTTGAAAAAAACGTTATTGGTTTAGCCCCCCTGTGGGGTATTAATCAGTAATGACTTTAAGTCCAATTATATCAAACTTCTAAAATCCTAGGATAACCTGATAGTCTTTTCCGTAAGCTTTCTAACATTCTTGGTTTCATTAGAAAATATTAAACTGTTTTTAACCTATTTTTAAATGGGGTGTCAAAAATATACTAGGACTCCTATAGAATCAGACTGCAGAGCCCAAATCTGAATTAAGTCCCCAATAAACTTTTTTGGGGGGATTTAAAAATTATTTTTTAATGTTGCTCTGGTCATTTTGACTAGAGCAAAAGGTCTTTTTTACTCAGGGTAATATTGTGGCATTTGGAACAATTTATATATAATTCACTTTATATTGATACAATAAAAAAACATAACTCTGTTTAATGGAAATATTTTTTTTTCTGAAACAATTAATTTCATTGAAAAATCTAACATATACAATAAAACATATAATTCTAAAGTCTGAACCAATAGGAAGTCTTCTTTCATTCCAATTCTTTACATTTCAAAAAAGAGTGTTTTCACAAAGTGACTCATTTCCAATGTAGTTAAATAATTTTCATTTAATCAAAATGAAAAGAATGAAAATATTTTAAAAAATAAGTTTGAATAATCCTATATTATATCATATTTGTATAAGTGACAAAAATAAATTTGTTGTATTGCATAAACATTTGTTGTCATCTTACATTATTAATAATATATTTAACCCTTTACAGCTGATTTTTATGTGTTTTAAATAAGTGATAGAAAACAAACATGATAATGTTAATTCATTGATATATTGTAAAGAATTAACTTTTTAATGAATTAATTTAGATGAAATCAAAAGGCCTAATTTTACTCTATACCAGAATACAATATTTAAGAAGCAAAACATTCTTAAAGCTATGAATTTTAACCAAATAAAAAAGAGCTTTTGCTCTGATCACAAAGGACCACAGCAACAGTAAAAATTAATTTTTAAATCCCCCCAAAAAGTTTATTGGGGACTTAATTCAAATTTAGGCTCTGCAGTTTGATTCTAATGGTGTCATAGTATATATTTGATATATGTTTTAAAAATAGGTTAAAAACAGTTTAATATTTTCCCTATTTTCTTTCTTCAAAAACTGAAAAAATTACCGGTTTAGTTCGCCCTCACCCTAATGCAAGAAAATTTAACTTCTTCATTTTGTACAAAAAGAACTTTTGATTAATTGTTTATAAGAAATTAATGAAAGTTTTTGTTTATTAGGCTTTTATACCAAATCATGCCATTTGTTGATAAATTACTTTCAAGCAATCAATCAAAATTTTTGCTATTGTCCAAATCATGGTAATTTTATGAAAAATACTCATAATCAATCAATAAAAACTATTGCTTATTTGGCTCATATACCAAATCATGCTATATTATGATAAAATACTTTTAAGTAATCAATTTGATTGATTAGCCATAGTTTTGTATAGTTTTGACCTGGAGTAGGCGGAGACACTTTTCCATAGAAATAGGGCTATCAAGCTCCATGTTCAAGCACATTTTGACTTGACTTGCTATCTCATAAGATCTACTCTTACCTTACCCTTGCCGAATATGGCCCAAATTAGTCCCAAATTAAGTCATGGTAATGAATGACGCTCTCCAAAGAGGAGCTTGGGTTAAAGGTAGTACTGTAAGTAAGTGACTATTGGGTATCCAAACTTACTCAATAATCCCCATCTTACACAACCAGGGGATGATGCACGATTAATGTTGCGAATGAGAAATTAGAGTCAACCTATAGAGAATTGAACTTGAATTCTCACCAATTTAGCTCAGTGTGCTACCACTAAGCATGACACCCCTACTAAGTAATCAATGAAAATTATTTGACTTATATATATATACAAAATCAGGCCTCCAGGTGGTCTCTCTACAGGTAAAAATGAAAAAAAATTTTTTTTTTAAGAGTTAGAAGTCAGCTTATGAGACAAAATATGTATGTTTTTTCTTCAAATATGTGAATAACAACAAAAAAGAAGCATATTTTGTTTTATAAGTTAACCTTTAACCCTTCAAAAAAAAATCTTATTTTTAATTTTTATCTGTACAGAGACCACCTGGAGGCCTGAAGCTCCGGAACCTGGAGGCCTATCCAAAAAATCTTAAATCTGGGGGAAATTCATCATATAAGAATGATTTTGTTCCTAATAACCTATCCTCTCAGTCCAAAGATAAAGCCTATACACCAGGTTTACGCAAATGTGTCAGAACTTCCCCCCCCCCCCCCCCCTTATTACTCCTCCTTCTTTTTCTTCACTTCAACTGATACAAGCAACTTTTACTTTAAATGTCCATTTATTTACTCCATCCCCTTTTAACTCACAAATCAGACCAAATTGTTCAGTAATTGATCAGTAATTTACCACAAAAATGCACAATTAGATCAGCAACTAACCTTTAAGTGCTTACTTACACAATGAGAGATTACTAGGGAAATATTAAGATGAAATAAATTGAACAAAAAAATTACAAATATATACAATTGAATTAATTAATAAACGACTTTCTTAAAATAATTTTCATTACTCATTTGATACACTTTTAAAAGTATTTTTTTAAATAAACAAAACATCTTTTATAAAAGGCTCTTTGTATGTTTTGTTTACTTAATTAAGAATATACAACAATGTTTAAATTATGTATAAAATCTATGCTTTTTTTCACAATTGACATAATTTTAAAATAGTATGGTACATTTCTATTATGTCGATGTTAAAAAAGTAATGGAAGATTACAGAAACATATATATTAAAAATGTAAACCATGATTCTAGTTTCGCCTCTATTGAAAGTGGAATCTTACATTTCAAAAATCGTATCAGCGTTGAAGATATCTTCACCAAGAGAGGCAAAAGTGGAATCTTACATTTCAAAAATAGTATCGGCGTTGAAGATATCTTCACCAAGAGAGGGGAAAGTGGAAGGGTAGATAACAGTTTTAGAGGGTCCAAACCATAATCATAGATTATGTTTCTGCTTCTATAAAAATGGATTCAACTCCCTAACTGGTAAAGGAGTTTATTTAAGATTTACAAATGGATATAGGATATATGTGGAGTGGATATATTGACAGGGGAAAATTACCTTGCTATTATGGACTTCATTTATTGGTCAGTTCGTTCAATTTTTTCATTTTTATCCACCTTACTTGCTATTATATTTACTTCAGAACTTAGAAATTTGCATAAGCCAAATTAGTTTTTATCAAATATATACTATACACCCATTCTAAAGTATGACACCTTTAAATATTGCCTTGATGTTGTTCGAGGCAAAGCCTAACATTCCACTATGCCAACTTTTTCACCGTTTATCTCAATATTACAGATTATAAAATAATATTACACTCTTGTATCTATAACTATCAAGTCTTTCCATCTTTCTTTTTGAACTCGAAGCTTTCTTAAAATTAGGGTCTGTTTGTCTTTACATCACAGTTAGCCCTTTTCGTTAATTTAGGATTGAGTTGGTTGTCCTATCGATTTTAAACTTTGAATGTTGATTCCTGTAACAGTTAGGTGCAATTTAGAAAGCATAGCAATTTTTTGAAAACAACTTTTTGCATAATAATATATTAAGTACATTCTAAAACAGAATCCTGTATTTGCGCAGTTTTGCAGTAAGTTTATATACAACTCTATGTATTAATATTCTGCCTTTTAAGTTTTGACATTCTTCAAGTGTTCATGTTCGATTGTTCTACAGTTTTATTTCAGAGCTTCGCTTTCATGGATTTTGTCATCCTGGTGTATTCTAAGATTTTTGATCTGATTCTGAAAGGAAAACAAATAATCTGGAATAGTATGTGAAACTTTCCCTGTGCATGCATAATTGGATCTTGGCTATTCCAGATTATTTGTAGGCCTTCTTATGCCGCTTAAAATGGTGTGCGGGTATGATCTGTACGTTTAGCCGTTTGGCAGCTAGCAGCCTTTAAAATTCATAGATTTTTGAAAATATTGTTTACCAGCAATATTTTACCGTGAACTGCAGTAGATCCCAACTTTTTTAAAGGGAAAGGAAAGGCAATAGAAAAATGGAGAATAAACTTTTTTTAAGGAAAGACAAAAATTACCACCTACTTTTACGCATAATCATTCTTGTAGCATCTTGATCTCTCTCTCTCTCTCTCTCTCTCTCTCTCTTTCTCCAAATGCAAACTCATTGTGTTATAAAAGCTGTATATTTTCAAATGGTTTAGGTTAATGTTAATGTCTATATGAGCTTCTACAACAGTATTAAGAAGTCTAGCACAGTTTTCAGAGAGGGAAGGGATCTTAGCAGTAAAATTAATCTACCACCCTTTCTTTACCCCAAATATGTATCAGTCCTCGAATAAAAATTTCTACAAAAAAGAACAGTAAAAGATTCTTTTAGCATCCGTTGTCCTTTTCCTGTATTCTTAAAAGTTTTACATTATCTTTTTCTTAAATCTCATAAAAGTTAGATTACTAATTTTAACTGTAAAAAAAAAACAGTTAATTTATTTATATGGAGAACCTTGAGTTGGGAGCGAAGGATTTGTTCCTTCACCTATGTTCAATTATAGTATTTTTTTTGTTTAAAGACAAATTTTTTATCCCAAAATTGTTGTAAACCTTTCCAGGACCTTTGAAAGGTTACATCGTAAAGGCGATCCATATCAGTTCAGCGGTAAGCAAGATACTTGGATACAGACAAACGGACAGACAGACATCGTTCTACTTTTCATTATACTTTATAAATTCATACATATGTAAAAACTGTTGTAATGTCTATATGGGGGACAATTTAAATATTGTGTAGCTAGATGTAAATATTATGTTAATCATATGACAATTTTAAATATTTAAATATTCATTGCAAACACTTACAACTAGTTTAACAAAAAAAATATATGAATAAAATAAAATAAAAATTCTATTTAAAGTACAAAATAGACACATTTACGCAAGGTTTGGCTGCGGCTGCTTTCAAGCAGCTTAAAAGGCTTCAGCTAACAAATACTAAGGATATAAAGCGGTTAGTTGAAAGAAATAATAGAAGCTGCGGTAATATTTTCAGTATTTCGACGTTAATTTGCAGGGCCGAAAATCAGGCAGCAAATCACCTGCGAGTAAGCCTCAAATTTAAACCCGTTTTTTGAAAGTGGGAGGCGTATAGGCGGCTGCTGATCCCGGTTAATTTATGACTGTAAAATTTTGTCACATATTGTGAGTTAGGACGATTTTTTCATACAAAACATTCTATAAATAGCTCTTTAAATAATAAAGTAAAATTAATGCAAATGTTTAAAATTTGTCCTCAATTTGCTGTGATTAATGATGTATATATGCATCTTTGCAACTTTCTAAATAATTCAATTTTTAATAATAAAATCATTCAATAATAGTTATTTGTTGCATCGTATTATAGACAGCTTATAAAAATTTTGAATTATGAGATTAAAACCAGTTTTGTTACGCCGAGTTGAAGAAGGCCCGAGCTAAATAGCAAAATTGGTATCTTCATCTTTTATTATCATCATTTTACTTTTTGGCGGAAAATTGTCTGTAATACGATGCTTTACATGATTTTTCAGTAAGGCTGAGAACTGGTTCTTATCCAGCGGATATTAATCAGAGCCAAAGCTATACTGGGAAATTAATTACTAGGATTAAGTTACAGAAAAGCTTTGTTTTAACATGTGAAGAATATTAATTTAATTTATTTATTTATATATATAGTGTATTTGTTTATTTATTGAAACAATATGGATTTATTAACGCTAAACATATGTGCACTTTCTTTCCCCATTTAGAGTTTTAAAGTTGTGAATTGACATCCGCATAAATTTACACACCATACATATCCAAACTCTGGCATTTGGTCAATATATAATGATATCAAATATAAGTGTTTATTGACGTCCAATGGGGAGCGGGGGTAAAGAGGTGTTTAGTTTATCGACCTTAAATTTTAAAACCCCTTATTTTACCCCTCTCAAAACTATAAAAAAAAATACATGAAAAGCTTAGATATCCCTACATAAAGATATTCTAATGATATTATGTTTATATTAACATATAAAGATCAAATAACAAATAAATTAAGAAACCCCCTTGTTGTATTTATTTGAAAAAGCTAGAATATGCGACTGTACTAATATGCGCATTACGCGGAATTGAATACACACTCTGCAGTATGTCAAACTAAGCATGTTAAATAAATATTTTTTGCTAGTAATTTTTACAAAAGATGTATTTTTAAGACCCAACAAGTATAGTTATTTTAAAACAATAAAAAGTTATAAAAATCTATTAGTTAAATCTTGTTATAACAAGTAGTAAGGTTTCGTTTACTGAACTAAGTGAGTTCTCAAAGCTTTTCATAGGTATCTAGGTGGTTTTAGAATATTTTAATTTTATTTTGGGGATGATTTTAGGCTTATTTCATGCTTTTTCCTACCTCTTCGAATACAGAGCCAATAGATGCTAGGTGTCCAACCAATAGCCTAACAAAAGAATACTTCATTAAATCACTAATTAAAACATTGCGTTTCACTTTTGAAAATCATTAAATAAATAAGTACATTAACGTCATGAGGGGTAGACAGACCGACGGACTTGACGTACTTATAAGGTGCTGGGTTATTAAAAGGCTCATAAACTTGTATCTAAAGACACTACTAACCATTCAGATTTAGAAAAGAACAGACAAACAAACATTAATTATAAAAAGCTTTACATATTTCTTTCCCCCCCCCACAATTTTTATAAAGACATTATATTGTAACTACTTTTTATGGAAATATTATAAATCTCAAATCAACTTTTATAACATATGGATAAAGTGTGACATTTTTTTTCAAAATCCGTTGAAAAAATAACAAATTAAGGTACTTTTTAGAGGCTTAGCTATTCTATAATTAGGGTTTACCCGTTTTCCATACGTCTGTCAGACCGTATGTTGCTCATTTAGTCACCACGTATAAATAATGTTTCGTTATTTAAATTTAAAGTTTGATTATTTTAAATTTTACCCATGTAAATAATAACTAACTGTTCTTTTCTTGTCTATGTGTAAATTTGTTATTGTTTAAAATAAAAGCTGCACATTTCGGGTAAGGGTAATATGGTGGTCTATTTATGTATATTAAGTAGTGGTTATACTATTTTATTTGCTTTTTAGAATATTCATCCATGGTTTTGAAATCCTACTAAAATAATCCCCCATCTTCTTGATGTGTTGATGTTGATATAGGTATGATTTATGAACCCCGTAGGGATTATACACCCCTAACCATGATTTGGGGATATTTAAATATATAGAATATATTTGTTATTTATCGCATCGTATTATAGACAACTTTCCGTGGATATTAAAATGAAATGATAAAAATCAGTTTTGTTAGTACGAGGGGTCTAAGGCCCAGGATAATAACTGGTATTAATTCTATGATTTTTTTTAACATTTACAGAATATTGTTTATGATAAAATGCTGTACATGATTTTTCAGTATGACTGAGAATCGTTTTTAATCCAGTGGATATTAATTTGTTTAAGCCACACTTAAAAAATAATTCAACTTATAAAATTTAAAATCTTTTTTTTGCCTTAAGTAAGGAGGAAAACTATTTTATCAAGCAGTGCAGTTTCTTAAAAATTGGTTCATTCTTTTTAAGTAGCAAAGACAGGATAGTTTTCTGAAAAATGTTTTAGGGATTACTTGAACAAATGAGAAACTACTTAGAGAAGAGGACTGTATATCTCATTGGTACCCAAAGTTTTATAATCACATTATCTTATTTAATGCTAAAAATATTTGTGTATTTTTTTATTTTGATTTTTAACTATTTAATCAATAATTTTAATCTCCAGGAATTAACATCAATTAATCGTCCATTGTCTAATACCTTACTTACAGACGAGTCAAATTTACAGACTGTTATTGCTGCGCTACATTTGAACAAAATGGTTCTGGAATTGATGATGAATACATAGTCGGACTAAATTGAATTACAATGTAGTAGAGAGAGAGAGAGAGAGAAAACTTCTACAGAAGTATGAAGTGCATTCACTGCCGCACATGTATAAATCCATTCGTCAAATTATGAGAATGGCAAATTATTAAAGCATTAATTTTTAATAGAACAATAATTATAAATGAATTAAATAATTATTATATACAAAAATATATACAGGCAGATTTTTAATATGGTTATTTTCTTCCAAAATGGCAATTTCCTAAAAGGTATGAATTGTGCAATAATGTGTAGTCACACATTGTTTTCATACAGGCCATTTAACCCTTAACAGTCGGGCCCCTTGCCGCACCTTAATCAGTCGGGGGGGGGGGGCGTTCAACGCCCCCCCCCCTAATTATCTCAGTTCCTATTAGAGCTAGAGGGCTAAAATTTTTTTTGTGCAAGTCCCCTGTGTTATGGTGAATTTCCGACCTTAAGTAAGTCAAGGTCAATTTCCGCTTCCTTCACCCTTTTATTTAACAACCTTTGTTTTTAGGTCCTTTTTTACTTAAAAATGTCAAACGGCTGTAATTTTTTTATTTTTAAAGCTAGAAGAAATTTTTTTTTGCAGAAAATGTTTATTTTTATTTAAATTTTATAATTGAAATATCAAAACATAAGTTTCAGCGGCCGCAGCTGTACTTGGCAGCTGCCAGCCGCCGCAGTCGGCGGGAAAACGGCGGCGGATCTTTATGAAATTTTAATACATTATGTAGACATGTAATAAAAGCTTTAGTTTAAAATTTAAAGTCTCTAAGTCAAAATTTGCGGCCACAGGAGCATTTTAAAGATTTCTGGAGACCTGGAGGATCAGGACCTGCAGGATCATACCTGGAACCTGAAATTGACTTGAACACCTGTATTTAATATAAGGATGTACTACTAGGACCAATCTTGTTCTTGATATTTTTTAATGATCTTCCAAAGTCAACATTACTTAAACTTCTCCTTTTTTGTAATGACACAACAATCTTAGCCTCGGGAAAAAACCTTAATGATCTTATTTCGTTTGTTAACACTGAACTTCAAAATATTTCTCAATGGTTCAGAGCCAATCAGATGTGTTAACATCCCAACAAAACCAAATTTACAATATTTTCCCCATCCCCATCCCTTATACCTTGGAATGAAATTAACCTTTACTTTGATGAGAATGATCCCAATACACTGAATCCAAATCCATTACTTAAACATAAAATTGACTTTGTAAACCATGAATGTGAAATCCCTGCAATCAAGTTTTTGGGCATTTACCTAGGTCCAGCCCTAAATTTTAAGTATCATATAAAAGAATTAAACAAAAAACTATCTAAATCTCTCTTTTGCTTAAGGAAATGTCAAAGCCTTTTAACAGAAAGTGCTATGAAATCTTTGTATTTTTCTATTTTTCACTGCCATTTGGTTTATGGAATTCAAATATATACTTGTGCATCGCCTTCAATTCTTAATGCCATCAAAATAAAGCAAAAAATAACTGTAAGATGTATAAAACAAGCAACATATTATAGTCACTCTGGTCCGATCTTTAAAAATCTTCAAATTCTACCTTTTGACTCTTTGTGTATCTTTTTTAAACTTAAGCTTATGTATGAATACAAAAACGATCTATTGCCTAGGTCTTTTAACAACATGTGGCCCCGTAGGGGTGATTTAATTGCCAATTATAATCTTAGAAATGATGATTATCTAACTATACCTGCTTCTCACATTTCACTAGTTGAAAGACTACCTTACTGTTCCTTACCAACTCTATGGAATAATTTTAATGATATTGACAATATAAGAAATAGTTTGACTAAAAAGCAATTTATAAGCAAGCTTAAAAAGTGCCTACTAAATAGAATTGTAACCACATGTAATAGAATTTTATGCCGCTCATGTCTTTTGAGAAATTTAAATTAAGTAATAGCTTTAACTCCATACTTCATCTATTATCAATTTTATTTTTTAAAAAAATCTTAATATCTAATGTTCTAGTCCTCTCACATACACCCTTCCTCACTCCCTCATTTTCACACTGGAATGAAATATAATCCTTTTAGTTAATTTCTGTTGTTGTTTCATATTCCTATTTTTGTTTTCTTTAAACTTGTATATCATTTATTGCAAAGGCTATCCAATATTACCTCTCACGAGATTGTTTAGTCCTTTGACACTGTACATAATTATTATTTGATCTGACCTTAATATTTTATTCATATTCAATTTTTTTTGTTTGTATATGAATATTTAATACCTGTATTATAACACTGTTATTATTTTTACTTGTTATGTGTGTCATAAAATAAATATCTAATCTAATCTAGAGGATATTTTAGTATTTTGGTAAGATAAAATGCTTTGTTTAAGTCAAAAACAAATTTTTGTTCTTTACCTGGATGACCCTGCCAGGTTTGCTGGCATCCTGTGCCCGCCAGGATGGAGATATTCAAAAACTTCCAACTCTCAGTTATGTGTCATACCCATACTTAAAAAGTCAAGCAGTTTGGGCTCTTTCACACACAGAAAATGAGATAGAAAAAACCGGATGGGGGGGCGTTCAACGCCCCCCCCCCCCGCCCCCCGACCGTTAAGGGTTAAGTAAGACAAACAAAATTATAGTAAACAATAGATGCAAAATCATATTAAACATCAATGGATATATTAAAACTTTGATCTTACATCAGATTTTCAAGTTCATTTTCATAAAGTAAAACAAGCAGAGGGCTAAAAGAGAGATTACCCCCTTCCACCCCCTTTAAATCATCAACTACCCTTTTAATTTCTGAACAAAATGACCATTATATGAGTTCTAAGTTAGCAAGCCAAATTCACAACATTTCCCCTGTCAAATTTTCAAAATATATTCTACATTATTTAATTAACCGATCTTGATAATTTTTTATTGTTATTTTGTAAATATGAAAAATATGCGGAAATGCAGACACTCCACAAAAGTTTTGATCAAGTGTGTAAAGAAAACAAATTTTACGTATTCATTCTTATTTTGGAAAAGGACCAATACTCCCCCAACCCCCTCCTCTCTGATTAAACTATATCAACAATATCATATCTAATAAAAGTAGTCAAGGCTGACATATTTTCAATGCCCTTAGAAGAACTTATTTGATTTTGAATTTTTATTATCAAAAAGGCCTCAAGGGTCCCTTTGAGGGGGTAGGGATCATTTTTTCAAGATGTGATGGGAAGATGGTCGATTCCTCTCCCATAATATTATAAATCTTCCTATAGCCTAAGAGAAGCTTCGCTGTAAAGGAAAATCATATCGGTCAAGCGGTTGTTGAGATTCTTCGGTACAAACAAACACATAGACAGACACACTCATAGACACCCTGTTACTTTTATAGAAGGGTTATGCTGTTCTAATGATGATTTCTTGACAATAGTCTTATGTTCATCAAATAACAGCACAACAATTTACCAGGAATATAGCTAGTTTTATTGCAGTAGATTTAGGTTTCTGGTTGTAATACTCATTGAGTCAATAGCCATAAATGCTAATTAGTCATAAAGATGATGTAAAAATAAATCAAATTAGCTTATTCAGTAAGATGTCATCTATGACCACTTTTAGTTGACATTTGACATTCAAATGTTAAAGGAATGCACCGGTGTCCTGGATAGAAAACAGGTTTTTTTTGACATACGTCTCACAAGACCTATGTAGTCATGACCGGGAGACAATGACGGTTCAGTACATGACTTTCGTTAAATCACAGCTGATCATTTTTGTGGATTTTTTTGAAAATTACTTTTTTATCCAAAATTTCATAGTTTTTCCCAAAAAAATCTCAATTTTCTCACATTTGCTGCTTAGTTAGCCTAAATTTACGCAAGAAAAGTATAATAAGTAACAGCTGTACTGAAGATTGTGCTATCACCTATAACAAGATCTTTCAGAATCAATGGAATAAGAGTTGTAGTCTAGAAATTGAGCAAGAGTTAATTCTTTTGAATTAATGTTCAACAATAAATTTGCACGTCAGAACTGCTTCTAGCCTCCATAGGCTTTCACCTGGCTTTAACATGATTCAATCTATCTGACTTTGCCTTTGACTCCACAACATAAAGTTATTGCCCTCAAATTTCTTTCACTAAAACATTATCTCCTATCAATCCACATGTTAAACTTCTTGTTTAAAGACGTTAAAGTTACCGTCCCTGTCCTTCAACTTTAACAAGTATGCCTCATAATACTTTCCACTAAACAGGGTACTTCTCTCCACCCTGGTATAGCCAGACCTCTATTCTAGCCGGCTGACATGTTTCACCCAGCCTATAAATCTTGATGGAAGTCAGTTTAGATTTCTGACCTTGTTTGTTAATCAACAATTTCACACACTTTTGACTCTTTCTTTATGGCACTTGTTTGCTATTGAACTTGTGGCTTGACTTTTGCCATATAAAGGGATAACCTCAAGATTCAGAATAAACTTTCAAGTATTCTTACTTTTTACTTCCTTTGGTTTCCTATGAACCAACTACTGTCATGAGAGATCTTTCCATGAATGAAAGCCAAGACTGTCATGCATCTAGCTACATGGTTTTTAAGACTCCCTTGCCTCAGTTACTTCAGCTAAGAGCTCATATCCTCTCATTCTCTATTACTCAGAAATTCACCATGGTTTCCGCCTACTCTGCTGATTGAAAGTCAGATGGGTCTATGATTCCAAATTTAACACCACTTGATAGACAAACTGCCCTTTATTTTTGCTTTGCTAATCCTACATTTTGGTCTTCCTGTTCAACACCTTCCTAGGTCCCTTTACTACTGGTAGCTTTTAGGAAGGGTAGTATTGATCTGCTTAGGTCAAAGAACTTGCCTGTGTTTATTTTCAAATTGGATTTTAAAGTCGCCATTGGAAATCACACTTGAATAAAATCCAGTTATGATCATGTAACCAGCATTCACATTCACTCTAGTAATAAGCTACTATTATTTTCTTCAAGCTATGAGCCAAGTGCTTTCCTGTCAGTTAGCTGCTCTTACACTATCTTGAATACACTATCTTGCAAATTATTCATCCAGCTTAGAATCCAATATGTATCTATAATCATTCTGTAGGTTCACCTATGTAAAACCTTCCATGGTTCTCACTATGACATTTAATCAGTAGTAAAGACAAGCAGTGTGTACAAAAGGCAGAGACTCAATCAAGACCAGACTGGTCTTTACACGGATTCCAAGTTCATGTCAAACACTTACAAGTGATAATCCCACTTGTTAAAAATATTAACCTTCTACTAAGCTCTTTTGAACCAAGGACTGGTTGTATATTCAATTGTAGCCTGGTATATATGGTAATATAGGACTTTAAACATTGCAACTGTGGTTGTGGATATATATGTTATACTCCAAGCAGATATTGTTTTGATGTTGAGACATCAAATCAGCCAGGAACCAATATTGAGCAGGATAACTTGTATATATTTCAAGGAAACTTGTTTTAAAAATATAATATGTCATGAGGCATGCAACAGGGACATGAAATATTTTTTAAAAAGTTAATTACAAGAGTTGTTTGGACATCAATTCAAATATTTACTTCAAATAACTCTTATTTCATTTCTAGACTACAAATCTTAGATTATTCAAGATTCTTAAAGATTTTGTTATTAATGATAACGCAGTTTTTTAGTTCAGCTGTATTTATTATACTTTTCTTGTGTAAATTTAAGTTAACTAAGCTGCAAATGTGAGAAAATTGTGATTTTTGAAGGAAAAACTATGAAAATTTGGGTATAAAAGTAATTTTCAAAAAAAGCCACAAAAATGATCAGCTGTGATTTAACAAAAGTCATGTACTGAACCGTCATTGTCTCCCGGTCATGACTACATAGGTCTTGTGAGACGTATGTCAAAAAAAACCTGTTTCCTATCCAGGACACCAGTGAATGGTTATTGGATATACGTTGATAAAATTTCAGAGGATGGGGTTAAATGGGTGAAAGATACTGTAACAAAAATGGGGGGTTTATTTGAATCTTATACTTGGATTAAAAGGGATTTTGTAAAATTTCTTCATATAAAGGAAAAGTTTTCAACTATTATGGTGGAGCTATTATTGTTTATTTGCAATTCTGAAATTTACGTAAAGTCAACCTCTCAGATAGACAGCTGGTACTTTCAGTGAAGATTTAAAACTTTTTAAAAAGGATTTCGTAATTTCTTTGTGTTTTTTTTGCATGTTCTCTCTCTTTCTTTCATAACTTTTTTGTACTTCGCTATTGATGTCATCCTTGTTGTTATACATATGGGTTAAAATCGAAATCTTCCTCTTAGTACTCTTATTTTTCTTTATTACTTTGAATCAGGGGCGTCCAAGCTTTTTTTATTTGGGGGGGGGGTAAAATTTTTTTTAAGGGGGGGAGGGTAATTTGTGTTTGGGGTGGGGTAAAATGGCGCGCGAAGCTCGCCGTAAATTTTTTTACCCCCCTCCTAAAATTTTTACCCCGGGAATAAAATTTGCTTGAGGGGGTTAATTTCTGATTTCTCCCCCTCCCTGAAATCTGATGGCAGGGGTAAATTCTCCCCCCCCCCCTCCCCAAATTTGCCCTCGGGGTAAAAAAAATTTTTTTTTTGGGGGGGTAATTTAATAATGTAAAAAGGTACCTACCTAATAATGAAATACTATTAAATATATAGTAGTTAAAATGCATACGGCACCCCCAAGGTAGGGTTAAATTTTACATGGGGGGGGGGGGAAATGAAAATAATTTTTTTTTTTTGGGGGTGGGTTATCACCCCTTTACCCCCCCCCCCTGGACGTCCTTGCTTTGAATAGTATATTTTTGTTGAGTTGTTTCGCTATTTTAAGACTCTAAGTGAGAGACATTGAGAATGAGTTAAAAAGAAATATCTTATTTCAAATCAAGTAACAAAAAAGTTAAGGATCAAAGTTTAAAGACCCAATATTTTACAAAATAATTTAGTATTTTTAATTTTGTTATAATTTAAGTACATCTTAAGAACAATAAATTGAATTCTTAAAATAAAACATACTTTTGAAAAGTCGCACTGCATAAATTGAAAGTTTCAAATCCGTCATATTTAGAAAGTGTTTGCGGACAAAAATAATTCAAGTATGGAGTATTCCCAATGTTTGACTTGTTCTAGACGTGTCTTAAGAAAATTTTGCGGCTGGGCAGCCGCCAAGCTATTTGGCGGAGCTGCTTGATTGTGAATGAAAGATTTTTAAAAATTTCTGTCATGTGTCAGTTTACTGCTGCTATTTAAGGTGCCGTACATTATTTAAAAGTAGTAATGCTCTTCAGGCGAGATTGGTATATTGTGCTGTTTATTACACTATTACAGTATTGAATAACGTTATCTTATTCGTTGGTTTAACAACTTTTAGAACTTTTTTTTAAATTTTGATTGGTTAGCTCATAAAGTTGGGTGTCCAAACGTATCAACCTCTAATTGTAATATTTAGAATGGGTAATATTGTGTATCATTCTCGGGGATGGCCATCAATCTATTGTCCATTTCTTATCCCTTTAGATCACTGTAGGATCTTAATGTTGTGTATTATCCCATAGCTTTGATTGGCTGGTGTTGCGGTATGCGGTAGTAACATCCTGTTACTTTATTATAAGGATATTTTACAATTGCCGAGCCCTGTAAAATTTTAGGTCAATATTCTCGCAGCCCAGGTAACACTCTCTGGCAGGATAAAGATTGATTGAGTCTACAACTTGAAACATCAAACAGAAAAGAGCAAGATATTGAGAAGAAAAGGGGGGTAGTTTCCTTGAGTGGTTTATTTGTGCCATTAACTCTCCCTCCCTTTCAAAATAGATTCCTAAATCGTTGTTATTGAATATTTCCAGTCATTAATGGGTCTTCAACATTTAGAATATTTATCTAAAAATTTTACAGACATTTTAAATGCAAAAAAGGTTATGGGAGATTATTAACAGAGAGGGAGAAATAAATGAGGCCCATAAATTGTGACTTAAGTCTTCATTTATTAGAAATTTTTAGTTTTTAAAGCATATTTTAAAATGAAAGACAGTTACACAATAATTAAGGCCTAAGGTTCTTACTGCCATTAATATTTTAGGGGTTTGTGAGCTTCGCTTAAATGGTTGGTTTGTTCCTTGCTAAATTTTTAAAATTAAAATTGCTTTAAATCAAAATAGCGGCTATGCCCCTAGCATCTAGGGGCCCTGTATTCGAGCTTAAGAACATCCCCACACTTAAATCGGAAAACAAAATAGCCTAAAACCATCACATAACCATGTGAAGCTTGTCTAAAAAAATTCAATTGGTTCAGTAGTTATTGAGATCTTAAGTTTGAGACAAAAAAAACATGTGTCATAGGAAGGTTTATGAATAAAATTGGGAAATTGTCTAAAGTAGGGGGTGGGGGATAAAGAGAGGATAATAAAGAGGATTAAGGATTAAAAAGAGGTGAGAAGAGGGTTATTGAACAAGAAAAAGTGGGCTTGAATTTGTGGGAGGGTGTGGGGGGGTATAAGATTGATTGTCTTGGTAGCAAAAATCAAAAATTAAGGGACTAGGTATTGCCACTGTGGTGAAGCTTTTTATAGTGCCTAAGAAATAACGTCATACTGGCCTAACAATAGTCAATTAAAATGTATACTGCCCTGCAATGAATGATTGGTCATTTGTATTACTTGACGTCAATTTTTTAAAGGTTCTCTATCGACCTTCACTGCAGTCCAAGCCAAAATTGTATTTAAACCCTTAGATAACCCACAACTTAAACTATAATTTATTTATGATAATAAAGTATTTTTATTTATAATTTGATCCAGTTTCATGCTTTTTTTGGTTGGTTAAAACTATCTTTAAATCTATGTTTCCCGAAAATTGTATCATTCTGTTTGTTTGTCTTTCTATATTTCAGTCCCAGTTTTTTGAAGAATTTTTATTGATATGTTATCCCTATATTTCTAGAGAGTAAAGTATATATTATAAAGGTAGTAAGCCATCCTAGGTTTGGGTTAGATTCGTTTAGAAACATATTTTAGGATTCACGTTTTATAGTGCCTTAAATGACGTCATACTGGCCTACCATTGATCAATTAAAATGTATACTGGCCCTCCATTGGTAATTTAGTCTTTGTATTAGACTATAGTTGGTCATTTGTATTGTATGACGTCATTTTTCTAGGCACTATAACGAATTTTCAATTTATTTCAAAAATAAGAGAGATGGAGTTTTGTGCTCGATAGGCACATAGAGGGAATGCCCTTTTAAACATCTTTTTTTCGTCAGAACTCTAGTTTCAAAGGTTAAGATATGAACAACCTGAGAAAAGTAAGAGGAAAAAGAAAAAAAACAGTGCAGGCCATTTAGAATATTGACTTCACTAAACTTTTATATTATTCATCATTTAGTTTTACAGTACATCAAGAACTTAAATATCTTTGTCTTGTAGCGCAGATACTTTATAAATATGTTATATAAGTAAAAGGCAGAGATGTATACTAAATAATGCCCAATAATGATAAAAAAAATCATTTGCTGTATAGATTTAAAGTTAAAATTGAAAAGTGTTTTTAAACATTCACTTTGATGGTTCGTCCGACTTTTAAACTACGGGAAGATCATAGAAGACATGTATACTACAACGTAAAATTCAAACATAATTGAACATTTTTAAAATGTTTCTAAAAAAAATTGTTTTTACCCAAGAATAAAATACAATAACATATTCAGAATGAAAAAGGAAAATAACAATTGCTTTAGTTTTAAATTTATGTGAAAGTCTGTTGCACTTACTCTTAAAAACAGCGCCAACAAAATTGGCTCGTAAACAAACTTTTCGGGTATAGTCTCTTTCGTGGCAACGCACCTTAAGGGGCGATTCTTCGTATTTTTCACAGAAGCTTTTTCCTATTTCTAGCCCCTGCGGGGGGCTAACCCTGTGGGGCAATCACCTAACCCAATATAACCTAACCTAACCTAAAATAACCTATAAAAGCCATTTTAAAAATACTACGAATCGCCCCTTAAGGGGCGTTGCCACGAAGGGGACTATTCCCAACTTTTCTTTTTAAAATATCATAATTTACAAAGGTGTTTCTTTAACAGTCCGATTTTTGAAAAATATTAGCAGCTCTATAACTATTAAATGCTCAATTTTGAGGTTTCTATTTTCAAACACTAGTGGTAGATATCTTTAAGGTATAAGACAATGGACGATAAATTAATGTACATTATTGATAATAATAAACAAAATTATCCCTTCTTTAAACCAAAGTTATTAGTTATAAAGTTTAGACACTGGTAGTTTCAATCAACCTATCAAGATGAAATAAAACTACTCAAAGTTTATAAGCCAACCAATAAGATAGTACCCCCTTTCTTTTTTCCATCTTTTAAGAGGTAGTTTTTTCCCCTTAAATATCGTAAAACCTTCTGTAGTTAACAAATAATTAAAGAACTTTTATCCAGATTTTATCGGACATACAGACATACTGACATACAGCCAGTTTCTACATTGAATAACTCTTTTGTGTTACGCTTATTTAAGTACATACTAGTATTTTATTAGCTATTTCAGTTAGAATTATCAAGGTGTACCCGGGGTCCCAGAAGACGAATAAATCTTCCAAAATTTACTTCTGCCATACATGTATACATACATACATATACAATACATTCCTAGATTCTAAAGATGAACTTTTCTATAGTTAGGATGTACGTCGGTTCATTCGGTTGTTACTTATTGAGCTCTCCTTTTCAGGAAAGTTTCACACAGGTTCTTGGATGGTTTTAGGCTATTTCATATTTAGATAAAAGCCTTAGGATGCTTTTAGGCTATCATTCTCAGCTTATACCAACAATGAAATTAATTTGGAAAAAATCATAAAACCTAAACGTGTTTTTCAGCTGTCGTTGGGGGGCAACACATCGTAAGATTGTCGACCTCTCTATTTGCCCCAAAAATACTATTTTAGATTTATTTCGCTCGTTGGTTATACCTTCTTTCTCATGTCCACCTTTAAGATTTCTATTTTTTTTTTTTAATTGGGTAACCTTACCTCGACTTTTCTGACATCCAAATTAAAAAAATAGACTTCAATATTGAAAACGTATTACACTAAATCTATTACTTAATGTTTTTTTAATATTAAGCTACTCTTAAAGAAAGTTATCAATCTTGTTTATGTGTGGTTTAAGAAAAATAGACTTGTCTTCTTAATTTAATTTTGTAAAAAATATACAACTTATTTACAGGGATCTAAAGGGATAAGACAATGGCCGAAAAATTTATGTACATCCCCAATGATAATACACAAAAAATGCTTTCTATAGATTACATTTCAAAGGTTGTTTAGACACTCCATTAAATGAACCAACCAATCAAAATTTCAATAAAAATTCCCAAGGTTGGTAATTCAACGAATAAGAAAACGTAATTATAAGATTTTTAGGAATAGTTTAATAAACAGGCCAATATTCCCTCCTCCCTGATTCACTTACCAAAAACTATTTAAAGTAATGAAAAATTTAAAAAAAAAAGCTGAAAAATTTTTTCAGCGGTTGACGACAGTTGCTGATTATTATGTTTTAATATTTATTCTTGATTTACGACCACTAAATAGCTGCTCTTTAAATCGCCATGTAGACCTATCTAGTATTTTTTTGTGCCTTTGTATGTTGTAACTCTTGATATTTTTTCAGGTTGCTCTGGGTTGAAAACTTGATAGAATTCTGGAATATTTGCCCAAGTCCTGGCTGATTAACAGGTATAATAGTCATAATCTAGATATTCAACAGACAACCAACCTTTTAATTGCACAAACTTTGTCTGCAAGTCTGAACTGTGCATGGTAATGAGTTTATGAGCAAAAGCTTTCCCCTTTCACTACTAGCCTAAGGTCCGGTCTAACAAAACTGGTATTAATATTAAAAAAAAATTTTAATATTTGTTAAAAATTGTCTATAATAAGAGACGATACATTATTTTTTGGTATGGCTGAGAACCGTTTTTAATCCAACTGACAATAATCGGTTTTGAAGCCATACTAAGCTGGATCTTTAAATCATTTTAGTGGTGAGCCAGATCGGTTTGGCTCACATCGATCTGGCTCACCACTAAATGATTTAAAGATCCAGCTCTGGAAATACAAATTCATGTTCTTTTAATATTATACTCTTTTCAGCCATGGTTGGGTTAGGACGTGCACCAAGCCTGCAGCCCTGGAGGTTGCTGGCCTGCCTGGCTCTCGTAGGGCTGGCTGCATCACAGCCGGACCCGGAGCCAGTACCCAAGCCGAATCCCAGCCCGAATCCGAATCCGAATGCTCAGGTATGAAATTATTTTGACTGGTATCTGTGTCATAAAACCAGGAATTTGTGGGATAAGACAATGGTTTACAAATTGGCAATAGTGGTAAACAAGATTAATCCTTTTTTAAGTCAACGAAAACTTTAGATACTAGTATAATTTTCAGTCCAATGTCCATCCCTTTCCTTCCTAAAGCCATCTAAGAACCATTTCTTTCTGATTCTTTATTTGTCTCTTTTATTATTTTCCACCCTATTACGAGCCCTCAAATATATTGCCTTAGAGGCTAAGGCAATCTAGGCAAAGCCACTATTCTATCTATCATAAACATTTCTTGTATAAAAAAGGAGGTTTTATTTTGTGTAAAGCAAATTTTCTCTGGAAATAATAGTCACAATTGGTTGTACCATATATGGAAGCCTTTAAAATGCCTTTGGGCGGTTTTAGGCTATTTTCCTTACCTCCCCCGCCCTCCCCTAAAGGCTAGAGGCAAAGGAAGTTTTACTTACAAAATGCAAAAGTTTTTCCAAATTTACTAGGACAATATTATGTTTTATAATATAAATATTAGATTAAAATATCCCCAGGAGAATTGAAACATATTTAAAATTGTGATGAAATGATTAGCCCCCCTCCCCTCTCCCTCTCTTTTCCCTAAAAGCACTTGACTGTAAAAACAAAATCATATTTGAATATTCCTTATTATTATAAGTTGTATGTGGCTTTTGTGGAGGATATATAAAATTTTTAGTAGCGAAGCTACTCTATAATTTGAAATGTCCGTCTGTATGTCTGTCTGTAACGTTTTGGGGATAACGTTATTTTCTCAGCTCCTCTAAAAGATAGAAGGCTGAAATTTTGTCAACATTCCCATCATTATGGAGCATAATTAAGTATATAACATCGTTAGCGGTCGGACTGCTTTTAAGCAGCCTTTTAGCCGCTTTTAATTTTCAAAACTGATTTTCTTGGCTCCTGTAAATGAGAGAAGGCTGAAACTTCTTGTCAACATTTCCATCAATATGGAGCATAATTCTGTATAAAACATCAATAGCGGTTGGACTGCTTTTAAGCAGCTTTTTGGCCGCTTTTATTTTTCAAAACTGATTTGGTCGGTACCTGTTAAAGAGAGAATGCTGAAACTTCTTGTCAACAATCTTATTGATATGAAGCATTATTAAGTATAAAACATCAATAGCCGTCAGACTGCTTTTAAGCAGCTTTTTAGCCGCTTTTATTTATAGAAACTGATTTGCTCGGCTCCTGTAAAAGATATAAGGCTGAAACTTCTTGTCAACATTCCTATAAATATGGAGCAAAATTAAGTTTGAAACATCAATAGCGGTCGGACTGCTTTTAAGCAGCTTAGAGCTGCTTTTATTTTTTAAAACTGATTTTCTCGGCTCCTATAAAGGATAGAAGGGTGAAACTTCCTGTTAACATTCCCAACAACAAGAAGCATAATTAAGTATTCATCATCAATAGCGGCCAGACTGCTTCTAAACAGATCTTTAAACGCTTTTACAGTTTGCAACAGTTTTTCTCGGCTCCTACAAAAAATACACCACTAAAACTTAGCAATATTACTGACTTTATGCCCCATATTTAGGTATGAAAAATCTTTGGTAGTCTGATTGCTTTTAAGCTGCTTCTCTTTTTAAAACTTTCAGATATAAACCTTAATTTTTCAAAGTTTCATGATTTTAAGTTTTTGCATATTTATGTGCATATATATCTCTTTCTTTTCTTTGTTATGAAAATAGTTAATCAGCTCTATAAATTACTTTGTCTGTTTGTCTATTTTATTATAGATTTTGTGCTTCGCTACTTATGGATGTTGTCATCCTTGTTTATGTTTCAAATTGTTTGAAATAAAAATGATTTATATGGAAACATTTTAAATCTAATCATAAAGTTGCTACGTCTAAAAAAAGTATTCCTAATAATCATAGGAATCAACATCTCAAATCTGACTTGGGTATTAAATCAATATAAAACCTTAAAATTAAATAGAAGCTAAAAAGAAACACATATGTAAAGAAAAATATTTGAATGATGAGCTTACGCTCCATCAATGATTTCCTGTAGGCAAAAAGTAGTTTAAAATATATCATTAAGAATATATTACTTTTTAAGAGTGTGTATATTGTGATCTTATTTAAAATTCCGCTCGTGTATTCCAATTCTCAGACTAAAGACTTTTTAGTTTCAATATCTTAGTCTTGTTATATGTTTCTTCCTAGCTACGAAAATTATCATTCATTTGATTCAGCAAAGTTATTCTAAAATTCACTTTGTCAGTCTGTTTGTCCGTCCGTAATACTGTGGCCAATAAGTGATTTTCTCAGATGAAATTTAAGACGGCTACTACCAACAACGAAATTAATCCGGGAAAAAATCACGAAACCTATTTCAGCTGTCGTTGTGGGTCATCACATAGTAGAATTGTCAGTCATAATCTTATTCTTTTATTTCTTTCCATGATTTTTATTCTCTTCCCCTCTTTTACATTTTTTTGCTAAAATGTGTGAGCGCAACGAGCTATCTCGTTCAAATCTTTGAATATCATTAATTTCATAAAGGATTATATTTTTAGTTTTACATTTTCTTACAAAATTCTATAAAAGCAATATTTTCAGAAGATCTTTTTAGTAGCAAAGCTGCGTTATAATTAATTTTGTCTGTCCGTTAGTCAGTCCGTATCTCTTATGAGGGGAATGTTATTTTCTCAGCTGCTATTCAGGATAGACGGCTGAAATTTTTCACGATGATTCCCTATACCAATAAGCAACCAGTAATTGTCCGGGCCATAAGAACCAATTTAATAATTTTTAATTTTACTTTCCTTGGAAACCCGTCTATAATAGAAATAATCTAACTGACCTTATTTTATTTAGTATGAAGATTATGGTTATGCGGATTATGGTGAAGGCTACTATGATGAAAATGGTAAGCAATAGTTGTTGTAGAGTTGCTTCGCTCCAAGAAATTATATTTATCGCCAGAACTGTGATTTTCTCGGCATTTATTCAAGATAGACTGCCAAATTAAATATAAGAACCATTATGTAATTTATAAAATTCATTATGAGTTCATGTGATTCGATTTTTTTGGCATGCTAATTGAGTTTTTTATTTTTATTTTCTTCGCAACTCAAGCGAAGCAACTCAAGCGAAGCAATGAAACGGTAGGACAAACGGACATGAACACTCATATAGTGTCAGAACTGAATAATCAGAATATAAATGTATAAGAGTTGAAGCAAAATTGTAAGTAAATTTGTTGAAAAATTGCTTTATACAGGATAATGTTTATGGACATACTTACATATTTAGGACTTGATTATAGAGTTGCTTCGCTTATAACATTATACTTTGTTGTCCTAGGAATCAATATACCAAAAATCAGATCAATCGGATGATTAGATCACATAAAAATTTGATGTTAAAAAAGTAAAAAAAATCAACATGTTTAAAATGGACGTACGGACATTTTGACAATGATTATAGAGTTGCTACGCTTTCTAAATCGTACCTAACTACTAAAGGAATCACCATACAAAATTTGAAATTGATAGGGCAATTCTAAAATGCCAAAATTAACGAAAAAAGCTATCCGTTACGGACGGACGTACGGACGGACCGACCCTAATTATAGAAAAGCTTCGCTTTTAAAAATACCAGATACCTATTATGTGAAGTATCGGTTCACCGAAGTCTTAACAATCTAATAACTATCATTTACTTTATAAGAACTTAAAATATAAATACATTGTATATATATTATTTTTATGTTTTACAACAGGGGAAATTTCAACAAGGGTAAGCAATTCCAAAAGCATCGCAGTTTTTGGCAGAAACAACAACATTTTTTCATTCCAATCACAATAATTTAAATTGAGACCTATATCAAGCTTCTCTTGAAAAGTATAATTATAACAGTATGCTATTACGTTATATTTCAGTTTTAAAAGAAAACAAATAGGGGGGGGGGGGCATTTTCTCTTGGGAGAGGCGTGGTACCATCCCCCAAAATAGTTATAAACTTTTCCAGGACTCCACTGAGAAGCTTCACTGTATAGGCGAACCATATCGGTTCAACGGTTAGAAAGACCTTCGGTACACACAAACAGACACACTAACAGGCACTGATTGTGATTGTAGAGTAGAATCGCTACTGGAAAAAAAACATTGACGTTTCTTGGTATTTTAAAAAGATGAAAGTGATAAAGAGCACTTGCATCTGGTATTGACATTATAAATTGAATTGCTTTATGTCAGGGTTGCAGTGATGGGTCAAAAATATCCGCGACCGTGGCGAAATACGTAGCTTATCCGCTCGTTGTCGGAAAGGTGAAAGGTTCGAACCTCGGACCAACACCGCGTCAAAACCAAAAAAGTTAAAAGTCGTTCCTACTGCTACTTTGGCAATGGCACGACATAAATAGTAAAAGTAGGGGGGAATGCCCTGGCCCAAAGCAGGCACAACTCAATACCATGCACTTTTGGGGCTTCTAGACAAAATTCGTGCAATCAAAGGGTTGGTTGTCTCAAGGGCGTGTGACCATTTACATCACACAAAGCAATTAAGCAAGACTTGGTTCAGAGATGCAACAAAACAAGATCTCGTAGTGCAGTGAAAGGACAGTGATGAATGAATAATCTTCCCCTTACTTAACCATTAAACAAAGACCCAATTTGAGGTGGAATCTTCTGTTGTCCTATCCCTGCACCATGTGGCTGGCTGTCTACAAATATTCAATTTCAAAATATTCAACAAAAGAAAAATTTTCAATTATATATGGGAGGGGAAAGAGCGAGCTTGAGACTAGGGTTGGGCCGGATATCCGGTGTGGCCGGATATCCTGCCGGATATCCGGCCATTTTCAATAAACGGCCGGATACCGGATATTGAAACTATCCGGCCGGATATCCGGCTCTATAATTTTTTATACTTTACACCAAAAATCTCTGCTTTTTAAAATTTTAAATGGCTATAATTTTCTTATTATTGAAGCTAGAAGAACATTTTTTCTGAACAAGTTTAACTTTATGTAAATTTATATAAGATTTCTGAAGAAATTTTTTTTGCTACTTTAGTATCTGGTAATTTGGCCGGTTATCCGGCCGGATATCCGGTAATTTGGCCGGATAACCGGATATTTGCCGGATAACCGGATATTTGCCGGATATCCGGCCGGTTACCGGATATCCGGCGTTTAAAATCAGCCGGATATCCGGTATCCGGTATCCGGCCAAAAAAGTATCCGGCCCAACCCTACTTGAGACAGAAAGAATTTCTCTTGAAGGAAAGAACAAGGACCATTATGTCGTGAATTAGCACAGCCTAAAATCGCCATTTAAATAAAGTTAATATGATACCATATTATTGTCATTCCAGCTAAAGTATAAGAGACTAATTTTAAGTCATTAAAATGTTGTTAAGCTTAAAAGATTATTTCTTATTAATGGACATATTAATTCAAGGGTTGAAATTTATAGGACAATTCTAACATTTTCAAACTACAGCTAGTATGATAAAGTAACTAATGAAAGCTAAACTTTAAAAAATATGTTGTAGAAAATTATGAAAGTTAATTATATAGTAGCTTTAAATATTAAAAGGCAAGTTAAAGAGGAAACAATTAGTAATGAAAAAGGAATAAAAATCAAGGAAGAATTTCTAGATTAAATTCTTAAATTAGTTTAGGGGGAATTAAAATTTTAAGATTTACCAATGAAAAACATTTTTTTTATATTAAATTGTTTTTCTCCAATATTAATTAAATCACGCCACATCAAAATAGCCTTAAACCTTTCAAGAATATAAATTAGAACGATTGTCCCCCCCCCCCCCCCAAGAAAATAGTTATAAACCTTCCTGGGACCTATGAGAAGCTACCCTGTAAAGGAGAACTCGATCGGTTCAGCGGTTAGCGAGATCCTTCGCTACAAACAAACAAACAAACAAACAAACAAACAAAGAGACAGACAGACATCGTTCTACTTTGTATTATAGATAGGATTAGTTAATATAAATGTATTATAAATAAATAGCCTTGATATGGGGTATTATACTGGCTAACATTTTATGTATAAGGGTTTAGTTTATAGAAAGAAAGAGGTATAAGAAAACTAGACTGATGGACAGACAGACTTTTAAATTAGCTTCGCCATGCAACAAAAATATTTTTTTTTTATATTGTACATCAAACATGTAAATATTTTAAACAAATTTGAATTAATAGAATTTAAAATTTGTGATTATATTTATTGTAATTTCTACATGAATACATTTTTGTGCGTCTAGCATATATGGAAAATAAAGATGACAACATCCATAAAAGCGAAGCTCTGAAATAAAACGAGCATGAACACCTTTTATTAAATTGTCAAAACTTAATAAGCCATATTAATTCAAAAGTATAAGCAAAATTGTGTTTAAACTTTATATGCAGGTTTCTGTTTAAGGACATTTATAGAAATTGATTATAAAGATGCCTCGCTTAATTTGTTATCCTAGGTATCAAAGTTTCATGATTTCATATGAATAGGATAATTATATTATGCAAAAAAAAGTCGAAAATAAGTTAAAATCAGCATGTTTTAAATGAACATAAGGATATTTTGTTAACAATTATAGAGTTGCTAAATGTTACGTATTGACGGACAGACATGCAGACCCTAATTATAGAAAAGCTTCGCTATTAAGAGGTGTGGAGTCATTTCCACCAAATGTATTACATTTTAAAATCAACAAAACTGCATATTAATACTACAGCCCAATCATATTGTAGGTTTGTTATTGTAATTTTGTAAAAAAAATATGTAAAATCCAGCTGATATAAAAACTTGCAAAAGCATAATAATACACGATGTTTAAGTCATGATTATAATAATGAGTATAAATATAATTCAATTTGATATGAAAAAGAACATTTCAATATAACTTTAAAACATAGTACATTAATTACTTAATGTTTTTGATTTTATTTAATTAGTTTATTACTAGCGGTTGCGCCCCTATCATCTAGGAGGTTTCTTTTTTTGAAGGGGTAAGAATGTACTAACCCCCATCTAAAGACTTAATCTAAAAATAGAATAGCCTATCCTAAAATGAAAACTCAATAGGTTCAGTATTTAGTGAAATCTTAAGCTACAGAAACAAAAAACTTTAAATATTTCTCCAAGGGTCCACCAATAGTGCTGAGAATATGAACACAGCCTAGTAGCAGAATATAATTTGCTAGCAGACGAAACAGGTCCATGGAAAAGGGGGGCAGGTATATACATCTATACAATAGATCTATTATTCTAGGTGGTGGATATGAAGGAGCTCCTGATACTGGCGCAGTTGAAGTTGATTATAATATGAGTAAGTTACTTAAATAAATGATTAAAACAGAGGATTTTTTGTAAAGTTGTTGCAATACCAATTGATAATCATTTTACAAATATTTACAAGCAGGGACGTCTAAGCTTTTATAGGGGATTAAATTAGGGGTTTCTAAGGTTTTGATTAGGTTAAAATGAAGGTTTCAACGTTAGAGGGGAATAATCATATCTTTTCCCCCAACCTTGGACGTCTATGTTTAGAAAGTATAGAAAATGCGCTTTTGATATTAAAGAAGAAGAATATTATTAAGAAATGTTATTTGTAGTAAAATTGCTTTTAAGGCATGCTTGTTATAAACATACTTTAAAGACAAAAGGGTAAAGAAGCTATGTATTTAAATACTTGTCCTAGGTGTCACAATTTACAAATTTAAAATAATATTACCATATTATAAATGAGATTTACGATTCTGCAATTTGGACAATGACATAGAGACGGACAATTTTAATCATACAAAATCTTTTCCTAAAGAACAACTTTTTTCTATGAAGAATAAGACCCTGAAACTATTTCTAAGATTAATTTAATGTTTAGACCAAGAAGACGGTTGTGATGGTGTCCGTTGTCCCGACGTGTCCAACTGTCCCACCCAGCCCTATGTACCACTTGGAGAATGCTGTCCCATCTGTGCTGTAAGTATATTTGTGTTTCACCTTGTCTATCTGTCCCACCCAGCCTTATGTACCACTAGGAGAGTGCTGTCCTATCTGTGCTGTAAGTATATTTGTGTCCCACCTTGTCTAACTGTCCCACCCAGCCGTATGTACCACTTGGAGAGTGCTGTCCCATCTAAGCTGTAAGTATATTTGTGTTCCTCCTTGTCTAAGTGTCCCACCCAGCCCTATGAACCACTTGGAGAGTGCTGTCCCATCTATGCTGTAAGTATATTTGTGTCCCACCTTGTCTAACTGTCCCACCCAGCCGTATGTACCACTTGGAGAGTGCTGTCCCATCTAAGCTGTAAGTATATTTGTGTTCCTCCTTGTCTAAGTGTCCCATTCAGTTTTTTCATTTTTCACTAATGGCTACTTTTATTAAACTTCTGATTTTTATCCTCCTGGCGATTATTTTAGAATACAATTTAAAATTTAAACTTTTTGTAAATATTAATAATTATTCAAATGAAGAATCAAATAATTAATTTAAATTTATTTGTCAGGGTGGTGCTTTGGAACAAGTGGATGCCTTCGGATCTGCTGGTCTTACAGGAGACCAAGGAAGTACAGGTACAGAAATTTTTACACAAATACCTCCCATTACAACCCCCATTATTCTTAATAGATTGGGAAATGTGGTAAAGGTAGGAAAGGAGAGTTTTCATTCTTTTGTTTATTACTCAAGGTTTAGGTTAGGTAATATTTGATAATGGGTAGCTCTACAGGGTTATGGCACCGCAAGTATAGGCCCTGCGGGGTTAAGGCCATATTGGGGGTCTGGCATGGGGGAAAAAACTATCTCTTCTTGGTTGTTCTTTAATTATTTTTTGTTAATTTTAGGTGAATCAGGAAGACCCGGATACCGCGGACCACCTGGAGAAACCGGTCAGCCAGGTATTCCTGGAATGCCCGGACCCCCAGGACCCCAGCCGGACATTCAGCCCTTCCTGAACCAAATCCAACAGTCGCAAGGTGGAGACAAGGGACCCTCCCCGGATCCGTTTACTTACATGCAGGCTCAGGTACGAACAATTTGGTGATTGCCCTCAAAGTGCTTACCGAGCACTGAAACCCCGCTAACCTTGCAAATTAGGATTTTACTCTGCAGGGGCAATACCTGTGGGTCTAATCATTACTCAACATAATCTAACCTAACCCTACCTAAAGTAATAAACTAACGAAACACTACCCCCCCTACCCCCTCCAATCCCCTTTTCTTCAATTTATTTCAAAATATTTACTGCTGATTAGCTGCTTTGGATTTATTAAACAAGTTTTGATTTTTACTCTTATGTAAATACTAAAAAGAAGGATAAAAAGAAAAGATGCTGTGAGTATTGGTTTAAAAAATATGACGTAACAAAAAAAATTAGCCAATGAGAGTCCACTACGCATGCCGCCATTGGTCAATAACGGCCTCTCATTGGCTAATTTTTTTTGTTACGTCATATTTTTTAAACCAATACTCACAGCATCAAAAGAAAAAGTTGAAGATATTGTTTTTGGAGCATGTTTTATTTTAAGGTTTGAACAATTTGTAAATAAAAAAAAAAGAAATCTTAAAGTATTTTAGATACGGAATATCAGATGGACGTAAGGTCCTTTCCTTTGAATACATTTTTTTGTGCTGCTAAAAGGATAAATGAGATTTGAATAATAGAGTGGCTACAATCTTAAAGTCTATGTCTGAAATAATGGTATAGAATCTTTTTCCTTTCATGGTTAGATATTTGAGGACAATGATATGTATTCTGTAATTCTGCAGTTCACGGTAAAATGTTCCTGGTAACGCTCACTGTTTTAAGCGGCATAAGAAGGCCTACAAATAATCTGGAATAGCCATAGATCGATGATGCATAATTATCTTGCAGTACAGGGAAATGCCTATTTAACGCGTTTTTTTCTTCATTGAAGCTTTCCCTGTGCATCATTGGTTCTTGGCTATTCCAGATTATTTGTAGGCCTTCTTATGCCACTTAAAATGGAGTGCGGGTATAATCTGTACGTTCAGCCGTTTGGCAGCTAGCAGCCTTTAAAATTCATAGATTTTTGGAAATATTCGTTACCAGCAATATTTACCGTGAACTGCAGTTGATCCAATCTTTTTTTTAATTCTATGATTCTTAAATTTACAATTTTATGCATAAATAACACGAATACCATTAAATAAAACAATTAATATCAAACAGTTATGATATGATTTTGAACAATTATACCTTACATTACCAAAATACTTACTAAAATTGATTTTTTGGAAAGATTTTCCAAATCCTTTGAAAATGTTGTTTAGACTTAGCTATCAATAATTCATACCCACTAAAGTATAATTATAGAGATTTTACAATAGAGTGATACATTTTAGGTATGGTTGTTCTTTTTTAAAGACTAGCGGCTACGCCCCCTAGAAGCCTCTAGGAGCACTTGAGGGGGGAAAGTCGACCTAATTCCATATTAAATTTGAGTTTAAAAAGATTTTAAAAAATATTTTTTTTTGAGGAGGGGGGTGAAGACATCCTCCCCAAAAATAGTTTAAAACCTTTCCAGGACCTATAAGAAGCTTCACTGTAAAGGAGAACAATATCGGTTCAGCGGTTAGTGAGATCCTTCGGGACAGACAAAAACCGCTTACTACTTGTATAATAGGATATTAGCGGCTACGCCCCTAGAGGCTTTTAGGGTTTTCTAAGAGGGTTGGCTCCCAATAAAGATAAACAATGTTTACTACTCTTCCTACTTATGTTTTGGTCATTGTATTATTCTGTTTAAACTACAAGTATTAGTAATCTAGTCTTAAAAATCTATTTTTAGTATTACCTAACATAAAGCTTAAATCCAAGTGGTTTTTCACTCATAGGTGATAGAACATTGAACGTTAAAAAGTTGTCTTAAACTAATTCACAGTAATGTACATTGATTTATGTTATTGATTTTTTTTTCAATTTTAAGTAAAATCATGATGAAAACTTTTATGTCGTCCTTGTAGCCTAATTTTAATATATACAATACAGGGTGTTTTTTTTAAACCGATAAGAAGTTTGCTTAATTTAACCCACTTACCCTTGACACGTATTAATAAATTAAAGATCTTATTTTCCTTTTTGGCTTAGAAGTTTTTATATGATATTTGTAAAATATGGATGTATAAATAGTAATATAAAAAACCACCTCCCCTACCTAATTGACTAAATTGTTTTGATTTATGTCTTTCTAGGAGCTTCACCCCTAGAAGCATCTAGGATTAATTGAGGGGAGTTCCTTTGCATGGTAGAGATTAGACAAACGAACAAACAGACAAACAGAGTTGATCCTGTTACTTTTATATGAGGATTTGGTAGAAGGGGGGGGGGGGGGTGTAGGATCCACAAGCCATTTAAGGGATATTGACGCTAAATGCTGATATATGCAAATCCTATTTTCTCTGTCTCTATTTTCATAAAATGTTTGCGGAATTTTGCAGACAAAAGTAGATACACAGAAGTATGATAATCAACTTTAAATAAAAAAAATAAGAATAATTTTACCCGTACTGGGAAGCAAACACATCCCAACCCCTTTTCAAATATCAAAATTATTGGTTGAAAAGTTTGAGCACTGTTAATTTAAACAAACAATAATGATTTAAACATTTAAAGCCTAACAAGGACAGAGAGTGATTATAAACCTTTGGGTGCAATTATGATTAACATTCCAATGTCCCCTCCCTCCTTTTAGTAAAAAGAGTGGATAAGGAGAAGAGATTGACACAAAAAGTCTGGGAGGAAGGGAACATTGTGCGTTTATTTACACTGGTACTCAAAATCTTATAACTCAAAAACTTTGGTTACTCTTATTGATTTTAATTGGTTGGGTCAAAATTGTTAGTGTCAAAACATTTTAGCCAATCCAAAGCAAGGGTATTTTTGTTTATCAATTCGTGTTGAGAATACTTTGTTTTAAATAATTTGATGAATACAAAGTTTTATTTTGTTCACACAAAATAAACATTAAGCACGTAAATACAACAAAATTCTACCATATGGGTTTAAACAAAATATCAGATTTTTTAAAAAAAAATATTAAAAATTAAAAAATCGTCCAAAATTGAAATTCAGCTGGAGCAAAACCGGTTTGAGGTACAAAAAATTTTACTTCACATAAAATTTAGCCAATGCAATTGCCTTAAAAAAAGTATTTCAGCAAGAACTTGATTGGACAACTCCTTCCCCCCCTAAATGTCCATTAAAACCTCGGGAACGGCTAACGCTCGATCATTTAATACCTTGGGATTTAAATATCCATTTATGCTAAATTTTGTTTGCTTAAATAACTCATTGTTTTTTATAACAATTACAATTATACCATAAAAAGCCAAAAAAAAAGCCAGATATAGAAATATTTGCATTACTATTACGATTTATTTTCAATTACCTATTTTTTTGCTGTTTTTAACTCTAAATTATACAAATTGTTAAGATTAAACTCAAAAGAGGTGTTTCTAGGTAAAAAAAAGCTGAGTTTTGTAAAAAAAAAAATGTAAAATTAACTTTTCCTTAGATACAGAAGACTTACCTACTTAATGTGCTTTTTTAGTATTCCAGACTTTAACTTCCTTTTGTCTCTTTTATTTTTCATTTTGGTACAATATGAATTGAAAAAGCATATCTTTATTTCCGAAAACAAGAATAATATTATTGAAATTACCGCAGCAATAACAATTTCTGAAAGGAATGAAATAAGGCTGTAGTATTAATCGTTAATATAAAGGCTATAAGATGTTAATACACATTTAACTTTTTTAAAGCAAAAAGAAGCGGTTAAATCTTTTGGTGAATGTTAACAAGTTAGAATTGTCCCATCGATTTTAAACTTTACATACTGATTTCTATAATAGTTAGGTATAGAATAAGAAAGCGCAGCAACTCTATAATCGTTACCAAAAAGTCCCTACGTCCATTTAAAACAAGCTGTTTTTTCTACTTCTTTGACAACAAATATTTGTTTGATAAAATTATCCTATTCATCTGACTTTTTGAATATTGATTCCTATTACATCAAGGTACAAGGTTATAAGCGAAGCATCTCTACAATCAAGCCTAAAAACGGCAGTATGTCCTTAAACAGCACCATGTATGTAATCAGTTTTACTTACACTTTTGTATAGACATTGATACTCAGTTTATCTATTTCTGACACTCTACAAGTTTAAATGTTCGTTTGTCCTTCCATTTCAGAGCTTCGTTTTTATGGATGTTGTCATCCTTGTTTATTTACAAAATTGATTTTAAAGATTATTATAGGTTTATAGCCATTAAGCTTTAACTTGTAAAAAAAAGTAATATATAAGTATTTATTTATACATGCTTATATAATACTAATACATACATGTATATTCTTATAGTTTTACTGCGACAAAACTGCCCTGCAAATAGCCAACACTTTATCTGCAAATTAAAACTTTCAATTTCTAACTTAAGAATAAAAGGTTTAACATTTTAGTTGTAATATAAAGATTTTTTGCTTATAGAAGTTGTAAAGGGAAAGAGGCATAAGACAATGTAATCTATAAATGGATACAAAATATACATGGATATTATGACAGGGGAAAACTTGTCGTCAATTTATCTTGCTAACATGGAACTCATTTATCGGCCAGTTCGTTCATTCAGTAGGAGAAGAGGGAATAGGGTATCTTTGTCTTAGCCCGCTGCGAGTTTCATTTTATTAGAGAACATGAAAATATGGTTTAACATCCAAGTAATAATATATCCAATAAGTTATATTTGTACAATTTCAGAGTATATGCATTGTATTTTTTTACCAAAATTAATTTTAGGTTGGACCTGTGGGACCCCGTGGTTCTCCTGGTATGCGCGGTCCCCCCGGCCCCCAGGGTTTCATGGGACCCCAGGGAGATGCTGGCGACCCCGGACAAACAGGCTCCCCGGGTATGATGGGTGCCCCAGGACCTATGGGTCCTCCCGGAAAAGAAGGAGAACCAGGTAATTAAAATTTTTTTTTTTCAAAGTGTTGCCGCTTGCGGATTTTTTTCTAGAATCAATATTTTTGAAGGGAGGTTTTATGCCATGATATAAAGCATAAAACCTGAAAATTATAAAAATTGATATTTTGTTATATTTCACAAAATCTAGGTATATAATTTTCTTATTTGCTTTTTTTTATTTTCAATTTTTGTATTTAAATTTTGAACATTTTAAACTTAATTAAATGAAAATGTAAATTAAACTGATTAGTTATATATTTGATTTTACTGTTTAGAATTTTACTAATTTAATTGTACAATATTTATGGAATTAGGGGATATGACAATGAAAGATAAAATAATATTTCCTCCATTTTTAGTGTATTATATTGCCATAAATAGGTGGTTTATGATTTAAATTTTTAATAGAAAGGGTTCAACATTGATTTAAGCGCCATTGTTCTTTTCTTCCCTGACAATATTGTATGTACTTAGAACTCAAAACAAGTATAAATCGTCCAACAGTTGTAATGTCTTTAAGAAAATAATAAAACTATACACCGGTGTCCTGGATAGGAAACAGGTTTTTTTGACATACGTCTCACAAGACCTATGTAGTCATGACTGGGAGACAATGACGGTTCAGTACATGACTTTCATTAAATCACAGCTGATCATTTTTGTGGCTTTTTTTGAAAATTACTTTTATACCCAAATTTTCATAGTTTTTCCTTCAAAAATCACATTTTTCTCACATTTGCAGCTTAGTTAATTTAAATTTACACAAGAAAAGTATAATAAATACAGCTGAACTAAGGACTGTGTTATCATTAACCCATTAGTGCCGAACCGGGCATCAAAACCCGGTTCCGAAAAATGGAAAAAAAACCGGTTTCCGGCTTCATAATTGCATCATTCTCAGAATGAATCCCCCCTCTACTACCCTGACTTTCATTTCCCCCTGGAGCAGGCAGTTTAGCTTACTTCCGTTTGCTGGTATAGCTCAACAAAATTTGAAAATCATGAAAATTCAAAATACCTCTCTAACTTTTTTGTTTTTATAGTAAAGTCGCTGATTTTTTTTGTGAAATCTAATGTTTATTGACAAGTACATCTATTTGTGAATTCGTTTTATTCAAATTATAATTTTTTATATGATTTTTTTATCGTTTTTTTACGCCCTATTATGACCCGGTTCGGCTTGGCCATAAATACCCGAAAATTTTAAAACCCGGCTCGGTTTCGGTTTTTATTACCCGGTTTTAACTTTTCAACCAATAAAAATAACAGTTTACGTCATTAGTAAGGGTTTGAGCCACCCTAATAACCCTAGTAATCTCTATAGGTGTCACCCAATAGTTTTATGCTCGTTTTCTGATATGTAACACCCAAATTTTATATGTTCTTTTTTTGTAGTGTGTGTCTTTTAAAACTTCGAGCAACGGGTTTTTTTACCCGAAAACGGCGGCACCTATAGCCGAAACACTAAATTTGAAATAAATCGCTTCGTATTATACTTGTAGCTCTTTAGATTACATGAGGTTGTGTAGTTTTCAATTACGGATCGTATCAAAGTTCTAAAAAGTGTTCATCTCACTTTTGGCGTTCAAAAATTACATTTTTCGATTTTTGGTCAAAATAACCGGGTTTATACAGGTCAACCGGGTTTTAAAACTGGGGGAAAGCACCAAAAACGGGTGTTAATGCCTGGTTGGTATTTATGGCCAAGCCGAACCGGGTTTTTTTGCAACTTTCCTGTGCACGCCACTAGAGCAAAACAAAAAAATACGAATTCCGTTTTGACCATTATAAAGCTTCCCTGAAACTTACAGCTCGATCGGCCCATAAAAGTGGCGCTCGGCACTAATGGGTTAATAACAAAATCTTTAAGAATCTTGAATAATCTAAGATTTGTAGTCTAGAAATGAAATAAGAGTTATTTGAAGTAAATATTTGAATTGATGACTAAACAACTCTTAATTAAATTTTCTAAAAATATTTCACCTCCCTGTTGCATGCCTCATGACATATTATATTTTTAAAACAAGTTTCTTGAAATATTAACAAGTTATCATGCTCAATATTGGTTCCTGGCTGATTTGATGTCTCAACATGCCTCATGACATATTATATTTTTAAACAAGTTATCATGCTCAATATTGGTTCCTGGCTGATTTGATGTCTCAACATCAAAACAATATCTGCTTGGAGTATAACATATATATCCACAACCACAGTTGCCATGTTTAAAGTCCTACATATATTACCATATATACCAGGCTACAATTAAATATACAACCAGTTCTTGGTTCAAAAGAGCTTAATAGAAGGTTAATATTTTTAACAAGTGGGATTATCACTTGTAAGTGTTTGACATGAACTTGGAATCCGTGTAAAGACCAGTCTATAGCTGGTCTTGATTGAGTCTCTGCCTTTTGTACACACTGCTTGTCTTTACTACTGATTAAATGTCATAGTGAGAACCATGGAAGGTTTTACATAGGTGAACCTACAGAATGATTATAGATACATATTGGATTCTAAGCTGGATGAATAATTTTCAAGATAGTGTATTCAAACTGCTGTTACTTATTATACTTTTCTTGCGTAAATTTAGGCTAACTAAGCAGCAAATGTGAGAAAATTGAGAATTTTTTGGGAAAAACTATGAAATTTTGGATAAAAAAGTTATTTTTTAAAAAATCCACAAAAATGATCAGCTGTGATTTAACGAAAGTCATGTACTGAACCGTCATTGTCTCCCGGTCTTGTGAGACGTATGTCAAAAAAACCCTGTTTTCTATCCAGGACACCGGTGTATACTACTTTTTATCTCACAATTTTTGGATCATGGAAAAAAAATAAAGTAGCAGGTTTCGTCGTATTTTCACTGTAGCTTTTGATATGTTATTTAAGGTTAGGTTAGGTTAGTAAATGTTAAGGATTGCCCCGCAGGGTTAGAGCCTCCTCAGGGACTAGAAATAGGAGAAAAGCTACTGTGAAAATACGATGAATCTTCTACTTCGTTTTCTTTCCATGGTTCCAATTTTTGTCTAACTCTTTCGTATGTACATAGTTTCATATAGATGGAGCCACATCTTATGTAAATAAATTCCCTTCGGATAAAAAGTAAAAACCATTCACAGTTAGGTATATGAAATTTTAACATTTTCTTGCGTAATTATTTCCTAACTAGGGTTTATCAACTTATATAAATCAATTTCAGTTTTTGATCAAAACAGTCTTCTATTTAAACATTGGCGTTATCCTTTTAGATTTTTTTTCAATTATGAAAATCCGTATTTAAAAGTAACAGAATGTCTGTAACACAGGATCTTGCTAACTGCTAAACCGATATGGTTTTCACCGATATGGCAATGTAGCTTCTCATGGGTCCAGGGAAGGTCTATATTTAATTTGGAAGAGGGTACCACTGAAAGAAATCCTAAAAGAAATCGCCCTTAAAAAAAGGCATTCTTTTTCTTTTTAAAAGTAAGGCAAAAAATTTGGCAAGGCCGGTTTCCTACACGCATCTCTAGTGTCCCTAAAGGCCTCTAGAGGCGTAGCATAAAGATACTGATTAATAAAACAAAGAATAATTCACTACCCAACTGTTACAGTCTTTTTTTGTTCCAAACTTGAGTAAACTCTCACACATTACCCAAAAATTACTTTCTTTCATTATATGCCAGGGGTAAAGAAAAAGGAAAATAGGGAAAGGATTATTGACAGTTAATGATACCTAATTTTTTATTATCACCTTCTAATTCAATGGATTTAAAACTTTGGGGACTTGATTGATTGTGACGTACAAAATGCTGTTTCATAAATTACTTCCCAATAATTTTGATCTACAGAAAGATAAATTTTGTTTATCATAGTTGGGGTGTAATCTAAATAGTGTCCTCTGTCTTATTCTTTAATGATGGGGCCAAAATAATGCATTTTTAAATATTTTCTTCCAAGAAGAAGGATAACTTTTGTTTATAATCAATGAGGTGTAATCAAAATATTGTCTATTATCCTATCCTTAGCTTAAGATTCCTTTCTATTTATTCATATTAAACATACTTAATACTTCTTCATACTTAGTTCTACAAATATAGAAGAAAGTATTAGGGATCTGAAGGGATAAGACAATGAAGGCCGGTAAATTTAAGTACATCCCCAATGATGATAACACAAATAGTGGGTACAAATTAGTGGTTGAAACGTTTCATCACTGAACTTAATGAACCAATCAATTCACTAAAGTAGCCAGAGTGGTTAATCCAACGAATAAAAAAAAACGTAATTATAAAACTTTGGGGACTTGTGTGATAAACTTCTCATTGTCCCCTCTCTCTCTAAGATAATATCATGAAAAATAAAGTATTTATAAAAATATTTTGATTATTCTCTATTATATAAAACTTTTCTTAAATTGAATATCCAGATATGTTTATGTTCTGCTCTAGTTTTATACAAACAAATGATTTACAAGGGCGTCCAAGCTTTTTATTTTGAGGGGTGTTGTATAATAAAGGGTTCCAAAGGTTTTAGGGGGTTAATTAATGTATTTTTTAAAGTTTTGATGGGGGGGTAAAATGAGGGATTTCAAAGTTTGAAGGGGTAAACACCCCCTTACCCCCCCCCCCCCGGGACGTCTATGCTGATAATTGAATATTTTCTTCCCTTAAAAATTAAAAGCCCTCTGGCAATAAAAAAGTGAAAGCTTTATTAAACAAAGATGACAATTTCCAAATGTAACAAAGTTCCTAAATATAAAAAAACAGACGAACTGGCCAAGTTATTTTTTAGTTCTATGTATTGGTCATATAAATCTCATAAAAGTATAGGAAATTTATTTTTAACACCCCCCCCCCCCCAAAAAAAAAAAAAGTGGACCCAGTGAGTTGAAAAGTGAAAGCTTTATTAAACATAGATGAATACATCCAAAAGTAACGAAGTACTTAAATATAAAAAAAAACAATGTACTTAAAACGAAGAGCCAAACAGACAAAGAGACCAAATTATTTTTATAGTAGTATGTATTGGCCATATAAATCTCAGAAAAGTATAGGACATTTATCTTAAATAGTAGCCGATAAAACGCAGACTCAGTGAATTGCAAATTCTTGTTCGTTATAAGAATCTTTACAAAAAATTCTTCTTAATTTTCTTTTACCGAAACCCCGAAAAAACAAACAGACGAACATTCGAATGTACAGAGCAGATTTTCTGTTAATAAAAAAAGGTTTTGCAGTCAGGGTTCTAAAGGGATAAAACAATGACCAATATATTAAAGCACATCCCCAATGATGATGCACAAAATAACCACGTCTATAGATTACAATTGGTGGATGAAACGCTTAAAGAGTTAGGTTAATGAACCAACCAATCAAAAGTCCCCAAAATTGTTATGCAAACTAATAAGAGATATTACAAAACTTTGAGGACTTTTGTGTAATATACAGCCCCATGTCCCCTCCTTCCCTGTTTTGCAGCACAATATACAAAAGAAGTTATTTACAATTCACATTGCTCTGTTCCTCCTTTTTTGGAATAGGATGCAAAAAATATTTTTCATAAAACAAGAAAGATAACATTCCAGTATGGCGTCGAAACCGACAAATATCCGCTGGATTTAAATGGCTCTAAGCCATACTGAAAAATAATGCATCGAAATTGTTGTGGACAATATTTCACGAAGGATGAAATTAAAATTATAAGATTCATGCCTGTTTTGTTGGACCTGGCCTTCTTAATGATTACAATTTTTTTATTACTTTTTAAAGTTTTGCACCTTTCCTCAATTATTGTGAATATAGGTAATAAGACATCCAATACACAACTGGAGTGCAAAAACAGATAGACCTACGAGCACAATGTAGATAAGAGTAGCTTTGCTACCGAAAAAAAAATTCCTAAAAATATGGCCATATATTTTGAACATGTCCTGCACAAAACTTCTGGAGAGAATTATCTTATCATGATAAATATTAACCATACACACTCACACACTTGTTAGGTGTAGCGGGGATAATCTGGAAATACGATTGTCTGTCTTCCAAAAATGTTGATTGTTTGGCTTGTATCAGTGAGGTAGGGGACTTAGGATTGTAATTATAAGTTTTATAACCATATTATCTAATGTCTTAGCTGAAAAGTAATTTTATATCCACCATCTAAAAATATGACTCCCCCCCCAAAAAAAAATATTTTCCTTTTTAAAACTTAAATTGAAAATGGAAGGTGGATTTCCCCCCTATTCTTTGAAGGCCCCTGGAGACGTTTAGGGGCGTAGCCGCTAGTATCTACTAATTGAAATTTAAATTATAGGTAAGGATGGAGAAGCTGGAACTGCAGGACCTCCAGGTCCTCCAGGCAGACGAGGTCTACCTGGAATGCCCGGAATTCCTGGACCAAAGGGCCACAGAGGTTTCCCTGGACTGGACGGTGCTAAGGGAGAAATGGGCGGACCTGGACCCAAAGGAGAGGACGGAGCCCCCGGTCCTGTGGGTTCCCAGGGACCGTTAGGTCCTGCCGGTGCCCGTGGTGAACGTGGAAGAGATGGACCACCCGGCCCACCTGGTCTCAGAGGTATTGATGGAGCTATGGGACCTCCTGGTGAGCCCGGAGGAATTGGTAAAGCTGGTCCTCCCGGATTTCCTGGAACACCTGGAGCCAAGGGAGACATGGGTGCTCCTGGTGACAAGGGTAGCCATGGTCCTGCTGGTCCTCGGGGTGACTCAGGAATACCTGGAATGCCCGGAGAGCCTGGTAAGATGGGACCGCCGGGTAAAGACGGAAGCAACGGAGAAAAGGGAAGCCCCGGCGTGCCCGGAGCTCCGGGTCCTCCAGGTTTCCCTGGTCCCAGAGGCCAGCCTGGTTTAAATGGCAGTCCCGGACCTCCAGGACCCAAGGGGTTGAATGGAGAGCCAGGTATGATGGGTATGAAGGGAGACAATGGAATGAAGGGAGAGATGGGTTCACCTGGATCCAGAGGCTTGCCTGGTCCCCCTGGAGATGCTGGTAAACGTGGTCCCAGGTATGTTCACATTTATAGTAGCGCGGAAATCCTGCATTTAAATTTTTGTAAAGATTCCCTATAAATATTAGGGTTTTTAAATACCAATGTTACAGTTATATTTCATCTGCAATTTATATCTAATGTAAATATGAGTAAATATCTTGCGAATGAGAGCTTTGAAAAAACCTTCTCGGTAAAATAACACCAAATTAGAGTAGTATTTGCTCTCTCATATCCTTATATGAAAGTAACAGTATGTAGGTCTGTTTTTCTGTGTGCATACATTAAGATCTCACTAATCAATGGACTAACATAGTTCGCCTTTATTGTAAAGAATCGAATAGGTAAGGGAAAATTTAATAACTTTTTTTAGGGAAGGTACCACCACCCTTCCAATAAAAATAGCCCGTAGAAAAATCTCCCTCCCCACCTACCCTTAATTGCATCTAGAAGGCGTATTGTTTGAATAGAATATAGAAGTACAACTACAATTTGAAACAATAAAATAAAGATTTTATAAAAATTTTAGTTATATTTTGTTTCAATTAACTTAATTTAATTTTATTGTGTAAATTTAAATATCTTTAATTCTCATCTAAAATATTTAACTTATATGTAATAGACTTCAATTAAACATGAACTCGAACATAACCTAAAGGGTATTTTTGTTCAATTTTGTGGGGGCGGGATTTCTTAGGGTGATCTATCTGGTAGAATTACGCACTCCCAATCCTTCTAACTACCTAAAACCTGCTTTAGACCAATAGTGAGCTTTCTTAATTGTTGCTCTTTACGTTTTAATATTGAAATTATGTTATAGGACATCTATCTTATTGAGAATAAATTTAAATCAATATTTTTTCAGAGGTGTCCGCGGATCCGCTGGTCCTCAAGGTCCTGTTGGAGAACCTGGCCCCGCTGGTGGCAGAGGTATGCCTGGTCCTGACGGACCTTCAGGTCCAAAAGGTCAGAACGGAGACAGAGGTCAAGTTGGTCCCGCTGGTCCAAAGGGTAAACCTGGAGATATTGGTCGTCCCGGAGCCCCGGGTCTTCAAGGTCTTAGAGGTCCTCCTGGCAGGAGAGGTAGACGGGGACCAATGGGTCAGAATGGAAAGCAGGGAGAGCCGGGACAGGACGGAAAGAACGGAGAACCTGGACCTCAAGGATTGCCTGGACTTCCCGGTCCTATGGGCCCTGGTGGTGACAAGGGACCTATGGGAGAGCAGGGAGCTCAGGGAGACCCTGGGTCACCTGGTGTACAAGGACCCAGAGGTGATCCTGGCAAGGATGGTATTCCCGGTTCACCTGGACCCACCGGACCTTCAGGCCCACCCGGAGAAAGAGGAGCGTCAGGAAGTCCCGGACCCAGAGGCTTCCAAGGAATGCCTGGACCTCCAGGCAAAGATGGTATGCCTGGAAAGGATGGAGAACAAGGTCTGCAAGGACCGCCAGGTATGATGGGAGATGAAGGCAAACGTGGTCCTCAAGGTTACCCTGGAGAAAGAGGCGCATTAGGACCGCCTGGACCCTCTGGTCTAAGAGGTCTTGATGGAGCACCAGGACTTGATGGACCTCCTGGACCACCTGGAGCCAAGGGCGAGCCCGGACACAAGGGTCCACCCGGTTTGGTTGGTCTTCCTGGAAAGAGAGGTATTCCTGGCCCTGCTGGAGATAAGGGAGGCAGAGGAAATCCTGGTCTTCCCGGTGCTGAAGGACCTCTTGGTAAAATGGGAGAACGTGGTCCCCAGGGTATTGCAGGACCTCCAGGTCCACCTGGAGAAGCTGGCAGCCCTGGAGATCCTGGTCAAGCTGGACCTGCAGGAGAGATGGGAGCTCCTGGTATGATGGGAGACAGAGGACCACCTGGACCCCAGGGTACCCAAGGTTTCCCTGGACCTCCAGGTATTCCTGGAATGCCTGGAATCAAGGGAGATAGAGGCCTGCCTGGAGAGAAGGGTGGACAGGGTAATCCTGGACCTGCTGGTGGCCCTGGAGAACCAGGTCCTCCTGGTTTAACTGGTTTGATGGGACCAAAGGAAAGTTTATGTAAAATTTTAATCATTTTGAGTTTTGACAGTAATAATATTTTAAATAACTTGTATGGCATTTAAAAATAATAGGTCATATCAATTATCTTTGATATTCAATTTATGGAGAAAAGCGTTATATCTTAATAATAATCATTACCAAATCATTTAAATACCAAAGTCTTTAAATGATATTGTCGCTTTCTATCATGTTTGTTAAAAAGCAAAATCATTATAGAATACACTTTGCTTAATTTTTTTTTCTTTCAATTTCTACTGGTTGATATTAACTTTTTATTATCTAATCTTATGATAATTGTTTATATAAACTGGAATAATTAGGGAGCAAGAGGAGAGCCTGGACCAAGAGGAGAGGGTGGATCTATGGGTCCCCCTGGTCGTCCCGGAGAACCTGGAATGCCTGGAGACAACGGAAAGCAAGGCCCACCTGGACCCGCTGGATTACCTGGTATCAAGGGAGCTGGTGGCCTGAGAGGACCGCCTGGAAATCGCGGTCCCCCTGGAGCCCAAGGTATGCCTGGACCTGAAGGACAAAAGGGATCTGTCGGTGCTGATGGTCCACCTGGACCTCAAGGACCTCTAGGATCCAATGGACCACCCGGAGACAGAGGATCACCTGGTCTGCCTGGACCTACTGGACCTGTCGGTGCTAGAGGACCAATGGGAGCTCAAGGAGAACGCGGAGAATCTGGACCACCTGGCAAGGAAGGACCATCTGGACCACCTGGTTTACAAGGACCACCTGGACCTATGGGCCAGAGAGGTGAAAGAGGAGAGGAAGGGTCGCCTGGTAGCCAAGGTCCTCCTGGTCTGGGTGGAAGGCCTGGTGACAAGGGACCTCCTGGATCAGCTGGTATGATGGGACCGCCTGGTGCTCCTGGTCTGCCTGGACCTCCCGGCAAAACTGGACCACCCGGACCTACTGGTACTAGAGGAGAACGTGGAGAAACTGGTCCTGCTGGTGTTGTCGGACCTCCTGGTATGGTTGGTAAGCCTGGACCTCCTGGTCTTCAGGGACCTCCTGGAGAACTTGGACAGATGGGACCAAAGGGAAGCAAGGGTCATCGCGGTTTGATTGGTTTGCAAGGTTTGCCTGGCCCAATGGGACCTCAGGGAGACAAGGGACCTCCTGGCAACCCTGGAACAAACGGAGAGCCGGGTACTCCTGGATCCAGAGGACCTCCAGGTCTTGATGGCTCTATGGGTCCACCTGGTTTAATGGGCGCTCCTGGACCTAGAGGGCCCTCTGGTGAAGAAGGTAAGAGAGGTCCTCCTGGAGAACTTGGACCACCTGGTCCTCCCGGTCCACCTGGAGAATCATCAGGTTACGATGCTGCTGCACTTGCCGCCATGTTGGGACAAGGAACATCCAAGGGACCTGATCCTCTTAGTGCTGATGAACCTGCTAGAATGTTTGGTCCTGAATTGTCAGATGAAGACAAAAAGAATCTTGTCATCAGAGCTTACAAGAGATTGAAGGAGTCATTCGAAGAATTCAAGAAGCCTGATGGTGGTAAGAATTCTCCTGCCAAGACATGTAAAGACCTCAAGACATCTTTCCCTGACAAGGAGAGCGGTGAATACTGGATTGATCCCAACGGTGCAGATCCCAAGGATGCCATTCTTGTGTATTGTGACATGGAGAACAAGGCCACATGTGTACAAGCAAAGCCGGAAATGTCAAATGAGATCAACATTGTGACACAAGACAAGGAAGTCTGGGTTGGAGAGGAAAACTATTATGACATCAACTACAAGGCTGACAGCAACCAGCTGAGCTTCATCCAGCTGTTATCCGACAAGGCTGAACAGACTCTTACCTACCACTGCCTCAACTCCTGGGCCTACGAGAGCCGACCTGGAAACTTCAGAAAATCCTTGACATTCATGTCATGGAATGATCTTGAGATCAAGGCCAGAGGCAGGTTCAAGTATGATGTCCTGGAGGATGGATGCACCAACAGAAATGGGGAATGGAACAAGAGTGTCTTCAAGATTGAGTCCTCGAAGCCGACTCGGCTGCCTGTGGTGGATATCAAGGTTGAAGATGCGGGTAGACCTGGACAGAAGTTCAAGATTGAGGTTGGACAAGTTTGCTTCTTCTAAGGTGAGCATTTATTTTTAGAAGCTTTTTATAGTGACTATAAAAAGGGGGATTAATTTAAAAATGAAAAAGTATCCTGAATTACGTCATATTAAAATAATCCATTACTTTTTATAGCTCTTTATAGGCACTAAAAAAGTTTCTTCTTTTAACAGATTTCGGAAAAAACTCACAATTATCATGACCATAAGTATCACATCAAAAACAAATTAAGATTGTTTTGAAAAAAAAAGAACAATCAAATAAAGGTTTTCATACTTTGCCAATAACCAAACTAATAAGTGCAGTGGTTTAAGATAAGATAACTATAAATTTACTAATGCTAAACTTCCACAATTTATCTATAAGTTTTAACTTAGATAATTTTTATATTTAAAGGTTTAACACAAATTGCAATAATTTTATAAAATATATAGGTTATGTATAGTTTTTTAAGGTCTGTTTTTACCATTACCTATTAAGGGCGGGATTCTCCTTCGATTTTAAGTGATTATATAGAGAATCCAGAGCATCATCCACGTGTATGGGATGCGGTACTCTAACACCCAAGGATATTAGGTTAAGTAACATCCATCAGACAACCAACCCTTTGATTGCACGACCTTTGTCTGAGCAGTCCTAACTGTGCATGGTAGTGAGTTGCGCCTGTTATAGGCCAAGGCATTCCCCCTACACTTACTATTTATGTCGCGCACAAGACAAAGCAGCATTAGGAACCATTTTTAACGTCTTTAGTTATGACGCGGTGTCGGCCCAAACTTTAAAATTAATTTAAACTTCTAAAAATATTCTAAATAAAAAAAAAAGATTCTTTATTTATTTAATTGTACCTATATGTAGAATCTAATTACATTTTCTGAATATGATTCATTAAAAAAATTCTTTTTCAGATTATTCACAGAAGTTTAATTAAATTATATATCTATCTTTTTTCAGGTTGTGATATTCAAAATAAAACCTAATTTTACCAGCGAGTTAAAAGACTGGAATTTAACAAATAAAATTAGTGAGAAAATTTCTATTTAATGCTATATTTTTATTATTTTAGTTATACAATTCTAATAATGTATTTCGTTACCATTTTATAATTGTCACTGCCGTATAGTCAAAACTATGTTCACAATTCTTTATTGAAAAATCATCTTTATATTATTGTTTATATACATACTTTTTTATTTAATTTTTATATTTTACTCCAAACTTAAGTGAGAGTACATGATATAGTACAATAATTTTATATTTTATTCATCTTTTATTCTTGCATAATTTATGCATTTTGTTGATACCATAAAAACAATTTTTTTTGTTATTTTTTTATTTGAAGCAGCAAAGCTTCTCCTTATATCGTTTGTTTATGCTTTTACTGTCTTAGTCAGATAATCTGTGATATGAAACAACTTATTGGCGATAAAATTTAGTTTGTAAGGGACCCCTAGTTTGTAAGGTTGATGCGATCTCAGTATATAGTTGCCTTTTTATGCATGTACTTATTTTATATGTAAAATTTTATATTTTTATAACTGTTTTTTTTGTATTTTTATTGTAATATAATGTATTAGATTTTAAGGTTTAGTTTGTAAGAAATAAATAACATTTAGTAAAATCAAGTTAGTTCTTAAATTTCAGTTAAAACCAGAGAGAAAGGGGACAATGGGCTGTTTATTACACTAGTCCTCAAAGTTTAAAAAAACGTTAACTATTTCGTTGGCTTAACAACTTTGGAGACTATAGAGATTGGTTTGTACAATAAGTTGTGTGTTTAAATGTTTCAACAGCTAACTTTAATCTACAGAAAAGGTTATTTTTTATGTCATCACTGGGGCTGTACATCAGTTTATCGGCCATTGTCTTATCCCTTTAGATCCCTAAGTTACAACCCCCTTCATAGTTTATATCATTTTTGTATGACCCTAATATGACAATCCCATTTTTAGAAAAAATTTCTAAGCATCCAAACGGGTTCAAATTTGCGGCTTAGTCGTGGCTGGCGCGCGACTGCCGAGCCCTGGTTTAAAAAATAAAATAAGAGTTAAAACTTACCGATGAAGGTCAGAAGGAGGCTAACAATTACGTCCCAAAAGAATATCTAAAAGGGGGGACACGATCCCGTGAAAGATCAAAAATTTATCGGTATATGTTTCATAGTGCATTATTTCTTTTATACAATAAACTCTTCTCTAAGTCAACAAAAATTAACTTTAAAAAACTTAATTTTAATATTAATATAGGTGAGGATATTTTTCCCTTGGTCTATCCCTGCGGTGATTCAAGTACTCAAAAGCTGTACAATCTTTTAAAAAAACATAGTTTGTAAAATTAATAATATTCACCTAAAAGGATAGATACATACATATATAAAAAGTTAAAATATATTTTTACCTAAAGTTGAGATCTTATTCTCAATGTTCTAAAACCTTGTATCAGGGGAATTCTAATCTTTATTTGTAGTTTTATACATTATATAAGTAGAAAATGAAAGGATGACAACATCCATAAATAGCGAAGCTCATTCTTATACTAAAGTAACAGGATGTTTGTTTGTCTATGTGTCTGTACCGAACGATCTCGCTAACCGCTGAACCGATCGGGTTCTCCTTAACAGGGTAGATTCTCATATGTCCCGGGAAGGTTTTTAACTATTTTGGGGGAGGGTAGCACCACCCTCCCAAGAGAAATTACAAAAAATCAAAATCTTTTTTACGTTCTCGATTTTAGAAAGAGAGTTCCACGCAAACATAAACGTCAAACGCAACATAGACATATTTTAAATATAAAAAATAAAGACCTCTAGGGGCGTAGCCGCTAGTAGATATTAAAGTAAGTTCATTAATGATGGGCTGGGAACATTGGACTGTTATATTTGTAAGTAACCAAAGTTTTATAAACACGTTCTCTCATTGGTTTGTCTAAAAACTTTGGATACTTATGTTAAAACTTTATTAGCTGTTTCAAACTAGAAGTATCAAAACTTTTCAACCTATAATTTTAATCTGCAGCAGGGAAAGTATACAAATAGGAATAGTTCATTGTCTTATCCCTTAAGATCCCTGATTTAATGGTTTATACACGAAATTTAAAAAGTTAATACCCTAGCACCTAGCAGTTACAATTCACCTTCTATTTCAAACACAGCAAAGCAGACAGACAGACGGACGTAGCAAACTATATAGTATTTTTTACACAGAATCAACATCCTTTATTTCATAACAAAACAAGGATGACAACATCCATAAGTAGCGAAGCACAAAAAATCGTAGATGGGAATACGTACAGGTAGATTTAAAAGGTTTTTACTAAAATCAAGAATAGATTTATTGGATAAAATAAATATGAAACCTTGTTTTATTTTGTATGATGACGATGGTCAAAGTAAATTATATTAAAGATGCTCATAACAATGGGAAAAATTATTTTGATACTGATATCCCATAAAAGTTTGAAAATTGGATCAAAATAACAAAGATCTTGGGAAATATGTAAAACATATAAAAATAGCCAAAAACCTGATAAAAGGCAGTCTGGCCGCCATGGTTGTTTTCTTAAAACGAAAAAAAATTAATTTTTATATCCTTAACCTAAAAAATTAGGAAAATCGGACCATATACACTGAAAATATGGAGAAAGATGTGAAAGATGTAAAAATAGCCTAAAACCTGCTAAAAGGCAGTCTGGTTGTCATAGTTGTTTTCTTTAAAAGACGGGAAATTTCATTTTGATATCAATAACTGAAAACATTTTGAAAATCGGACTATAAACACTGAAGACATGGAGAAAAATGTGAAAAATATAAAAATAGCCTAAAACCTGCTAAAAAGGCAGTCTGGCCGTCATGGTTGTCTTCTTTAAAAGACGGGAAATTTAATTTTGATATCTATAACTGAAAAAATTTTGAAAATCGGACCATACACTGAAGATATGGAGAAAAATGTGAAAAATATAAAAATAGCCTAAAACCTGCTAAAAAGGCAGTCTGGCCTTCATGATTGTTTCTTTAAACGACAGGAAATTTAATTTTGATATCTGTAACTGAAAAAATTTTGAAAATCGGACCATAAACACTGAAGATATGGAGAAAAATGTGAAAAATATAAAAATAGCCTAAAACCTGCTAAAAATCGGTCTGACCGCAAATGATGTTTTATAGTCAATTGTGCTCCTTAATAATGGGAATGTTGTCAAAAAATTTTAGCATTCTATCTTTTATAGGAGCTGAGTAAATCCCATTTCCCCCATAGCGTTACGGACTGACGGACTGACGGACTGACTGACTGACGGACGGACAAAGTGAATTATAGAGTAGCTTCGCTACTAAAAAATATTCCCTATACTAATTTGATTCATTCTAGAGCGTTACAAACAGGCAGACCGACAGACAAATTGATTTGGATATAGTCCATTTCGTGGCAACGCTTCTTAAGGGGCGATATATCGTATTTTTACATTAGCTTTTTATAGGTTACTTTACGTTAGGTTAGGTGATTGCCCCGCAAGGTTAGAGCACGCCGAAGTATCTAGAAATAGGAGAAAAGCTATTTGAAAATATGACGAATCGCCCCTTAAGGAGCGTTACCACGAATTGGACTATACCCATTGATTTGTATTATTAAATAGAAAAATCAATCATCTATCTTTAATAATAGCCGAGTACAATCTTACGGTCCGACAAATTTATTTACAGAACAGCTTTGCTAACAACAAGCAGGCTACTTATTTGAAAAAGAAAAGCTATTACTTCAAATACAAGGATTACTTCTTCGACAAAATATTTAGTTTAGAAGTACAAGAATTATAGAGAAGCTTTGTTAATAAAACCAAATCCTCTTACACCTACAAATTGTACTTGTACTTTTAGGAAAAAGTATTCTGAAAAAAAGAAAGAGAACAATGAATGCCCTTATCAAAATCGTTTAAAATCATATTTGATTAACAAAAGAGCTTTCCTCCAAAAAGCTTGTCGAGCACTAAACCCCCTTCTCTTATTTTTAAATAGATTGAAATTAAAGTCGACGTTTTTCTATGCTTAACCCCTGCGGTGGGTTCTAGACCTGTGGGGCCTATACCTAAGTTGTCTTCACAATGCAGGGGTATACTGCAACCAATGTAACCTAACCTATCCTGAACTCAAATAATAAAGTTCAAACTTGGTCAAAGAAATTGATTTTTTATATTAAATTTCCCTTCTTTGTTCTATCTTGCAAGTCAGGGAAGGGACATTGGACTGTAAGCTATACTGCCCCCCCCCGCCCCCCCCCCCCCCATTTCTTTCATTAATTGGCTTAAAAACGTTAATTCTTGAAAAGGTTGTACAAAAAGTAGTGTCAACAATAATTTTAAAATGAAAATTTTGTGAATTATAATTGGGGTTGTACATCAAATTATCGGCCATTGTCTTATCCCTTAAGATCCCTGATTCTTACCCATTTAGCAAATTCATTTTCCAGTTTAAACTAGGTGAATGTTCAGGATCTGGTGCAGGTCACGGTAAAATGTTCCTGGTATCGATTATCTCCAAACAGCTGAACAAACATATATGTTATGCCCGCAGCACATCGTTATAACGGCTCAATAATCCAGAATATCCATGGTTTAATAACGTACATGAAAGGCTTGACTGAAGAAAACGCGCATAAAACAAGATTTTTAGCGCATTGAAGAGCAATGTAAGTTACGTTCACACGTCTACCAAAGACGTTAAAAATGGTACCTACTTGCTCTGTTCGGCACAGGACATCAAAGAGTTTGAGTAGGGGGAATGCCTTGGCCCCAAACAGGCGCAACTCACTACCATGCACAGTTGGGATCTCCAGACAAAGATCGTGCAATCAAAGGGTTGGTTGTCTGCAATTCACTGTACCACGGGTATTAGGTGAAGAACCAAGAGTCTGGCCTTGAGTTGACAAGTTGACTGTTCAGTCCAGGTGCAACTCACCCACACGACATTAACATTAACATTACGTTCACACGTTTGGCCGCTAGCACCCTTTCAAACTCAAAGATTATTGAGATAATCGATCCCAGGAATATTTTAGCGTGACCGGCACTTGGTCCAATGTTTCCAGTAAACCTTATTAATATTTCATACTTTCTTAGCTAGTTATGTTCTACATTATAAACATAGAATACAAACACTAGATATTTCATTCAAGTAATTTTTTAAAAACAGTAAAATATTACAAAACAATTAAAACAAAAATCGGATCTACTGCAGTTCACGGTAAAATATTGCTGGTAACGAATATTGCCAAAAATCTATGAATTTTAAAGGCTGCTAGCTGCCAAACAGCTGAACGTACAGATCTTACCCGCACACCATTTTAAGCGGTATAAGAAGGCCTACAAATAATCTGGAATAGCCAAGAACCAACGATGCACAGGGAAAGCTTCACTGATGAAAAAACGCGTAAAATAGGCCTTTTTCGCGCATTTCTCTGCACTGCGAGAAAGTTATGCATTATTGATTTATGGCTATTCCAGATTATTTGTAGGCCTTCATATGCCGCCTAAAACAGTGTGCGGGCATGATCTGTACGTTTAGCCGTTTGGCAGCTAGCAGCCTTTTAAATTCATAATTTTTTAGCAATATTCGTTACCAGCAATATTTTACCGTGAACTGCAGTAGATCCCAAAAATATAGACGTGAAAAAGTGTTTGTGATACGATGCTATATTAGATTTTTCAGTATAGCTTAGAATCGGTTCTAATCCAGGGGACATTAATCGAGTTCGAAGCCATACTAGAAATATAATTATCTTTTAAGTAGTAAAGCTTCTCTTAAACTAACAATGTACTACTGTCCGTCTGTATGTTAGTACGGCCATGAGGAAAACATTATTTTCTCGACTGATACTAAAAAAAGAAGGCTATTGTCTTATGTTTTACAAGAGGTTCAGTTTACAATTCAAATTATATCCCATCCTATCCTATAATCCTTATAATAAAGTATAATATAAAGTAGTAAGGTTTTCTTATCCGGTAGCTAATTGGCTAATTTTCTGACCTCCATTATACCTCCGAATATAAAGACCCTAAATTAAATAAGAAAACTGTTTTTTTTTAACTACTCTAATTGATTTTTTTCATTTTGGTATGCTTCACATATGTAAAGCGGTGGTTTTATGCAATTTTTTTTCTAGATCTAAGTATTGAGATGGTTTTAAACTATTTTTATGGTCTTTGATCCCGGCTTCTTCGAAAATATAGTGTAAATAAGCTACCTAATTTATCGTTTATATGTATTATTGTATGTTTTACAAGGGGTTTCAGGTAACAATTGAAAATATGTAAAGTTTAAAACAAGTAAACACATAATGTACCGCACACATTAACCAAAGTAGGACAGCTAAACTTTGTAATTTTTTATACTTGGGTAAAAATCTAAATTCCAGTATGGCCTTGAAATTGATTAATATCCACCGGATTAGAACCGGTTCTCATCTAAACTGAAAAACCATCTGTAGTACAGTATCACAGTCATTTTCCAACGAATATTTTTTAAAAATTAAAAACTAGTTTTGTTAGGACGGGCCTTCGGCTACTCGGGGCAAGCAAAACTGGATTTAATCTTAAAACTGTATGAAAACTCTTATTATATCCTTGTCTTTCTATAAAGATATTTTTATTATAGAAGTTTCGGAAGAAAATATTACTTACAATACATCTCTTTGACACTGTCAGGATCTTTTTAAATCAAAATTGACTAGAAGCGGATTGGCCAGCCTATCTGTAGAAAGGTAAACCTTTTGATGGGGCAAGTAATCACCTTTACAAGTATCTAACTCCGTCCTTGCCTATTTGGCATAAAAAAAAAAGAAAGACCCATCAAACAATGAGACATGAGGCTTAGCCATTTTTAGTTCGCAATGTTTAATAAGTCTTTCTTTTTTATGCCAAATTGGCAAGGATTGTGTTAGAAACCTGGGTAAGGTGGCTAATTCTATAGAAAGGTCTCTAATGCCCCATCAAAAACACTTAACATTATGGGTTCTATCTGAAAGTACTTAAGACGGTTTGTTCAGGGATAAGGGATGGGAAACGTAGGAAAATATTATTTCAGGCCTATTTCAAGCCTAGGCCTATTTCTAGCCTAATAAACCAGTTTTGGGATAGCGCAGTGGTTCGTATAAAATGCTAATGAAAAAGCTGTGTGTGTGTGTGTAGATAAAGTATAGAATCAAATTCAGGTAGCTAGTTTAAAGTAAAAAACATAACTTTTTATAAACCTATATATTAATGGCTTTTGTTAAAATGAAGTTTTTTCTCTCCCAAAATTTTTTATCTTTTACTTTGGTAATTTGAACTGTCAGAAAGCTATCGTTGGGTTTCCCTCAGACAGATTTTAGTTTGTATTATTTGCATTTTTATTAATGAGTAAAAATTTTATTTGAAAATTTCATTGCTAATTAAAATTCAAAATATATAAATAAATATGCACTTGGGTAACATTCTATCAAGTTCTTTGGATACTATAAAGTAATGATATATCTGTACTGTGTTGTATTGTACAAAAATTAGGGTTAAGGTGTTGATACAATTCCGTACTAAATTTTTAAAATTCAAAATACAACATCTAATTTATAAACTACCAAATGCAAATTCGTAGCTACCTTCTTTCCAAAAATATAATCCCGTTATTTTTGTTTTTTCTATATGGCCCTTTTTTAATGTTTAACTCTAAGCAGATTTAATAATTAAACTAATGTGATCTAACACCATTTATATTTATTTTTTCGGAGCAGACGAAATCATTATTTTTTCTAGAATTGTCTGCTTCTAAAATTTCCGCCATCTGTGATTTGGGCTTGTTTTGTATCAACCAATCACCAATTGGCTCCGCCAATTGGTGATTGGTTGATACAAAACAAGACCAAATCACAGAACACTATTGGTTTAGAGCGGTAGCCAATATTAGCCGTCCGCCAGTAAGGTCATTAAATTAGGCAAATGGTAAAAGTTGCATGATCCCTTTCAAAACCAGGCCGAGACCTAATTTATGGCCAGGTTTCCTATCCCTTATCCCTGGGTTTGTTCAAGTCAAACCTGAAGTGACACGCACAGGGTTTTGCCAGAAAAGAGTATTTCATGAGAGGATAGAGAAGGGGAAGGCAGGACTTTAAATTCTAATTGCAAGGAATGAGTTGATACCCCCTTTTCGCGATAAGAAAAAAATAATAAAAAACCTGGTAAAGGTTTTGCTAATTATAGTAATAATTCATAATCTTGTTATGTTTAGGTAAAATTAATTATCATGGTCGTCAGACATGAAAGCAAGGTTGTCAAGTTGTCCTCTTAATTTCTCGTGAATTATCAATTCGCAATTAAATTGTTATGTTATAAAGGACGCCCAAGTAAAAAGGGTATTATCCACCCCTTTTTTTGAAAATATGATTAACCTCAACCACCACCCCCTCCCTCCCACAACCATAAAAAAGAAATAGGTCATCTTAGAAAACGCCTATCTCAAAAAATTATAATGTACATATTGTACAATATTCACGATACCTACAAGATAATTTTAGTAGGCATTTTATGAAAAAGGCGTTTTTTGAGATGGGCGTTTTCTGAGTTACCCAAAAAACGATATTGGTGCAATCCAAGCCCAATATCGTTAACCGTTAATCGTTTGGTTGGATACCTTTATTGAAATTTGATTGATTATTGAGATGCATTATTTATAATCTTGTACCTTTTAGTCCTAGGGATCATTGTTCCAAAAACCAGATGAATAGGATAATTATATAAAAAAAAATATTGCTATGAATATCAATGAAATATCAGCATTTTTTATAAATTGATTGTATAATGGTCTTTTTATTATGATTATAGAGTTGCTACGCTTTCTAAATCGTACCTAGCTGTTACAGGAATGAACATGCAAAGTTTGAAATTGATAGGGCAATTCTAACATGCTTAAATCAACGATAATTTATATCCGTTAAGTACATAAAGATGGTTGTACGGACGGACCCTAATTATAGAAAAGCATCTCTTTTAAAAGGAACCATCGGATTATTATAAGACTGATTTACATCCAAACTAGCTATAAGAAAATTGAAATACTTGGAAATAAGTATATAACTAAGCATGCATGTGCTATACGGTGGTAAAATTAATTATCACCCATACAATTTCTTACCTTACCTTCTCTAGAGGTAGTCTAGTGGTTTTATAATATAGTAAAACAGCAAATGAATATTGAATGTTGTTTATTATCTTACATTAAATAGTATACGCCCATAGATGCCTCTAGGGGTACTTTAGAAAAGGGTGGTGGGGTCGACCCTACCTACACGAACCTACATTTTGGAAACGGGGCAAATTTTCTTAGAAAAGTGAATGTTTTCTCTCCCAATATGGTTAAAAAACTTCCCAGGACCTATTTGAAGCTTAATTGTATAAAAGAACCGTATCGGTCTAGCAGTTAGCAAAACACATTGACAGGAGGTTCGAAGGTTTGGGTTTTTTTTTTTGGGGGGGGGGGGGCGGGAGAGTAATCATTTTTTCAATTTTGATGGGTTAAAATGAGGGTTTTTAAGTTTGAGGGTGGTTAACACTACTTTAGATAAAAAGATATATCCTCGGCTCAATCAATAACATTTAAACTAACAACTTTATTAAATGCTTTTGAAATGCTATCATTTTAGTTCAACAAAGATTAATTCCCAAAAACATTTGTTGTTTGAAAGAAACACCTCCATTGATTACAAGATTTATGACACTTAGGATAGAATTTAATTAATGTCCGCCTGGTACATTAAGGATAGGTAAGTTTACATGTTCAAACATTTGGCATTCTCGCAGGCATTGTCAATAAATAACATTTTTATTATACCTTTTGATTTAATCAATTGAATTTTCTAGAAGGGAAGCAAATAAAATAAAAAATTCAAGACTTGGATCTGAAATACATTTTAGCTTAAAATGGAGAACCCAATCGTTTCAGTAATTATAGAAATCTTAAGCTACGGACAAAAAAACTTACATCTTTATAATATATGATAGTTTTTTTGTCGTCCTTCAAAAGTGAACTTATAGTAATTTTTAGATAAAGATCATCTATATAAGTATCCAATACCCTAATTGAATCACTGTGACTGCTTCCAGCAGAAGCTATTAGAGTGCCCTTATGATAAATGCTATTATATTATCTTATTGTATACGTGAGATTAACTCAAATTTATTTTCAATTTAACTTTTTTTGTGTGTTTCTTATTTACTTATTTAAAAGACTTTGGGGCTTTCAAAGACAAAGGGGGGGGGGGAAATGTGGTGACTCGTCACACGACATACCAGCAATTTTATTTTGGATGCTACTCCCTTAGTTTTAGAGATAATTGGATGAAATCTTTTGGGCTGGGTCACTAATTACCCCAACTAGTGGTATCATTAAAAAAAACGGCGGCGGGACCGCCGCTCCCGCCGTCCGCCGCCGTTTTCCGCCGCCACAAAAAAAAAATTTTTATTGCATTTCTCGCCGAATTAGGCAATTTGGAATCATTTGAGACCATGTTATTTTTTTCAAAAATTTTTCCCCTTACAAGCAACCCTGCGGGGGGACTTATTCATTTTTTTCAAATTATCGTTTATCAAGGTATATCTTAAATACAGTAATTCTCCTGTGATTTTGAAGATATTGAAACAAAATCTTTTTAGGTTGGTAAGTTTAAAATATTTGAATGAAGAAAACGGCGGCGGGACCGCCGCTCCCGCCGTCCGCCGCCGTCTTCCGCCGCCACCAAAAATTTTTTTTTTATTGCATTTCTCGCCGAATTAGGCAATTTGGAATCATTTGAGACCATGTTATTTTTTTCAAAAATTTTTCCCCTTACAAGCAACCCTGCGGGGGGACTTAGTCATTTTTTTCAAATTATCGTTTATCAAGGTATATCTTAAATACAGTAATTCTCCTGTGATTTTGAAGATATTGAAACAAAATCTTTTTAGGTTGGTAAGTTTAAAATATTTGAATTAAGAAAACGGCGGCGGGACCGCCGCTCCCGCCGTCCGCCGCCGTTTTCCGCCGCCACCAAAAAAAGTCCCCCCGCAGGGTTGCTTGTAAGGGGAAAAATTTTTGAAAAAAATAACATGGACTCAAATGATTCCAAATTGCCTAATTCGGCGAGAAATGCAATAAAAAAAAAATTTTTGGTGGCGGCGGAAAACGGCGGCGGACGGCAGGAGCGGCGGTCCCGCCGCCGTTTTTTTTAAAGATACCACTAGTTGGGGTAATTAGTGACCCAGCCCAAAAGATTTCATCCAATTATCTCTAAAACTAAGGGAGTAGCATCCAAAATAAAATTGCTGGTATGTCGTGTGACGAGTCACCACATTTCCCCCCCCCCCCTTTATAAACGCATTATAACAAGAATTAGATAATATATCAAGTTTCCAATGTTTTATTAAAACTAAAAAAGATTTTTAACAGGAAAGAACTCTCACATTTATGGGGCTAAATACAGTTTTATAAGAAGGGAGAATCGCCGAAAACCCCCGTTTCTTCCTAAATTTTGCTTTGTTTCATTCTCCTGCTTGTGTTATTATAGGTCTGGTTTTTCTGAATTCTAATTCCAATATCTCCGCGCGATTTTAAGTCTCAAAGCTGCTCCATAATTAACTTTGTCTACAGTCAGTCAGTCCGTAACGCTATAGGAGAATTGTGATTTTCCCGGCAGCTATTGAAGATAGAAAGCTGAAGTGAAGATTATGTGACATATGCGCAATTAGCAAAACTTATTTTTCCATTCCATGATTTTTTTGTGTTTCGCTACATATGATGTTGTCATCCTTGTTATAATGTGATCATTTACCTTTGAGAACAAAGAGTTTGCAAGATTGTTGAGTACTGGGTCATGCGGATCTACAGCCTAGATTAAATAATAAATAAGTTGTAGAGATCTTAGTCTACAAAAGGATATAGGTAGGTTATTAAGCTTCAGGAACGAGCAGTCGTGAATAGTTTAGAAATATTTTTAAAAATCTTACTACAATAACGTAAACCAAAATAACAACAAAATAACTTCAGATGTATAATACAGTTTATATAGAACTAAAGAAAATATTCAGAACTATCCGTTTATAACCATGTCTTTTTGTTACGTTTGATTAAAAACTTTGGGTACTTTTGTTGGTTGGTTCCAATCTTGTAGTGTCCATATTTTCAACCATTTCATACAATCAACAGAAAATGTCATTATGTTTACCATCATTGGGGGTGAATATTTATCATTTGTCTGTTGTCTTATCCCTTAAGATCCCTGATTAATCGGCTACAGCTGCAAAACATTACCTCAAAACTGGAGGTCGAAGTGGACAGTGTGGGACCCCGTTTAGGTGAATCAAACGGGGAGGCCTTGTTCTGACTTCTACTGGGACTCTTCACACCAACTTTGCTCCTCTCTACGTCTAAATTTTCAGGCTCCATTTTAATAAATCTGAAAAAAAAATAAAATAATACATATTTGGTATAAATGTAAGTTTAAAAATAAACATATTATGCCTCACAGCCAAGTAAATGGAATATAGAAAAAATATGATATTTAAATCGACAGAAAAATTTCTTTTGTTTACAACTTGAACAAAAATATTAAATCAAATAATATTAAAATGTTAATCTTCTATTATAAAAATCGGATCAACTGCAGTTCACGGTTAAATATTCCTAGTAAAGAATATTTCCAAAAATCTATGAATTTTAAAGGCTGCTAGCTTCCAAACGGCTGAACGTACAGATCATGCCCGTACACTGTTTTAAGTGGCATAAGAAGGCCTACAAATAGTCTGGAATAGTCATAAATCAATAATGCATAATTATCTCGCAGTGCAGAGAATTGCGCGAAAAAGACCTATTTTACTCGTTTTTTTTCTTTAGTAAAGCTTTCTATGTGCATCATTGGATCTTGGCTCTTCCAGATTATTTTTAGGTCTTTTTATGCCGCTTAAAATGGTGTGCGGGTATGATGTATACGTTCAGCCGGTTGGCATTAGCTGCTTTTGAATTTCACAGATTTTTGGAAATATTCGTTACGAGGAATATTTTACCGTGAACTGCAGTTGATCCTAAAAATCTTTTTTTCTGGTTAATTGTAACATTTTTCATTCAAGGGCCCTTTCAAATATATATAGATTTTATCGGTGAACTCAATTTTTAGACTTCTTTTAAGAAATTAATTCTTTTTCAAAGCAGCATGTTTATTTTTGATATATTGAAGAATTTGATGAACTCCATCTCTGCCAGCCTGGCCACCCAGGTAGGATATCTCCACCAGGATAACTGGTCCTGCCAGCCTAAAAAATGTTTCTAGTATGACCTCGAAACCGATTAATATCCGCTGGATTAGTAACGGTTTATAAGCCATACTGAAAAATTATGTATCGTATCATATCCAATTTTTTACGAATATAAAAATGTACAATCATAATATTAAAACCAGTTTTGTTAGCCCGTGCCTTCGGCATCTCTGGGCTAACAAAATTAGTTTTATTCTTATAATTGTACAATTTTATATCCGCGGAAAGTTGTTTATAATACAATGCGATAAATAACTATTATAAAATACAGTCTGTTCTTTTAATGAAACAAACGTATTACTTAATTTACCCAACTTACCCCTCATAATCATTATTATCTTTTTTCATATCAGAAATATTTAATGGTTTCCAACTACCTACTTAAGATATTAGTTATTTTAAAGAATGCAGCTAGCTTACAAACTGCTGACAGCATAGTCTCTGTTTTTTTTTATTAAAATCATTTCGCGGGCTTTTCTAGTATTGCGCATTTTTTAGTTGTTTACCTAAAGTACTTGAATATATTAGGGTTATAGTCAATTTAATTCAATTTCTATTCATAAATGGCGTTTGTTAATTCAACGTTATATTGCCAAATTTATGACCTTGTAATTTGGTCAATATGTCAAAGATAACCTACTTTGGAAAACAACAGTTTTTAGAGGACTATTTATTAAAACTCTGAAATATTTCATTAATCATTTCTGATATAAAACCCCCTAAACTAATGAAGAAACTATCATATTTTTGTCAATTTTGTTCTTATTGTCAGTTTGACATTAGCGAAGCATTTGATGGATTTTCTAGGTTTTTTTAACAATTTAATTTTAACTCAAAAATATTTTTTTTTTCTAAAGTTATTTTCATTAAGGAATATACACATTTAGTGAAAATTATTGTTCTACTCAGACATATGTCTACTTGAAATAAATCCAATATATCTTTGACGATGGAAATTTGAAACCCACGGGTCAATATTTCTCAGATATTCCCCCTATCTACGAACGGTCCAAAGTCGTTGATAATAATTAGGGAAAGGGTTGAAAATGGACATGAAACAGAAATATTAAAATCTTTTCTAAATTTTTACGATCCTGAAAGTTAATATTTACTGATATTTTCCAATAAATTTTTTCGTTCCGTCAAAATTTGGAAAAATAGCCAATATAGCTGTCTAGAAAGAACACGAAACCTCTACACCTAATATTTTCTCAGTGTTTTTTTTTACTTTTTATACAAATTTTTTTTAAAAATTAAATATTGATGAGTTTTTTATTTTTATAGAATGAATTATAAAAAAAATAATATTGGTTGATTGGTTTTTGCGATATCAGAACTCAGAACCATATCAGTTTTACTTTTAAACAATTCAATAAATATGAAAACTTTAAAAATTAAATATTGATGAGTTTTTTTTATTTTTTTAGAATGAATTATAAAAAAATAATATTGGTTGATTGGTTTTTGCGATATCAGAACCATATCAGTTTTACTTGTAAACAATTCAATAAATATGAAAACTTAGATATAAAATTTGTATAATAGATAAGACTTTTAAATAATTTATTCTCCCCTTTCTTTATTCCAAAAATCTCGATTTTTCTTTCATTGTCATATCCTAGTATTTATTATGTGTATTTGTATTGTCGTGTGAGTATGTGAGAGGGTTGTAAAGTACACCTTAGGAGATAAGACAATGGATGATAATCTTGTTATCCTTGTTTAGATTACATTTAATAGATGCCTATTGATTATAGGACATGTCAAACCATAAATACAAGGATATTTTAATTGGTTGGTTAAATTATTAACTTTTTATCTAACATTGGCTCAAATAAAAGTAAAATTTATTTTTTTAAAGCGAAGCTTTTCTATAATTAGGGTCGGTCGGTCCGTCCCTCCGTACGTCCGTTTAAGATAGATAGCTTTTATTTATTCATTAATTTAGAATTAACCGAACGCTAAGCAAGATAGATAAATTACCATCCCCCCCCTCTCCCTCACATAGCTGTTAAGACTTAAGATTTTTTGTTTCAGGCTTTCAGCGTATCTACTCTATAATAATCCACCTTCCAAAGTTCCAACACCCTACATTCTCCAACCCTCCACCCTGCTTACTGTCTTCTACATTTCAACTCAACCATATATCAAACTTGCTAATATCATAAAGTGAAAGAAAAGTTAAAAAATAAACCACCAATAACCATTAAATAATGTATTAATCATTCTAACTCAAGTAATATGTACTAATTTAACCTAACATACTAACAAAACAATAATCATAACTTTTTTTACTTTAATGAAATAAATATTCTAAATAAATAAATAAACTATGTTGACTTAAATAAAATGAAAATAAATATTTTTATTTTATTTGGATTGGAGTTAGTTTTGTAAATTGTAACGTTTTGTCCTTGTTCTCTAAGGTCTCATATTTCTTGTATGATGAGTTGACCCTTAGCTTTATGAGGTCATAAATGTTTCCCCCCCCCCCCCCCAAAAAAAAAAACGCTGAATCGATAATAATTTATTACACTAGTGTAGTCTCACCCCTCCCCTATTTAAGAAATGTTGTCGATATATATATGCTAATGATATTGATTCACCCCTACCTCGCCCCCCCTAGTTTGAAGGTTGACCGTTACGATACAAATATTGACCCCTCCCCTCCCCCCCCCCCACCCAAGAAATAACAATTCAAAACATATGGAAAATAGGAATTAGCGAAGCTTTTCTATAATTTGTGTTGGTTATAGACGTCAGTCTGTTCATCATTAATATGTTAGTATTACTATTTTATATAATTTTTAGACAGAATACTTACTTATAATTTTGATTATACTTATGCATTTATGTTAATGTTCCCCCCCCCCCCAAGAAATAACAAAACAAAACATATGGAAAATTCAAAATACTAGGAATTAGCGAAGCTTTTCTATAATATGTGTTGGTTATAGACGTCAGTCTGTTCATCATTAATATGTTAGTATTTATATAATTTATAGACAGAATACTTACTTATAATTTTGATTATACTTATGCATTTATGTTAATGTTTTGCTTTAATGGATATTGTCATCCTTGTTAAAAATTTTTCACACATCCCAACACTTGATATTGACCCCTCCCCTCCCCCCCCCCCCCCCACCCAAGAAATAACAAAACAAAACTTATGGAAAATACTAGGAATTAGCAAAGCTTTTCTATAATTTGTGTTGGTTATAGACGTCAGTCTGTTCATCATTAATATGTTAGTATTTTATATAATTTATAGACAGAATACTTACTTATAATTTTGATTATACTTATGCATTTATGTTAATGTTTTGCTTTAATGGATATTGTCATCCTTGTTAAAAATATTTCACACATCCCAACACTTCATATTTGAAGATATCTATAATATTATTAATCTTAATAATTTCTTGGAAACCGACAACAAAGAAAAATAGTAAAAATGGTGGTAAAAATGTAAATTGGTAGGGGGTAATGATTTCCTTGAAATTTCAATTGCTTACGGACCTTTGAAGTGACAACATATACTACAGTACAAATATCATCTACATTCTACATTATTTATATTTTATTTTGCTTCTGCTAGTATTTATTTTGTATTTTGTTGCATTGTTTTGCTATCGTTATGGCGGAAGGACAGAGAGTTGACCGCAGGCGCAACGTGATGTTGGATGTCGCTGATGATTTGGTTCCTTACGCCCCCCGTACTCTTCCCTTCATAGATCCAGAACCGGCTTTATACCCCGACCTGATGCCTGGCTGGTTCGCCCATTATCAGGTCCTACACAGATATTTTAAGGATATCTGTCGCCTGGTGTTCAGGTCGGGGTTTCAGTCGGTTCGTAATATGGAGGCGCTCAGGCTATTTGGTGAAGGAATTGGTATATACCAATTCCTTCACCAAGCCCTTCCATCTTCTCAGCGGACCCGCGAAGAAAATGAACAGGTTCTGTCCGAGTTGGAAGCCAAATGCAATGGTTATCGTGACTTAGTTATCCAGTCCTTAGATGTCTATGATCGTGCCATAAATTTGGATCGAACAGTGGATCTATCATCAGATTCAGATGAAGACGAACCCGATATCTCCGGCGATGTCAATCCATCTTCCGATGATGACGATATTGACGCCATCCTGGAACACGAAGGTGGCGCGAGCGCGAACTCTACCCGTGATGACTCTGTGATCATTATCGATTGATTGATGTTGCGTTGAGATCGTATTCCTGTGAATATTTAGATTCCACATAAATAACTTGACAAATAAATACAATACAAATATATGCTATAATAATAAAACTATGAAAAATAATTTTCTTATTTTTATTTAATTTAATTTGTAATTGCGATGCTGCTCTATAATTTGAATTTCTTAATGTCTGGTTCTAAGACTTGCGATGAGACTTGGTTAATAATTGTATGAATCTATCCTATAATATAAAGAAGTAAGCTCTGTTTGTCTGTAGCTAAGGATCTCGCTAACCACTGAACCTTTATGGTTCTCCTTTACAGTACAGCTTCGTATAGGTCCTTAGATGGTTTTAGGCTAATTCATTTTCATAAATAAGTTTGGATATGGTTTTAGGCTATTTTTCTGCCCTTTCATATCCCTTCGAATATAGAGCCTCTAAATGCTAGGGGCGCAGCCGTTTGTATCCAAGGAAGAGAGACGTTTCGTTTAATAAAAGATTATTGGTTGGTAGCTTATTAATTAGAATTAAGATTGTTTGTTAAATCGAAATCAGCAAAAATATTTCTATTTGATATAGTTTTAGTTTAGTTAGGTCGTTAAATATATGTTTACGAAATACTTATGTTTCTGCCGTGATTATTTGTGTACTTATTTTAACTTTGAAGACATAAATTTAAAATTATCAATAGCTATAGTATTTCTTGCATCGTTAAACGGCACGTCAGGGCTAAAAAAACTGGTTTTAATCTTATGAAATTAAATTAAAGACTTGCGATGAGACTTGGTTAATAATTGTATGAATCTATCCTATAATATAAAGAAGTAAGCTCTGTTTGTCTGTAGCTAAGGATCTCGCTAACCACTGAACCTATATGGTTCTCCTTTACAGTACAGCTTCGTATAGGTCCTTAGATGGTTTTAGGCTAATTCATTTTCATAAATAAGTTTGGATATGGTTTTAGGCTATTTTTCTGCCCTTTCTTATCCCTTCGAATATAGAGCCTCTAAATGCTAGGGGCGCAGCCGTTTGTATCCAAGGAAGAGAGACGTTTCGTTTAATAAAAGATTATTGGTTGGTAGCTTATTAATTAGAATTAAGATTGTTTGTTAAATCGAAATCAGCAAAAATATTTCTATTTGATATAGTTAAAGTTTAGTTAGGTCGTTAATATATGTTTACGAAAAATACTTATGTTTCTGCCGTGATTATTTGTGTACTTAGGTAGGTTAGGTAAGTGTTCCACGTATTTAAATTTTAACTTTGAAGACATAAATTTAAAATTATCAATAGCTATTTCTTGCATCGTTAAACAGCACGTCAGGGCTAAAAAAACTGGTTTTAAGAATGAATAAAAAAGTGTATTATTTCGAGTTTCTTATCACATTTATTTTTACAATATCACGCAAAAGTTATTTAATAAATATCAAATTGATGGACTACAAAACAGAATGAATATGAAATGAATGAAATACAAAATGAAAATGAAAAAATGAAATTGAAAAAAAAATTAAATGAAAATGAAAAAATTAAAACTAAAGAAAAGGGGTAGTTTCACGAAATGCATTTGAACTTAATTTAGTGAACCGCATGCATATTTTTTCTTAGTTAATGGGGTAAACTACATTTAAATAGAATGTATTTGAAATAAATTCAATTTTCTACCACGTAGTTTTTAAAATATCAAGACCTGAAAATTGTCTTTTTTGTGATATATGCAATTTAAAAAGACGATTTTCAAGTCTTGACATTTTAAAAACTATGTGGTAGAAAATTGAAATTTTTTCAAATATATGCCATATAAATGTAGTTTAACCATTTAACCAGGATAAAATATGCGGTTCACTAAATTAAGTTTAAATGCATTTCGTGAAACTACCCCTTTAAAAAATCTGCAAATTTACGAAAATTAAATTAAAAATTTTTAAATACACATGGCTCGCAATAGCCAATTTAATAATAACAATATAACTTTTATGCTTCATGAACATGGAAAGTTATATTGTTGTTATTAAATTGGCTATGCGAACCAATATGAAAATGGATGATGGGTTGTTGCCGTTGTTGACCGTTGTAAACCCAAAAAAGTTAATTATAATTTAAACAACAATTTAAAACTAACAAAATTACCAACTTAAATTTCTCTCTGTCCCTTAATTAAACAAAAGAGAAAGGTAACAAATAGAAGTTTATTAAAATTTAAACTAAATAAATTATTTCTTCTCTCGTTCCCTTAATTAAAATTTAAAACTGTATATATCAATAGAATTAATTTTTAATTTTTATTTTAGTCAACAAGAAGTTTGACAATCTGTGGCCAACACCTGACCAGGTTCTTGCCCTCAGAGAAGTCCTGCAAGTGTTGGAGTGTGTGGATACCATGCTGACAATTCCCGCCCAAGCCCATGAGGCCACAATCGTCCAGATGTTCACCATGCTGGATACGGTGTTCTTTACCCTACAGACAAGTATGCCTGGCAACTTATTCGCCCAACGTGTATTCAAGTTCCTTCATCAAAGGGTGAACAAGATTATACGTAATAATGCAGGCTGGCAAGTCTGCCTCTACCTACACCCCCTGTCACGCAGTCATTTGGAAATGATTGCGAGTGGCACACAAAGCTTTACGGTGACACAGGATGAAGCAAAAACAATCTTACAACAAGCACCCAAAAATTGTAGGTTGTTGGGTGAACGGCTACACCGAATCTCACTGAGAGCCAACCTAAGTCCTGAAGAAAAGGCAGATGAAGAGGCCGACCTGCGTAGTGCTAATGCCGACGATGAGGATTCCCAAGCTGACGAGTACGATTCTCCAGCAACTGCACCTCCCACAGGTAAAGATATACAATATTAATTAAAATAGATAATAATAATAACATTAGTTAAATAATTCAATTATCATTTTTATTAATTATATTTATGTATTACAGGCATGATGACACCCCTCCAAAAGATGTTTTGGACTAAACAACAAGAGTTGAAACAAATTCAGGCTCAAGCAGCAGCCAAGAAGAAAAAGAAAGAACAACGTGACAAACAGAAGGATCCCCTGGACGTCATGAAGAAACACCTGAACGCTGGGCTGAAGGATTGGAATAATATAGATGAATCCAAGTTGCATGCCTTGACATACGGTTACCAACGTGAAGTCGATAAGATAAAGGAGGAAATTGCGAAAGTCAAAAAATCTAAGTCCAAGGATTTCGATGTTGAAGAACGCCAGAAACTGTACAAACAAGGAGCGATGACCGCAAGCCACAGGATGCTTACTACCAGGTATGAACATGTTGCAGAGCAGATATGTTATCCCCCTGGACTTGTCAGTTTGATGACCAACTTCAACAACCTTCCAGTTTCTAATGCGAGGTGTGAGAGAATTTTCTCACACCTCAAATTAGTTTACTCATCGAGGCGCTATAACCTAGACAGAGACACCATCCACGCCATCATGTTCTTGAAGATGAACAAGCTAGTCCCCAAGAAGACCCAAGCATTTTGGGATAGACAAGTAACAGTTACCAAGAAGACAGCAACCAAGGAACTGGAAAAGTGAATGAAATAATTTTTGTAAATATCTTTATCATATTAATTATGTTGGAAAGAAATAAAGTAGAAGTAAAAGTAAAACAAATAATTTAATGAAATAATTTTGTGTTTTTTAAATATCTGTATCATTACCATTATAAAATAGATGTTGTAATAAAACCCAAAAAACTGTTTATTGATATATTTATTTTTTTTGCAGTATTGTGATTTAATTTAACAAGGATGAATAATCAATAAGTAGCGAAGCCAAAAACATTACTCAAATCATACTTGTCTTGTGTCTTTATGCGTGGATGGTCTCTTGCTCGAGGTTCTAGAGTAAATAAGTTGGACATCAAATGAAAGTAAATACTAAATATCCAAAAATAAATTTGAATTTCAATTAAAGGGTGATGGAAAAAATGCGTACTTGCCGCTTCGCTTATATTATTGTACATTCAAACATCAGTAAACCAAAAATCAGACCAATCGGATAATTAGGTCACATAAAAATTTGTTGTTAAAATGTAAAAAAAATACAGACATTAATGTCAGAACTGAATTATCAGAATGCGAATATATAAGAGTCAAAGCAAAATTGTAAGTAAATTTGTTTAAAAACAGCTTGATAATCAGGTTTAATATGAGCGTACATTTAAAAACGAGTTTCAACGCAAAAAAACGCGGAGCCGAATCTAGAAATACGGCTGCGGATGTGTGTATATTTGGTAACATATGGTTTTTAAGTTTAATTTAAGGAAATAGACCGTTAAATCATAATATTATTACTGTAAAAACTCACTTTTAACTAATGTGGAGCCGAGCCGTTCTGAACGACGTAAAAAAATGCACGGAAATTCTTTTCGAACACAGGGATTCAATATTTTTAGGTAAGACTAATAAAACACACCCGATACTTTGTAATTTTGGAACGATATAAAAAAATAAAAAAAAACATAATTAAAAACAAAGTATGGAGCTTGCCGAATTATTCACAGTATAAAATCTGTGCGTTTAAAATTGAAATTACCAAAAGGCAAAATAAGAATAATTAAGTTATAACGAACAGACTTTTCACTTTATATTTACAAATTATTACAAAATCCTTACCTTAATATATTCTAAATGATTAGTGTTACCGCCTTCCGAAATAGAAAACATAGCCTATTATTTTGACGTGCATATATTCTTATGACATTCACGCAAAACAATAGACTACAATAATCCTTTTCGGACGACAGTACAGAATTAGATCTTGTGTTGACTTTGTTTCTTTCTTCTTTTTTTTTATAACTATTTTTTCAATTGCAAATAATATTTATCACTTGTCATTTTATTGTATTAATATAATTCCATTTGAAGTTTTCACATTGTATATTAAATTTTTTATTATTTTTCACTTTTCTTTGTATCTAACTAACGCGTAGTATGACGTGTCAATACACTCTGAAATTCAAATAAGGACTGAAGAACTATGTGTGTGTGCACCTCATGGAGACACGAGGTAGAAATGTACATGGGTAATTAGAAACTTCAATATAATTTATTTCGTTATATTTACATTTTTTAAAATAAGATTTTTTAATATGTTTTGACCATGGTAAATAATAAAAATTTGTTGGAGGAATTTTTGTGTATATATTTATCCCTGATATAAATTGAACAGCATACACCGGAAACGGATGATATCAAATAACAGGGAATCTATAAATATATTGTTACAAATACAATTACAAACTATTATAAGTTAACTTTAATATATTTCATTATCATTATATACTTTTTTTACGTAATGCAAAATTATACTTTTTTAATATTAGGAAGAATTTTTATTTTACCCTGTAAAAAAAGCAATGAAAAAAGTAAGACGTCTAAAATGTCGTATTCTTAACAGGTAGACTTTTTGGAGTAAGGAAATTATGTCATCACATTAATTTCATAGAAAGAACCTAAAAGTCTAATATATTTAGTAAATTTTATTTCGGAATTGTTTAACGAACATACTTCATTTAAGATTGCGTGATTTATTTCAGAAATAGAAATATACAACGTAAAAATTTATTATTTTTCAAAATCTAGTATTTATTTACGAAGCACTTCGTAAATAAATATTAAGAAATTTGAATATTTAGAAAAATATAAATAGGGAGCTATTTGTGAACGAACGGAGAGGGGAATATATATCATATTCTTGAAATAGAATTCTTGGCGACGTTAATTAATATTCCCCAATTTCAATATTATCATGTCTCTAAATTCCCTTTTGATTTTTCTCGAAATACGATACGTTTAGGGTTTGGAATACTTAATATTTTAAATATGTAGTAGACACATCATTGGTTCTACTACTGTTTAAAACTTTACCGGAATTTACCCGCAACCTTACCTTTCCCTTTCTATCAAGGGTTAGTAGTTTTAATCAAGCAATACTTTTGTAAATTAAAAATAGATAAAGCTTAAACTAATCTTAAACATATGTGAAGCTTTCCTAAAATAAACAACTCTGAACAACATCATAACATCCAGAACATAAAGCCAAAACATTGGCCCAAACTGGAATCCTGTTTTGATTTCTAATGATGTCACAAAAACCGCTAATTCTTAGGACATTGCTATATTTATTCATCTTATTATCAAGTATGTAAAATACGTGCTACTTTTAAAGAATTTGATACGAGAGAAATTTATCATTTCTAAATAAAAATGACAAACACATTCTTTCTAATGCAAAAAAATTCACGATAGCTTCAATTTTAGAATGCAAAAAAATTGGTGCCAAAGCTCTATATCTACCAATTCTTGATCTCAATATACATGAATCAATTCATGATCTAATTCTAATTAACAAGTTACAAAAAGTGGTTGATGCGTTCAAGCCCTGCTTCTCTGCTACTAGTTTCAGCCTGCAAAAATCCAAGCTGTTCCTGAACCCACTTAGTTCATTGTTGGTAAAGAACAAGAAACTCTTTTCTTTTCATTTCAAACAAATGTATAAATCTAAAATTGACATAGAATTACCTTCTATAATGACAAGAAAAAGAGACAAACTGTTCTTTCCTGACAAGGAACTGTTTGAAATTACTATTAAGAAACTTTTTAATTTACCAATTTTATTACATTTCAAAAACTTCTATCTAGAACAATTGAATCGCACACTACCAAGCAAAAATAAACTATTTAAATTCAAATTAGTCGATTCAAATATTTGCAACAAATGTAATACAGAAAGCAATACAGATCATGCATTATTCTTTTGTATATTTCCTTCTTATTTTATTCATAAACTAGCTGTCTTTTTAGATATTAAGTATAATAATGGACAACCTCAATTTATTTTTCTAAAAGAAAGCTTTTACCTATTTAATATGTATTATGATGATTTCTCGTTAAATGTATATACTCAACTATCCAATCTTATTTTAGCTGCAAAAGACAAATCACTCAAATTAAGCAAAGAAGACTGTATTTCAAATTGGAATAAAAACAACCTGCATGCCCATACAATTCTCCTAACCCAATTTTCCTTCAAACTGTTACAAAATGCAGGGCAAGAAACTAATTTTATCTCTGATTTTCTTGAGTTTTTAATAACACAGTGATTCCTGTTTTTTTCTCATTAATTTCCAGCTACTAAGCTAAGTTGATGTAAATAAAAGTCTCGTACTATAATATGTAATTCTGTATGTATATGTCTTTTCTTTATGAAATACATATCTTTAAAACAAACAAAGCTTCACTGACCAAATCATTTCTTTATTAAATTTCCATTCCATTGACTCCCCGCCCCCACCCCCCCTCCCACATACAAATACATACGTAGAATATAACTTAATAAGAAATATACAGAAATAAAGACATCAAACTTAAAAAATACTATGGGTTATATCCTATTTTTTCTAGCTACCAATCTTGCTAATAAAATGCATGATTATACGGTCATACGCCGATCAGACAACCAACGCATTGATTGCACAATCTTTGTTTGGAAGTTCTAACTTTGCGTAGTAATAAGTTGCGCCTTTTTTAAGCTAAGACATTCCTCTTACTTTAACTATTTATGTCGCGCACTTGACCATTATCAACGTCTTTGGTTATGACCCGGTAGGGAATCGAACCTATTACTTACTCGGTCGCAGGTTATTGAGATATTTACAAAGTGGTTTAAGTTATTAAACGCTCTTTTAAAGTCTAACATACACAAATACATAATGATAGAAACTTCTAATGCTATTTAATTGTTTGAGATGTATTCAAAATTCTTATATAATGTTCCTTTATTTCTGATAACAATAAACATTCATAAAGTGTTATTTGTCCAGATATAAAATGTTTAAATTAATACGTTTTAAAACATTCAAATATCAGTTTTAAGGATTTTATAATGGTTTCTTAATTTATGAAATGTTTAACTGTTTGAAGGTATTAGGTAAGGTAATATAATCTATATGTTAGGTGCTCTTATTTTTGAAATAAATTGAAAAAAGGGGTTAAGAATATTTTTTATTTATTATGCAAAATTGACCCTGTTACAGGTGGAGTAAAAAAAATAAAAAATATGTTGTTGGGGGGAAAAATGTAAAAATTAAGAGAAGTGAAAACATTTTTTTTCCATTTTTCTCCCCTCCTTGGTGAAAAAACTAAAATAATGTTTGGGAGGGAGGATAATATAAATAGAATAAATAGTTCTGAATTTTTTATCCACTTTTCCCTCTTTCTTTCTGGAAAAAAAAACTAGGAGGGGAAGACTGCTGTACTTATTTAATGTTCTTTATATCTAAATTCTTTCCAAGCGTTGCAACTTTTAGATGTTGTTAACCTTGTTTAATTCATTAAGTATTCTAATAAAATATGATTACCTTATATTGATATTCGCTTCTAATTGTACTTCATTACTTGCTTTATAATTTTCTGTTGTACTTTCCTGACAATCATTTACACCATTTTCACTAACACGGTTATTTGTGCCATTTTGAGATTTATTGGATTGATTTTGTTCTGGTTTTGTTGTAGTAGAATCAACTTCTATAGAGTTGACAACACTATTTCCATTCGAGTTTAATAATTCTTCTATTAGTCTGGATTCTAAAATACAAGAGCTTTAATTTTCAAACTTTTATAAAACTTTTGCATTTAATTCCCTATAGAATAGTTATTTCTCGTATTCATTCGAATCCGGTGGATAGGAACCGGTTCTCATAAATACGAAAAAACTATGTCTAGCATCGTATTATATCCAGTTTTCTACGAATATAGAAATGTACAATCAAAAGATTAAAACCAGTTTTTTTAGCCGGTGCCTCCGGCACCTCGGGGCTAAAAAAACTAGTTTTAATCTTATAATTGTACATTCTATATCCGCGGAAAGCCGTTTATAATACGATACGAGAAATAACTATTATTGCATCGTATTTTTTATATGTTTTCGTGGAAAGTAAAATGAAAAATTATAGATAAATTTCAATTTTGTTGGCACTGAGGGACTGAACCTAGTATTAATGTGTTAAATTTATTTTAATATTTGTGGAAAATTGTCTGTAATACGATACGATACATGATTTTATAGTATGGCTCAGAACCGGTTTTAATTTAGCAGATATTAATCAATTTTAAAGCCATACTATTAAAAAATATTGATGAGAAATTAAAATTTTTAAACAAGAAGGGATCCATAGATAAGACAATAGAAGTTATTATTCCAAACTTAGAGCGTGCAAAATACTGCTTAAATTATCCTAGCAGCTGTGCTCCTAGCATGATTAATTTTAGAGAAAAAAAGCCCAAAACCTGCACAGCAGGACTTAAATAGAGGTTGCCTAAAGAAATCTTAAAGGACAGTCAAAAATTCGTTCTACTTCATAAGATTATAAGTACATAGGTATATAGAGGATTTAATAAAACTTTGCTTTAAAATGATAAATTCAGACCTGCAGTGTTATTCGTATCATTGCTAGATTCGTCATTTCTTTCAGTTAGCTTTCCCTCTTTCATTTCCACTGAACATAATGGAATGTAAGAAAAAGAGGTAAGAACAATAAAAATCTGAAAAGTAAACAAAACAAAAAACTAAAATAAAGGGATAAGATAATGGACGATAAATTGATATAATAATAATTTGGTTGTTAATGCGAATTGGTACGATTTAGCTTTCTATTTGATGTTAAAGCACAAATAAAATATAGAATACTAGCGTTTTCGCCCCTAGGGACCTCTAGGGGCATTGAGGTCCACTCTTTCAATTTTAGAAAATTTTTAAAAAATTGAGAGGAAGGGTTATTTTTTTCTAGGGGCAATTTCTCTTGGTAATGTTTTTATACCCTTCTCAAAATAGTTATAAACCTTCCCTAGACCTAGGAACAGCTACTAATAGTAGTGAAAAACTGTATCAGTTCAGCGGTTGGCGGGATCCTTCTGTACTGACAGACAGATCACACACAGACATTCTATTACTAATATAATGATACGTAAACAATTTAAGTTATTCATATAATCTATGATTCTCAGTAAGATATTTGGACACAATAAAAACAAGTGAATTGAAATTCTTACCAACTTTGTTATCAACGTCAGTATTTTTCTCCTGAAGTTTTTGACGTCTTTGCTTTCTTTGATTTCGCCAGTGAGTTTCGTTACTTGTCATTCTAAATAATAGAAACGATTCTTTTGTTTTTCTAGAGGGGTTGGAATTATTTTCTCAAGTGAATTTCTCCAATGCTCCTGTTAAGCCTAAAACCTTCCCTGAACTAAAACTTAGTGAAAATCAATAGCCTTTATGACAGATAGATATTCTCCTACTTCAGTATACATTGTTTTTTAAAAAGCGAAGCTTTTCTATAATTAGGGTTGCTCCGAGACGGATAGCTTTTTTCGTTAATCAAGGCATGTTAGAATTGTCCTATCGATTTTAAACTTTGCATGGTGATTCCTGTAGTAGTTAGGTACGATTTAGAAAGCGTAGCAACTCTATGATCATTACCAGAATGTCCGTACGTCCATTTTAAACATGTTCATTTTTTACTTTTTTAACAACAAATTTTTATGTGATCTAATTATCCGATTGTTCTGATTTTTGATGTAATTATTCCTGGGACAACAAAGTACAATATTATATAAAAAAGCAACTCTATTATCAAGTCCTAAAAATGTATGTCTATAGCATAAACAATATCCTGTATCAAGAAGTTTTTCAAGAAATTTACTAACAATATTGCTTTGACTCTTATACATTTATATTCTGATTATTCAGTTTAGACACTATACCTACTAGTGTTAATGTCCGTTTGTCCTATCGTTTCAGAGCTTCGCTTTTATGGATGTTGTCATCTTTGTTTTATTAATGTATTTAATATACAGGGTGCGGCACATAAATCGAGACATTTTTTAAACGGCCATGGCGCGAAAACTACTTGACCAATCAGGACGTTTGACCCCACTATAGAAATCTTAGGTAATGACCTTTTAGCACAAAAAAATCTTTGGACGAAGATAGACGTGTACACCGAGCTGGCCGCGCATATGTTCAACAATGCAGATTCCTAATGCGCCGGTGGTTTAATGCGCAAAATCACAAAACGTAGGGTCCGACAGGGAAGGAGTTGAAATCTTGACCCCAAATTTTGTGGGTGTCTTATGCTCATTGAGACACACATTTTGCTGTGTTTAAATTCATTTTAGCATAATCCTAGTCGAAATGAGGTCGATTTTTCAAGATTTTGAGCCTTAAGAAATCACAAACAGTAGGGCCTGACAGAGAAGGAGTTGGAAATTTGACCCAAAATTTTTTGTGTGTCTTAAGCTCATCGAGACACGCATTTTGAGTACTTAAAGTCCACTGTAGCTAAATCCTAGCCCAAATGAGAGCAAAAACATGGATTTTGTCAATTTGGCGGTTACTCATGTTCGTAAGGAAATGTGGCCTCCCAGCAGCCCGATCTTAATTCAATGGACTTTTAGGCCTAGGGCTACTTTGAAGCATGCACCAATAGACGTGCCCATACCACAAAGACCTCTCTCATTGCCACTATCAAGGAGAACTACGCCAGCTTGGACAGGTACATTTTGACCTGGACCTGCCGGCGGTTGAGGAGGCCGGTAGAGGCGGTGATTGAGGCTGGCGGAGATTTTGTTGAATAATCTACTAGTCATATACCTATTTTGCTTCCCAGTTTTTAAAAATCAATAAAATCTTTAAAATTGACGATTTTATGTTCATTTCTTTAAAAATTACAAAATGTCTCGATTTATGTGCCGCACCCTGTACTGTGTAATAAATGACATGAACTGAGTTATAAACATTATTACCTAGCAGAACAAAGATGTTTTGATTCTCTTTTAATTGCCAAATCAACCTAAAATGTAAGGATATCAAAAGTGCATGTAACAAGGATGAAAACAAACAAAGGTAGCAAAGCTCAAAACTGCACAGAAAGACAAATGGAGTAAGTTATATTTTCACAGCAGCAGTTGAAAAGAAGTTATTCTTTACTTTAGTCTTTTTTTATCGTTAGTTTTTTTATTTGATTAATTGGGCGGTTTTACACACCGTCCAATGTCCAGCCACCTCTCATTATTTTTTTTTTCAAATATTGTATCAGGGGGGGGGGGTTTGTTTGTTTTGATTACTTCAGGTTATATTGGGTACAAGGTAGCCCCGCAAGGTAATGGCCCCCAACAGCGTTAGGCAGGGGAAAAAACTACCCCTTTCCCATCTATTTAAATTTATTTCTAAAGCACCATTTTTATTTCCTTATTCATTAAAATGGTTCACTAAGTTCGTACCTACGTATCTAACACAACTAATTTATAATGATTAATATACCTTTATAATCTGAAGCCATGTTTTAATTTGTTGAAATAGATTCAAAGCAGTTGTGCCTTTTTGTGGAATGGACCAGCTAAATGCTTTCTCTTTGGATTTCTTAAAGCAAAAAGTAGTTTATTTGGGGATAGCTATCAGTTTTAAATAGGGATCTTAAGGGATAAGACAATGGAAGAAAAATCTATGGACATTCCCAATGATGAAAAACAAAATTTTTTCTTTTTTTAAAAGTTTAAAACTATTGGTTGAAACGTCGAGTAAGTCAAAATTTCCCAAAATACATATTGCCCCCCTCCCCCCTTAAATAGCAATAACAAAAAAACAAAGGAGTCTCATTAGTTTGGGGAATCTACACAATCAATCGCTTATCTATCATCTTTCTTAATTTAGATTTGAACAAATAAACATTTAAAATCTCACCATGTATTTCAAACTTTTAACTGTGTTAAGATCCACATGTCTCCATGTCCAGGCTACGCCCCAACGCATTGTTTTTCCCTGACAAAACTCTGGAGATTTCAATGTCGTCTTTTATTTATAAACTAACCATGCTTGATTAACATCACCAAGAGATGCGATTGATAATGAAGTTTTTTTAGTTTTTAGTATATACATATATGAACTTTTGTCGGTTTCAAAATATCTCGTTTCTAACCTTAGAAATGACTAAAACACCACCATTTTTAGGTTTTCTTTGAGAATTGGCCATCTTTTAGAGTTTTTTTTGAGAGCTAGGAACGAGATATTTTGAAACAGACAAAAGTTTCTGATTCTACTCCTCAAGGTTTTTTCATGGAGCACCATGAAGCCAGAGTTCCGATTCAATTATTTTTTTACTTCCATTCAACGATAGCTATAAAATTATGTGTCAGCCAACGGTTTTTAGATAAATTTTAAATCATCAGGAGCTTTTTTTCTATTGAATAATAAAGAAGACATTCCTGTATTAGTTTGGCTTGCAACACCTAGCGATGCTAAATACTGTTTGATAGGTACAACACTTGATTTATGTCCACACAGAGTTGTAAATATACACACTAAAATATTTTTTTTTTATATTAAAGTTGTATTATAATGGATAATGAATACAATTATCCCCCTCACAAAAAAATAAAGGGACGTGGGGCATTTCTGTAATTCATAAGGCACTTTATATATATCTTAATCTTGTCTATGACCTAAAAGTGTATTTAAAATTTTTAAAAATAAATTGTAATAAAAGGGGGGGGGGAAATGTGGTGACTCGTCACACGACATACCAGCAATTTTATTTTGGATGCTACTCCCTTAGTTTTAGAGATAATTGGATGAAATCTTTTGGGCTGGGTCACTAATTACCCCAACTAGTGGTATCTTTAAAAAAAACGGCGGCGGGACCGCCGCTCCCGCCGTCCGCCGCCGTTTTCCGCCGCCACCAAAAAAATTTTTTTATTGCATTTCTCGCCGAATTAGGCAATTTGGAATCATTTGAGACCATGTTATTTTTTTCAAAAAATTTTCCCCTTACAAGCAACCCTGCTGGGGGACTTAGTCATTTTTTTCAAATTATCGTTTATCAAGGTATATCTTAAATACAGTAATTCTCCTGTGATTTTGAAGATATTGAAACAAAATCTTTTTAGGTTGGTAAGTTTAAAATATTTGAATTAAGAAAACGGCGGTGGGACCGCCGCTCCCGCCGTCCGCCGCCGTTTTCCGCCGCCACCAAAAAAAATTTTTTTATTGCATTTCTCGCCGAATTAGGCAATTTGGAATCATTTGAGACCATGTTATTTTTTTCAAAAATTTTTCCCCTTACAAGCAACCCTGCGGGGGGACTTGGTCATTTTTTTCAAATTATCGTTTATCAAGGTATATCTTAAATACAGTAATTCTCCTGTGATTTTGAAGATATTGAAACAAAATCTTTTTAGGTTGGTAAGTAAAAAATATTTGAATTAAGAAAACGGCGGCGGGACCGGCGGAACCGCCGCTCCCGCTGTCCGCCGCCGATTTCCGCCGCCAACAAAAATTTTTTTTTTGCATTTCTTGCCGAATTAGGCAATTTAGAATCATTTGAGACCATGTTATTTTTTTCAAAAATTTTTCCCCCTACAAGCAGCCCTGCGGGGGTACTTGGTCTAATGACTAAGTCCCCCAGCAGGGTTGCTTGTAAGGGGAAAAATTTTTGAAAAAAATAACATGGTCTCAAATGATTCCAAATTGCCTAATTCGGCGAGAAATGCATTAAAAAAAAATTTTTTGGTGGCGGCGGAAAACGGCGGCGGACGGCGGGAGCGGCGGTCCCGCCGCCGTTTTCTTAATTCAAATATTTTAAACTTACCAACCTAAAAAGATTTTGTTTCAATATCTTCAAAATCACAGGAGAATTACTGTATTTAAGATATACCTTGATAAACGATAATTTGAAAAAAATGAATAAGTCCCCCCGCAGGGTTGCTTGTAAGGGGAAAATTTTTTGAAAAAAATAAATGGTCTCAAATGATTCCAAATTGCCTAATTCGGCGAGAAATGCAATAAAAAAAATTTTTTGGTGGCGGCGGAAAACGGCGGCGGACGGCGGGAGCGGCGGTCCCACCGCCGTTTTCTTAATTCAAATATTTTAAACTTACCAACCTAAAAAGATTTTGTTTCAATATCTTCAAAATCACAGGAGAATTACTGTATTTAAGATATACCTTGATAAACGATAATTTGAAAAAAATGACCAAGTCCCCCCGCAGGGTTGCTTGTAAGGGGAAAATTTTTTGAAAAAAATAACATGGTCTCAAATGATTCCAAATTGCCTAATTCGGCGAGAAATGCAATAAAAAAAAATTTTTCGGTGGCGGCGGAAAACGGCGGCGGACGGCGGGAGCGGCGGTCCCGCCGCCGTTTTTTTTTAAAGATACCACTAGTTAGGGTAATTAGTGACCCAGCCCAAAAGATTTCATCCAATTATCTCTAAAACTAAGGGAGTAGCATCCAAAATAAAATTGCTGGTATGTCGTGTGACGAGTCACCACATTTCCCCCCCCCCCCCCTTTAATTTGTATATCTTTTTATCTCTTATTTGAACGTAATGTATAATGTATCAAGATGATTAATTACTAAGTAAAGCATACATAGATTCAGACATGTCAGTACTATGAGAAATTTCAAACATTCATTAAAATTAAAATTTTAATGAATCTCTTTAAAATAAGAAAATTAGAAATCTGCCTAAAGCCTTTATGCTAACCCCACGGGGCTACTCGACATCCAATACAAACTATCCTAGCCTTACTGTCACTAACAAACAAATAAACGAAGGTGGGAGTGCCTGTATTCAACTTGACAACTAGGGAAAACGCCAAGCATTGAGTTAGGCCACTGATTTTCAAATTGGTGGAGCCTGATTTTCTGAATTTAGATATTCGACAGCGGCTTGCTCAAAAAGGTTATTTTTTTTGCAGCAGTTACTAAGTCCTGTTTATGAACTGAAAAACAAAACTCTAGTGAATGCGCCCCTAGCATCAAGGGGTTCTGTTATTCAAGGGTAGGGATCGAGCAGAAAAACAGCCAAAATCCATCCTTAGACATAAATTTTAAAATAAACAAAAAACATTCCAAGACCGAAAACAGTAAAAGTGTCGAACTATGACGTCAGAAAAAAATTAACAATTAACCAATTAGAAGCCAGCATTCACTGTGGTAAAATTGGTTAATTGTTAATTTTTTCTGACGTCATAGTTCGACACTTTTACTGTTTTCTCCAGGACCTATGTGATTTCCTAAAATAGAAAACTCAATCGGTTCAGTAGTTATAGAAATAAAAAACATAAAAAACATTTATTCAGTGACAGATTACGAAGCAGTACATACAATAGTACACCAAGCTACTGCTTAGTACCAGGTGTACTTTACAATTTTTCATAATATTTATAAATTTAAATTGCATGACTAACACTAGATGTTATGTGTGGCACTGATTAGGCTTCCCTAAAAGTAGGAATATGCGTATCCGAGATGTTTGCATTGCCTTTTTTAGGTTGGCATTAAGTTAATAAGAAATATAAGAAATAATAATGTCAAAATAAATGTAGGTAAAATTAAATGGACAGGGGAAAAAGAGAAGGAAAGAAGGGTTACAACAAATTTTAAGGCTAGTTTTTCTTCAATTTTAAAACCATTTCTGTAATTAATAATGTAAGGTTTTTAATAAATCCAGGCAAATCAATATATTTTAAGTACATTCATTACATTCTTCAATATTACATATAAATTTAAAAAGTTCATCTTTAAGATTTAATGCAAATGTTTTTTTAGGAATATTCTCATTTAAAAGATCTTTTTCATGACAAAAATTATTCCATAGTCTTTGAAATGAAAATAATGGAAACCTTTCAATTTTTTTAAATTTGGCTATTGGAATATAAAACTCACTAGAATTTCTTAGTTGTCTCTGATTTCTTAGATTATTTCTAATCCATACACCATCAAAAGAATTTGATAGCCTCCAGCGAATAAAATCATAAAAAAATAGTAGTTTTGTATAAATAGATAGCTCCTTAATAGGCAAAACATTAATTTTTTTAAACAAAGGTGGCGTATGGCTGTTATAAGCGGATTTGTGTATAATTCTAATAGCTTTTTTTTTTGTAAAACTATTAAAGGCTTAATAGATGATTCTAAGCCACAGCTCCATGCTGGCAAGCAATACAATAAATGGCTATTTATAAAAGAGTGGAATAGTGTTACTAAGGATTTTTCACATAATATATGCTTAACTCTATTGATTAAAAACAAACTTCTAGACATTTTTTTCCTTAAATATTCAATATGGTATTTAAAGTTAAGTTGAGAATCAATAAACACACCCAAAAATTTAATTGCAGGAATTTCACTCTGTTGGTTGATATAACCCAAATATCTAATTTTATCTGTATCATTCTCATTTTCATTATTAAAATCTAATTTAATTTTAATTTGTTCCCAAGTTATGGAATCCTCCCTTTTATTAAAGATCATAAATTTAGTTTTAGTTGGATTAAGAGACATTTCATTGCAACGAAACCAATTACAGATATTTTTAAGTTCAATGTTGAGTATTTTAATTATCTCATTCAAATCTTTTCCTGATATCAAAAAATTACTGTCATCTGCAAATAGTAGTGTCATTAAGCTAGTACAATTTTTAATATCATTGATATAAACTAGAAACAAAATTGGACCCAAAATACTTCCCTGTGGGACACCCTTGCTGATTCCTAATAAATCACTTTTTTCGCCATTTTTATAAACAAACTGATTTCTATTACTTAAATAGTTTTTAAACCATTGTAATTCTAATCCATGTATACCAATTTTTTTAAGTTTTTTTAATAAAATTGTATGCGAAATTGTATCAAAACATTTAGCAAGATCACAGAATACCCCTATAGTAATTAAATTTTCATTTTTTGCTTGTCCTAGATAATTCAAAAGGTGAATCATAGGATGTAGTGTAGATTTTTTTGCTTGAAATCCATATTGATGTTCATAGATAATTTGATTAAATTCAAGATATCTTGTGAGTTGTTCAGATACAATTTTTTCTAACAATTTTGAAAAAATAGGTAGCAAACTTATTGGACGATAATTGCCAGGGTTACATTTATCCGTTTTAGAGCTGTTACTATATTTAAAAATTGGCAAAACTTTAGCAATTTTTAATTGTGAAGGAATTTGACCTGTTTTAATAGATTGGTTAATAATGTGAACAAGAGGTACGGCAATACTATTTATAATTTGTTTTAATAAACAATTTTGATTAAGTTGTTCCCTGTAAAAAATTTTCTTTGCATCTTTTATTGCCTTATTGTAAATGTCCCTATATGTTGTATATGCAACTAAAATGAAATATTGAGCTAAAGACAAAAAACCTTTCAACTTTATATATGAAAGGATTTTCTTTCAAATAAAATAATCCAGCTTATTTGGTCTTCTTTGATGATATAAATAGAATGATTAATTACAATCATTTCAGCTCACACATTACAGATAAAAGGATAAGAAAAATTACATTTTGAATGCAATAAGAATGTTTTTTAAAGCAAAGCTTTTCTATAATTAGAGTCGGTCTGTGCGACCGTACGTCCGTCCGTCCGTGACGGATAGATTTTTTTCATTGATAAAGGTATGTTAGAATTGTCCTGTCGATTTCAAACTTTGCATAGTGATTCCTGTAGTAGTTAGGTACGATTTAGACAGTGTAGCAACTCTATAATCATTACCAGAATGTCCGTACGTCCATTTTAAACATGTTGATTTTTCTACGTTTTTAAAAACAAATTTTTATGTAATCTAATTATCCGTGTGATCTGATTTTTGGATTATTGATTCCTGAGACAACAAAGTACAATATTATAAGCAAAGCAACTCTATAATCAAGTCCTAAAAATGTAAGTATGTCCATAAACATTATCCTTTATCAAACAGTTTTTCAACATATTTACTTACAATTTTGGTTCGACTCTTATACTTTTATATTCTGATTATTCAGTTCTGACACTAAACAAGTGTTAATGTCCGTTTGTCCTACCGTTTCAGTGCTTCGCTTTTATGGATGTTGTCACCCTTGTTTTCAGAATGTGAATGCTGAGATTCTAAAGGATGATGACCAGCAGGATCATACCTGGAGCATTAAATTGGCTAGTATACATACTTTTATATTATTTATACATAAGATTAAGAATATCAAAGAATAAGACAATGGAGATAAATTGACTTACATCCCCAATGATGATAAATAAAGATTACCCGTTTTGTAGATTAGAATTATTGAAAAGTTCATCTAGTTTGGAACCCAAAAATCAAAATTCAATAAAAGTATAAAAAGGACATTGCAGTTATGAAGCTTTGGGTACCAGTGTAAATTTTAGTCTAGTGTCTCATCCCTCTTAAGGTTTATTATCAATTCCATCCATCTACAGACGGACGGATAAAAATTTATAATAGTGTAGCTTTGCTATAAATCTGAACCAAAAATTTATTAGTAGTTGGACGTTTTACATTTAAAGGCGTAACAATAAAGCTGCTCCTTTTATAAGATTATTTTAAGGTTTTGCCGTCTCAAAAATCAAGGTTTGTTAGAGAATAATTAATCAAAACGAATTTTTTAAAGATAAAAATGACAAAATGCAGAACATGGAATTTCTGGTAAGATTATAGAGTAGCTACGCTTTCAAGATAATTACAAATCAGTTACAATCATCGGTCCACTCGATAAGACGAACGTATCGACCCTAACCGTAGAAAAAGCTTTGCTTTTATAACCAGAATCTCAACTCATTTGCAAAACCACAAAATCTGTTAATCAGGGTTTCCACAGTTTTTTTTTAAACTTAAAAGTTTAAATTTTTTTGCTTATCCACACTTTGCAGGGAGGTAGGGAACATAAGATTGTTAATTATAATTAAAGTTTCATAAACTAAAAGAATTATCAATTAGTTCTATTATTCTATTCTATTAAACATTGATTTCTTCTGATTTTAGAGACACTTTGTCCCGCTACGTTACCCTGATCAAGAGCTTACATAAGCCTGTTGAATTCAGAACAAATATAATCTGGCAACCTTGAAGAAAAACAAGAATTATATAATATAATAATGAATTTGGCGACCCTGTTTAAGATGGTGGGCTGGTATAAGCCAGGGGATTATTCAAATTTATATTCTACAAATGGATTAACAGTCCCCAACTACTTGCAGGCCCAACAATGTATACCCCTGCACTCACAAAACTGTAAAAAAAATTTACATTAGCAAGAAGTCTTAGAAAGATCTCCAAAAGTTCTTTTTTCCCTTTCCCTCCCAACCCCCATAATTTTTAGAAAAATTTAAAATAAGGGGCAGGAAGGTATGGAGTAATTTTTCATTGTATGTCTACTAGCGGGTTCGCCCCTAGCATATGGGGGCTTTGCCCATGAGGTAATTAAAAAAAAATAAAAATTGGAGGTGCCCCCACTATTTTCGAACTTTTCGGGAAAAAAATAAGGGGGTGTTTTTTTTGGGGGGTTAGGGGTGTCTCACAACTCAAGAAAATAGCCTAAAACCACCAGAGGACCAGTAGGTATATTCCCTTAAGAGTAGATCATACGATCAGTTCAGTGGTTACCGAGATCTTAAGGGACAGACGGACGGACAGACAGACATCGTTCAACTTTGTATTACAGATTACTTAGGTTAGGTTATATTGAGCACTAGGTAGCCCTACATGGTTAGGACACCGTTATGGGCAAAGAAAATATGAAATAAATAAAAAAAAAAGCATTTATGAAGCTAAAAAAAAGTCTTTAATATCAATAGTTGAATGCAGGATTTAATGAGATTTCAACAAGGAAGTCATTAGTGTTGTAAAGGAGCTTTGCACTTAAACAAGAAGGACAACATTTATAAAAGCGAAGCAAAAGGGAAGGACAAACAAACGATAACTCTTGTAGAATGTCGTCTTAATAAGCACTAATTTCTAAGTCTAAACGAGATTGTACATAAGTTTGTTGAAAAATTGCTTAAATATAGGATCCAGTAATGTTCTGGTGACTATTATAAGTTTTCTACGTATTCCATATTGTACCTAACTTTTATAGGAATCATCATGCAAAGTTTAAAATCAATATGATAATTCAAACGAGTCTATATTCTAATAATTATTTCAAACAAAAAATGTTGTCAAAAAAGTAAAAATTTGCTTCGCTTTTAAAAATATTTTTGTTTTACAAGAACAACAAATATACATACACTCTACACCAATTTAACAATATTTATTGCTTGAATCCAGAGATATAGAGGAAAATATATTAAAATAAAAACAAGGATGACAACATCCATAAGAAGCAAAGGACAAAAAGTTATGAAATGAACAAACGGACAAAGAATGTTATGGAGGAGAGGTTTAGTTGACAAGAAAAGAAAGGGAAAGAATATGCAAAAACTCAAAGAAAATAACAAATGTTTGAAGCATGACCGACAGACAAACGGACAAAACAATGGATTTATAGGCTAGATGTGCATGTGCCACAGGAATCTTCACTCACAAATTCAGATGTCTAACTTCAATAGCAGCAGAGAAAATCAAAAATAGCGTTACAGATTGACTGACTGATGGACAGACGGACGGAATTATAGAGTAGCATGTTTATATATTGAATGGGGAGTAAAAAACGGGCAGTTTTACCATTACAGACAGAAGGACAGACATACATACATACATGAATACTTATTGAGTACCTTCGTTACTAAAAACGGAAAGAGATATGCACTGAAAATGTATATATACACTAGTTTTACATACACATATATGAATGTAGTACAGTTTCAATAATTTTAAATTTTCTTTCAAATTTATACCTATATCCGACCTATTTTTTTCTAGCTTATGAAACTAAATAAGGTTTATTCAACTTGGATTAAAAAGTCTCAACACATAATATAATCATTCTATTTAATTGAAATTAGTTAAATTAAGACATAAAATAGGTAATAGGGTGTTTGTTTGTGTGTTTAAAGCTTATGACCTCAAAAATTGTCATTTTCAGAGAAGCTGTATATACATGCATGGTGGTATCTTTATTTATATCCCGTAGGAGCTAGGGGCGAAGACCTACAACAAAAAGGGAATAAGTCCCTAGAAGCTAATTTATAAGCTAATAAAAAATGAATAGTAACTGATTGATATCCGCTGGATTAGAACCGGTTCTCAGAGATACTATAAATCATGTATATTAACATCGTATAACAAACAATTTTCCACGAATATTAAAATAAAAATCATAAAAATCATACTGGTTTTGTTAGCCTGGACATTTAAGTATTAGATTTTGTGCTTTTTTGTCCATTTATTCATCTTTTGTATAATATTCAAATTTCTTATCCACATAAGCTTTAGAAAGTCATATGTAGATGATACATGTGTATTGAGAAAGCTCTGCATTTATAAGTTGACCCTATAAACCTTAATAACAAGAAAGATGAAAAAAATTAGCGCAGCTTTTAAAATTAATGCATTTCTCTAAAAACAAAGTTCAAATATTGAATATTTCAAAATTATATTGGTATCAAACTGCTTTTTAAAGCGCTTTTTTAAAATTGTCCGATAAGGGTTTTATCCTCATATAAAAGTTACATAATGTCTATATGTGTGTGGTGTCTGGAAAATTTATAATAATTTTTGGGTAGGCTTCCAACTTCTTCCAAAGAAAATCGCCCCCCACAAAAAAAAATTCTAAAACTAAAATAAACAAAGGAGGGTCGACTTCTCCCCCCCCCCCCCATTTCCTTCTTCAAGCGCTTTAATACGTTTCTATGGGCAAAGCCGTTAGCGAGAGGGAATATAGAAACTCATAACTAACTGTTGGACAAACTTACATGTAATACTTGTAGAGTAGAATCGTGCACACTCAAAAAAAACACGTAAAAGGGGAAAGTATCCGATTTCATTTTAAACATTTCCTTTAAATTTATACTAGCGGCAGTCCCCCTAGTCATTAGCGTCATCTTAGGGTAAAAAAAATAGCTAAAAAACCTTCCATGGCCAACTTAAAGACTCCCTAAAATGGAGGGCGCCATAAGATAGATCTTAATTGATTTACAGAAAACCTAATTTGTATAATATAAAATTAATAAAGATTCATTTAAAAGTAAGGGATAACAGCTATAAACTTTATCTACGGAACGGCATAGGTCAATCGACTTAAATACATATGAATTATGAAATACTATAACTCATACTCAAGGGCACTTGAGGAAAGGGGGGGGGGGTCGACCCTCCACTTTACATTTTAGATTTAAAAATGGTTTTATTAGAGGGCTTACTTTTTTCCGGAGGCGATTTCTCTTGGGAGGGGGGATACATTGACACCCATACAAACATCCTGTTACTTTTCTATACGAATTTAAAATGAATCCCAGTCTAGTCGGCTTAAAATTATGCAGTTGCTTTCCCCCAAGAAAAATATATTTTCCCTGAGCCACGTGCAGCTTGCAGAAGGAGTAAGGGCTTTCTTTTATTTTATCATTTATAGGTATAGTTCCTTTATTGCTATATTATAAACTGTTATACTTTTTTGTGATTGTACTAATATTCAAATGTAATTCTGAATGTTGTTTTCTATTTTTTATTTCACAAAGAACAGTAAAATATTTGACAGTGAATTTACTGTTTTTGTATAAAATGTAGATATAATTTATTTTTTAAACTTAAACTTACTAAATTCAATATTAAGATAAAACACGTTATTAAAATTTAGTTCTATTAGGAGGGTTGATAGAGTACCCTCCCCCAAAATAGTTTGTCCTAGATCCACTTTACTGCAAAGGAGAGCCATATTGGCCTAGTAGTTAGTTAGATCGATCTGGACACAGAGACAGATAGATAGACAGACAGACATCCTGCTATTTATGACTCAAAGCACCTAAAAATATGCACGCAGGAGCGTGCGTGCGTTGACGAAACTCTCAAAGGATTGAAACCAACTCTGTTTATAGTTAAACCTAATAGTAGTATCACAGAATTAGGTAAATCAACATCTATGAATAAAATACCTTTCATTTACTATGTATCCTTTACTCCTTGAACAAAAACACTTATGTCCATAAATAGGATAGCTACAACTTTTTTCGGATAAAGCCCCTTTCGTGACAACGCTGCTTAAGGGGCGATTCTTCGTTTTTTGACAATAGCTTTTCTCCCATTTCTAGCCCCTACGGGGGGGGCAATAACCCTGCGGGGCCAATTGCCTAACCCTGTGGGTCAGTCACCTAACCCAATATAACCTAACCTAACCTAAAATAACCTATCAAAAGCCATTTTAAAAATACGCTGAATCGCCTCGTTGCCACGAAAGGGACTATTCCCCTTTTTTCTTATATAGAAACAATGAGTAAGCGTATTTTTTAATCAAAATACCAACTAAAGTAACATAATTGGTATCTGTATTCAATTAGGGAGGGAATGTGGTAGAAAATAGCTTAAAACTATACTAAACCTCATTTTCAAAATAGTCTAAAACCATCCTGATACCTGTATGAAGCTTTCTTATAATGGTAGTTGGCGAGATCTTAACGTACAACAAAAACCAAAATATCTATAATACAAAATAGTACGATGTCTGTCTGTCTGTCTGTCTGTCCGTCTGTCTGTCTGAAGCTTAAGATCTCAGTAACTACTACACTGATTGGGCTCTACTCTTCAGGGAATATACCTACTGGTCCTGGGATGGTTTCAAGCTATTTTCTTGGGGGGTGGGACACTCCCTACCCCCCCCCCCAAAAAAAAAAAAAAAATACAAAATTTCTTTTTAAAACTGAAATCATAAAATTGGAGTTCGATTCCCCCCCCCCCCCCTTAAAATAAAATATTTTTCTAAATAACACCTCTTGATTAAACCTCTTGGGGCAAAGCCCCTAGAGACTATGGGCGAAGCCGATAGTATAGTAGAAAGAGAAATATTGATTTAATGGACAGACAGACAAACAGACGAACATAATACAAAGCTGCTGCACTTTAAAAAAAACTTTTAAAACAAAGAAGTCATTAAAAATTAATTTAAACAAATGAAAAATAAAACTTTTGAAACATGCATTTGTTGTATTTTATTAACTTTTATAATATAAGATTAATGTCTCGTATTTTGGTGAAGAAAGAAATTTAGGTTAAGCATTTGGTTTATAATCCTTATATTTAAATCAGGATATATGTCTGTGTGTGTGTTTGTCTATGTTTGTGTTTGTATGTGTCTGTACCGAAGTGTATGGTTTAACTACACCTCCTATAGGTATAGTTTAAATATAATGGGGGAGATTACCTTCACCGTCCAACCCCCCAAATTTTTCAAATTGAAAAAAAAATAATCAAAATAGTGGTGGGGGTCGAATCTTCCCTCTCTTAAGTGGCCCTAGAGATCTTTAAGCTGCTATTGTATTTATAGACTTGTAGCTTAAAACCCAACCCCAACTTCAACCCCCTCCCTCTCCTCAATTTTTATGTATTTAAATAAAACAGAAGAGATTGTTTTCTTTATCACTATTGGGGTTAAATATCAATTCATCATCAATTGTCTTATCCCTTAAAATCCTTGGCATACATTAAAACAATGTTTGTATATCAGATAGAAAATGCCTCCCAAGTTCGATCCCAACGAGGTTAAGATTATCAAGCTCCGTTGTGTCGGAGGAGAGGTCGGAGCCACCGCTTCCCTTGCTCCCAAGGTAAGATTATTAAGCTCAGTTGTGTCGCAAGAAAGGTCGGAGCTAGTCCTTCCCTTGCTCCCAAGGTGATATTATCAAGCTTCATTATGTTGGAGGATATATCGAAGCACCTCTTCCCTTGCTCCCCAGGTAATATTATCAAGCTTCATTATGTTGGAGGATATATCAGAGCACGTCTTCCCTTGCTCACAAGGTAAGATTATCAAGCTCCGTTGTATCGGAGGAGGAGTCGGAGCCACTTCTTCCCTGGCTCCCAAGGTAATGTAATAAAAATCAGTTGTGTCGGAGGAGAGGTCGGAGCCACCTCTTCCCTCGCACCCAAGTTAAGATTATCAAGCTCAGTTAAGTCGGAGGAGAGGTAGGAGCCACCTCTTCCCTTGCTCCCAAGGTAAAATTATCAAACTCCATCGGTCGGTTAGTAATTAATTCTTTTAACTTGATGTTTTTTTTTTTGCTAATTATGGTTGCTATTGTCTTTGTTTCCTTTCTCCCAAGGTAAGATCATTAAGCTACATTGTGTCGGAGGAGAGGTCGAAGCCACTTCCTTTATTGCTCCCAAGGTAAGATTATAAAGCTACATTGTGTCGGTCGAGAGGTCGGTGCCATTTTTTCCCTTGCTCCCAATATTACATTATTTAGCTCCATTGTGTCGGAGGAGTTGTCGGAGCCACCTCTTCCCTTGCTCCCAAGGTAAGATTATTAATCTCCGTTGTGTCAGATAAGAAGTCGGAGCTACCTATTCCCTAGCTCTTAGGTAAGATTATTAAGCTCCGTTGTGTCAGATAAGAAGTCGGAGCTACCTATTCTCTAGCTCTTAAGGTAAGATTATTAAGCTCCATTGTGTCAGATAAGAAGTCTGAGCTACCTATTCCCTAGCTCTTAAGGTAAGATTATTAAGCTCCGTTGTGTCAGATAAGAAGTCGGAGCTACCTATTCCCTAGCTCTTAAGGTAAGATTATTAAGCTCCGTTGTGTCAGATAAGAAGTCGGAGCTACCTATTCTCTAGCTCTTAAGGTAAGATTATTAAGCTCCATTGTGTCAGATAAGAAGTCGGAGCTACCTATTCCCTTGCTCCCAAAGTAAGATTATTAAGCTCCGTTGTGTCAGATAAAAAGTCGGAGCTACCTTTTCCCTTGCTCCTAAGGTAAGATTATTAATCTCCGTTGTGTCAGATAAGAAGTCGGAGCTACCTATTCCCTAGCTCCCAAGGTAAGATTATTGAACTCAGTTGCTCCCAAGGTAAGATTATCAAGCTCCATTGTGTAAAAGAAGAGGTCGGAGCTAGTTCTTCCCTTGCTCTTAAGGTAAGATTATTGAACTCTGTTGTGTCGGAGGAGAGGTCGGAGCCACCTCTTCCCTTGCTCTCAAGGTAAGATAATCAAGCTTCATTATGTTGGAGGATATATCGGAGCACCTCTTACCCTGCTCCCAAGGTAAGATAATTGAGCTCTATTGTGTCGGAGGAGAAGGGAGCCACATCTTCCTTTGCTCTCAAGGTAAGATTGTGAAGTTCTGTTATGTCGGAGAAAGGGTCAGAGCCACCTCTTCCCTTTCTCCCACGGTAAGATTATCAAGTGTTTCAAATTTATATGAGCAACGCTTCTTATGAAAGTTTAAAATTATACTTTACAAGTAAAAATATGAAAGTCTATATTCCTAAAGTCTGCTAGGAAATCCTTTTTAAGTTAGGCGTATTTTACAAGAAATACCATCTAGGATAATAAATCTACTTTTCCAGGTTGGTCCCCTTGGTCTCTCTCCCAAGAAGATTGGTGAAGATATTGCAAAGGTAAGTTTTGGTACTTTCTCTCAAAGTACATATCGAGTACTGACGCCTCCCCCCCTCCCCCTTATGCATAAACCCTACAGGAGGCCCTAACCCTGTTGGGAATAATGTATGGTGCCTAACTTTTCAAGCCTAACCTAACCTGAACTAAAGTTATAAAACAAAAAAATACAATCACACATTATTTAATTTTTTTTAATGGGGCGGTTTCTGTGCTCAACAAGGCACTTTGAGGAAAGTTGCCTAATTTCTTTTATATTTAAATACAAAGTGCTCAATTTCAACTATTAATAGCCACATACAATTAAATTAAATTCCAAAAAATGTTTTCCCAATTTTAAAACAAAAATGTTTTAATGCATTTCCACAGTTGACATTTTACGATAAAAATACTCTCTTAGCCTCTAAAAACCCTTTAAAAACATCACGTCATGTGATAGAGGTAAAATAAAGCCAAACAAACATGTATAATATAAAATAAGACTTTAGAGTATAAAGCACAGATGTCTGTTTAACTTTTAGGCGATTCCTTAGACCTAATCACTTGTATAATTAGTACATCAAATTATAAAGTATTCTATACTGGAAATGTGATGTATTGGAATGAATTATCAAGACCTTAGGATTGGTATTTTGTCTCTATTTGATTCATCAGGCGACAGACTTTACACTCATGATAAACATAGAGTAAATTCATGTATAGATTTATTTTTTTAAGAATAGTAAGAGACTGGTTTTTCTGTATTTTGTATTAAATGTAAGATGATTAAGAGGCATGTTGCATTTTTTCAGTTGCCAATAAATTAATGAATTAAAATGAAAATATTTATTTAATATTCTTTCATTGGGTTTTAATTAGGGTTGGGCCGGATACTTTTTTGGCCGGATACCGGATACCGGAAATCCGGCTGATTTCAAACGCCGGATATCCGGTAACCGGCCGGATATCCGGCAAATATCCGGTTATTCGGCCAAATTACCGGATATCCGGCCGGATAACCGGCCAAATTACCAAATACTAAAGTAGCAAAAAAAAATTTCTTCAGAAATCTTATATAAATTTACATAAAGTTAAACTTGTTCAGAAAAAATGTTCTTCTAGCTTCAATAATAAGAAAATTATAGCCATTTAAAATTTTAAAAAGCAGAGATTTTTGGTGTAAAGTATAAAAAATTATAGAGCCGGATATCCGGCCGGATAGTTTCAATATCCGGTATCCGACCGGATATTGAAAATGGCTGGATATCCGGCCGGATATCCGGCCACACCGGATATCCGGCCCAACCCTAGTTTTAATATGATTCCTAACTTTAATGTTTTTGTGTTTTTATTTGTCTTGTATCAACATTTGTTAGGGGAAAATGTATTAAATTAAGATTCAGACTAATCTTTATAATACGACCCTTTTGGCAAAATGATCAAGAGACCTAATCTTTAAATCTTCTTGATGCCAACATAATCAAATATCCTGTATTCTTTAAATTTTTATTTAATTTAACTACCCCTTCCCCGTAATTTAAAATTGATTATTCTTGTTTTTTTTTTGCTTTCTTAAAGAATATTTGATGTTTTCATGATGTATTCATGATCAAGGTTATCATTTTGATACCAAAACTCCATGTTACTTTGTTCATTGTAAAAATTTTCCCTGCTAAAATTGCTTGATATCTGGTCTAACTATATGTAAAGCAAAGATCAATACCAAAACTCCATATTTATTGCTCTATGGACATAGTTTCCCTGTAAAAAGGTTTGATGTCTGATCTATATATCTGCCAAGTAAATTCAATATCAAAACTCCATTATCATTGTCTATGGACATAATTTTCCCTGTTAAATTGCTTTATGTCTGATCTATATATCTGCCGAGTAAAAGTAAAAGTTTGATCCACTCACAGAAAAACTCCATATTCGGTGTCTATGGAAATAATTGTCTCTGTTAAATTGCTTTATGTCTGATCTATATATCTGCCGAGTAAAAGTTTGCTTCACCAAAACTCCATGTTAGTTGAATATGGACATGATTCTGCCTGTTAAAAAGCTTAATGTCTGACCTATCTATATGCCAAGCAAAGATCAATACAAAACTATATGTTGCGTTGTCTATGGACATAATTTTCCCTGCTAAAAAACTTAATGTCTGATCTATCTTTATGCCAAGTAAAAGATTGAGCCACAGATACCAAAACTCCACGTTACAACTTTTCTCAAACTTTATACATTTAATTATCATCCACACTGAAAAAAAAGTCCCCACAGACAGCTAACTTGCCATAGCAGCTTTTTTTGCAGCAATGCTTTTCTATAAGTATTCATATATATCTCATTTATTTTATCTTTTTGTCTCCGCTCCCTTTATTTTATCAAAACTTTTGTCTTATTAATTTAATGTATTTCCAAATACATTCCATTCCTTGCTTGAATTCAAAATAGTAAATTTATTCTGGTAACCGGACAAAGTGTCTCAAAAATCACCCACGTCACGTCATAAAAATGATGGGTTAACCATCTCTTTTTTTAGGGGTTTTCGTTCCCACTTCTCCTCTCATTTCTCTCATTTTTAAGACGTCACATTGCTGATTTCATAGACACTTTATCCAGTTACTTTATTCTGTCACAACATGAAATGAAATAAAAGGGGGGTAATGGTCACCAAAAACAAACTAAATGGAAAAAAGAATGGATGTAGAAAATACATGACAGGGAAAAAATTGTCGTCAATTTAGCTTGCTATTATGGAACTCGTTTATTGGTCAGATCGTTCATCCATTCGGAGGTGAGGGGATGGGGTAAAGGGGGATCGTTATTTCAGCCCGCTGCTTGTTTCATATTATTAAAAAACACAAAAATCTGGTGTAAGATTCAAGTAATACCCATTAAAAAACAAGGATGACAACATCCATAAAAGCACTGAAACGGTAGGACAAACGGACATTAACACTTGTATAGTATCTGAACTGAAAAATCGGAACATAAATGTATAAATGTCGAATCAAAATTGTAGGTAAATTTGTTGAAAAACTGCTTAAAAACAGGATAATGTGTATGGACATACTTACATTTTTGGACTTGATTATAGAGTTGCTTCGCTTATAATATTGTTCTTTGTTGTCCCAGGAATCAATATACCAAAAATCAGATCAAACGGATAATTAAAACACCTGAAAATTTGTTGTTAAAAATGTAGAAAATCAACATGTTTAAAATGGACGTACGGACATTATGGTAATGATTATAGAGTTGCTACGCTTTCTAAATCGTACCCAACTACTACAGGAATCATCGTGCAAAGTTTGAAATCGATAGGACAATTCTAACATGCCTAAATTAACGAAAAAAAGCTATCTATCTCGGACGGACGGACGGACGGACCGACCGACCCTAATTATAGAAAAGCTTCGCTTTTAAAAAGTGTGTTTATCTTATGAATATAATATAATATTATAGATTTATTTTACTATAGTAGCAAGTAATACAACATTTCTATTGGAATGAGTCAGCCAGTCAGTGAGGGAAGCTTATACTTATAGAGATGTTTCTAATCTAAAAAAATATAGGCTGTAGCTGTAAAAATTGTTGAATTTTGCTTTTACAGGATGTTTTCATTCTTGTTAAGTTTTTGTTTTTAGCAATGCAGTAGATTTTATACTCGGTATATGTTATAAAAAGTAGACAGAAACATTTTTTAAGTGTAAAGACTTTTAAAATGTTGTATTACTTTCTTTTTTGTAGTATCCTTACTATTGTCTTTATATCTTTAAAAAGATAAAAGATTTTCTCGTATTCATTCGAATCCGGTGGATAAGAACCGGTTCTAATCCATAAGAAAAACTATGTCTAGCATCGTATTATATTCAGCTTTCTACGAATATAAAAATGTAAATCATAAGATTAAAACCAGTTTTTTTAGCCGGTGTCTCGGCACCTCGGGTCTAAAAAAACTGGTTTTAATCTTATAATCGTACATTCTATATCCGCGGAAAGCTGTTTATAATACGATGCGAGAAATAACTATTATGCATCAAAAAATTTTAAGTTCTTCATAATCAATGTAATTGAACAAGGATGACAACATCCATAAAAGCGAAGCACGGAAACGGTAGGTCAAACGGACATTAAAACTTATATAGTGTCAGAACTGAATAATCAGAATATAAATGTATAAGAGTCGAAGCAAAATTGTAAGTAAATTTGTTGAAAAACTGCTTGACACAGGATAATTTTTGAGGACATACTTCGTTTTAAGGACTTGATTATAGAGTTGCATCGCTTATAACATTATACTTTGTTGTCCCAGGAACAAATCCTAACAATAGGACAATCCTAACAATAGGACAATCCTAACAATAGGACAATCCTGACATGCTTAAATTAACAAAAAAAGCTATCCGTATGTGACGTACGTACGGACCGACCCTTTTTATAGAAAAACTTCGCTTTTAACAAGGATGACAACAATGCCTAATTATTTAATATCTAAAATATCTATTTTTTTATTATTTTATAAATCATAAGTTTAGTAATTTTGGTCCAAAGTCAATATGATGAATTATAACAGGGACAACCATATATGTGGAAAAGCTTTGCTTTTAAAAATGACATTAGCAATAACAATACGAGAATAGGGCTTATGATTGTCTGTTGACAGCAGTTCACGTGGGAAAATTAGCAATTTACGGCTGCTTAGTACATTAAACATTGTGGTTGCGGTTATAATAATACGGCTGCCGAGCCCGTGGCAAAAAATCTAGATTATATTTTTCTGAATACTTTTTCCCTCTTCTCGTGTCTCACATTGTGCTTCCTAGTTTTGGCTTTGTCTGGAAAAGGAATTAGAAAAACTTTTCTAATTACCTTAACATTTTACATTTTTCACTGTTTTGCAATATAGCTGCTTCTCCCCTAGCCTCTTGGGTTACAGAAGGGTTTCTCTTGAAAAGAGGTCACTGAGCATAGCTTAAAACATTTCGAAACCAAAAGTGAACACTTCTAAATATTATTGGGGAAGGTAGATAGTTCCTCTAAAACAATTCATGATTTTTAATCACGAACTAGAGCCGTTTTTTATCCAATGTAAATAATTAATCAAATTATGGATAATGAATATTAAATTACACTGGTACCAAAAGTTTTATTATCATGTTTCCTTATTCGTTGGCTCATATACTTTCGATGAACCCGGTATTAGTGTCGGACTGATTATGACGTAAAAAAAAAATTAGCCAATAAGAGGCCACTATGAATTTTACCATTGGTCAATAATGTCCTCTCATTGGCTATTTTTTTTGTTACGTCATAATCAGTCCGACACTAATTTTCTTTTCTAATTTCCTTTCGATTTTCGACGGCCACAGTAAAAGTGTCTGACTATGACGTCAGAAAAAAATTAACAACTAACCAATGAGAGGCCGCTATATATTTTACCATTGTGAATACTGGCTTCTCATTGGTTAATTGTTAATTTTTTCTGACGTCATAGTCAGACACTTTTACTGTGGCCATTTTCGACACTTTGAAATAAATTTTGATTGGCTCTTTCAATACTTAGCAGTGTCCAAACGTTTAAACCAATAATTTTTATCTGCAGAAAAGGGATAATTTTGTGAATCATCATTGGTTATGTACAGCAATTTATCGTCCATTGTCTTACTCTTATCACATAAGATCTTTTTAAGTTATCTATAATCTGATCTCTCCAAATTATTTAGGCTACCGGCGAATGGAAGGGTTTGAAGATCACAGTCCAGTTGACCGTTCAGAATCGTCAGGCTGCTGTCGCTGTTTGTCCTTCCGCTGCTGCTCTTATCATCAGGTAACCCCATTTAAACCTAGGGGGGGGGGGGGTGCACAACGCTGCTCTCCCCCATCTCACAAATTATAAGATATATCAAGACACGCCTGCAGCAAAGTTGTTAATTTCAACAATTCAGTTGTATTGACATGAATTTTACCGTCGTGGTACCGTTATTTACCGTTAAAACGCAAAATTGCATATTATTGCCATTTGGAAAATCAGGAAATTTTGTAACTCTATCTATAACACAATTAAAATGAGAAGCCAAAAAATCTTCAGGTTTAACCACCATAGAAAAAGAAAAAATGCTATTAGAATCGGTGAA